>NC_083112.1:38998923-40264468 GCF_949774975.1 Lagenorhynchus albirostris | reverse complement strand
TTTGTAATGACAGACACGTTTATCCAATTATTTGTTGAGAGTTAAATTGGGAAGATGTGGCATTAAGTCTACGAAAATTCTTTAGGAATAAACTTAACTACTTCTTGACCAATTCAGACGTCCTATTTTTTATTATTCTTTAAGAGATTGAAACTCAATAATCTTTAAAAATAAAACCAAAGTATAATCTAAATGAGCATACATATTTAAGGACTATGACTTTCTTGCAAACTTTAATGGAATTTACGCAGCTCATAAAACTAAATGTATTAGAATGAGAAATGAGTAATTTGTTATTAAAAACCATTGCTTAATGTAGCTAGAATTTACTATACATGTTAATATTACATATGAATAATAAATTTTAAAACAATGGAATATTGAGGGAATAGGCAGGTAGTTAAATACTTAAATACCAGGGAATATTCTCAGTACATTATGTCAGATATGTCCCAGTGTATCATTAAATACATGAGTTTTACTGGGCTCAATGAGTAGCACCATAAATAAGTTCTATTTGTGTATAACATTAGATAAAGCAATAAAACCATAGAGAAGAAGTAATGTAAGGAACTTTTTGATATTTAGTTGCCACCTATTACCTGTAGAGTGACATTGTCAAAAACCTAAAGGTTTGTGAATGGAATATTTTTACCTAGTCGTCCTAGTAGAAATGCAGATGATACCTTCTCTGTCTTCACTAAATATTAATAAATATCACTTTTAAGATATAATTTTGCTGGTTTTTTTTAGTACACAAAGTCAGACTTATTTAATTAATTAATTAGTTTGTTTGTTTGTTTATTTATTTTTTTGGCTGTGTTGGGTCTTCATTGCAGCACACAGGCTTTCTCTAGTTGCAGCGAGTGGGGGCTACTCTTCATTGTGGTACGCGGGCTTCTCATTGTGGTGGCTTCTCTTGTTGTGGAGAACAGGCTCTAGGTGCATGGACTTCAGTAGTTGCAGCATGTGGGTGCAGTAGTCGTGGCACACAGGCTCTCGAGCGCAGGCTCAGTAGTTGTAGCACACAGGATTAGTTGCTCTGCAGCATGTGGGATCTTCCCGGACCAGGAATTGAACCCGTGTCCCCTGCATTGGCAGGTGGATTCTTAATCACTGCACCACCACGGAAGTACCATTTTGCTGTTTTCTTTTTGATTGTAACACTGGATATTTTTCTGTCAATATTGATGAAATTCTCATATGTTCTTGTATTAAATTTAAACATAATTATGTATGTATAGTTGTGTATTGTAATAAGAAGCTATAGGTTTCCTGTTCTGTGGTATGTTTCTTCATTTTGAGTACATTTAACCTCATAACCACTAAGTAGTTTCAGTTACAAATCTCTTCATCTTACATATGTCATTTAATTATAACAGCAATCTGGTAAGGGCAGTTATTACTCTGTATATTTTCTCATGCAGAAACTGAGATCCCATAAAGTTCAGCCAGTAGACAAAGTTCACAGAGCTAAGAAAGTTTGGAGATTAAACTAAAATTTAGAACTTCTGACTCCTAACTCAGTTCTCTCTCTGTAACATTACACTGCTTACATTTTTTTCACCTTAGCAACAGTGCCAGTGCCCTTTCTAAGTCTCATCTGCATTGACTAACAAAAATTCTCTCCACAACTCATTTTTGTCATACTTACATATTTATTTCCAATAGGTTTTATCCACTTTATGAACCAGGTCAACATCTTTCTATTTATGAAGTCTCTAGAGACTTGTTAATGCTTACCTCACATCCATTTCTTTTATATACCAACCACTCCAACCACTTCATCCAGAATCCAGTAGCACTTGTCTCTCAGTAGTGTCAAAGGCCTTCTAGCCTGCAGAATCCTCTTTAAAAAATAGTACTCTTCTGGGGCTTCCCTGGTGGCACAGTGGTTAAGAGTCCGCCTGCCAATGCAGGGGACATGGGTTCAAGCCCTGGTCCGGGAATATCCCACATGTTGTGGAGCAACTAAGCCTGTGCCGCAACTACTGAGCCTGTGCTCTAGAGCCCGTGTGCCACAACTACTGAAACCCGTGTGCCTAGAGCTCGTGCTCTGCAACAAAGAGAAGACACCTCAATAAGAAGCCCTTGCACCGCAACAAAGAGTAGCCCCTGCTCACTGCAACTAGAGAAAGCCGGCACACAGAAATGAAGATCTAAAGGAGCCAAAAAAAAAAAAGTACTCTTCTACATTTATAACTCATCAATGACCTAATATGCTGTTTTATATGTGTGTGTGTGTGTGTGTGTGTGTGTGTGTGTGTGTGTGTGTGTATATATATATATATATATATATATGAGAGAGAGAGAGAAAGAGAGAGAATAGAATCTCTTTTAGTGCCTTAAAACAATGATACAGTATTCAAAAAGTTTCATTTACTATGTTGGACTTATGGTGTAAAAAAAAATGCTGTAAAAGAAACATGTGAGCTGTAAAATATGTAATTCTTCAAAACTAGATTTTATCTTTTAAGACAGAACAAGTTGTTACGTGGATCTCTTTGGTATTCTGTAAATAAGGCCCTCATGCTTGTGTGATTACATCTATTTTTTGCTCAGCCTATTGGGATCTTACGCAGTTTAATGAATTCTGTATGAAAAAATAAGAGTCTGTTATCTAGTGTTGACTGATCTGAAGTCTTCATGAAATTGTATCTACTGAAAAAGGACAGATAAGACAGGTTGTCTGAAATTATACCTGGAACATGCAAATGATGGGCTTTTTATATGATAAGGAGGGCAATATGACTCCAGACCAATAACACCAAGTCTGGGTAAAGTAATGAATCCAATTTCTTGCTACCAAAATAAGATCTATGCAGGAAAATTAATAAGTAAATACCTTCCTTTCATCATGATGGCATTTGGGAGTTTTAGAGCTCTGTAGTCCATTAGTCAGTTTAGTTAATGATTCTGCTTATCCTCTTAATCATGTGCAACACATAGACTGAGCTTCATTTAGTTCAATGTGCCTTTCAGAAACCTGAACTGAATCCTAGTTTGTGACAAATCATACCTTCTCAGAGTACAAAACAGTCAGTTCACCTCTCTTAAGTTGTATAATATCTTCAGAAAATTTGTAGTACTTCTAAGTACAAAAATGACAATTTAGGTAAGGCCCAAATAGGTCATGGTTTTAATGTTTGGCTATTTCCACAGCCATGGCTTATTTAATGCTGGAAACATGCATTGCATTCACAACAATTTCAAATAACAAAGAAAGCAGGCACACTAAATAAAATTTTAATAGACACTCTTTCCTAGTATAACATTTAAATTTCCATAAATCTATATAATTTAGGAAAATGCTTCAGACTTCATTATGTTAGAGTGTTGAGTGAAGAGTTATAAACAGATCAATTTTTATAATTTGAGTGATAGTCAAATTTATTCCCACCCCATTGAGGTGGCAATAGATTGATGCTGTGTGAGATCAGGGAATTTCAACCTATTGCACTCAAGTGAAACCCAATACATTAAAAAAAATTATTTATTCATTGCAAAATGAATGATGCAGTTTTTTCTTCCTTAGTGAGAAGACCTACTGGTGATCAAAATTTTTGAATAAATAAATGTGTTACCTGTAGAGTTTAGGGAAAAATACAAGTTTAATTGTATGTAACTGATGATTGTTGGCTACTAAAATAATAAAACTTCCATGATTCAAAAATAGAATACTATTTTCTTTTTTTATCTTCCTTTTTCCTTCCCATCTTCCATCCATCCTTCTTTCTTTCCTACCTCCAACTCCCTCCACAACTCAAATATCTTTAATGTGTACTCTCTTGTAGAATGTATATTGTTGCATAACTTCATATTGAATTCTATAACTATTATTAGATTATAGATGGTGTTCTCTTTTACAATTTTGTTTCCACTTAGCAGTATGGTTATAAAACTTAAATGTCTATATGTAGATAGGATTTATTGCTCCTACCTGAAGGATGGAATACCATGATGTTCATTCTCCATATTTTTTCCTAGCCAATCTATCTAGCAATAGAGGTTCAGATTGCCTTCAATAACCTGATATTACAAAAAATACTGTGGTAAATATCACCATTCATGTTTCTTTATGATCTATATGAGACTGTTTTTTAGTAATATCCAGTAATGGCATTACTAGGTCATAGGATATACATATCCAAATTTTAGTATGTACCAAAGACTGTTCTCCTAGGGTGGCTGTGCCAGTTTGCATACACACTAGTAGGGTATAAAGGATCTCATATCCCAGTATTCCTGGAACACGACATTATCAGGCTTTCTGACTTATGCTAATCTAACAGGTGGAAAGTGATATCTTACTACTCTTTTAAGTGGCATTCTCTGCTTAGTAATGATTTTGAGCTTCTCTGAATATTATTACTAACCTTCTTGGTTCTTTCTTCTATAGATGTTTTTTCTGCACTATCTTTAGTTTTTTTTGTTTTTTTTTTAAATGAGAATTTTTGTCTTCTTTTGTTGATTCGCAGGAATCCCTCTAGATCATAGTTTGGCAAACGTTTTTCTGTAAAGGACCAGATAATAAATAGTTTAAGCTTGTGGACTATATACACCCTTTGTTGTGAATACTTAACTCTCTCATAATAGCACAAAATATGTAAGGCAATGAGTGTGGCTGTGTTCCAATAAAACTTTGTTTACAAAAACAGTTCATTGGCCAGATTTGACCCACAAGCCATAGCTGCTGAATGTACATAAATGGTAAAAGCACCAAGAACAATGTCAGGAATAGTGATGGAGAAAAAGATAGTAAGATAGGCATGAAAATTGTTAGAAAATGGCAGAGAAGGATCAAAAGCTTAATAGTGAATTTAAGAAAGATAAAATTAAAATTTGACAGAAATAAGTTTAGGAGAATATCTTTGTAATCCAATCCATGAAAGTCATATTGCAAATGAACAACAAAAAATCAGCCAACAAACAAAAAATCTAATGAATTCAGGATTTTTTTTTGAAGAACACCATAGAGAAATTAAAATACCAAGGATAAAATGGGAGAAAGTAATTAAAATGAATATAATTAACGAGGGACTAATATCTAAGAACAACTGTTGAACTGATACTGTCTTAAATGTAATTCTCCCTTCAAGAAAAAAGAAAAGAGAAAAAGAAGACAAAATTGGAGAATAGTTGTTTACATGTCTTTGGACAGTTTTAAAATATCTTTCTTTTTCCAGAAAGTAAAGATTTTCAATATTGTCAGGATAAGGCTAAAACAAACAAACAGAAAAGAGCCAGACTGAAGGAAATCACACTTCCCAACTTCTGATGATTTTTATCTTCAAGGAAAAAAGAAATATAACCGTGTTTAATTCTAACAAGTTGAATCGATGAAAGGCCATGATTAAGAGTAAGTCACTATGAGGTAGTGAAAAATGCAGCTGAAATAACAGAATTGTGGCAGTGATAACATGTTTAATTTATTTTAATTTCAGTAAAATGTTGCTGTCTTTTTGTTTTTTCATTGAGCGTAAGTGATGATACATGTAACTGAGTATGTGAGTATATATGTATGTGTGAAATATATTTAATATATTTAAATATATGTATGTGTATTTGTTTATATGTTAATAAGAAAGAATAAAGAAAAAATATTAAGGAATCAAAGATATAGGTAAATAGGAACTGAAACCAATGTGCTCCAAGAAGATGTATTAGTTATATTGTAAATCCCAAAGAGAAGAGGTAGCATTGCAGTTGTTATCCTTTGAAATAAATTTTTTAGATGATTGGCTTAATTTTAGAGAGATATTATTAAGGTATACATAAGTCTCCAATTATAACACTATAACAATATAATTAAATCAATATATCACAATGACAGAGCAGTAGATTAGGTACTTCTGGTCTCACAAAATTCGAAGAAAACATCCTTTCTGGAAAATCTACCAAGAATAAAATAAATAAAATCTAATGAAAGCAAAGAACTTAAAACACCAGTGAGAAAACAAATAAAACTTTATTATAAAAGAAAACTAAACTCAGGTTTAGATTATCTTCGATTTCAAAAGTAAGCACTATGACCAGCCCAAGAATCAACTGATGAAAACCCAGATCCCAAAACCTCAGCCAGTAGAAGACTGTTTTTCTCGGTTCCTTGGTTCCTTCTTTCCTTCCTTCTTTCCTTCCCTCCTTCCTCCATCTTTCCCTCTCTCTCCCTCCACCCTCCACACTTCTCTCTCCACCCTCCCTCTCTCCCTTTTCTTTAGCTCTAGTTCTACCTCTGTCTCTCTCTCTTCCTTCCTCCTGTCCTCTCTTCTTTTCTTCCTTTTGCTTTTAGGTTGGGTTTAAATATTAAAATCTTAAGTGCAAACATTTTGTCTGGTAAGCATTCTTAAAATCTAGAGGATAGCACTGACAAATACAAAGATAAACAAAAGAATAAAGAAAAGATTAATGAAGAAATATATTTAAAACCATGTAACAAGACTTTTTAATCCATTTTACTATATATGTACTAATTTTCAAAATTTTGTCTATTTTGTGTATTGAGTGCATAAAAATCTGAGATATATATATATATATTTTGTTTTCACCCTACAAAATCTATCCATCGGGCTTCCCTGGTGGCACAGTGGTTGGGAGTCCGCCTGCCGATGCAAGGGACACGGGTTCATGCCCTGGTTTGGGAAGATCCCACATGCCGCGGAGCGGCTGGCCCCGTGAGCCATGGCCGCTGAGCCTGCGCGTCCGGAACCTGTGCTTCACAGTGGGAGAGGCCACAAAAGTGAGAGGCCCGCGTACCGCAAAAAAAAAAAAAAAAAAAAAAAAAATCTATCCATCTATTTGATCCTGTGTCCTCATTTTCCACTTTATTTCCATCTAAACTTATGCCTCTGTACTAACTACTAAGGTCAAACATTCCATTTATGCACAGGATTCTTTCCCTTTTACCTACTTAAGAAATTTGTCCTTGGATGGATACTCTCTTTTGCACCAACATTCTCTTCCTTACTTGCTGATAGAAATATATCAATAATTAAAGAGCCATTCATATCTCTTGTATTAGAAATAAATAAATATGGGCTTCTCTGGTGGTGCAGTGGTTAAGAACCCGCCTGCCAATGCAGGGGACACGGGTTCAAGCCCTGGCCGGGGAAGATCCTACATGCCACAGGGCAACTAAGCCCATGCGCCACAACCACTGAGCCTGCGCTCTAGAGCCCGTGAGCCACAACTACTGAGCCCACATGTCATAACTACTGAAGCCCAAGTGCCTAGAGCCCATGCTCCATAACAAGAGAAGCCACCGCAATGAGAAGCCCCTGCACTGCAACGAAGAGTAACCCCCGCTCGCCACAACCAGAGAAAGCCCACACACAGCAACGAAGATCCAACACAACCAAAAATAAAAATAAATTAAATAAATAAGTTTTTTTTAAAAAGAAAGAAAGAAATATTTCAGTGATCCCTGTATATTCTCCCTCGTGTGTTTTTAATGTCTTTCAATTTTTGTAAGGCTCTTACTTCCATATATTACATATTTATATTTGTTTTGCCTAAAGTCTGTCTTCCTCACTAGTACACAATTTTTGAAGGTAAGATCTTGGTCTGTTTTATTCACCCCTATTACTTAGCCTAGAATATAGTGGGAACTCAATAAATATGCAGATGAATTGTAATAGGGGCAGGACAGGCATACAGCCCTTATCACGCAAACTTTAGTGCCACAGATAGAGGTCCCACTCTGCCAACAGTCAGCCTCTCAGTGGTCCTGGTGGCAGAGAGTCCTGACGGTGAAAGGCACATCATGGCCTTCTCCCTGGGGCCCTTCAGGCCCTCTGGTCTAAGACTGTGTGTGAGCTGGGGGCCCAGGCACAGGCTGAGAGCTGTGACCAGCAGAACTCCAGAGCCCTTGCCACAACCACCCACTGGCAGGGGCCAGGTCTTGAAGCAGCAGTGAACCTCTTCCACTTCCCTATCTCCATGACCTAAAGACAGCAGACTCCATGGGTCACAGTCCAGTGGACCTGGTCCCCGTTTTGGAGGCCTGAAGAGCCTGAGGGCCGGCTGGGTCCTGGATGGCTGGGCTCCCTCAGTGATGAAGGCTGGGCAGGGTCTAGGGACCTGGCCCTGAGGGCACCACCAGCTGAGATCTGCCTCTTCAGCTGGGCCTGGACACTGGTGGGAGGTCCCAGACTGGGTGCTGGACGAATGCTCCCAGGCAGGGTAACTGGCCTACACAGGGACCCACTCCTCTTAGCCAGGGCCTGGACCTTAGAGAGAGAAAGTTGAGCTTTGGGACCTTGCCCTTTCTTGTCAGAACAGAGAATAACATTTGTTTTGGTGGAGGTTTACAGGAAAAACATGACCTGTCCGTGCCCTGACCTCAAGAATAAAGGATCTGACACTAAGAAATTTGCAGCAGCTAACCACGTCTCCCTCCCCGACATTTCCTATAAACTGCTTTGCTGAAAGCTATTGGTGAGTTCAGGTTTTTTGAGTCATGAGCTACCTGTCTCCATGCATGACCCTGCAATAAACCTTTCTCTGCTTCAAAATCCAATGTTTTGGTATTGTTTGGCTTCACAGTGCATTGGGCACATGGACTTGCATTTGCTAACAAGAGGACTTATTGTAAAAAGGAACCTGCAACATTAGACAGGAAGGTCAAATTTTCCCAGAATTAAGGTGTGTGTAGTAATTAGACTTGGAACCACAGTAGCATCAGAATGTTATTTACTAGAAAAGTCTAGGATCCAGAATATGATCTGCAGGAAATATTCTATTGAAATGAGAATGGGCCATTGTTAAATGATGAAATATTAATCTCCAGAAAAGAATAAACATGGAATGATTTATCATCAAATACTGATGTTGGAATACTATGTGTAGCAAAATTGGTACATGACAATGTAACACTTGTGAACAGGGACAGCTTCATGATCATGAACCTGTGATCTGTGAAGTCCACTAGGTTTCCTGCTTAGAAGGGCTCCAGTCTTGGTTTAATGCATTGCTTATGTTCTGTCCTGTCATCCTGAAATTCTTAATAATTTTTGAGCAAGGAGGCTTGCATTTCATTTTGACCCTCAAGTTATATAGCCAGTCCCGCTTGCAAATACAAACCTACACATTTAATTTTTGCATTCCTTTGTGAGATAGATGAATACAATACGATAATAATACAAATAATTTCTTACTTTGTATGTGTATACTTCATATATGTGGTAGGTACTAGACTCCTCTAGCATGTCCAAGTAAAACTTGGAGTGATACGCTTTTATTATAAGCTTTTGCAGGACTTTATTTCATAGAACATATTGGTGAATTTGTCAAGAAATAAAATGATTATTTAAAATAGATTACCTGTTTACTCAGATCTTTTATATGCCTCTTTCAGAATTTTAGTTAAGAGTAAATTAAATTTAGTTTCACTAAAGATATTAAAGTTCTAAGATTTTTAAAATAGGACTAAACTCTTCAAAATATGAACTTTCTAAACATAAAACTTCTAAGAGAATTTTTTTCAGAGTTAATATGCCTGTTCATTGAGCAGATTCATCTTATTTCACATATTTTATGATTTTTGCTTTTATTATTTCTAAAGTTTTCTAGCAAATTGAAAAATTATTGTAGTAAGAAATGCATCAAATTTCTAACCTAAAAGTAACCCTGTTACTTTTAGAAGTTATTATTTTCATTAACTCTGATTTGCAAACTCCTGGGCTACCTTAGCACCATTATATATCTCTAGAACAAAAGAAAAAAAAATAGAGTTCCTTTGGTTTTGGAAACCTATAAAATCTAAAATACAACTTTAACATATAAAGAATGTTGTGCAAAAAAAGAGTTGTATACAAATAAATTAACAAATAGAAAAATATCACATGATAATGAGGACCTACACCACTTTAACAGATAAAATGTAAAAATTTTAAATTTAAAATGTATTTAAAATGCAAATACTTTTTGGAAGATGTATTCAGGTTACATTTCTCCTTGGTTTCATCTTAGTATAAATCACATGAAATTTAAAAAAAAAATTAAATACCTTTCGGTATTACAGTTTTGTATCCTGGAAATTTGTACTAGTCTGAGACTCAGATAATAAGTCTAGTCAGATCCTAGTTCTAACTCTGTATTTAACTAGTTTTATGATTTGGAAGATACTGTTAATATCCTTGCATATTAGCATTTGGGTAATTATTTATAAAATGTGATTTTTAAAATCTGAACTTCTGTACAAGGAGTTTAGATATAAGTATCTAAATATTTACAGATTAAACAAGATAAAAAGTCATTCTCAACTGAAGCAATGGAATCTGAGCGCTCATGAAAACTTTGTCTTCTATGTTAAATTTTAATCATTTTACTAATTCTTGAATAATGAAACAGTAAGTATCTAAATGTAACAGCTTTAAATCCTATGTTCTTGCAAGTGAATTTTTGTCTTGTATTCATTTTTTTACCTGTAGGGCAACATACATTGCCTCACAAAACAAGGTTCTTAGTACATTTATTCCTCAAAAATGAATATACTGTTCATTGTTTGGTCTACTAGGAACCATAAATATATTAATCCCCATTCTCAGGGGCAATAAAGTAGTCTGGAGGGTTGTCTTGCCTTTTGTCTATAGGCAATTTGTAAAAGTCAAGATGAATTTTTTGGCTTAAGCTTGGTTTAGTTGATCATGTCTTTTCAACCAAATTAAACATAAGAAGCAGTGTTAGGAGAGTACATCCTCTAAATTATATCTGCCAGGTATTTCACAGTTTAAATAGTAAATTTTCATGGTATTAATTTTAATATTGTCTAGAATTATAGGGACTAGAATGTCCATTTTAAACTATACTGTTAGTAGAAACATATTTAGAAAAAAATATGTTTACACATATATGCACATTCTGGTAACATAAGATTAAGAATTCAATGAGCTAAAGAGTTTTTGTGGAATTCACCTTTTGTTTATTCAAAAACTACTTTTGCATGCTTGCTATATATCATGCACTCTACTAGGTTTTGAGGTGATAATAGCAAATATGATTGCATACATGATTGCAGGTGGCATTGCTAAATGGATGACCAAAAAATGATTAATCCATATCCTAATTCCCAGAAACTGTGAATAGTACCTTATGTGACAAAAGAGTAAATAATAACTTATATGGTGAAAGAAGTAATCAAGTTGAAGATTTTGAGAGGAGGAGCTGGCTTATTCTGGATTATTCAGGTGAGCCCTAAATCCAATAACAAGTGTCATTAGAAGAGTAGGAAGAGGCATCTGACAGCCTGAAGTGGAGACGGCCATGTAAATATGGAAGCAGAGAATGGACTGATGTAGCCACAAACCAAGGAATGCCAAGAGCCATCAAAAGCTGAGAGAAACAGGGAATGGAATTTCCTTCAGAGACTCCAGGAGTTTGACCCTGCTGACACGTTGATTTCAGAATTCTGGCCTCACAAACTGTGAGAGAATAAATTTCTCTGATGTTTCAAATCACCAAGTCTGTGGTACTTTGTTAATTCAGCCAGAGGAAATTAATATACCAGCTAATCATAATGACTTATGAGAGCATGTAAGAATAACACTCAATTCAAGCCTCATGATCATTTAAGCTTCCTCGTAGAGGTGACATCAAAGCTACTATGAGATTTCTATATTCATAGAATTTATGTCTCTTCCTTGAGCAACATTTTAAGGGTTTTCTTTGGAGCTGGAAAAAGACTATGCAGAAATAACTTAGCAACATTCTAATATAATTCCCCAAATTCAGGAAATATAAGAATCACCTGGAAATTTTTTTTAAAGTAAAGAAGTCTAGAACATACCCAGGCCTATAAATCAAAATCGCTGGAAGTGAGACTCTCTGAAGTATCTTTTAAGTAAGTATAAGAGATATATCTTAAGAAGTCAGATATGCTTAAGTCTTTGTATAATTGCTTGGAAGAGTAAGGCAAACATGGGAGCCTGGTCAAACATGGCCTCGGACCCAGGCCTGACCTCTTGAATTCCTTCTTTGACATTTTCTAAATTCAGGTGAACTGGGACTGGTTGGGCTATCAGCGCCCTCTTGCTAGAGTTCATTTAGTCCATACTGGGACTTGAGTGGGTTCTTTGCCTTGTTCATCTTTCTGGGGATCTCTGTGATCCTGTACTCTCAAGCCAGGCAGCCTGGCTCAGGGATCACTCTCTTTAGCCTACCTGGTATGGTATTACATGTTAGATTAAGATGATGTCAGCACTCACATGTGTGAGTCCCTATATGGGCTCTAACCTGTCCATGTTCCAACCCTGGTGTCACATCTTGTACAGCTCCCAAGAATTGCAGGGGTGGTGGCAGATACCCTATACATCATGTATCCTGTGGTACCAGCCCCACACAGTAATATCTTCAGCTCTTCACAGGTTCCAGCCAGATGTCAGTAGTCCTCTAAGGTGGCTGTGATCCTATTTGTGCAAGGAATACATTTTGTCCTCTTGCACAGGCTTAAGAGAGACAAAGGAGGAGATAGAGTCAAGAGAGTTCATCCACTGAAATGGGGTTGCTCTTCACATTCTCCCCAAGGCCACATTCTAGGAATGCAGAGAATACAGCCTAATGAGTTCAGAGAAAGCATAATCAGAAGGTGTGTTCTTCTACCTTTATGCTGTAAAATTCCTATTAACAAAGTTAATGAGGATAAAATGAATCATCTTTCATATTCTTTACATACTCTTGTAAAGAGTTGCATTTCATCAAAGAAGCACGGTCAACAACCATTGAGAGAGTAATTGGAAGTGAGTTTTCACTACACAATGGACCACACAGTATCATAAGTGTCATTAAAAGAATTAAAATTGGCGTTAGGGACTGTATTGGCAAGAAATCTATATCACTTCAATGCAGATTCCCAATAAAATGGCAATGTGATTAATAATTTATTAGTTTTGTCTTAAGGTAGGAAATATGAAATTACCCAGGAACAGTTCATTTGACAATAAATATCAGAAAGAGATGATTCTTGGACCAGAATAGTACAAAATGGGGCCTGAGTCCTGGGCCCTGCAAAGGATCTTCATGTACTAATTGAACAATAAGGCCAGAGATATGAAAGTACTACTTTATTCTAAATCATTAATTACTCTCAAGATCTACCATGGACCAATTGATTTTGTCATATGTATGTTCATCATTTTTTAAAAAAAAGTTATTTATTTATGGCTGTGTTGGTCTTCATTTCTGTGCCAGGGATTTCTCTAGTTGTGGCAAGTGGGGGCCACTCTTCATCGCAGTGTGTGGGCCTCTCACTATCGCGACCTCTCTTGTTGCGGAGCACAGGCTCCAGACACGCAGGCTCAGTAGTTGTGGCTCACGGGCCCAGTCGCTCTGTAGGATGTGGGATCTTCCAAGACCAGGGCTCGAGCCCGTGTACCCTGCATTGGCAGGCAGATTCTCAACAACTGCACCACCAGGGAAGCCCCATCAATTTTTTTTAATATACAAAGTTTCCCATAAAAATATTTTTTGGGACCCCTTTTACCTGGGAGCATACCAGGTTTGGGAAGCACTGCTCTAATTCTAGGGCCAGCTACATCATTTGCTGGGCCCAGTACAACCTGAAAATGCAGGGCCCTGTGTTAAAATATTATTAAGCATTTCAAGATGGCAAAGGATCAGAGCATTAAACCAAGCACTGGGCTTTTCCAAAGGCAGGATCCTGTGTGACTGCACAGATTTCATACCTGTGAAGCTGTCCCTGGACTGCACTCATATAGAAGTTTTTCACATTTTGCTTTTACCACTTATCCCACCCTGTGCTTGAAAATGACTAAAACAGTGACTTCTGGAAATGGGTTCAACCAACTTCTCACCTTTTGGCATTGTATCTAAATTTCAAGATTTATTTTCTAATGTTACTAACCCCAGGATATCTTTACTGATTAGCTCAATCATACGAAAGTATATCTCTTCTTTATGCTTTTATGATTTATTTTATGCTGTGGAGAATATTTTGTTTGCAAGATTGAATTGAATAAGACATGGCTTCTGTCCTCAAAGTTTTATTAAGTTGGGGAGATAAGTACAGTTTATATTAGATAGAAGACAGATATCAGATTATTAGTGAACAATTATTAGATATATTAAAGAATGATTTATTTTAACAGTGTGATTCAAACTTAAACTGCAATAAGAGTTCAAAGAAAGAAATGATCAGAATAACCAGGACTAGCAGAAATAATGTCAGATGTGATCCTGACGGATAGAGGTTACTCAGAGCCAGATCATTAAGGAAATTTGGGAATCTGGGTAACAGGTAGAAGATTTAAGACTTAATGTGAAAGAAAATACAAGGATTTTGGAGTCTTACTAGATTGCTGAGCAAGGAAATTGCCTGACAACAATGGTGTGATGAAAAGAGTAAGTTGAGTGTGGAACTCAGTATAGGAGAAGCAACTGGAGCAAGATAAAGGAGGGTGGAAGGGCAGGGGGAAACACAGTGTTCCTGATGGAAAAGTAGAAAAGCTATGGTTTAGGATAGTCGGGAGAAATGTGTAGGTAAAGACAAAACCAAGTGAATTTCTGACGACAAACATGACAGGGTGTGGTAACATTTAGGTATAATAAAATATTAAGGTGATAGCCAGCAAATGCATATCCTCAGTATAACTGTATAGCTTCTCTATTTTTTGCAAGCATAAGTAACTTTCACTATTTTCCTCAAATACCCTCAAATTAGCCGAAGTACTTTCCCAGTTGTATCATTCAGGGTACTAAATATAAGACCATCTTAAAATTATGTATTTTAATATTATTTTCATAAACTTGACTTTTGAATCTAAATACCAGCCCTTTTCAATGAAAACTAAAATCTATCCCAAAAGAGTACATTGTTTTAAAGTGCCCAAGAAGCATATTGTGCATATTTTAAAATTAAATATAAAGCTATAGGAATTTTGGTAACTTAATTGTATGTAGGCTGAATTATAAATAATAAAGAAAAGAAAATCAATGGTCTTTAAGAGTAATGGTTATATTATGGTTATGATTATATTATTATTGGTTTTTTGCTCTTAGAATATTTCAGTAGCTAAGGTTGAATCTGAAAGTCTATCTTCATTTAAACTTAATTTTGATCGTTAAAAGAATATATCAAAATGTAATAAGTATGTATAACAAAATGTAAACTGCATCACCATTAAATTATATTAGTTTCTTTCAAATAATTATATTCTAATTAAAATATACTGTTCACAGAAGGACCAAAAAATATTTGTATGCAGTTTCTCAGCATATATCAAAAGATTCCACAATTTATTCAGCCATCAGAGATATGTTTTGATGACTCTCTTTACATTTCAGTCATAATATTTTTCTAAAACACAACTGCAATTATTTTCCCAAAACAGGTCCTAAAATATTCTTTACATGTGCTAAATCTTACCATTATGCTGATTTTAGAAAGATTTTAAAGATTATGAATTTAAGTAATATATTAAAATTGTACACTTTATCAAACGTGTTAAAAATCACAGCATACAAGATAAAAATACAAAATTACAATAAAAGTGAAAATATTAAATAAGCAGGAAGGAGTTTCCAGAAATATTAGAGAATAACAATGTTGCATGTAACACTTTTAATTAAAGGTCATAAGAAAGAGAAGCCCAGAAAATCAATATAATGAGACTGTATTAAGCTATTGCAGCACAAGGATTCCTGAGAAAGAGATGACCCTGTGGAGTGCTCTTCCCATTTTAAATAAAGCTCCATATGCCTTAAATTTGGGAACTCTCATCAGGAGCACACACTGCCTGGCTTCAGTTGCCATTGTGTGGCAGAGAGGGAGAAGGGATTTCTGAGGGAGCCAGAGCCCAAGCTATTTAGAGCTGTATAGAGTAAAGTCAACATCTTCGGAAAGCAATTTTCAGCAAACGGGGAGACAGTGCAGACTGGAAAATTGGTATCATGCACTCCCTGTGGCTCGTATCACTTAGTTACTGAACGGAAGAATTCAGACCAAGTAGAAGCTTCTAGGTGGTATTGAAGACTGGGACTTTCCTAAAGGAAATAAAGCTGACGTTATCCAAGCTTACCTTAAACCCAGTCTTTGCAATCATTTGGATGAGTGTAATCTAAGAGAAAACTCAACTGTTGGAGTCAGAAAACAGAGAAAAACTTGGAAGTTGAAGTCCTCACCCCTGGTGAATTATGCTTTCACTAAGTGATTCCTGAATGAACAGATGTTAAAGAGATGAATGTCAACTTAGATTTTGCTCCCAAAGGAAGGGAATTTATTCTTCATTGTGAAAGAAGCATATGTATTTTAGAGAATCATGAGATGAAACTATTTGTAAACGACTGTTTTGTAAAGTACCTCAGGTCCAGCCCTCCACTTGTACAGATTTCAATTCTGGACAAATCCCTTTGTTTCATATGGTAAATGGTAGCAAAAAGTCTTAGGCAAGATAATAAACTATTTGACATATTTCTAGCTTGATACTACTATTGTCTTATTCTTTCCCTTTGTCTGCATTTTTTTTTAATTTCTATACTCTTAAACTGCCCTCTTCAAAACTGTCACTTTCTATCAAACACACAGTCTCAACCACACAGGCTTTATATAGACAATGATAAATAAAAAAAAATGTTCTGTTCAACGGTTATTGTTAAACATAAGCAATTTTTTAGGATTATATTTTTTCAAGGAAAAGAGATTTCTAGACCCAAATATGCAATAATTTTGTGACTGTCCTTTGTGAAGAAACTGAAAACATATTCAGACAATTCCAGTTATGTAGCTGACCTAACTATTGCTAAGAATTCTGATTTTTAAAATTTCTTATATATTTTAAAATAAAATGTCTCAAAGTAATTTATTTTTTGTACTTATTGGACAGCTACAAGAGAGTGTGGCATAAAGATTTAAAGTGGTCAGGCTGGATTAGAGAATGATAACAAGGATTCAGATAAGTTACTTTTCCTCCAAGCTATTACAAACTCACAAGCAATGTTAAGATAATTACAAGATCCAATGTCAGTTCCCCATCATAGCCCTTGTTCCTCATGGAATGGCTCCCACTCTTTAACTCCCTTCACAGAGAAAGAAATATGACAGTTTAAAGAAACCCAAAAGCATGGGCTTACTGCTGAGCACGGAAGAGGTGGCCTTGCCTGTCCATCCAACACATACAAGCAAATAGTTCCAGTGCCACTTACACAGTCCTGTTTGTATTTCTTTTTCTGTGATCAAGTGTACTTGTGACATTCAGTGTAGTAAGCTTGCCATGTACTACACAACAGAATGAGACAATATTAAAAGGGATACTGTCTGTTCCATTGTGGCTGAAATGTAATAGTAGTATGAATTGCTACTGCCCACATTTAATTCATTTATTCTTTCATTCACTCAACTAACACTTTTAGGGAAATTCTACTAGAAAAGAAATAAGAACTACTACTTTTATTAGTACTTCTACAACTAGGACTACTACATTGCATCTACTATTATTAATAGTTGAAATTTAATACACTATGTCAAGCATTTTGCTAAGCACTTCACATTTATTAATTAGCTCATTCAATTCTAACAACAATGCTAGAGGCTATGAGTTATTAATATACCCATTTCACAGAAGAATAATTAAGTTTAAAGAGGCCAAGTAATGTACCTAAAGACACACATTTTTGAATATGGTAAAAATGGGATACAATTTCATATAGCTACATGATTCCTAAGCTAATAAACTTCATTTCTACATGGTTCTACTCCCATTGATGAATAAATTTTTCCTTACTCTCAAAAAGACAAGTTTTATTGGTGAGAAATGTATATAATGATACCAATTAATTAGTAACAAAGATACATAAACAAAGTTAAAGTGCTATTTAATGTGGAAGAGTGAGACAACTGTAAATTGTCCTGAAAGATAGGAAATGCATTCCTAAAAATTTGACATTTGAGCAATTCCATGACTAGAAAGGGACCAAGTGAAAAAACAGACAAGGTTATGTCCACATATTGAGAAAAGCTTGTACACAAACATAACAGTGAAAATGGAATGACACTCTTGAGGGATGTAACACATATTATTGAATTGTGAAATGCTTTCTATGTCAGGTTCAGGAATTCAGATGATACTCTTTTCTAAAGGCAATGGAAAGTTCCTGAATGCTTTTTTTAAAAGAGGTGTTAAATGGTCTACACATGTGAGTCAATATGGGACAATACAATTAAAATATAGGACACTGTCCTTGGTTTAAAAAAAAAAAGTCTAAAAGGAAAGAATCAACAATGGTAGAATAAATTTAAAGTATTTATAAAAACAAAATTTAACTCTATGGTACTTATTATTAATTCAACAGGAATGTGTAATAAAAGACCAGTAATGACTGGAAGAGTACAAACTTCAAAACTGAGGTCACAATTAATGGGCAACATTATTTTTTTAAGTTAGAGCAAAACTCTGAAAGCCTAGAGTCAGCTAGACGACTCTTGGCAGTCAATTATTGTAAGTTTTTAAGGCAAAGAGTAATGAGTTGGGGACAATATTTCTGAAGCTTGGTCTGGTGTTGGTCTGTGTAGTGGAAGCTGTTAGTGTCCTTTCCTGAGGCCTTGCCATTGCAGTGCATGGGGCACTCTTCAGATTACCTGAGTGCTTTCCATAGAGACTAGAGCTGCTCTGCCTTCATACTTAGCAGGCTGGAATAACCAGACAAATAATTACAGCACAGCTCCTGCAACAACCTTCAAACAATGATTGACAGCTGTTTTGTAAATTCTTCAGATCCCAGAACCTCCAGATGAGATTATTCTACTCACCACTTACTCCTAGATCCCAGCAGGATTATTCCCCAGGAGTAACCGGCTTGATAACAAACCCTTTATTGACCACCTTTCTTTTGCATTCTCTCTTTCCTACTTTCCTGTGAACGATAACTGGAATCACCTTCTAAAAACTGCTTACGCTTGAATCTCTGTCTCAAAGCCTAGCTGAGAGAACATGAACTAAGATAATAATATTAAGACAGAGAAATTTAACAGCAGTAATTTAGGTTACAGGCTTTTTTGAAAACCTGATAAAATTTTTAGACTCACTGACTCAAAAAATATGTGCACTGAACACATACACACACACACACACACACACACATTTATAAGACCATTCTTCTAATGATTGTTTATTGATTTCCTGCAATGAGCGAGGCACTATTGGGCTAGATCACCTGTATACAGCAGAGAAGGAGCTCTTATAAAGCTTATATGCTGATATACACATTTTTAATATTATTCTATTTTGTTCTCAGTTACACTGAAGTCCAAACATATGGGCTCTTTGTACCAAAGGCACCAGGTTCAAAATCCCTGGAGAGGATAAATGGAGACATAAATTTGAAGTAATAAATTCAATAATCATAAAAGTAACTATAGGAATTGAGCAAAATAATAGGACAGTGAGAAAATCTGGTGATAAAACTATCAACAATATCCTTACTGTGGGAAGAAAAATTAGCAAGAGACTATAAAGAATGCTTGTTTTAAAAAATTGGTGATATAAGCTGCTAAACTTACTGAATGTAAATGATGGTCTGATTACTGGCCAGAGTCTGAGTCATTGAAACTTGGATGTGAGAGCAACTGAGGGTGCCTGTGGTAGCTACTTTCTAATGAACCACATCTCTCAGGATTCATGCCCTTATGTAGTCTCTCCCCACCAGGAATTGAGACTGTCCTATAACTTCTATGAACCAATAGACTGTGGTGAAGGTGATACTATACAATTTTGAAACCTACACCTTAAGAAATCCTGGAAACCTGTTCTTTGGCACACTTGGAACACTGAGCCACCATATTAGACGTCCAGCTACCTTGCTTGAGAGACTGTATTAAGTAACTAACTGAAAAGAACAAATTGAAAACCACACGGAGAGAACGAGAAGCCTTAAGACTACAAAGAAAGAGAGTGAGCCTCCCACTCCCAGCTCTCCCCAACAAGGTGTCAGATATATGAGCGAGCCATCTTAGATGACTCAACTAAGTCCCAAGATAATTATAGTTCCAGATGATATCATATGGAGCATGAAAACATTCCAGCTTGTCTGTAAACCCATGGAGTGTGTGAGAGATAAAAATATAGATATTATATTAGGTCATTAAGTTTTTGGTAGGAAGCAAACTGAGAGAGCTACTCAGCTCCAAACAAAGGCCATTTCTTTTTTTTTTTTTTAACATCTTTATTGGGGTAAAATTGCTTTACAATGGTGTGTTAGTTTCTGCTTTATAACAAAGTGAATCAGTTATACATATACATATGTTCCCATATGTCTTTCCTCTTGCGTCTCCCTCCCTCCCACCCTCCCTAACCCACCTCTCCAGGCTGTCACAAAGCACCGAGCCAATATCCCTGTGCCATGCGGCTGCTTCCCACTAGCTATCTACCTTACTACGTTTGTTAGTGTGTATATGCCCATGACTCTCCCTCGCCCTGTCACAGCTCACCCTTCCCCCTCCCCATAACCTCAAGTCCTTTCTCCAGTAGGACTGCATCTTTATTCCTGCCTTACCCCTATGTTCTTCATGACATTTTTTTTCTTAAATTCCATATATATGTGTTAGCATACGGTATTTGTCTTTTTCTTTCTGACTTACTTCACTCTGTATGACAGACTCTAGGTCTATCCACCTCATTACAAATAGCTCAATTTTGTTTCTTTTTATGGCTGAGTAATATTCCATTGTATATATGTGCCACATCTTCTTTATCCATTCATCCGATGATGGACACTTAGGTTGTTTCCATCTCCGGACTATTGTAAATAGAGCTGCAATGAACATTTTGGTACATGACTCTTTTTGAATTTTGGTTTTCTCAGGGTATATGCCCAGTAGTGGGATTGCTGGGTCATATGGTAGTTCTATTTGTAGTTTTTTAAGGAACCTCCATACTCTTCTCCATAGTGGCTGAACCAATCCACATTCCCACCAGCAGTGCAAGAGTGTTCCCTTTTCTCCACACCCTCTCCAGCATTTATTGTTTCTAGATTTTTTGATGATGGCCATTCTGACTGGTGTGAGATGATATCTCATTGTAGTTTTGATTTGCATTTCTCTAATGATTAATGATGTTGAGCATTCTTTCATGTGTTTGTTGGCAGTCTGTATATCTTCTTTGGAGAAATGTCTGCTTAGGTCTTCTGCCCATTTTTGGATTGGGTTGTTTGGTTTTTTGTTACTGAGCTGCATGAGCTGCTTGTAAATTTTGGAGATTAATCCTTTGTCAGTTACTTCATTTGCAAATATTTTCTCCCATTCTGAGGGTTATCTTTTGGTCTTGTTTATGGTTTCCTTCGCTGTGCAAAAGCTTTGAAGTTTCATTAGGTCCCATTTGTTTATTTTTGTTTTTTATTTCCATTACTCTAGGAGGTGGGTCAGAAAGGATCTTGCTGTGATTTATGTCATAGAGTGTTCTGCCTATGTTTTCCTCTAACAGTTTGATAGTTTCTGGCCTTACATTTAGGTCTTTAATCCATTTTGAGCTTATTTTTGTGTATGGTGTTAGGGAGTGATCTAATCTCATACTTTTACATGTACCTGTCCAGTTTTCCCAGCACCATTTATTGAAGAGGCTGTTCTTTCTCCACTGTACATTCCTGCCACCTTTATCAAAGATAAGGTGTCCATATGTGCGTGGGTTTAACTCTGGGTTTTCTATCCTGTTCCATTGACCTATCTTTCTGTTTTTGTGCCAGTACCATACTGTCTTGATTACTGTAGCTTTGTAGTATAGTCTGAAGTCAGGGAGCCTGATTCCTCCAGCTCCTATTTTTGTTCTCAAGATTGCTTTGGCTATTCGGGGTCTTTTGTGTTTCCATACAAATTGCGAGATTTTTTGTTCTAGTTCTGTGAAAAATGCCAGTGGTAGTTTGATAGGGATTGCATTGAATCTATAGATTGCTTTGGGTAGTAGAGTCATTTTCACAATGTTGATTCTTCCAGTTCAAGAACATGGTATATCTCTCCATCTATTTGTATCAGCTTTAATTTCTTTCATCAGTGTCTTATAATTGTCTGCATACAGGTCTTTTGTCTCCTTAGGTAGGTTTATTCCTAGATATTTTATTCTTTTTGTTGCAATGGTAAATGGGAGTGTTTTCTTGATCTCACTTTCAGATTTTTCATCATTAGTATATAGGAATGCCAGAGATTTCTGTGCATTAGTTTTGTATCCTGCCATTTTACCAAATCCATTGATTAGCTCTAGTAGTTTTCTGGTAGAATCTTTAGGATTCTCTATGTATAGCACCATGTCATCTGCAAACAGTGACAGATTTACTTCCTCTTTTCCGATTTGGATTCCTTTTATTTCCTTTTCTTCCCTGATTGCTGTGGCTAAAACTTCCAAAACTATGTTGAATAAGAGTGGTGAGAGTGGGCAACCTTGTCTTGTTCCTGATCTTAGTGGAAATGCCTTCAGTTTTTCACCATTGAGGATGATGTTTGCTGTGAGCCTGTCATATATGGCCTTTATTATGTTGAGGAAAGTTCCCTCTATGCCTACTTTCTGCAGGGTTTTTATCATAAATTGGTGTTGAATTTTGTCAAAAGCTTTCTCTGCATCTATTGAGATGATCATATGGTTTTTCTCCTTCAATTTGTCAATATGGTTTATCACATTGATAGATTTGCGTATATTGAAAAATCCTTGCATTCCTGGAATAAACCCCACTTGATCATGGTGTATGATCCTTTTAATGTGCTGTTGGATTCTGTTTGCTAGTATTTTGTTGAGGATTTTTGCATCTATGTTCATCAGTGATATTGGCCTGTAGTTTTCTTTCTTTGTGACATCCTTGTCTGGTTTTGGTATCAAGGTGATGGTGGCCTCGTAGAAGGAATTTGGGAGTGTCCCTCCCTCTGCTATATTTTGGAAGAGTTTGAGAAGGATAGGTGTTAGTTCTTCTCTAAATATTTGATAGAATTCACCTGTGAAGCCATCTGGTCCTGGGCTTTTGTTTGTTGGAAGATTTTGAATCACAGTTTCAATTTCAGTGCTTGTGATTGGTCTGTTCATATTTTCTATTTCTTCCTGATTCAGTCTTGGCAGGTTTTGCATTTCTAAGAATTTGTCCATTTCTTCCAGATTGTCCATTTTATTGGCATAGAGTTGTTTGTAGTAATCTCTCATGATCTTTTTTATTTCTGCAGTGTCAGTTGTTACCTCTCCTTTTTCATTTCTAATTCTATTGATTTGAGTCTTCTCCCTTTTTTTCTTGATGAGTCTGGCTAGTGGTTTATCTATTTTGTTTATCTTCTCAAAGAACCAGCTTTTAGTTTTATTGATCTTTGCTATTGTTTCCCTCGTTTCTTTTTCATTTATTTCTGATCTGATTTTTATGATTTATTTCCTTCTGCTAGCTTTGGGGTTTTTTTATTCTTCTTTCGCTAATTGCTTGAGGTGCAAGGTTAGGTTGTTTATTCGAGATGTTTCCTGCTTTTTAAGGTGGGCTTGTATTGCTATAAACTTCCCCCTTAGAACTGCTTTTGCTGCATCCCATAGGTTTTGGGTCGTTGTGTCTCCATTGTCATTTGTTTCTAGATATTTTTTTATTTCCTCTTTGATTTCTTCAGTGATCACTTCATTATTAAGTAGTGTATTGTTTAGCCTCAATGTGTTTGAATTTTTTACAGATCTTTTCCTGTAATTGATATCTAGTCTCATGGCGTTGTGGTCAGAAAAGATACTTGATACAATTTCAATTTTCTTAAATTTACCAAGGCTTGATTTTTGACCCAAGATATGATCTATCCTGGAGAATGTTCCATGAGCACTTGAGAAAAATGTGTATTCTGTTGTTTTTGGATGGAGTGTCCTATAAATATCAATTAAGTCCATCTTGTTTAATGTATCATTTAAAGCTTGTGTTTCCTTATTTATTTTCATTTTGGATGATCTGTCCATGGGTGAAAGTGGGGTGTTTAAGTCCCCTGCTATGAATGTGTTACTGTCAATTTCCCCTTTTATGGCTCTAAGTATTTGCCTTATGTATTGAGGTGCTCCTATGTTGGGTGCATAAATATTTACAATTGCTATATCTTCTTCTTGGATCGATCCCTTGATCATTATGTAGTGTCCTTCTTTGTCTCTTTTAATAGTACTTATTTTAAAGTCTATTTTGTCTGATATAAGAATTGCTACTCCAGCTTTCTTTTGGTTTCCATTTGCATGGAATATCTTTTTCCATCCCCTTACTTTCAGACTGTATTATGATTTTAGGCAGCCTCTCTGCTAATGGGTGGGGTTGTGTTCCTGTTTTGTTAGTTGTTTGGCATAGGTTGTCCAGCACTGTGGCTTGCTGGTCGTTGAGTGAAGCTGGGTGCTGGTGTTAAGATGGACGTCTCTGGGAGATTTTCGCCGTTTGATATTATGTTTAGCTGGGAGGTCTCTTGTTGACCAGTGACCTGAAGTTGGCTCTCCTACCTCAGAGGCAGAACCCTGACTCCTGGCTGGAGCACCAAGAGCCTTTCATCCACACGGCTCCTTAATTTGGGATGATTGGTTGTCTATTCAGGTATTCCACAGATGCAGGGTATATCAAGTTGATTGTGGAGCTTTAATCCGCTGCTTCTGAGGCTGCTGGGAGAGATTTCTCTTTCTCTTCTTTGTTCTCACATCTCACCGGGGCTCAGCTTTGGATTTGGCCCTGCCTCTGTGTGTAGGTCGCTGGAGGGCGTCTGTTTTTTGCTCAGAGAGGACGGGGTTAAAGAAGCCGCTGATTCGGGGGCTCTGGCACATTCAGGCCGGGGTCGGGTGTGGGGGGCGAGGGAGGGGCACTGCGCGAGGGGTGGGCCTGCGGCGGCAGAGGCCGGTGTGACGTTGCACCAGCCTGAGGCCCGTCGTGCGTTCTCCTGGGGAAGTTGTCCCTGGATCCCGGGAACCTGGCAGTGGCGGGCTGCACAGGCTCCGCGGAAGAGGGGTGTGGAGAGTGACCTGTGCTCGCACACAGACCCCTTGGTGGCAGCAGCAGCAGCCTTAGCGTCATCCGCCCGTCTCTGGGGTCCGCGCTTTTAGCCGCGGCTCGCGCCCGTCTCTGGAGTTCCTTTAAGCAGCGCTCTTAAACCCCTCTCCTCGTGCACCAGGAAACAAAGAGGGAAGAAAAAGTCTCTTGCCTCTTCGGCAGGTGCAGACTTTTCCCCGGACTCCCTCCCAGCTAGCTGTGGTGCAGTAACCCCTTCAGGCTATGTTCAAGCCGCCAACCCCAGTCCTCTCCCTGCGCTCCGTCCGAAACCGAAACCCGAGCCTCAGCTCGCAGCCCCGTCCGCCCCGGCGGGTGAGCAGACAAGCCTCTCAGGCTGGTGAGTACCGGTCGGCACTGATCCTCTGTGCGGGAATCTCCCCGCTTTGCCCTCCGCACCCGTTGCTGTGCACTCCTCCGTGGCTCCGAAGCTCCCCCCCCACCTCCTGCAGTCTCCGCCCGCGAAGGGGCTTCCTAGTGTGTGGAAACTTTTCCTCCTTCATAGCTCCCTCCCACTGGTGCAGGTGCCGTCCCTATCCTTTTGTCTCTGTTTATTCTTTTTTTCTTTTGCCCTACCCAGGTACGTGGGGAGTTTCTTGCCTTCTGGGAGGTCTGAGGTCTTCTGCCAGCCTTCAGTAGGTGTTCTGTAGGAGTTGTTCCACGTGTAGATGTATTTCTGGTGTATCTGTGGGGAGGAAGGTGATCTCCGCGTCTTACTCTTCCGCCATCTTCAAGGTTCCCCCCTGGGCCATTTCTTATAGAAAATGAAGGATGACTCAGAGCGGAGCCAAGAGCCACAGAACTGGGGCATGATCAATAGAGATTCCTTACCTTCTGAATAGTAACCTTTTTTCTGTGTGCACCTTGCTAGATTTAGAGTTGTTATGGATCAGTGCCTGGTATAGTCTTCTATGCCCCCTTTCCCCTGTTGAGTACAAGTGTCTATCATG
Source organism: Lagenorhynchus albirostris (assembly GCF_949774975.1). NCBI lineage: Eukaryota > Metazoa > Chordata > Mammalia > Artiodactyla > Delphinidae > Lagenorhynchus > Lagenorhynchus albirostris. Next base: position 40,238,573 of record NC_083112.1, on the reverse strand, counting down.
GTTCTTCTGTTCCCTATGTTATCTCACTATTGTATGTTGGATATACATGTGGGGAGTGAGGAGACACATAACTTCTCTTTAGATTACAGATCTTCCTCTAAAAAGGAACCCCACATAAGAAGTCTTATCTGCAACAGGGTCTGACTCAGATGAAGGGTTTTAAACCTAATGGCATAAAGAAAGGAAAATTTGGAGGTGAGTGTACTTAGCATATGCAGGTAGCGTGAATTATTAGGAATCAGTGGAAGGACCGTGGTGGCTAATTTCCAAAGACAGTCCCTCAATAAGTTGTGTTTCCTGTACTAATGCCCTTATTTCTCTCCCACATTGAGAAAACCTATCATCTCTTGTTTACCACTCTTGAGGTACTAAGTCCAGCCACACAATTAGAGATGAGATGTTGAGAGGGAGAGTTGTGTAATTGTGTGGAGAAGATCCTAACTCTGCCAATTTTCCAGCCGACTCCAGTATCCCAGTATCACAGCTGAACCATGGTTCCAGATATACTCCACAGGCTTCCAAATGACTACAGCCCTTTCCAATAAGAGCTAAGCCCAACCAAGCCACAAAATCAAGAGAGATGGTGAAAATTTTGTTTTAAGTTGTGAAGTTTTGAGAGTTTTGTTATATAGAAATACAAATACGTAACTGAAAGCGTCTTACCTGCTTTGGAGATACCATTACCACCTGTGCTGAAATAATATGTCTAACAACTGCCTTTAAAAAAATGTCATAATTTCCTTTTTAAAATTGAGATATAATTGACATATAATGATATTAGTTTCAGTGCACAACTTAATGATTCAATATTTGCATATATTTTGAAATGATCACCACAGAAAATCTAGTTAACATCATTTACCTCACATTGTTACATTTTTTCTTTTTTTCTTGCAAGGAGAACTTTAAGCTCTGTTCTCTAACAACTTTGAAATACACAGGAGTCACCATGCTGTACATTATATCCTCAGGCCTTATTTATTTTATAACTGGAAGTTTGTACCATTTGACTACCTTCACCAATTTCACCACCCTACCACCCAGCCTCTGGCAACCAGACAGCAGCTGCTTTTTGAGTTCCACTCTTTCTGGGTCTATCTGTGCCTAACTTACCTCAACATATATTTTAAAAATTATGGAATAAGAAAAACTATTCTCTCCTGGCAGTTTTCTAAAACCAAGATCTTATAGAATGAGTTGCTGTTTAGTTTTTTTCCAAACTAACTCTGTTGACTAAGTTTCTTTAAGAATTCTTAAAAGAATCATTCCTTTTTTAAATACACAGATTTTAAAATTTTTATGTTATTTCATTTTTTTGGCCACAGCACGCAGCTTACAGGACCTTAGTTCCCTGACCAGAGACTGAACCCAGGCCACAGCAGTGAAATCTCCAAGTCCTAACCACTGGACCACCAGGGAATTCCCAAGCATCACTCTTTTGATGAAGCTTAATTAACCATGGATCAGGCCTGCAGTTTAACAAATTTACATTTACTGATTTGCAGCACGTGACATATTTGAAGAGGATGTGGAATGCCACTCTGGAAGGGGAGGGAGGGAAGCTTCTTTTTAAAGGCCTGGTTATTGTTGGAGTGCTCTGAGGGAGGTTTGAGTGAAGCAGGCTGTTTCTGAGGAGAGTGTAGGAGGAACAGATTAACTAAGGATTGGTGCCATCCTAAGGCAATGGCAGTTTAACAACTGGGTATTCTCACTAATGCATGAAAATAGCCAAGTAGATTTGGGGCTTCATTGGTAAGAAAGCAGCAATCATTCAAAAAGAAGGACCATTAAGGCATTTTACAATTGCTTCATGACTTTGGGAAAAACAATGCTCACTCTTAACTTTGAACACGGTTTTATCTGTTTGTCCTCCCAGTCTGATTAATGGCAGGACTGCTTTTTTCAGTCCAAGCTGACTTTTACTCTTTCTATCTTAGATAAGTCTGTACTACTTCACTTTTACATCTTGAAATTTTACATTAAAAAAAAATGCTGAAAAAATGTTTTTAATGTAAAAGTAATTTTAAAATTCTACTTATTTATTCTCATAATACTTATGGAATTTAATAGAGAAAAGCAGTGGTTACATATAACTGTTGTCTGATAAACCACACAAATTATTAAGTTATTTTATTTTTTAAATTATATTTTATTTTCCAGTTTTATCGAGATATAATTGACATATAACATTATATTAGTTTGAGGTATACACTGTAATTATTTGATATATGTATATATGGTAAAAAGATTACCAAAATAAATTTAACATCCATCATCTCATACTTATAATTTATTTTCTTGTGATGAAAACTTTCAAGATCTACTCTCTTAGCAACTTTCAGATATACATTATTGTTAACTACCTATTGTAGTTAACTATTGTCACCATGCTGTACATTACAGCCCTAGAACTTTATTTAATTAATTTAAATTCATAAACAATTCAACAAATATATTTTGAGCATCAACTAGGTTATGTCTAAAGGTTTTCAATAAACATAATGTTGATGACAGAAGTAAAATGTATATCTCTTTATTTCAGTCCAGTTATTTTCTCAATTAGCTAAACTGCTTACTCTAACTGTATGATTACTTAAAGTACAGTAGGTTGAATTGTGTGTACCAATTTAGAAAATCCTTAAAACTCAAAAAAATTTGGTAGAATTACTTTCAAACATGCCTAGCAGATGTGATGTAAATATGGATGTAATCATTCTCAAGTACTAGAACCTTTTTCACAGTCTTTGACTACAAAGTAGAAAATTATCACACACCATCTGCCCTGTGCTATATCTATATGGCAGTTTCTCTAATGTAATTGTTCAGGGTCAATCTTTCTGTAAGCTCTCTAATGTGAAAACTCTAATATAGGCTTAACATTACCATATAAAGGCAATTAGCATTGTTTATATCAGACAACTGCAAAATAATGTTCTAAATTTCAAGCATGATTTCCAAAGTGCATTTATCATTAATATGAAAATAAATGTTTTACTAAAAATTTAAAATTTGGAGAACAGTAGAGTTTTATTTAATCAGAATCAGTTTCTGAATGCACTAGACTGATAGTTTTACTTTCTTCTACATCTTGATTTCATATTTGAAACAAATATTTCACTTCTCTTCTCTCTCCAGAATATTTATTCTATAGTAAAATTGTGGTTAAGCAATCCTCCTATGTGTTTTGGAGATAAGCTCTATATGAAGGAACATTTTATGCATCAAGCTTTACCAGATGTGTTTCATTTCTGATTTAGAATCTGCAAGTATATATTTTTATTCAGGGATGATTTTAATTTAATATGACTGAAAATGTTTAAAGTTTAACTTTTTAAATTTTCCCTGAATTGTTGGCCATCTCTTTTATATTAAATTTTCATCTCTGTTACAGTAAACAACTGTTAAATTCTATGGAGTTATTGGCAATATAGTAGTTAACTCTAAATAAACAAGTTAGCAATCTGGCTAATATCATGACAAAATGACATATTTACTTAAATGTTCGTTTTCAAGTAAATGATTTGTCCTATTATAGAAATACCTAAATATTATGTTATTAAAATTAAAGCATCAAAGAAAATGACTTAAATTGTTCTTTGAAAAAACAACAATAGTGGTAGGATAAGAATCAGACTTCTCATCAGCAACTGTGGATGTTAACAGATAAATAATGCTTTAAATTTCTGATGGAAAGGATTTTTAAGCTAGTACTAATATTTAACTGCTTATCAACTTTGGTAATTCAAAAACTCACAAACTCCACTCCTTACAAATATTTTAGTAAGTTTCTAAGAACTTACTTTATCAAAATGAGATACAAAACCAAAGATGGAGAAGATATTGGATCTAAAATATGTAATATATCTCACATTGAAATAAAGATAGGAAGCCACATACTGACAGCTCTGCAGAAGAGCAGAAGAACATTTATTTCAGATTGGACTAAGAAGGGACCCCAACAGATACATAGCTCTGATAGGAAAAGGGTTGATATGAAATATTATCCTTAGAATTCAGGACAGCTTCATAAGCTAACAAAGTAAAAAGGAAAGCAATCAAGGTTAAAGAATATAGATATTTCATCCAAAATTATTGAATTTTATAAAATCAGATCATCCAAGAGGTCAATCAAAGAATTTAGGAATTTGTAAATTGTAGAAAAATCTCAATAAATAGTGTTTATAAAGACAATTTAGCATTAAGTTTGAAAGGAAGAGGTTAATAGCTCTTTTCTCCAACCTCAAGGATGCTTGGGGACTTGACTTCTAATCCTCCTTTAAATCCTAACTCTAGGTATTTATACCAGTATCTCTGGAACTGCAAAGTTTACTATGTACTAACCTAATGCCTGACCTCTTTGTCAACATTGCATTTTGCCTAATTTGTAACTAGTCAGTTACTGGTAATTGATGAGATATGGCAGCACTGTATACTTTAGGGTCCTACTTGAAAAGGAAATTTAAAAAATTGAAGAGACTTTATAGCTGATAGTTTTGCTGCATTAAGTTATTCATCAATCACCTAGCCTTGCCCGAGTGACAGCATGTGTCCCAGATGCTGTGCAATTCAGCAATGTCAGCAGCTACTCCTGGAATCCCTAAGCCTTTTGTTCTGCTATTGCTGTACAGGCAGTGTCACTCTTTGTCTGTTATACTTTCTTAAAGTCAAGTAAACTTTGTTGGAGGAAGCCTGATGGATTAGTTCTGTTTTTCAAGAAGTGGATGCCAACCCAAATTACATGTGCAAAAGACTTACTGGGTGAATGAAAAGGGAGAGCAATCTGGAGTAGGCAACGAATGTTCAAACTTCAAATTGTCTGACAGCTATGAAAGAAGGAGGGATTAGGTAGGAAGATTCTCAGACAGCAACACTGTTTCCTAAGAAAGCTTCAGCCAGGCTGATGGATGGGGTGTCCTAGAGCCAAAATTACCTGTTAAAAGAGTTCTAGATCTTGTAAAGAAGGGCTGCATGGTACCACTGTAATCAAGCAGGACCCTATGGCATCTTCCCAGAACAGGACACCCCCGCCCTGTACCCAATATCCTCTGCCTGCCTTTGTCTATAGAAAAACTTTAGTCAAAGAATAAAAATTTAATCAGAGAAGTGAGAAAATGCAGAAAGAAAGGAAAATAGTGAGACAATACAAAATAATAATAGTTTAACCATTAAACAAAGTCAAGAACTTTTAATTCCTCCTCAAGGGTTATAGATAATATTCTGAGCCATGTCCTTTGAACTGTTTTGCAGATACTGAAACCCCCACCAGGTGGAAGAAGTTAACCGTCTGCTGCCCACAAGCATGTAAACCCCAGACTGTTTGGAACCAGAAGGTTGATGATGTTGACTCCTGATTACCTCACCACCAACCAATCAGAAGAATGTCCATGAGCTGATCACATACCCCACACCACCCCTTCCTTACCCTGTCTTTAAAAACCTTGCCCTGAAAGCTTTCAGGGTGTTTGGGTCTTTTAAGCACTAGCTGTCTGGACTCCTTGCTTGGTGCCCTGCAATAAACACTGAACTTTCCTTCACCACAACCTAGTGTCAGTAGATTGGCTTTATTGTGCACATGCAAGCAGTCCCAAGCTTGGTTTGGTAACCCCACCACTTTGTTCAGTCATTGGTTGGAAAATTTCCCTCAAGAATTGTGGCCTTGGCACAAATATGGGGGTAGGATCCAGAAGAGCAGTATCTTGGCCATTGCTTCAATAGAAGATCTGAAAGTCTTATTTTAATGCTTACTTTAGTGACCAGCACAGTCCACCACTTGTGACACATGGTTGTACTGAAGTTCACTACAGTTTCCATGAACAGCTCTTCTATGACATACTTGGGCCTCTCCTCCTGAGAAGAAACTTAGAAAAGCTATTAGTAAAACATTTTTTTTTTGTTGCATTTGGTGCCAGGCTCATAACTGGCACTCATCCTCTTGCTCTATTATACATCCTAAGTTCCCCTCACCTTCATCTATCTCCTTGCATGTCTTAATGTATTACCTGATGATGTGTCCCAAACCAAAATTCCTCTGGGATATTAGTCCTTGGAAATCACAACTTTTCCAAGTGGGGTTACCACATATGATTCAGCAATCATTGGGAAGAGAATACTAAGGAGGTGCCCAGTGGATAATTTGGGTTATATATATATATATTACCATGACCTTGTTAGGCAGAGGTGGTTCTTCTTCCAGCTGATTGTAGTCAATTACACTTACATAAGGATGCCTCTTCTACTAGACTGATGCTCCTGATGCATCAGGAGTTCAAAGTGTTCAGGTGGCAGGTATGGTCAATGGGAAGTTTGTTGTGTCCTGTGGCAAGAAGGAGCCACATTTGGGAAAGAACACCCAACACTGCAAAGTCCAGGGTTGCAGGAATGGGAAGCACTAAATAACCTTGTGCATCATTATGAATAATATAAGTGGGGTCATTTCTACTTCTACCACTTGGTTTCCATACCCATTTGGGGACATACAGCTATACAGAATCTTCTGACTTAAAGCATATTCTGTATCCTGAAGGATGGCAATACATTATTAAAGGATTGCCTCTAAGCTGGTGCTTAACCTTTGCCCTTAGAAGGCTATTCCAGCCTTCCATAAGACCAGTTGCTTCTAAGTAGTACACTGGTGGTACAAAAAGCAGATCTCTTGGTTATGGGCCCACATTCACACCAATGTTGCTATGAAGCAAGTCACCCGGTTGCATGCAATGTTGTCTGGTCTCCTGTGGTAAGCAGCAATTTAAAATGATCCCCATGATTCCCATCCCCTGATTTGTACACATTGTATAATGTGGTATACATCATTCTCATCTTATGACTGCCTGTAGGCCCTCCTGAATTCATAACCTAATAGGTCTGGAAGAACACAGCTTATGATGGAAAGTTCCAGATACCTGTCACTTGTCGCTCCATGGTCATACATTCCACCTCTACTAAGATTCAGTAACATGCTATGAGCTGTTTCTCAAAAGGCATATTAATCTTTTCTGGAGATTTTATGTTCTTTCTGGGGAAAGGGGATGGTTTCAGAGTTTCATCTGGCTTTCCCCACTATTAGAGCGCTGAATCCACAAGAATCAATGTATGGGTTACTCCAACTGGCAAGTGTATACTCCCCTGTGTGTGGTAGGCCTTACCTAATCCGGTGAGCCTTTTTAAAAGAGGGTTTAGGGCTTCCCTGGTGGCGCAGTGGCTGAGAGTCTGCCTGCCGATGCAGGGGACGCGGGTTCGTGCCCCGGTCCGGGAAGATCCCACATGCCGTGGAGTGGCTGGGCCCGTGAGACATGGCCGCTGAGCCTGCGCGTCCAGAGCATGTGCTCCGCAATGGGAGAGGCCACAACAGTGAGAGGCCCGCGTACCGAAAAAAAAAAAAAAGAGGGTTTAGACATAAGTGTTGGAATAAATTAGATTTGAAGCTGCAGAAGATGCTCTTCTGTTGGCCTTGAAAAAGAAAATAGCATGGCATTAAGATGGATATGACAGGAAATAGCAGGCAGCTTGTAGGAGCTGAGAGTCTCCCCTTTTGACAGCCACAGGGACAACCATCATACAGCTGCAAGGAATTAAATTCTGCTAACAACCACATAAGTTCGGAGAAGGCCCTGAGCTTCAGGAAGGAATACAACCAACACCTTAATTTTTAAGACGCTGAGCAGAGAATCCAGCTAACCTGTAACTGGCCTTCTGATCTATAGAAACTGTGAGATAATAAACAGGTGTTGTTTTAATCCACTGTTTGTAATAATTTGCAATGAAGTAATACAGACTTAATACAGATTCCCTGCCTGTGGAATAGGTATCCTTAAGCCCTCACGCAGTATTGTTGGCCAAGGCTCCGCAGTCAGGAAAGCGAAGCCCATAGTTGGAATACAGTTCAATACCTATGAGGATAAATTTCTGTCTCTTCTGGAAAAGTGAGGGCCCGATGTTGTCGCTTTGCCACCATGTAGCTTATAGTTGAGGAATGGTGTCATATCATGGGCTCAGAATAGGTCTGTGTCTGGCAGGTTGGGCATTCCAAAGAGATGGCAGATAGACTGGTCTTAGTAAGTCCATGTTGTTGAGTCAATTCATAACGTTCACTTCTGCCACCCACTGCACTGGCAGTAGGTGTTAAACAGAGTTTGATTGTTAAAGAAGACTCACAAGATTCAAGATGAAATACTTACAAATCTATAGTTTATTACAGTTAAAACATATAGTATGTGAGTAACAGCATTAAAGTAAGTATATGTATTACTGCCAAAGGCTGTCTCATAACCAGGGATCCAGAGACATCAGATGTAGGATCCTACTGAAACTCATCTCTAAGGGCCATGGATGTATGCAATTTTTTTCTTGGATCAAGAACCACCAATGTGTTCATGGAACACCTTGGAATTAGGGAAATCGAAATGGAATCTTGGCTGGAGATTTTTATTTTGTGCTGGCCATATATCTGCTACATAACCAGCTTTAACAGCAGAGTTCTCCGGGGTCTCACAGAGACCAGGTGGGAATCACCAGTCTCATTGTTATCAATAAGCAATGCTGATAAGCTAGAACAAATGAGCTGGAAACTCTTCAGATCCATGGTTATAAAGAACACTATTAATTAGAATGTTTCAAACCTTGGCTAAGGGTCATTGCTGCGCACAAACTTTAGCGAGACAATTCAAGCTAATTCCAAGCCTGTAGTAATTAACCTTCACAACACAGCCATTATTCCATTTGTGTGCCTATCAGGCCAGTCCCAAAATGGCATATGAAATTTGGCTAACTTCAAGTGACAGAGGCATTCTATCTACTTGGTTATACAGTGTTACTTTTATGGTGGTTGTTTTATGATGGGCATCAGAATGTGATACAAATATCTTCACAGTTGATGTCCACTTCCACATACCATGCATGCCTGTGCCACTTATGCTACCACACAAAGTAGGAGTCCAAATTCACTGTTAGCACTTCCACCCATGGGAACATTTTCTTTCCACTGTCCTTCATAGCTACCCTGAATGTGGTTGTAATGCTGATGCCACTCATTTTCAGTCTGAGCTCACATACTAAGTCAACTCATTCATATATTAAGCCTGGGAGTTATTCCTTCTCCTTCAATTGAACCTACAGGAACACCCATATGAATAAAGATGAGCTGTGAAGGGTTTATTTGTGTAACTTTAGTGGTGACATTAGGGTCCAGGCTACCCACTCATGCAAAGCTTATCTCTGCCTTTTGAGACTGTTCAAGTTCAATCCAGGATATAGCATTCTCAAATTATGACTGCTGATTGGACTTCTGAATTTTTAACTTGGTGAGTCTAGCAGAACATAGCTTATAATGAGAAGTTCCTGATGCACTGTCACTTGTTGCTCCATGGTCAGGTGTTCTGTCTCTACTAGAGTTCAGTGACATGCCAGGAGCTATTTCTCAAAAGTTATAAAAATCTCTGTTGCAAATGTTCAGTTCTTTTGTGGGGGGGAATAGGAAGTTTCAAAATCTCATTTGGCTTTCCCTGATATGATAGCTCTTACTCTACAAGCCAAGGAATCAATTTAGGGGTTACTTCAACTGGCAGGGGTAGCAGTATCAATTACATACTTGGCAACTAAGGAAATGGATACCGGGTGGGGCTGTGGGCTCAGCAGGGCTAAAGCTAGCCTTAGTCGAGGCCTCATTTACTATCTGTTCTCCCTAAGTTCCCATTCTAACAAAGGAGCTATAATGACAGATTGCGTCTCTGAGTGTAGATCAACCAGATCTCATGTACAATAGTCCTCATAATATCTGGAAATGATGTTTTGCCTAGTATAGAATCCCCAGAGTAAATGGCTCTGGGTTTCTTTGATAAGACTGGGGAAAGCATTACAGTATAGACTTGCTGTGGTGTTAGGGTACTTCTTTTTAGGGAGATGACCAGTTCTTATGCCAATGAGTTCTGGATTCAAAACAAGCTCAAATGTGAGTTCTCAGTAAGGAACTGAATCTTCAGCTCTTGCTTTCTTATCTTTTACGGTTGGGTGTGTTATGTAGCGCTTTTTTGCTTCTGTCAATATTGTTTATAGGAACCATGCTCTATTTAACATCTTCCCAACTTTTTGCCATTCAATACCTGTCAGCAATTTTGGTGAGAACTGAACACAAAGTGGGCACCGAATGTGAAGTTTAATGATTTCAGTCTTTTATATATATATATATATATATATATATATATATATATATATATATATATATATATATATATTCTTTTCTCATATAAAAATAGATGGCTGGACCACAAAGAGCTACAAATTGATGAAGATGATTATAACTCATAGATTTTGGGCTGAGATAAGTGTTGTATTAAGATAAGACTTGAATTGAACCTGCATAAGAGATGGTGAATTTCTTCTTTTGTGTGAAGAAATATTCAGGGTTTGGTGACCAGAGGGAAAGACTGAGTATTTGTGCTCCTTTTTCCAGAGAACACAGTTACTGCCTCAAAGTGCCTTGTAAGGTAGACACACTTATTATCTCAGAGCCTTCCCTTACATCTCACAATGAAACCTTTCTTGCCTATAGATTATGAATAGCAGTGTCAAGTATTATTTCAGGGCCTGGATGTAAGGAGTGGTTGTTCTTTCTCTACATTTTCCTTCCACCTCCCCCAGCTGGGTGCAGACACAGACAATATGCTAGGACAGGTTTTCAAAGTGTGCAGCAGTATCAACAGCATTTGAGAACATTCTTGAAGCAATTTTCTAGGCCTACCTCTGACTTTGTAAATAAGAAATACTTGGGTAGGAATGGTGTGAGAGGTAAAAGCGATCTTTGTTTTAACGTGCCCTCCAGGTAATTCTAGGGCAATAGTAAAATCTTATAATAGCCCTAGTGGAGCATACGTGAAAAGGATGCAAGGAGACTAGATCCCTGAATCGCCATGCATAGAATGAAGCCCTTGCTTTCCAAAAGCACTTCTCTGAACTGTGAGTAAGAATAGATTCTCTTTGTAGATCTGCTATAAATTTAACTCTATTTTTTGCAATAGTTTAGCATTATCATAACTAATAAAATGCAAACTAAGGGAATGGTGATAATGAATTTCAAAAGTACTGTGAAGAATACAACTCTTCAAAAATAAAAGAGGTAGGATGATAACCAAAGCTGGACAGAAGTGCAACAAAAGGATCACTTTACTTGAGAGATTTTATAAATTATATAATCTAATATGAAGAAAATATGTGTATTTTTAGTTTGAAATTGATCTTGTGAAATAAAGATGGTTCTGAAAATACTCATTTTCCATTACATAGATAGTGCTTGTTTATAGATCTAATTCTGTCTGTTACGTTTTTTACTCATCAGTGTTTTTAAAATATTTTTTTTAATTGAAGCATAGTTGACTTACAATATCATGTAAGTTTCAGCTATACAGCACAGTGATTCAGTTATACATATTCTCTTTTTCCGATTCTTTTCCCCTATAGGTTATTACATAAGTTCCCTTTGCTATACAGTAGGTGCTTGTTTGATATCTATTTTATACACAGTAGTGTGTATATGTTAATCCCAGCCTCCTAATTTATCCCTCTCCCCATCCCCCTTTTCCCTTTGGTAACCAAAAGTTTGTTTTCTATGTCTGTGAGTCTCTTTCTATTTTGGAAATAAGTTCATTTCAGCAGTGTGTTTATAAGATTGTTTATGTGTACAACTAATTTGTTGTTTCTAACTGATGAGTGATATTTTATAGTGTGTGTGCATCTTTTTTTTTTTTTTTTTGCGGTACGCGGGCCTCTCACTGTTGTGGCCTCTCCCGTTGCGGAGCACAGGCTCCGGACGCGCAGGCTCACGGGCCCAGGCGCTCCACGGCATGTGGGATCCTCCCGGACCGGGGCACGAACCCGTGTCTCCTGCATCGGCAGGCGGACTCTCAGTCACTGCGCCACCAGGGAAGCCCTGTGCATCTTATTTTTCTTGTCTCCTTTCCAAGTGAAGGAATGCGGATGGGCTACAACATCCAAACATGGAAAATAAAGCAGAAATGAGAGGAAATATGACAATACGTGAGAAAGGTGATAGTGATAGGAAGGAATGATTATAAGTTTAATTCCTTAAAACTACAGATTTTTTTGTTGCATTTGATCTGCATAATTGATTGAACTATATACTTTCATAAAACTATCATGTAGTACATAACATATAAACCACAAGCATCATTATTTCACTTTGTAACTAGAGACCACATTATTATTTTGTGAATGAAGGTTAATTACTACAGTTTGTACCAATTCAAGTCAAAAGCCAAAAATGTTTGTTCTGAATAACAGTTGATCAATTCAGAGTTTGCAAGCTACAAGGACCTAGAGAATCACCTTATTTGCCTGTAAAATATTTATCTTTTTTTCCAATTAACTAATACTTAAAATTTGGAAGTTTTTGTATGCAAAGCAGGTAACATTTATTTTATTTAATGAAAAAAAAATAAAACATTTTTACACCAATACACATATTATGTGGCAGAATGTGAGATTTCTCATAATATGTTAGGTAAAATAGGAAATTCTGGAAAAAGTTGGTGCTTGTTGAAGACCCCTTCAGGCAATATACCAGGAATGAAAGTTTACTTTTCTCCAGAGTTAAGGATACTACGTTGGTGAAATTTGAGATACACTGCCTCAGGGCATCCTGTCATGTCATCCCCAGACTCTTCCTTCAAAGAAAACAGCTGAAAGGAGTCTAATACTTTTGGCAACAGATGGCGACATGAAGTACTGTAAAGTGTTCATTTTTATTAAAAAATGTAAATTCTAAATACTGTAAATAAGAAAACAAAGCAAAATATATTCTACATGGTATTTTTGGTGAATTATAATGTCAAGTATTGTTTTTGAAAACTGCAAGTGTGTTTAAAAATATGTCAAAAGGAATTTATATTTCTGTTTGATGAAATTATTATCCAAGGCATACACTAATAAAAAAAATCATTCTTTTTTAGTTGTTTAACAATTAATATTTATATTTATTTTAGAGTTTCATGTGTATTAAACTTCAAGTGGAGTGGTTTTCAAAAATATCATGTCTTTTACTGTATGTTTAATCCTTTATTTGCAAACTGTCATGGTGTTTTACCAAATTTGAAATAAAGTGTAACTTTGTTATTTTGCTTGATATTTCACTAAAATAATACATTTGTGTATTAACATTATTAATGTTAATACAATATTAATTGTGTATACACAATTAATTGTGTATACACAATACAATATTAATTGTGTATTAACATAATGTGTATTAACATTCAAGTTGCACTAAGTAATTGCCTCTAATTTCATGGAAAATCTCTCATTTATTTCTTTTATGAAATTGATAGATTTCACTGTGTGTTTTTTTTGTTTGTTTAATTTTAGAGCATGAGCATCTTACAATTATTTCCAGATTTATTTCTAAACTTTGCATAATTGCTCATTACTACACTTGAGGAAACTCTTTACTTCTATATTTTTATTTTCATTTTTTGGTGAATATAGCACTCATATAAAAGATTGATCATGCTTATGTGCCAATTTTAGAGAATAGTGATTTACTCCCAGGTATTGTACAAACACCCAAGTTTATCAAATAGAATAATACTTTACATCATCTTATTTTTCTTCTATTTTAACTATGCATTTAAACAATTGGTTTTCCAATAATATCAAACACTTTTATCACTTTAGTTATGACATGTTAGGTAGTTTTTTGTGAACACTGAATGTATTGCTAGAAATGTTTTCAAACATGGTTATTGCAGAGATGCATTTTAATTTGATCATATTAAGTATGTTTCGTAATAAAGTGTCATTATCTCTAATGACTTTTCAATTGATTTTCTCAGATATTTTAGGAAGAAATCCAATTCATTTGAAAACAACTGTCATTTTGTTAGCAGATTTCTAATATTTCTTATTTGAATATATTATTTTATTGTTTTAGTTTTCTAAGACTAATGTTAAAATATTGATGACAAAAAGCATCCTACTGCCCATTGATATTATGAATAATGTTAAAAGAGAGTGGAAGAGATAAAAGAGAAAAAAATCCAGAGAGATACAGAAACATTTGTGAAAACAGAGAATCTAAATGAGTTTTCAGCACATATCAAAATATATCTTCTTTTTTAATTTAACAAAGTGAAATATATGAACACATATCTTAATGTTAACAATGCTACGAATCATGAATGAACCCAGTTCTTAATGGCATATTCATCATTCTTTTAACATACTATAAGCTTCTATGAGGTAAATCATCCTTAGAATTCTTGCAACAATATGTGTAAGTAAAGTTAAAGTGTTTAATACCATTGTGTATTATCTCCAGTTTGTTATTGTTTCAGATAATGCTAACTTTGTAAGTGCTATTGGTAGCTCTCCTTCTCCTTACTTTAGTCAAGTTACAATGATGTAGATACCACTTATCCCTGAAAGTATTTTTGGAATCTTTTCTAATGTATATAGTTATTAGTCTCTTTAGATATTTAAAGTTTTCCTTGAGTTATTTTTTCTATTTATATTTTTATATAACTAAGATAATTAATTAGAATGAAATCATCAAATTTATTGAGAGAAATTTGTGAAAATTATCTCTTTAAACTACTAAATTTTCTTTATAAATGATTATATGTCTTCCTCATTGTAAGTATTGGTTATTTGGGGACATTTCCTTAATTAAACTTTATCTCTTTTATTTTTTATTTCAAACCAGTAACTCAAATCTATCATAATAACAGTTTTCTAGTTGTTTTCTGTGTTTATATTTAATAACTCCTTACTTCTATGACTTTTGGTTTCTATTAAGGTTATTTTTTACTACTGACATTTAAAGTTTAATTCATGTTTCACATTTATATTATTAATTGAAACAACAGATTATTATGTCTTTAGCTTATATTGGAAGCAAATCTGAATTCATCCAAATGTTTGATAGGCATTGCTTTTGCTCTACTGTTTTATAATGTAACGTAATCAAGGTTTTTGCCTACCTGTCACAGCTTACACAGGCAAATTGTATTAATTATTTTTTAATTATGGATGTAATTCTTCATTAAATTTCTTATCATAATCAGATATTATGGGAATATAATAAGTCCTTCTTTAACTTACTTCTGAAAGACATATGACTTTAAGCAGTCAAACATTTCTGGAATATTGTGGGAGGTTTTACTTTGCAAAGATGAACACAATGGCATCCCCTATCCCACATGCTCTTTTGCATTTCAAGAAGTGAAGTCTTCTTTTTTCAAGCCTCTTAAGTATGAATTGGACTTAGTAACTCACTTGTAACTAACAGAATAGGGCAGAAGACTTGATAGGTAAATTCTGAACCTAAGTCAGGAATGGTCATGCATTGCTATATTAGAACAAATGCTCTTTGGTTCCTGCCTCTTGGGATACTCCCACTGGAACCCAGGTATCACTTGTGAAGCCAGACCAAATATGAAACTTGAATATAGAATTCCATTTGAAAGTACCATTTGATCCCAGCCTTGGAAGCATCACAATCCAGGTAACATATATGTGAGTAAAGATGCCTCTAGACAATGCAACCCCCTAGCTTGTTAAAGTACCTCCACTCATTCCAGTCTTACCAGCTGAAGTCTCATATATGGAAAAAGGAAAAGATATCCTCAGTGTACCTTATCAAATTTTTTTTCCATTTTTTTAACATCTTTATTGGATTATCGTTGCTTTACAATGGTGTGTTAGTTTCTGCTTTATAACAAAGTGAATCAGTTATACAAATACATATGTTCCCATATCTCTTGCATCTCCCTCCCTCCCACCCTCCCTATCCCACCCCTCTAGGTGGTCACAAACCACCTAGCTGATCTCCCTGTGTTGTAGTTTTCTTATGACAGGGCCGAAAGTAAGCTCATCACACGAGATGAATTGTGCAGAAGCACAGCAGTAGAGGGCTGCTGCTCGCTCAGGCAATACAGCGCCATCTGTCTTGCTGTGGTGACTTTTATTTAAGCATTATCTATGTTTACATCTTAAGACTTGTTTTCTTAACATTCCAGAAATGCCAAAGCAGCAACATATGCTTTTATTGATTATACAAACAACAATGGGCTTTCTTAAAGACATGCCAGTGCTTCGTCCTTGAGCTCATAAGCAGCACAAGGACATCTCCTTGTGTTCCCATCATTCTGATTATCCTAAAGTAGCACAAGGACGTTTCCTTGTGTTCTGATTATACTGAGGTCATTTCATGGATCAGTGCCCAAAGTATCCAGGACTGCCTGCAGTCCTGGCTTATTCGCCAGACCTCGGTTTGCCGAGGGGTTCTGGCTTATTCGCTAGCCCTCGGTTTGCCGAGGGGGTGCTCATGGGTCACGTCTCCTTTCCATGTCCTCAGTTATTCCACTACACCCTGTGATATGCGGCTGCTTCCCACTAGCTATCTCTTTTACATTTGGTAGTGTATATATGTCCATGCCACTCTCTTACTTTGTCACAGCTTACCCTTCCCCCTCCTCATATTCTAAAGTCCATTCTCTAGTAGGTCTGTGTCTTTTTTCCCGTCTTGCTCCTACGTTCTTCATGACTTTTTGCTTAGATTACATATATATGTGTTAGCATATGGTATTTGTTTTTTCTCTTTCTGACCTACTTCACTCTGTATGACAGACTCTAGGTCCATCCACCTCACTACAAATATCACAATGTCATTTCTTTTTATGGCTGAGTAATATTCCACTGTATATATGTGCCACATCTTCGTTATCGATTCATCCGATGATGAACACTTAGGTTGCTTCCATGTCCTGGCTATTGTAACTGGAGTTGCAATGAATATTTTGGTACATGACTCTTTTTGAATTATGGTTTTCTCAGGGTATATGCCCAGTAGTGGGATTGCTGGGTCATATGGTAGTTCTATTTGTAGTTTTTTAAGGAACCTCCATAATGTTCTCCATAGTGACTGTATCAATTTACATTCCCACCAGCAGTGCAAGAGTGTTCCCTTTTCTCCACACCCTCTCCAGAATTTATTGTTTCTAGATATTTAGATGATGGCCATTCTGACTGGTGTGAGATGATATCTCATTGTAGTTTTGATTTGCATTTCTCTAATGATTAATGATGTTGAGCATTCTTTCATGTGTTTGCTGACAATCTGTATATCTTCTTTGGAGAAATGTCTGTTTAGGTCTTCTGCCCATTTTTGGATTGGGTTGTTTGTTTTTTTGTTATTGAGCTGCATGAGCTGCTTGTAAAACTTGGAGATTAATCCTTCGTCAGTTGTTTCATTTGCAAATATATTCTCCCATTATGACGGCTGTCTTTTGGTCTTGTTTATGGTTTCCTTCGCTGTGCAAAAGCTTTGAAGTTTCATTAGGTCCCATTTGTTTATTTTTGTTTTTATTTCCACTTCTCTAGGAGGTGGGTCATAAAGGATCTTGCTGTGATTTATGTCACAGAGTGTTCTGCCTATGTTTTCCTCTAAAACTTTGTTAGTGTCTGGCCTTACATTTAGGTCTTTAATCCATTTTGAGCTTATTTTTGTGTATGGTGTTAGGGAGTGTTCTAATTTCATACTTTTACATGTACCTGTCCAGTTTTCCTGGCACTACCTATTGAAGAAGCTGTCTTTTCTCCACTGTATATTCTTACCACCTTTATGAAAGAGAAGGTGACCATATGTGCATTGGTTTATCTCTGGGCTTTCAATCCTGTTCCATTGACCTATATTTCTGTTTTAGTGCCAGTATCATAATGTCTTGATTACTGTAGTTTTGTAGTATAGCCTGAAGTCAGGGAGCCTGATTCCTCCAGCTACATTTTTCATTCTCAAGATTGCTTTGGCTATTCGGGGTCTTTTGTGTTTCCATAAAAATTGTGAATTTTTTTGTTCTAGTTCTGTGAAAAATGCCAGTGGTAGTTGGATAGGGATTGCATTGAATCTGTAGATTGCTTTGGATAGTAGAGTCATTTTCACAATGTTGATTCTTCCAATCCAAGAACATGGTATATCTCTCCATCTATTTGTATCATCTTTAATTTCTTTCATCAGTGTCTTATAATTTTCTGCATACAGGTCTTTTGTTTCCTTAGGTGTGTTTATTCCTAAATATTTTATACTTTTTGTTGCAATGGTAAGTGTGAGTGATTTCTTAATTTCATTTTCTGATATTTCATCATTAGTGTATAAAAATACCAGAGATTTCTGTGCGTTAATTTTGTATCCTGCTACTTTACCAAACTCATTGATTAGTTCTAGTAGTATTCTGGTAGCATCTTTAGGATTCTCTATGTATAGTATCATGTCATCTGCAAACAGTGGCAGCCTTATTTCTTCTTTTCTGATTTGGATTCCTTTTATTTCTTTTTCTTCTCTGATTGCTGTGGCTAAAACCTCCAAAACTATGTTGAATAAGAGTGGTGAGAGTGGGCAACCTTGTCTTCTTCCTGATCTTAGTGCAAATGGCTTCAGTTTTACAACATTGAGGACAATGTTGGCTGTGAGTTTGTCATATATGGCCTTTATTATGTTGAGGAAAGTTCCCTCTATGTCTACTTTCTGCAGAGTTTTTATCATAAATTGGTGTTGAATTTTGTTGAAAGCATTCTCTGCATCTATTGAGATGATCATATGGTTTTTCTCCTTCAATTTGTTAATATGGTGTATCACGTTGATTGATTTGTGTATATTGAAGAATCCTTGCATTCCTGGAATAAACCCTACTTGATCATGGTGTATGATCCTCTTAATGTGTTTTTGGATTTGTTTGCTAGTATTTTCTTCAGGATTTTTGCATCTATGTTCATCAGTGATATTGGCCTGTAGTTTTCTTTCCTTGTGACATCATTGTCTGATTTTGGTATTAGGGTGATGGTGGCCTCATAGAATGAGATTAGGAGTGTTCCTTCCTCTGCTATATTTGGAATAGTTTGAGAAGGATAAGTGTTAGCTCTTCTCTAAATGTTTGATAGAATTCGCCTATGAAGGCATCTGGTCTTGGGCTTTTGTTTGCTGGAAGATTTTTATTCCCAGTTTCTATTTCAGTGCTTGTGATTGGTGTGTTCATATTTTCTACTTTTTCCTCGTTCAGTCTTGGCAGGTTGTGCCTTTCTAAGAATTTGTCCTTTTCTTCCAGGTTGTCAATTTTATTGGCATAGAGTTGCTTGTAGTAATCTCTCATGATCCTTTGTATTTCTGCAGTGACAGCTGTTACTTCTCCTTCTTCATTTCTAATTCTAGGTATTTGAGTCATCTCCCTTTTTTTCTTGATGAGTCTGGCTAATGCTTTATCAATTTTATTTATCCTCTCAAAGAACCAGCTTTTAGTTTTATTGATCTTTGCTCTCATTTCCTTCATTTCTTTTTCATTTATTTCTGATCTGATCTTTATGATTTCTTTCCTTCTGCTAACTTTGTGGTTTTTTGTTCTTCTTTTGCTAATTTTTTAGGTGCAAGGTTAGGTTGTTTATATGAGATGTTTCCTGTTTCTTAAGGTAGGACTATATTGCTATAAACTTCCCTCTTAGAACTGCTTTTGCTGAATCCCATAGGTTTTAAGTCGTCGTGGCTCCATTGTCATTTGTTTCTAGGTATTTTTTGAGTTCCTCTTTGATTTCTTCAGTTATCACTTGGTTATTAAGTAGTGTATTGTTTAGACTCCATGTTTTTGTATTTTTTACCGATCTTTTCCTGTAATTGATATCTAGTCTCATAGCATTGTGGTTGGAAAAAATACTTGATACGATTTCAGTTTTCTTAAATTTACCAAGGCTTGATTTGTGACCCAAGATATGATCTATCCTGAATAATGTTCCATGAGCACTTGAGAAAAATGTGTATTCTGTGATCTCTTCCACCATCTTCCTCAACTCCTTATCGAAATTTTTGATGCACAAAATCTGGGAGCATAATACAACACTTACTTTCTTATGCTACCAACTTTCAGGTGGTTAGTTACACAGCAATATTTGTATTTTAATAGAAGAATTTTCTTCTTGACAATTATCTTTGCCTCTAACTAGTCAACAAAAATCCAACTGTGAAAACTTTTAAAGTATAAAGTCACATATATTTTCTTTTGTGTTGTTTGTGATGAGTAGTTATGGAGTGTTTCTTTTTGGAAACGTTCACAATCAAACATCCTGGATAACTAGGAGTAGGACCATTGTGTTAATGTCAAAGGATGCATATTAACCTCAGCAGCATAACAGTATAGGAGTTATTTTCAGGACACTGTTATACCAAAACCATATTTTCAGTGTTTTTATAAGACTACTAATGAAAATTAATTACTGTCAATCAATCGGTTCATGTTTCCTAGAATTCTAATTCTATTGATACTATTGGGTCTATTGAAATACATGTAAATAATGATAAAATCCTTGATAGAGTTTGGAAGTAGGTGCTGTTTCTCTTTGTTACTTAATTAACCCTTTATGTAATCCTTCTGGTTCATGCAAATTTCAACTTTATTTCTCCAGATAGTAAATACCTTTCTTTTACCTATTTCAGAGTTAAGCATTTAACATTGCTTCTACTTTAACCTGTATATTTTTAACTCTTGTTTTTTGAGAGATCTTATAATTGCCTGGAAAGGAAGATAAAAGTGCTATAAACTTACCTTTTTCTTGTTTTAATGACTCAATCCTTCATTATGGAGTATGAGCATACAATAAAATTTATAAAACTGATATAGTCCAAAGAAATCAAGAGAATGATCAAAATAAACTAATAGAAAGTGAACACCAGACAAATGAAAGAATAAGTAAGTAGAATAATATTTGTAAGTAATAAATGTACATATTTTTGGAATTTGAGAAGTTAGGCTATCCCTTGAAAACACACAGACACTCATTTACTCACATAAGGACCAGATGCTATAAAACAGCACACCATCAGAGAAAAACAAAGTATTATTTATAAGATAAAGCTTTCATTATTAATATGGAAATAGGACAAAGTAGTAAGACTAAAAAGTTAAGCTGAGTCAATAGTCACCATAGAGACAGAAAGAGAGAGAGAGGAGAAGGAAGAGAAAGAAAAGTGGGGGGAAGGAAGGAAGAAAGGAAGGAACGAAGGAAGGGGAAAAAAGAAAAAGAAAGAAAGAAAGAAAAGGAAAGAAAGGGAAAGAGAAAGAAAGATGGTACAATGGCTATGGAAAATTGTCAGTTTCTTAAAAAGTTAACTTATATTTACTTCACCCATCTACTAAAGAGAAAATAAATCATATGGCTGTACAAGAACATGTGCATGAATATCCAGAGAAGCTTTATTTGTAATCATTAAAGCTGGAAATGTCCCAAATGGTCATTGACAGCTATATGTATAAACAATTTGTGAAATATCTATGCAGTGGGATGATATTAAGCAAAAAAAAATAATGACTACTGATAAAGAGAACAACATGAATGTAAGTAAAAATAATTATGCTGATGAAAATCCAGACAATAAAAGAACACATACAATGTAATTCCAATTATATAAATATATAGAAAAGGCAAACTAAAAATTGTGACAGAAAGTAGAACTTTTATGGATGGTTAATATATTCATAATTTTGATTGTGGTCATGTTTCATTGACATACATACACAAATGTAGACATTCATAGCAAATTATACAACTAATGATCATTTTGCTATGTCAATTACACTTCAATAAAATATTAAAAATTAATATCATAAAGGTTTCTTTTACCAGCAGTTTTAGGAGAAAATGACAAGAAATAGGAAAGGAAATTTTGATTGATAAAAGTAAATGACATCAAGATGGCAGAATAGGAAGACATGGAGTTCACCTCTCCCCATAAGTACCTCAATAATATATCTACAAATGATACAATTCTCTCTCATAAGCCTGGTGAACACTAACAGAGGACTTTGGACACCAAAAAGGACAAGATAAATCCCAACGCAACTGGGTAGGACAAAAGAAAGAAAAAAGGAAAAGAAGAAATGGGAGAGACCTGCACCTCTGGGGGGAAGCTGAAGGAGAGGAGAGGTTCCCACAACTAGGGAAGCACTCTCACCAGCAAGGAGATCAGCTGGGACAGAAGAGTGCAGCAACTGGTCTGTGGCAGGCAGGACAGAGTAAGACCTATATGAATGGTCCATGCCACAGCCTTGTGCACCCCAGCCCGAGACGTGTGTCTGCTGGTGTGGATGAGGGCTGGTTCCTGGAACGTGTGTGCTCCAGGGCAGCCTTGGGAGCAGAAGCTGGTGGAGGTCCACATGTAGAGTTGGGGTTGAAACTACAGCAGAGCCCCAGGGGATAAGCAATTAAGGAAAAAAAAGTTAAAATCTCTCCTCATAGCTGTGGAAACCACGGATTTACACCACCCCTGTTGGCTTTGTAAATTCAGTGCCTGTAGGACAAACAAACTGAAGAGTGCTCCCTCAGCTGAGACAGGTCTGGCTTTAGCACCTGTGTGCTTTCTGAGCACATACACAGGGGATTGGACGAAGCCAGAATCTGAGCTGCCTCCAAACCTCCCACAGTGGGTCCAGGTATACGATTGCTTCAGTCCTTGGACCTGACCTTGGTGGATCTGTGCCAGTGGCCTGGTGAAAACAGGGCTTGAGAGACACCAGGGTCAATTGCTGGCATACTCACAGTTAAGGTGGAACTGAGAGCAGTTCCAACAACAGTGTAATTTTTTTGTTTGTTTTTTTTGGCCATGCCGAGTGCCATGTGGGATCTTAGTTCCCTCACCAGGGAATGAACCCATGTCCCGTGCCATGGAAGTGTGAAGTTTTAACCACTGGACCACCAAGGAAATCCCAACAGTGTAATTTGTGAGCCAGCATGATGGGTGAAAAGTGACACAACAGAGTAGACATACAGGTGAACACCTCCAGAGGAGGAAAGCTCAGTGGCTTCTTTCCCAGGGGAAGTGCTCCAATCCTGCCTACTTCACACTATAGATAAGAAACACAACTCAGAAACAGATCTGGGGGCCTTTACTCCAAAAACTAGGGAGCACACCCCACCACCGACAGGGCAGTAACAACCACAGAGCAAAGGGGAGACCCCACTCAAAATTCATTGCAGGCTCAGGTAACCACAACATCAGTCATACCTCCTATCAAGGGGATAAAGGCCAGCATACACTGAAGAAAGAGGTAGCAGACATCCATACTAAAAACACCCCTTTCACCAAAAATATTAAACCCACATGTGTTACACAGGGACCTTCCCACATAAATATAGCCCTTGAAGACAGCCTGAGTGTCAGGCATTGAGAGGAACAAGCCCCCAGATCATTTGGCTTCGAAGGCCAACAGGACCTGAGTGCAGGAGTGCCACAGGGCTGGGGAAACATAAACACCACTCTTGGAGGGTGTACACAAGACCTCAATTGCACTGAAACACAGCACAAAGAAATACCTCTACAGGAAGTGAGACTAGATCTAACTAGGTGCCTTGGGGGTCTACTGGAGAGGTGGGGGCTAGCTGTAGCTCAGTGTGGGGCAAGGACACCGATATTGGAGGCCCCAGAAAATATTGATCACAGTGAGATCTCCTGGAGGTCCACATTTTGGCACCTAGATCCAGCCCCACCCAGCAGCCTACAGGCTCCATAACTGGAATGCCTCAGACCAAACAATCAGCAAGAAAGGAACACAGCCCAACCCATCAGAAGACAGGCTGCCTAAAGTCATCCTGAGCTCACAGCTGCCTCAGAACACACTACTTGACATGGCTCTGCCCACCAGAGGGACAAGACACAGCTATACTTACCAAAGGGCAAGAACCAGGCCCTCCACCAGGAAGCCAGTACAAGACCCCAGACAAAAACTCAGTCACCAGGGGGCAGACACCAGAAGTAAGAGATACTATGATTCTGCCTCCTGCAGAAAGGAGACCAAACACAGAAAGTTAGACAAAATGAGACAGCAAGACAAATATGATGCAAACCAAGGAACAAAATAAAAACCTACAAGAACAACTAAATGAAGAGGAGATAGGCAATATACCTGAAAAATAATTCAGAGTAATAATAGTAAAGTTGATCCAAAATCTCAGAAAAAGAAGGGAGGTCCAGATGAAGACAATACAAGAAATGTTTAATAAGGAGCTAGAAGAGTTTAAGAAGAAACAAACAGAGGTGAACAATACAATAACTGAAATGAAAAATACACTAGAAGGGGGCTTCCCTGGTGGCACAGTGGTTGAGAGTCTGCCTGCCAATGCAGGGGACATGGGTTCGTGTCCTGGTCCAGGAAGATCCCACATGCCGTGGAGTGGCTGGGCCCGTGAGCCATGGCCACTGAGCCTGCGCTTCTGGAGCCTGTGCTCCACAATGGGAGAGGTCACAACAGTGAGAGGCCCGCGTACCGCAAAAAATAAAAATAAAAAAAAATAAAAAATAAATACACTAGAAGGAATCAATAGCAGAATAACTGAGGCAGAAGAATTAATAAGTGAGCTGAAAGATAGAGTAGTGGAAATCACTGTCACAGTACAGAATAAAGAAAAAAGAATGAAAAGAAATGAGAACAGTCTCAGAGACATCTGGGACAACATTAAACACACCAACGTTTGCATATAGGAGTCCCAGAAGGAAAAGAGAAAGAAAAAGGTCCTAAGAAAATATTTGAAGATATTGTAACCAAAAACTTCCCTAACGTGAAAAGAAAACCCTCACTCAAGTCCAGGAAGCACAGAGAGTCCCATACAGGCTGAACCAAAGGTGGAACATGTTGAGACACATATTAATCAAACTACAAAAATTAAAGACAAAGGTAAAAATATTAACAGCAACAGGGTAAAGCAACAAATAACATACAAGAGAATCCCCATAAAATTATCAGCTGATTTTTCTGCAGAAATTCTTCGGGACAGAAGGGAGTGACACAATATATGTAAAGAGATGAAAGAGAAAAACCTACAACCAAGAATACTTTACCAGGCAAGGCTCTTGCTCAGATTCGACAGAGAAATCAAAAACTTTACAGACAAGAAAAAGCTAAAAGAATTCAGCACCACCAAACCAGTTTTACAACAAATGCTAAAGGAACTTCTCTAGGTGGGGAAGAGGCATGCAACTTAAAACAACCTTTACATATATAGACTGCTATATCAAAACCTCATGGGAACAGCAAATCAAAAAACTACAATAGAAACACACACACACACGCACACGCACACGCACACACACACACACAAAAGTAACCCAAACACAACAAGAAAGATAGTTATCAAATCACAAAGAAGAGAACAAAAGAAGAAGGGAAGAAAAAAATACCTGCAAAAACAAATCCAAGACAATTAAGAAACTGTCAGTAGGAACATACATATTGATAATTACCTTAAATGTAAATGGATTAAATGCTTTAACCCAAATACATAGACTGGATGAATGGATACAAAAACAAGACTCATATAAATGTTGTCTACAAGAGACCTACTTCAGATCTAGGGACACATACAGACCGAAAGTGAAAAGATGAAACAAGGTGTTCCATGCAAATGCAAATCAAGGGAAAGCTGGAGTAGCAATACTCATATCAAATAAAATAGACTTTTTTTAAAAAAAAATCATTTCAAGATTACTTATGTATTTACTTTAAAACAGGTCACAACACTAAGCTTCTGGCCCATTCTGATAATGCACAAGATACAAATGCTTGCTCAGCAGTTGAAGGGCATGCTTTAGTAGCATGTTTGAAAAGTGAATAAAAATCTATATAAAACAAATATTCAAATAGTTTCCATAGGAACACAGTTAAGTGTGACCCCATCACCTAGTCTTCCACATTGTTGCATCTGTGCCAACACTACTCACATAGACATCTCAAAACTATCAGTAGTTAAGTTAAATGGTCCCCCCCCCAAACCCTTAAATCAAGCTAAACTCACAGTTAACAGCTACAAGAATTGTATCTACACATTAATACAAGCTGAAGCACAGGCTGCTGGGTGCCGTTTCAGCCCACTCTCTCAAGCACAGGACACAGGCAGAGTGCCAACATCCAGCTCCTCTACTCCGGGTGGGAAGTCATGGTTCTGGATTTTCTGCATCAGTTGCCATGGTGGCCCTGACATCACATAGTAGATGGTTGGTCTCTGGAATCCATTGAAAGTAGAAGCAGCAGTGACAGCAGTGACAGAGCAGAGTGTAAACACCCATGTTTTCAAACAGCATCCAATCGCCCTCATGCATCTCAAGTAAGTTACAGTGCTCAACAATGCGATCCGGGCCATCACAGGTTGGTCCCCAGATGCTGAATGAATAATACTTCTCATCTGGTTTGAGTCTCTTCTGCAGAAGCGGCTTAACATGTTCATGATCGTAGAGGATGCAGTTGAATGATGCATATACTCCATCATTCACATAATACATAAATGTCTGTTCACTCGACTCATCTTCATCATCAGAGCCTGTCTGTTCCTTTAAGATGAGTTTTTGGCAATGATATTAACTGCTAGAGTGAAAACTGAGGCAACACAGTATCTTCCTGGCTCAGGTATGATTCTCACTCCAGAATCTGATGGAAAATACTTGCATGACACTGGGTTGATTACACTGGTGGTCTCTTCAAATTTAAGATTTACATCCTCAGATCCAGGAAAGCCACCACCAATATCAAGCAGAAACATGTTGAAACCAACCTCAGCTCCCATGTCAAAGTCACAGTGGGCATCAGAGATGGTCTGCACGAAGGTCTCTGGATCAGTACAATGATGTCCCACATGGTAGCTGACACCAATGACATCAATATCTTGCTCTTTTGCCCATTCCAAAATAAGCCTGCTGGTTTTGAGTGTGACACCAAATTTGACACTGAGGTGACAGACTGCTTTGGAATCATCAGTGGCAATCTGAAAAACCAACTTGGCCTTTGGATGTGCCCTAGCAACTTTCACCAACTCGACTTCACTATCAAAAGTCATCATTTGGACTCCATTATTGGCAGCATATTTAATCTGAGACACTTGTTTACAAGGATTTGCATAGATAATCCTCTCTGGAGGCACCCTGAGACTCTGCACCAACTGGATTTCAGTCCTGCTGGTACAGTCAAATCCTTTCCCAATGGCAGGTGTGGTCTTCACTATGGTTCTACTATCATTGCATTTGACTGCATAAAAGGGTGTGACTCGGGCTTCCCTGGTGGCACAGTGGTTGAGAGTCCACCTGCCGATGCAGGAGACACAGGTTCATGCCCCAGTCCGGGAAGATCCCACATGCCGTGGAACGGCTGGGCCCGTGAGCCATGGCCGCTGAGCCTGCGCGTCTGGAGCCTGTGCTCCACAATGGGAGAGGCCACAACAGTGAGAGGCTCGCGTACCGCAAAAAAAAAAATAATAATAAATAAAGGGTGTGACTCAAGTAAGAGCTTTAAACCATATCAGATGTTTCTTTACAATGCCCCCCAGGTCCACAACATAGAAGGCATCCTTATCTTCAGAAGAAGGAATATCATTAATGTTTTGGTCCAGAATGTCCTTGGCAGTAAAACCTTCATCCAAGAAATGGCAGTCAAACTTCATTACTAGTTATTCGTGGTTTCTTGATATATTTTTGAAACAACAAAATGGGAAACTAAGAGATGGAATTTAAAGAAATTATGCCAGCTTTTCACAAAGGCGATTCTCCAGGAATTCTGAGTCCCACTGAAGATGTGTGTGCCCTCGGTGCAGCAGTGAAAATGTTCTGATAAATGCACAATCTGCTGTCCACCTTAGAGCAAACGGGCACCATAGGTAGGCTCCATGGAGACAAGATGCTGTCACCACCGAGCACTCAGGACCACTGGCCACCCTGCCTCTTTCCCCACCAACCCCATCAACCACCGTCCCAGTTGCTCACCACCTTGCTCCCTCCAGCAGAGGACAACCAGCCTGAGGTGGCACCGAGTGCTGGCAGAGGGGCAGCAGCAGTGGAGGTGGAGGGAACTGACCAAAAATACTTTAAAATAAAGACTGTTACAAGAGACAAGGAAGGACACTACATAATGATCAAAGGATCAATCCAAGAAATTATAAAAATTATAAATATATATGCACTCAACATAGGAGCACCCAATATATAAGTCAAATGTGAACAGCCATAAAAGGAGAAATAGACAGTAATACAACAATAATGGGGGACTTTAACACCCCACTTACACCAATGGACAGATCATCCAAACAGAAGATCAATAAGGAAACATAGGCTTTAAATAACACATTAGACAAGATGGACTTAACCAATATTTATACAACATTCCATCCAAAATCACTAGAATACACTTTCTTCTTAAGTGTACATGGAACATTTTCCACGATAGATCATGTCTTGGGCCACAAATCAAGTCTCAATAAATTTTAAAAAATTGAAATCATATCAAACATCTTTTCTGACCACAACGTAAGGAGATTAGAAAAAACTGACAGGAAAAACAAACTTGTAAAAAACATGAACACATGGAGAATAAACTAAACAACCAATAGCTCACTGAAAAAAAAATCAAAGAGGAAATAAAAAAAATACCTAGAGATAAATGACAATGAAAACTCGATGATCAAAACCTATGGAATGCAGCAAAAGCAGTTCTAAGAAGGAAGCTTATACCAATACAAATGTACCTCAGGAAACAAGAAAAAATATCAAATAAATAACCTAACCTTACACCTAAGGCAACTAGAGAAAGAAGAACAAACAAAAGCCAAAGTTAGTAGAAAGAAAGAAATCATAAAGATCTGAACAGAAATAAATGAAATAGAGATGATGAAATCAATAACAAAGATCAATGAAAGTAAAAGCTGGTTCTTTGAAAAGGTAAACAAAATTGATAGACTTTTAGCCAAACTCATCAAAGAAAAATAAATAAATAAAAGGAGAGGGCTTAAATCAATAAAATTAGAAATGAAAAAGGAGAAGTTACAATGGACACCACAGAAATAAAAAGGATCATAACAGACTACTACAAACAACTATATGCCAATAAAATGGACAATCTAGAAGAAACAGATAAATTCTTAGAAAGGTACAACCTTCCATGACTGAACCAGGAAGAAATAGGAAATATGAACAGACCAATCAAAAGTACTGAAATTAAAAGTGTGATTTAAAAAATTCAAACAAACAGAAATCCAGGACCAGATGACTTCCAGATGAATTCTATCAAACATTTAGAGAAGAGTTAACACCTATCCTTCTGAAACTCTTCCAAAAATGTTGCAGAAGAAGGACACTCCCAAGCTCATTCTATGAGGCCACCATCACGCTGATATCAAAACCAAAGATACCATAAAAAAAAGAAAACTATAGGCTGATATAACTGATTAACACAGACACAAAATTCCTCAAGAAAATACTAGCAAACCGAATCCACCAACACATGAAAAGGATCATACATAGTGGGATTTATCACAGGGATGAAAGGATTCTTCAATATATGCAAATTAATCCATGTGATACACCACATTAACAAACTGAAGAATAAAAACCATATGATCATCTCTCTCCAACCCAAAGACATGGACTGGATGAATGGATATAAAAACAAGACCTCTATATTTGCTGTCTACCCCTATATTTGCTGTCTTCAGACTTAGGGACACATACAGACTGAAAGTATGGGTATGGTAAAAAGGATTCCATGCAAATGGAAATCAAAAGAAAGCTGGAGTAATGATACTCATGTCTGACAAAATAGACTTTAAAATAAAAATTATAAGAGACAAAGAAAGACACTACATAATGATCGAGGGATCAATCCAAGAAGACATAACAATTGTAAATATTTTTGCACCCAAAATAGGAGCACCTCAATATATAAGGCAAATACTAACTGCTATAAAAGGAGAAATTGACAGTAACTCAATAATAGTGGGGGACTTTAACACCCCACTTTCACCAATGGACAGATCATCCAGACAGAAAATCAATAGGAAATGACACATTAGACCAGAGGGACTTAACTGATATTTATAGAGCATTCCATCCAAAAGCAGCAGAATACGCATTCTTTTCATGTGGTACACATGCTGGACCACAAAGTGAGCCTCGGTGAATTTAAGAAAATTGAAATCAATATCAAGCATATTTTCCAACAACAACTGCTATATTTAAAATAGAAAACCAACAAGGACCTACAGTGTAGCACAGGGAACTCTGCTCAATATTTTGTAATAACCTAAACAGGAAAAGAATTTGAAAAAGAATAGATACATGTATATGTATAACTGAATCACATTGCTGTACACCTGAAACTAACACATTGTTATCTGACTATATTCCAGTATAAAATAATTTTTTTTAAATATGATCATCTCAATAAATGCAGAAAAAGCTTTTGACAAAATTCAATGCCAATTCATGATAAAAACTCTCCAGGTAGTGGGCATGGAGGGAACCTACCTAGACATAATAAGGGACATATATGACAACCCCACAGCAAACATCATTCTCAATGGTGAAAAGCTGAAAGCATTCCTCCTAAGATCAGGAACAAGCCAAGGAAATCCACTCTTACCACATTTTTTCAACATATTTTGGGAGTCTTAGACATGGCAATCAGAGAAGAAAAAAAAAAAAATCCAAATTGGAAAAGAAAAAGTAATACTTTCACTGTTTGCATATGACAGGATACAATTCTTAGAAAATTCTAAAGACACTACCAGAATAGTACTAGTTTTCATGAATGAATTTGGTAAATTTGCAGGATAAAAAATCAGTAAACAAAAATCTCTTGCATTCCTATACACTAACAACAAAAATCAGAAAGAGAAATTAAGGTACAATCCCATTTACCATCACATTAAAAGGAATAAAATACTTAGGAATAAGCCTACCTAAGGAGGCAAAAGACCTGTACTCAGAAAATGATAAGTTACTGGTCAAAGAAATGAAAGATGACACAGACAGATGGAGAGATATACTATGTTCTTGAATTGGAAGAATCAATATTACCAAAATGACTATACTACCCAAAACAATCTACAGATTCAATGCAATCCCTATCAAATTACCAATGACATTTTTTTCAGAACTAGAACAAAAAATCTTAAAATTTGTATGGAGACACAAAAGACCCTGAATAGCCAAAGCAATCTTGAGAAAGAAAACTGGAGCTTGAGGAGTCAGGCTCCCTGACTTCAGATTATACTGCAAAGCTACAGTAATCTAAAGAGTATGGTACTGCCTCAAACCAGAAATATAGATCAATGAAACAGGACAAACCCACACACCTATGGTCAACTAATCTATGACAAAGGAGGCAAGGACATAAAATGGAGAAAAGATAGTCTCTTGAATAAGTGGTGCTGGGAAAACTGGACGACTACATGTAAAAGAATGAAATTAGAACATTCTCTAACACCATACAGAAAAATAAACTGAAAATGGATTAAAGACCTAAATGTAAGGCTGGATACTGTAAAACTCTTAGAGGAAAACATAGGCAGAACACTCTCTGACATATATCAAAGGAAGATCTTTCTGGATCCACCTGCTAGAGTAATAAAATAAAAACAAAAATAAACAAATCAGACAATTAAACTTAAAAGCTTTTGCACAGTAAAGGAAATCATAAACAAAACAAAAAGACAATCCACAGAATGGGAGAAAATATTTGCAAATGAAGTGACTGACAAGGGATTCATCTCCAAAATATACAAACAGCACATGCTGCTCGATTCAAAAAAAACAACCTAATCAGAAAATGGATGGAATATCTAAATAGACATTTATCCAAAGAAGATATACAGATGGCCAAAAAGCACATGAAAAGCTCCTACAACACTAATTATTAGAGAAATGTAAATCAAACTATAATGAGGTTTCACCTCAGACCACTAAGACTGGCCATCATCAAAAAATCTACAAGCAGAAAATGCTGAGGAGAATGTAGAGAGAAAGGAACCCTTTTACACTGTGGGTTGGAATGTAAATTGATACAGCCACTATGGAGAATGGTATGGAGGTTCCTTATAAAACTAAAAATAGAACTACTATATGATCCAGAAATCCCACTACTGGGCATTTTCCCTGAGAAACTATACTTCAAAAAGATAAATGCACCCCAATATTCATTGCAGCACTATTCACAATAGCCAGTACCTGGAAGCAACCTAAATGTCTATCAAGAGAAGAATGAATAAAGGAGATGTGGTACATATATACAATGGAATATTCCCCAGCCATATGAAAGAACAAAATAATGCCATTTGCAGCAACATGCGTGGACCTAGAGACTGTCATATTGAGCGACGTAAGTCAGACAGAGAAGGATAAATATTATATGATATTACTTATATGTGGAATCTAAAAAAATGGTACAAATGAACTTATTTACAAAACAGAAATAGAGTCACAAATGTAGAAAACAATCTTATGGTTACCATGGGAGAAAGGTGGGGAGGGATAAATTGGGAGTTTTGTGTTGACATATACACACTGCTATATTTAAAATAGCTAACTAATGTATAGCACAGGGAACTCTACTCAATAGTTTTTAATGACCTATATGGGAAAAGAATCTAAAAAAGAGTGGATATATGTATATGTATAACTGATTCACTTTGCTGCACAGGAGAAACTAACACAACATTGTAAATCAACTATACTCCAATAAGATTTTTTTTTTAAAAGCAAATGACATTCTTGCTTTGCAATTTAGCATAAGTGTTCAAATAGAAATAACCGATTGAATGTCAAGCTGTTTACATTTAAAAAGCCCACAGAAAAATATATTCTCATGGAAATTTCAAAATTATAAGAATAAAATTATAATCTTGAAAGATTTGAGGAAGAATGTATATAACAATCTGAAAATGAACATTAGATTATCTACAGTTTTCTATAACAAAATATAAAAAAACCCCAACATTCTAACAGAAAATGATTGGAACTTTTAATTTAACACTAAAATAGGAATCAGTTGTGAAGGCAAATAAATAATATGAAGAAAACCAAGAAAATTAAGAACATATGATACATATATAAATAAAATACTCATGTACACCTTAAGTGAAATGAAGTAAATTCCCAGGATTTAGTTATAATGCAATCCTAGAAAGCAACTGGAGCAGAGTGGAGCAGAAGGGTACAGACCTCCAGAAATTATAGTATAGTATGTTAGAAGGATAATATTGATAAAATAAAGACATTGTTCATTGTATTGTATAAGCAAAAACAAAAAAGAATATTAATAATATCAAGTAAAGAATATTTTAATGAAACAAAATGGGACATGATTTCGATAATAGATGAAATAAAGAATAATTTATTTAAAATTAACTTTTTAGATAATTTCCTTTGAACCATGCAAAAATGAAGGTAATATAGCCATGACAAAGATAATGTAAGTCTATCCCTCAATCTGAGTTATGTATTCAACAATGTTAGCATAGACATAATGTAAATATAATATATTCAAAGATTTTCCATTTTGATGGTCAATTTGTCTGCAAAGCATGGGGAATCTAATTATGCCTATAGAAAGAAATATTAAATTACTATACTTTGATAATTTAAGAAGTTATTTTATACTTGAATGTAACTGTTCTAATTAATTTACATCCATTCTCTAACATATTCCTTATAACTTCTCCAACATGGGTAGTTGTTTTGACATTACAGATTAGAAAACCAAGAGACAGAAAAGTTATGTAATTTCCTCAAAATGAATGTATTCTAAAATATGTATATATGTATTTTGAGGTAGAATTTCACTTAGGATTTAAATCCAGGCAATCTAGAAACATACTAATTTAAACTAACAATTGAATCAGCTGAATATAGAAAGTGAGTGATAGTAAGATAAGCATAAGTGGAGTAAACTTTAATTCTCAGAGATAGAAAGACAATCAAAACCATATGTATGAAGAAACAGATATAAATGCAAACAACATATGTTTATAGAACAATCACTTAAAGAAGTGAATACTACAAAGAGTTTTCCTTCAGAAAGTGCACTGGGAGTTAGGGAATGGTTTCAGAAACTTGTTTTTTACTTTGATACTATGCAATTTTGTTTTTTTTTACATTTGTATATATTGTTTTGGTAATGTGTAAAAAGTATATACATTCTTATTATGCCCAAGCATTAGAAACATTTGCAAAGTTTCCTTGAAAATTTGTTTCTAATAACAGGTCTCTTTGCACATACTTAATAGACAAATATGTGCATACACTGAGCATCTAATTACCATGCAAATAAACCTTGTTATTTCATAACCTCTAGAATGTATATTATTCTATGCATATCAGAGTATATTCTAAGAAATATTCTAGTCAGGAAATTTCTGAGTTGCTGAAATATTACAGAAAATGTAGATTTAGTACAATTGCCATGCTCACTTGCCTGGTTTCAGAAAGAGTACCTTCTTGATTTTTACTTTTCATACTTATGCATTCATTAGACTATCTGCAGAAATAGAGGCTAAGTTGTAAAGAAGCAAAATGGTAAATATTCTAACCTTGGGAATAGAAAGAAAAAGAGGAAACAAGTAGGAGATAAAACTGTCTTTAGGTTGAAATGTTTTAAATGGCTCCGCAAATTTGCCAGCATGAAGTCTTTTAAGATATGGAAATTTATTAACACTGTGGCTTTTGCCACAAATTACTTTTAGCAGCTTATACATATACACAAAACAGTTAATGGTGTGCAGAATTTCTGCTGTAAATACAAGTCACTTTTGCACAAGATTTAGATTTGACACTATTATGGGAATTTGCTGAGTGACAGAAGTATGCCTATAATTTCATGCCTTTTCTTCATCAAAGCTGTGGCAATACTTCATTGTATTTACTCTAAGTTCAAAACACTTTTAAAAGGATATTAAAAATGATTTCTTCTTTCCCATTTTTGCAAAGGTAAGATTTTAAAAAGAATGAAACTGTATTTGTTTTTTCAGGGACTGTCCAATTTCAAAGATGTGTACTTTATGTTCTCAAAATAATATTGTCATAAAAAGTCCTCTACCCTTCCATCTATTAGGAACAAAGAATGGAATATATGAGTTTTCTAGATAGATATAACTAATTAGCTGGATTATATTTGTACAAATGAAGCATAACTATAAGGCAGATGTTTGATTTCAAAATATAGGTCTTTATTTTAATGAGCAGGTCTCCAGCTTTTATAGTCTGTAAGAATGCTCTCTGAAGAGTTTTGCCTCTTCCAATTTCTCCCATCTGTGATGAATGAAAATCAAATATCTCCAACATTCTCTTAACGGTTGGGTTTCCCTTAAGTTTTACTCTTTTCTTCTGCCTGTCAGTCACTATTCTCTCACATACGTTTTTATAACTGCAAAATTAGAAAGGGGAGGTCATTTAACAAAATATTTTAAGAATGTTATGAATTAAGAGTAAATACAATGAAGTATTGGTATAGCATTGATGAAGGGTAGGAGTGAAAGTACAATTTTTTCTCTGTCACTTAAATTCTCACAATAATGTTAAAAGACTATCAAAACATGATTCACATCCTCATTGTCAAGATTTTATCACATTGCCATTTCTAGTTTCAACGAGAGAAAGCGTGTCTCACCTAGCTTGGTCACCATATGTCTACCTAAAACTCAGAAGTGCTTTTGCTAAATAGAAAAGGGATATTGAACATGCCATATCAATGACTAGACTTGCCTCTGCCACCAAATATCTATGAATACTTTAGCTGTTATCTACAACACTAATTTAATTCTTGCCAACATGAATCAGTTCAAATCTGATAATGATCACATCCATGCCCAGATCTAAGATTTCTAAGTGTTATGTAGACCTCTTCATCAGTTTGGATATAAGTATCTGTGGTCTGGTGACCTATAATCTAATGAAAAAATATCTTAACATCTTGTAGCCAGTATGCAATAAATGCTGTATGAACAGGGTAGAAACATTTTCATTAAAGAAGACAAAAGAATGAAAACCTTCCAGAAGTCCCAGTTCATAGGAGTCATATAATATTTCTGGGAAGGGATTATTTTGAAAAGTGCCTGCCTTGGTAGTGGATCAAGTTACTTATGGAGAAACCAGTGTGCTCTGGGTTGACTCATGTTGTGTTGTGTCATAGACCCTGGCTCTGCTCACTGAGAAAAGTCTCCTTGCAGAGTCTGTTGTGTGGGCACGTGAGAAGTAGGACTTCACAGCTTTCACAGCAGCTTCCATCTGGTGCAGGTTTGGAGCCCAGGGTTTGCCTTAGAAATGAAACTGGCACTGTGCTTCTCAGGCCAGACTTGTGGTTTCTTTGGCAATGTAAGTTCCTATTTGGCTTTGCATCTATTTTCATTCAGTTAGTTCTAAGGGCAAGTGAACACATGAAAAACCTTGTCTAGACAAAGCACTGAATCCTGCTTTGTCTAGTATAAATGTCTTTGTGCTGAGCCCTTTCCTCTCTCTTAATGTTGGCAAATGTGAGGACATCTAAAATTACAGGCTTTGGTGGGATGGTGACATCTAATATTTGATATATAGCTTTGGGCTACCTTCTATTGTCTGGCAGGCTTATACTGAGACTGCTAGAAAATTCTTGCAGTCTTATCTCCCTTTAAGGCTGCTTCTTCACAGCCACCTGTTTACAATGAGCCTCAGTTAACCTGTCTCTTATGTAATTTGGTAAAAGTCAAAAACAGCAGCCAACACACAGTTACATTTTGAGGTTTACAAAATAGTTCTACTAACACTCAGCCTCTTAGTAACAGGGGCAGCTATTGAGAATAATACATAGTTTCATAAAATATTTTACCACAGGCCAACAAATAACTAGAGTCCTTTGCCTTCTGCCATGCATATCTTGTCAAGGTCATATATTTTAACTCACTTTAAAAAAATAAACTTATTTATTTATTTTTGGCTGCATTGTGTCTTCGTTGCTGCACATGGGCTTTCTCTAGTTGTGGCGAGCAGGGGCTACTCTTCGTTGCAGTGCATGGGTTTCTCAATACAGTGGCTTCTCTTGTTGTGGAGCATGGTCTCTAGGCACGTGGCTTCAGTAGTTGTGGCATGCGGGCTTCAGTAGTTGTGGCTCACGGGCTCCAGAGCGCAGGCTCAGTAGTTGTAGCACACGGGCTTAGTTGCTCTGCGGCATGCGGGATCTTCCTGGACCAGGGCTCGAACCCGAGTCCCCTGCATTGGCAGGCAGATTCTTAACCACTGCACCACCAGGGAAGCTCCAACTGACTTTTTTTTTTTTTTTCTGTATGCGGGCCTCTCACTGTTGTGGCCTCTCCCGTTGCGGAGCACAGGCTCCGGACACACAGGCTCAGCGGCCATGGCTCATGGGCCTAGCAGCTCCACGGCATGTGGCATCTTCCTGGACCGGGGCTCGAACCTGAGTCCCCTGCATTGGCAGGCAGATTCTTAACCACTGCACCACCAGGAAAGCCCCCAACTGACTTTTGATATCACCTTCTGTATCAGTTCCGAATTCAGAACAATAAATGTAATCCATTTTAATTATTGTAAGTTAGATATATTTAGTTGTAAAATATAGTGTATTTACAATATTGTTGAAAGGGATAGAGGAGCAAGGTCTAGGCAGGCACTCCACAAATGAATTGTGCTAGACACAATTATCCATCAAGTAATGTACCACCTATCAGGCCAACACAAGAGCTATTGATTTAAGAACTCTTTAACCATTGCAGCTATATAAGGATGGAAAAGTAAAAATAAGAAGCTGACATGTCTACCATTAGGATTGAAATGAAAGATGGATAATGAACACTGTAACAGTGATACAGTGTAAAATGTTCTCCAAAATCTTGCCTAGCAAGCCAAAAACTTGCAAAAAGAAGTAGGAAAATAACCTCTGCATTAATTGTGTCATCCATATTTTGTGTAAGGGCATCTAGTCAGTAAAAGCCCAATTTGCATGTAGAACTCTAGCTACAAAAGTGTTCAGGAAACGTAGCTTTCAAACTAAGTCTCTGTGGTACAGAAAGGCATCCTAAAAGCTATGTGGAAAAGAATATCACAATAATTGCTACGTTATATCTCTTTGGCAGCTCAGAATCCATGCACATCTTTCTATTTAAATGTCAAAAGAGAAATAATAGTAATAAAAATTTATTTTGCCTAAAATGAATAATTATGTAATATAGACCCAATCTTTTATCAGTGGGACAGATCCATCTCAAAGTAATAGTCAATATTCTTCTAGGTAGCCTACATTATTATTTTATAATATGAAGATAAAATTGTAATTTAACCACTATGAAAATAACCTAGATTATTTTTAAATAAGAGGAAAAAGTAAGAGGGGAAAATAGTAATTAATATTTATAGATATATACATAAAAGAGAAATATAATTCATATAGGTACTACAGTCAGGTCCACTTGTAAAGTTATTTATTGTTAGGTATACCATACCACCTAGCTGATGTCATTAGTATCATATGCATTATATATATATTATTGGGTTGGCCAAAAGTTTCATTCAGTTTTTTTCCATAAGATGGCTCTGGGAGCACTTAGTTGTCTTTAACTTCCTTCGAAACAATTTTTTTAGATTGTATGTGCAGTGTATGGAGAAGGTGCTGTGACTGATCGAACGTGTCAAAAATGGTTTGCCAAGTTTTGTGCTGGAGGTTTCTTATTGGACAATGCTCCATGGTAGTGTAGACCAGTTGAAGTTGATAGCGATCAAATCGAGACATTAACTGAGAACAATCAACATTATACCATTCAGAAGATAGCCGACATACTCAAAATATCCAAATCAAGTGTTGAAAATCATTTGCACCAGCTTGGTTATGTTCATCGCTTCGATGTTTGGGTTCCACATAAGTTAAGTGAAAAAAACCTTCTTGACCATATTTCCACATGAGATTCTCTACTTAAACATAATGAAAACGTTCCATTTTTAAAATAAATTGTAATGGGCAATGAAAAGTGGATACTGTACAATAATGTGGAATGGAAGAGATCGTGGGGCAAGTGAAATGAACCACCATCAACCACACCAATGGCCAATCTTCATCCAAAGAAGTTGATGTGTATATGGTGGGATTGAAAGGGAGTCCTCTCTTATAAGCTCCTTCCGGAAAACCAAATGATTAATTCCAATAAGTACTGCTCCCAATTAGACCAGCTGAAAACAGCACTCGATGAAAAGCGTCCAGAATTAGTTAACAGAAAATGCACAATCTTACATCAGGCTAACGCAAGACGGCATGTTTCTTTGATGACCAGGCGAAAACTGTTACAGCTTGTCTGGGAAGTTCTGATTCATCTGTCGTATTCACCAGACATTGCACCTTCAAATTTCCATCTATTTTGGTCTTTACAAAATTCTCTTACTGGAAAAAATTTCAATTCCCTGGAAGACTGTAAAATGCACCTGGAACAGATCTTTGCTCAAAAATATAAAAAGTTTTGGGAAGACGGAATTATGAAGTTGCCTGAAAAATGTCAGAAGGTAGTGGAACAAAAGGGTGAATACGTTGTTCAATAAAGTTCTTGGTGAAAATGAAAAACGTGTCTTTTATATTTACTTAAAAACTTAAGACACTTTTTGGCCAACCCAATAATTTATATATTATGGCAATTTTCTATCAGATGTAAGTAAATGATTGAAAATCTTGAAGAAAGCAGCACCCTTTTCTAGCTCAGGGAAAGACACTCTATGTACTAGGTTATCTCTGATATAAAGTTGTGTCCCAGGGGTATAACCAAACACCTCTAAGCAGGCTAATTACATTAGATTCTTTTGATTATAGATGGAGCAGTGATTTGTCCTCACTATAGACATTAATTCTGATTATAGATTTGTCTTCTCAGCCCAAAACACTTCTTCCAAAATTGTCACCTGTGAACTTACTAAATGCATTCTTTACAATAATTGTATCCTACACAACGTTGTTTCTAACTAAGGAATTTAATTTACAATTGTAGAAACAATGGTCAATAAAAATAAAACAGCTATTCGTTTCTACCACTGCTAACAAGACCTTGGTTGGTACATAAAATCTGCCTGAATGTGATATGTGGGGTTGAAATAAAAAATTTCTTAAAATCATGATCATGTTATTTTCTGGTGAGCAAAATGACCCCCTAAAGATATAATAAAATGGTTTTTATTTTAAACTACTAAGTTTTGGGGTAGTTTGTTACACAACAATAAATAACCATGAAGGTATGATGGCCCCAAGATTAGCACTAGTTGTGAGATCTTACTTCATCTGGATAGAGTTGATTAAAGTTAAGAGTGCACTTCCTAATCCCCTTCTCTCTCTCTTCTTTCCTTCTCTCCTTCTTCCCTCCCTTCCTTCCTTCCTTCCTTCCCTCCCTCCCTCCCTCCTTCCTTCCTTATTTCCTTTCTTCTCTTACTTTCTTCCTTCTTTATTCTTTCCTTACTCTCATCTTTCCTCCCTTCCCCTTCCTTCCTACCTCCCTGTATTCTTTCTGTCTAATATTTCTCAGTCCTGTACTCTGAAGGAGATACATGAAGACTGTCAGAGCCACCAATCTTGTTTGCTCGTACTCATTATTAGTTTTATGTTATGTCCTGTTTGACTAGAGTATAGGTAACCTGTACTTAACCCTCCTAAACCTTATTCAATATTTCCCACAGTCTTATTTTAATTAATTAATTAATTTTTGGCTGCATTAGGTCTTCGTTGCTGTGCACGGTCTTTCTCTAGTTGTGGCAAGCGGGAGCTGCTCTTTGTTGCAGTGTGTGGGCTTCTCATTGCAGTGGCTTTCTTGCTGAGCATGGGCTCTAGGCATGCAGGCTTCAGTAGTTGTGGCACGCAGGCTCGTAGTTGTGGCTCAGGAGCTCTAGAGCTCAGGCTCACTGGTTGTGGCACACGGTCTTAGTTGCTCCACGGCACGTGGGATCTTCCGGGGCCAGGGCTTGAACCCATGTCCCCTGCATTGGCATGGTGGATTCTTAACCACTGTGCCGCCAGGGAAGTCCTTTCCCACAGTTTTAAAAGTGTCAGTCCTTATTCTGCCATCATTGGGCTAGTCTGGGGCCATGAATGAGTAAAAGAAAGGACCTAGGGTCAGCAGCAGAGGTGTACCCTTTCCCTAGTTTATCATATCTACAATGAGTTGCCTTTCTGTGTTACTAATCTGTATTTTACATTCTCTAACACATTCACATAAATAGTTTACTCCTCCTATAGCTTTTGCCAAAGCAGGAATTAGGAGCCCAGTCTTAGACTAACTGTGTCATGATCAAGTTGCAGGGTTGTGGGGTAGCCTAGAGTTTAATGTATTTGGGTATGCTGCTTTAGCCAATTTATTGGGTCACTTATAGTGCCAACTTTGAGTGGAGGTCAGAATAATGGAAAGATTTCTATCTGGTGTAGGCTATAGTTAGAACAAGACTCTTCTTCTCTGCCATTATGGGTGGAAATAATGGGAATTGGTAATAAAGAGCTTTGGGATAGAAAAACATTGATATCTTATGGACTAATAAATTTGGGGCCAGCATCTTAGCATATATTTATGGTCAATGAAAGCACTAGGAAAAGAGAGGTGAGGAAATTCTTCTTAATAAACATTATGGATTAGAAGATTTATTCTGTGGATGTCAATTAATGAATTTATGAACAATTATATTGTTCATAGTTGTTATAGTTGAAGAATGGAGGAAATGCTACTGTTGAACAGCAGAGCTGCATAAAACAGCATCTGATAGTGTCACTGCTGATAGGTTCCCATTGCTGGAAGCATCTTCCACCCCATCTCCCACCCCACATTAAGACACTCATCGACAACAATTTTATATGAAAACATATAAAATTATATACTCTCAGAAATCATAGATCTTACATATCATGAAATTTACTAATAGAAACAGATATGAGCAAAAATCAGGCATCAGGCATAGGAATAACATTTTCCTCTCTTGCAATGCCCTGAACTTTTAAATTATTTCTTTTAAGCATTGGTATGTATTTTGGTTTCAGAGATGCAGGCTAACATTGATTATATGTGGTAGATGTGAGCTCAAAGGAAGCTGTTTAAATTTGAGACTTAGTTTTAATACTCTATTAATCATGTAAGCTGGAGAGTGTACACACATAACCTCTACTTTATAGTCAGATTTGTTTCAGAGAAGCAGTCTAGATGAACCAAGTAGACTCTGATAAAGTCATATTATATAATTTCGTTGGTTATTTTCCTTATAGTAAATTATTTTAGCATTTTTACAGGGAGGTTTACAAGGACAATACAGATGTAGGTGTCTACAAGGAGAAAGTGAATAAGTTACATACATGCTATGGATTTTTCCCTTTCTAGGTTCTGTACCTTGGGAGTAAGAAGAACAGAGAGAAACTAATTAATTATATTGGAATTTTTCCATAATGGTGGGGACAGTGGGATTAGACATATTCTGCCTTGTACACATTATCCTGCCCATCATGTTTCTGTATTCATATATTCACTGGATGTGTTAAAACTTATTAAACCATACAAGTTTGCTTTTAAAGAAAAAAAAAACACTTTTTCAGTGAAAGAAACAGAAAAGAACTGAAGCCATGTGACTTACCTGTCTTATCATATGCTACATTAACCAGAAAATATAGTGTTATATTTTATTGAAATGTTAGAAGACTATAGCATATGAAATTAAAGGTGCTGTTTTATCAGGACACTGTATATTTTTTGACCTAATAAGAAAAAAGTGTTCAGTTCTTCCCATTTTCAGATTTCATGGATTTTAAAATCCATGTGTTGGAAGTGGGAATGAGTTCCCTCACAAATACACCTTATTAATCACCAGTAAATTTTTACCATTCTTGCCAAGTGAAAATGTTAGAACTTACATTATGGATCACCACAATGGTCCCATCGTTGTTGGAAATTAAGCCTGCCACCTGTCTCTTTGGGGACCCTCATGACTCAGTCAATAGGTAAACTGTGCAGTTTTATCACTCTCTGAAATGACTAATCCTGATGAGCAGAGGAACAAAACTTTCTATAATATGGGAGGATATGGAGATATGAGAATGGAATATAGGGATTCCTGAGGTTATGCATCATATCACAACATCAAGTGATAAAAGAGTAACTCCTGGTATTTGGTTAATTTTCCAAATTTCATAATATCAGTGTAATGCTTTTCTTCTTGCTGCATCACACCTGGAGGATCATAACAAGGGATTTTTCCTTCTCATCAGCCACTAACAGTTAAAGTATAAGCATCAAAAGTAGCATCAGTCAGTAACATTGTTCATCCTAGGGTATTTAAGCTGAAACCAGTGAGACAGAGAGAAGAGAGAGAGGGGAGAGAGAGATGAAAGAGAAGGTGAAGCTCCCTTTTCATATCTGTCTGTGGCAAGGGCAGCACCCAGCAATGGTACTAGGAGTTTCCTGACCAAATTGTCTCTGCAGTGTGGTCTGTGAAATATCTTTATTTTTTCTAATTTCTAAATATCTATACTGGTATTATTTATCATTATAATCATTAATTATATGATCCACTTATATCACACCAATAAAACCCCTATTTAAGATAACCAGAATTAGCTTCTATTGTTTACAAAAGATAATGTGGATTGATATTGTCTTTTTGTGTTCAGTGTTGTTTTTGCAAATTTTGTTGCCAGATTCTTATTCCTTTTTAAGTAACTATTTTTTTCTTCCTGGAAACATCTCTACACGTGTTGCTTTTAAATTTTTATTTTTTTTTCTTCTGCTTTGAAACAATATTTTTACAGGTTTACTTGTTTTAATAGCATCTCATTTACCCCATTTTTCTCCCTATGCAATCCCTGTTAGAAGGATAAGTGAAATTTTGGATTGTTACATTTTCATTCACAATTTTCATATTTTTGTTCATATCACTTGCATTTTAGAAGAAAAATCAATTTCTGCCTTCAAAATCAGATTTTCATTGTCATCTATGTTCATAGTGCTATTCAGTCCATTAATTGAATTTTTTTTTCCAACTTAGAAAAAATGTACTAAAATTTCAAAAATCTGGTTATTTCTACTAGATAATAGCTTGTTTTTCTTACT
The DNA here is from genome assembly GCF_949774975.1 of Lagenorhynchus albirostris. Taxonomy (NCBI): domain Eukaryota; kingdom Metazoa; phylum Chordata; class Mammalia; order Artiodactyla; family Delphinidae; genus Lagenorhynchus; species Lagenorhynchus albirostris. Next base: position 40,194,698 of record NC_083112.1, on the reverse strand, counting down.
TTTATGGATATTTGATATATTATAATTATAACATTTAACATTTTAAATTTCTCACTTGAAAATATCCTTTTAGAGTTAAATTTTCTGTAATTTCATTACTCACATTCATTTGGTTTTCCCAAAATGTTTAATTTCCTGTTCTATTGTTTTTTTTTTTTTTTTGGCAGTTGAAAATCAGTATTTGCTTGTTCTTAAATGTAGGATTTGATTATACTAGTATATTTAGTAGTATATTTATATACTAGTTACAATATATAAATAAATAGTAGTATATAGTAATGTATTTAATATCCCAATTTATAAATCCCTTTTAGGTTCTGGATCTCCAAATCAAATGCTACTATATATTGAGACTTTCTCTCTTTGGTCACAATATTAGTTGAAACCTGATGATCTTAAATTAAAAATAGGGTAGAGAAAGTTATTTCTAATGTGGTATCTTTATAATCTGGGTATAAATGTTGTATTTGAAAAGTATGAGAGTGCTTTATTTAAATCAATTAACTTATTTTAAAGGGATTGGTACCATGTTTTACAATGGGTAACCTAGCTCTTAACTTTATAGATGTTCTATACCAAGCTTCTCAAATTTTGATTATTCACAAACTATCTTGCAATTTTGTCAATTATACCTCAATAAAACTGACAAAAAGAACAAGATGATACTGCTTTAAATAGAAAAAAAAAACAGTAATGAACATCACCATATATATTTCCAAAGTTATTTGAATTGGCATACAGGATTGCTTGTCAGTGAAGCTACTGTTATACCTGCTGGAATCCCATGATAAAATTGTGATATTTTACTGACTAGAAGACATTAACTCAAGTCCTTAGGGACCTGTAGGATCCATATCTGGCCTCAATGCTCCACCACTCCCTGCTCAGCTCCTAGTCTGTAATGTTGAAAGGATCACCTTCAGTCGCTCTTGATCTAATGGGCATCTAGACTCTCCTTTAGTATGTCAAGAGTTGCTGGAAAGCATTGTTAGTTCTTGGTATTGTTTTACTTCTTATACTATTAGCTAGAGTAAATGCTATGAAAAATAAACCTCTTGAGTTTACCTTTGGAGAAACCTGATCTTTGTAAGACTAAGTAATCCTCGTCTGCTGACCAGCTTAGGAGATGTATGGCATTTGGGCTATAAAAGTCTCTTAGTTTCTGGATCTTGAGGCCTTTGGATCCTAAGTCCCTTTTAGAAATTATTATTTAACTAGTGGCACTGTCATATATCTGACCCCAGGTACACTATTATTCCTCTCTTGCATCTCCAATATCTGTGACCTATAATTAGGAACTCATCCTAAAACTTGCACTGGAGTTGTTGTTTTCCATGTACCTTTTTGTCTTTCTCTGGTCTCCTGGAATTATCTGGAAATACTTCAGGATAGCACCTGGATCCTAGCACCAAACAGATACTTAACTTACTTATTAAGTAGCTCTATATTTTTCTAATCTGTTGGGAGTTATCATTGCTATTGCCTATCAGCATAGGGAGAAGTCCAGGGGGAGCTAATTGTATTACATTAATAAATGTCCCTTTTGTCTTACTCCAGATTTTGCTATTGCTCTTTTTTATTAGTTTACTGTAAGTTTAAGGATTCCTGGCATTAATCTTATTCTGTATTTGTTTTCTCCAGAGCTTAATTTGAACTGTGATTCTTCGTTCTATTCTCTCTGCCTATCTGTTCTTTTAGACATCTATTTATCTACTTGTAATTTATTTATCAACTATGAAGATTAAAACATACAATACTAAAGTAGAAAGAATGGTATGAATCTCTAAGGACTCATCACCCAAATTATTCAGCTTGCTATCAGAAGCTTGTTGCCTTAGCTTTATCTAACCTGTTTTGTATTTGTTAGCTTTTCACTACTGAAATAGTTTACAGCAAGTCCCCTTCTTTATGCCATTGCCTCTCTATATCAGTTTACATCTCTTAAAAAATGCCTATTTTATTACATAGAAGCAATGCTATCATGACCCATGAAATTAAAAATAAGTTCTTGGTATCATTTGATATCTACTTTACATTAAATTTCCCAATGGTTACAAAGTATACCTTCATATTTTGATTTGTTTGAGTCAGGATTTCAATGTTTGACTCTTTGTGACTTTATTTAACTTATAATTCTATTTACCATGTCCCTGTGGGTAAGAAGTAAAAGTTACTTTTAATGGTTTAATAAGATTTTAGTTCAAATGTTGTGGTTAAGAATGCTTTAGAAGTTGTGCTATGTACTCCATATTTGTCAAATCCCAAATAATAATTGATTGTCTCATTCTTAGTGATGTTAAGCTTGAATATTAGATTTATGAAGTTTTCTATCAACATTTTATAAAAATAGTTACACATTAAGAATCTTTGTTTGAATTAGTGTTTCAATAGGGTTTCTAAACTTCTGATTTTCCAGTTCTTTCCACAATTCTTAGCTGGACTTCTGTAGAGAATAATTCCTCTCATCAGCTAGGGCTATTTTGTTAACCAGAAATATAGTTACTTCAGAAAAGACTAATTATTTCTCTTTGTTTGACACTTTGATTACAATATTGGTGACCTAGTTGTTTCCCATAGTAAAACTGGAGTTTTTTATATTCAATCTGAATCAACTTTAGTCATTTTTTAAAACGCTCAAATCCCTTCTTCAATCAAGTGAACCCCTTCAATCTATCTTTGAAAAGTTATTTGCTTTGTGGCACAAATATTCTACTCTCATTTCATACATCTTGACAAGATCCAGGATTTGTCATTTCTTCAAGGAGTCTTGGCTCCTTTAAGTGGGGAATATATCTGGAGACCATATCTAAGCATTAGTCATGCTTGTTTCTACTGAGCTATTATTGCTTCTTGGTCCTTACATGGGTAGAACTAAACATTTATTTTCTAAAGACAAACCCCTAATGATATTTCAAATTTAAATTTTAAGGGATTTAGTAAATTACTTCATTTTAAGAGAATCTCTTTAAAAAAAAGTTTTAAATTTATTTTCTTTTTGGCTGCATTGGGTCTTTATTGCTGCATGCAGACTTTCTCTAGTTGCGGCGAGCGGGGGCTACTCCTCGTTGCTGTGCGCAAGCTTCTCATTGTGGTGGCTTCTCTTGCTGCAGAGCACAGGCTCTAGGTGTGCGGTTTCAGTAGTTGTGGCACATGAGCTCAGTATTTGTGGCTCTCAGGCTCTAGCGTGCAGGTTCAGTATTGTGGCACACAGGCTTAGTTGCTCCACGACATGTGCGATCTTCCCAGACCAGGGCTCAAACCCGTGTCCCCTGCATTGGCAGGCAGATTCTTAACCACTGTGCCACCAGGGAAGTCCAAATTACTTCATTTTATACTTTCTTTTCTGTTATGCTCATGTCCTGGTTCTGAACAGCATTAATAAGGTAATTTATCTGCTTTATTCAAATATATATACAATATGTGAAGGATATATACATTTCTAAATATGAATGTAACTACTAACAATAAAACTATGGATTGAGGTGAAAACTTTTCTTGCCTTTTCTGCCTGTTAACTTTATATCTTACTATTTAACTGGATTCTGTTATTGTTTGCAGTCATTTCTTCATATATTTTTTGTTTCCCCAAATTCATTTTTTTTGTTTGTCACAGAACTTTATAACTTTTCCATTACAATCAATATCTCTCCAATTGCCTTTGTCTAGTTGCACTGGCTAAAACTCCTAACACCACTTCAAATATTAGTTGCAAAAGCATTTACTATAGTGCAGCAGCTGTTGTAAATTTCTATTCAGGAGTATTAGCAGCATCTGAATTTTTAAAATTTTTATTTTATATTGGAGTATAGTTGATTAATGATGTTGTGTTAGTTTCAAGTGTATAGCAAAGTGATTCAGTTATACATTTACATGTATTTATTCTTTTTCAAATTATTTTCCCATTTAGGTTATTACAGAATACTGAGCAGAGTTCCCTGTGCTATACAGTAGGTCCTTGTTGGTTGTCTATTTTAAATATAGCATTGTGTACATGTCAATCCCAAACTCCCAGTTATCTCTCCCCCCACCCTTCCTTATATTACCGCTTTTCTTTTTAATAAATTTTCCATCCTCATTTCCTTCTATTCTTTTTCTTCTATGCTTACCAAATTATTTGTACATAATTCCTTCTATGTCTGATGTCCACACTGTCTCTTCAAACTGTGTTTTTTGTCTTTTAGCATGCTTTGTAATTCTTTTGTTGCTGTTGAAAGTGGGACAGAGTATACTGGGCTAAAGGGAAGGTATAAAGGTAAAAAGGTTTCAGTATGAGGCTTCATGTTTATCTCTCTATGAGGTAAACTGTGTTTATTGTTTCCTGTAGCTTGGTGTAAGAAGCTAAATTTTCCTCTGGTGGTTTTTGTCTCCCTTGTTATCTTTGGGTGTCCCTAGAGGCTTCTTGATTTTTTTGTGGTGAATTAATAAATGTTTTATTTTTAAATAATTTTAGATCTAGAGAAGTGTCAGGAAGATAATAAGGAGAGTTCTTGTATAGTCTTTACCTAGCTACCACTAATGTTAACATCTTATATAACCATGTACATTTATCAAAACTATGAAATCAACATTGGTATAATACTATTAAGTAAACTAAAGGGCTTATTTGTATTTTATAAGTTTCCCCACAGCAGGCTTTCTTTAAAGTTTTTTTTCCAGTTTTATTGAAATATAATGGACATATAACATTGTATAACATTAAGGTATATGATGTAATGATTTTTATACACATATATATTGCAAAATACGACAATAAAGTTAGTTAACACATTCTTCAACTGATATAATTATAATTTTGTTGCTGTTGTTTTATGGTAAGAAAATTAAAACTCTACTGTTATAGTAACTTTCAAGTATACAATACAGTATTGTTAATAATACCATGTTGTACTTTAGATCTGTGAAACTTATTCATCTTATGATCAATGTTTGTACGCTTTGACCAATATCTCCTCATTTCCTCCACCTATCAGCCCTTTGCAACCACCATTCTACTCTCTGTTTCTGTGAGTTTGATGTTTTCAGATTCCACATATAAGTGAGATCATACAGTATTTGTGTTTCCCTGTCTGACTTATTTCTCTTAGCATAATGCTTTCAAAATCTATCCAACTTGTTACAAATGGCAAGACTCCTCCATTTTCATAGCTGAATAATATTCCATTATCATGTGTCCACAGTGGCTGCAAAGTCTGTTGGGGTCTTCAGTGGCACCTTTAGGTCCAGGGGCTTGGGATCAGGGCAAGCAGCGGTGGTGGCTGGAGTCAATGGTGTGCACACATTCAGCTGTAGGGGGCCAGCTTCAGGTGCCTTATGCTATTAGAGGCCGATTGCAGACACATATGTAGTGGTGAGGGCTATGGCCAACAGCAAGGGCCAGGGACAACTGTGGGCACACTGGCAGATGCAGGCCTCTGGTTGTTGTTGGATACTCCTGTGGTTGCAGGGTCTCCCAATTGGCACACGGCAGATGACAGGGGGCATCTCCCCATGCCCATGGGTATGATGCATGTGACAGTGGAGGCCAGTGATGGGTGTTGAGCCAGTGGGTTGGAGGGGCCAACTGCTGGCAATCCTGGTGGTACAGGCAGTGACAAGGGATAGGGCTGTATCTAGGCCCACAAGGATCTGTGGGATCCCTATGTCAGTTTGCACACCTATGGCAGCAAGGTCTTACTTAGGGCACACAGTGGTGGATGCCAGTAGCAGGGGTCTGACCAGGGACATGCAGATGCACAGCTGGGGTGAGCCCAGTGGTGCAGGCTGTGGGAGTCATGGCTGTGGGTGTGCACTTCTGTGGCTGCAGGGTCTCACATGGGCCCATGGCAGGTGGCAGGGCACATCTCAACATAAGGGCCCCTGACAGGGGTCAGGCCGATGATGTGCAGGTACACAGCTGGAAGGGTTAGGACCAAGTGCATACATGGCAGTGGGCTCAGCCATGGGGGTTTAGGCCAGTACCTTGCAAGAGAACAGCCACAGAGGGCTGGGTTGGCTGCCAATGTAGGGGTCCTTTAATACTGGGACTTTCTAGAGATTTTAACACAAACTTGTCCATATTGAGCCTCAGGAATTCATCAATTACAGTTTAGTTGTTCTTTCTCTGTTCCTGGTTCCCACAAAACAGAAAACTTCAGTAAGCTGTGATTCTTTATCTCCTTGTCCGTCTTTCCAATTCTGGGAACAGAAGTTTACCCTGACCTCAATTCTTTTATGGATCTAAGAAGAGATGTATATTTTTAGTTTGTTCATCCTTTTTCTTGTTGGGTGCCTGGGAATGACAACTTTCAAGCTCCTTACATGTTGAACCAAAAACCAGAAGTGACCCTCCAATTCTGTATATTTAATTCCTTCTCTTTGAAATACCTAAAATGATCTCTGTTTTCCACACAGGACTAAATCATATATCACAAAAATTAATAGAGATTAATCATATTATCTAAAATTATGGTAATACCTACCTGACAAAGATTAATATCAATGGTTAAAAGTGAATCTCTGAGAAGAGGGACTTTAGGAGGAGAGACATTTAATACTTTTTAGCATTTTTGAATATTTTATTTTCACTCAGTGCAAGTATTATGTTTCCAAATTTTAAAGAAAGTTATTCAGGAAAGAAATAGATGGGGGGAGGGAAGAGAAGGAGATAATGAAGAGGAGGGAGGATAGGAGCCAAGAAAGGAAAGAGAATGGTATGGACTTAAAAAATTATTCACAACCTAAAAGTTAAGAGTTATGTTTTATTCAGTGGGAATTTTTAGGACTTCAATCCAGGGAGGCAGCATCTCAAGCAACCCTGAGAGAAGTGCTCCAAGGAGGTGAGTGGGGGGGAGCCAGGTTATATGGAAGTTTTGTAACAAATGGCAGGTAGTCAGAACTTCAAAGGATCATTGTGAATTAAAGAAAACCAGATATCCCAAGTTAAGGAATTTAGCACTTTTCTATATGTGGGAAGATTCAAGAGTCTGGGCTCACTGGAATCATTCCTTTGATATGTACCTCAGCTATCTGGGCCCAGTATCCTGTGTTTTCACATCCTGAGTTTCCTCAGGGCTCACCGTAGGGAATGGCTATAGTCTGACAGCTGCTAGATGGTAGATATTCTTTCCTTTCTGAGTTTCCTCAGGGCTCACTGGCTCATGTTGGAGGGCTGCAACTGCCGATGAATGTGACATCCTTTATTTACTGATATGGCAGGAAATATTCCATTTCTCAATGGAAAGAAGAAAAGGGAAAAAAAAATCATAGAAACTGTTGATACTGGTTATTAATGTGTTACTAGTAGCTTCCAACAGATAGAGGACCATTTCAATACAGGAAGATGTTAAGAAGTAAGAGATTGATAAACATATATACTGTATCTATATATTTTTTTATTTTTGAGTATGAAAGCACTTTATTTTTATTTATTTATTTATTTTTATACAGCAGGTTCTTATTAGTTATCTATTTTATACATATTAGTGTATATGTGTCAACCCCAGTCTCCCAATATTTAAACTGCATGTTCATTTCCTTTTCGGAAAGGAAGAGAGAAGTAATACAATATATAAAGTCTAACTGGATTAAAGGGAAATTTTAGTATTTTGTTTAAAATAGATCATTGTTTTGTTTAAAATGGGATCAACGGCTGAGGGTCAGAAGAGTGATTGATAGCAGGTGAGAGAGATTAGACATTTGATAATGTATTCTCCTGGAGGATATGGAGACAGGTGGATCTGAAAGCACCAGTATTTAAAAAAATGATGCTATTAAACTGTGTCCCCTCCTGGGAAAAGTTTAGGTGTCTGTTATAAAAGGACACCTTTTTCCTGGGCAAAATAACTAAAGCAAAACTGAGAGATAGGATTGCTTAACCAGGCATCTGACAATAGGGGGGATGGTCCCTGCACCGATTTTATACATATAACCTCGGAAAAATCCTTTAGTGCTCTCTGTGTTAGTTACCTCATCAGTAATATAAATATAATAGGGATTTGGGGAAGCTTGGTGAGATAATGTCTCTAATGTGTATTTAGAAATAAATTAAAGAAATTAGTTTCTTGCGTGTACAACCACTGGCAAGAGTGATAAAGTGAATGTTTGTGGCAGGTGCTGTGTCAGAGGATCCTTCAGGAAAATATATTCACACCTTTAAACTTGTGAATAAGCCAACATAAAACACTGGTTATGGCTTAAAAGAACTCTAAATTTTCTATTTAGACATTGTTAGCAAACTCAAAATCCCTACATGGAAATAATCTACATTATATTTATTAATACAAATCTCAAATTCTATCCCAGGCCAAACAGTGAAAACTTTTCCAGTTTCTACACTTATCATTCCGCAGTTGCATTTAACTTAGAAATAATTAATTAGAAAGGAGTTTTTTTTTAAACTGAAGTATAATTGATTTACGATGTGTTAATTTCTGCTGTACAACAAAGTGACTCAGTTATACATATATACATTCTTTCTTATATTCTTTTCCATTATGGTTTATCCCAGGACATTGTATATAGTTCCCTATGCTATACAGTGAGTGTATAATTCTTAAATTACCACTGATCTATCTATATTGTATTCTGATATTATTATCACTTGGAAGTTTTAGGAAAGTTTATCTTTCTGTAGGAAACATGTAAGCTGTCTCCTGAGTCTTTTTTTTCCCCCCTTAGTGTCAATATCCCAGGGAATGATTAAATCAGAAATTACAAGGCAGGATTAAGACTGACAAGAGAGAAAAATTCTAATTCATTCTCTCCCTCTGTCTGTCTGTCTGCCTGCCTCTTTTTCAGCCAAGCTTCCCTGGTACGAAATAGAAAAAAAAAAAAAAATGCTCAAAGAAATTGACAAATGCTTCAAGGTGAGAAAGATGGGCTTTGTAACATGGTTGCTAAGTAAGAAAATGAGGCAGAAATGTATCCATATAAGCTAAGTCAGCTCCTTAATTTGAATATGCAATTTAGTGTGTGATGTATACCTAGTCTGTTTTTGTCCTTAGTCTGTTTTTCCTTTCTTGATTACAACAGAGGAAACCTCAAATATATGTCACAGGAAAGAAATTCCTTATAAGAGAAGAATGGTTATTATTTTGAAAAGGGGTCTACAAAGCAGTTTATGCAAATTATCCAATAGATAGGTTCTTAAACACCAAAGGTATGAGTAGACATTTGTGGGGCTAAAATGATACAAAAAATCATCCCACACCTCAGATGAGTTTTAAATATTTTAGTTTATATTAACAATATCATTGAAATTATACAGTTTTTGTGTATTTGTACTTGATAATTAAAGAAGGAAAGATGTTCCTTGAGTTTGTGATGTTTGTGGCATTAAGAATGAACCAGATTTCACAAGCCCAAGGTAACTCACAAAGACAGAAGTCAGGCTAGGCCCATCTCAGGTCCAGCCACCTGATGATTTTGCTATCTTGAAAAATTAATGTTTGTTTTACATTAAGAAATTATGATAATTTGTTTCATTTGTGCAGTGATGAGCAGTGGAATTAAATTTCTTGGTCAATATCTTAAGTAATATTTTTCCAGAGAATAGAAACATAATACCAATGAAACTGTCTCTGAGTATCCTATGATCAAGATTAAAGATGTTTAAGTATGGCTTCTGTGGGAGGTTGTGCCATGAAAGAAAAACTCAGCCAGTGAGATGTTTGCAAACAGGCAAAGAAACAAAATTGGTTTCTGTACCAGCTAACAAAAAAGAATTTTGGAAACATAGAAATAGACAGTCTGAAAAGGTAGGTAGTCCCAGGAATTCAGGTAGGAAATTGGCCAAATGAAACAGGAGAATTAAGGTTGAAAGCTTTATGAAAATTCAACCCTATAGAAATAATTGTGTAGAAATCTAGGGAAGACATTAAATGCCAAGATGACTATCAGGAAAATGAGTAAAGGAGTTGAAAAGTATTATGGAGGAATTCTCTGCAATTGTTAATACCTTAGGAGGAAAGAAAAAGAGATCTCCATAAAGGCAAAACACTTAGTATATTCATAGGAAAGCATTTGCAGAAATCACTAATAATCTGGCAGAGGATTGACAGAGAAGAGAAATGACTTTATGTGGCTCTCCCAGTCCCAAAGAAGAAAGGAGAATGTCTACTCTGGCTATGTTGGATATCTGCATGTTTCACACCAGTCCAGTTAGTTATAACTGACAAGGGAGAAACAATAGGTAAAGAGAGAGGAATGGATACGCCATAAACTCCTATCTTTAAACTTAAAAAAGCAAGGGACATATATGACTTAAAGTTTCAGCTGGTTTACCCACCACCAGAAGTCTTCATGCCCATGCAGTTAAAGTCCACTCCATTTATTCATCAGTGAGTTACAGTTCCAAATTGCTATAGCCTCAGTGTCTGTACTCCAAATCCAATTCATTGGATTTTGGTGGCTAAATATCCCCGGGGGAAAAAATCACCCCACTCGAGAACCACACTATAGAAGTTTAGCTAGGTTTAAGTTAACTCTTGGAGGATGATACGAGTTTTGGCCATGGGACGGTCTAAGGATTTGGGATAAACTATCCCTGAAGGATGTTACAGTCTGAAGATGAATAAATTGTTCTGTACACCTGTTAATTCAATTAAATATCTCTCTTTCTAATTTTTTTTTTACTATGGTTTTACATTTTTTGTTAAAATGTCCCAGATTTGCCTTATATATAATCACAGAAAAGGAACAGGCACAAATTTAAATTTGAGAGGTTTTGGGGAAAGATCCTCTAAGTCTAGGTGGTGATGGCAGTGGCAAATACGATGGGATTTTTAAGAAAGTGACTCTCACAAGATACAGGGCCCACTCAGTTCCTCTCAAAAAAATACTGCCTCTCGTCTCAATCTCAGAACACCACAGTTTGACTTTATACATTTTTTAACATGGACTTTATACATTTTTAACATGGAATACATTGCCCATTATTAATTGATAGGACATGTCTAATAATAGTATAGCATTTTGAAGACCAGAGAGCAGAGTGTCTAGATCCCAGACAATACAGTCCTGGTGCTGTACTTATTTGTGTTATGGATGAAAGTGGACATTAAAATTCTCTAATTTTCAAATAATGCTATAAAAACACTTTTTCTTTTTTTTAACTTGTAAGCAGTATGAGTGAAATTGCATGAGTGGGCAGATGAGTGTCAGGTATGTGTCAATGTAGTGACGTACCATAGAGTGAACATATAATAAGAACTCCAGTCTATACTTATCTAAGGGATCCCATGTAAATTACATAGAAGTCTGTTTAAGGATTACTTCAAAACACAAAATCTAGTGTATGTAGAAACAAAAGTTTAAATATTGAGGTGGACAAGTATAGAAGATATAATCACATGGAGTTGATGTGGTGTCAATGAAAAGTTAAAAAACAAAAAAAAAGGTTTTTGAGGATATAAGTTTGAAAATGTTTTGTAGGGAAACTTTTCAGTTCACTTTGTAAATTCATTCCATTGTAATCACACCTTACCTTACAAGGTTTTTTTGATCTTCCACAATACAGTACTCAAAGTCACTGGATGATTGATTAATTGCAAAATGTTCCCTGAAAACATTCCAATGGATTGCCAAGTGGAAAACAAAGACCTACAAAGTTGTTAGCATTGTCAAAAGATTATTGAATGGAAAACCAAAAATATTATTATTAAAAGGTTTATCAACATCTTGAAAAACTATTTGAATTTCTACTCAATACCAAGGGGAGATATAAAATTTGGAAGTAGTCCAGAAAAAGAAAACTGAAATATTTAAAAGGTTTTGAAGGACATTATTTTCTATATGAGCACAGTTAGTCAATTAAAACTTAGGAAAAGTGAAGTCTTAGAGAATGTGTGATATCAGGAGACTACATAATCTTATGAATATTTATAAAATCATAAAAGATATGTGTGAAAAATGTATTTCAACATATTCTCTCCTCATTTTCCTCATCTCTGTCAAGAGTCATAATGAGTAAAAGCCTTAGGAGCTATAGCCTACCATCCATTATCTCTTCATATCTGATATACAATTATTAAATTATTAAATACTTTATCAATGCCTCAGATAAGCACTCATTTTAAAGTTGAAGGGAAAGGAAATTAAGTGTGATAATAGAGCAGTAGATTTATTTCTCATTCACCTTCTAAAAAATCATTAGTAATGTAATTCTTTTCTTTTTGGATTATTTCATACACTTCCTTCAGGTTATGACTTTAAGGTTCATAAAATGTTACAATAATTTATTATTTGCTTACTTTTTTCTGCTAAAATTAATCTATCTGGCAAATAGACTCTAATTTTACTTTTAATTTATAAGAAGCAGAAACAATCACAATATGGAACAAAATAAAGACTATTTTCAAAAATATATGGTAGGGGCTTCCCTGGTGGCGCATTTGTTGAGAGTCCGCCTGCCGATGCAGGGGACACAGGTTTGTGCCCTGGTCTGGGAAGATGCCACATGCCGCGGAGCAGCTGGACCCATGAGCCATGGCTGCTGAGCCTGCGCGTCCGGAGCTTGTGCTCCGCAACGGGAGAGGCCACAACAGTGAGAAGCGCATGTACCGAAAAAAATAAAATAAAATATTGTAGAATGATACAATTAAATATCTTCAAGTGTTTTATTGAATAATACACAGTAAATTAGAAGGAAATTACGTCTTGTCTTATCTGTTGGTTTTAGCCAAGGTTGTATTTCTATACATACATACATATATATATATATATATATATATATATATATATACACCAAATTGGTAGCTTTGAAAAGCAGTACTGTTAGATTTAAAACAATCAGCAACTCTAATCAGTATTGACTTGGTTGCTCAACTTCCTTGAGAATGGCTGAAAATAATTCTTCATGTTTAAGTGTATGAAAAAAATTAGACATTTGGGCATTCTAAATCTTATTAATGTGTATTTGCTTTGTTCTCCTGAGACCTTCTTATGAGTGAGACTTCTTTTCTTATTTAAAACTGTCAAGAAATGAAAGAACTTCAGTAAATAAGTTATTTACTGAAGAACTTCAGTAAATAAGTTATGTGAAGAAATTTTTGCCTTCAGGATTTTCTCTATTTTTTAAATGACTTGGTCAACATGCCTTGCTGCCCAAAGGAGTGTTTATATTTATAGTTTTATATATGTATTATTCATATGTAAAATCTGAATGTGGATAGGTACTTGTCAAATTTCTCTGGAATATTGTGTATTCTATCAATATGTGAACTTGAAATTTCTATCTTTTCAGAAAGGTATCAATTCTACTTTAAAACAATTCTATATCACTATATGGCCTTCAAATTTATAAGCATTATGTATGTATATATAATTAACTTCTAGAGCTAACACTCTGCTCCTACATTTATTATTTTTTTTGTTTATGACATTTATTATTCCCTTTCTCTGTCTCTGTATAGATATAGATATGGATAGATATAGATATAGATACTATATATATATAAATTCAGTATACCTACAAATATAAATGTGTATATATATTATATAGATATATAATGTTACATATTCCTATATATTGTATGTCCTTAATGTTCTTTATTTACTGCTTACAGCATCAGTTTTCACTCAGAGTGAGGTCCTTGCCTTTTGGGGATGAGTATTTCCTGCTAATTTCTGGCTTCTGTCAGTCTGACTCCCAGATATTACTACATAAACCTTATAGAGTGTTGTGTCTTTTCACACCAGTTCTGCTTATTTCAGCTATAAATGTTTACACATAGTTACATATATATTTATAAATGTTTACAGATAGTTTAGAATAGCCGAATTTCTCAGTTTGATATTTTCATGTATTTCATTCAATAATGATGCTGTTGTTTTCCTATATGATTTCCAAAAGGAATAGTAAAATGATTTAGACTAATTTCCCATCATACTTGTACTAAATTTTTCAGGAAGAATTTCTGACAGAGCACATATAGGGAATAATACATGGGAAAGATTAGAATCTGGAATACTCAAGTTCTTAAAGCTATCCTAGCTTAGTCATATCTATTATAATAGCTTTGCATAACCCAAAAGGATATATACACCTGTTTAAAGATAATTTTCTTAAAATAGAAGTATACCTGGTGAGTCTGTGAGAGCAGGGAGGTTTAATTTTGAACAAAGCAAGTCATGAGAAAGTAGAATAAAGGAAAAGTAGAGGAAATCAAAGGTAGAAAAGTGAGTTGTGATTATGATGGAAAGCCTAATACAAATAGTTAATATATATTTATCTTATTATAAGCTCACTTCAGTTTGGTAGATATCAGTATCTTTTTTATGGATGAGAATAAAGAGAATTAGAAAGATTAAGTAAAATTTCCAAATTCATTAAGCTACAAAGTGACAGAGTTTAATTAAAATAGAGTTGAATCAGGAGCTCAAGGTGTAAGAGTATAACACAGAAAAGTAGAGGCTCTTGCTTGGTGGAACGTGGTCAGAAGCAGACTGGTGAAGCTGCTGTTGTAGGGTCTTCAAAGGAACTCTAAGGCAAATGAACCTACTAATATATATTGAACAATTTTCCAAATTGTTCCAAGTTTGGTTGTGCTACTGACTCTCTTTTTGTTCTAGATTTATATACACACACACACGTATATATATATAACAAGTAAATATATATGTGTTCCTTAAAATAAAGCTCTATTAACACAATAAATCTGTTTCTATTTCCTATAACCTGAGATTATAATATATATATATTAGTTAATATATTAGTATATTAATATGTAGTTAATATATTAATATATATATATTAATAGTCTTAAATATAGCATCTCTAAATGCAGGTACTTATGTTTGAAATAATACCTACTCCTTATGATAAAATCCAGTATTTCTCATTTTCTAAGACTAGTTTTTTTTTTTTTTTAAATTTCACTCTGGGAGCCATACTTATGTCTAGTTTAAAATCCTAGTTAAATGAACCAAAACTTCATTGAGGTCAACAATTTAAAATAAGTCCATTAACACTTTTTAGCTTTATTTGATTTTTTTCAGTTTTTCATTCTTCTATTTTAAATTTTTATGGATTTTATCTTTTACTTATTTTTATTTTCTATTATCTCTATATGCTTATAAATATTTACTCTTATGGAGAACCAATATCACTTATAGGTGTCAGCATTAAAATGTTAAAAAATGAGCATTCTCATTATTATAACCTGAATTTCAGATCATTTTTCTCTCTCTGGTTTCTTGCTTCATTCCAAATATGTGGAATATTTGAAATGTGTGTACAAAAAACACATCCCCCTCACTCTCTATCTTGTTGTGCATTAATGTGAAGTAGATGATTAATGAGGGATTCTGCTTCTGGTTAGAATATAAAAGGTCTCTGTTCAATCTCTTCTCAATCTATCAATAACACAGATAATTGTATCAATATTTAAAGTGTCATCATAAGTTCTCCTCTTGTTTAAGGAGACACATGCTTAAGATACTTGCCATTTTACAAACTGAATTAAACAAGAAAATGTTAGAGATACAGCAAACTTACCCTCTCCTACTATGTAATGATCTCAAATAAATGTCCTTGAGTAATACATCTATAGTGTAGTTTTTCTACAAAAATTTTAGCCTATTGCATGCCTCAGATTTAACATATTCTATACATGTCTTTTAACACTTGAGACTGTGAATATTGCTTACAGAAAGACTGAAAAATTTCAAAAATGCATAGAAATAAAAAATAATCAGTATTTATATTTAAAGTTAGACACGAAACCCAGTCTTTCTTTTGTGTATCCCTATTTTAAATCTAGCTGAGGATCTAGGTATTCAGTTTTTTCATCTCAGTAGTATCCTCACATGGTCTACATGAAATACTTATATTATCTTCTGGACAAGAGTTGATAAAATTGGCACTTTTCTGGCATCTAAACTGAGGCAGCAGGAATTGAGATATCTTCATCCCTATAGGTGCTTCCTCAAGCTTAGGCCTGAGGCATTGTTTCAAAGTCGGGTAGGGAATGCTTCAGTTACTGTATATAAAAATAGAGGATTTGTCAACTTAGCTTGTCATCTTGGCATTTGCCATGAATGCTGAATTCATTTTTAAAATAGGAAGAACTGTATAGGATAGACAGATAAATAACTCTAGAATATTATTTTCTATAAGCTCATGAACGGCTTGGAAACTTTATTTTTCACATATTTTATGTGTGGCTACACAGTAAATGACCATTTACTCTCCTGATTAAGTGTTTGCTCAAGCTATTTGTGTAGCTCCAAAAGATGCAAACACAAGAGAGATTTGAGCTTAGTCAAAGGAAAAAACAAATAAGAAATATGTTAAACGGATGATAGATCTCTAATTCCTAGCACTGGAGTTGGTCTGAGGCTAGAAGATAAATAAGAGCCAATTTAGGACAGCTGGAACAGAGAAGCCCCTCAAGATCCCCGCCTGTTGTGACGTTCCATGGTCTAAGTCTTCTGATTCTGCAAAAATATTCTTGAAACACATTGTAGAAAAATGACCACTTATCAAGGACTTTGCATCTCTGAAGTGCCCTATATATTGTTTGTTTGGCATATTGGAATGAGTAGAGAATACCAACTGAAAATGGTATCTTTAAAAAGCCACTGATAAATGTTACAAAAAAAAACAGAATCTAAAACTTGCCATTCCAATTGCATCTGACCCTGCTAAACTCTTGGGATCACAGCCTTTGAGCAACAAGCTCAGAATCAGTGAAAAATCATGTCAGTTTCTGCTTCAACTCTGTTTTCAGCTAGCACCACTGTGCCATGTTATGTTTACAGGTGTATTTTTACAGCCATTACTTAATATTCTGCATATAAGAAGCCAGTTTTCTAATTTGCTCTTTTTAAAAGTAAAATGTTGGTATTTAACATTATTACGTTATTATTCCAACATTTATCAAAATAAATACATCAATTGTAATAGAGAATTAATTAACAAAATCTCATATTTGATTCATTTTTATGTGTTACACATTATTTAAACTAAGGATTTCAATAACAAGTGACAGAAAGACTTTCATTAATTTATTAAACCTCCAGTATTTGCCAATTTTTATCAAAAGGAGACTCAAAAATAGTTTATATTATAGAGGTTAAATTCTAACAGAGACGTGCTCAGTTTGTGGGTGAAAATAGTAATAAAAGAATGAGTACCAAAGCATAATTGGGATATTCAAGAACCAATTGAAAATGTCATCAGTTTTGTATAGATTCTTCATAAAATAAAATCACTTTAATATTCTCTCTGAAACTGTGAAGGATACACTACATGCAGAGGTTGCTATGAGTATATTTTATTATTTCATGGAATGTGACCCATGATTAAACAAAAGAATTCAGTATCTTAAGTGATCAGCATTAAGAGTGTTTATCCTGAATGTTTCTAGTCTTCTATAAACTCTGACCTTGCACTTTGATACAACAATTTTCTGGCTTTATGTTTCTCCACATGGCATTTATAGATAAAATTGAATCATTAATCACTCCAAGCACTTCCTTACAGGGTCTTTGCAACAAACTTACTTTGAATTACACAACATAGCTTTTCAAATGCAAATAAAACTTCCCACTTTTCTAAAATGTCTTTTTTTCTCACTGAAAGGAATTAGCTGTTGATATTCTCAGCTGCAAGCTCCTGACAAAGTGATTACTGCCCTGTACTTGTTACAGTCACAGCCTATTACAAGTAAGAGATTATATATTCTGACCACTCATTTTCCCATTTCACTGTCCATAGGAGCTAGTGAAAGATGGACCTCTGCATTTCTACCCTTTTATGTCAGTTAAAAATAATAACCAAATTCATTTTCCCCCACAGGATGTAATTGAGATACAGGCAATGATTCCAAGAAACACTGAGCATTTTTGTACAAGTCAAATCAGCTTCTTTTTCTGCACTCCCACTAAATAAAAGGCTCGATGATTTGCTACTTGTGTGAGAAATGTCAGAAAGCCCACTTCTCTTTCCCACTAGTCCTCAGGTCACAATCCATCCATTTGCTGCTGTGTTACCATGACATCATCCTTTATCATGCTTTTTTCAAGGACACAGAAACAGAATGAAAATAGATCAAAAACATATAAATATTTTTCTCAAAGATGTTTATTATTATATGTAAACACAGGGCAAAATACATGTAAAAGCAGAGCTTCCAAACACAGATAAAAAATAAATCAAGAGCCTTCAATTTTAGCGTTCCAGCTACTGAAGATGTTTGATTTATTTTCTATCTAAATAGAATACACTCCCCTAAATATTTGAGAGACATAATATAATTTTTTAACTGAACACAGCATTTTAATTAAAATATATGTAGTGAAGACAGTATGTACTTATAAAAAGTACAAATATAAGGAGATGATTTTGCTAAACACTTTATTTTTACTTTTAGTATCACTTTTAAAGTTTTAATACTTTCTTATAAAGGATATGGTTCCTACCTCTTAGAGGAAAAAAAATAAGAAGGAGGGTTTCTGGGACAAAGAACATTTACTGGTTGTGTGTCGTTTAGAAACCATAAATAGCAAATAAGCAGAAAGCTACCCAAAAGTCAGATTTCACTAAAGGAAACACTCGGTATTTTTTACTATATACTCTTGGGTCCACAAAGAACCTCTTACAAGTAACACTTGCCAAAACCAATTTATTCAGAAACCTGAAGCTCCCAAGGAAACATTTGGTCATCAACAGATTACGCTGACTCTAATATGTTTAGGGAAAGCCTGGGGACAGCAGCATGAGCATTGACTAAAGCCACTGAGAGCAGATCTTGAGATATTTCACAGTGGTAGGTGTTTATAATTCTCAGTTAAGTATCTAAAGATTAAAAGGAATACATAATTTTTTAGAATTTTTGATGCACAAATTGTGACTTAGATTACCTTAAGGTGTATCATATTTGCAAAAGTTGTTGAAAACTAATGAATAAAAAATAGCTAAATATTTTTAAGGAAAAATCATCCAATACATATCATTTTTTTATCTAAATGGCATAATTCTTGGTATTATTTTTTAAATTTAAGATCTATAATCCTGTATAATAACTTCAGGGAAACTTAACAGGCATTTAATCTAACTTTATATCTGATTAGGAATCTCTTCTACAATATTTCTTATATTAAGTCATACAAACTTTTACTTCAAACTTCTGGTAAAAGATAGCTAAATTATTTTAGAACCTGCTACTTCTTTTTATTAATTTGAAATCTGCCTTGCTGACTCACTATAATTATTTTCTCTGGATTTATATATAGACTAAGTTTCTTACTAAAAAATTTATAGTTTTAAATAATTGATATAACTTTATAATCTGGCCCCCAATTCTTCTCTTTTCAAATGAAATATCAATTACCCTTCTCATGGCACACTGATTTCAGTTACTTCATAATTCTCTCCAGCTCCCCTTAACATTTCTCTAGTTTGTACATTTTACTCTTAAAGTGTTCTTCTAAAAAGGAACATAGCAGAATGCAGTAGAAATGTTACTAGTTTTGCTCTAAAATTAATAGCTGAGTGTTTCTCAACATACTGTTCTAGAAGGTTGTGTTCCGCAAGTGATTTTTGGATGTGTTTCAGGGAAAAGTGTTCTATTATTAAATTACACATGGGATGTACTGCATTCACAGGCTTCTATAAAACAGAACTTATACAAAACTATTGATTACTTAGGGGTATCTAAGTAATCAAAGTCATAGAAACAATAGGTAGAATAGTGGTTACCAGGGACTGTGGGGGGAGGAGGAAAAAGGTTGTTTAATGTGTATAGAGTTTCAATTTGCAAGATGAAAAAATAGTGATCTGTTTCACTACAGTATGAATATACTTAGCACTACTGAACAGTACACTTAAAAATGGTAAAGACAGTAAATTTTGTATTATGTGTTTTTTACCATAAAAGTAAAATGTTGGTAGAGTATTTAACATTATTACGTTATTATTCCAACATTTATCAAAATAAATACATCAATTGTAATAGAGAATTAATTAACAAAATCCCATATTTGATTCATTTTTATGAATTTTATTTTAATTTTAAATTAAATTTTATTTAATTTTTTATAATTTTTTTATAAAATTAATTAATTTTTATATTTTAAATTTATTTATTTTAAATTTAAATTATTTTAAGTTTAAATTTATTATAAATTTAATTTTAAATTTTTTATAAAATTAAATTTTATTTAATTTTATTTTAATAAAAATAAAATATTCTATAGCACAATGTGACTTACAAATCTTCATATATATATGGTTTGAATCATTGCCCAAACAAATTTGATCATATTTATTATTTTGTTTTCTTTGGTGTTTTATTTTGAGGTACATATATTTATACCTTAGAGCAATATAACACGCAAGATATTTTGATGAAATATTTCTGGGTCTTTATTGAAAATTAAGATTGTAAGACGTTAAATGTATCTTTGTGAGAGTCAAATTCCTGTCTTTCTAACTTATCATTCCTTCATGGAAGGATGATTTTTAACTTAGTCCTTTACTTAAGAACCCATTTTGGTTTGTGCTATCAGGAAAATATGAAAACCTGCCTACTATAACTTCCTCCAAATATTTAGTAATACACATTTAATAGTATCTAGATAAAAAGAGAATTCTGTGCATCTTGCTCAAGACTTTTTCCTTGATGGCTTTTATTTTATAAAAGAACATTATGTTGTTTCCCTTTTTCAAAAAGATACTTAAATCCACTTTCATTCACACTATATTAGTCCATATATACTAACAGGTTATAAGAATGACTATGTCAAATGCAGTGTTAAAGTCACAGCATGTCATATTCAGACCATCTTTTGCTTTATCTATTGGCCAATTATAAAATAAATATGATTCACTTTGGTGGTTTCCTTAATAATCACAATTAAATCCAAAATTGTCCAAATCTTATTGTCCATATCTTTGTAAATTCTTTAAAAGCTAATAAACATTTCCAGAATTCTTATTATAATATTTTTAAATAAAACCTCAATTTCTTGGGGAGAAAAGTTATAAAAAAACAAAAATAGAAACAAATGAATAGAAAATAAATGAATATATCCAATTGAATATCACAAAATAAGATTGACCTATTCAATAAATTTAATTCTACATAAAGCCATAACACTAGTATGGCATAGCACTAGCACTTTTATATTGTCAATATGTGGTCAAAGTTTGTAATATCCCTGATACAGAAACATTTAAATTTACAATGTTATTACAAACCTTCTTATATCTCAGGCATCACCTGACTCAAAATATGATTTAAATATATATTAACACAGTAAGATTAAAACTATTACACAGAGCCTATTTATTCAGAAGATATTATTGTGAAGTTTTATTTTTAATGTAAATGTTTTACCATTTATTTCACCTGCATAAATAATGAATTTACATTGTCTTTTTAGACATAAGTCCACAGAACCCACCTTGTACTTAAACAGACTTATGAAAACAAGGAAGTATATAATATCAATTCATGTTCTTTCAAAAAAGGTATTAAAATGTGTAATGGGGTCTTTTTTATGCATACAATCTTATACTTTTTGCTTTTTGTGTATTGGAATAAAAATTAAATTTTATATTTGCCTTTTAATAGAGTTTTTAAAAAGTCTGTCAGAATCCATTACTATGGTGTTTTATTTTCTTGTACAAAGTTTTCCTTCTATAGTTCTTCCCTGGAATATTCGCAGCTTCTTCAATTTTGTTTTGGTTATTTCTAATTTTAGTAAAAGGGAAAAAATCTCTATCTATAGGGAAGATTGCATCTATCCTAATGAAAAATGTTTTTTCCCTCATTATATTAGCATCCAGTCTGAACTGGGAAAATTGTAAACTTAGGCTGATTTCTGATTATGGCTGCTAGTCATTAAGTGTTGTGTTTACTCTTACCAACCTCAACAAAGAGAGGACAATCACAATAAGTAAATAAGACTGTATCACAACCTTGTGGTCCATTCAATTTATGAGACATGGAAACAGATATGTGAAAAGTGGAGAATTGTTGTTTTGCAAATGTCCGTTTAAAAATGGGCCCAACTTGTGCAGGCAGGTGAATGTGGAAAACACTGTTACAAAACAGCAACACAATCTCCCTCTTTCGCTGATAAAAATTTGAAATGGAATAGTATAAAACATTCAATTTCATTATATTTTCTGTAAATATTAATTATATATTCAGAATCATTCAATTTGGTAGGAAGTAATAAATTTATAACATAATTATTAATCACTTTGACTTATAAGGGACAAGTTTTTCAGCTGTTGTGCTCTGCTGGTAGAGCTGATATAGTTTCCCTCTTGCTGTTCACCTATAATGGCAGCAATTTAATACACCAGGCTCCTCCCACCTCCACCCACCAATGCTTAACATTATTCCTCAGTTTTCCTTAGTTACCTTTATTAAACAAGGCTGGATTTCTTTTCCATTTTTGCTCCACATGTTTGAAGCATTGCTGACCTTCACTTCTACTACACAAGATACCTATAAAATTAATCAATCTGTCAATCCATAAATATTCATTAAATAATTGTTCTATTTTTAGAACTTTGCTAAAGATATAATTTAAAGGACCCTGCTTTATCAATAATCATTAAGAATAATCATTATGTAAAAGACACAGCTGAAACCATTAGGTATCATTTCAGGGGGCTCCTAGGAGCCGGGTCCTTTATGTCTCAGCACAGAAAGAATTCAGCTAGAGGCAAAGTGATAGATAAGAAGTGATTTATTAAAATAGGATACTTGTGAGGCTTATAAGCAGGCAGGCAAACATTGCACTGCCCCAAATACTTAGTGGGTTACATTTTTATAATCAAAGGAAGAGAGCGGACGGGGAGAAGACCTTCTTTGTCTTTCTTGAGTAGACATCATGCTTTCACCATCAGTTCCTCCTCCAGGTTGGGTTTTTTGTCCCTACATGGTCAGGCTGGGACTGTCATGGCACTTTGGAAAAATTATTTCAGGTCTCAGTGCAATGAGGGTCTTTCACTTTGAAATGTCACCTTTCCATAAATGATTGTTTTTATATGTGCACAGAGCATGCCCTGGAGGTCATTAACTTGATGACACCACTGGGCATGTTGTAGATCTTATTCTCCACTATTATTTTACTGTTTTTAGTGCATTGTGCAAAGAGCATGTCCTAGGGGTCAAAGAGCATGTTTTGGGGGTCATTAACTTACTGAGCTCACTGAGCAAGATGTAGGTCTCATGCCACCATGGTTTTATTGTTTTGGGCCATGTCTCATGCTTTTGTTGCATGATTTTGTTGTTAATCAAGTTGGCTTGATTTTGTTGTTAAGCAAGCCAATCTGACCTTGATGCTAAGTGACTTGTTCTGCTTTATGAGTCAAGCAAGCCCATGTTGTTTCAGGATTTTCCCATTAATTTCTCAAGTGATCATTAATCTTAGTGTGGTCTCCCAAACTGCCTAAAATTCCTTCTCTATCTACAATCCCCTAATGGGGTTTCTAAGCTGACTATTTGATTATCCTACTCAATCCCTATCACAGCTAAGCACCTTTTGTTACCAGTGGGCATGTCCCAAACATAACTGAGAAAATCACTGTTATTTGCATTTTTTGAGATCCTTATTGAAAAAAAGTCTAATTTTTTCTTTACCTAACAACTAAATTCAAATGAATATTTGTAGCAAGACAGAGTAGAAGTGATTAATTGTTTAATTGAATACGGTGAAATCAGAGTATAAATCAGAATTAAATGCAGGTAGCTTCTGTTATATATATATATATATATATATATATACTATTAATAATTAAGCATAGAACATAGCAAGGAAAATGCCAATTCCTTAAGGTCTGAACTCATAAATTGGCCTGGTGTCACCAATGGTTTATTCTACTGTTTACAAGGTCCAGATTCAAGGGGCAGGAGCATAGACCTCATTCTCCATGAGCTGGGCATGAAAAAAAAAAAGTCCATGTTTTAAAACTTCCACTTTAATTTTGTCATCAACAAATATCTCTTGACCACCACATTAAACTCAAATATAGTACTGACTATCCTTTATCATCAAATATATTATAAAAGATACTGCTGAGATACTCTCCAATCAAATAGGGATAGATCCCCAATAATCAGGTAGGTGACACATGATTTTTCTTGCTTAGCCATATACTTTGTCAGTGGATGAATGCTAACCCAAAATAAATTAATCAGATTATCTTCTAGAAATTTGGGATTGGGTCTGAGAGACAATCAATTATCTTTGAAAATGGATTGATTTCAGATTATGTAAACTCAGGGACTTTGCAGAAACTATTTCAGGCTATGTGCACACAGAAAAAGTGAGATTGACTTAAAAAGAAAGAAAGCAATGAATCAAATAGGATCTAAGAAAGAAAGAGTAAATAAGAAAGAACTTTCCAAATACTTGATTGCTTATCATTCTATTTCATGAATAATTTATGCATTAATTCATATTTACTTAATTTTTCCCCTGGGCCCTGGCCCTGGATATACCATGGTAAACAAACAAGACAATGTCCCTGCCTCCAGGGAATCTGCATGACAATGAGGGAGATAGTAAACAAACAGCAAGATGAATATATAAACAAGCATGATACTTTCTGATTGAGACAAGCCTTTGGGTTGAAGGTTGTTTTTTTAGATAAGGTGTTTGGGAATGGCCATTAATTTCATGGTTAGCAATATATTCTACATGATGTCCGTCTTACCAATCATAATTTTTACTATAACTTCTTGATAAAATTGGCCATAACTTTATGAAATGCAGATCAGAAGTGATTACACTGATTCAATTATAATTTTCCAACAAAAGGCTGATAAGATTAAAATGAGACTTATTCCCAAAGATCCCATACTACATATGACATAGGAATGCAATTTTTCTTTTTCTCTTTATTTCATTAAAAAGATACTGTAATAAGGAAGAACAAATCTGACTCCATATTGGATTTGTTTCTCTTACTTTAACCTTTGTATTCCATTGCTTTTGCTATTAGTTAAGAATATTGCCTATAGCCTAAAATATACAGGATAGCGCATTCTCAAGGCTCTGACCTTTAAAGGTAAAACACTTTTTCATTTATATGGAGATAAAAAGTTGCAGAACAGAGAATAACATTTGTCTTATTGGAGGATTACAGGGACATCATAACATGACCTACATGGACAGCTGCAAGAAAAAGGATTCTGATACCAAGAAGTTTGCAACAACCAACCATAACCTCTTCTTTTTACTATAAAAGAAGCCTGAATTCTAACTCAGGTAAGATGGTTCTTTGGGACAATCGTTCACTATCATCTTGGTTTGCTGGCTTTCCAAATAAACTCACTATTCCTTGCCCCAATAACTTGTCTCCAGATTTATTCATCTGTCCTGTGATGAGCAGTACCAGCTTGGACTCAGTAACAATACTGTCAAAACAAAAAATGTGTTTTTAAGAGCTAGGTTGTGCAGATCATAGGCCATCTGTGTTTGCTGATTGGCTTTACCCAAAGGAAAAGCAAACTGTCTAGTAAATTCATGACAGTTTCATGACTTCAACTAGTTTCACAATTTGGGGAAAGTTGTCTGTAGTTGGGCTCCTACACTTCCACAAAAATTGAGAGAAAAGAGTGCTGTCTTCCTTGATGGTTATATTTCAAAGGGATGGCTTTCAGGTCCTTGAAAAAGACAACCCTGCCTTGTAAAATGTGCAAGAAGCTTTTGAAAATATTTACATCTCAAAGGGAAAAGAAAGAATTTGCAATTTTCTAAAGTAAATTCTAGAAGCAGAGGGAGGTCAGAGGCCTTGGGGTTTATGTCCTGTAAATTCTGTAAGGGTGGAGGCTAGGAGTGAGTTCAGAGGCTTAGAGATAGGAATAAGCTTGTCTAAAGCTTGATCAAGGGGAAGGAAATGTTAAGGCTACTTTGGTGAATACTGTATTATAAAATGAGAATGGTTAGGGCTTCATGAATGGGATAGATAGATCAATAGGTAGATATTAGAGTATTAGGGATATTTATAATAGATATTATACGTACATAATATTTTATATACAGTACAAATAGTATCTGTGTAATCTAATATACATATATGAGTATAGTTGAGTACACATGGATATACATATGTAAGATTAAAATGAGGCTTTAGGGAATTCCCTGGCAGTCCAATGGTTAGGATTGTGCTCTTTCACTGCTGTGGGCCCAGATTCAATCCCTAGGAATTAAAATTCCACAAGCTGCACTGGGCGGCCAAAAAAAAAAAAAAAAAAAAAAAATGGGGCTTTAATCCCAAAGATCCACTAGTATATATGATATAGGAATATAACTTTATATTTATTTATTTATTTATAATACTAATCAAAGCCTCACTTTTGAAGTATTCACATGATTTATCAGTTCTTAAGTATTTTAAAGAGCTTAATTATCTTCATACTCACCACAATCTTACAAAATAAATATTACTACACTCATTTTAAATAGAGAAAACTGGTTAAAAAGTGGTTAATGTAATACCCAAAGATATATAGCAAAGAAATGATAGAAATAGATTTTCATAACAGAATTATTTTACTCTGAAGTAGATAAACATAAATAGGCATCACAAAAATAAAGTTTACTCACATTAAATTTAGAAGCAGAAGAACAAATTTAGATATTTGAAAATAAAAATTACATATATTTGAAAAATATATAATTCATTTTAAAAACAGCTGATAGAGATTTATTACAATACATATATAACTTATAATGTGGATTTGGTTTGCTGACTAAATCTAGATCCAAGTGTCTTAGGAATAAGGAGTCCATGCTCCTCTAAGAGATATGAATGAAACAATGTTATCTGCCATATCAGTAAACAAAGGATATTGCAGACATCAAAACACTACAGCCACCCTGGACCGTGAGCCCTGAGGGAACTCAGGATGGAGACAAATGGGCTGCCTGTTGCCAAGCCCTCAGCCAATGCTGCTGCCTGAAAATATTCACCCTGAGGGGATTCAGGATGGAGAAAAGCAGGATGCTGGGCCTAGATAGTTAAGGTGCACATCAAAGGAATGATTTCAATTGAGCCCACACCAAGAAAAGTGCTAAATCCATTAACTTGAGATATCTGGTTTTCTTTAATTAACAGTAAACTTTTGAAGTTCTGACTACCTTGTCGTTGTTGCAAAAACTCCTATATATCTTGGCTCTTCCTCTTACCTCTTCGGAGCAGTCTCTCAGAGCTATCTGAGAGTCCTGTGTACTGAGCTTAAGCCTCAGATTGTCCACCAAACAAAATATAATTCTCAACTTTTAGGTTGTACATTTTTTCAGTCTACAGGAAAGTTAATCTATGTTAAAGAAAAAATAAATTACAAGAAAACCTTCATTTATAAAGCTGCTTAAATAAAAAAAGTAAAAATAAAAACTTTTTAAAAAGTTTATTTATAAAATTTCTTAAGTAAAAACTAGTGAATAGCTAAAAAACACTAAAATTTGAAAGGATTATCATGTAGTTATCTGCTGTAATTTTTCTTTGCTTTCATTTCATTAACTGAAGCTCTTCTACCCCATTAGAGAATCACTGATGGCAGTGTTCAAACTGAAAACTCTCCATGTGAAAAGAAGACAAGAAAAACTGGATATAATTTAACAAAATTTTATCGTTTTGAAAAATAATTTAAAATAGTATAGATCAACTATTTAATGAACCAAAAAAAAATCAGTTTTATACAGAAGCATTAATAAATGACTCATTTACTTATCCAGAATGTTGCCACTTACTGCATCACTTGAAAATATTATTAAAACATAATGAACTGAATCAGTATTGTTTTTCAGCTTTATAATTCAGTGCTGAGAATATGCATTATTTTATTATTATTATAACTAATAATTACTATTTATTGAATATATCTTCTATAGAGTAGTCACACTGCTAAGTGCTTCATATACATAACTTTATTTAATCCTTACAATAACTATTAAAGATTTCCATAGGAGAAACTGGTTCTCTGAAAATGGTAACAAAAGTAATGTGGTAAACTGGAATTTACAAGAAGGTCTAATTTTAAAATACATATTATATTTGGGACAATTCTAATAAGTTGTAAGTCCTTAAAAAAATCACATAACAACAAAACAAAACAAAACATATTGTGGAATGGTTATCATTAATTAATACAAATTAAGATTGAATATCTGAGTGTAATGAATATCAGATCATTCACCATTACCGTTGGATATTGTAGCCCTTTTAATATTGTTGTACATATATTGACCAAATACATTACCACCTATGTGAAAATTTTTGTCCCTGTTATTGCTGTATGACAAATTACCCCCAAATTTAGCATATTCAAATAATCATTTTATTTTGCTCCAGGTTTCATGAATGGCTCAAATGGCTCAATTCTAGCTTGAGGACATTTACATCGTTGCAGTCAGAGATGTTGACTGGGACAGCAGACATCCGAAATGGCTCCCCCACTTGGCTGGGGCAGCTAAGAGCTCTTTTGGGGCTGTGAATCTGCGTGCCAAACTTTGGCTTCCCCAGCCTGAGGATCTCAAGGTGTTCCGACTTCTTACATAATAGCTGCTTCCACCAGAGTAGGCATTCCAAGAGCATGCTGGGAAGTCACAGATTACAAGTTCTGCTGCTTTCTACTGGTTACAAACAAGTCAGTAAATTCAATAAGAAGGGACATAAACATGATCTCGTAATGGGCATTATGCCAAGGAATTTGTAAATATGTTTTACAACTTCCACTATTATGTTAAGTGTATAGTATTTTAACTACTGTAAATGATTTTTTCTTATATTTCATCTTAATGTTTCACTATTTGAATGTATTATATGCTTGTCTGCTAACATTTGAAAACTACTTGAAAGAATAATCAATTTTTTAAAGGCATCTAAAGTGCCTAATCCAAAGATAACTACTATGTTCTTCTTTTATGTTTCTTTCTAGTCTTACTAAGAGCAGAAAGAAGTCTAAGATTGAATTATATAAAATATTAATTACTGTGTTTCTCGTTTAATGAGCATGCTGCTCAACTCATCTTTTGGTCTCAATGGCCTGCAGGTATTAAAGTATGTCAGGTCCCCTCAGCACCCCAAGTCAGGCTACATGGAACTGGTTCCTCAGGCATTCCTCAAAAAGCCAAAACACTGGACACATGCTCCACTCTTTTCTTTCTCCCTCCTGGGAGCGGCCTCTGAGCTGTCTCAGCCTTCCTCTGCTGTAGTGCAGGTGCTCTGCAGCAGCAGCATGTGGCCAGCTCTCTTTTGTTCTCAGTGGTCCCCAGACATCTAGGGTATGGTGGGCCAATCAGTGTGCTGAGATGTGAGAGACAGAAACCAGTACTTCAGGCAGCACCCTCTATCAAAAGTCAGCCTTGAACTTTGCCCAATGTTCTCTTTTCCTCCCCAGAAAGCAGCTTGATCCTCTTGATCATATCACACTGTCCCAGAGGGAGGGAATATGGTGAGAGTGTACACAGATTTTCCTGCCAGTGTAGGTGGCTTCAAACTCACCAGGGGTGCAGGAACCTTTTAACTGGAATCTTGATTGCTCACAAAGGAAATTGGTCTACATATTGTGGAATTGGTGCCCTCGTGGTAGAAAGGAGGGTCTGTGGTTTCCTTTTCCACCATCTTGCTGACATCATCTCTTGTCCTTCACATTTTTAATTAACTATTCAAAATGTTTTTATTATTTTTTGAATTTTTATTCATTTCTAATATTGACCTGTGTAACACAGTTGGTTTTAATTTGGGTGTATTTATATTATAATGCATATATTTATACACAAACTCATTTACTCAATAGCTCTTCTTTATTGATCAATAATTCTTTATTTCATGTAATTCTTGAATATGATATGAACTATTATAGTGTTTTCAAGTCAGTTTCATCATTTGATCTTATGCTAGTACCCTACTTTTCAAATTATTTTGTGGCGATATAATACATTTAATATTTGGCAGACATAGTGCTAATCCTGTCTTACTTATTTTCCATTGTATTTTCTAATTTATCTACATTTCTAGGGGAACTGACCTGAGATAACCTAATACTCACCCCTGTATTCTCTTTACATTTTTCACCTGATCTCAATGGTACTAACTCATAGACACAAAGCCTTCTCTGATTAGTATAGCTCTAGCTTATCTGAATTTGAAGTTATCTGTGTGAATCAGCCAAGAATTCTTCTTACTTCTTTCCCAGTTAGATTATCTCTATTGAAGCAGAATATTTTCATTCATGGACAATTTTTCTTTAACTAGATTTCTTTTCTTTTCTTTTTTTTTTTTTAAGGGACAGATAAAAATTTTATTCTTCCATACTAGGATTAAGTTACAAGACAGAGAGACAGAGGGTGGTGAGAGGTTGGCATACACAGCACCATTTACGTTGAGGGCTTCAGGAGGCAGATCATCACTCCTACCACAGTACCATGGCCTTCATCCTCCTCCTCCTCCCCCCTCCTGAAGTGTCCCTTGCAGTCAGCAGGCCCCTGCCCTCACTCACCAGCACTCGTGTGCTACAGGGCTTCTTCCCCCAGTACAGAGCCCAGTACACAGCCCACTATGTCTGGAAACATCTGTCTTTACATTCATCTGTCCACTGGGCCCTCACACAGCTCCTGTGTGGTAGCTGGGATAGCCTCCCACTGGATAAGTGAGGGGCCTGAGGTACAGAATGGTGAAGTGACCTGCCTGTAGACTGACAGGGGGTCATGGCTGGGCCTAGAGCTCAGACAGGATTTCTGGGCCTGTTTCTCTACAGCCTCCCCTTATTATGGCTTCCCTCCTCTTCACAAGATTTAGCCTGTTTACTTTTTTTTTTTTATTTTTTTGTGGTACGTGGGCCTCTCACTGTTGTGGCCTCTCCTGTTGCGGAGCACAGACTCTGGACGCGCAGGCTCAGCGGCCATGGCTCACCGGCCTAGCCGCTCTTTGGCATGTGGGATCTTCCTGGACCGGGGCACGAACCCGTGTCCCCTGCATCGGCAGGCGGGCTCTCAACCACTGCGCCACCGGGGAAGCCCCTGTTTACTTTTTAAAGATTTTTCCCTTTAGTTTTATTCCCAACCTTAAAGTTGCTCTTGCCCATTAGATCTGCACGCTACTACCTCCAAAGTTCACCTTGACTTCTGCTCTTTAGCACTTCTCTTATCTCAAATAAATCCCTGCCTGTGTACTTTGCTACCATTAATAGATAAATATAGTACAGGCCTAACTCGTTCAAGTCCTTTCCTGTTTTTCTGGAAAGTCTACCTATCTACAGTAGCATTATCCAGTTGTAACTGACATGGACCCCTCCACGTAAGGTCCTAAAACAACTGAGAAAAAAAAAAAATATATATATATATATATCTCCACTTCCGTGCCTTAAGCATATGCTCCTTTAAAGAAAGGAATCTGTGTCTGGGTGTGGTGCTTATAGAAGTTCACGAGTACATTCATAAATATTAATACCGTAGAACGCTTCCTTAAAACACAATTGTTACCAGTAATTCACATACATTAATACACTGCTGTGACTGGAAATATTGCAATCAGAATTTCATTTTGCCTTTTGTTATGCTATTCATCTAATTTTTTAGAACTGGAAGGTACAAGAAAAGTCGTCTAGTACGAACCTCTCATTTTAGAGATAAAGAAACTGAGGCACAAAAAGGGCAAGTGATTTGCTCAATGTAACGAACTATGGCAGCATTAGAATCTGGGGGTTCTGACTAGACTCCAGTGTGTTCTACCTCATGCTGCTTCAACATAATTGCCCATTCATCAGAGAAGCTTGCCATCTATTCCTGCTTCCAGTATGTTCCCACTGTGATTTGGACCATTTCTCCAGCATTGGTATTTCCAGCATTTAGGTAAGCAATCAAGTTGGCAAAATATAAAATAAAACCTCTCCCAACATGCCTGCACATTTTTTCAGCCTCTTGATTAGAGGAAAGCTTTTTAAATTCCAAGTCTCCTTTTTGTACTTTCTGAAAGTACTAAATAACCACTAAGAGCTTTAAGTTACGTTAATGATGGCTGGTAAATGGCTTCCCTTCTAGAGTAATTTGGAAGCATGGCTCAACACCATCATACCTCCTCTAGGAAGTGTATGTGTTTTGGAGGGAAAAGGGAATGGATTTGTGGAGGGTTGGTGCTTACAAAGAGTTACCTATTGCAGGTAACTTATCCTTATCCACACCTCCCAACTGTTCCCAAAGCTGTTCTATTCCATCATATGCCATTAACGAGGTGAACTTCTGTCTATATCTTGTAAGAAAAAGTGACTTTGGAAAATTCCCTAGAAGAAAAGTTTTCTAGGGCTTGCCTTCTGTAACATACTAGACAGAAAAAAGGCTAACAGAGAAAAACAAAATTAGCTAAAAGCATTTGGGAAACTTATATAATCCAAATTGTTTCCACGATGTCAAAATGGTAAACCAAAACTAAAGATATATAATTATGCATAATCAAGGAATCTAAAAAATATGGAATGCAAAGAATTTACTAACATGTAATATTTTATAAGACAACCAATTTCTTATTATATCAAAGATTAACATGAACCAAACACACGACTATGGCTCCCTGTCAGTTCTGAATTATATCCATAGTGTTAAGAGACTAAGGACTAGTAAAATGGAGGGGAATATGGTTTGACTATTGAGTGTTTGCTAGTGAGCATGTCACAGACAAAGCAGTGAAAATATAAGAGATAAATGTACTAATACATTTTGTGTCTATATTAGCCTAATGAGCTAAAGAGAGATTTAAAGAAATGAAGATTGTAAACTCCAGGAAGCAGTCAAGGTAAACTAGTAGATTCAAGCAATGAGGTCTTGGTATACAACCTTAATTCTATATCTTGTCAGCTCACCCTATATCTTGTGCCTCACCCTAGCCTGATCTCGGCCAGGGTCATATGCTTTAATAACTTCCATGTGTATAGTGCTTTTAAACTTTTAAATCCTTTCACATCTATTTAAGCTATCTGATCCTCGCAACAACCCTGTGAGGTAGGCAGGTTGCCCCCTTTTAACAGCCGAGGAAACTGGTGTTGAGAGGTAAACTAAATTGTCGTGCATCAGTGATGAAGCCAGGGCTAACTAGCTCTCTGGACTTGGCTACTTCCATTGCACCAGGCCACCACTCATGTTTCTGAAAGGCCTTTCAACTAGTAGAGACTCTTGGGAGAAGCAAGTATATTCCTACCTGTCTGCACCTTAATGGTCCATCCACTATTTTTTTTTTCTGAAGACACGAGAAAGGAGCCAGGGTACCAGAAAGCAGCTGTTGGACCCGGGCCTCAGAAGGACCTCAGAAGGAGCCCTGCCAGAGAAGGAAATACAGCCTTGTGTGATCAACTAACTTTTGGTGTTTGAAATTAACCTCTGAAGAAACTTTTCAAGCCCTATGTGAAAAGCACCGGTTGCCTCTTCTACCGCTGTGGCCGAGTGTCTAACCGCGACCGCAGCATCCCTGCACAGCTCATTGGCAGGGTCCTGCTGAGCACTGGCCTCCTCGCCAATGGCAATCAGCCGGTCCAATTTTTCTTCCTCCCACTTTGAAAGTTCTCGTGCCAATCTCCTGTTTTCTGCCAACTTGGCTGCAATAGTCCTGGCCACTGACCACCTTCTTCACCTTGCCCACCTGGGAGGGGGCTCACTGGTCAAAGACCCACCCCCACCAGAAACAAAAGGAACTCTGGAGGAGGAGACTGGAGGCCGCCATGCCGAGGCCACCCCGGGAATGTTTCGGCCAGAGCTTGTGCAGGGGCTGGGCTCACCAGACACTCCCAGTCTGGTCATGGGGCTGCTCTGACAGGGAGCAGCTGCACCACTGAAAAGGTGGTGGGAGCTACTCTAGCTGGGGATTCCTTGAGAGCACCCTGCACCCAAGGATTCATCCCAGGAGTCCTCAAGGTCACTGGTTTCTCTCATCTGGTCACTGATCCTCAGTTGACAATCCTCATCTGATTCCTTAACTGTTTTCAAGATAGGCTGATGATTTGCTGCCTGAGTCCTTTTTGTTCCCAGAATGCTGGTTCCCTCTTCCCCTGGGATGGCAGAGGCCACCAAGTTCTGATCACAGTGCTGGGCCTCCTCCTCCATTAAGTTTTCTGTGTCAGTCACTATCTGATTTCCAAGAAGGTGATCCAACGTATCTATAAAAGGGACAGTGTGGTGGATCACCCATACTTGTGGCGTGGGCCACATAGACCTTTAAATATAATGCCTTCAGGACTTTGAACTTGGAGCGGCACTGATGCTCAGTGCAGCAGAAGCCTTCCTGCTGCATCTGCTTAGACACAGCCTGGTAGATGTCTGCATTGTGATGTATGGTCTGGAGGCACTGAATATACTGTGCCTTGCCTAGTATGGAGAGAAGCATCTGTGTCTCCTGTCTGGACCACCGGATGCCCGCACTGCTATTGGAAGTGGCCATAGCGGACTGCGAAGGAAGGCTAGCTGGAGGAGGCTCCTGGCAGCAAGGTGCTGATCTGAAGTTGTGGGGAGGCTCTGTGTGCTCTGGTCTATCTCCAGGAGCCAGACGATTCTTCCCTCTCAGGGCTAATTGCTGAAAAGCCAGGTCCAAAGACTGCATTTCTGGCTTCTGCCAAGGATCTGCTTTACTTTCATTGCTGTATTTGAAATATTCCTTATTCTACTTTGTTTTGCTGCCAATCCAACAACCTCTTCATTTTCTGAGTAAGCAAAAACAGCTGGAGTAACTCTGTCACCTGCATCATTGGCAACCACATCAGCCCGGCCACCCTTATAAGATGGCTGCACAGGCTGTTGTGCAGCCTAGGTGAACCCCGATGGCCGCCATGAGGTGGCAGAGATGGCGGTAGCAGTAATGAGTGGCCCCTGCACCACAACAGTGCCCGGCCCTAGATTTATTAATACTATATTTTGGAGAATAGTCCTTGGAATTTCTAGTATGTGATAGATTATTTTGCGCTTGCTTACTAATGATTTATTTTCTTTTCCTCTTTGTTTGTATAGATATATGAAGTGTTTAGGATTAAAAAAAATTTTTTTTGAGTAAGTGTGAAAAATGATTAGATTTTGAAGCATGGAGCAGTTGAAATAAATGCAAGTAAGATAATAACCTCTTTTCTCAAACAAATCATACTACATTAGGTCCTGACAGTACAAAGAAACAAACTATTATTGGTGGGTAGCATTAAACATACCAATTCTGTATAAAAAGCTAATCTTAAATAGTAATATTGACATTTTGGATTAAATCAGTTTCACCTCTGAACCATCAACATTACTATTAGAACACACTGCAAAACGGGAAGCCAGGATAGCTGAGTACATGAAGATGCCTAGAAATCCTAGGCGTGTAGTAACTGCTGAAAATTCCTACTTACATATAGTGACATGACTGAACATTTACATGTAAGCAATATGAAAGACAGTTTTGCAATGACATAAAAGAATAACATTTTTATAATTAATAAAATTTAGAAAACAAAATGGAAAATTAAAAAATTTCATTATCGTATGCTAATAGAATTATAAACAAAATAATTTTTATTTGTTTTCACTTTTTAAAATATATTTTATTGTTATAACATTATGTTTAAATGGTAATTTAAGTTATAAGATTTGTGACTTACTTAATTACTCTTGCCTTAAAAAACAAATCCTGAATGTTATCCTACCACACAGTAATTATCTATGAACAAGATACGTTAGCTACAAACCAGATAGCCATCTCAAAGCACACTGGTTATAAGAAGAAAATTATTCTGATAAAGGAAAATTAAGATATCATATTTGAGGGAGACAAACATGTAACATATCTTTCTTTTGAGTATAATTTGAAATTGTGAGCCAAATGTATTTTCTCAGTGTTGTCGTAATTTAATTGAATGCACTTTAAGTACAGTTAAATAAACACTGTTATATGTATATAAGCTGTTTGAAGGGTACCTATAGAGTGGTCATGGGCAAATAATACAGAGAGGTGAATTATTATGCATATGCTTTCTAAGCATATTAAATCAACACATTGTCATAGTGAAGAATGTAGTCTTTAGATCTAAAATAATAGGTTTAACATATAGTCTCTAATACTCTCTACCTATATGGTTCAGTTCCCTCATATTTAAAAAGAGGGAAATGGACAGCTAATTTATAGCCATTTTAAGTATTAAATTTTATAAATAAACTATTAATAATGTTAACTACAATTAATGTTAAATCAGACAATCTTTTTATAAGCAGGCTATTAATTGCTTAATTCTTTCTGTTTTTTCATTTGAGTTTACTTAAAGAGATCTGGGTACCATCTAAATGGAGTCCAGAATTCATGGAACATAGCACAATTAAGAGCTCATTTGTCATGGAGCTCTCCAAAAATAGCATTCAGTTTTCACTGTCAAATGCAAAAATCTGAAAATTGTTTGATATATACACATGCATGTGTTCAAATTGTTTAATTAAAAAGTTTTATACTGAGTTTACCATAAAATATAAATGTATACACAAAAGATGTTCAGAACAAATATGATGCTAGATAGAATTTTAGTTTGGTAAGTCAGCTTATCAAAGGCAGAAATGTTTATATATTGTACATGGTCAAAATGTAGTGGAAAACCATGCTGACAATAAATAATTCAAATGTATAGGGAATAAAAATCAGGTTTTTTTTTTTTTCAGTTAGCTTTATCCTTTTCCTCATAGAAAGTTAGCAGAGGTTCTATGGATTCCTCAAGATTTTAGAAGAAAAGTAACCATCTAGATCATCATAGAGCTTAAAAAAAAAAAAGCTGTTGAAAAAACAAATTAATTAAGGACTTCACAAGTCTCTGGCCCTGGGTATAAAAATGTTGAAATTTCATTCTTAAATGAGTTCAAGGCCGAGAAATTTGTAAAATCCATTAACCACACCCTTCACCACATTCATTAGTTGATTTCTTGATTCTTCATTTCACCATGAGCATTATTTAAATAGTAGAACCCATACTATTAAACATATTGTATATTTTTTAATTAGAACAAACTTTACTTACTGCTTTATAATTTATAAATGCATGTTTCAATCAGTAACTTATTTTTTAATGAACACATAAAACAGTAAAATTTGGCTTAGTTAATATTTTAAATAAAAATATAACTTTTTAATTTTACTAAACAAGGCAAATTTCAGGGATTAACAGACCGTTCTACTTTCTAGTAATAAAATAAATATTTCACCTTCTTTCACCAAAACAGCAGAACAAAACAGGGCACAGAAAATATCTGTAACTAACATAGTAGCAGAATAGTTGCTGCTTTTAAGGTCAGTGCATTGTATAACCAAGTACTGAAATTCAGGATACCTTATTGTTGGAAGAAATGGTGCTTTATCTCATCACCTGCTTTACCTCTTTTATTTTCTTGCTTGTTTCCAAAGCTCCTGCACTGCATGAACTATTGTAATGTCACCAACCAAACGTTCTTGATTTTCTTCAGACTGTTGTTTTATTGAAATATCTCCCCAAATAGGGAGAGTGATTCCTACAAAGATAATTTATGTGGACAAGTTTCTATTCATTCTGAAAAATGTAGCTGGTGAAGAGTGTATGCTCAATTAGCATTTGTATTACTTAAGTAGATGGGGACTAATATCATTAATTTATATTCAGATAGTAATAATGATATGCACAGCCAGATATAACCATACATATTATATACTATATATGATGTATTGCATTTCAGTAATTCAAACATGGACTTACATTAAAACCTTTATTTTAATCTCACAGTTGATGTGATTAGATGTTGAGTGATATTTTAATTGACATACTTTTAAACAGAGGGCTCAATATAAAATAAGCATTTACTTTACAATTTATGCCATCTTTCAATTTCTAGCAGAATTTCCTTTTTCTAGATAATAAAACCTTGTTTATATTTCAAATGTGTGTTTATAAAAAATTAATAAACCTCAATTAAATAGGGTCAGCAGACCAGAAGGGGGAACTCTTATGCCCTGCAAAGATAACATAATCCAACGGGAAGAAGAAGGACTCCTCTTTTTCCTGGAAACAACCCAGCCAATGAAAAGGTATAGACTCCTTTTTTACAGTAGCCCCCCCTCCCCCAGCTTCCTTTTCTCCACTATAAGAGAGTTTTCCTTCCCTTGCTGTGCTGGGAAGTTGCACATGGCTCATCATGGTTGCAGACCCTGAATTGCAACTCTCTACTGATCCTGAATAAACCCATTTTTGCTAGAGAAATAACTGGCAGTCTATTTGTTTTAGGTCAACAACTTTATAGTGGCAGTAATGAAAAGGAAAATGAATGGTTTGTAAGAGCAAAGCTTGGTAGACTTGCCCTGATTGAGGGCACAAGCAGAGTGACAGATGGTTGACAGGATCACATTGTGTCTGCAAAGTCCATGTTGATGGCAATCATGGAATGTTTCATAGAAAATGGAGGAAGGAACTCTGGCCACCAATGACTTTAATTTTTGTCATTATTTTTCAGTGATAGATGAAATTCTGTGTTGTTTTTATTTTTTCAGAATTGTCCTGGAATGAACGATCAAAGTAAGAATTGCAGTTAATCAGGTAAGTAATTAAAATTGTAATAACTATAATGATGAGATGATGATAATTACAATAATCTACTTATCCATCTATCTATGTGTGATTAGAGGAAAGAAGAGGCTTATGCCTATTCATTTAAGAAGCTGTCTTGGTTTATCTAAGAAAGGAAATATTCATTCCCTATGCAGAGAACATTGGGAAGGGAGCTTTTTATCATCACCTTTATAAAGGAGTGGATGTTTCAGAAACTGACACCCACTGGGTCATGACTTATTAGAATTATAGAGGGTTCACTTTATTAGACATCAAGTATCATTTAAAACACACTACCTTCCTCTCCCTCATTCTTCTTGCTCTTCTTGCTGCATGGATTAATAGGAATCAGGACATTTCCTTTCCAAGATGGAGTCATATGCTCTCTTTTCATTCTTCTCTCAATCAAGAACTGGTAAAGACTCTTACCCAAGTTATGAGCTGGGCAATCAAGACTAGGTAAGAACTAAGCAGAAAGGACAGAGCATTTATCTCCCTATCTACTGCCAAGGCTAAGTGAGAGAGTCAAGTCCACAGCCTCATCCTAGGACCATGTGAACAGACTTGAAATTTGTTCAAAGACTCCATTATCTTGCTCTTTTGTTTCTGTAGACACAGCAGACAGTGCAAATCTCACACCTAAGATTTGCATAATATCATGAAAATATAATTTAGCCTTTGTCATAAAACATATTCTCCAATACATTTAGCTCCGTACATGTACATTTTTTGTATACTCAGAAGTCAAAGAAGGGAAGGGGTGAGCACATCACAAAAATACTAGCAGGTGTCATTACTAAGTAGTTATTATTTTATTCCCACACCATAATAAACCCTTTAGATACATTTTCTTATTTAATCCACCCAACGTTTCTAAATTAGCCTCTATAGTTACCCTTATTTATTGGATAAGGTTACAGAGCCTCAACATGGTTAAGTAATTCACTAAGATCTTGACAGGTGACAAATGGCAAAGTCAAGATTTCAAACCAGTCATTCTGATTCTGGAACTTAAATTCTCACACTATATTAAACATGGGCCAGTCTTTTTGGCTCAGTAACTCTGAGAAAGCAGCTGCTAAGTGAAGATCACAGAAGTTTCTCACTGTGATTCAAGAGATAACTGCTGTTCCTTCTGTAGTTTCCTTGCTGGCATGTGGAACCATGGACACCAGTGCAGATCTGAAAAAGTTTGCTTTTGATTGTGACTGTCATCTCCATGGGTGGATTGTGGCTACAGACAGTAAGGTGATAGATAACAAACATGACTAAGGGCATAGGTGTGTTTCCAGATTGGTCAGGAGGCATCACAGACAAAAAGAAGCCTTGACTAAAAGAGAAGGCTAGCAGATTGCTTCCTTACATCCCAGATAGCAGGGCCCCTCCTGTCTTAACTTTAGGTCCTGGCCACCCAGACTGGTTTCCCTGGATACAGGAGCTTCTCTGCTTAGAGAGATTGAATCATCAAGTGTGTCTGAATTTATTCAGACAAACTCAAAAAGACAAATGCTCTCTGAAAAATATGGAAGTTCCTATTTTTAAGAAAGTGAACACAAATAGTCTGATTTTTAATATATTATATATGACCAGATTTTATCTACTTTTAGTTATTTTATAGTGATATTAAATTCAATCTTAGGAAGATTGTAGTAGAAGTACCCACGTTCTAGTAACACGTTTTTTGGCTTTGAAAAAGAATATTTGAAACAGATATTGTTTAACAAATTATTTTATAATATTACTATATCAGAAATCACCTGAAAATATAAGCACAATCTATTAATTTATCTTTCTAAAGAAGGAATGCAAATATGGAACTCAAGGAGTGTTACAATTGTTATTTTCAGAGTATCGAAACAGAAATCATGTATTTTCATTTTTTCTATTATTCATGGAACATAGAACACTGTCTTGCATATAAAATTTTCAGTATTCTTCAAGATAAATTTTCTTTCTCCTACCTCTGAGCAGGCAATGTAAAGAGTGAATCAATTATCATTTTTACCATTCTAACTTAAATACTTACTCAGTAATTCTACAATCTTTTATTTGGTTAAATTGGCCCTTATATAAAAGTACTTTCAATTTTGGAAAGAGAAAGATAGTTGACTAAGACTGCACTAAGCTGGGAATTCCTAGTCAAGACAGGCTAAAAGGGGAGAAATAATAAAGGAAGTCTAAGGGTCAGAAAAATGACTGTGGTCATAAATCTGGACCCTAAGGCAAGAGATTGACACCCCAAAGCAGTGACCAAAATGTCATGGGAAGCATAAGCTTGACCTGGTTTGCTGCAATGACTTCTTAGGGAATCTAATCTGTTGAACCGGAACAGGGTGGGGGGAGGCAGGAGAGTAGTATCAACAGTAGCTTCTAGGAAAAGACAAAATTTGGGTGTTATCTTTTGTTAGGAGCATTTCAACAGACCACAACTTGATGGAAACAGAGCTAAATAGAGCAGTTCATGTTATTATGATTCCAGGCACTAGATTGGTTCAGGAAGGGTTTGATTCTCAGTGAGGAAAATGGAAAACAATTTTGAAACTTGTGGGAATTGATGTTAGGATAGTGCAGCTGGATGGATACCTAAGGACTCCTACTCCTAACTCGGGCATGCCAAATACAGGGTGTCTGTGATCCTCCTCCTGTGGGTGGACCTGAAAAATGTCACATAAGCTAGTTGACCATCTGGGGTATAACGTGGAGGTGTTTCAAAAGTTAAATGATCCCCACTGTATGAAATGACATGTCAACCTCACACAGAGAATGCATCTGTTACTTGGGAACAGAAAGCATGTGTCCAGTATTAGAAAAAAAAAAAAGGTCCTAGGAAACCACATCACATATCTCAATACCTTGTGCTTTGCCTATACATTTTATTATATGTATATTTGTACTTATGAGTAAAGCTGGATACTCTAAAAAGATGTCTAATTTCTGAGATTCTGATTTGACAATTTGATGTTTCCTGCCAGTTCAATATAACATACTGCAACTGAAATAAGAGCTGAAATAATACTGAAATAAGAGCTTGTAAGTCACTTCCACAATGAATCATGAACAGCTTTTTCATTTCCTTATAATCACTTCATGGCTTATTTTCACCTTTGTCTCCAATTTCATTGCTGGGGCAGATATATTCCCTATGTTCTATTTCTGTCATGATAGGAATGATGTATTATATTAAATTTTACACATTATATTACCAAGAAATTATGATTTAAAAATAGGTTATGTACTATGAAAATTGCAGTCACTTGCTTCTATTCTTTGAAAATAAATAGCGTGTATGTCTAATAACAAAATATCTAACAATGTCTAGAAAATCCAAGATAGACTGTTTCCTACCTTCCATTTCATCATTTTCATGTTCACCCACTCCCTGTTCTGTGTTCTTGTGGTGTACTGGCCATGTTACAATTCTTATGGTCATGTTCTCTCCATCCACAGGGTTGTTGTACATGTAGAATAGACTTATCCATCTGGAATGTCTCTCACCTCTTACCCTGCTTCATTTCTTAGACTTCAGTTCAAGCACTGTTTCATACAGAAAATCTTCTTGAACCACCCATGTTAGTTTTGAACATAATTTATTCCTGTTATGTACTCTCACAGAATCCGATGACCTGATTTCATAACCCATATTGCAGTTTTATTTGCTAACTAGTTTATTCAACATTTATTGAGTATTTTCTACCACATACTGTGCTAAGCAATAGGGGTAAACCAGTGAACAAATTAAACACAATAATTTTATGTGTATTTTCATGATTATTTGATTAGTTATTGACTTTCTCACTATATTGTTTCTTAAGAGTAATTGGAACTTTATTTAAGAGCAAAAGATTGGATCATGTTCAGTTACCCTTATTCTTCTGCACTAAGTTCATATGTTTAACAAATTAATGTATTAATTTCATTAAATCTAATTATATATAATGGAAATTCTCAACTAGCCAACTTAATTATCTCTTTGTTTAATTTTAATAAAACTATCAGACTTTAAAATTTTTCTTTTGGACAACTGGAAGGTGACCATCTACCTTAGTATTTCTCAAACTTATTTGAACAAAATAGTTAGCTGAGGCAGGGAGATCACAAGAAAATCATTCTTCCTCCTTCTCAGACTGCAAAAACTATGACTAAAAGAAAATAAAATTCAATCTAAAGGATGTAGGATAAAATAATAATAATTAGAGGAGAAATCAGTGAAATTAAAAACAAGAAATCAATTTAAAAATCATAGAAAATAAAGATGGCTCTGTAAAAAGAGCAATAAAATCATAAGCCTCTATCCTGGGTACCCAAGACAAGAGAAGACATAACTACTAATATAAGAAATGAAAGGGGTCTATCAATACAGATCACATGGACAAAAAATAGTAAAGAAATATTATGAACAACACTATGCTCACAAGTTTGAGATGGAACAATTTCTTCAAAGACACAATCTACTAAAACTTACAGAAGAAGAAATAGACAATCTAAATAGGACTATATATATTAAAGAAGTTGTACTAATAATTGATAACATTACAAAAAAGAAAGCACCAGTCTTGGATGAGTTCACAGGTGAACTCTAACCAAACACTTAAATAAGTAATTATACTAATTTCCAACAATATCATCCAGAAGATAAAAGTAGAAGGAATACTTACTAACCCATTCTTTGAGATCAGCATTACCCTAATACCAAAACCAAAGACAGTACATGCAAAGAAAGCTAAAGACCAATACATTTCATAAACACAAATGCAAAACTCCTCAGCAATATAGCAGAAAATTAAACCTGCAATATATAGAAATAATTATACACTATAATTATGTGGGATTTATTTCAGGTGTTCAAGCAGGTTCAATTTCTGAAAATCAATTAATGTAATCCATCACATCAACAAGAATAGACAACTAAATCAATGGCCCAGAATAGAGAGCCCAGAAATAAATCCACAGAAATATTTTCAACTGATCTTTGACAAATGAGCAAAGGCAAATTCAATGAAGAAAGGATACATTTTTCAATAAATGCTGTTTGACATCCACAGGCAACAATGTAAATCTAAAAATAGACCTTCAGAAAAAATATGAAATGGATCAAAATACATATACTAAAGTCTAACACATTGACAACAACAAATTCTGGTGAGGATGTAACAGAAATTATCATTAATTGCTGGAGGGGTTGTAAAATGGTTCTTTGGAAGTCAGTTTGGCGATTTCTCACAAAACTAAACATGATTTTATAATATGATCCAGCAATCACACTCCTTGGTATTTACCCAAATAAGTTGAAAATTTACCTCCACATAACAATCTGCACAAAGATGTGTATAGCCCTTTTATTCATAATTACCAAAACTTGGAAGAAACCAGGATATCATTCAGTATGCCAATTGATAAATATACTGCTGTGTATTCATAAAGAAATATTATTCAGCACTAAAATGTATCTGTCAAGACATGAAAAGACATGGAGAGACCTTAAAAGCATATCACTGAGTAAAAGAAGCCAATCTGAAAAGGCTGCATACTGTACAACTCCAGCCATAGCTGGAAAAGATAAAACTATGGAAACAGTAAAAATATAGGGGCTGCCAGGAGTTTGTGGGGGAGAAGGGATAAAGGTAGGGCTCAGGGAATTTTTAGGGCATTTAAACCATTGTGC
Source organism: Lagenorhynchus albirostris (assembly GCF_949774975.1). Classification (NCBI taxonomy): domain Eukaryota; kingdom Metazoa; phylum Chordata; class Mammalia; order Artiodactyla; family Delphinidae; genus Lagenorhynchus; species Lagenorhynchus albirostris. The sequence continues at coordinate 40,150,529 of NC_083112.1, read as the reverse complement.
ATAAAACTATAATGGTGGACATATGTTGTCATATGTTTGTTAAAACCCAAATATCATACAACACCAGAAGTAAACGCTAGTGTAAACTATGAAGTTTGGTGGTAATTATGTATCAATGTTGGCCCATCAAATGTAAAAAGTGTACCTATCTCATGTGGGATGTTGACAGTAGGAAAGTCTATGATTGTGCGGGGGAAGGTGACATATGTGAACTCAATTTTGCTATAAATCTAAAACTGCTCTAAATAATAAATTCTATTTTAAAAAATTGACTGATATATTTTAACTGGAACAATAAAAAATTTAATGCACTTAGGTTAGAAATGAGTAGTGTGAATTACCTGTATTTAAACTATAATACACACATGCTTTAACAGCCACATATTAGATAATTTTAAAGACAAAACATTACTGATACAAACATGAATTACAATACAATAATTTTTACCATAAAGACTTCAGCAATCTAAAGTTATACTAATAAGGCAAAAGTCAATAATATTTGCATGCCAAAAATTAAAAAAATAATAATAACCAGCGCAAAACACCAGTGGCAGAGATGTTAACAAAGCAAGATTCCTACAGTTATTGGAGTTTTCAAGTATCTTTATGTATAAATAACTAGCAAAGCTTTGCAATGTTGTCAAGCATTGAGCAGCCTTCCACACCTTAGGATGTATCAAAGTATAGACTTAAATTAACCCTAAACTTCTATGAGTATCAAATTTCAGTGATTTGGCATAATGTGCTTATTATACAACTAATAAATAGCAGTTTGTCATTTATGGAAGTGAATATCATTATTTGTAATCTGTACATTCCCTTGTGAGAAGCAAGAGGAAAAGCTAACTTTGTTTTTTTTAACATAAATCACTGGAGTACACTTAGTGGTAAAATTATAGATAGACTATTCTGACTCACTTATTCAGCCTAACCAAATCTTACTAAACAATTAGATTCTGGAATTAGGAATTATGATACTTTACATAGTAATCCATTAAACAAGCCAGTTAAAACAAGGAGTAGCATGGTAGTGGTATTTTGAACATACATGCAGTCGGTTTTGCTCGTTTTTTAAGTTCCAAAGTTTAGCTCTTGTCTCTTCCTTATAGTAGTCAGGCCTCAGTGATTCTCAGAAATGTAAACAGGCACAACAGGAAGAGATTTATGTGAACATCCTTCTTTCATGCAGCTCAGCCCTGTCCTGGTTGGTTCCCCAAAATAAATCTCATCAGTTTCAAAATGCTGCCAATATACACAACGTTATATAAGTTTGACTCCATGCTCCTTACCCAATTCTCAGTTTCCTATCTCAAAATTAACTTATTTATTTATTTACATCTTTATTGGAGTATAATTGCTTTACAATGGTGGGTTAGTTTCTGCTTTTAACAAAGTGAATCAGATATACATATACATATGTTCCCATATCTCTTCCCTCTTGTGTCTCCCTAACTTCCACCCTCCCTAGCCCACCCCTCTAGGTGGTCACAAAGCACCGAGGTCATCTCCCTGTTCTATGTGGCTGCTTCCCACTAGCTATCTATTTTACGTTTGGTAGTGTATATATGTCCATGCCTTTCTCTCACTTTGCCACAGCTTACCCTTCCCCCTCCCCATATCCTCAAGTCCATTCTCTAGTAGGTGTGTCTTTATTCCTGTCTTACCCCTAGGTTCTTCATGACATTTTTGTTTTCTTAGATTCCATATATATGTGTTAGCATATGGTATTTGTCTTTCTCTTTCTGACTTACTTCACTCTGTATGACAGACTCTAGGTCCATCAATACAAATAACTCTATTTCGTTTCTTTCTATGGCTGAGTAATATTCCATTGTATATATGTGCCACATTTTCTTTATCAATTCATCTGATGATGGATACTTAGCTTGCTTCCATCTCCTGGCTATTGTAAATAGAGCTGCAATGAATATTTTGGTACATGACCCTTTTTGAATTATGGTTTTCTCAGGGTATATGCCCAGTAGTGGGATTGCTGGGTCATATGGTAGCTCTATTTTTAGTTTTTTAAGGAACCTCCATACTGTTCACAATAGTGGCTGTACCAATTCACATTCCCACCAGCAGTGCAAGAGGGTTCCCTTTTCTAAACACTCTCTCCAGCATTTATTGTTTCTAGATTTTTTGATGATGGCCATTCTGACCGGTGTCAGATGATATCCTATTGTAGTTTTGATTTTTATTTCTCTAATGATTAATGATGTTGAGCATTCTTTCATGTGTTTGTTGGCAAACTGTATATCTTCTTCAGAGAAATGTCTGTTTAGGTCTTCTGCCCATTTTGGGATTGGGTTGTTTCTTTTTTTCTTATTGAGCTGCATGAGCTGCTTGTAAATTTTGGAGATTAATCCCTTGTCAGTTGCTTCATTTGCAAATATTTTCTCCCATTCTTAGAGTTGTCTTTTGGTCTTGCTTATGGTTTCCTTTGCTGTGCAAAAACTTTGAAGTTTCATTAGGTCCCATTTGTTTATTTTTGTTTTTATTTCCCTTACTCTAGGAGGTCAAACTCTAGTGGGTCAGAAAGGATCTTGCTGTGATTTATGTCATAGAGTGTTCTGCCTATGTTTTCCACTAAGAGTTTGATAGTTTCTGGCCTTACATTTAGGTCTTTAATCTGTTTTGAGCTTATTTTTGTGTATGGTGTTAGGGAGTATTCTAATCTCATACTTTTACATGTAACTGTCCAGATTTCCAAGCACCACTTATTGAAGAGGCTGTCCTTTCTCCACTGTACATTCCTGCCTCCTTTATCAAAGATAAGGTGACCATATATGCATGGGTTTATCTCTGGGCTTTCTATCCTGTTCCATTGATCTATATTTCTGTTTTTGTGCCAGTACTATACTGTCTTGATTACTGTAGCTTTGTAGTATAGTCTGAACTCAGGGAGCCTGATTCCTCCAGCTCCGTTTCTCGTTCTCAAGATTGCTTTGGCTATTCGGGGTCTTTTGTGTTTCCAAACAAATTGTGAATTTTTTTCTTCTAGTTCTGTGAAAAATGCCAGTGGTATTTTATAGGGATTGCATTGAATCTGTAGATTTCTTAGGGTACTAGAGTCATTTTCACAATGTTGATACTTCCAATTCAAGAACGTGGTATATCTCTCCATTTATTTTTATCATCTTTAATTTCTTTCATTAGTGTCTTATGATTTTCTGTTTACAGGTCTTTTGTCTCCTTAGGTAGGTTTATTCCTAGATATTTTATTCTTTTTATTGCAATGGTAAGTGGGAGTGTTTTTTAATTTCACTTTCAGATTTTTCATCATTAATGTATAGGAATGCCAGAGATTTCTGTGTGTTAATTTTGTACCCTGCTACTTTAAGAAATTAATTGATTAGCTCTCATAGTTTTCTGGTAGCACCTTTAGGATTCTCTATGTATAGTATCATGTCATCTGCAGCTTTACTTCTTTTCTGATTTGGATTCCTTTTATATCCTTTTCTTCTCTTATTTGTGGGTAAAACTTCCAAAACTATGTTGAATAAGAGTGGTGAGAGTGGCCAACCTTGTCTTGTTCCTGATCTTAGTGGAAATGGTTTCAGTGTTTCACCATTGAGGACAATGTTGACTGTGGGTTTGTCATATATGGCCTTTTTTATGTTGAGGAAAATTCCCTCTGTGTGTACTTTCTGCAGGCTTTTTATCATAAATGGGTGTTGAATTTTGTTGAAAGCTTTCTATGCTTCTATTGAGATGATCATATGGGTTTTTCTCCTTCAATTTGTTAATATGGTGTATCACGTTGATTGATTTGCATATATTGAAGAATCCTTGCATTCCTGAATAAACCATACTTGTTCATGGTGTATGATCCTTTTAATGTACTGTTGGATTCTGTTTGCTAGTATTTTGTTGAGGATTTTTGCATCTATGTTCATCAGTGATATTGGCCTGTAGTTTTCTTTCTTTGTGACATCCTTGTCTGGTTTTGGTATCAAGGTGATGGTGGCCTCATAGAATGAGTTTGGGAGTGTTCCTCTCTCTGCTAAATTTTGGAAGAATTTGAGAAGGATAGGTGTTAGCTCTTCTCTAAATGTTTGACAGAATTCATCTGTGAAGCCATCTAGTCCTGTGCTTTTGTTTGTTGGAAGATTTTTAATCACAGTTTCAATTTCAGTGCTTGTGATTGGTCTGTTCATATTTTCTATTTCTTCCTGATTCAGTCTTGGCAGGTTGTGTATTTCTAAGAATTTGTCCATTTCTTCCAGGTTGTCCATTTTATTGGCATAGAGTTGCTTGTAGTAATCTCTCATGATCTTTTGTATTTCTACAGTGTCAGTTATTACTTCTCCTTTCTCATTTCTAATTCTATTGATTTGACTCTTCTCCCTTTTTTTCTTGATGAGTCTGCCTAATGGTTTGTCAATTTTGTTTATCTTCTCAGAAAACCAGCTTTTAGTTTTATTGATCTTTGCTATTATTTCCTTCATTTCTTTTTCATTTATTTCTGATCTGATCTTTATGATTTCTTTCCTTCTGCTCACTTTGGGGGTTTTTATTCTTCATTTTCTAACTGTTTTAGGTGCAAGGTTAGGTTGTTTATTTGAGATGTTTCCTGTTTCTTAAGGTAGGATTGTATTGCTATAAACTTCCCTCTTAGAACTGCGTTTTCTGCATCCCATAGGTTTGGGGTCGTCATGTCTTCATTGTCATTTGTTTCTAGGTATTTTTTGATTTCCTCTTTGATTTCTTCAGTTATCACTTCATTATTAAGTGGTGTATTGTTTAGCCTCCACATGATTGTATTTTTTACAGATCTTTTCCTGTAATTGATATCTAGTCTCATGGTGTTGTGGTCAGAAAAGATACTTGATACAATTTCAATTTTCTTAAATTTACCAAGGCTTGATTTTTGACCCAAGATATGATCTATCCTGGAGAATGTTCCATGAGCACTTGAGAAAAATGTGTATTCTGTTGTTTTCAATGGAATGTCCTATAAATATCAATTAAGTCCATCTTATTTAATGTATCATTTAAAGCTTGTGTTTCCTTATTTATTTTCATTTTGAATGGTCTTTCCATTGGTGAAAGTGGGGTGTTAAAGTCCCCTACTATGAATGTGTTACTGTCGATTTCCCCTTTTATGGTTGTTACTATTTGCCTTATGTACTGAGGTGCTCCTATGTTGGTTGCATAAATATTTACAACTGTTATATCTTCTTCTTGAATCGATCCCTTGATCATTATGTAGTGTCCTTCTTTGTCTCTTTTAATAGTGTTTATTTTAAAGTCTATTTTATCTGATATGAGAATTGCTACTCCAGCTTTCTTTTGGTTTCCATTTGCATGGAATATCTTTTTCCATCCTCTTACTTTCAGTATGTGTCTCTAGGTCTGAAGTGGATCTCTTGTAGACAGCATATATATGAGTCTTTTTTATGTATCCATTCAGCCAGTCTGTGACTTTTGGTGGGAACATTTAATCCATTTACATTTAAGGTAATTATCAATATACATGTTTGTATTCCCATTTTCTTAATTGTTTTGGGTTTTTTATTGTAGATCTTTTCCTTGTCTTGTGTTTCTTGCCTAGAGAAGTTCCTTTATCATTTGTTTTAAAGCTGGTTTGGTGGTGCTGAACTCTCTCAGATTTTGCTTGTCTGTAAAGGTTTTAATTTCTCCATCAAATCTGAATGAGATCCTTGCTGGGTAGAGCAATCTTGGTTGTAGGTTTTTCTCCTTCATCACTTTAAATATGTCCTGCCAGTCCCTTCTTTCTTGCAGAGTTTCTGCTGAGAGTTCAGCTGTTAACTTTATGGGGATTCCCTTGTGTGTTATTTGTTGTTTTTCCCTTGCTGCTTTTAATATGTTTTCTTTGTATTTAATTTTTGACAGTTTGATTAATATGTGCCTTGGCATGTTTCTCCTTGGATTTACCCTGTATGGGACTCTCTGTGTTTCCTGACTTGATTAACTATTTCCTGTCCCATATTAGGGAAATTTTCAACTATAATCTCTTCAAATATTTTCTGTCTTTTTCTTTTTCTCTTCTTCTTCTGGGACCATTATAATTTGAATGTTGGTGCATTTAATGTTGTCCCAGAGGTCTCTGAGACTGTCTTCTGTTCTTTTCATTCTTATTTCTTTATTCTGCTCTGCAGTAGTTATTTCCACTATTTTATCTTCCAGGTCACTTATCCATTCCTCTGCCTCAGTTATTCTGCTATTGATCCCTTGTAGAGTATTTTTAATTTCATTTATTGTGTTGTTCATTGTTGCCTGTTTCATCTTTAGTTCTTCTAGGTCCTTGTTAACCATTTATTGCATTTTCTCTATTTTATTTTCAAGATTTTACATCATCTTTACTACCATTATTATGAATTCTTTTTCAGGTAGACTGCCTATTTCCTCTTCATTTCTTAGGTCTGGTGGGCTTTTATCTTGCTCCTTCATCTGCTGTGAGTTTTTCTGTCTTCTCATTTTGCTTATCTTACTGTGTTTGTGGTCTTCTTTTTGCAGGCTGCAGGTTCGTAGTTCCCGTTGTTTTTGGTGTCTGTCCCCAGTGGCTTAAGTTGGTTCAGCTGGTTGTGTAGGCTTCCTGGTGGAGGGAACTAGTGTCTGTGTTCTGGTGGATGAGGCTGGATCTTGTCTTTCTGGTGGGCAGGTCCATGTCTGGTGGTACGTTTTGGGGTGCCTGTGGCCTTATTATGATATTAGGCAGCCTCTCTGCTAATGGGTGGGGTTGTGCTCCTGTCTTGCTAGTTGTTTGGCATAGGGTGTACAGCACTGTAGCTTGCTGGTCGTTGAGTGAAGTTGGGTCTTGGTGTTGAGATGGAGATCTCTGGGAGATTTTCACCATTTGATATTATGTGCAGCTGGTAGACCTCTTGTGGACCAGTGTCCTGAAGTTGGCTCTCCCACCTCAGAGGCACAGCGCTGACTCCTGGCTGCAGCACCAAGAGACTTTCATCCACATGGCTCAGAATAAAAAGGAGAAACAGTAGAAAGAAAGAAAGAAAGAAAGAAAGAAAAAGAAAGAAAGAGGATAAAATAATATAATATAAAGTAAGGTAAAATAAAATAAAGTTATTAAAATAAAAAGTAATTATTAAGAAAAAAAATTTTAAGTAAAAAACAACAAAAACAAACAAGCAAAAAAACCCAGACGGACAGAACTGTATGACAAATGTTGAAAGTAAAACTATAGAGACAAAATCTCCCACAGAAGCATACACATACTCACTCACAAAAACAGGAAAATGGGGGCTTCCCTGGTGGCGCAGTGGTTGAGAGTTCACCTGCTGATGCAGGGGACATGGGTTCGGGCCCCGGTCTGGGAAGATCTCACATACTGCAGAGCGGCTAGGCTCATGAGCCATGGCCTGTGAGCCTGCACGTTCAGAGCCTGTGCTCTGCAATTGGAGAGGCCACAACAGTAAGAGGCCCGCGTACCGCAAAAAAAAAAGAGGAAAAGGGGAAAAAAATAATAAATCTTGCTCTCAAAGTCCACCTCCTCAATTTGGGATGATTCGTTTTCTATTCATGTATTCCACAGATGCAGGGTACATCAAGTTAATTGTGGAGCTTTATTCTGCTGCTCCTGAGGCTGCTGGGAGATGTTTCCCTTTCTCTTCTTTGTTAGCACAGCTCTGGGGGTTCAGCTTTGGATTTGGCCCCACCTCTGTGTGTAAGTCGCCGGAGGGCTTTTCTTCTTCGCTCAGACATGACGGGCTTAAAGGAGCAGTTGATTCGGGGGCTCTGGCTCACTCAGGCCGTGGGAGGGAGGGGGATGGATGCGGGGAGAGCCTGAGGTGGCAGAGGCTGGCGGAATGTTGCACCAGCCTGAGGCGCGCCGTGCGTTCTCCTGGGGAAGTTGTCCCTGGATCCCGGCACCCTGGCAGTGGCGGGCTGCACAGGGTCCCCGGTAGCGAGGTGTGGATAGTGACCTGTGCTCGCACACAGGCTTCTTGGTGGCGGCAGCATCAGCCTTAGCGTCTCATGCCTTTCTCTGGGGTCTGCGCTGTTAGCCGCGGCTCACACCTGTATCTGGAGTTGCTTTAAACAGCGCTCTTAATCCCCTCTCCTCACGCACCAGGAAACAAAGAGGGAAGAACTATTCTCTTGCCTCTTTGGCAGGTCCAGACTTTTCCCTGACTCCCTACTGGCTAGCCGTCGTGCACTAACACCCTGCAGGCTGTGATCACGCTGCCAGTCCTCTCCCTGGGATCAGGCCGAAGGCCAAGCCTCAGCTCCCAGCCCTGCCCGCCCCGGCGGGTGAGCAGACAAGCCTCTCGGGCTGGTGAGTGCTGGTCGGCACTGATCCTCTGTGCGGGAATCTCTCCGCTTTGCCCTCCACACCCTAGTGGCTGTGCTCTCCGCCCGGGCTCCGAAGCTTCCCCCTCTCTGCCACTTGCAGTCTCCACCCGCGAAGGGGCTTCTAGTTTGTGGAAACCTTTCCTCCTTCACGACTCCCTCCCACTGGTGCAGGTCCCGTCCCTATTCTTTTTTCTCTGTTTCTTCTTTTTTTCTTTTGCCCTACCCAGGTTAGTGGGGAATTTCTTGCCTTTTGGGAGGTCTGAGGTCTTCTGCCAGCATTCAGTAGGTGTTCTGTAGCAGTTGTTCCATGTGTAGATGTATTTCCTGATGTATCTGTGGGGAGGAAGGTGATCTCCGCATCTTACTCTTCCGCCATCTTCCCCCTCTCTCCCCAAAATTAACTTATTTTTAACTTTACTTTAAAAATGTTTACAAACCCTTATTTTTAGTTCTGCTTATTTTATTTTTGTTACAATTCCTTGTACGAAATTCATTACAAATATTAATAGATTCATATGGACTTGCATTAGTCCCCAGCACCAATCTCCAGCAAATTGTTCAAATTATCAAGTTTTAGTTTTTTCATCTGTAAATTGGGCCTAATAAGGATTGTTGTGTTGATTAAATGGGGCTATATATGGAAAACATCAATCACAATATCTGACACATATGTTCTCCATGTGCTGGGAATGTTCACAACTTCTGCTATTTGAGTATTGTGGCACACTTATAGCTCACATATGGCTGTACAAACTGAGTAACCCAGTATATTTTCTAAATAAATATGTGCACCCAGTACTTCCACAAGAAATATGTGTATAATATTTCTAGAATGTGGAATAACCATATGTATTTTGGAAAAACCAAACCAAACCTGGTATACAAATCTGAAGCACATGACTTTTCATACACATGACATAGAAAATAGCAACTCAAAGCAAATTTACAAATTAAAACGTTGACTTTATATAAAGAGATAGCAAAACGTTCGATATTATACAATTAGACAAATTACAAAATATTTGATATATTACAGTATGGTGCTTCTTTTATTCACATGGAAGTGTTTTTAAAACTCCACAAGTTCCATCTCCCTAAATAAATATATGCAATATATTTTTAATCACAAAATATATGACTGATAAATGAGAAAGTGTTATTTTTGTAGCCTTGAAGATTAATCAGTTGTTTATCAATTAGGATATAAAGAGTAATTCAAGAGAAGAAGGTCAAGATGGTGGATTACGAGGACATGGAGTTCATCTCTCCTCACAAATCCATCAATAATACATCTATGAATGGGACAATTCTTACAGAACACCAGCAGAATACTAATAGAGGACCTTGGACACCTTGGACAAGAAATATCCCCATGTAACTGGGTAGAATGAAAGAAAGAAGGGAAAAAGAAGAGGAAAGGGAGCAGGTTGGGACCAGTGCCCCTGGAGTGGGGAGATGAAGGAGAGGAGAAGTTCTTGCATCTGGGAGAGCGCCCTCACCAGCAGGGAGATCAGTTGGGACAGAAAGGGAGCTTCAGGGGCTATTGGAGGAGAGTGCAGCAATTGGTCTGTGGCAAGCAGGACAGAGTGAGACCTACACAGATGGTTCATTACACTGACCTGGACACCCCAGCCTGACACATGTGTGCACCAGTATGGACAGGGACTGGGTACTGGAAAGTGGAGTTTGGAGAGCAAATCTGTGAAGACAATGGCCTTTGGCTCTGAGGAGATAGCCTGAGGGGATGGGAGTAAGGAAATCCATAGAAGCAAAGTGCCATTGGTAAGTGACATGTAAGGGGTGGGACAACCATTGCAGCCTCTCTCCTCACCCTCTGGTCCCTGCCTCCCCAGGCACTACGAAGGGACCCCATCAGGGAAGACTTTCTCATGCCTGTGGCTGCTGGCTCCCCTACATGCCCATCACTGCTGGGGGTCCCACAACGATGGCCACTGCATGCCTCTGCATGCTTTCTTCACCAGGTTGGACTCGTGCTCCAGGGCAGCCTTGGGGGAAGACCCCTGTGGGTGACCCCCCCAAACAGAGAAGGGGCTGAAACCACAGCTGAGCCCCAGAGGCCATGCAACTAAGGAAGAAAAGCTGAAATCTCTCCTCACAGCTGTGCAAACTGCAAATTGACACCCCCTTGACTGGCTTTGTAAACTTAGCACATATAGAACATCTGAACAGACAACGAGTTCTCACACAGCTGAGACAGGCCTAGATTTAGCATTTGTAGACTATGTGGGCACATACACATGGGGAATGGGCCAGTCCAGAGTCTGAGATTCCCCCATAGCACCCACAGTGTGTTCAGATCCATGATTACTGTAATCTTGGGACTTGACTTCAGTGTATCTATTCTGGTGGCCTGGTGAAACAACATCTAAAAGACAACAGGGCCAATTGCCAGCATACCCACAGTTAAGGTAAGGCCAAGAGCAGTGCCAACAACAGTGTAATCTGAGAGCTCAATGGGTGAAAGGTGACACAACAGAGAACACCCACAGTTGAACAGCTCTAGAAGAGGAATACTCAGTGGCTTCCCTCTTGGTGGGAGTGCTCCAATCCCTTGAACTGCAAATCAGAAACACAGCTAAGAAACAGATCTGGGAGCCTCTACTCCAACAACTAGGGAGCAGACCCCACCTCTGACAGAGCAGTGACAAACACAAAGGAGAGGCCCTGCTCAATACCCAGTGCAGGCTCTGGTCACCACAACAAAAATTATTAAACCCATGCAGACTACACAGGGATGTTCCCACATAATAGAGCACTCCAAGACAGTCTGAGGGTCAGGCATCAGGAGGAAAAACCCCCAGAGCATTTAGCTTTGAAGGCCAGCAGGGTTTGAGTGCAGGAGCTCCACAGGGCTGGGGGAAATGGAGACTACACTCTTGGAGGGCACACACAAGATCTCACTTGCATGGGACCCAGCAGAAAGCAGTACCTCCAAGGGAACCTGGGCTACACCTACCTAGGGGTCTTAGAGGGATGCCTGGGGAGTCAAAGGTCAATTGTCAGTCACAGTGAGGGCAAGGACACAGGTAGCAGATGCCCCAGGGAATATTGATTGAACTGAGATCAGCCAGAGGTGCACATTTTAGCACCAAGACTCAGACTCATGGAACAAGCTGCAGTCCCCAGAGCTGGAAAGACTCAGAGCAAACAACCACCAAGATGAGAACACAACCCCACCCATCAGAAGACAGGCTACTGAAAGTTGTACTGAGCTCACAACCACCACAAAACACACTCCATGACAGGGCCATGACAATCAGAGGGACAGGTCCAGCTCCACCCACCAGAAGGCAGGCACCAGGACGTCCCACCAGAAAGCCTCCACAAACACCAAACCAAACTCACCCACCAAGGGGCAGACACCAGAAGCAAGAGGAACTATGATCCTGCAGCCTGTGGAAAGGAGGTTACAAACACAGAAAGCTAGACAAATTGAGATGACAGAGAAATATGTTGCAAAGCAAGGAACAAGATAAAAACCCACAGGAACAACTAAGTGAAGAAGAGATAGGCAATCTATCTGAAAAAGAACTCAGAGTAATGATAGTAAAGATGATCTAAAATCTCGGAAAATGCATGGAGGCACAGATCTAAAAGATACAAGAAATGTTTAACAAGGAGCTAGAAGATTTAAAGAACAAACAGAGATGAAAAATACAATAACTGAAATGAAATACTCTAAAAGGAATCAATAGCAGAATAACTGAGGCAGAAAAATGAATAAGTGAGCTGGAAGACACAGTGGTGGAAATCACTGTCGCAGAACAGAATAAAGAAAAAAAAATGAAAAGAAATGAGGACAGTCTTGGAGACCTCTGGGACAATATTATGTGCACCAACATTCATATTATTGTGGTCCCAGAAAGAGAAGAGAAAGAGAAAGAGCCTGTAAAAATATTTGAAGATATTATAGCCCAAAACTTCCCTAATGTGAGAAAGGAAACATTCACTCAAGTCCAGGAAGCACAGAGAATCCCATATAGGATGAATCCAAGGAGGAACACACTGAGACACATATTAATCAAACTGACAAAAATAAAGACAAAAAATAAATTAATTAAAAGTAACAAGGGAAGGGCAACAAATAATATACAAGGGAATCCAGATAAGGTTCAGCTGATTTTTTAGCAGAAACTCTGCAGGCCAAAATAGAGTGGCACAATACATTTCAAGTGATGAAAGGGAAAAACCTACAACCAAGGATACTTTACCTAACAAAGCTCTCATTCAGATTCGACAGAGAAATCAAAAGCTTTACAGACAAGCAAAAGCTAAGAGAATTCATCACCACCAAACCAGCTCTACAACAAATACTGAAGGAATTTCTCTAGGTGGGAAACAGAAGAAAAGAGACCAAAAGAGGAAGGGAAGAAAAAAGACCTCCAAAAAAAACCCCAAAACAATTAAGAAAATGGCAATAGGTACACACATATTGAAAATTACCTTAAAGGTAAATGGATGAAATACTCTAACCAAAAGACATAGATTAGCTGAATGGATACAAAGACAAGACCCATATATATGCTGTCTAGAAGAGACCTACTTTAGACCTAGGGACACCTACAGACTGAAAGTGAGGGGATGGAACGAGATATTCCATGCAAATGGAAATCAAAAGAAAGCTGGAGTAGCAATACTCATATCAGACAAAATAGACTTTAAAATAAAGACTGTAACAAGAGACAAGGAAGGACACTACATAATGATCAAGCAATCAATCTAAGAAGAAGATATAAAAATTGTAAATATATATGCAGCCAAGGTAGGAGCACCTCAATATATAAGGTAAATGTTAACAGCCGTAAAAGGGGAAATCAAAAATAACATGATAATAGTGAGAGCTTTAACACCCCATCAACTGACAGATCATTGAGACAGAAAATTAATAAGGAAACACAAACCTTAAAAGACACATTAGACCATATAGACTTAGTTGAGATCTATAGGCCATTCCATCCCAAAGAAACATAATATACTTTCTTCTCAACTGCACATGGAATATTCTCCAAGATAGATCACATCTTGGGTCACAGGTAAAGGCTTCATAAATTTAACACAATTGAAATTATACTGAGCACTTTTTCAACCACAATGCTATGAGATTAGAAATCAATTACAGGAAAAAGAAAACTTTAAAAAACACAAACATATGGAGACTAAACAATATGTTACTGAACAACGAGTGGATCACTGAACAAATCAAAGAGGAAATCAAAAAATACCTAGAAGCAAACAAGAATGAAAACACAGTGATCCAAAACCTATGGGATGCAAGAAAAGAGTTCTAAGAGGGAAGTTTATAGCAATGCATTCTTACCTCAGGAAACAAGAAAAATCTCAAATAAACAACCTAGCCTTACACATAAAGCAACTAGAGAAAGAACAAACAAAAGCTAAAGTTAGTAGAAGGAAAGAAACCATAAGGGTCAGAGTGGAAACAAATAAAATAGAAAGGAAAAAAAAATAGCAAAGATCAATGAAACTAAAATCTTGTTCTTTGGGAAGATAAACGAAATCAATAAAACTTTAGCCAGACTCATCAAAAAATATATATATATATATAAAACTCAAATTAATAAAATTTAGAAATGAAAAAAGAAGTTGCAGCTGACACCACAGAAATACAAAGGATCATAAGAGACTACTACAAACAAATCTATTCCAATAAAATGGACAACCTAGAAGAAATGGAAGAATACTTTGAAAGGCACAATATTCTAAGGCTGAAGCAGGAAGACATAGAAAATATGAACACACCAACCACAAGTACTGAAATTGAAATTGTGATTAAAAATCTTCCAACAAACAAAAGTCAAGAACCAGAGTTCACAGGTGAATTCTATCAAACATTTATAGAAGAATTAACACCAATCCTTCTCAATCTATTCCAAAATATTGCAGAGGAAGGAACTCTCTCAAGCTCATTCTATGAGGCCACCATCACCCTGACATAAAACCCAGACAAAGATATCACAAAAAAAGAAAATTACAAGCCAATATCACTGATGAATATAGATGCAAAAATCCTTAACAAAATACTAGCAAACTGAATCCAACAACACATTAAAAGATCACACACCCTGATCAAGTGGGATTTATCCCAGGGATGCAAAGATTTTTCAATATCTACAAATCAATCATTATGATATACCACATCAACAAACTGAAGAATAAAAACCATATCATCATCTCAGTATATGCAGAAAAGGCTTTTGACAAAAATCAACACCGATTTATGATAAAAACTCTCCAGAAAGTGGGCATAGAGGGCACCTACCTCAACATAATAAAGGCCATATTCAACAAAACAAACAGCAAACATCATTCTCAATGGTCAAAAACTGAAAACATTTCCTCTAAGATCAGGAACAAGGCAAGGATGTCCACACTCACCACTTTTATTCAACATAGTTTTGGAAGTCCTACCCACAGCCATCAGAGATGAAAAAGAAATAAAAGGAATCCAAATTGGAAAAGAAGAAGTAAGACTGTCACTGTTTGCAGATGACATAATATTATATATAGAAAATTCTAAAGAGGCTATGAACAAACTACTAGAGCTTATCAATGAATTTGGTAAAGTTGCAGGATACAAAATTAATGCACCTAAATCACTTGCATACCTACACACTAACAGTGAAACATCAAAAATAGAAATTAAGGAAACAATCCAATTTACTATCACATCAAAAAGAATTAAATACCTACAAATTAACCTACTTAAGGAGGCAAAATACCTGTACTCAGAAAACTTAAAGATAATGATGGAAGAAATCAAAGACGATGCAAACAGAAGAAGAGACATACCATATTTTTGTGTTAGAAGAATCAATATTGTCAAAATGACTAAACTAACCAAAATAATCTACAAGTTCAATGCTACCCTTATCAAATTACCAATGGTATTTTTCACAGAATTAGAACAAAAATTTTTACAATTTGTATGGAGATACAAAAAACCCCAAATAGCCAAGGCAATCTTGAGAGAGAAAAACGGATCTGGAGAAATCAGACTCCCTGACCTCAGACTATACCTCAAAGCTACAGTAGTATAGTACTGTGTGGTACTGGCACAAAAAAAGAAATATAGATCAGTGGAACAGGATAGAAAGCCCAGAGAAAAACCCATGCACCTATGGTCACCTGATCTATAACAAAGGAGACCGGAATATACAGTGGAGAAAATACAGCCTCTTCAATAAGTGGTGCTGGGAAAACTGGAGAGCTACATGTAAATGAATGAAATTAGAACACACCCTAACCCCATACACAAAAATAAACTCAAAATAATTAAATACCTAAATGTAAGCCTGGATAGTATATAACTCTTAGAGGGAAACAGGCAGAACACTCTGATGTAAATTGCAGCAAACTCTTTTTCAATCCACCTCCTAGATTAGTGAACATGAAAATAAAACAGAAAAACGGGACCTAATTAAACTTAAACACTTTTGCACAGAAAAGGAAAGCAACCACAAAAAGGAAAAAAAAAAAAAAAACACACAGACTGGGAAAAAATATTTACAAATGAAGTGATCGACAACAGATTAATCTATAAAATACACAAATAGCTCATGCAGCTCAGTATCAAAAAAACAAACAACCCAATCAAAACAAAATGGGCAGAAGATCTAAATAGACATACAGATGGCCAAGAGGAACATGAAAAGATGCTCAATATCACTAATTATTAGAGAAATGCAAATCAAAACTACAATGAGTTATCACCTCACACCAGTTAGAATGGTCATCATCAAAAAATCTACAAATAATAAATGCTGGAGGGGGTGTGGAGAAAGGGAACCCTCCTACACTGTTGGTGGGAATGTAAATTGGTACAGCCACTATGGAGAACAGTATGGAGATTCCTTAAAAAAACTAAAGATAAAGCTACCTTATGATCCAGTATTCCCACTCCTTAACATATATACGGAGAAAGCCATACTTTGAAAGGATACATCACCTCAATGTTCACTGCAGCACTATTTACAATATCCAGGGCATGGAAGCAACCTAAATATCCACTGACAGAGGAATGGATAAAGAAGATGTGGTACATATATACAATGCAATATTACTCAACCATAAAAAAAATGAAATAATGCCATTTGCAGTGACAGGGATAGACTTTGAGATTGTCATACTGCGTGAAATAAGTCAGACAAAGACAAATATCATATGATATATGTCAGATATCATATGTGGAATCTAAAAAAATGGTACAAATGAATGTATTTACAAAACAGAAATGTCACAGATGTAGAAAACAAACTTATCGTTACCAAAGAGGAAGGGGAGGATGGACAAATTGGAAAATTGGGATTTACATATACATACTACTATATATAAAATAGATAACTAATAAAAACCTACTGCATAGCACAGGAAACTCTATTCAATACTCTGTCATGACCCATACAGGGATAGAATCTAAAAAAGAGTGGATATATGTATAACTGATTCACTTTGTTGTACAGCAGAAACTAACACAACATTGTAAATCACCTATACTCCAATTAAAAAAATAATTTAAAGAAAGAGGAATTCAAAATTTAAGAGATAGAAAGATGACAAATGAGATTAACCAAAGTTAAATTCAATTATACTGACATTTTACAGATATGATGTTGTGCTTAACACTGATTATTGCTGGAATAAGTACTGACCTTTCACCTTTTCAAATGTTTAACAATAAACGATATACTATATGTTATTTCACATTAAACCAATTTATGGGCAACTCTCAGGGTGAGGATCATTGCATTGGCTTCATTGATGGAGAATTTGAGATTGAAAGGTTTCATTGCTTGGGCGTAAAGATGTAGCTGAGACAAGACCTAACGCCAAGTCTTGGAATTTTATTTCCAGAATCTTCTACTACGTTAGAGAGAGATTGAAATAAATGCACCAACAAATTTTTAATTATCTTTTATCCCTCCTAATGAAATCAGGAAATATTTAATTAATTGAACCTACAGTTAAATGTTAAAGCTTTGGATCTCATAAATATCCAAATACATATGCTACATATAATTAAATATCATTTTTAAGTATTAGTCCTAACAAAAACAGATATTTTCTAAATAAAATGTGTCTGTTAGATTGTTTCTACCAGTTTTCTTATATATATAATTCATTGACTTGTTTGTGTCCTCATGTTATTCAATAGTTTTTGTATATATACTATGTACTTATTTGAAAAGTGAATATACAAATCCATTTGTAATATAGCATAGAATGAAATATGAGCCTAAGTTTTTCAGTTTCGTATTATCTATTTCAATATTTAATCTTGGGCAAAATTTGATAAAATCATTTTGTAAAATTGTGATTTCTCTAAAACAATTCCTAAACTAAAAATATTATACTGAATATATACAAATATATATGATTTTTGACCATGTTTTATCTACAAAAATGCAATTTATATGTGTGTATGTATTTATATACACATAAACTTTTAAAATGGAAATAAATTTTCAAGGATAGAAACAAAAATTATATAAGCAATTTTGTTAGTGTTGCCAACTAAAGAATGTCACTCACCATCAGATTCTACAGGAATGAAGTCACTAGCCAATGCAGTTGCTGGCCTTTTACATATCCTGAAAGGAGTTCAGGGATGAGATCAGGAATGAGGCACTCTGTGCTCTGGGAAAATCTGGCTGAACGGGACTTTGGATAGTTAGGTATTTTCAGGAGAAAATTTTAGGAAACCAATTTCTTGCATCTTCTCATACCTAGAAAAGCACTATAATCACTTAATGGAGACATCTGCTCTTGTGACTAGCAGCAACCTTTTACTGAGATGTATGCTTCATTGCATGTACCCCATTTACCAAAGTCATATAAATACACTGACCTCCTCCGCTAACTCTTCGGAGCAATTCCTCAGAACTATCTGAGTGTCTGTCTCCCAGGCTATAGTCCTCAGTCAACCCCAAATAAAACTGAACTCACAGCTCTCATTTTATGCATTTTTTGTTTTTTGTTTTTCCTTTTTTTCAGTCAACAGTGTCCATTTTCAAATGTAGCAATATCTAGTTCATATTAGTTAAAAACTACTAACAAACTTAAAGATTGTGCTGCAAAATGAATACAATATTTATGATAAACTCTAATTTAAATATCAGTCACATGTTTCAGAAATGCTGACCAAAATCTCATGATCATTTCATAATTTGTATTTGTGAGATGGCAGCTTCTGTCTGAATTTCTGCTACTATTAGGAAGTAAATAATTAATGATAAGATGTGTAGTTATGCTCAAGTTTTCTTCCAAATGACAGTATCAGCTTTTAAAGTGTACTCTCATCAGGAAGAAAACCCTGAGTTACATTGTTTGGGACCCTTACATGGAAATTGGGAATATTTGGAAAAGGAAAATTAAATTTCAATTATTTATGAGTAAACCTGCATCGATACACTTGATTAAAAAAAGCATACTCTGAAAATGTTCAGAATAAACTCTTTAAATTTCCATGCAAAGCTCTTAGCAGATGTTTTCCCATGAAACTCTTCTCTCTATGGTAAATTTCATATCTTTCATTATCTGAAACTTTTACACAACTTTTTCTTAAAACTTATAAAAAATTAGGACTTAAAAGTCTTCATTTAAAAACAGTATATTCTGTGGAGTCTCAAAGTCCATAAACATAAAATTTGTAACTATTATGGAGACATTTAACAAATAGCAGCAATGTATTATGAGTTTTCTGAGGAAGTAAACTATAAAGAGGAAATCATGATCACAGTCCCATAGCCGAAAAAATAGCAAGTTGAATTTATTGCAATTCTTCCTATAAATTCATTTCCTCTCATAATTGTCATTTGTGAATGCATTTATTAGCATATAAATTTAGATGATGATGATGATTATGATGACAATTTAAAAAAAATTGTAAATAATACATATTAAATTGTAAAAAACTAATAAAAGTTAAATGTAAATTTATTGTTGTCACCTGTGCTCATAACATTTTATCCAAAATTGGAAATTTATGTCATTCTAGTTCAAACTTTTTATATTTTGATGAAATAAAAAATGCAGCCTAGAGTGATTAAGTGATATGTCCAATGTTCTTACAAGTACTTATTGTTTACATATCAGTTAGAGTAGCATTCAGTGCAGACATAGATTAAATGGGTTCCTAAACATAAGAAGTTATTTAAGTTCCTGTATCTCAAAGACATTGCAGACATTAAATACTTTTATAGTGTTCTACTCTTTCTTTCTAGTGCCTGTTGACAACTTAATAGAACTGAAACAGAGCACATTCAGTTAGCCAATGAACCCTGAGTTATTTCTAAGAGTCTAGCAGTGAATGAAATATATGTTGGCCATTAAGAATGTGGGCTCTGGAATGAGACTGCTTGTCTTCAAATCTCAGCTCTCTTACTTTCTAGCATGAGATAGTATATATATGGTTAGAATTTTGGATGTCAGAACCAGACTCTCTGGATGTGAATATCAGCTTCACAATTTATTAGCTGTGTAGCCTAGAGCAATTTACAAAATCCTCTGTACATAAATTTTTCTCTTTTGACAAAATGGAAAATATAGTAGTACCCACTTCATATAGTTTCTTATTCACTTAAAATTAGTTAATGTGTATAAATCCCTTAGAACAGTACCTAACTCCACCCGTCCACCTCAATAACTATACACTAGTTTCAGTAATATCTATCAGACACGTAAGACACTTAGTACAATGCCTGGCAAATATTTAGTGCTCATTAAACATTAGCTCTTGTTATTTCATTTACTTTAAAACAAATAAGTGCTTATCATGAGTCAGGAAACTTGTGGATCCTTGGGATACCTTAGTAAACCAAATATTTCCACTTTTCTGCTAACATTTATTAGTGAAAATAGAAATTACACAAAAAGCTTAATTTAAAAGCAAATAATAAGTTAGAGTGTGATAAGGGATACAGGTAAAAAGCATGTAGAGAAGGGCAAGGGGGTTGAGAGAGTCAGGGAAATGGTACAGGTTGCAATATTAAATACACTGCTCAAAGGAGTCCTAGTGACATGGTAACATTTGTGCAAAGTCAGATGTGAGCCTTGTAGATATTTGGGGGAAAAGCATTCAAGACAGAGGCTTTTTGGTAAAAAGTGCCTGCTACAAAGTGCCTGCTCACTCTATGTCAACAATGTGGAAAGAAGCCCAGTATGGTTGAAGGAGAGTGAGCAGAATAGAAACAATCAGAACTGGATTAAAAGATGTGACTGGGAGAAATCAAGCAGGACCTTACAGGATCTTGTAGGTTTTGCTTTTGTGAAGTGAGAATCACTGCACAGTTTTGAGCAGAATAGTGATATGATCTGAATTGCATTTTAAATGGACCCCTCTGACTTCTGTATTAAGGAGAGATTCTCAGATGTCAAGGATAGAAGTTGGGAGATGTGCTAGGAGACTATTGAAGAAATCCAGGCTAGAGACATTGACTGTTCCAACCACAGATGTGCTGGAATAGGGGAGTTGGAAAGAATTAGTCAGGTTCTGGATATATTTTGAAAGTAGAGACCATAGGATTCTCAAACAGATTTGATATAGCAGAATAAGGGATGTCAAGAATGATCTGTGATTTTTTGGTCTAACACCTCTATTGGTACAGTTGTCATTGATTGAGAAGGAAAGACTGTGAGAAGTGTAGGTTTATGGGGGGGGGACCAGAAATTCAATTTTAGACCTGAAAAGATTTAAATGTCTATTAGTCATCCAACTGGAGATGTCAAGCAGGCAATGTAATATACCTGTGAGTCTGGAGTTCATGAGAGAGTTCTGAGATGGAAATTTAACAGATAATAAAAATCAGGAGAGTAGACAAGACTGGAAAATGTTATAGCTATTGAAAATAAGGGAGTCAAAGTCTGAGCCCTGGGACAATTTAAACCGAAGAGATTTTGGAGTAAAGGAAGAACCACCATGAAAGATGGAGAATGAATGGCCTGTAAAATAGGAGGGAAACTGAGGTTTTGGTGCCATGAAAGCCAAAGGAAGAACATGCAGTAAGGGGGATTAGGAATCAACTATGTCAAATATTGGTGATGAAAGCACTAATCAAGCTGAGCACTGAAATTTGAAAGTATGTTTAGCAATATTGTGGACATAAGTGACTTTAACAAAAACATTCAATGTTGTGGTTTTAACAAGAATATGGACAGTAAACAAAGACAACTCTTTTGAGATGGTTTTCTATGAAAGGGAGTAAATAAGTGGAGTAGTAACTGATGGACAAAGAAGCAAAAAAGATGGACTGTAAGGATGGGAGAAATAATGGGTTATTTCTATGCTGTCAGGAATGTTAGAATAGAAAGTGTAAATGGCATGATATAAAAAAGAGGGAAGGTTTACAGACACACATAATCAAGTAGGTGGTAGGATACAGGATCCCATGTATAAACAGAGAATTGTTCTTAGATAGGAGAAGGTAGGAAGATAGAGCTCATGAACGTAGAGGTGAGTAGGTGGGTGAATGCAGTTTGGTGGTTCTAGAAGATTTCTTCAAATTGCCTTAATTTTCTTCAGTTAAGTAGGCAGTAATACCATCATCTGAGAATGCAGATCATCTGAGGCATATTGGAGGTTTCAGGAAAAAAGAAAACATGTAAAATAGTCATCTGAAGGAGTGAAAAAATGAGTAAGGAATGTAGAATATGACGGCCTGACAGCAGCAAAGTCCTGTTGTTGCTCACTCAGCTGAATGAGTATGGTGCAAAGATGGTGGGTTACATGTAACCATCACTGTGGTTCTACAACAGAGTGAGAGATGGGCAAGGGAAGTCAAGGTTTTCAGGCAGGAGTGATTATAGTGATTAACAATGAAATATAAAGTGAGTTAAGAGGGGAATCCAGACTTGTAGAGGTTTAGAAGATGAAAACATGGTAGTATCAATGTTCCAGGAGGTGTGGAAGGATTACTGGATTCAGATCACCTGAAGATTGGAAACAAAAAGATAAAAAGTAATTGGTCAGAGAATGGAACACATGACACTGACATTATGGAGTGTGTGTTGAATTATTGGAAATATCAAGATCTTGGTAATGACCATGGAAGTCAGAGGCTGAGGTAATGGTGGAAAACAAGTTCATGAGAGAAAAGAATTTCAAGAACTGAAATAACAGGGAATTGGGAAAATAATTTATGTTTACTTTGAAAACACCATGACTTAAAAGAGAAGTAGTACTGAAGAGAACCAGGAAATATTTTTAGCAATATTACTCTTTACTATCTCAAACTTCTATGAAATTTTGAATCTGGAAGAAATGATGATACCTTGGGATTTACATTTATATTCTTAAACAATGATAATCAGATTTGAATAAAATAAAACTATTAAGACTGGGTATACTGAATACATATTATTGACATTTTGTTAGTTATCAGGAATACTGGGGAAAATGTGACCAGAGTGAAAAATCTCCCAAAGTAGATTCAGCACACTTGATGAAAAATAAATCTAAGAAATATATATTTTTATTTAAAGTTGAATTTATGAATATTAATAAAATCCTTTCCTTTCAAGTAATAAAATTTCCTAAAAGAAGAGTTATTTCATTCTATATAAATGGACAATTAATGAATAAAAGTAAATCAAGAAGGCTTGATAACTGTAGTTAAAATTCATTGCAAGCTACAATAAAGAATTGCATCGGGCTTCCCTGGAGGCGCAGTGGTTGAGAGTCTGCCTGCTGATGCAGGGGATGCGGGTTCGTGCCCCAGTCCGGGAGGATCCCACGTGCCGTGGAGCGGCTGGACCCGTGAGCCATGGCCGCTGGGCCTGCGCGTCTGGAGCCTGTGCTCTGCAGCAGGAGAGGCCACAACAGTGAGAGGCCTGTGTACCACAAAAACAAAAAAAAAAAGAATTGCATCAAACAGTAAAGTTGCATATGAACGTAATGTAGCATAAATGGCTTCATTTTGTATAAAATCTGTAAGAGATTTATACTGATTTGAGTACAGAACTAACGAAATTCTCCTTGGAGGTTTCAGCATCAAATAATAAAGATACTCCGAAGCATAAATTTCAAAACCTAGTTCAATTGGCACTTGTGCACTGCATTTTAGATACAAAAATATTTGTGGCTAGTGAAGTGAGAAACATGACAGTAATGCTTGGGATATATATTTTTATTTCAGTAATTCTTTTGAACTCTGTAATGCTATTAATATTATGTAGAATCTTTTGACCAAAAGCAGCTTAAAAGATACTGTCCTTGAGTGTTTATAAAATGTTACATATAAATTCCATTTTATTGTTTTATTAACATCAATAACAACAGAAAATTTCAGTAAATAACTCATTTCAGATGTGTAGGTTTTAATGAAATGTCATTCCTTGCTGTCCCAATCCTGCCTTCTTTCCTGAAACGTAACAGGATTGAACCTGTATTTGCTGAACAATGAAAGAAGAGGGACTATTGTCAATAGTTGTTTCTGATAGACTTTCCCCAAGACCTAGATTTACCATAAGCCTTATAGTGCCCTGCCAAGTTCCATCAAAGATCTGGTTCCCACCACCTCTGATATCATCACCTACAGCTCTTTTCTCTCTCTGTTCTAGGCACACTCCCATGACCTTCCAAATATTTGTTCACATGTGACCTGTTAAGTGATATAATTGGCCACAATAATCTGACATTATAAAATCTGTCTCTAACTTTTTTTTTTTTTTTTTTTTTTGGCGGTACACGGACCTCTCACTGTTGTGGGCTCTCCCATTGTGGAGCACAGGCTCCGGACACGCAGGCTCAGCAGCCATGGCTCACGGGCCCAGCCGCTCCGCAGCATGTGGGATCTTCCTGGACGGGGGCACGAACCTGTGTCCCCTGCATCAGCAGGCGGACTCTCAATCACTGTGCCACCGGGGAAGCCCTCTAACATTTCTTAATCTCTCTCCCGCTTTTTTTTTTCTACTTAGTGCCCATTACTAGCAACTTACTACAAATTTAATTTCTCTTGTTTATTTTCATTCCTCTCCACTAGAATGTAGGTTCTTTGAGATACAAAGTGTTTGTTCGATGTGAACATCAATTACCCAAATTTTAGAAGAGTGTCTATCATGTAAAAATCAATAAGAAGTATTGAATTATTGAATATCAAAATTCTATAATCATTCTGAAGTTGAGTTTTCAGAATCATATTCTTTGGAAGATCTTAGAAGTTATTTAAGCTTATCTTTATACTTTTAAAAATAGAAAAAAACTTTTGAACTTTTAAAGTTTACCCTAGTCCAGGGAACTGAAAAAATTTCCCATGGTCAGCCAGAAAGTTAAAGACACAATAAGTACTAGATAACAGCTCCCATTCCCTTCAGGTAAAACTGATTTCAGGCTCCTCTGTTGCTTCACTGCTTGATAACAATGCCTACCTACTTTGGTAGGCTTCTGCAAAATAACATAATCCATTCCACTAGACACAGTTGTTTCAGGAGTGGTTACATGCCAATCAAGATGAAGTTTAGGATGGCTGCTAGGAAAGCACAGACAATAGTATTTTCTCCCGCTGGATATTTATAAAGCAATGTGTAGATTTGATTGCTACTGCTAGGTGCTAGGCCATCCTATCACCCTGAGAGTAATTTCTCTGACAAATTAAATGGCATAGCAGAAAGACAAAGATACTGTCTCCTGAGATAACAATGAGCCAATGGATCACCAAATTTTGAATTCTGTCCTATACATGGACTTCTACTTATATGAGCTAATAAGTTTTCTTTTGATTAAGAGAAAAGAAAAGAAGATTTTTCCTATATTCTTGGCACTTTTCTGTCCTGCCTTCCCCAATTCAGATTCTGGAAACTTCAGAAACCATGAAAGATGGAGTGTATAACTACTCATCAGGAAACAGAAGAAGGCAAACCTATGCCATTCCTAACTCCTGACTGCTAGTGGCTCACCTACAGTAGATCAGATGGGAAAGGGGAGTTACTTCCAGTTCAGTGTGTGTGTGTGTGTGTGTGTGTGTATGTGTGCATGTGCATGTGTGTGTGTGCTGTGATTTATTTCAGTGGCCTGGACAAAATAATTATTGATGTGAGGTTCTTACACTACCTAAGACTAACTAGAGAATTTATAAAAACCTCTCTAAATTAGCAGCCAGGAACATTAGCAGGCATTAAAATCAGAAATGCAGAAATATAAAAGTGCTAAGAGATACAGGAATCAAAGACTCAGATTTATGAAGGTAATAGTCCCACCAAATAGATTTAAATTGACAGTAAATTTGCTGTGTGAATGTTTAATGTGTCATTATTTAGGTAAGTTTTCCAAGGAAAAAAGAAAAATAAATAATAAGTGGCAAAAATCAATTTTGTAAATACTCTATTTTCTTTAATCCACCCCCCACACACACATATCTTAGAAGCCCAACCCCTTCAGCAGAAAGCTTTATAAAACACATTGTCATCTGAAAGGCTCTGACGATTCAATGAGTAAAGACACCTAATCTTTCTTTTTTTTTTTTTTTCGGTATGTGGCCCTCTCACTGTTGTGGCCTCTCCCGTTGTGGGGCACAGGCTCCAGATGCGCAGGCTCAGTGGCCATGGCTCACAGGCCTAGCCACTCCACAGCATGAGGGATCTTCCTGGACTGGGGCACAAACCCGTGTCCCCTGCATTGGCAGGCAGACTCTCAACCACTGAGCCACCAGGGAAGCCCACCTCATCTTTCTTTAATGTAATCTTTTCTAAAAGTTTTGACAAAAGTACATTTTTTTTCCCATAGAATATTTACCATCTTTGAGGTCATCAGTAGACCACAGAACAGGATTTGAAAAAGTTACAGGCAATTTCCTCAGCTAACTGTTTGCACATGACTTAATGTTGTCATATTACTCAATGTTCGATTACAGACTCCATTCTCTGAAATCAGGTAGTTTATGACCTCATTGGATATAGAAATCTGAGCATATCCCTTTTGACTTTTTTCTCTAAAGCTTTCTCAAGAAGTTAGTTACAATGTAAAGCCTGTTATTCATCCTGTCAATGTCTAAATTCAGAAACATACAGAAAATTGATGACAACCTCAAATTAGTCTTAATATACATATTATGCTTTGGGGAATCAATGTAGATGTAAATTCCTATAATCTTCATATATAAACCTCAATATCATCAGGAAACAAATGTACAGGTAATGTTGCAGTTTTAACTGGTTTCCATATAGCTTGGTCCCCTTTGACCTATTTTCAATTTTCTTACAAATTCTCTTATTTCTCATTTTTTATTTGTTTTGCTAATGTTCCTTATTATTATTATAATAAAATCATTTTATATTTTCAGAAGAGTTGGAAAAATTGTATAATGAGTTCCTATTTACTCTTAGTTTCTCCTAAAGTTTACATCTTATGTAAACAATAGTACACTTATCACAACTCAGAAGTTGCTTAGAATTGGTATAATATTGTGAACTAAATAAAGCTTTAATTCAGAATTCACTAACTTTTTCACTAATTTTCTTATATTTTGTGTTCTAACATTTACTATATACCATGTTCTATGTTGCTTTTTCATCTTAGTGTTCTCCAGTTTTGCGTTTTCAATGTTTGTTTATTTTTCATGGGCTCGACACATTTGAAGTGTACTCTTCAAATATTTTGTACAATGTCCCCCAGTTTGGGTTTGTCTGCTATTTTCTCATGATTAACTGGATTAATGGATTTTGAGGGAAGAATACCATAGAAGTGAAATATCCATCTCATCACATCATCCCCATTCCTTTCTTTAATCCTAGCTTCCCTCAGTACTACTCTCACAAGCTTGATTTCTGAACTTGCTCTTGTTACAAGAACATCAACATATTCCAACTTCAGTAGGTATACTTTCCATGGATAAGGCTAGTATCTGGAATTAACACATTCTACCATTGACATCATGGTGCTTATTTGACCGGCATGACTTGAGACAATTTATAGTAAAACAATGTCATGATTTCTAACAGTATTTTGTAAGGATTCATGTTAGTCACTGATTTAATGTATCTAAGACTTACTTTCCCCTTTCCCATTACAGAAAACTGCAGATTTTATATAAAAATCTCAAAAAAGGATTGTGTTTAATTATGAACCCAAATGATTGACATAAATTGGTAAATTCCCTTGAAAACCTAGACAACTCTTATTTAATATAAAAGTTTCATAATAAAAAATGAATTCAATGCCATATATTTTAATAATTGCTTCTCAAAATTTTTGAGCTAAATTAGAAAATCTATAATCAAGTGGGTAAAATGCAAAAGTGTTATGATTCCAGTTAAGTTTCCTCCAAAAGTTATTTTGAATATTATGCTATATTGAGACTGATTGAAAGATAATAACTACTTCTCATTAAGTCAAATTAGATATAATGGGGAACCACTTATCCTTCTATTACTTACAATTTTTCTTTTTTTTTTGAATTCTCACATGTACATAGATATACACTTCTTTTCTGACTTGAAAGACATTTCGAAAATATAGTAATGTATTATACATGTTCATCACTTTAGTTAAATGATGAAATATTTAATCATGTAACCTTTTGTAATGTGGGAGATGGCTAATTTCAATACATAAGTACAGAAAAAAAATTAAAAGGTAGGTTATATAAAATTTAGATACAATTCTCCAACTTGTATATGAAAGGAAGTATAAGCTGTTAAGACAAACCAATATTACTCTTTAAAAAGAGTGATTCATATGTATCTATTTTCTAAGATAAAATGTTAACTTTTATTTTGTAATTTACATATTTAATATAAATGCTATACCTAGAGTTCTGTAATCTTGTTGGAGATCTCACTTTAGGCTTTTTTGCTAATAGTTTTCTTAATGAGCTTCAGGTAGAATTAACTCGTTCAATTTATTTTTTAAAGTGAGATAGCATTGTTCACATGACATTTTAAATATTACCTCTCTTCTTACAGATAACTTGAAGCTTTAATTTAAATTGTTTGATTGTGATGATGTGAATTGTAATTTTTCTAAATGGAAGTTATTTCCTGTTCATTCATTAACTTTTTTAACATAGCGATTATGATTCTTCTTATGATGGCAAAACCCCCCATGATGTGCTGTCTTTGCTGTGACAGTGGCAATAAAAAATGAAAAGAAGGAAACTGTGGTAGAGGAAGGGGAAAAGGAGAGATGTGGAAGGAAGAGAGAGAGAAGAGCTATGTTTTAAAAAGATAGGGGGAAATGTGTGATTTGGTTAGACTATGAATCTCAATTCATAATACACAAAATGCACCTTTTTATTCATGTTACACAAGTATAGATTTCCAACCAGTCAGTTGTTGCATGGAGTAGGACAGAAATACATAAATGTAAATGACAGACTCTGTAAAGTAAATAATAATATTAGCAACAATATATTTGTCACTTATATTTTTAATTTTAGAAAGAACAGCTATTCTTTTTTTTATTGAGACATAATTAGCATATAGCATTATATTAGTTTCAGGTATATAGCATAATGATTCAATATATGTATATGTTGCAAAAGATAACCACAATAAATCTGGTTAATGTTTATCAGCACACATAGCAATATATTTTTTTTTCTTGTGAAGAGAAGTTTTAAAATCTACTCTCTTAGCAATTTTCAAATATATGATAAAGTATTATTAACTGTAGTTGCCATGCTCTACATTACAACTCCAGGACTTATTTATTTTATAACTGGAAGTTTATATGTTTTGACTGCCTTTGTCCATTTCACTATTCAAATAGAATAAAATAGAATACAGTAGACTAGAAGAAAATAGGCTAATCTTATTGTGGTTTGTTTGTTTTTTTTTATAGTGGTTGTTGCATATATATATATATATATATATATGTATCATCTTTCCTTAATTTCTTCATCTTCAACTTTTTGATATGCTCTAACTTTTAGAGTAAACAACACTAAATAAAAATAAGCAGTTACCTTGTCAACATGGTCAGTGTAGTTGCATAATTTATGTTCATGGGCATACCTTATCTATTGCAAACTGAATGGTTGCCAAATGCTCCTAAATCATTACAATTTAATATATAACCCCTACTTCACTTTCCTCAGTAGAATATTTACCATAATAGGAAGAGTGAAAAGTGAACACTTAATAATTAATCCAAGACTTTTTAGGTAAGACAAAATGGAAATAAAAATTTGAATGGCTTATTTGAATAATTCAAAATATGACTACGATATGCTTTAAGCAAGCATATTATTATACAGGCAGTCTATTCTGAATGTTTTTCACAGTTCATAGTAGATTTAAAATGAAAAAAATATTTAAAAAACCCAGAAACCTTAATAGCTATGTCTCTCTGTTTCTGTACACAGCCAATTTATTCTAGACATAAACCCAATAAACCCAAAGACATATATATACATACATATATATGTTTTCCACAGCTTGTAGCATATTCTACCATGTTTTGTAATGATATAAAAATTATCATTAACTAACATGCCTTAGCAAGAAATTTATGTCTTCTTTGTCTTTCTTTTCAAAATAAAATGGTAGGTCACTATCACTAAAACAACAGTACTTTTATCAACCTAAAAATTATTACCAGCTTTGCTTTAAGTCCTTGGGTCAGTTTATTTGGATATTCTCAACATTTACTAAATTCATCTTAGAATCATTAGATTAGAAGACTCAATAATAAATGTGAGTACAATTCTCTGACAAAAACAACTCATTTTTTTTGAGTGCTTAATATATTCTGTTTTGGGACTTCTTTGGTCGTGCAGTGGTTAAGAATCTGCTTGCCAACACAGGGGACAAGGTTTCAAGCCTTAGTCCAGTAATATTTCACATGCCACAGAGCAGCTAAGCCCATGTGCCGTAACTACTGAGCCTGTGTGCCATAACTACTGAAGCCTGCACACCTAGAGCCTGTGCTCTGCAACAAGAGAAGCCACCACAATGAGAAGCCTGTGCACCGCAAGGAAGAGCAGCCCCTGCTTGCATTACTAGAGAAAGCCGGTGCGCAGCAATGAGGTCCCAATGCAGCCAAATAATAAAAATAAATAAATTTATATATAAAAAATATTTATATATATTCTGTTTTTTTCTGTCTTTTTTGGTAAAGTTCTCTGATTAATTGTTGAATTCCTGTTTTGCTTTCTCTTATAGATAGAGCATAAATATTGTCTGAAAACAATTCTCTGTTACTGGTTAATTTTATATCTGAGCTCAACACAGAATTCTATTCTATCAAGTTTCCACTACAATACATTTTTTATTGATCAATGACTTTAACAGAAATAAATCTGCCTCCTTACTACTAAAAAGAATAACAGAACAGTAAATGAGTAGAACTAAATGAAGAATTCAATCGGATGCCACATTAACAAAACTGTAATGACAGGTCCCTCTTCTGTAAACAAGTACATATAATACAAATTATATAAAATATAAAGTGTCAGGCTCTTGAATTTGCCATTGTTATTTTCTCTGACTGTGATTAATAAGAAATACTTTTGGCAAATATAATCAGTACATACCATGTTTGTTTCAATTCTATTTACTTGTCAGTCTCAGTAAGAAATTAGTAATTTGTATTTACAATCATTAAGTGTTGAAATAATTTAGCACAATGAGAGAAATAATGTATATGATTTAAATTAAATTCAATGAAAGCTCTTTTGCAGTCACAGATTGGAAAAAATTAAATGCTTCCTTTCAGTCCTAATCCAACCTGATACTTCTTAAATTATAAATCCCAGACTCCTTAAGCTGAAGATAATGATTCTCTATCTCTGATGTGGAAAATAATATTTTCTTTTTCATCTATATTGACTGTAGAAAACCTCTTATGAGCACAGTAAAAAGGGTCTCAAAGCATTTTAGGAGATTTCGATCATGAAAAAATGGTAATCTTTAAAAAGCCTTCTCTTTATATTTATTTCCATAATTCACATTTCTCTACTGCTGCCCTTGCTAATTCTACTGCAAAATGTTCAGACAAATGACTTTTTTCTCTTTTTTCTTGGTCAATATTAAAAGCTAATAATAAACACAAGTGCTTTCCATTTTCAGAGTGCTTTTTAAGTATATATCAACCTCAGCAAACAGGAGAGGGAAATTAACATTATCTCCATTTTACAAAAAGGAAAACTAAAGAACACAAAGGAAAATGTTGAATGCTGATGCCAAAGTATAAGGCACAGAAATATATTAGAAAAATAGTGCTTTTACAGGTTATTCAAAGAACATTCAATTTCTTAAACATCAAAATGTCTGAGTGTCTATCGGGAAAGGCCACATAGAATACTCTTATGTACCATTACAAGGATACATATCATGTATCAACATGTGGCAATCATAGAATATATGCTCTTATATATACCTGTATATGTACTCTTTCAGAGAACCTTCTCTAATTGAACTCTGAATATTTATTTAATCTTTATGTTTGGGTGCATAAGTGTTTTGTGACAAATTAACACATACCAACATGGCTCGAGTACCACCAATGTATATTTTCTGTTTCTCATACTTTTCTATGTGACTACATATCTTTGTTTAGACTCCTTGACTTCTTGATGGAAGAAGGTGTCTTCCACTGTCTTATTCCAGTGCACCCCACATGGAGGAAAAGTCTTTAACTGTGGGCACTAAATGTAGTAGACAATGGCTGGAGATGTTAGTGGGCCACTAAGTTTTAATAAATAATTCAAAGGCTACTGAGTTTTAATAACTCAGTATTGAATGAAATGAAAAACAGGCTGTCAAATTGAGTCAAGGAATCTTTGCCTACGGTGTAGCTTATGCTGCCACTTACGTTATTCAGGTACCAATACAAAGGAAACAGAATAGCACCGTAGTCACAATGTATGAGACAATAAATGGCATTTACTTATAAGAAATGTGGTAACTAATACTTGAAATCTTTGCTGTATCTCCTAGCTCAACACAAATACTACCTGACCAGAAAGATTTTTAACTTTCTAGTTCTCTGCAATTCTAGAAATTCTTAGAGTATTTACCTAGTAAAGCAAATCTATTCAATTCTAGGAGTCTAGAACATCCTGAATTTCATATACATGTTGGACATTTGTATGTCTTCTTTGGAGAAATGTCTATTCAGGTTCTTTGCCCATTTTTAATAGGGTTATTTGTGGGTTTTCTGCTATTGAGTAGTGTAAGTTACTTACAGATTTTGGATATTAACTACTTATATACAGTATACAAATATTTTTCCCATTCCATGCATTACCTTTCATTTTGTTGATGGTGTCCATTGCTGTTCATAAACTGTTTAGTTTGATGTTTATTTTTGCTTTGTTTCCTGTGCTTTTGGTGTCAAATCCAAAAAAATCTTTGCTAAGGCCAATGTCAACAAACTTTTCCTCTGTTTTCTTCCAGATGAAATTAGCATTTGAATTGATTGATTGAGTAAAGCAGATTGCTCTTTAATAGGGTGGGCATGATTCAGTCCACTGAGATGCTTATAGAACAAAAAGGCAGAGGAATTCACCATCTCTCAACCTGCCTGCTTGAGCTGAGATATCGATCTTCTCCTGTTCTCAGACTAGGATTTACATTGTTGGACCTCTGGTTCTCAGGCCTTTGAGTTTTGACTAGAATTCACCACCATTGGTTCTCCTGGTTCTTAGGCCTTTGGGATTGGACTGGAACTGCAACCACCCATTTTCCTGAGTCTATAGCTTGCAGACTGAAGATCCTGGGACTTCTCAGCTTACATAATTGAGTGAACCAATTCCTATAATCTGCTCTCTCCTTTAAGATGATTTATTTGCACTCATTGATTGAAACTATATATATATATATATATATATATATAGAGAGAGAGAGAGAGAGAGAGAGAGAGAGAGAGTTACTGATATGCAAGGAAAACATGGAGCCTTAATTTCTATTTAGAAATTTCAAATACATATTAAATACACATTAGCTTTTAGAGTTGAGGATTCTTCCAGTAAAAAAAAAAGAACAAAAAAAAAACAAGTTCTACTTTATTTTCTTAGCATTTGTCACTCATTTAACCTATAAAGGAGTATTTTGGCACATAAATTTCTCAGTGTTCTGGGAAAACAGATGTATGATATTATAGCTTCCATGTTCTTACTGCATGATAAGTGAAGAGTAATTTTTAAAAATTTAGCCATAGGATAACATGATTGAATTTGTATTTTAGAAAGATCTATCTACTATAAGGAAATATGTTGTATTGAGACAGTCTAGATTCCCAAGCTAAAATAATGAAGATCTAGGCAGAGAAAGAATCAGCATGCTGAAAAAGGATGGAACACATCTAAGGATTGTTAAGTTATTCAATATATCAAGAGTCTGACATTAACTGGATGAAAGATGTGATGAGGGATTCTCAAATGATCAGGTTTTATATTGAGAATAGGTAAATAGTATAACTACCAAAAAAAGAAACAAAAAAATAAAGTTAAGGAAAAGATGTTTGCTTTAATATTAGACAATAAAGAGTTTGGAAAAGAACTAGGAAGGAACTTTTTTTTATCACAGAAATCAAGAAATTGGTGATTAGAAATGAATTTGCCGAAAATGTCAAATGCTACTTTGGAAAGAGATACAGCAATTCCTCAGAGTCAATTTGATTTTGCAATTAGCATTATAGTTAGTGGAACAGTTTAGTTAAAGCCTTCCTTCAATAATTTTGAACACCCTATCATGTATCAAAATCATTGTAAAGATAGAATGGCATTGCAGTATCTATGAAAAGGTTGTATATGGACAGAACGTTTGTGTCGCCCTAAAATCCATATGTTGAAATCCTGTCTCCTAATGTGATAGCATCAGGAGGTGGGGCCTTTAAAAGATGATTAGGTTATGTGGGTAGAACCCTCATGAATGAATGAATTTAATGGATACCCCAGAGAGCTCTCTCACTCCTTCCTCCATGTGAGGATACAGTGAGAAGAAGCTTATCTGTGAATCAAGAAGCAGTTTCTCATCACACACTGAATCTGCCAGTGCCTTGATCTTGGACTTGCCAGCCTCCAGAACTGAGAGAAAGAAATATTTGTTGTGTAGTTAACCTAGTCTATGGCATTTTTTGTTATAGCAGTCTGAATGAACTAAGATAGAAAAATATATAGGTGGGGGCACAGATAACCTAAAAATAAATACAGTTAAAAGCTCTGTGATCAAGGGTAGAAAGATATTTCTCAAACATGACACAGTTACAAAACAGGAAGTGAAAGATTGATGTGATTACATTAAAGTTAAAAAGTTATATACTCATATATATATATATATATATAAATACTTAGCCAAAGTAAATAATGTAACCTTATTAGCTAAAAAAAAAAGAACAGAAGATGTGAATAGTCAATTTACCATTGAGTGCCATGAATATATTAAAATATGCCAACTTTTAGATGTTTTATATGCATTAAGTGAGAAATTTAAACATCCAAATATTGAGAAGATACAATGAAATGAAAAATTTTACATGAATGCAAAAATTTTTTAAAGGTCAACAAAATTGCAATGCATTTGGTAACATATAATAGAATTTATAATACATATATTCTACAAGATGAATTTTAGTCCTAAATATTCTGGAAAGAAATACATTTTTGCAAAAGGAAATAGTCTTAAAAAATTTTCTCAGCTGTATTATTTCTTATATTCAAATGTAGAAGCAAGCAAATATTCCTTCAGGAAAACAATAGAGAAATTTTGACATATCATATTAATGAATTACTATAACATTTTATAAAGCCAGAATTAATTTCAAAAACATCAAATTGAGGAAAAAAGTGACTTTCAGAAAATAACATTTCGTATGATATGTACAAATGTTTACTGCAAAATATTTCTATACGTTGTTTAAAGTATAAATAGAGAGATATGAGTGTCAATAACAAAAGTCAAATAAAGAATAGAGGTTATGTCTGGTGAAGAGAGAAAAAAGATATATATGTCTGGTAGAAGGAGGAACACAAGTCACTTCAAATATATTTATAACATGTTATGTCTCAGGTTGATTGTAATGTGAATACATGCTTAATACACATACACCCACACACACCTATTTACATACATGTGTTTATATATTTACTTTTTTTAACTAAAAAAATCAAGAAAATTAGAAATTAAAGTAAAAAGTTTTAACTGGGTGAAAATTTTAAAAATGGGTGAAGGGGGTTAAAAAACACTACCTATAAAGGTAGCAGCTATAAAATAAGTAATTCATGAGGATGTAATGTACAGCATGGCCACTATAGTTAATAACACTGTATTGCATATTTGAAATAGTGAAGATAGTAGATATTAAAAGTTCTCATCACAAGAAAAATAATTTTGTAACTATGCAAGATGACAGATGTTAACTAGACTTATTGTGGTGATCATTTTGTAATGTATAAAAATATCAAATCATTATGTTGTACACCTGAAACTAGTGTAATGTTATATGTCAATTATACCTGAAGTTAAAAAATAATTTTAAAAATAAAATGGAAAAATGTGGGCGCAGTAGAGTCAAGTAGCCTATGTGGCACCCCATGCTGATATTTTGTCATTTTGTGATGTTGAAAAATTCAATTACCCATTCTGTTCATCAAATTTCTTACCTTGAAATTGAGGTAACAATAGAAAATAGTTTATCAGTTTGCAGTGAGGATTGGTAAAGTCAAAATATGTCAAATACTGACTGATTTACATCAAAATGGCAGAATAGGAGGACCTGGGGTTCACCTCTCCCCACAAGTACATCAAGAATACATCTACAATTGGAAAAATTTGCACACAGCACCTGCTGAACACTAGCAGAGGACCTCAGACACCTAAAAGGACAAGAAAAGATCCCTGTGGAACTAGGTAAAATGAATGAGAAAAAAGGAAAAAAAAAAGAAGAGGAAATGGGATAGCAACCCTGCAGGGGAGCTGAAGGAGAAGAGAAGTTGCCACACCCAGGAGGCCCCCTCACAGTGGCAAGACATGATAAAATAGAAGGGGGGTTTTGGAGGCTATTGGAAGAAAGTGAAGTGGCCAGTCTGTGGTAGGCAAGACAGAATAAGATGTGCACAGACAGTCTGTGCCACAGCCCTGGGCTCCCCAGCTTGAGACAGGTGTCTGCTGGTGGGGGCTGGTGTTGAAGTGAGGTGTTAGGAGAGTGGACCCAGGGAGAGGACTGCTGTTGGCTGCATGGAGACAGCCTGAACGGACGGGAGTGAGGAGCTCCACAGCTGGGAATGCTCCTGGAGAAAGCTCAGACTGCCTTGGAAGTGAGGCACCATTGTTGAGTGGCACACAAGGGGCAGGGCTACCATCACAGCCTCTCTCCTCACACTCCAGCTCCTGCTTCCACAGGCATTGGGAGGGACTCCCACCAGAGTGAGCACACGTGGCCCAGTCTGTTGTCACTTCCTGATGCACCAGCCTCCATGGGCACTAGAGGGGGATCCCATCAGAGCGAGCGTGTACGCTTTAGTCATGGCCTCCTATCCCTCTCCTGTCTGAGCAAGAATGCAAACCCCAATTGGTCGCTGCCTCTTCCCCCTCCCACCTAAGTGAGCAAGTGTGCCCCTGCCAGTCACTGCCTTCACCCCCCTCACCTGGGCAGGGAGCAGACGCCTTAGGTGGGGTCAGAAGCAAAGCTGAACCCCAGGGGCTGTGCTACTAAGGAAGAGGAACTGAAATCTCTCCATTCAGCTGCACAAGCTGTGGATTATACTTCCACAATAGGCTTGATATATCCAGTGACTGCAGAATATATGAATGGACAAGTGCTCCCAAAACTGAGACTAGTCTAGCTTTAGCAGCTATGGAATTTGGGGGCACATATACATGGGAGTTGGGCCAGTTCAGAGTCTGTGTTGCCCCCACAGTGCCTGCAAGTGTCCAGAGACCTACCAAGAAGTATTGGAGGACCTCCTGGGGAAGTGGGGGTTGGTTGGGGCTCACAGTGAAGGCAAGAACACTGATAACAAAGGCTTGATAGAAATTCTTTTTATTTTGTTTTGTTTTATTGTTGCTTTAATTTAATTAATTAAGTAATTAATTTATTTATTTTTGTGGTACGCAGGCCTCTCACTGTTGTGGCCTCTCCCGTTGAGGAGCACAGGCTCCAGACGCGTAGGCTCAGAGGCCATGGCTCATGAGCCCAGCCGCTCTGTGGTGTGTGGGATCTTCCTGGACTGGGGCACGAACCCATGTACCCTGCATTGGCAGCCAGACTCTCAACCACTGCGCCACCAGGGAAGCCCTAATTTTTTTTATTTTTAAATTTGTTTTCATTTTTTAAATTTTATTTTCTATTTTCACTATTTTTTTAATTTTTAAATAAATTTTTAATTTTTCTATTTTTATTTTATTTTTGTTTTGTTTTTAGCTTTTTTTGTTTTGCTTTGTTTTTTCTTGCTTTAATTTGTTTTGTTTCTATTTTTTCCTATTTCTTTGTGTTGTTGTCATTTTGTGTGTGTTTTTTGTATTCTTTGTTTTTGTTTTGTTTTGTTTGTTGTTTTTGTTAACATTGTTTTTATTATTTGTGTTGTCTTTTAGGTTTTTTGTTTGGTTGTTTTCTTTGTTTTTTTGTTTGTTTGCTTTTGTTTTTGTCTGTTTGGTTTTGTTTTTATTGTTTGTCTTGATTGTTGTCTGCTTGTATTCTTTCCTTTATTTATTTATTTTTTTGGCCCTACCACACAGCTTGCTGGGTCTTGGTTCTCCAGCCGGAGGGTCAAACTTGAGCCCCCATGGTGGGACACCTCGTCCTGTCTTCAGGACCACCAGTGAATTCCCAGCCTCAGAGAATATTAATCATCATGAGCTCATCTGGAGGTTTCCATCTCAGTACCAAAACCTGGCTCCACCTAGCAGCCTGTAAGCTCCAGTGTTGGATGCCTCAGGCTAAGCAACCAGCAAGACAGGAACACAGCCCCACCCATCAGCAGACAGGCTACCTAAGTCATGCCAAGCTCACAGACACCCCAAAACACACCCCTCCCTTGACATGGTCCTGCCCACCAGAGGGACAAAACCCAGCTCCACTCACTAGAGCATAGCCACCAGTCACTCCCACTAGGAAGCCTACACAAGCCCCTGGAACAACCTCACTCACCAGGGGGCAGACACCAGAAGCAAGGGGAACTATGACCATGCAGCCTGCAGAAAAGAGAGCACAAACACAGTAAGTTTGACAAAATCAGACAACAGAGGGATATGTTGCAGATGAAGGTGCAACATAAAAACCTACAAGATGAACTAAATGAAGAGGAGGTAGGCAATCTACCTGAAAAAGAATTCAGAAGAGTTATGACAGGAAAGATATCCAAGATCTTGGAACTAGAATGGAGGCATGGATTGAGAAGATACGAGAAATGTTTAACAAGGACCCAGAAGAACTTAAAAACAATCAGTGGTGAATAATATAATAAATAAAATAAAAAATACAGGCTTCCCTGGTGGCACAGTGGTTGAGAGTCCACCTGCCAATGCAGGGGACACGAGTTCGTGCCCCGGTCTGGGAAGATCCCACATGCTGCAGAGCAGCTAAGCCTGTGAACCATGGCCGATGAGTCTATGCATCTAGAGCCTGTGCTCTGCAATGGGAGAGGCCACAACAGTGAGAGGCCCGTGTACTGCAAAAAAAATTAAATACATAAATAAAAAATAAATAAAAAATACACTAGAAGTAATCAATAGCAGAATAACTGAGGCAGAAGAACGAATAAGTGAGCTTGAAGATAGAATGGTGGAAATCACTGCTGTAGAGCAGAATAAAGAAAAAAGAATGAAAAGAAATGAGGACAGTCTCAGGGACCTCTGGGACAACATTAAATGCACCAACATTTGAATAATAGGGGTCCCAGAAGACAAAGAGAAAGAGAAAAGATCTGAGAAAATATTTGAAGACATTATAGTTGAAGACTTCCCTAATATGGGAAAGGAAATAGTCACCAAGGTCCAGGAAGTGCAGAGAGTCCTATAAGGATAAACCCAAGGAGAAACATGCTAGGACACATTAATTTATTAAATTAATTAATTTATTTATTTATTTTTGGCTGCATTGGGTCTTCATTGCTGCACGCAGGCTTTCTCTAGTTGTGGCAAGTGAGGGCTTCGCTTCTTTCTCTAGTTGTGGCAAGTGGGCTTCTCATTGCAGTGGCTTCTCTTGTTGCAGGGCACATGCTCTAGGCACACAGGCTTCAGTAGTTGTGGCTCATGGGTTCTAAAGCACAGACTCAATAGTTGTGGCACACGGGCTTAGTTACTCCACAGCATGTGGGATCTTTCTGGACCAGGGCTCAAACCCATGTCCCCTGCATTGTCAGGTGGATTCTTAACCATTGTACCACCAGGGAAGTCCAACACATATTAATTAAACTAACAAAAATAAAATACAAAGAATAAAAATTAAAAGCAGGAAGGGAAAAGCAAAAAAATAACATACAAGGCATACAAGGTAATCCCATAAGGTTATCATCTGGTTTTTCAGAAGAACCTCTGCAGGCCAGAAGGGTGTGACATGATATATTTCAAGTGATGAAAGGGAAAAATCTACAACGAAGATTACTCTACCAAGGAAGGATTTCATTCAGATTTGACAGAGAAATCAAAAGCTTTACAGAAAAGCAAAAGCTAAGAGAATTCTGCACCACCAAACCAGCTTTACAGCAAGTGCTAGAGGAACTTCTCTAGGCAGGAAACACAAGAGAAGGAAAAGACCTACAAAAACAATCCCAAAACAATTAAGAAAATGGCAATAGGAACATACCTGTCAATAATTACCTTAAATGTAAATGGATCAAATGTTCCAACCAAATGACACAGACAGGCTGAATGGATTAAAAAAACAAGACCTGTATATATGTTGTCTACAAGAGACCCACTTCAGACCTAGGGACACATACAGACTGAAAATGAAGGGATGGAAAAAGATATTCCATGTAAATGGAAATCAAAAGAAAGCTGGAGTAGCAATACTCATATCAGACAAACTAGACATTAAAATAAAGACTGTTACAACAGACAAGGAAGGAAAATATGTACTGATCAAGGGATCAATCCAAGAAAAAGATATAAAAAATGTAAATATTTATGCACCCAATATAGGAGAACTACAATATATAAGGCAACTGCTAATAACCATAAAAGGGGAAATCAACAGTAATGCAATAATAGTGGGAGACATTAACACCCCACTTACACAAATGGACAGATCATCCAGACAGAAAATTAATAAGGAATCACAAACCTTA
This sequence comes from Lagenorhynchus albirostris, assembly GCF_949774975.1. Classification (NCBI taxonomy): domain Eukaryota; kingdom Metazoa; phylum Chordata; class Mammalia; order Artiodactyla; family Delphinidae; genus Lagenorhynchus; species Lagenorhynchus albirostris. The sequence goes on along the minus strand of NC_083112.1, from coordinate 40,110,051 downwards.
CATGACACATTAGGCCATTTAGACTTAATTGATGTTTATAGGACATTCCATCTGAAAACAGCAGAATACTTTCTTCTCAAATGCACATGGAACATTCTCCAGGATAGGTCACATCTTATGTGATAAATCAATCCTTGGTAAATTTATGAAAATTGAAATCATATCAAGCATCTTTTCTGACCACAACACTATGAGATTGGAAATGAATTACATGGAAAAGAAAAACTATAAAAAACACAAACTCATACAGGCTAACCAATATGTTACTAAATAATCAATGGATTTCTTCAGTGGAAGAAATCAAAGAGGGAATTAAAAAATACCTAGTGAAAAATTACAACAAAAACACAATAATCCAAAACCTATGGGATGCAGCAAAAGCAGTTCTAAGAGGGAAGTTTATAGCAATAAATGTTACCTCAGAAAACAAGAACAATCTCAAATAAATAACCTGTCCTTACACCTAAAGCAGCCAGAGAAAGAAGAACAAGAATCACTGAAAGTTAGTAGAAGGAAATAAATCATACAGATCAGAGCAGCAATAAATGAAATAAAGACAAAAAAAGAAAAAAAAAGCAAAGATCAATGAAACTAAAACCTGGTTCTTTGAGAACATAAACAGAACTGAAAAACCTTTAGCCAGACTCATCAAGAAAATGGGAGAGGGTTCAAATCAATAAAATTAGAAATAAAAAAAGAAGAAGTTACAATAGACACCACAGAAATACAAAGGATCATAAGAGATTACTACAAGCAACTAAACACAAATAAAATGGGCAAACTAAAAGAAATGGACAAATTCTTAGAAAGATACAAACTTCCAAGACTGAACCAGGAAAAATAGAAAATATGAACAGACCAATGATGAGTACTGAAAATGAAACTGTGATTAAAAATCGTCCAACAAAAAAAACTCCAGGACCAGATGGCTTCACAGATGAATTCTACCAAACATTTAAAGAAGAGTTTACACCTACCCTTCTGAAAATCTTCCAAAAAATTGCAGAGGAAGGAATACTCTCTAGCTCATTCTACAAGGGTACAAACATCCTGATACCAAAATGAGACAAAGATACCGGAAGAAAAGAAAATTACAGGTCAATATTACTGGTGAATATAGATGCAAAAATCCTCAAAAAAATACAGCAAACTGAATCCAACAATACATTAAAAGATCACACACCCTGATCAAGTGGGATTTATCCCAGAGATGCAAGGATTTTTCAATATCTACAAATCAATCACTGTGATACAGTACATCAACAAATTGAAGAATAAAAAAAACATATGATCATCTCAATAGATGAAGAAAAAGCTTTTGATAAATTTCAACACTGATTTATTATAAAAAAAAACTCTCCAGAAAGTGGGCATAGAGTGAACCTACCTCAACATAATAAAGGTCATATATGACAAACCCACAGCAAATATCATTCTCAATGGTGAAAAACTGAAAGCATTTCCTCTAAGATCAGGAACAAGACAAGGATGCCCACTCTCATCACTATTTTTCAACACACTTTTGGAAGTCCTAGCCGCAGTCATCAGAGAAGAAAAAGAAATCAAAGGAATCCACATGGGAAAAGAAGTAAAACTGTCACTCTTTGCAGATGACATGATACTACACATAGAAAACCCTAAAGATGCTACCAGAAAACTACTAGAGCTCATCAATAAATTTGGCAAAGTTGCAGAATACAAATTAATATACAGAAATCTCTTGCATTCCTATATACTAACAATGAAATATCAGAAAGAGAAATCAAGGAAACAGTGCCATTTATCATTGCATTAAAAATAACAAAATACCTAAGAATAAACCTACCTAAAGAGGCAAAAGACCTAAACCAAATATGACACAAACAGATGGAGAGGTATACCATGTTCTTGGATTGGAAGAATCAATATTGTCAGAATGACTGTACTACTCATAGCCATCTACAGATTCAATGCAATCCCTATCAAATTACCAATGGTATTTTCACAGAGTTAGAACCAAAAATTTTATGATGGAAACACAAATGACCACAAATAGCCAAGGTAAATTTGAGAAAGAAAACAGAGCTAGAGAAATCAGACTCCCTGACTTCAGAATATACTACAAAGATACAGTTATCAAATCATTATCATACTGGCACAAAAACAGAAATATAGATCAATGCAACAGGATAGAAATTCCAGAGATAGACCCATGCACTTATGGTCAACTAATCTATGACAAGGGAGGCAAGAATATACAGTGGAGAAAAGACAGTCTCTTCAATAAGTGGTGCTGGGAAAACTGGAGAGCTACATGTAAAATAATGAAATTAGGACACACCGTAACACTATATGTACAAAAAAAAAAAAACTCAAAATAGATAAAGACCAAAATGTACAGCTGGATACTATAGAATTCTTAGAGGAAAACATATGCATAACACTCTCTGACATTAAAAAAAACAAACAAACAAAGAAAAACAATATCTTTTTTGATCCATCTCCTAGAGTAATGAAAATACAAACAAAATAAACAAATTGGACCTAATTAAACTTAAAATCTTTTGCACAGCAAAGGAAACCATAAACAAAAGACAACCCACAGAACGGGAGAATATATTTCCAAAGGAAATGACTGACAAGGGATTAATCTCCAAAACATACAAACAGCTCATGCAGCTCAATATCAAAAAAACAAAGAACACAATCAGAAAATGGGTGGAAGATCTAAATAGACCTTTCTCCAAAGAAGACATACAGATGGCCAAAAGGAACATGAAAAGATGCTCAATATTACCAACTGTTAGAGAAATACAAATCAAACTACAATGAGGTATCACCTCACACCGATCAGAATGGCCATCATCAAAATATTTACAAACAATAAATGCTGGAGAGGGTGTGGAGAAAAAGAACCCTCCTACACTCTTGGTGGGAATGCAAACTGGTACAGCCACTATGGAGAACAGTATGGAGGTTCCTTATGAAACTAAAAGTAGAGCTACCTTATGATCCAGCAATTCCACTCCTGGGCATATATCTGGAGAAAACCATAATTTTAAAAGGTACATGCACCCCAATGTTCTTTGCAGCACTATTTAAAATAGCCAGGACATGGAAACAACTTAAATGTCCATCAACAGAGGAATGGATAAAGAAGATATGGTACATATATACAATGGAATATTACTCAGCCATAAAAAAGAACAAAATAATGTCATTTGTAGCAACATGGATGGACCTAGAGATTCACCTCTTGTCATACTGAGTGAAGTAAGTCAGACAGAGAAAGACAAATATCATATGATATCACTTATATGTGGAATCTAAGTAAAGTCTACAAATGAACTTATCTACAAAACAGAAATAGAGTTTCATATGTAGAAATTAAACTTATGGTTACCTGGGGGTAAGGGGAGGCATAAATTGGAAGTTTGGGATTGACACATACACACTACTATATATAAAATAGATAACTAATAAGGACCTACTGTATAGCACAGGGAACTTTACTCAATACTCTGAAATGGCCTATATGGGAAAAAAATCTAAAAAATAGTGGATATATGTATAACAGATTCACTTTGCTGTACACCTGAAACTAACACAACATTGTAAATCAACTATACCCCAATACAAATTTTAAAAAAAATTTAAATAAAAAAATAATTATATGTACAAAGCTATAAACTAAAAACAAACAAAAAAATATATATGTCAAATGTTGAAATCAGTACTCAGCATGAACTAACATAAATTATTTTTTAAATGGACAAAGAAAGCCAAAAGGAGATTATTAATGAATGTGGTTTATACACTTGAGGAAAAGAGAGATCAATCTATAAGGAAACGGACACCCAAAAGTCTTAAAAATGAATCTTCCCAAGTCAATATATATACAGGCATTAAGATAAGTGCAAGTAGTGAAATGATGAAAAAAATAGAGAACTTATTCTCAATAAACATACTTTTTTATAGGGTTTCTCAATATGGGGTCCGTGACGGGGATTCAGGGATCTTTGACTCCATATTATTGAATGCAAAATAATTCTGTGGCATGTGGTATCATACAAAAATTTTCAGAATCTTCAAGGAGTCAGTGACCCAAAAGAATTTAGATACTTGGAAATAATTTTCATATATGTAAACAATTCTGCTAAAGTATGGTAGATGCTAATATAAAAATAGTGTAGAGTGATAGTACAGAGAAGGTGACCATCTCCATTCTGTGAGTCTTAAAAGGAGCTCACAATGGAAATCGTACTGGCACTAAAATCTATAGTAGTTTCCCCATATAATACTACTTACAAAAAACACTCAAGATGAAAAAATAAAATGAATTTAGAGAAATTCAACTGGTTTGCTAAAGTTGAAACATAATGCACAGGAAGGGGCATTGGATAAAGAAGATTAGAGTTGGGTTATGACATGCTTGTAGATTGGTTGCTGTCAATATTCCTTCCAAAGCTTTTTAGATCTCTTGTAACCTGAGAACTTAAAGCAATTGGCCTGTGATCCATTCACTGGGGGGACATCACTGGGGTGAAGAAACAAAAACAGGTGACATCGTCTACTTTTCTAGTCAATTTCCTTCCAGGTAAATAGGCTGATGATATTTACAAGGAAGAAAAAAAACATATCTATTGAATGTCTGCAGATAAAGGGATATTTATGGTTAATTAACCAATAATTTATGAGGTTTGTCTTCCTGGTGATTCATGTAAGCTACTCCCACCTCTAGAGCATAAGATTAGATGCTTTGTAATTTAAATGTTTCTCTTCCTATGTGAGGTAACTCCAGGAACTTCAGTTAGAGACCTCATGCATTACTCTGTGCCCGAGGTACAGGCGTTGTAGAGGCCCATGATATCCCGTATCCTTAAAATTATTAGTAAATCTTGATGCTGGGTAAGATCTTTGATTAGCACAATTTGATTTGACAGTCTGATCCTTTGTGTCTCACACACTGATTCTAAACACCCACCCCACAAACAAGCACCCTCACCTTCAGGTAGGACAAAGGCTGAAGTATACTTTCTGCCCCATCAGGCTGTAATGAGGGTTTTGGATTGAAACTGCACTTCGTTAGACTTCTTCCCTTTCCCCTGTTCTGATTCCTCACTCCCTCATCAGTTTATCTTGGTAGCACTTCCTCAATAAATTACTTGCATCTGAACCTTTGTTTCAGCATCTGTTTTTCAAAAACTTGACCTTCTACAGACTGCATATAGTGAGATATTTAGACTTTAACATGACTTTAACGCACACAGAAAACGGAAACCACTGAAGGATTTGGAATAGAAAAATAATCCCCCAAATTATGAGAAAATGACAGAAGTGAGCTACGATACTTGTCAAAGAAGAAAGCACTGTTTTTCATTTTAGTACTGACTTCTGTCCTTTGTTTTTTATCAGTTCTTTGCTTTACTCTTTGCAGTGTCCCTGAAGCTCAATGAAATGAATGTGGAATTTGAAGGACAATTCAGTTTTTAAAAGGAGCAGCACTTTTAAACTATTGAAACAAAACAAAATAAAGTATGTTATAATCAGTAAATATTTTTCTCTTTAACATTCTACAAATGCCAATATATAAATTAAATTTTAACTCCCGTGAAGCACCAATTGAAAAAGCAATTTTGTGAAGAGTGTAGAACTAATAAAGTTTAATAAGGATTGTTGGAACATCAGTTCATTTCTCCAAACACCTGAGAGACCTCTCAGGCTTAATTGAGTCAAAATAACTTCTCAATTCAAGTTGACACAATATTATGTTCATTATTTCTGATTAGGTGACAGCAGTGAGTACGAAGAAGTAAAGAAATGGGGAGTGGGGGGTAGAAACAAATATTCTGAAATTAATTTTTTATTAAGAAATGTTTAAAAATCTAATATACATAACCAGTGAAATGAGAATAAAATTTTTATTTCAAAGTTGTAAAGACTGATGAATTTTCTCTGTATATAGAGCCATAAGAACATTTTAAGTCTTAGATAATAAATGCCTGGCTAGAATCATCTAGGAAAAAGATAAAGAATTGTTATGTGTTAGTTGTTTAATGCCATAAACTAATGTGTTTAACTCAGGTATGTCTCTGATAAGAACTGACAAAGGAAATTTAGTTAAATTTTAACCAAAGACTGTCAGTAAGAAAGCTTATGAAAACATATGCTCTTATGGAATAACAAAGGTGGAATCAAGGAAAAAAAAAAAGATTGAACTACAATGACACTTACTATTTATGCAAAGGCAATGTATCTTGTTGAACAGCAAGGAATATAAATTCTTTCTGTCTGGGTTTGATTCTTAGGTCAGATATTTATTAACAGTATGATTTTGGGTAAGACACTTAACTATATGTCATGCTCCATTCTTTAAATTAGAGATAATAATAGTACCTATCTCACAGGATTATTAAGGATAATATACACAAAGCACTTAGAATATTGTAAGGATTATATGTAAAGCATTTAAAATGGGGCTATTACAGAGTAAGCACCATATAAATGCTATACTCTGTTATTATAAAGGTTATTAATTAATGTTTATGCCTGAATAATGACTGAGGAATAAAACAAGGGGCAAAACAGTGTTTGTAAATGTTAAATATAAAAAATGTTTAAATAGCACATAGGCAAAATATGCTAATACTTAAGTAGAAAACTAAAGCTGTCAGACCTTTAATGTTGACTTCTTATTAAGCAAATAATGCACCTGTAAATACTGGAATTTTCTTCCTTGAATTTGTTCTCTCTTTAGTCACCAGCATTTTTAAATGCTTATGTAAGAATGTTGCTTCAAAATATTTTTATGGGATAATATGTCCACCTAAGCAAATGAATTCACTAATATGGATGAAAAATATAAAAATTACAGCATTTAATGTCAATTAATATATTAATTAACCTACTCATTATTTAACTTCTGTTTTGTTTCTAACACTATGTTCAGTGATAATATGGAAATGAATATGACAAACTTCCTGCTGTGATACAAGTTTACCACCTATTAGAGGAGACAGGCATCCCTAGTTCCTACATATTCTGATAGGGTTAGAGTAATGTTTTGTCCAGGGAAACAAAATAATGAAGCCCTTCTCCTTGCCAGTGGAACCAAATATGGCTTTCCAGAACTGAAAATTATTGCAATGAATTTGAATTAAGGTCTTCATATTAATTATTTCTACTGTAAAATGAGTAGACAATACTTAAGAGCTTCATAAACAACACCCATCATGTATGTTTTAGGTGTCTTTATTTAGGAACTCCAAGACAATTTTGAACCAAATATAAAATATCTGACAACAAAATTGACCTTGATTTAATGCCAGAATTCATTCCACAGTACTTACAGAAGTGAAAGTTTAAGTACTCTACAGGTATTACTAAATGTAAACTTGTGAAAGTTACACAACCTCTTTGAGTTTACACATTTGTGAAATAGGGAGAGTAACATAAAGTTAACTTCTGACATTTTAGTACAAAGTACAAGGCCTGGAATATAGTAGGTATTCAAGATGTGGTGGCTAATATCTGTGTTGTTAAATTATTATCAGTGTTAGGAGAGAATTAAATTTGTTAATGACAATAACCATGCAAAAAGATAACTCTCTTCTTTATTATTATATTCTTTTCTAGAATTAATGATAACCCAGCACAAATCTGTGTCCTTCAGAGTAGCTGCATATTACAAAAATGACCAAGGAATACAGATTTTTCTGGTTCTAGCCAGAAACTTTAAAAAAACATGATATTTCTGCTTTGGGGTGTTGCTCATAAATTCCTTGGAGAATCTTGTGAATGTTACTGTCAATCAATTCAAATGAATAAATGCACATATATACAGTCTTTACATAAAATTCCATGGAGCTAAATTTAAGAAACATAGACACACATAAACACATACATACACATATGTATGTATGTATATATCTTGAGCTCACAGTATCCAAAACTAAGGCATCAAATATCATGTCAGAATTCTTGATCTGAATCCTCTATATATGTCTTACTTCAGAACTTAAAATTAACTTTATCTTTGTGTGAATTTCTTAGCTATAGGAAACATTATACAATCACCTTTGCACTTTCTGAAATGACATGCTTTTTGGTAAATCTGTGAAAAAACATAGAGCATAAAGATCCCTTCTTTGAATTCACTTATTTGAAACTGAATGCTTTTTCTCTATGTTAGGAAATCACAGAGAGTATATTTTTGGTAAGTTATGGTTTTAAAATCTAGCATTAAAAAAATAGTTAACATATTGCAGTTGTATCCTTTTAATGCAATGAATATTAAACAAGAAGAATAGCCGTGATAGGAAAATGGTAAAGTGTCTGTCAATGTTGATATTGGCCTCTGAGCAAGGTTGTCCTAAGCATGGCTCTCTTAGCTTGCAGAGAAAGATTTAAGAGCAATTAAAAAGTCAACTTGACTCGGAGACATTGGAAGTGTGAATTGGTAAGGCAAACTAAGATAAGCGAAAACTGGCAACAAAGTCCAATTCTTAAACTCAGAATTTTACTTTTAGGTTTCAACCCTGTTTATGATGCTTAATGTTCACAATTCTCTTGTCTCTATCTAAACCACCTTGTTTAGCTTTCATTTTCTAGTGAAGCATAAGTTTGATTTTGACAGATTTAATTGAGCATCAACTGTCTACCTTATCCTGGTATTTCGATGGTGGAGAGAGGTGTCCAGAGCCATGATAAAAATTATCTAATTAGATTTTAAAATCAAAATAGTATAACCTTTTTGTACATCAGAAATAGTCTAAAGAATCTCCTTTCCATTTTCAAAATGTACATTATCAATGAAGAAAGTTGTATTTAGTTGTAATAAAAACTTTGTGATATGTGGAGTGAAGGAGAGTCTTCACACAGATTTTTTTCATCTGTTTCCTTACCCTCCAGATTTATGAGTATTCTAGGCAAGAAAAATGAAAAAGACAAAAAGAAAACAAAACAAAAAAATAATATAAATACACATACTTTATTTTAAAAATAGGAACTCATTCAAACCCACTAGTAACAAAAATGCAAATTAAACGAGGCATATTATTTTTCTTATAAAATTGAGAAAAAAATCCACAAAAGATGAAGAGATGGTGGTTCATTTCATTATTCATTAAATATGTATTGGGTACATACAGTGAAACACCGTTTGAAATTTTAGAGGTATATCTATAACAATGACAAAATACTTGCTCTCATAGATTTTTGTATTCCAGTGAGAGAATACAGAAAATAAGTACCTGAATAAACAATAAAAATACATTCAGGAATATATGAATTATGTGAAGAAAATTAAATAAGGCTACATGACAGAGAATGACTATGTTGGGAGGAGCTATTTTTGAGTGAGTATTCAGTGAAAGCTTCTCTGAGGAGGTACTTTTTTATCTATGGTGAATAACAAGAAGCCAGCCTTGAGGAAAACATATTTTGTTTGTTCATTTGTTTGTTTTCCAAGCACAGGAAACTGCTAGAGCTATACCATAGCTATACCATCTCTATTGAGATGATCATATGATTTTTATTCTTAAATTTGTTAATGTAATGTGTCACATTAATTGATTTGTGGTTATTGAACCCTCCTTGCATCCCTGGGCTATATCCCACTTGATCATGGTGTATGTTCATTTTAATATTGAATTTGGTTTGCTAATCTTTCATTGAGAATTTTTACATGTATGTTCATCAGTGATGTTGGCCTGTAATTTTCTTTTTTTGGGATATCTTTGTCTGGTTTTGGTATCAAAGTGTTACTGGATTCATAGAATGAGTTAATAAGCATATCTTCCTCTGCAATTTTCTGAAATACTTTGAGGAGCATAGGTGTTAACTCTTCTCTAACTGTTTGGTAGAACTCACCTATGAACATATCTGATCATGAACTTTTTTCTGTTGGTAGTTTTTAAACAACTGATTTAATTTTAATATTGGTAATTAGTGTGTTTGTATTTTCTATGTTTCTAGTTCAGTCTTAAGAGATTGTACATTTCTGAGAATTTATCATTTTCATCTGCCTTGTCCTTTTATTGGCATATAATTTCTCAGAGTAATCTCTCACAATTCTCTGTTTCTGTGGTATAAATTATAACTTCCCCTTTTTCATTTCTGACTTTATTGATTTGGGCCATCTCTTTTTTTTTTTTCTTTTTCTTGATGAGTCTAAATGTCTATCAATTTTGTTGGTTTCACAGAAACAGCTCTTTGTTTCACTGATCTTTTCTATTGTTTTCTTGTCTCAATTTCATTTATTTCTCTCTGATCTTTATAATTTATTTTCTTCTACTTTGTTATTGATTTTTTCTTCCTTTTCTGGTTCCTTTAGATATAAGGTTAAGTTGCTTATTTGAGATTTGTTGTTTGCTGATGTAGGCATGTATCGCTATAAACTTGCCTATTAGAACTGCTTTTGCTGCATCCCATAAATTTTGGATTATTGTGGATTTGTTTTCATCTACTTCAGGAGCTTCCAGTTTTTTGTTTTTTTTAAATTTCTTCTTTGATTTCTTCAGTGATCCATTTATTGCTTAGTCTGCGTATGCTTGTGTTTTTTGCAGTTTTATTTCTTGTAGTTGATTTCTAGTCTCACAGCATTGTGGTCAGAAGAGATGCTTAATATTATTTCAATTTTCTTAAATTTACTAAGATTTGTTTTGTTGCCTACTCTGTGATCTATTCTGGAGAATATTCCTTGCACACTTGAAAGAAATGTGTATGTGTGTGTGTATATACATAAAAAGTCAGTGGAGCTTCAAGATGGCAGAAGAGTAAGATGTGGAGATCACCCTACTCCCCACAAAAATATCAGAAATACATCTACATGTGGAACAACTCTTACAGAGCACCTACTGAATGCTGGCAGAAGACCTCAGACCTCCTCAAAACCAAGAAACTCCCACATACCTGGGTAGGGCAAAAGAAAAAAGAAAAAACAGAGACAAAAGAATAGAGATGGGACCTGCACCAGTGGGAGGGAGCTGTGAAGGAGGGAAGGTTTCCACACACTAGGAAGCTGCTTCATGGGTGGAGACTGCAGGTGGCAGAGGGGTGAAGCTTTGGAGCCACGGAGGAGAGCGCAGCAACAGAGGTGCAGAGGGCAAAGCGGAGAGATTCCTTCACAGAGGACTGGTGCCGACCAGCACTCACCAGCCCGAGAGGCTTGTCTGCTCACCTGCCAGGGCAGGCAGGGGCTGGGAGCTGAGGCTCCATCTTCGGAGGTCGGATCCCAGAGAGAGGACTGGTGTTGGCTGTGTGAACACAGCCTGAAGTGGGTTAGTGCAACACAGATGGCCAGGACGAAGTCCGGGGAAAAGTCTGGAGCTGCCAAAGAGGCAAGAGACTTTTTCTTGCCAATTTGTTTCCTGGTGCTCAAGGAGACGGGATTAAGAGTGCTGCATAAAGGAGCTCCAGAGATGGGTATGAGCTGCTGCCATCAGTGTGGACCCCAGAGACGGGCATGAGATATTAAGGCTGCTGCTGCAGCCACCAAGAAGCCTGTGTGCAAGCACAGGTCACTATTCACACCTCCCCTCCCGGGAGCCTGTACAGCCTGCCACTGCCAGGGTCCTCTGATCCAGGGACAACTTCCCCAGGAGAACACACGGCATGCCTCATGCTGGCCTCTGTGGCCACAGGCTCACCCTGCATTCCATAACCCTCCCTCCCCCCTGGCCTGAGTGAGCCAGAGCCCCTGAATCAGTTCCTCCTTTAACCCCATCCTGTCTAAGCGAAGAACAGATGCCCTCAGGCAACATACATGCAGAGACAGGGCCTTATCCAAAACTGAACCCCAGGATCTGTGCAAACAAAGAAGTGAAAGGGAAAACTCTCCCAACAGCCGCAGGAGCAGTGGATTAAATCTCCACAATCAACTTGATGTACCCTGTACCTGTGGAATAACTGAAGAGACAATGAATCATTCCAAATTTAGGAGGTGGATTTTGGGAGCAATGATATATATATTTTTCCCCTTTTTCTCTTTTTCTGAGTGTGCATGTGTATGCTTCTGTGTGTGATTTTGTCTGTATAGCTTTGCTTTTACTATTTGTCCTAGGGTTCTCTCTGTCCATTTATTTTGAATTTTTCTTAGTATAGTTTTCAGCACTTGTTATCATTGTGGATTTGTTTCTCAGTTAGGTCACTCTGTTCTTTCTTTTGTTCCTTTTTTAATTTTTATTACTTAAAACAAATTTTTTAATAATTATTTTTTATTATTTACTATAATTATTTTATCTTCTCCTTTCTTTCTTTCTTCTTTTTCTCTCATGTTTTTTGAGCCGTGTGGATGAGTCTTTGGTGCTCCAGCCAGGGGTCAGGGCTGTGCCTCTGAGGTGGGAGAGCCAACTCCAGGCCGTTGGTCCACAAGAGACCTCCCAGCTCCACGTAATATTAAATGGCAAAAGTCTCCCAGAGATCCACACCTCTATGCCAATACCCAGCTCCACTCAACAACCAGCACGCTACAGTGTTGGACACACTATGCCAAACAACTAGCAAAACAGGAACACAACCCTACCAATTAGCAGAGAGGCTGCCTAAAATCATAATAAGGCCACAGACACCCAAAAATACACCACCAGATGTGGACCTCCCCACCAGAAAGACAAGAACCAGCCTCATCCATCAGAACAGAGGCACTAGTCCCCTCCACCAGAAAGACTACACAACCCACTGAACAAACTTTAGCCACTAAGGCAGACACCAAAAACAACGGGAACTACGAACCTGCAGCCTGCAAAAAGGAGACCCCAAACACAGTAAGATAAGCAAAATAAGAAGACAGAAAAACACACAGCAGTTGAAGGAGCAAGGTAAAAACCAACCATACCTAACAAATGAAGAGGAAATAGGCAGTCTACCTGAAAAAAAGATTCATAATAATGATAGTAAAGATGATCCAAAACCTTGGAAATACAATGAAGAACATACAAGAAACGTTTAACAAGGATTTAGAAGAACTAAAAAGCAAACAAACAGTAATTAACAACAGAATAAATGAAATTAAAAATTCTCTAGAAGGGATGAATAACAAAATAACTGAGGCAGAAGAACGGATAAATGACCTGGAAAATAAAAGAGTGGAAATAACAACTGCAGAGCAGAATAAAGCAAAAGGAATGAAAAGAAATGAGGACAGTCATAGAGACCTCTGGACAATGTTAAACACACAAACATTTGAATTATAAGGGTCCCAGAAGAAGAAGAGAAAAAGAAAGGGACTGTGAAAATATTTGAAGAGATTATAGTTGAAAACTTCCCTAATATGGGAAAAGAAATAGTTAATCAAGTCCAGGAAGCAGAGAGTCTTCAGGATAAATCCAAGGAGAAACACACCATGACACATATAAATCAAAGCATCAAAAATTAAATACAAGGAAAACATATGAAAAGCAGCAAGGGAAAAGCCACAAATACCATACAAGGGAATCTCTATAAGGTTAACAGGTGATCTTTCAGCAGAAACTCTGAGAGCCAGAAGGGAGTGGCAGGACATATTAAGTAATGAAGTAATGGAGGGGAAAATCCTATAATCAAGATTACTCTACCCAGCAAGGATCTCATTCAGATTTGATGGAGAAATTAAAACCTTTACAGACAAGCAACAGCTAAGAGAATTCAGCACCACAAAACCAGCTTTAAAACAAATGATAAAGGAAGTTCTCTAGGCAGGGAACACAAGAGAAGGAAAAGACTTACAATAACAAACCCAAAACAATTAAGAAAATGGTAATAGGAGCATACATATTGATAATTACCTTAAATGTAAATGAATTAAATGCTCCCAACAAAAGACATAGACTGGCTGAATGGTTACAAAAACAAGACCCATATATATGCTGTCTACAAGAGACCAACTTCAGACCTAGGGACACACACAAACTGAAAGTGAGGGGATGGAAAAAGATATTCCATGCAAATGGAAATCAAAAGAAAGCTGGAGTAGCAATTCTCATATCAGACAAAATAGACTTTAAAGCAAAGACTATTACAAGAGACAAAGAAGGACACTACATAATGATGAAGGGATCAATCCAAGAAGAAGATATAACAATTGTAAATATTTATGCACCCAACATAGGAGCACCTCAATACATAAGGCAAATACTAACAACATAAAAGGGGAAATCAACAGTAACACAATCAGAGTAGGGGACTTTAACACCCCCATTTCACCAATGGACAGATCATCCAAAATGAAAATAAATAAGGAAATACAAGCTTTAAATGATGCATTAAAAATATGGACTTAAGTGATATTTATAGGACATTCCATCCAAAAGCAACAGAATACACTTTATTCTCAAATCAAGCCTTGGTAAATTTAAGAAAATTGAAATAATATCAAGTATCTTTTCTGATGACAATCCTATCAGACTAGATATCAATTACAGGAAAAAATCTGTAAAAACTACAAACACATGGAGGCTAAACAATACACTACTTAATAACCAAGAGATCACTGAAGAAATCAAAAAGGAAATCAAAAAATACCTAGAAACAAATGACAATGAAAACACGATCACCAAAAACCTATGGAATTAAGCAAAAGCAATTCTAAGAGGGAATTATATAGCAATGCAATTCTACCTTAAGAAACAAGAAACATCTCAAATAAACAACCTAATCTTACACCTAAAGCAATTAGAGAAAGAAGAACAAAAATACCCCAAACTTAGCAGAAGGAAAGAAATCATATAGATAAGAGCAGAAAAAAATGCAAAAGAAATGAAGGAAATGAAAGCAAAGATCAATAAACTTAAATTGGGTTCTTTGAGAAGATAAACAAACTTGATAAACCATTAGCCAGACTCATCAAGGAAAACAGGGAGAAGACTCAAATCAATAGATTTAGAAATGAAAAAGAAGTAACAACTGACACTGCAGAAATACAAAGGATTATGAGAGATTACTGCAAGCAACTCTATGCCAATAAAATGGACAACCTGGAAGAAATGGACAAATTCTTAGAAAAGCACAACCTTCCAAGACTGAACCAGGAAGATATAGAAATTATGAACAGACCATTCACAAGCATTGAAATTGAAACTGTGATTAAAAATCTTCCAAAAAGCAGAAGTCCAGGACCAGATGGCTTCACAGGTGAATTCTACCAAACATTTAGAGAAGAGCTAACACCAACCCTTCTCAAACACTTCTAATATATAGCAGAGGGAGGAAAACTCCCAAACTCATTCTACAAGGCCACCATCACCCTGATACCAAAACCAGACAAAGATGTCACAAAGAAAGAAAACTACAGGTCAATATCACTGATGAACATAGATGCAAAAATCCTCAACAAAATACTAACAAACAGAATCCAATAGCACATTAAAAGGATCCTACATCATGATTAAGTGGGGTTTATCCCAGGAATGCAAGGATTCTTCAATATATGCAAATCAATGTGATACACCATATTAACAAATTGAAGGAGAAAAGCCATATTAACATCACAATAGATGCAGAGAAAGCTTTTGACAAAATTCAACACCCATTTATGATAAAATCCCTCCAGAAAGTAGGCATAGAGGGAAGTTACCTTAACATAATAAAGGCCATATATGACAAACCCACAGCCAACATCATCCTCAACGGTGAAAAACTGAAACCATTTCTACTAAAATCAGGAACAAGACAAGGTTGCCCACTCTCACCACTCTTATTCAACATAGTTTTGCAAGATTTAGCCACAGCAATCAGAGAAGAAAAAGGAATCCAAATCAGCAAATAAGAAGTAAAGATGTCACTGTTTGCAGATGACATGACAATATACACAGAGAATCCTAAAGATGCTACCAGAAAATGACGAGAGCTAATCAATGAATTTCGTAAAGTAGCAGCATACAAAATTAATGCACAGAAATCTCTTGTATTCCTATACACTAATGATGAAAAATCTGAAAGTGAAATTAAAAAAAAACCACTCCCATTTACCTTTGCAACAAAAAGAATAAAATACCTAGAAATAAACCTACCTAAGGAGACAAAAGTTCTGTATGCAGAAAATTATAAGACACTGATGAAAGAAATTAAAGATGATACAAATAGATGGAGAGACATACCATGTTCTTGGATTGGAAGAATCAACATTGTGAAAATGGCTCTACTACCCAAAGCAATCTACAGATTCAATGCAATCCCTATCAAACTATCACTGGCATTTTTCACAGAACTAGAACAAAAAATTTCACAATTTGTATGGAAACACAAAAGACCCCGAATAGCCAAAGCAATCTTGAGAAAGAAAAACAGAGCTGGAGGAATCAGGCTCCCTGACTTAAGACTATACTACAAAGCTACAGCAATCAAGACAGTATAGTACTGGCACAAAAACAGAAATATAGATCAATGGAACAGGATAGAAAGCCCAGAGATAAACCCACGCATATATGATCATGTTATCTTTGATAAAGGAAGCAAGAGTATACAGTGGAGACAAGACAGCCTCTTCAATAAGTGGTGCTGGGAAAACTGGACAGCTACATGTAAAAGAATGAAATTAAAACACTCTCTACACCATACATAAAAATAAACTCAAAATTGATTGAAGACCTAAATGTAAGGCCAGACACTATCAAACTCAGAGGAAAACAGGCAGAACACTCTATGACATAAATCACAGAAAGATCCTTTTTGACCCACCTCCTAGAGAAATGGAAATAAAAACAAAAATAAACAAATGGGACCTAATGAAACGTCAATGCTTTTGCACAGCAAAGGAAACCATAAACAAGACCAAAAGATAACCCTCAGAATGGGAGAAAACATTTGTAAATGAAGCAACTGACAAAGGGTTAATGTCCAAAATTTATAAGCAGCTCATGCAGCTCAGTATCAAAAAAAGAAACAATCCAATCCAAAAATGGGCTGAAGACTTAAATACACATTTCTCCAAAGAAGATATACAGATTACCAACAAACACATGAAAGAATGCTCAACATCATTAATCATTAAAGAAATGCAAATCAGAACTACAATGAGATATCATCTCACACTGGTCAGAATGGCCATCATCAAAAAATCTAGAAATAATAAAAGCTGGAGAGGGTGTGGAGGAAAGGAAACCCTCTTGCACTGTTCTTTGGAATGTAAATTGATACAGCCACTATGGAGAACAATATGGAGGTTCCTTAAAAAACTACAAATAGAACTATCATATGACCCAGGAATCCCACTACTGGGCATAGACCCTGAGAAAACCGTAATTCAAAAAGAGTCCTGTACCACAATGTTCATTGCAGCTCTATTTACAATATCCAGTACATGGAAGCAAGAGATGAATGGATAAAGAAGATATGGCATATATATACAATGGAATATTAGTCAGCCATAAAAAGAAATGAAATTGAGTTATTTGTTGTGAGGTGGATGGATGTAGAGTCTGTCCTACAGAGTGAAGTAAGTGAGAAAGAGAAAGACAAATCCCGTATGTTAACACATATATATGGAATTTAAAAAAAAAAAAGGTCATAAAGAACCTAGGGGCAAGATGGGAATAAAGACACAGACCTACTAGAGAATGGACTTGAGGTTATGGAGAGGGGGAAGGGTAAGTTGGGACAAAGTGAGAGAGTTGCATGGACATATATACACTACCAAATGTAAAATAGCTAGTGGGAAGCAGTCGCATAGCACAGGGAGATCAGCTCGGTGCTTTGTGACCACATAGAGGGGTGGGATAGGGAGTGTGGGAGGGAGGGAGACACAAGAGGGAAGAGATATGGGGCTATATATACATGTATAACTGATTCACTTTGTTATAAAGCAGAAACTAACACACCATTTTAAAGCAATTATACTCCAATAAAGATGTTAAAAAATAATGTCAATTTACCATAATGTGTCCTTTAAGGCAAGTGTTTCTTTATATTCTTCTGGATGATCTGTCCATTGATGTAAGTGGAGTGATAAATTCCCTTACTATTACTGTTTTACTGTCAATTTCTCTCCTTATGTTAATATTTGCTTTATGTTTTTGGTGCTCCTATGTTGGGTGCATACCTATTCACAGTTGTTATGTCTTCTTTGATTGATCACTTGATCATTATGTTATATTCTTCTTTGTCTCATCTTACAATCTTTATTTCACAGTCTATATTTTCTGATATAATTATTGTTACCCTGGCTTTCTTTTCATTTCCATTTGCATGAAATACCTTTTTCCATTCCCTCATTTTCAGTCTGTGTGTGTTTTTAAATCTCAAGTGAGTCTCTTGTAGGCAGCGATTATATGGGTCTTACTTTTTTTAATCCATTCACTTATTCTATGTCATTTGATTGGAGCATTTATTCCATTTACATGTTATTATTGATAACTTATTGCCATTTCATTAATTATTTGGTTTTTTTTTTCCTTTTTTTTCCCTTTGATTTCTTCCCTTGTGGTTTGATGATTATCTTTAGTGTTAATGTTTGGATTCATTTCTCTTTTTTACTGTGTGTATCTATTATAGAATTTTGGGTTGTCTTTACTATGAGGTGTATATGTAGTAATCTCTATATACATGTGATTATTTTAAATTGCTAATCTCTTAAGTTCAAAAGCATTTTAGCAGCCCTGCATTTTTACTCCCCCTTCCATCATTTTTACTCATTTTGACATCATATTTTACATCTTTTTGTTTTGTGTATTTCTCAAATACTTATTGTAGATATTGATGGTTTTACTACTTTTGTCTTTTAATGGTCCTATTAGCTTTATACGTTGTTCATCTACTGCCTTTACTGCATATTTGCATTTGCCAGTGAAATTTTTCCTCTCAAATTTTTCATATTTCTAGTGTGGCCTTTTTCTTTTTCTTTTTTTTTTTTTCACTTAGAGAAATCCCTTTAGAATTTCTTGTAAGCTGTTTTAGTGGTGCTGAGGTCTTTTAGCTTTTGGCTGTGTGTAAAAGTTGTGCTCTCTCCATCAAATCAGAATGACATTCTTGCCAGGTAGACTAGTTCTGGTTGTAGGTTTTTCCCTCTCATCACTTTAAATATACTGTACCACTTTCTCTGATCTGCAGAATTTCTGCTGAAAAGTCAGCTGAAAGACTTATCAGAGGTCCTTTGTATGTAACTTGTTGTTTTTCCCTTTTTGCTTTTATATTCTCTCTTTATCTTTATATTTTGTCTTTTTAATTACAATGTGTTTTGGTGTGGTCCTTTTTGGGTTGATTCTGTGTGGGACTCTCTGTGCTTCCTGGACCGGGATGTCTGTTTCTTTTTCCAGATTAGGAAAGTTTTCCACTGTTAAGTCTTCAAATATATTCTCTGCCCTGTTCTTTCTCTAGTCCTTCTGGAACTCCTATAATATGAATGTTAGCATGCTTCACATTGTCTCAGAGGTCTCCTAAAGTGTCCTCATTTATTTACTTTAATTTTTTTCTGTTTAGCTTGAACGATTTCCACTACTCTTTCTTCCAGTTCACTGATCCATTCCTGTGTATCATCAAATCCACTGTTGATTCACTCTAGTGTATTTTTTTATTTCTTTACTGTATTATTCATGTCTGTTTTGGTCTTTGTTATATTTTCTTTGTTAAAAACTTCTAACTTTTCACTTTGTTCATCCAGTCTTCTCCCATATTCTTTGAGCATCTTTACTATCATTACCTTGAATTTTTTTATATATATATATATATAAATTTTATTTATTTTTGGCTGTGTTGGGTCTTCATTTCTGTGTGTGAGCTTTCTCCAGTAGCGGCGAGCAGGGACCACTCTTCATCACGGTGCACGGGCCTCTCACAGTCGCAGCCTCTCCCGTTGCGGAGCACAGGCTCCTGATGCACAGGCTCAGCAGCCATGGCTCATGAGGCCAGCAGCTCCGCGGCATGTGTGATCTTCCCGGACCAGGGCACAAACCCGTGTCCCCTGCATCGGCAGGTGGACTCTCAACCACTGTGCCACCAGGGAAGCCCCTACCTTGAACTTTTGATTGAGTGGATTTATTATCTCCATTTCATTTAATTATTCTTTTTGTGTGTTATTTTGTTCCTTTGTTTAAAACATTTTTTTTTATTGTTGCCTCATTTTGCCAAATTCACTGTTTTTTTTCCATGTATTTTGTAAGTTCGTTATGTTCTACCTGGAGAAATGGCTTTTTGTAGGATACATCCTATGTGTCCCAGCAATGCATGCCCCTCTGGTCACCAGAGCTACATGCTCTAGGGGTGTTCCCTATGTGGGCCGTATGAATCTTTTTTTTTTTTTGGTGGCAGGCTTACTATTGTGTGCAGTCTGATAAATGTGGCTGATCCCTGTCTGGTTGGTTGCCAGACCCTGCTTTGTGCAGAGGCTGCTGGCCACTTGTGGGCAAGTCTGTGAATTGAGGCAACTGGCTGTGGAGCCCCAGGGTCTCCTGGGTTTAGTGTTGCCCCACTGGTGAATATAGTCAGGTTCTTCAGTGGGTTGTTGCAGGGTCAGGGGTCCTAGATCTAGTGTCTTCCTACTGGTAAGTGGGGCTGTTCTTAACTTCACTTGTTGCTGGGTTTGGGGTGACTCATAGCTGGTATGGGCCCACTGGTGAGTGGAGCTGTGTCCCAGAGTGGCTTGCTGAAAAGTCCAGCATGTCTTGGAGCTCATGTTGTTCTGTTGCTTTGTGAGACCAAGGCTGGTGGGTCCCATGGGTAGTACCAGCCTGCTAGTGGGCAGAGTCAGATCACAAGATCTTTGGTTGCAGGGCCCTGGCGGTTCCCAGAGTGGGTATGGACTGCTGTTGGGGGAGGCTGGTTCCTGACAGCTGACTACAGGCTCTAGAGAGTCCCAAAGCTCATGTCAGCCTGCTGGTGGGTGGGTCCAGATCCTGGGACAGCTGGTTGAGAACCCCAAGGTGTCTCAGAATGGTCTTGGCCTACTGGTGGATGGGGCTGGTCCCAAGACTAGAGCTGTCTCACTGGTGGTTCAGATCAGGACCCAGGATTTCCTGGGGCTGTTGTCTTCCCACAGTGGGTGATGCAGTTGCTAGGGTCTCTAGCTGCAAGAACCTGGGGATCCAGGGGCTAGTGCCAGCACACTGGTGTGTGGTTCTGTTTACTGGACCCTTTCGTGGACAGGGCAATGTCCCTGGGTAGCTGTGGGCTCAGGGAATATTAAGGCAGTTGGCCTGCTGTTGAGTTGAGCTGAGTCCTTGCTTAGTTAGTTGCTTGGCCTGAGGTGTCCCAGTGCTTGTGCTGACAGGCTGGTAGGTGGGACTTGGCCTGGTGATAATAAGCTACAGGGAAAATTCCAAAATGGTGCTAGCCTGCACCAGTGTTCTGATGGTAGATTAAGTGCCCCCAAATTGGTGCCACCAATGTTTATATACCCAAGGTGAGCTCCAGATGCTTCTTCCCTCTCTGGGAGATTCTTCATAATCAGTAGGTGGGTCTAACCTAGGCTTGTTTCAAATTACTGCTTTTTCCCTGGGTCCCAGAGCATGTTAGATTTTATGTGCATCCTTTAAGAGGGGAGTATCTATTTCTCACAGCCCTCTGGCTCTCCTGAAAGTTAGTCCCACTGACTTTCAAAGCCAGATGTTCTGGGGGATGGTATTTCCAGTGCAGACCCCCCATGCTTGGGAACCCAACGTGAGGCTCAGACCACTTGCTACTTGTGGCTCTGTAATTGTAATTATCCTCTTATTTGTGGGTCATCCACCCTGAGGTATGGGTCTTGACTATACCATGTCTTTGCCCCTCCTACCTGTTTCATTGTGGTTTCTTCTTTATATCTTTTGTTGTAGAAGGTGTTTTCTGCTAGTCTTCCAGTCTTTCTCATCATTAGTTGCTCTGTAAATAGTTGTAATTTTGGTGTGCCCAAGGGAGGAGGTGAATTCAAGGTCTTCTTACTCTGCCATCTTGGCCACTCTCTGTCATCCTGGATGTTTTTAAATTCTCTACTTTGAACAGTAGAGATTTTGTTGCAGTTGCAGTTATTTTTGTTGCAGTTGCAGTTAATTTTGTTGCAGTTATCATGTCTCATCTTCATCATATACTGGTGATATTTAGAGAAAATAGCATGCCTTTTGGCTATAGTGAATCATACATGGAGCCACTTTTGGACTTGATGGAGTCATGTATCCCTGGAGATATTGGGACTCAAGAAAAAACTGGATGAGACAGTTTACTTTGGAGGTGAATAGAAAATAATACACTTCCTGCAAAAAAACAAAACAAAACAAAAAAAAACCCACGATGTTTATGTATCTTAGGAAGACAAAGAGGTAGAATCCTACAGACACTGTTAATTGCCTATTCATTAGGAAATTCATTCTTCTTTAATAATAAAATCCCAATTTTCTTCAGGGTGATACTGGGCCCAGCTTAAGAAAATAGGTCACAAATTTTTATAACCCATCATGACACTACTATTAGCAAATCACCCACCGTTGTTTTTTGTTTGTTTAGAGTGGTAATATATCCAATTCTGGCCAGTGAGACCTAAGTGGAAAGCTGGTGAGGTAGGTGAAAGTGGTGGTATTTTTAGGGAAACATTACATTTCTGTTCAAGGGAAACAAGATATTTCTCCAATTTTTCTTCCTTCTTTAAGTTGTGTTAATGATGATATCCTTCCTAAATGAATTTTAACTTACAGAATATACTTTTTTTTTTTTTTTTGCATTACACGGGCCTCTCACTGTTGTGGCCTCTCCCGTTGTGGAGCACAGGCTCCGGACACACAGGCTCAGCGGCCATGGCTCACAGGCCTAGCGGCTCTGCGGCATGTGGGATCTTCCCAGACCGGGGCATGAACCCATGTCCCCTGCATCGGCAGGCGGACTCTCAACCACGGCACCACCAGGGAAGCCCCAGAATATACTTTTAATCAAACAGTTGCTAGTAGGCTTGTGATATAAATACAGCTAGAATGACCCTAGGGCCCATTTTCTTTTCTACTGCATTAAACTGCATCCTGGCATATATAATTCTCATCAAGAACATATACGGTATATACTTCACAAGGTAAATATTGAATGTTGGGTGAATTTGTTAAACAACACTCCATTATATCATTGAAAGGATATGTGACTGACCTTTCACCTAATAGTTTTAAATAAGTGTTTGTATATAATAAAATAATAATATAGTTCCTTAATCTCCCCATTTAAATTACAAATAATCTCTGAATGTTACTATTAGTCACACAAAAATTAGGATTTCCTCATGTTTTGGCCTATTTGCACAGATGTAGCAAGAGATGTTAATTAACCCAAGAAACTCCCTTGACCACATTATAATAGCAACACTTGATGTCAGAGAATCAATGTCTGTCTAGAAATATAATTATGAATACATGATTGGACTTTCTAAAACCTCTATTACTTAGTCTTTATCCTGATGTTAGGAGATCAACCCCCTCAAAACTTTCTCCACCTGGTTTCTTCTGTAGTATCTATAGATTTTGGTGGTCTTATTTTTTTAAGGTCACCAAAATTAGTCAACTTTGCTGACTTGCCAGGAAATAATTTTCCTCATCACTTCTGAAGCTGTGATTTTGTCATTCATGAAGATGACTGGAAAATTGCTATCAGTGGGAAGTTTAGCTGGAGTTACCATACCCAGGATCCTCAGTTTTCCTTCAAGTGCCCCTAAAACATGGCCATATTGGTATTCTCACTGCATAACCATCTCAGGGAAGTCAGACTTCATATATAATAGTTATCCTCCTCCAAGGTGTATAAGTATATGCAGCTAAGCTTTCTTAAGGTTTAGGTCAGCAATTAACCCAGTGTCATTCTGCCACTGGTTAAAGCAAACCACAGGCAAGCCCATAATAAAAGGGAGAAGACTAAACAAGAATGTGAATACTGGAAGGTATGGTTCATGGCAGGCCACCAAAGTGACAGTGTACTGCTATTTTTATATTATATAAAATCTTGATGCCAAATAGCCAACAAAGATGTTAGAATAATAAATGAATCAATAACAACAGAATCAAAATTTGTAGAACATTTATTGTGTACCTAAAAGTGAACAGTTTGTTTAAAAAAAATTAAAAGAATATCATGCAGTCACTAAAAAGATATTTATGAAATGAATGTGATAGTATAGAAAATACTTTTCTATTATTGAATTGTCTAAATATTCTCAAATGTAAATATATCTAAACTAAAATGTTTTAGTAATCTCCAAATTATATCATTAACATTTTTATTGAGAAAAATATCAGAAGTATTTCTATTGTATTCATGTCATAGGAAAAATAATTCCCCCCAAAAAATTGAGTACTATATTGTTTGCAACTATCAAATTTGTGTTTGTAAGGCTTTAGAAAAAGCATATTTAAAATATAAAATAATTGAGCTCTAAAGGAAAAGGATGAAACAGGAATTTAAAAAACATTCAAATAATGCTGCAATGAACATTGGGGTGCATGTATCTTTTCAAATTATGGTTTTCTCCAGGTATATGTGCAGGAGTGGGATTGCTGGATCATATGGTAATTCTATTTTTAGTTTTTTTGAGGAACATCTATACTGTTCTCCATAGTGGCTATACCAATTTACATTCCCACAAACATTGTAGGAGAATTCTCTTTTCTCCACATCCTCTCCAGCATTTATTATTTGTAGATTTTTTGATGATGGCAATTCTGACCAGTGTGAGGTGATACCTCATTGTAGTTTTGATTTACATTTCTCTAATAATTAGTGGTGTTGAGCACCTTTTCATGTGTTTGTTGGCCATCTGTATGTCTTCTTTGGAGAAATGTCTATTTAGGATTTCCACCCATTTATTTTACAATAACCAGGACATGGAAGCAACCTAAATGTCCATCAAGAGAGGAATGGATAACAAAGATGAGGTACATATATACAATGGAATATTACTCAGCCATGAAAAGGAAAAAATAGTGCCATTTGCAGAGACGTGGATAGACCTAGAGACTGCCATACAATGTGAAGTAAGTCCGAAAGAGAAAAACAAATATTGTGGATTTAGCATAATGGTACAGATGAATTTACTTGCAAAGCAGAAATAGAGATGCAGATGTAGCGAACAAACTTATGGATACCAAGGGGGGAAGAGGAGATGGGATGAATTCGGAGACTGGGATTGACATATATATACTACTATACATAAAATAGATAACTAATGAGAACCTATTGTAGAGCATAGGGAACTCAGTGCTCTGTGGTGACCTAAATGTGAAGGAAATCTTAAAAAGAGAGGATACATGTATATGTATAACTGATTCATTTTGCTGTACAGCAGAAACTAACACAACATTATAAAGCAACTATACTCCAATTTTTTTTTAATTGTTTCAAAAATTAATAAAGATTACAATTTTATTACTGTTAAAAGAAGCATTCAATTTGGAATATAATATACTCTGGAGATTATGCTGAACTAACTCTTTCATTAATATTAATTAATTTTTGCTTGTGCAAGTATAACATTTTTGTTTGGCAAGACATGAAAATGGAAACCAAAAATACCATCTTAAAAATGCAAAATTATCAACCAAACTGTGATTAGATATGCATAGTTGAAATATATTAATTTCATTTATATGTCTAAATCAATAAGCTTGTTCTTCTTACTGCTAAGTCACCAGTAGGGGAGATAGAGAGGATTGCATAATATTTAACACAATAATTTAATTGTTTAAATACTTTTGAATATATTTTATGCTCCAAAAATAACTTGTTACTTTATAAACGTCAAGGTTCTTGTTTTAGCCTTCAATTCTACCTTGACAGCACCTAAACACAGGGCTAAGTAACTAGGGTTTATTGAATTGGATAATCAAATATTTTTCTTCATATAATGATGATCCTATTTCTACAGTGTATTTTTATGTAACTAATACATGTTACCCACAATTATTTAATATGTTAGTGGCATATATTCCATATTATTTTTCCTGTTTTAAAAAATCCTTCATTACAGATATTAAGAAATTTAAACAGCTTTTGTTTACAGGCCAAACTCAAAGGTCACTTTTATTTTAAAAAAAGGACAAAAGATATTGATGTAAGAACAGATCTTTTCAGCAATAAAATAAAATGCAAACTTTTCTCAATTGAATATGAAAATAGAATGGTATGTTTCATTTAAAATTTCAAAAGTATTGTGTTATGTTTGCTTATTAAATACTTACTAAATATAGAGTGATGGCCCTTTCCCTTCTTCACTCAAGTAAAATTGATACTGGATAACTAGAATTCTTAAGGTTTGGGGGAAAACTGTGGTTCAGGTTTTAGTATTTATTTAGAAGAGATATTTGTTTTTTGCTCCTGAATCTAATGTGTATTAAATTTAAGAGGACACGTTAATGTGATTTTCTCATTTTCCTTTAGTTAAATTTTATAGGGGAACAGGGTGATAAATGTGTTAAACATTTTTCTAGACAAAGGAGGGCAGATTGAAAGAATCACTGATTGCCTTGAAACTCTCTATATCTCATCAAAGATAATATATGAAGTTAATTTTTTTAATCTTTGATAAAATAATCACGAAGTGATCATTTCTTAATTGGAGGTTTCAAGGAGGTTGCATCAGGGAGATTGCTCTTATATCTGAGATGTAGGTTAAAGTTTTCAAACTCTAGTATGAGCAATGGCAATGAGTTCCTTGAAAACGTTTGGGAACAATAGACAAAAATAAATTGGTGTCAGAATGTAGAAACAAATATGCTTAATTTGTATGAACATGTATTTCAGAAACTTCACTGATTTAACTAATTTCATGTTAACATAAATATATCCAAGTTAATTATTTCTAGGTTTTGGCAGAATGTATATAGAAAGTTGGTCTCTTGGGAGATTGGGATTGACATATATACACTAATATGTATAAAATAGATAACTAATAAGAACCTGCTGTATAAAAAATAAATAAAATAAAATTCAAAAAAAAAGAAAGTTGGTCTCACATTGTTTTGACTTGTATTTTACTTGAAGTATTCTCCCTTTTGATAAATGTAAAAATGTATGCATACTTGGAAAGGGTACTTCTTGGTATTTATTTTATTCACAGAATATAAACATATAAGTTGACTTTTTTTCCTTTTTAAGTTAGGTATATATTCTATTTTTCATATTCTGGTGCATTAAATTCTAGTTTCTTTACTACCCCTTCCCCTCTGCCTCCAAAATGTGAATCTTTGACATACAGTAGGAAAAAAAGAAACAAATAATTTGTCTTTCAAAAAGTAAATTCAGCTGACTTTTTAATTAGTTATTTAATTATTTATCATTTATTCAACAAAGAATTTAAAGCACATGCTATTTTCCTGGTACTGATGATTTAGTGATGAAAAAACGGGGTGCCTGAATTCTTAAAGTTAATAATACTGTGGAGACTTATAAACTGCCTCTCAGTTTCCCAAAAAGACTACTTATCACTGATTATTATGCATTCAGGAAATTATTTATGACTTTCAAATTATTTATAACCATATATTTTTACCTAGAGTTTGTAAGTCATTCACATAACATCTTCCATCAAAAATTTGATCATCTGTTTATGCATCAAACATGTAATAATTGACCACACGTTTTAGCTTAAAGCAAATAAAGTTGTAGAAAGATCTGAGATAGCATATTAATTGCTAGATACACTTTTTTTTAACATCTTTATTCGGTATAATTGCTTTACAATGGTGTGTTAGTTTCTGCTTTGTAACAAAGTGTATCAGTTATACATATACATATGTTCCCATATCTCTTCCCTCTTGAATCTCCCTCCCTCCCACCCTCCCTATCCCACCCCTCTAGGTGGTCACAAAGCACCAAGCTGATCTCCCTGTGCTATGCGACTGCTTCCCACTAGCTATCTATTTTATATTTGTTAGTGTATATATATCCATGCCTCTCTCTCGCCCTGTCACAGCTCACCCTTCCCCCTCCCCATATCCTCAAGTCCATTCTCCAGTAGGTCTGTGTCTTTATTCCTGTCTTACCCCTAGGTTCTTCATGACATTTTTTTTTCTTAAATTCCATATACATATGTTAGCATACGGTATTTGTCTTTCTCTTTCTGACTTACTTCACTCTGTATGACAGAATCTAGGTCTATCCACCTCATTACAAATAGCTCAATTTCGTTTCTTTTTATGGCTGAGTAATATTCCATTGTATATATGTGCCACATCTTCTTTATCCATTCATCTGATGATGGGCATTTAGGTTGTTTCCATCTCCGGGCTATTGTAAATACAGCTGCAATGAACATTTTGGTACATGACTCTTTTTGAATTTTGGTTTTCTCAGGGTATATGCCCAGTAGTGGGATTGCTGGGTCATATGGTAGTGCTATTTTTAGATTTTTAAGGAGCCTGCATACTGCTCTCCATAGTGGCTGAACCAATTCACATTCCCACCAGCAGTGCAAGAGTGTTCCCTTTTCTCCACACCCTCTCCAGCTTTTATTGTTTCTAGATTTTTTGATGATGGCCATTCTGACTGGTGTGAGATGATATCTCATTGTAGTTTTGATTTGCATTTCTCTGATGATTAATGATGTTGAGCATTCTTTCATGTGTTTGTTGGCAGTCTGTATATCTTCTTTGGAGAAATGTCTATTTAGGTCTTCTGCCCATTTTTGGATTCGGTTGTTTGTTTTTTTGTTATTGAGATGCATGAACTGCTTGTAAATTTTGGAGATTAATCCTTTGTCAGTTGCTTCATTTGCAAATATTTTCTCCCATTCTGAGGGTTGCCTTGTGGTCTTGTTTATGGTTTCCTTTGCTGTGAAAAAGTTTTGAAGTTTCATTAGGTCCCATTTGTTTATTTTTGTTTTTATTTCCATTTCTCTAGGAGGTGGGTCAGAAAGGATCTTGCTGTTATTTATGTCATACAGTGTTCTGCCTATGTTTTCCTCTAAGAGTTTGATAGTTTCTGGCCTTACATTTAGGTCTTTAATCCACTTTGAGCTTATTTTTGTGTATGGTGTTAAGGAGTGATCTAATCTCATACTTTTACATGTACCTGACCAGTTTACCCAGCACCACTTATTGAAGAGGCTGTCCTTTCTCCACTGTACATTCCTGCCACCTTTATCAAAGATAAGGTGTCCATATGTGCGTGGGTTTATCTCTGGGCTTTCTACCCTGTTCCATTGATCTATATTTCTGTTTTTGTGCCAGTACCATACTGTCTGATTACTGTAGCTTTGTAGTATAGTCTGAAGTCAGGGAGCCTGATTCCTCCAGCTCCATTTTTCATTCTCAAGATTGCTTTGGCTATTCGGAGTCTTTTGTGTTTCCATACAAATTGTGAAATTTTTTGTTCTAGTTCTGTGAAAAATGCCAGTGGTAGTTTGATAGGGATTGCATTGAATCTATAGATTGCTTTGTGTAGTAGAGTCATTTTCACAATGCTGATTCTTCCAATCCATGAACATGGTATATCTTTCCATCTATTTGTATCATCTTTAATTTCTTTCATCAGTGTCTTATAATTTTCTGCATACAGGTCTTTTGTCTCCTTAGGTAGGTTTATTCCTAGATATTTTATTCTTTTTGTTGCAATGGTAAATGGGAGTGTTTTCTTGATTTCACTTTCAGATTTTTCATCATTAGTATATAGGAATGCCAGAGATTTCTGTGCATTAATTTTTTTTAACATCTTTATTGGGGTATAATTGCTTTACAATGATGTGTTAGTTTCTGCTTTATAACAAAGTGAATCAGTCATACATAAACATATGTTCCCGTATGTCTTCCCTCTTGTGTCTCCCTCCCTCCCACCCTCCCTATCCCACCCCTCCAGGCAGTCACAAAGCACCAAGCCAATATCCCTGTGCCATGCGGCTGCTTCCCACTAGCTATCTACCTTACTACGTTTGTTAGTGTGTATATGCCCATGACTCTCTCTCGCCCTGTCACAGCTCACCCTTCCCCCTCCCCATAACCTCAAGTCCGTTCTCTAGGAGGTCTGCATCTTTATTCCTGCCTTACCCCTAGGTTCTTCATGACATTTTCTTTTTCTTAAATTCCATATATATGTGTTAGCATACGGTATTTGTCTTTTTCTTTCTGACTTACTTCACTCTGTATGACAGACTCTAGGTCTATCCACCTCATTACAAATAGCTCAATTTCATTTCTTTTTATGGCTGAGTAATATTCCATTGTATATATGTGCCACATCTTCTTTATCCATTCATCTGATGATGGGCATTTAGGTTGTTTCCATCTCCGGGCTATTGTAAATACAGCTGCAATGAACATTTTGGTACATGACTCTTTGAATTTTGGTTTTCTCAGGGTATATGCCCAGTAGTGGGATTGCTGGGTCATATGGTAGTGCTATTTTTAGATTTTTAAGGAGCCTGCATACTGCTCTCCATAGTGGCTGAACCAATTCACATTCCCACCAGCAGTGCAAGAGTGTTCCCTTTTCTCCACACCCTCTCCAGCTTTTATTGTTTCTAGATTTTTTGATGATGGCCATTCTGACTGGTGTGAGATGATATCTCATTGTAGTTTTGATTTGCATTTCTCTGATGATTAATGATGTTGAGCATTCTTTCATGTGTTTGTTGGCAGTCTGTATATCTTCTTTGGAGAAATGTCTATTTAGGTCTTCTGCTCATTTTTGGATTTGGTTGTTTGTTTTTTTGTTATTGAGCTGCATGAACTGCTTGTAAATTTTGGAGATTAATCCTTTGTCAGTTGCTTCATTTGCAAATATTTTCTCCCATTCTGAGGGTTGCCTTGTGGTCTTGTTTATGGTTTCCTTTGCTGTGAAAAAGTTTTGAAGTTTCATTAGGTCCCATTTGTTTATTTTTGTTTTCATTTCCATTTCTCTAGGAGGTGGGTCAGAAAGGATCTTGCTGTTATTTATGTCATACAGTGTTCTGCCTACGTTTTCCTCTAAGAGTTTGATAGTTTCTGGCCTTACATTTAGGTCTTTAATCCATTTTGAGCTTATTTTTGGGTATGGTGTTAGGGAGTGATCTAATCTCATACTTTTACATATACCTGTCCAGTTTACCCAGCACCACTTATTGAAGAGGCTGTCCTTTCTCCACTGTACATTCCTGCCACCTTTATCAAAGATAAGGTGTCCATATGTGCGTGGGTTTATCTCTGGGCTTTCTACCCTGTTCCATTGATCTATATTTCTGTTTTTGTGCCAGTACCATACTGTCTGATTACTGTAGCTTTGTAGTATAGTCTGAAGTCAGGGAGCCTGATTCCTCCAGCTCCTTCTTTTGTTCTCAAGATTGCTTTGGCTATTCGGGGTCTTTTGTGTTTCCATACAAATTGCAAAATTTTTTGTTCTAGTTCTGTGAAAAATGCCTGTGGTAGTTTGATAGGGATTGCATTGAATCTGTAGATTGCTTTGTGTAGTAGAGTCATTTTCACAATGTTGATTCTTCCAATCCAAGAACATGGTATATCTTTCCATCTATTTGTATCATCTTTAATTTCTTTCATCAGTGTCTTATAATTTTCTGCATACAGGTCTTTTGTCTCCTTAGGTAGGTTTATTCCTAGATATTTTATTCTTTTTGTTGCAATGGTAAATGGGAGTGTTTTCTTGATCTCACTTTCAGATTTTTCATCATTATTATATAGGAATGCCAGAGATTTCTGTGCATTAATTTTGTATTCTGCCACTTTACCAAATTCATTGATTAGCTCTAGTAGTTTCCTGGTAGCATCTTTAGGATTCTCTATGTATAGGATCATGTCATCTGCAAACAGTGACAGCTTTACTTCTTCTTTTCCAATTTGGATTCCTTTTATTTCCTTTTCTTCTCTGGTTGCTGTGGCTAAAACTTCCAAAACTATGTTGAATAAGAGTGGTGAGAGTGGGCAACCTTGTCTTGTTCATGATCTTAGTGGAAATGCTTTCAGTTTTCACCATTGAGGATGATGTTTGCTGTGGGCTTGTCATATATGGCCTTTATTATGTTGATGAAAGTTCCCTCTATGCCTACTTTCTGCAGGGTTTTTATCATAAATGGGTGATGAATTTTGTCAAAAGCTTTTTCTGCATCTATTGAGATGATCATATGGTTTTTCTCCTTCAATTTGTCAATATGGTTTATCACATTGATAGATTTGCATATATTGAAGAATCCTTGCATTCCTGGAATAAACCCCACTTGATCATGGTGTATGATCCTTTTAATGTGCTGTTGGATTCTGTTTACTTGTATTTTGTTGAGGATTTTTGCATCTATGTTCATCAGTGATATTGGCCTGTAGTTTTCTTTCTTTGTGACATCCTTGTCTGGTTTTGGTATCAAGGTGATTTTGGCCTTGTAGAAGGAATTTGGGGGTGTTCCTCCCTCTGCTATATTTTGGAAGACTTTGAGAAGGATAGGTGTTAGTTCTTCTCTAAATATTTGATAGAATTCACCTGTGAAGCCATCTGGTCCTGGGCTTTTGTTTGTTGGAAGATTTTTAATAACGGTTTCAATTTCAGTGCTTGTGATTGGTCTGTTCATATTTTCTATTTCTTCCTGATTCAGTCTTGGCAGGTTGTGTATTTCTAAGAATTTGTCCATTTCTTCCAGGTTGTCCATTTTATTGGCATAGAGTTGCTTGTAGTAATCGCTCATGATCTTTTTTATTTCTGCAGTGTCAGTTGTTATTTCTCCTTTTTCATTTCTAATTCTATTGATTTGAGTTTTCTCCCTTTCTTTCTTGATGAGTCTGGCTAATGGTTTATCTATTT
Organism: Lagenorhynchus albirostris; assembly: GCF_949774975.1. Taxonomy (NCBI): domain Eukaryota; kingdom Metazoa; phylum Chordata; class Mammalia; order Artiodactyla; family Delphinidae; genus Lagenorhynchus; species Lagenorhynchus albirostris. The sequence goes on along the minus strand of NC_083112.1, from coordinate 40,077,453 downwards.
TGTTTATCTTCTCAAAGAACCAGCTTTTAGTTTTACTGATCTTTGCTATTGTTTCCCTCATTTCTTTTTCATTTATTTCTGATCTGATCTTTATGATTTCTTTCCTTCTGCTAGCTTTGGGTTTTTTTTGTTGTTGTTGTTGTTGTTCTTGCTTTAATTGCTTGAGGTGCAAGGTTAGGTTGTTTATTTGAGATGTTTCCTGCTTCTTAAGGTGGGCTTGTATTGCTATAAACTTCCCCCTTAGAACTGCTTTTGCTGCATCCCATAGGTTTTGGGTCATTGTGTCTCCATTGTCATTGGTTTGTAGGTTTTTTTTTTTATTTCCTCTTTGATTTCTTCAGTGATCACTTCGTTATTAATTAGTGTATTGTTTAGCCTCCATGTGTTTGTATTTTTTACAGGTCTTTTCCTGTAATTGATATCTAGTCTCATGGCATTGTGGTTGGAAAAGATACTTGATACAATTTCAGTTTTCTTATATTTACCAAGGCTTGATTTGTCCCCCAAGATATGATCTATCCTGGAGAATGTTCCTTGAGCACTTGAGAAAAATGTGTATTCTGTTGTTTTCGGATGGAATGTCCTATAAATATCAATTAAGTCCATCTTGTTTAATGTATCATTTAAAGCTTGTGTTTCCTTATTTATTTTCATTTTGGATGATCTGTCCATTGGTGAAAGTGGGGTGTTAAAGTCCCCTACTATGAATGTGTTACTGTCGATTTTCCCTTTTATGGCTGTTAGTATTTGCCTTATGTATTGAGGTGCTCCTATGTTGGGTGCATAAATATTTACAATTGTTATGTCTTCTTCTTGGTTTGATCCCTTGATCATTATGTAGTGCCCTTCTTTGTCTCTTGTAATAGTCTTTATTTTAAAGTCTATTTTGTCTGATATGAGAATTGCTACTCCAGCTTTCTTTTGGTTTCCATTTGCATGGAATATCTTTTTCCATCCCCTTACTTTCAGTCTGTATGTGTCTCTAGGTCTGAAGTGGGTCTCTTGTAGACAGCATATATAAGGGTCTTGTTTCTGTATCCATTCAGCTAATCTGTGTCTTTTGGTGGGAGCATTTAGTCCATTTACATTTAAGGTAATTATTGATATTTATGTTCCTATTCCCATTTTCTAAATTGTATTGGATTCTTTATTATCGGTCTTTCCCTTGTCTTGTGGTTCTTGTCAAGAGAAGTTCCTTTAGCATTTGTTATAAAGCTAGTTTGGTGGTGCTGAAATCTCTCAGCTTTTGCTTGTCTGTAAAGGTTTTAATTTCTCCATCTAATCTGAATGAGATCCTTTCTGGGTAGAGTAATCTTGGTTGCAGGTTTTTTCTCCTTCAACACTTTCAGTATGTCCTGCCACTCCCTTCTGGCTTGCAGGTTTTCTGCTGAGAGATCAGCTGTTAACCTTATGGGGATTCCCTTGTGTGTTATTTGTTGTTTTTCCCTTGCTGCTTTTAATATGCTTTCTTTGTATTTAATTTTTGACAGTTTGATTAATATGTGTCTTGGCATATTTCTCCTTGGATTTATCCTGTATGGAACTCTCTGTGCTTCATGGACTTGGTCAACTATTTCTTTTCCCATATTAGGGAAGTTTTCAACTATAGTCTCTTCAAATATTTTCTCAGTCCCTTTCTTTTTCTCTTCTTCTTCTGGAACCCCTATAATTCGAATGTTGGTGCATTTAATGTTGTCCCAGATGTCTCTGAGACTGTCCTCAGTTCTTTTCATTCTTATTTCTTTATTCTGCTCTCCAGTAGTTATTTCCACTATTTTATCTTCCAGGTCACTTATTCGTTCTTCTGCCTCAGTTATTCTGCTATTGATCCCATCTAGAGTACTTTTAATTTCATTTATTGTGTTGTTCATCGTTGCTTGTTTCATGTTTAGTTCTTCTAGGTCCTTGTTAACTGTTTCTTGCATTTTGTCCATTCTATTTCCAAGATTTCAGATCATCCTTAACATCATTATTCTGAATTCTTTTTCAGGTAGACTGCCTATTTCCTCTTCATTTGTTAGCTCTGGTGGGTTTTTATCTTGCTCCTTCATCTGCTGTGTGTTTTTCTGTCTTCTCATTTTGCTTATCTTACTGTGTTTGGGGTCTCCTTTTTGCAGGCTGCAGGTTCATAGTTCCTGCTGTTTTTGATGTCTGTCTCTAGTGGCTAAGGTTGGTTCAGTGGGTTGTGTAGGCTTTCTGGTGGAGGGGACTAGTGCCTGTGTTGTGGTGGATGAGGCTGGATCTTGTCTCTCTAGTGGGCAGGTTCACGTCTGGTGGTGTGTTCTGGGGTGTCTGTGGCCTTATTATGATATTAGGCAGCCTCTCTGCTAATGGGTGGGTTTGTGTTCCTGCTTTGTTAGTTGTTTGGCATAGGTTGTCCAGCACTGTGGCTTGCTGGTCGTTGAGTGAAGCTGGGTGCTGGTGTTATGACGGAGGTCTCTGGGAGATTTTCGCCGTTTGATATTATGTGGAGCTGGGAGGTCTCTTGTGGACCAGTGTCCTGAAGTTGGCTCTCCCACCTCAGAGGCAGAACCCTGACTCCTGGCTGGAGCACCAAGAGCCTTTCATCCTCACGGCTCAGAATAAAAGGGAGAAAATGTAGAGAGAATTAATAGAAGTTTGAAGAAAGAAAGGAAGAAAGAAAGGAGGGAAGGAAGGAAGGAAGAAAGAAAGAAAGAAAGAAGAAAAGAAGGAAAGAAGGCAAGTAGGAAAGAAAGGAGGGAGGGAGGGAGGGAGGAAGGAAGGAGGGAAGGAAGGAAAATAGACAGTAAGAAAGAAGATACAGTAAAATAAAATAAAGTATAATAAAGTTATTGAATTTAAAAATAATTATTTAGAAAAAAAAAAGGGACGGATAGAACCTTAGGACAAATGTTGGAAGCAAAGCTATACAGACAAAATTTTACACAGAAGCATACACATTCACCCTCACAAAAAAGAGATAAAGGGGAAAAAAACATAAATCTTGCTCTCAAAGTCCACCTCCTCAATTTGGGATGATTCATTGTCTAAAGGAGGGAAGGAAGGAAGGAAGGAAAGAAAGAAAGAAAGAAAGAAGAAAGAAAGAAAGAAAGAAAGAAAGAAAAGTATAATAAAGTAATTAAAATTAATTATTAAGAAAAAAATTTAAAAAAAAACAATGGACAGATAGAACCCTAGGACAAATGATGGAAGCAAAGCTATACAGACAAGATCTCACAAAGAAGCATACACATACACATTCACAAAAAGAGGAAAAGGGGAAAAAATCATAGATCTTGCTCTCGAAGTCCACCTCCTTAATTTGGGATGATTTGTTGTCTATTCATGTATTCCACAGATGCAGTGTACATCAAGTTGATTGTGGAGCTTTAATCTGCTGTTTCTGAGGCTGCTGGGAGAGATTTCCCTTTCTCTTCTTTGTTCTCACAGCTCACAGGGGCTCAGCTTTGGATTTGGCCCTGCCTCTGCGTGTAGGTTGCTGGAGGTCGTCTGTTTTTTTGCTCAGACAGGACGGGGTTAAAGGAGCCGCTGATTCGGGGGCTCTGGCGCACTCAGGCCGGGGGGGTAGGGAGGGGCATGGCATGCAGGGCGGGCCTGCGGCGGCAGAGGCCAGCGTAACATTGCACCAGCCTGAGGCCTGCCGTGCATTCTCCCTGGGAAGTTGTCCTTGGATCCCCCGGAACCTGGCAGTGGTGGGCTGCACAGGCTCCCCAGAAGAGGGGTGTGGATAGTGACCTGTGCTCGCACACAGGCCCCTTGATGGTGGCAGCAGCAGCCTCAGCATCTCCTGCCCGTATCTGGGGTCCGTGTTTTAGCCGCGGCTTGCGCCTGTCCCTGGGGTCCGCGCTTTTAGCCGCGGCTCGCGCCCGTCTCTGGAGTTCCTTTAAGCCGCGCTCTTAAACCCCTCTCCTCGCACACCAGCAGACAAAGAGGGAAGAAAATGTCTCTTGCCTCTTCAGCAGGTGCAGACTTTTCCCCGGACTCCCTCCTGGCTAACCGTGGTGCACTAACCCCTTCAGGCTATGTTCAAGCCGCCAACCCCAGTCCTCTCCCTGCGCTCCGACCGAAACCCGAGCCTCAGCTCGCAGCCCTGCCCACCCCAGCAGGTGAGCAGACAAGCCTCTCAGGCTGGTGAGTGCCGGTCGGCACCGATCCTCTGTGCGGGAATCTCCCCACTTTGCCCTCCGCACCCCTGTTGCTGTGCTCTCCTCTGCAGCTCCGAAGCTCCCCCCTCCGCCTCCCGCAGTCTCCGCCCGCGAAGGGGCTTCCTAGTGTGTGGAAACTTTTCCTCCTGCACAGCTCCCTCCCACTGGTGCAGGTCCCGTCCCTATTCTTTTGTCTCTGTTTTTTTCTTTTATTCTTTTGCCCTACCCAGGTACGTGGGGAGTTTCTTGCCTTTTGGAAGGTCTGAGGTCTTCTGCCAGCATTCAGTAGGTGTTCTGTAGGAGTTGTTCCACGTGTAGATGTATTTCTGGTGTATCTGTGGGGAGGAAAGTGATCTCCGTGTCTTACTCTTCCGCCATCTTCCCAGCACCCGAGCTAGATACACTTTCTATTACACTTCCAATTACACTTTCTATTATGGAAATGGATGTCTTTTACAGTTTGTAATTCCAGATATTAATCTATTATAAAACTGATAAACTTTCTGATATGCAGCTCAGTATATCCATTATATTTATTTTGGATCACCATCTTTAATGCAGGACTATACTTAAATAGGAACTACCTTAGTAGGTTTTATAAAATTGAACATTTATTATTGACTCTGCTGTCATTGACTCATTTATCATTTGAACATCTTTGTTGACTATTTGGCATCGAGATTTTATGTAATATAAAAATATGATCTTTAAACATAAAGGTACTATTTAGATTGTTATTTTCTCAGAATTAATCAGTGTTAGAACATAAACCATTTCAGTCTCTACTATCAGAATCCATTGACTTCAAGTAAAAATTTTAAGTGTATATTTGAGAAGTTAAAACTCTTTTTAAATATCTATTTTAGAACTTCCCTGGTGGCACAGTTCTTAACCACCTGCCACCTGGTGGCCACATGGTGGCAGGTGGTTAAGAATCCACCTGCCAATGCAAGGGACATCGTTTCCAGCCCTGGTCTGGGAAGATCCCACATGCTACAGAACAACTAAGCCCGTGTGCCACAACTACTAAGCCCACGAGCTACAACTACTGAAGCCCACACCCTGCTCTGCAACAAGAGAAGCCCCTGCAATGAGAAGCCTGAGCACTGCAATTAGAGAAAACCCGCATGTAGCAAAGAAGACCCAACGCAGCCAAAAATAAATAAATAAATAAATTTATTTTAAAAATCTATTTTAATGACTTTGTCTTTTTTAGCAATATTCCAAACAACAAAAAAGTTAAGTTACATTTTAATAGAATAAAACGTTTTAACTTGCAATGATTTTGTGTTAAATTGGACATTTTATAAATTTAAAATACAAAGTAGAATCAGTGACTTACTTTCTCATATACTTGAAATATCTTGCTATTCCATCACTCTAAGAATTATTTATTATTTTTATCAATTATTCTCATCTATGCTAAAAATGCAAAAAAATAATAAAAGAAAAGAATATTGGAATTTTGTAGAAGGATAATGAAAAAGTGAAAAAAATCATCATTTCATCATGTTAAAATTTTCATCTTCTGTTGCCCTATATATGTCATCTTCTTTTCAAAATATATTAAAAATATTGAAATTTTCAAGAATATTTTGGCTATTCTAAATATTTTGTTTTTCTACATAAATTTTAGAATTTGTTAATTTATTTAAAAAGTTTACTGCAATTTTGACATTGATTTAAATGAATCTGTTCTACACATTTGCAAAAATATATTAAGATGTTAACTTGTCTGCTCTGCTCTATATTGTACTGCCATCTATCACTGGACATTCCATACCCTCACTCAAGAAATGGGTTGGCATTAGCATGTTAGAAAGCATTCCTGAATGATTTTAGGACAACTGGTAGGTTCTTAAGTGTTTGTAATAATGCAGAGTAGCAGTAGGGTATAAAGGCTCACACAAGTGCTGTTAAAATCTGGGGTGATTCTTACAATATTTTGTTGTTAGAAGTATAGCTAAGAGAAACTAGAATGTCAAAGTAGGAAATTCTGCTATTTGACATATCTTTTTACATATCAGGGTTTAGCTTTTTGATCTTAATAAACATAGTTATGTATTAGTACAATAACAAAAATAATTTTAAAAGACATGTATTTTCCAAGTTGAATACCACATAAAACAAATATATCATTTGACTGTACCCAGGCAATTGGGAATTCCATGACACCAGAAGGTAGTCTAGTTGAGTGTGTGTGTGTGTGTGTGTCTATCTGTCTGTCTGTGTATGTATTTTAATTTCTGGGAGAAATGTCATTCTCTGAAAATTTTACCGGATGTTTTTCAGAATCTTTTACTATATAGTTAATATTCAATAAGGAAACTACACATCTCCATGTTTGTGAAATGCTATAAACCTGCCTTTTCCTGTGCAATAATTGACTTTAGATTGATAAAGCAAAAATTATACTTGCTGGTATGAATTTGGATGATAAGAGATGACAGAGGTCTATGGGTCCTAGGTACTTAGAGGGATATGTGTTTTCTTTTCTAACCCAGGCCTTTCACCAAGATACAAAAATAAATGGGCATCTATATTAGTTTTTTTTATGATTATTAAGTAACAAATTCCATGAGTTTAGCATCATAAAACAACTCAATTACTGTGGGTGAGGTGTCAGGAGCATTTTATAAAGCACCCGATTAGGTCAGAGCCACCCAGGGTAATCCTTCTTTGATTAAATTAAACTGATTATGAAACTTAATTATATCTGCAAAATCCTTTCACATTTAACATATAAGGTAACCTAATCACAGGAATGATACCCCATCATAGTCACAGATCCCACTCATACTCAATGGGAGGAGATTATACAAAGCATGTACATCAGGGTGTGGAAACTGTGGGGGACATTTTAGGATTCTGCCTATGGCAGCACTAAGTAAACCCCACAAAACATCCTGAGACCACACATACTTAGCAACATGGTAAGAGCCCATTTAAGATGTTGAGAGGTTATCACAGAAGTATTCCTGGGAGACTCTTCTGACCATTGCAGAGATATCACCCCCCACAAAAAAATTTGCAACTAATCCTGCGTGCACATGTAAGTATTGCATGAGCAAAACTTGAGGATGTTCTTCTCAATGAATCATTATCTAAGCAATGAGGTAACTGTTATTAAAATAATGTTATGATGTGATATGTTCCACTAGATGATGTGTCAAGAAGTGGGAGTGAGTGAAGTGAGTTTGTTTGAAAATCCTCTTAGAAATAGAAATTAGAGCTTGTGATATGCATAATCTGTGGTTGACTTGTGCGTCCAGACACATGTTCCCAGATACCTGGAACTCAGTAGCTCTACTGTTGTGTGTTACATGCATGGATCCTTTTCAAAGCAGTCTTTGGTAATGATAACCTAACAGCTGGTGTCAGATGCAGCATAAGTTTCTGAATAGGTCAAGTATATGTGGAATTGTCAGGTATCTTCTTCCTTGGGATGTTGGGATATTAAATTGGGAGGTGAATAACTGGTTTCCTATTCAAATTGTAAAGAAGAGATATGGCAATTAAAGAATGGGCTGGCACTTCCAGGAGGGTCAAGTTTCACCATGTATTTAATTTAGTGATTCCCAAATCTGGATGATCTTTACAATCACTTGGGAGTTTGTGAAAATACTAATAGTTGTGCCCCATTTCAGACCAATTCAGTAAAACTTTAAAAAAATTTTTTTAAAAAAGGATGGTATCTAGGCATCTGTGCTGTTTAAAATCTCCCCAGGTGATTATAATGTGTAAACGGGATTGAGGACAATTTATTCAAATGACTTTATTTTCATTTTTTTCATTGATTTATAAAGTGTGTGAGTCTATTCCTGAGCTCTGTTTTGTTCCCTTGATCTATATGTCTATCTTGATGCCAGTAACAAACTGGCATTGTAGCATTATAATAAATCTTAAAGTCAAGCAATGTATATCTTCCAACATTATTCTTCATTTTCACAGTTGTATTGGCCATTCTAGGTCCTTTATATTTCCACAGGAATCTTAGAGTCAGCTTGTCAGTTTCAACCATAAAGCTTACTGGAGTTTTGTGTGGGATTGCATCAAATCTATGCAGACAAAATTAACATCCTTATTATAATGAGTCTTCAGATATTAAAGACATTTCTCTCAGTAATATATATATATATACATATATATTAGTTTTAGCAATTTAAATCTTGCACATATTTGTCAGATTGACCCGTAAGAAATTCAATTCATATTTTAAAACACTTACAAATATTATTTTCATTTAAATTTATAACTTTGCTAAATTATAGACATTAAAATTATTTTCATATTACTGGTCTTTTATCCTCAATGTTGATAAGTTCATTTATTAATTCTGGTAGCTTTTCTTGGTAGACTCCAGTGGATTTTATACATAAGCAATTAAGTTGTCTGTGAATAAAGGCAGTTGTAGTTCTTCCTATAAATCTAGATGCTATTTATTCTTATTCTTGCCTCATTTCATTAGCTAGAATATACACTACAATGTTTAAAAAAATAATAAGAGTACACATCCTTGCCTTACACCTGGTCTTAGTTTTTTACCATTAAGTATGATGTTAGCTGTAAATCTTATACAGATACCCTTTTTCACTTTGGAGACATTCCCTTTGTTTCTAATGTGCTGACAGTTATCAACAATCAATACTGAATTTTGTCAAATGCTATTTCAGGCATTTGACTATTGAGATGGTCAGATTATTTTCTCTTTTATCTAATATGGCATATTATATTGATTCATTTATTAAAGTTAGAGCAACTTTACGTTTGTTGATTAGACCTCTTTTTAGTCATGATACATTATCTTTATAGATTGTTAGGTTAATATGCTAATAAACTCCTAAGAATTTTTGCATTTATATTCATGAGGGATATAGGACTTAGTTTTCTTTCTTATAATATCTTTATCAAGCTTGAGTATTGTACTACTGCAGGCCTCATACAATGATTTGAAAATTACTCTTCCCCTTTAGCTTTCTGGAAAAATTTGTATAGAGCTAGCTTTATTTATATTTGAATGTTTGGTAGAGTTTACCATTGCATCCATATGAAGCTGGAGTTTTCTTTGTGGAGCTTTTAATAAAAAAATCATTTCTTTAATAGATATATGAATATTTATGTTATCTATTTATTTTGAAAGCCCTTAGAAATTTATGTCCTTCAAGAAATTTGCCCATATCACCTAAGATCTTAAATAAAGTTATTTGTAATATTCTCTAATTATTATTTTAATATCTAAATAATCTGTAGTGACATCACCTCTCTTATTCCTAATATTGGTAATATGTAGTCCTTTCTGAAGAAAGAATTAGTGCAATACATCAGAAAGTTCATTAATTTGACTTCCAAAGTTTATGTTCTATGACCTTTTTTACTTTTCTGTACTTTTAAATATAAAACCCCAATCAATTAATATAAATATTTGGACAAATTTTTAGTATTCATTAAGAATTTTAAGAAAAAATAAGAAAGAAGGTATCAACCAACTTACACAAAGGTCAGCTTTCCAGTAATTTAAAATTATCTATTACCAGAGCCATACACCTGGAATTTGTGTATGAGTACTTCATTTATTAAATATTTCATAATATATTTTATTAATTTAGAAAAGATGGAACTATCAAAAAACATCAAAAACTCTATTATGTACATGTAAAATCTATTGTAATGTGATATCCAAATATCCTCTTCTGGAGTATTATTGTTACTGAACACAAGTTCATGTGCCCAAGGCATGGTGAGGCCAAATAAAACCAAAACATTGGAGTCTGGAACAGAGAAATGTTTATTGCAGGACCATGCAAGCAAATGGGTGGCTCATGCCCAAAATACCCTGAACTCCCCAGAGGGTTTCAGCAAGGCATTTTTAAAGGCATGATGAGGGAAGGGTGTGGTTAGTTTTGTCAAACTCCTTGGTGCTGGAATCCTCTGTTCTTGCAGCTGTCCAAGTAGGTCAGGTCACCATATACCTGTAAACTTCCAACAAGATAAATATTATTCTCTGTTCTGTAACTTTTTATTTCTTTATAAGTGGATTCTTAAAAGTCAGAGCCCTGAGAATAGGTTATCTTGTATATTTCAGGCTATAGGTAACATTCTTTTACAAAAAGTGCAGAGACAAAATGACTAAGCACAGGCAACAAGCACAAAGATTAAAGTAAAAGGGACAGATCTAATATGGAGTAAGATATGTTCTGTCCTCTTACATTATAATTGAAATTATTCTGATTTGCAAGAAACTATAATGATTCTATAGCCCAGGTAATATAAATCTTGTCTTAAAATTTTTATAATTTTTTTTTCTTTTTTTTTGTGGTACGCGGGACTCTTACTGTTGTGGCCTCTCCCGTTGTGGAGCACAGGTTCCAGATGGACAGGCTCAGTGGCCATGGCTCACGGGCCTAGCCGCTCCGCGGCATGTGGGATCTTCCCGGACCGAGGTACAAACCTGTGTCCCCTGCATCGGCAGGCGGACTCTCAACCACTGCACCACCTGGGAAGCCCTTAAAATTTTTATAATTTTTATAAATTTTTGCCTTTTATTTCCTTTGACTTCTATTATTGTCATTTGTATCCATATTCAGAAATCAAGGGTTTGTTATACATTTTCAAAAAAATCAAAGATTTAGTTTTAAGATATTAACAGTATTTGGATTTTAAAGCTATTTCACAATGTGTAAAATTTATATATATTGAGTTATAGGCACAGATTCTAAATTTTAGAACAACATGTTCACTTACATGCTGTTCTAGAAATTTATTTTTGGGGTGTGTGAACATGACCTAATATGCTCTAGTTTTTATACAATATGATAACTAAAAGCACACAATCAAATTAATTTAAAAAAAAAAAACGTACATTTTTTCTTTCTCCACAGTTAGGAGGCTGGATCGGTAAAGGGTTGGCATAGCTGCCAAGAAGTATTAAGATTTCTCTCAGGACTCAGAAGGACACTCTCAATATGTTAAGGGGAGATTGTTTCCTAGTTTGGATGACAACATAATTCACCCCAATAACTATGCTACTCTTTTCTGTAAACAAAATTTCAATACATAGTAATTTGGAGTGCTATGCTTTTTAAAATATTCATATTGTCTGTCATAAGCCCATCACTGTGACTGTTCAGCAAATTTACAGTCAATAGCAGTCAAATAGTACAACTTACAATTTAGACCACAATATAAATAAGAATTGCAAATACATAATAAAACCTGACTCATTAGTCATTTAGAAACCATTGTCATTTTAGAGTTCTATATTCATAATACAACTGGCTAAAAAGTAAGAGCTTAATAAGTCAGTATTAAACAGTGAACTGTTCTTAATGAGGTTCACTTAAGAAGAAGTGAGAAGTGGGGTGAGGACTGTGCAAAACAACCTATTTAGCACAGAGACTGAACCTGAAATATAACCACTCACTCTAATTAGGCTGCCTACCCCTTCCCTAGTGATCCTGCTATCTTGGATCTGGACTTCCCAAGGCTCCTTTTGCAGGAATGATCTCAGATAATTTGTTTATATCTATGCTCAAACTCTTTATTCCTACTGACAATCAGAACTCTTTAAGGGAAATTCAGAAATGCCAGATGGCCACTGGAGTGGCTGCATCTAACATCACAGTCTGATGAGATTACTCTCCACTTAGAGCTGGGTCTGATGAGATTACTCTCCATTTAGAGCTGGGTCATTAGGAATAGCCCTGAGGATTTACATAGAAACAAATAGTCTTCATTAAAAATTATCCTCAACTCTGAGTAAAAATACTAGTTTATATTAAATTATCACATTAACTGGAATGTACTTCTTAACTTCAGTAAAGGCATTGGTACTTCCTAAGGCAGACACTTGCTAAATGGAAAAATGATTACAAATCTCCTTTAGTTCTTGATTCTCTTCAAGGAAGGTATAAAAAACATTGAATTTTGTTTTGTTTTGTTTGGCTTTCTAAGGAAAATCATAATCTCTTGTGGAGCCTGCTTCAGTGGAATCAGAAGTCACTTTCAGATCTCCTTTTTAAGAATGATTTCCTAGACTAATGATATCTTTCATTTTGACCCTGATTTGTTCAGGATCTTCCTGGCAGGCAACTTGTTACTTGTAAAAATGGTTACAACATAAGTTTTGTTTGGGGCAGGTAATTTCCAAATGTTTACTTGTGGTTTAATGGAAGAACTCATGAGGGTGACCCACCTGTATTGCAACAGGGAGTCACCGGATATGTACAAGATAATCAGAAGTATTGTTTCTAATCTCAGGGTATGAGAGGCTTGATAGTTTACTCTGTAAAAGAAAGAAATAACTGTAATAAACTTGTGATGGGTAACCCTTTTCTCATTTGTATAGACAAAGAACTAATTGAGATAGTGTCTGAAGCAACTCCCCCACCCCAAAGTGATTTTCTAGATAGGACAAATATGAGCCAAGTTTTCTTTTACTATTGAAGACAATGGTTTCAGATAAGAGATAATATTGTCAATTGAACAAATATTTGGTTAGAGTGGGTAAAAAGAGGGTTTTTTGGTTACTTCAGCAGCCATAAAATGAATACAATTTTTTATCCTAGAATCTAAAACAGAGAAATATGGGAAATAAAAATTTGCAGGTACTAATTCCGTCATATATTAGACATACATTTTTATATCTGTTTAAAAAATATAAGCCATTTTATTGGCAGTGTTTGGTTGGTACCTATAGAATCTTACGTTTTGTTTTTTAACTAGAAGAGACCATATCAATTATAGAATCCACTATCTCATTTGAAAGGTCAGAAATATCTATTAACTTAGAGTAAAATAACTAAATTTTGTCACATTTTGAATGTGCATGTAGGCTTGTATTTGGTGTATCTTTCTTAGCATAAATTGTTTAGTTCAGATAATATAATCATCCTAAAATAAGTTAAAATTAATATAGTGTAATAGTATCAGATTTTCTTGGGAAAAGAAAAACTGGATAATCAATAGGAATTAAAATTAATTCAGAAAAAAATAGCTTTTGTAGATTTTAAAAGTACAAGAACGCTACGTTGGTTTCCAACTGATTCACTAAAGGCACTTAAATTTTAATAAGCAAGAAAACCCATTATATTTTTGCCAAAAAAATATTTGATGTCACTTAGATACTGCATATATTAAAATGCTTCACCAGGGAAACTTAATTACCTGCTCCCAAAATTGTGTTCCTTAGAGCTACATTATAGAAAATACCTGGGAACTTGTTAAAAAATCCAGAATTTCAGGCCCACCTACAGACCTGTTGAATCAGAATTGGCATTTTAACAAGATCACCAAGTGATCACTAAGAACATTAACATTTGACAATTGTGAACAAATTACTGTCCTAATAAATCTAAAAAATAGTAAAGATAATAATATCTAACATTTACTGAATGTTCACTATGTTCTAAGCATTGTTTGAAGAACTATATATGCCTAATATTTATTATTTATTCCTAGAAATAAGCCTATAAAGTTGTAACTGTTATTATTATTATTTTATTACATTATTATTTCTAAAGAGACTCAGCTAGTAGTCATAAAAATACAGCTCTAGTTAAGGGAGCCTTGAGTTGTAGTTTATACAATTAATCACTACATAATATTGATTCCCTATTATTGCAACTAATAGGAGTATAATATTCTTTTGAGAAAAATGTCACTTAGTATTCTATCACCCAGGAAATAATGACTGAGCATCTACTCTGTAGGAGGCACTGAGGATGCAAAACTAAATAAAGTGGATAAAGTTTCTGTTCTTATGTAGTTTATATTTTTAGCTTGGGAGAGTTGGGAAAGAACTTATGCAAAATAATAAAAGAAAACAATTTACTTTCATTGACTGTGGGGGAACAACTCAGAGATTGCCCTCAGAATCCTCAATTCCTGGTATTTACAGCCTTTTGTGCTTTTCCATTTGAAAGTTAATGGGGCCTGTCACTATTTTTAATCAATAGAATACGTATGTGATTACATGATGTAATTTGTTACTCATCTTGCTGGAGACACTTTCTCTCCCTTACTGGCTTTCAACAAGCTGCCATGTTGTGAGCTGCTTATGTGGAAGCCACATGACCAATAACTAAAGGCAGACTCTGACCTACAGCTAGCAAGAAATTGGACCCTTAGTCCAGCAGCCTATAAGGAAATTAATTCTTCCAAAAACTACTTGAACTTGGCAGTGGATCCTCCCCTAGTGAGTTCTCAGATAAGAAAAAGCCTTTAATTTCAGCCTTGCAGTAGACCCAGAGAAGCCATGTCCAAGACTTATGACCAACAGAAACTGAGATAATAAATGTGCATTGTTTTAAGCCACTAAGTTTGAGGTAATTGGCTTAACAATAGATGATTTAAACATTGTCTCATTACAAATAAATTTTACCTTGTATCATTCATATATTAAATCCCTGGGGACATAGATACTGGTGGTAGTAATTTTTGGGAGCTTGTTCTCCTACAAGGACTCTGGTGCTGGCAAGCACCATTTTGAGTCCTCCCTCTAGTTAGCACCAGGACATGGCTTGGTCCACCAGCCAGTTAGCACCAATTTCAGGAGCTCCCAGTTCCCCCAGAAAGCAACCTCAGGACCAACCCTGCCCACCAGTGGTCCAGCAGAAGCCCCAGGACTCTGAGGCATTCCAGCTGTTCTAGGATCTGGTCCCACCCACTAATGGGCCAGCAATCACACCAGGAACACTGGCACACACAGCCAGCCACCCTGGGGTCAAACCCACACATCAGCAGGCATACATCAGCCCTGGGAACCCCCCAGTCTCATAGTCCACTGAGTCAGGACACAGACCTGCCCACCAGCAAGCCAGCACAAGCCCCAGGATTTTCAAAGCCCCTGGCCTCACCCACCAGTGGGCTGGCTCCAGCTCTGAGATTCCCAGGCCAAGAAATCAGGCATGCCAGGACCTAGGCCTTCCCAGTGGCCAGCAGCCAACAGGGCCAGGGACCAGCCCTTTCTACCAGCACAATCACAGTAGTTTGGACCCACCACAACAGAAGGGCCCACTAAGCCCACATAAGGGGTGACCCCAGATTATATAGCTCTGGTGACCAGAGGGTAATGTGTTGCTAGACCCCATGGAATATCTCCTACAAGAGGGCACTTCTCCAAGATCAGGAAAAATAACTAAACTCCCTAATACATACAAATAAACATGAAGTATCAGACAAAATAAGGCAACAAAGGAATATGCTCCAAATAAAGGAACAAAGTAAAACCCCAGAAGAATTAAGCCAAATGGAGAAAATCAACCTTTCTGATAAAGAGTTCAAGGTAATGATCATAAAGAAGCTCAATCAACTTGGGAGAAGAATAGATGAATACAGTGAAAAGCTAAACAAAGAGTTAGAAAACATAAAGAAGAACCAAACAGAGATGAAGAATACAATAATTGAAACACACAGAAAAGTACACTAGAAGGACTAGATTAGATGGTACAGAGGAACAGATAAGGAAACTGAAAAACAGAGTAGTGGAAATCACCCAAGCTGAACAGGAAAAAAAAATAATGAAAAAAATGAGGACAGTTTAAAAGACCTCTGGGACAACATCAACATACTAGCATTCACATTATAGGGTTACCAGAAGGACAGGAGAGAAAGGGGAGGAGAATACATTTGAAGAATAAGAGTTAAAAACTTCCTTAATCTGGGAAACAGACATCCAGAATAAAACAGCTAGGTAAAAATTAGTTACATACAAGTGAAATTCTATAAGACTGTCAAGCTGTTTTTTCAGCAGAAACTTTGCAGGCCAGAATGTAGTGACATGATATATTTAAAGTGATAAATGAAAAAATCTATAGCCAATAATACTCTACCCAGCAAGGTTATTATTCAGATTTGAAGGAGAGATAAAGAGTTTTACAGACAAGCAAAAGCTAAAAGACTTTACCAGAAATGTCAAAAAGACTCCTCTAAGTGGAAAAGACCTCAGCTAGAAATATGAAAATTATAAAATAAAAAATCTCATTGGTAAAGCCAAATATAGAGTAAAGGTAGTAGATCAAGCATGTATAAATCTAGTGGGAAAGTTAAAAGACAAAGTAGTAAAATCATCTATATTCACAAGTAGTTAAGGGATACACAAATCAAAAAGATGTAAAATATGATGTCATAAATGGTAAACATGGTCAAGGGGTGGGGAATTCAAAGTTCTTAGAATGTGTTTGAACTTTAGAGATCATCAACTTGAAGCAATCATGTGTATATCTACGTATCTATCTATCTATCTATATATATATACACACACACATATATATAATGTTACTATATATGAACATTATAGTAACAACAAACCAAAAATCTATAATAGATACTCACATGAAAATGAGAAATGAATCCAAACATAACACTAAAGATACTCATCAAATAACAAGGGAAAAGAACAAAAGAAGAAAGGAATAAATCATTTATTTTCTTTCAATACTCATTTATTAATTATATGTTATGTTCCAGGAACTACTCTAGTCATAGATATATTATCATCAAAGAATGACATTTATTTTACTATGAATCTAAATCTAAACTGATATTTTGAAGAACACACACAAATATAACATAATTAATTTTTTAAGTTAAATTCAATATTTTAAAAATATTTACCAAATTAAATCAAAATCAAAATATATTAGTTATATATATATATATGATGTTTGTTGTAGAAATAAAGCTCTTCAATACTTCTTAAATATATTCTAATCCTATAACATCTTGTTGAATCCAGTAAAATAATTTACAAAATGTAGAATTTCTGGTTCTCGTCCAGATTTCTTTAAGATAAATAACATAAGTCTGCATTTTCTGAGAGTCTATGTTATTTCTAGTGTTAAAAATTTATGACTTGTATCACATTTAGTCAAACCAAGTTCTATTTTATTAAGAATAGGGTCATAATTCTAACTTCAGACTGTTGACTACCATTGTCTATTTGATATTTTAATTCAGTATTATTCAGTAAAGTTTATCATTTACAATTGACCCTCAAAGGCTAAATGCCTTATCTCTACCCATCACTGATATGGTAAGCAAAGCCCTTAAAACTGGAGAATTGAACCCCCATATTCTGGATTATCACACAAATGAAGAAGTCAATAACCAAGATAGCCAATATCCAAGATAGCCCATAACCAGCATACTATTTTAAAATTATCTTTAAAAAGAGTTTAAAAAATAAAGTCCTAATTGAATTCTGTTCAAACCAAAATGAAACTATGTTCTCTTTACTTCCCTATCCTCATCTTAGAGTTAAAGAATAGTCCCATCCACTGAAGCCTGTTAAGACTGAGAGAGAGAGAGAGAGAGAGAGAGAGAGAGAGAGAGAGAGAGAGATTTCTTGCCTAAAAAGTCAATAAGGACCATACAACTGGTAATATTAAAACCCAGCAGATTTTTGAGTAGCTAAATTGACAGTTATTAGAGGCATATAGTTAAGTAATGAATCCCTTTCTTCTTTTTGTCAAGTATAAATGTGCATAATTTGAGGTAAAATAATTATTAAAATACATAATACTTTGTATGATTAACATTAAACTTTGTCACCCCAAGTGAGGCCTGCAGACTAGCCATATGGGTATCACTTGGGAATCAGTTTAGAAATACAGTGTCTTAGGCTTAATCTCACACTTAAAAAATTATAATCTTCTTTTTAACAAGATTACTAGGGAACTAGTATCAGTATAGTATAGTCTGAGATGCACAGACATAAATTAATAACTACCAAGAGATGTGGCAGTAAGGACAATGTTTCTCACCTCTTCATGATTTTCATTTGTACTGTCAAAGAAATTAGTTTTTTTTTTCCTTCAGAGATATACATATGTTTTAGGAGTAGGAATGGAATGGAGTGTTCCTGAAATAAGATTAGCCTAGCAGAGTTCTGCAGAAGAAAGAAGGTAAAACTCTCAGTCTTAAAGACAATTCAGTGAGATTGGAAACTGGTATATCCATGAACCAATGAGGGGTTTCAAGTCTTTTGTTTCTGGTAGTTTCAGATACCAGAGTCTGGCCACATAAAATTAGTGAAAGCTTAAGGCAGAGTGGTGAGCCATGGGTAAATTCATAATAAAGGCAGAGATATGTTATAACAGAAGATTTCCAGAATGTCAGTGTGAAGAGCTCCATAGACCTGCTTCCCAGAAAAACATTCATAACAGGTGAAAATTATATTTTTAAAAAACAACTATTCAAAGTTTCTGGAAATTTTTCTTCAAAGCAAGAAACATTTATTCAAGGAAGTCTGCTAGAACATAATAAGAACAGGGAGAGTCTGTGACATTTGAGACAAGACCCACTGTCTCCTTCCTCCTCACAGCTCAGCATGATGGAAATGCCAGGCAACTGCATTCAAGAACACAGGGCTTTCCCCACTGTTCCCAGTCAAGGTCCATTGTGTCTTCCTTGTAGGGGAAAGGTCACCAGCATTTCTCATCACACTAGCTAGAGTTGCAGAGACTAAACTCCTGGTGAGTATGGCCAGATCAGGGGTTTCCTTCTTATGCACAACTCCACTCATTTTGCAGAGGCTTTAATTCAGGTGCAGAACACTGAGAACATTGAAGCCCTGATTGCTCTTGTGCAAACTTTTTCAAAATGCAGAGGTCCAACGTTGGAAACTGCAAGTCCAAAATGTGGTACAATCTTAAGCTCACCAACATGCAATTTGAGAACCAGAAGGAGGAGAGAGAGAAAGAAATGTGCGGAAAATAATATTAAAATAGCTAATGGCTGAAAACTTCCAAAATTTGTTTTAAAACATTAATATACACGACAAAAATGGTAAATGAACTTCAGGTAGAATAAACATGAAGAGACCAGTATCCAGATACATCACACTAAAAGCCAAATAAACTTTGCCTTTTACAAGGTGACATCCAATAAGATTAACAGCTGACTTTGTATTGGAAACCATGGAGGCAAGAAATAAGTGGATGACATGTTCAAGTTGCTGAGAGAAAAAGAGAAAATCAGCCAAACAAGAATCTTATATCCAGAAAATTTTCATAAAATGAAAATAAAACAAGGACAATCCTACATAAATAAAAACTGAGGGAATTTGTTGCTAGCAAACTTGCCTTAGAAGAAATACTAAAGGAAATTCTTTAGGCTGAAAGAAGTAGACCCATACAGCGATTTGAATTCACATTAAAAAGCAAGAAGCACTGGTATAAGTAATTGCACAATTATAAATGAGGGTCTGAATGTATATGTATTCTCCTTGATTCTTTTAAGCAACTGAATTTTTTAAAAAAGTGTATAATTGTATTATTAAGCCTGAAACATAGAAATGTAACATATTTGCTAACAACAGCACAATGGATGTGGGTAGGAGAAAACCTATATTGGAGTGTGGGAATGACATCAGATGGTAATTTGAATCCACAGGAACAAAAACAAACAAATAAAAAGAATCAGGAACAGTATATAAAAATCTTATAACAAACTATAAATATATACTTGTTCTCTCTACCCTCAATTTATTTAAGATGCATAAAATTATATAACATAATAATTTTAACAATGTAATATTTGGTTTATAATATAAATATATGATTACATTACCTATTTAGGTGTAAGGAAAATATCACAAAAAGGCAGAAATTTAGTGTAAATTTGAAGTAGATTCTGACAACTTAAGATGTATACAGTAGTCCCTAGAGCTAAGAAAATGATTTAAAAATATAGTGAAAAAAATCATTAACAGAATTAAATGTTACTCTAGAATGTATTTGGTGCAAAAGAATTAGTAAAGCAGGAATAGAGGACAAGAAAGACATGAACATATAGAGAGCAAAGGGAAAAACAGCAGACATAAGTAAATCCAAATATATCAGTAATAACATTAACTGACAATGGGTTAATAATCCAATTGAAAGGCACAGATCATCAAACTGGGTTTTTAAAAATCATTCAAGTTTATGCAGTGTACAGCATGCACACTTCAGATTCAAAGATACTACAATTTGTGACCATCTAATGTGTTTTTTGTGTGGTCTAAGACATACAGAAAGGAGAAACTTAAGCCATTATATGACCAATCAATTTGTTGGGGTAAATATATGATCCAAACTTGAGAAAGCCTTTCAAGCAGGAGTAACAGTTGCAATGCAACCAACTTAATTACTCTCTTTACTTTTAATGCTTTCCTTTTTATAGTGCAGCAATTATTATCTTTCCTTGAGTATATAAGCATTATTTGAAGAGTTTGTAAAAGAGTACTAAATACTGGCTTCTATTTTTAGAAATTAATTTTCATAAGATCTAACATGGGATTCAGTAATCCAACTTTTATAGTATTATCACTTTTGCATATTCTGTTGGTCACTCAGACCATCCCTGGTAAAATATATGAAAGGTCTCCATAAGGGTATGAAATATATGAAAGGTCCCTGGTAAAATATATGAAAGGTCTCTATAAGGGTATGAAATACCAGGAGGCAGTTATAATTGGAAACCATCTTGGAAGCTGCCTACCATAGTCTTTTGTCTTACTACTTTAATTGTTCCTTTTCTTCCCTACAAAACCATGGTTTCTTTGTACTTTGTCATTTCCATCTGCATAAAAGCAATGTTCAATATTATTCATTTCAGGAGAAAACAAATCCTAACATCAAATCCCTGCTACTTGTCACTGCCAAACTCTGTAATTAGTTGCCAACTTAGGTTGGCTTTATTTTTTCACATCCTGTTCATTATTCAACACTCAAACCAGGTGCCCATCTGTGTGACTGTACAGAAACATGGATTTTGAAAATTTATAATTTTTATGATTCCAAATTCCATAGACATTTTAAAAATTTAGTCTTCATCTTACTATACCACTTAGCAGCATTTGAGGCACTAGATCATTCTTCTCTTCTTTAACAGTCTCTTATCTTGCCTATCCTTGTTTTCATCTTACTCTATGATTTTTTCTTCCTGTCTCACTTTCTTACTCTAACTTACATCTCCAAATTCAACATTTTGGTGTTTGGCATAGCTTGCTCCTTATTCAGATTTTTTATCTTCTGTCTCCATATAATCTCCTCCTCATCAATTTATATGTGTTTAAATACTATGCAGATACTGTGCAAGTAATTCAAGAATATACATCTATCTCTTTGACCTTAATTCTAACCTACATTCTCTAATATACAGTTTTCTTCTTGACAACCCTATATGAATAGATCAGCAGTGTTTCAATATTTTTGTAATCAATATTATCTGTTTATTTTCTCTTGTTAACTTGTTCTTCTCTCAAACTTCCCCATATCAGCAAATGGTAGAAGGTTTCATTCAGTGATCCAAAGACAGCAATTAACTATTAGTTAAGCTGAACCATCTCCAAGTTTTCACAACTCTATATCCAAAATATATGTGAACTACATTTATTTATTTTAATATCCAGTGACACCCTCTTAGTTCATATTACTACCACACAGTATTATATTTTCTGTATATACTCCTTTCTCTATCTAGCACCCAGAGTGAGTTTTATGAAACAAAATATATCACATTACTCTCAATTTAAAATCTTCAGTATCTTCCTTTTAGACTTAGGCAAGAGTTAGCATGTTAGTCCTTCCCATAGTTGAAATTTTCATGCCTTATCTGGCCTCTGTCCTCTGCCCAATATCATTCAACTTCTACTCTCCTGTTGGCTCATTATAATTTATTCATAATGAACTTATCTACCTCATTTCCTCATATACATCAAACCCCTTTCTCTTCATTGTCTTCACACAGGTTATTTAAATATACATTACAAACTTTCACTACTAGACTTTTAGGATAACAGAAAGAGAATTAGTAAGATAGTAATCAGTAAGATCATTATAATAATAGCATGTGCTTTTTAAATAATCCAGTTTCCTATGAAATAAGTGTTAATATTCTCAATCTGTTTAGTGATAGGGAGGCTTTCCTTGTATGGTTCAAATAATAGAACATTTCTTCACCTAGTGTATTCAAAATAGTAAAACTATATTTTGAAGGTAGATAGATTCATGAGTAATTCAAAACACTGGAGGGCAGGAAGGATAACAGTGGACTGGAATAAGAAACTAGAAAGCTGCTAGAAAGCAAAGCATATACATTCAGAGTCTATCTTTCTGGACCCATATGTTCTCTCTCTTAACTTTTTCTTTGTGTCTAGATCATTCTTTTAATATAATATTTGACTTTATTTCTCTTTGTTCATGGTGGAAGAAAGCTGCCTCACATTGTACAAATTCTTAGATTAAATAAGTCTCAAAATTTATCTTGATTTCTGATTCTCACTTGCAAATTTAGGGGAGGGAATAACTGAGAGTCACAGTATGAATTAACAGTCCATTCCTCCTCTGATCAGTTATGATCTGGGGGGTGGAATTTTATATAAAACCAACAATGGAACCAAACTTCTTCCTCTCAGTGGAGTTCTTATAAAAGTGGTGTGATGCGTTGGTCAGATATACCAAAAAGAACTCATTATAAACCTCTCCAAATGTGGTTCAAATACACATTCTACCTTTATTATATTTCCTAAAGCTATGATCATATAATCAAATTTCTACTGCAGAAGGTCACTTACAGGTAAATAACCTATTTGGAAAATATTTTATATAAGACAGTCAGTGCCAAAGTACTCAAGAAACCTGAACTTTAAATGGAAATATATGACAAAAAGTGGACATGCAGAACATAATTCTGTACTAATAAAAGGCTTACTCCAGCATCTATGATGTATTCTTCCTTTATTTGTATGCTTATTCCATATTAAGTTCTTGAGACCCTATCCCACATTTATCTTATGTTTCCCCTGTGGTTATTGATATTGTCAAACATATTATACCTGCCAAAACCCAACCATGCTTCTAACAAATGAAATAGCTTTGAAGACTTCCTCAAGCTTTCCAAATTTCTCTCTCATTTGGGATTCTTTTTGTGTTTTTGTATGGACAGTTTACAGACTTGCCTGACCATATAATAAAGAAAAGACCCTCAGCATACTCTGTACAAGGCAGATATGCACCACTTGTACTCTGTACTTTAATTTATTCTGACATCTCTGCTTGGACTTTCCTCCTTTTCTTGTGTCTACCAAAATCCTTCTTTAAAACAAATTAAAAGTTACTACTTCTGCAGCATCTCTTTTGAAAATTTGATGTTAAAAAAGAATCTAAAAAATAATAGATATATCAATATGTATATGTATAACTGATTCACTTTGCTGTATACCTGAAATTAACAAAACACTGTAAATCTACTATACTCCAATAAAATTTAACAAAAATTGCTATCTTTCTGTAATCTCACTATTTTTTAATTGAACTTGTGTCAAAGCTTTTCCTTAATGATGGTCTGGAATTTGGTATAAATATGTACCAGTATTGTCTCCTCCACATGACTATTTCCTTTCAAAAAGGAAATGTTTGCTTTTCTTGTAACTACGTCACATAATACAGTATCTATCACAAGGCAGGTACTTAGCCAATGTTTGGTGAGTAAATAAGTTGCTTTAATTTGAAGCATAAAGTAAAAGAGCTGCATTATGAGACTATACTCATGTGGATTTGGAAAATTAGGAATAAAGATCCTTATTAATTAGAGGATAATTTGACATATTGAAAAGTTGGAATATTTTTAACAGAAACTCAACTTTGTATAATCATCTTATTTCTTGCAGTAAGATGACCACATACTAAAAATTATAGCTTATTTCATTTACTAGACACTAGTGAAAGGTAGCCAAATAATAAATTTTCATATACCAAGAAATCATAGTTTCAAACTAAAAACCATCATGGATATAGAAAGACAAGTTGTGAAAAAAATTCTAAATCCCATCAATGACAGAAGGACAGGTTTTGTGGAGAGAAGAAAGCACTAAATGTAATATATTTTGACTTCAATGAGGCTCTTGATTTTTCTGTATGACATATGTATTTTGAAGATGGAAAATGTGGTCTCAGTAATTATTCTGTCGGGATGGAAGATTGCAGGAATGACAGATAGTTGTTCAATTCTGAATTAACAGAGTATTATCTAGAGCTTATCAAATGGTGGTACAGAAGCTAATGACCTCAGGTCTAGATGTTCTAAATGTACACACATAAAGGGGGTCAGTATGTTGGGTGAGGGAAGTAATAGTAGTAAGAATAATTTTAAAAACTATTATTTATGGAGCAGTATGTGCCCCCAATATACCTTCATTGTCTCATTTGCATGGTAAACTTGAAAGATTGGTTTTATAATCTCAGTTGTTACTAGAGAAAAAACCTGAAGATTTGAGAGTAAAGTGAGCTAACAAAGATAATATAAACAGTACAGGACAGAGCCAGGATTCAAGTTAGGTCTGTCTGATTCAGAAACCAATGATTTTTAGCCATTATGCCTCTATCATCTTCTGAAAGAAAATGAAATTATACAATAGAGTTGTTTTCATTCTTGCTTTTTTCTAGCATTAATTATTCATAACTGTAAATGTCTGTAAACATTATTATTGTTTTATTTGTACAAAATTTGTTTTTTGTTGTTACTTTTAGAAAGAAAGAGGGATGGAGACAGAGCAGCCATCTTGTATGAATCTCTTCCAAATACTTCCTTGAATCACACAAACCAAATGGGATGGTTTAAAAAAATCACGGAATGGATGACATTTGTGGTAGATTTGTATTGTGTCAGTTTAGTCAAGTTTAAATTACATGTGCCAAAATGTCCTTCCCTGCAGAGTCTAGGGTATGTCTAGACCATATTTTGTGTGAGATTTGGAAGGCAGAGGTGAAATAGCTTCATTCTTGTTCTGCTCATCAGTTGTGAGGAGACCACTAGGTGCTCTTGTTCCCAGGTTTGTGTTGTCATCTGCTATCTCACCTTTTGACTGGGGCAGCAGCTGGCCTGCAACAACTCCAGCTCTTGCTGTTCTCCTGGACCAGGTATGCATCATTTCAATGAAGAAGGCAGTCACATTTTTCTAAAAGGCACTTGCATCATCTAGGCCATCATCTTGGAGTCAGTGAGAGACTGATGAGGATTCCATTCATCCTCCAAAATACCAATTTGTCCTTCCTTCTCTCCTTTCATGTCTACTTTCCCTTCCCAACCACCTGTCTGCTTACTTCAGGCTGCCACAAGCACAGAGGAAATGGCCATAGATTGTTTAACCTTTTCCCACAATTGTCTGAATCAAATCTGTATAGTGTTTCCTATTGTATAAAATTTCTTATGGTTCTACTTCTCTGATCAACCATGACTGATACTAGATCTTTGACAAAATTTGCTGATAGGAATTCCTAGCAAATTTCATGACATGATCAGGAGTAGCCAACTCATCAACTGCTATGGGGCTGACACAAGACAGGTAGATATATGGCCTTAGTTGTCAATGTAAAAAACATGTTTTAAAATATAATTCCAGCCGATAAATGTGGAAGAAATAATAGAACAAGAAAATCTCGATCTTGCAACAGCTAATGAAATAATTGGTTCAGGTAAAGATCATTAATTGGTGAAAATATTATATGAAATATTAAGGAAGGAAGAATGTTGGGGGAAATGGGAGCTTGCTGTCATCACTTCAACCTGCAGATCATTCTTCATATCACTGAGAGGGAAAACCAGACGTAAATGCCCCCTTAATATGATGAAATATGAAGTTCACAACACTAGCCATGATGTATTCTTACACAAATGTTAAATCTAAATTGAATAAAGCCTTTAAACACAAATTCTAGTTTACAAAAATATGGGATATAGAAGAACACGTAAAAAAGCATCATGAGGAAATAAAAGTTCATAATGTGAGACATTCTCTGAGATAAGTGACACAATATCTTCAACAAGTCAATGTCATGGAGGAGAAAACACTTAAAAGAAATAATAATTGAAGGCATCATGTGCACTTCATTTGGAAACTGATTTGATTAGACAAACATAAAAAAATAAATTTGAGAATACTAAGACATTTTAATATGTAATGGATGAGAAATTAATGTTTATTATTCAGGTAATTATATCACTGTGCCTATCAAAGAATTATTTTTTTAAGCAAATACAAAATGAAATATGTAAGGTGAAAAACATGATTTCTGGGATTAGGATTTTCTTAAAGTACATCATCAACAACAACAACAAAAGCTAGATGAAGCAAGTTTTAAAAAATCTTGAGAGTTATTGAATCTGAATGATAAACATATAAAGAAAGATTCATTGTCTTATTATATTTACCTTTGTTTTACATATGAAATTTTTCATAATAAAATTTTTAAGTTATTACCATGAATAAATTGGCTTTAGCATCAGAAATAAAGAGAAACCAGGAGACTATTCTGTGCCTGGATAGAATTAAATATGGATAGATAAGCCTCAAATAGGAGTGTGTTGGACTGTAGACATTACACAAAATAATTTATCTTCATTTATTCAAAAAGTAAAAGAATAAAGGTTTGTTTAAAGTATGACTGCAGGAAGTTGAAAAAAAATGTTTTAGGATTTTAATTTATAGCCTTTTAAAATCCCTAAATTAAGAATGATAATGTTGATTATCATTTATTTAAATGCTTTGAAAAATATATTTTGTATTTCTAAGCTATAAACATTGAAAATATATAAAGAATTTACAAATATAAAATAATGCACATAATGCACATACATTGTATATTATGTATAGAGTACATATACATTATATATACATAATATACATATGTACATTATATATACAAAGTATGTATTATATAACCTACACATATATGTATTATATGTTTATATATCATGTGTATGTAATAATAAATACATATACATAAATATATACATATATATGGAATTTTACTCAATTAAATAAAATTATAATCTCATCTCTACAATATATTGAGATGTTTTACAGGTAAGCTTCAGCTGCTCTAGTGACTGAAGGGCTAAAGTAAACTTGCAAAAGATTTTAAGGTTTACACCAAGAAGGAAAACTCCTTCTCCCCTTCTTTTTTTCTGGTTAGTTTAGTATGACACTCTCTGTGGCTACTCTTCTATAATGTTTTTCCAGATACATAATTCTACTAGGTGTTTTGATGTAAAATAAGTATAACTATTCATAAAATTTGCTGTTATGAGAAACAGAAAGATGATGTAAGTTGTTTTACAGCTCTAAGTGGTTCACTGCTGCAAACCTGTATCTTGACCATGACACGTGGAGAGACTGTAAAAGAGAGGAAGAGTAATGAAACAAGCTAAGTGTTTTCAAAATACCCTTAAAAATGTTCCTGGAAAAAAAAAATCTGTGTAGCAAATGTTTATGTCTTTGCCCCAGGCCATTTAAAATCAGTGAACAATATTATGGGCATTTAATTTTTTAATATAGATTAAGGAAAAAAATACTACTTCATATTTAACCTAGATTTGCTTTGATAACAATAAAACCCTTTGTATACAAAATTAGCATATCTACTTGTAGTAGAAAAAATATAAAATGGCTCCCAATGAATGCAAACTCCTGTTATTCATGCCCTGGTACAGTACCTCCCCATCTCTGTTGTTGTGGTCTGGACCTATTAACTCATTTCTAATGAGTACAATATGACAAGAAGGATGTCTCTTCTGAGATAAGGTTACTAAAGTACTGTGGCTTCTGTCTTAGGTGTTCTCTTTCACTTTCTTGCTTGCTTTCTGTGAATGAAGCCAACTGCCAAGTGGTGAGTGTCCCATGGGGGACATAGACCTATGAGAAGTTCTGGGTGACAACCATAGAAGAACTGGGATCTTCAGTCCACAAAACCATGAGGACCTGAAGTCTGCGAATAACAACACAAATGGGCTTAACAATTAATCTCCTCCATTTAATCTTTAGATTAAATCACAGCCCCCACTGACACCTTGATTGCAGCCTTGTGAGAGACTTGGTCCAGAGTCACAGAGCTAAGCCAGACTCAGATTTATAACTACAAAGTATGTAATATTATAAATACTTGTTCTAAGCTACTAAGCTTGAGGTAATTTGTTAAGCAGCTATACATTATTAATACATGGTTGTTCTTAAGTATACATTGGCTAGTGTAGAAAAGTTATTGCATTTTAAGTGGAAACCATAACTTTTCAGTCCTTTTTGATTTATAGTCTGTATCTCAAAGTTGGAGAGAACCTCAAAAGTCATGTGGTCAACTTATATCCAGGTTACCTAACATAAAATTATTGTACTTAGCTGTTCACAAATCTCATCTCCCTTTCCTCCTGGGGACACAGCTCCACTAGACTCTTATTTTCTAGACTTCTTTGTAGTGAGGTATAGTCTTGTTACCATATAGCTGAATTCTTACTCTTGTTTGTTGTCAGAGTGAGGTTTGTTATTTCCACATAAACAAACAAAATAAATTCCTCTTACACGTGATGGTTTTTCAATTATTTAAAATACTTAAACATCCATGGGACTTTTTCTCTTGATAGGTTTCTTCACATAGATTTTTGTCTTTAGAAATTATTCTTTACATGAGCATATTACAGTATTAAAAATGATGTCTAGAAATATTTGAAAGAAAGAATCACAATTCATATTCATTCTGTGGTCTTATCCTACACCTGAGAGGAATTTCAACTTCCCTTATTCACATAATTACTTACATATATATTGATCTTGACTACAGTTTTATTTAGGGTTTTTGCTGTTTTGTCCATGACTCTGATAAGCTTCCTTTAAAAAGAAAGAAGTGAACAAACAACTTGTCTTTCTTAGATATGTTAATAATTTTCCTTCAATTCTGAATTTGACCAGTTAGATATTTGTATTCAAGTGAAAGTCTTTTTATTTATTTTTCTTAAAATGCATTTTGTCACACAAAATTCATTGTCATAAGGTCTTCTTGAATAGCAATATTTTTATTTAATCAATTAATCCTTACCCTCTTTCTATCATGCAGTAATATAAGCATTTTTCCAAGATCATCATTCTAATTATCATCATATTGATGAACAAGACAGGACTAAAGACAGAGATCTGAGATCTGCCACTAGAGATATCAATCTAGCTTGGTGATAATCATTGAGAAACACAATTTGAATAAAATTGTTCAACAATTAACATGCAAAAAAATGATAATATTATCAAAATGCAAGTCTACATGAATTGACAAAAATAAATACCTTGCTTTCAAAATGAAACAGAACTGGGCTTCCCTGGTGGCGCAGTGGTTGAGAGTCCGCCTGCCAATGCAGGGGAGATGGGTTCGTGCCCCGGTCTGGGAAGATCCCACATGCCGCAGAGCGGCTAGGCCCGTGAGCCATGGCCACTGAGCCTGCGAGTTCGGAGCCTGTGCTCCACAACGGGAGAGGCCACAAGAGTGAGAGGCCCGCGTACCGCAAAGAAAACAAAAACAAAATGAACCAGAACTATTACTATTTTTATTAAAAAAGTATTTATTCTTTATAACATATTCTAATCTTCTATCCTGAATTCCAGTTTGAAAGACAAAACAATTCCCTTAAAGTTTACAGTACTTAAATAATTTAAATTAACTTTAAATTGTGCTTTACTTTACAAGCCCAGAATCACAGCCAGAACCTTACTGGAAAGCTTATAAAAATTTGAAATGCTCCAGTAAGTTTAAATCTTGTAGAAGTCTGGTACTTTCCAAATTAAAGTGCTAATACAACAATTAGTACTGAAACTTAAATCTACATAAGCAGTACAAAATGATTTAATATTATTGAAGCCTTTCAATTTTTTATGAGCTTTCTATGTGGACGTGGATCAAGCAAAGTTGATTCACGTCCACATAGAAAGTTTCGCTTAGAAACACATAAGAAACACGTCAGACTCAATCTTTTCCTGGAGTAAATACCTGTCCTGTTTGTCTGACATGATATGAAGAAAAACAATCAACTTATATTTAAAGAAATTATTTTTTGCGTCTCCTCAGAGTCCAATTGCTCTCATCCAACTGATTATCTGAAGTTCTTCTGAGGTCAAGTGATGTACTTCAGAGTTAAATGTGAGGGAGACGCAGGAACCTAGGGCTTCCAACAAAGGTATAGATCCTTGGTGCATGGAAATCTCTACCCTACATCTTATTTTGGACACATCTATCTTGCCCAACTCTGAGACCCATTGGACATGCATTAAAAGCCTTAAATACATCCTACACTGAGCGTATTTTCCAATAAGGGAAACAACATAATCTCTTCTTACTTTTAGAAAATAGTGCCCTGTCATTTGTATTCTTACTAGAAAAGCTAGAATGTGCTGGCTTCAGTTGTGGAAATAGTTGCTTTCAGATGGTCTATTTTTCACTTCTTAGAGGAGAAGAAGAGAGGATATATTTCTTTTGTGAAGTTATAGAACACAGAAGTATAAAGAAAAATTATCTCTTGTATATAAGGATACACATATTCTTTGCTTCTATTAACAAACTGGACTCATCTTTCCTACTCCTAAACATAACAAAAAGCAGCTATAGAGAAAAAAAGCCTTTTCACCTTTATTACTACTCTTGAATACATATTTGCATTCCTTTCAGGAATTCCCTTCCTTTGTTTAAGCTCTTGATGTCTTTTCCTTTAGAAATAACAAGGGATAGTTTTGAAAACTTTAGTAATTATGTCCTATAATTTTTTAAATAAAATACTTTTTTGATATTAAAAACACTCAGAATATCCAAAGTCTGTGGTTTATTTGATACACTTCCATTATAAAAGCACATTGATTGTAATAAAATGGTTTTGCTTCTTAAATACATAATTTTTTTAAAGGTAGATATGCTTCAGGCTTTATCTTCCAGGAAAGAATAATCTGTCATGTTTACAGCAGGACTTGAAATTTCAATGTTCCAAAAATACCTACTTAATTAAGAGGTAAAAGTACTGTATTTTACAGATGTTTCCCTTTACTAGCATCCCATTTTAATTTATTTGTGATACAGGGTGTGTGAGTGTGTGTGTATGTGTGTGTTTGTGTTTGTGACAGTGACAGAGAGACAGAGAGAAGTGCTGGCCAGTGAGAAGGTTCTCAGAGCTCCTGTCTGTACCTATTCTGCTCCTATACTATGACTCAGCTGTTAGTCATGGATGGCAGCTAGCAATGATTTTACCACATCCAAACCATCACCTCTTTACTCTTCCCTCTTTCTGGTTTCCAGAGAAAATAAATATCCTTCTATTTCTAAAAGACTTCCTACAATATGATTCAGTAATTCTACCCCTGGATATATATCTGAAGAAAATGAAAACACTAATTTGAAAAGTTACATGTACCCCAATATTCATAGCAGCATTATTTACAATAAC
Source organism: Lagenorhynchus albirostris (assembly GCF_949774975.1). Lineage (NCBI taxonomy): Eukaryota > Metazoa > Chordata > Mammalia > Artiodactyla > Delphinidae > Lagenorhynchus > Lagenorhynchus albirostris. Next base: position 40,046,098 of record NC_083112.1, on the reverse strand, counting down.
CAAGATATAGAAGGAACCCAAGTGTCCATCAACAGATGAATGAATAAAGAAGATGTAAGATATATATATATAAAACTCAGCCATGAAAAAGAATGAAATTTTGCCATTTGCCACAATGTTGATGAATCTAGAGAGTATTATGCTTAGTGAAATAAATCAAAGACAAATATTCTATGTTATCACATATTTGGAGTCTAAAAAATAAAATAAATGAATGTATATAACAAAACAGAAACAGATTCACAAATACAGAGAACAAATTAGTAGTTACTAATGGGGAGAGGGAAGAGGGAGGGTAAAATAGGGGCGTGAGATTAAGAGATACAAACTACTATGCATAAAATAGATAAGCAACAAGGATATAGTGCATATCACAAGGAAATATAGCCATTATTTTGTAATAACTTTAAAAGGACTAACTATTGAATCAGTGTATTGTACACCTGAAACTAAAGTAATATTGTTAATCAACTATAATGCAATAAAAAATGTTTAAAAAGAATAAAACAGACTTCCTACAATAAAATTTCCAGGATAATAGTAGCACTGGTTACTTTATATTAATTTCCTTTTATACCACAATTAACTTATTGTCAAACTACAAAGAGAGTGCGAGTTTTGAGGGACTAATACACTCAGAAATCCAGAAGCTTCGATTAATCTGACACTTTTCCAAGCTGTCTTCTCCCAGTGAATCACTATTCTTTAACCCCATTTGCTGACTCTTTCTGTTGAATGTCCCTTAAGAACCTAAGTTCATTTTTAAATAAAGATATAATTACACACAAGAAAAAGTCACAGAAATTAATGTTTTCATTTCTATGACTTTGGCAATATACCTATTTAACTACTGTCCATTTGATACAGAACATTTTCTTTATTCTCCACATTTCCTTTGGTCCATTTTCTATCATTCTCACAGCCTCCACCCTTCTCCCCAATCACTGGACTTCACATAAATGAAATCATATAATATGTATTCTTTTGTGTCTCTCTTCTTTTGTTCACCATAAAAATGTCACCTACCTTTAAGACTACTCTGAAATTTAAATTGGGTAATGTATGTATATCTCAATTTCAAGTTCATACTAAATATTTAAGAAGTGTTATTTGTGTAACAGTTTGTTAAACCTGTATTCATTCTGTTTCAATTATAAATGTGCCTAAACCAAAGAGTGGCAATTATTGCATATTTGAAAGAAAAGTACTAGATGAAATGAAAGATCAGAAAAGAGAGTGAAAAAAAAATATTGTGACCCTGGTCCTCATATCTTCATTGTAGAAAATTAAAAACTTAAGAATGATAAACTGACAGTTAATTTCTTTGAAAGCAATACCCACACAGAGAGAAAGAGAGGAAGAAATAGACAAGAGCAGAGCAGTAAGTAGGGCAGAGATTTGTTGTGGGAGTGAATAGAAATCTGCCTTTGGGGCATTAGGCACTCACTGAGGAGGATTCAGAAGGGTTTGCTTATTGTGGACCAGGTAAGGAAGGTTAATACTAGATGTCCAAGACAAGGGTAGAGAAGGGACGGAGTGTTCCAGGGGTCTACAGGGAAATATCCGAGTTTTAAACATTTGTCATGGCCAGAATAAATCAACACCTGATTGCACTGTGCTTTGCAAGACATTTTCTGTCTCTTTCTTTCTCTTCCTTAATTTGATCTTTCAGGGGTCAAAACATGTGATAAGGAAATAGAGGCAGATTTAGGTAGAGGAATAGAAATCTTCCAACCAAGACTCCCTTCCACTCACAAGAGTCCAGCTTAAAGGGATAAAGGAATACTTTGATTCCAAATAAAGTCTGAAGTTCCATCATTACATTGGACACATTTATATTAAATATTTATTTCTAAAATTGAATATCTTATTATTTATTTAATTATTATTTGATTGTTTTAACTAGATACAAAAAGACTTTCATATTTACAAATGAATGGATAACTTATGCACCCTACTTTAGATTTCATCCAGGGGCAGAGCAAAAATGAGTTTCATAGAGCAAGTTTAAACCAACATTGAGAGAGAGAGGAAGAATACTCACACAATTATTATTTGGATCTATTTGTTCTCTCCACTTTTCATCTGGCTATCTTCTATACATCATTCTAAACATAAACCAGATGTGAACTCTTCAGCTGACTTCCTGCATTCTCATCTAGTCTGGAATATGTGACCTTTCAGAGAACCCACAGTACCTGGTGACAAATTCTATCCTGACACTATCACTCTCAATTACACTTACTTTTTTGTAATAGACCTTGAAAACTTAAGAAGAGAAAACATGCTTTATCTTCTGTTTGTCCCAATCCTAGAATGTTACTGAGCTATAAGACTACACTTAAGTGTTATCAAAGAAATAAGAAAACAAATTATGTTAATAAGGAATAAGGAAAAAAATCAATTAATATATATCTGGCATCCAATGAAGTGGTATGCATGCTTAATGTAAAGAACTTAACAATAGCTTTATGTTTACATAGTTTTTTTGCTATATGAAACACTAAAACCATATTTTAAATGGCTATGGCATATTTGTAGAATATAAGTGAAACAGAAAGTTGTCTAAGAAGGGTTTAAAATAATTATAATTAAATTATGTATTACCTTAATATATTTTTCTATCCAATCACATTACTTTATTACTAACATTTTGAATGTCTTGGTAATAATATATGACTACTTAAATTGTATTTTATTGAAAGAACAGTTCTGCAAAAAATTACTCTTAAATCAAATTTAATTATTTGTTATTTGTAATTCTTTCAGATCAAAATATGTTACAGTTAGGCTATGTAATTCTGAATTTCAGTCAGATAATAACTAAAACCATCCTGCATTTAAAGATAAGCATAGACTATTGAAAGGATGTGCCTTAAGGACATACCAATCTAACTGATCTTAATGAAGTTATGTTAGAACAACACAAACTTCAACATAAATTTCAGACTTTGACTTGACCTTGGCTTCTCTTTAAGGGGTGCATGTGTGTGTGTGTGTGTGTGTGTATGTGTAGGTAGGTAACTAGTAAAATGTTCCTGAACTCTAAGGTTATTCCTGAGATCTTTACAACCCTCATATTTTCTCTACTGCTTCTATCAGGTATAAGTTTTTTCCTCTCTGCTCAGCCTCCATGACCCTTCTGAACTGTTTCTCTTTGAAATCTTTTCCTTTGTGCTGGCTTTTTCTCTTTAGTCTTAGGCAGTCTTTTATTTCCTTCATCTGCACATTTTAAATATCTATTACAACATATAGTGATTACCTACCAATAAAACAATATTTCAAGAGTGTTTTGTAGTATTTATATTAAAGCTAACCCTTTCATTAAAATCATCTTAAGAAATGTTTAAAAATATACTTTTCCATCAATCACATCCTTAGAAAACAATTTATTTAGAATAGTGTAGGGATTGGTAATCTCTATTTCAAACAGCTCCATGCATGATTATCTTGATCAGTCAAGTTTAGAAATCATTTTATTAGACTACATTTAAATTAGCATGTGTTGAAATGTCTTACTATCACATTTAAATGCATAACTAAATAGCATTACTGGGTAGTTCTTCATTTGTCTCAGTAATTGAGAGTACCCCCTCTGTTGGAAAAATAGATTCTTCTGTAGTTTAAACATTATAATAGGACAACTCAAAGTCAGAAAATAAAAGAGTGAACAAATCATGGACCACTTAATACCTACTGTACTCTAAAGGATTTAATGTCATAAATCTTAAAGTAAATGTTCATTAAGAGAGAATATTTTCAATTTATATATTTAAATAAAATTTTAAAGAGTTTCCATACTAGAAATGTTCTTACCTCATATTTCACCATATAATAGACAAGACTATTCTAAATTCAACTAAAAAAGCCTAAGCCAGTTAAAAATATCCATAAAGCTTAACAGGAATTGGGTAATGTATTTATACTTAATGAAGCAAAAAAGGACTTAATTGAGTTTGAAAATTCTTATATTTCATGAGTGGTTTATGGAAGATGAGATATGAGCTGAGTCTGCATGTAGAAAAAAGTACAGTAAAATTTTAATTGGCACATATCCACTGAAGCAAAAATTTGCCAATTAAGTGATATGCTGATTATAGTGATAGAAATTTGATTTTACACTGCATTCTTTTCAACATTGGCAAAAATATTTTCTTGGGATACTATAAAAACAGGGAAATTAGGTAGAAGGCAAAGGTAAAAAACATTGGGTAGACCATATACTGTTAATATATTTCCATCTCTAAGTACAAAGATCTTTCCAAAAAACCTCTTAAAGACATTCTTAGATATGGAAAAGTTTTTTTCTGCTTTTAGATTGTTTTCTGCTAAGATGTAAATGCATCTGAGAAGGGAATACCTGCAACCATCTATTAGTATTTTGCAAAATTTCCATTGAAACTAGTAAAAGGTGGGAACAGTTTGAATTGAAGCTGAGAATCAAAAACTGTGTCTTTTTGTATCACTTGAACTAATATGTCCCACAAACATATAGTAGGAATGAGACATAAGTTAAACATTTATTAGATTGAGGAAAAGGGACATCTTTAAAGACAATTCAGGAACATACTATGATTTTAATATAGAAACAAAACCTTACATATACAAGTAGAGCTACATTTTCCTGAATAATTTACAAACACTATTCCACATATCCATGCAAAAACAGGACTTAATTGGTCTGAAAATTCAAATTTAAAAATGTTAGCAAGGGCTTCCCTGGTGGTGCAGTGGTTGAGAGTCCACCTGCCGATGCAGGGGACACGGGTTCATGCCCCAGTCCGGGAAGATCCCACATGCTGCAGAGTGGCTAGGCCAGTGAGCCATGGCCGCTGAGTCTGTGCATCCGGAGCCAGTGCTCCGCAATGGGAGAGGCCACAACAGTGAGAGGCCTACATACAGCAACAACAACATTTCAGCAAAGATTCTTAGAATAAATCCATGTAAGTTGTTAAATATTTATGACTTCCTTAAAATTAAATTTATAAGATTTATAATGTACAATAGAATGCGGAAAACTGTTTAACCAAAAGAAACAATTACAAAATGATTTCTGAGCACTTCAGATCATTAAATCTTATTTAATTATATATGAATATTTTGGATTATGTTTGCATAAATTAGTAGGATTGAACTAATAAATTTCTTAATAAAGATTTGATATTTACTGCTTTGTTAAAAAATACAACAGAAATTTACTAAAATATATGTGATACACTACTAGGCACTGTTATTCAAAGGCAAATATGATATAGTACTAGTTCCTATACTCAAGAAGTTGATAATTTATCAAGGAAAGCAAAGCACATGCAGATTATTGTATCATGAAGCCTAATATGATGAATGTCATTGAAGAAAAGCAAAGGTAAAATATAATAAAATTGTAGATTGTAAATATTTGCAAATGATATGACCAATAAGGAATTAATATCCAACATATATAAACAGCTCATACAACTCAATATCAAAAAAACACAACCCACTTAAAAAATGGACAGAAGAACTAAACAAACATTTTCCAAAGAGGAAATGCAGATGGTCAACAGGCACTAAAAAGATGCTCAACATTATTAATCATTGGGGAAATGCCAATCAAAACCACAATGTAATATGACCTCATACCTGTTAGCATGTCTATTATCAAAAAAACGAGGTATACCAAATGTTGGCAAGGATGTGGAGAAAAGGGAAATTTTGTGCACTGTTGTGGGAATGTAAATTGGTATAGCCACTGTGTAAAACAGTATGGAGCTTCCTCAGAAAATTAAAAATAGAACTGCCATATTACCTAGCAATTCCTCTCCTGGATATATATCAAAAAAAAAACCAAAAACACTAATTCAAAAAGAAACTTATACCTCAATGTTCATAGCAGCTTTACAAATGCCAAGATATGGAAACAACGTAACTGTCCATAAATAGATGAATGGATAAAAAAGATGTGGTATATATACACAACCGAATGCCTCTCAGCCATAAGAAAGAATAAAATTTTGCAATTTTCAGCAACATGGACATGGGCTTGGAGGCCTTTATGCTAAGTGAAATAAGTTAGACAGGGAAAGATAAAAACTGTATGATATCACTTGTGTGTGGAATCTAAAAAATACAACAAACTAGTGAATATAGGAAAGAAGAGGCAGACTCACAGATTATAGACAACAAACTAGTGGTTACCAGTGAGGGTGGGTAGGGGCAATATAGGGGTGGGGAGTGGGAAGTACAAACTGTTGGGTGTAAGATAGACTTAAGGATGTATTGTACAACACAGGAACATAGGCAATATTTTGTAATAACTGTAAATGGAAAGTAACCTTTAAAAATTGTATTAATAATTTTTTAAAACATTACTGTAAAATGGAGGCAAGACTTTAGATCTAGAGAACTCAGGAAACACACAGTCTTTAAGAGGCTAGACTGGTATTAAACTGGTGGTCAGGGCTGACTTATCCATTAGGCACAGTTGCACAGTGCCTGGGGCCCATAATGCTGTTAGAGAAGCACTGAAAGTATTTAATTTCTTACAAAGTAGAAGAAAAATAAACTTTTATATCAAAAAATGTTTTAATATACAATATCAGCACATTTATATCATGGCAGCACTAAAACATAATGTTTTTAGGGAGGAAGGGTCTTATGAAGACAAAAGTGCCTAGGTCCTATGAAATTCACAGCTCCATCTTTCTCTAGCTGTAGAAATTTAGCCTCTCTACTTCAATTTTCTCATCAGCAAAATAGTGAAAATAATTATACTCACCTCAGTACTCACCTCAGAAGGTTCTTATGAGGATTAAATAAATTATTACATGTAAAGTTTCTAGAACAGTATCTGGAATATAGTAAGTATAATACAAACCTTAGCTGTGGTAATGTCATTTTCATCAGCCCAGAAGATTGAATGAGGTGGATAGAAGGATAGAAGTGGTCAGTATATTTGGGAGAATAGTAATTTTCACAGTCAAGCAATGGCATTAGTTGTATATAGAGAAACAATGAGATAAACCTGGCACTTATCATGTAAGACCTTAAGCTCATGGTTGGAAAGCTACCGTACTGTAGACATTAAAGAGTTAGGCAATGGACAGCCACTGGATCACATGAAAAGCTAATCAGCCATAGTATGCATGAAGATTTGAAATGTTGAAAGACCAGTCAGTGAAAAAAGGAGAATAATTGAATAGAAATGAAAAAAGAGTTGAGAAAGATTAAATCTGAGAAACTGCTTGAAAGATTGATCTTGATCCTAAAAAAAGAAAAGAATCAAGTTGATTTTTTTAATAGTGACTACTACTTTCTGAAGGAAATTTAATTTGCTTCCTAATTAAATAAAAGTTGGGGCTTGCCAAGAGACATCTCATTTTTTTTTTCTCCTAAACTTGGAACCTGTATTTGTCAGCTTTATAACTTAATTGGGCTGTGAGGCTGACAAATTGATTTTTCTTTCTCCTAATTTATTTAATTCAGTTTTCACAATTAGGCAAGCAATTAATCAATGGTGGAGTCATTAAGATTCATTGCATTGAAACGTTTTTCTGACAATCATCCTCAATAAGAACTGTGCAATTTATCAGAAGGCAAATATCCTGGAAAATCTTAAGTATACTGTATGTAAGATACTTATACTGGTGATGTTCAATATTTTAACTTCACCTAAAATTGTAAGAATAAATTGAACTGAAGTCTTTAAGTTTTGCTTTGGTCAATTTTGCAATCTTATCTAGAAACAAAGTGGTAGTAACCTACTAGTTATTAAGTCAAAATATGACAGAATTTTAGTGTGTAACAATATTATAAAAGAATAGTTGTCTGACTCATTAATAATTTATTTCTTTCCTGTAATGTTGAAGAACACAGTTCTAGCCAGTTAAGATTTAAGTTTAGGATATCAAGCTCATGTATAAAATATGAGAGATATGAAAAGTTTTAAATGACATTTTATTTAAAGCCTGTATTATATCCTGGAAAAAATACTGAATTTGGGATTTATAAGTCTGAATTCCAGTGAGTTCTGCCATATAGAACTTTTGTGCTCTTGAGGAAAATTTCATTATGCTATAATTTCTTACCTATGACTAATGTTAATTTAAAATAAAATAATGTACATGAAAATACTTTGTAAATTGTAAACTGATATAAAATTCAAAAAACTATTAAAATAATTTGGTCTTATTTAGTATCACTGTGTACAATTAAATGTTTTAGAGAAAAATACATTTTGTGTAATTTTTTATATTGAGCATTGTTTTAGGAACATCAGTCTAAATAAATAATTAAATAAAATTATAATACTTTTCTATTTGTCTTGGCCTTTGAACCCTCACCAAAATTGTTTCCCAAAATTTTGAGATAAAGTCTTATTGTCTTGGGTTTCCAATGTATCCATTCCTTCTATCTGTGTTTCAGTTAATTTACCCCAAGCTTCAAAAATATAATCATCTTTAGCCTAAATGTTGCTCCACCTGGGTTCCTCAAGTCTCTTTTTAAAGGTCCATTTCTGCTACTGTTGTCAAGCTGGATCTTTTTCATTGCTGCTCTCTATTTTCCTGAATTGTTCACTCATATATTTTGAAGACACTCCTGAATCTTCTGTAGTTCTCTGTCAGTCTTCAGACATTGTACTCATACTACTGGTCTGAAAATATTTCCTAGCAGTCTCAGTTCTTTGCTATTAAATCTGAAGCTGCTTTCTCAGAGTATTCAAGGGTTGCAAAGAACTTGATCATAAAAGTTATTTTAAAACTAAGTAGGGGAATTCCCTGGTTGTGCAGTGGTTAAGACTTGGTGCTTTCACTGCCGGGGCCCGGGTTCGATCCCTGGTTGGGGAAATAAGATCTCGCAAACTGTGCGGGACTGCCAAAAAATAAATAAAAATAATGTAGTATAAATACTTCTCAAAGACTTGAAATTGGTTCACCTTTAGAAGTAAATAAAGGCTGAACCTAAAGCTTTTCCCTATCTGTGCTAGCATGACTGTTAAACACATGCTTACTACTACAATCCAGAATGACTTTCTGCATCTCTCATTGCCAGATTAGTGCTTTGTCATCTCTGCAGGTTTGACTAGAAGGCTGAGGCACTGTACATGCTGGTAATGATGCTATAATTCCTCAGTGGGTTTTGTGCCTTTTAATGCAGAAACTTGGAAATCCACTGTTCCTTCTAAGGGGGAAGTGAGCACACTTACTGATGATATTGCATCCCACTTGCTACTTTTAAAGCTCCATGATGAAAGTCACTGTTCTTTCTGGATCAGATGAAACAACTGCCAGCTTCAGTTTTTCTCTTCTTTTGAAATTCACCAGTATCACCTTTGGAATGCTTTTCTTTTGTTCAGCTTTGTTTTAATTATACAAACATTGTGCCAAAGTTATTTTGATTCAGTCTAGTATGAGCTGTTTGTATCTATAAACTTAAAAGGTGAATCATAGTTGATTCAAATGGTGGAAGACTATTTTCCTAGAGTTCCTAATCTATGAGATAATCTTGACTAAACAAGGCTCCTAACGTCTAGAGTTATTAAGTAATCATATATTGTTTATTTTGGATTCTCTTATTGGAACCTGAGTGGCCATGTGTGTAATGGATAAAGAGATGTTTTTGTAGGAATATATATATATATATATATATATATATATATATATATGTTTTGTTTTGTTTAAAGGTCTTCCTTAAGAACTTGATTTAATATAGATGCCCACTGACATGAACTATGTTTAGAGTTGGGATCAGAGTATAGCTCTAATTCAATTTTAAACCTCCCCAAATTCTTATGCCTTCTTAAGGAGCTATAAAGAATTTCCACTTCCAACTAAGATGGGCTAACAGCGACCAGATGTTGAGAGACAATTCTCTATGAATCTCTCACACATTTCTACACATCTAGGCAGTAAAATGCCATGTGCTGCAAGGCTGTCTTTTCAGGAATATTTGTATAAGCACATAACTCTGGAAAGGTAGAGACAAGGACTCCCTCTGCAGCAAATTTATTTACGCTATCAGACAGTAAAGATGGAGATATTTTTCTCCCTGAAGACATTCCAAGATAATAAAAATAAGACACTTCTCTCCTCTTTAAAGAGAGATTTGCTTACATCTCAAGATAATGAAGATAATGCCTCCCTAGCAGGGAGGATGGGTATTCTTTCAGGCAGTCACAATATAATGTCTCTACCTTTGGATTTCTTTCCTGTAACATACCTCCAGTGCAATACAGGCACCATCTGGACCTTACTATCTGATTACCTTGGTAATCGGGGTCAAAGAACCACTGTTCCTGCTTTTTACGGTGAGTAATAAATGGTTTCTTGTCACTGACCCAGACATGTCATGTCTCTCTGTCAGGTATCTGAGAAACTGTGTTAGGTTAACTTATTACTTTGCAAGAAAGATGAAATCCTAGACTCTTTTTCCATTTCTTACTTGACAATTTAACACCAAATTTATCCTTCGATCTGAAACAAATAAACTAATGAAAAGAGACAAAATACTTTTAAAATAGAAAAAAAGTGTTTATGATAGTGGACATCAGGCAATAAAGTGCAGTGATCTCTGAAAGATGGGGAACAAATAAGTCAAGCCCTATAATTGTCTCATCCTATTGCCTTCTAAGATTTTCCATGGTACAGGGAGCAGTATTCAGTCAGGTCCTCTGTTGAAATTCCTATGTTGAGGAAATGAAGTTCAGGAGATTGTCTCCAAGGAGACCAAGGTGGCTAGATTACCAAGTATAAAGCTGCATAGAAAGAGAACCCAGAGATTTTCAGAGGATTCTCCCCAAGTATTCAACAAAGCACTGATCAGAGCATGCTGAAGCTGGGGGAGAGGGGTTTCATCTGAAAGGATTAGAGAAATACCCCACACAGGGTCAGGGCAGTGCCTGTTCCCACCAGCCAGACTGGAAAAAACATAATTTATGGGGAATTGGTAGAAGGGTCAAGGTATTTTTAACTCTTAATGGGGAATATTTGACCTTAGATTGAGCCTTGCCCTGGATCTTCCTAATAAATTTAAAAAGCAGGTCCTGAATGAATCATACTCTTTCCAAGTAATTCAATTGCATCCCAGAACAAAAAGCATTGAATAGCTTTGTGAATATAAACATATCTAGTACCCAAAAAAAGGTAAAATTCACAGAGTCTAGCATCAAATCAAATATTATTAGGCATACAAATAAGATCCAGGAAATCATAATGAAGAGAATAATTAATCAATCAAAACCAACCCAGAAGTGGCACAGATGTTGGAATTAGCAGACAAGAATATTAAGACAGTTATTATTAACTGTATTCCAAATGTTCAAAAAATAAGTAGAGGCATAAAAGTATAAAAATACCCAATCAAATTCTAGGGATGAAACTACAATGTCTGAGATGAAAAACATACCAGATGGGATTAACTACAATTAGATATGGCAGAAAAAACGATTAGTGAACTTGAAGTCATAGCAATAGAAATACCTTAAAAAAGACAGAGAAAAAGACGAAGAATAAAAAGTAATGATAAAAGCTTTACAACACCTTTAAGGGTCCTAATATACATGTAATTGGAGTCCCCAAAGGGGAAGAGGAACAGAAGAAGTTTGAGGAAATAGTGGTCAAATTTTTCCAAATGAGATGCAAACTACAGACCCACAAGTCCAAGAAGCACAATGAAACCTAAGCATAAAAAGTTGGAGAGTATAGGAAGCCCATGATCTCTCAGAGTCCATGTGATGGATAGACATTTTGGGATATAGAAAAAAATCTGGGCTATATTTACTTAACTCTAATCATAACTTAGTCATAAAATTGACTTACCATATACTAGAAAATGTGTTAAGTTCTACAGGCATTATTTCATTTAATTCTAAAAGTAACAATTTTAGGTTCATATGATATATCGCATATATAAAAGGAAAGTGAGGTTATAAAAATTAAATAATTTTCCTAAGATTGTATATCCCTTTACTGGGATCAAACAGTAAGTCTGGTCTAAAGAAAACATTATAAAACTGATGATGTTTACATTTCCATTTAAAATGAATGTTTTTAAAGTAAATTCCTAAAAGTTGTAACTCATTAGCAAAGAGATAAGTAAATGCTTTCAATAAACAGATTAAGTAAATGAAATCAACACAACGAGGTGTATGCAGTATGGAATGTGATCATAGTGATCTTGCCTTACCATTGATTAGTGTTTTAAAGTTAGGCCACATGCTGTATAACCCTCTTTTCAATAGATTATCTCATTTGACATTCTTCACAGCTCCATGGTTGAGACTGTCAGGGAGGGGGAAATTTCCTCCTTATCCTTTGAGTTTTTTTGACCAGTCTAATAATTAAATTGACACAAGGTAAATTAACAGGAGAAAAAACTAATTTAATTCATATGCACAAAAGTCTCATAGAAAGGCAACCCTGAGAGTGAACAAACTAGGCTGTTTATATATATAATTTTTTAGATAAAGAAACAATTATTGTGAAGACTTAACAAAACAAAGAGGCTTGTGCTTGGGACAGCAGACTAGTGGAGAAGTAACGAGGTTAGCCTTGAATTCCTTAACTCAAGTGAAAAGCATACTTTCCATCCTCATGGTACAGGGAGGATTCCTTCACATAGGAGATTTATTTCTCACTTTTAAGAGGAAAGAAGTGGAGTCAGAGTATCTTTATTTTTCACTGGGTTTTTCTCAAGGAACTTTATTTATTTACTTTTTAACGTCTTTATTGGAGTATAATTGCTTTACAATGGTGGGTTAGTTTCTGCTTTATAACAAAGTGACTCAGTTATACGTATACATATGTTCCCATATCTCTTCCCTCTTGCATCTCGCTCCCTCCCACCCTCCCTATCCCACCCCTCTAGGTGGTCACAAACCACTGAGCTGATCTCCCTGTGCTATGCGGCTGCCTCCCACTAGCTATCTATTTTATGTTTGGTAGTGTATATATGTCCATGCCACTCTCACTTTGTCACAGCTTACCCTTCCCCCTCCCCATACCCTCAAGTCCATTCTCTAGTAGGTCTGTGTCTTTATTCCTGTCTTACCCCAGGTTCTTCATGACTTTTTTTTTTCCCTTAGATTCCATATATATGTGTTAGCATATGGTATTTGTTTTTCTCTTTCTGACTTACTTCACTCTGTATGACAGACTCTAGGTCCATCCACCTCACTACAAATATCACAATTTCGTTTCTTTTTATGGCTGAGTACTGGAAATATACCCTGAGAAAACCATAATTCAAAAAGAGTCATGTACCAAAATGTTCATTGCAGCTCTATTTACAATAGCCAGGACGTGGAAGCAACCTAAGTGTCCATCGTCGGATGAATGGATAAAGAAGATGTAGCACATATATACAATAGAATATTACTCAGTCTCAAGTAACTTTAATTCAAAATAATCAATATGTCATTGAGGCATATTTTGGGGCGACCTGCTCTGGGCCTCAACATGTCTGTTAAAACCGAGAGAAGTTAATGAACTTGCCCAAGGTCACCCCATCAGTTTAGTTTGGAAGCTGATATTAGATTTCCAGTCTTCTGATTTGTAACTGGGATTTATTTTGTTAAGAATATATTTTTAAATGACTAATAAAGATCTTGAATAAAGTTAATGTTTCCTAATAATGAATCCAACACAACTGAAATATTTCAATTTAATTAGGAAGAATGTTAAAATGTAAAGATAACTTTCAAAGCTGACTAACAATCGTTGAAAGAAAGTGAGTCTCTCTTATTCTATAATTTTTAAAAACCCTCAAAAGTAAGCATTTCTCATAACTAATTTCCATATTTTGGTGTTTTATCTATGCACATGGAAAATAACTCTTAAAAAGGCATTTTAAGGCAATAAAATATAGAACTTGTATTAAATACTGTCTATTACATTGGAACTTGAAAAGAAAATTTTCAGTAAACATCATGCTTGATTATGAAATCTGCTAGAATGAACTGTCCAGAAATTATAGCCATTCTGTGCCTTTGCCAATCACAACAAGGGAACATTGTGCGATCACAACGTGAGTGAACTGCCGATGGCAGAATCACTAACCATATAGGGACATGATTTAAACACCACATGGGAGAATAATTCATGGCAGTACCACACAATATAAAAAATGTTGGGCTTCCCTGGTGGCGCAGTGGTTGAGATTCCGCCTGCCAATGCAGGAGACACAGGTTCGTGCCCCGGTCCGGGAAGATCCCACATGCCACGGAGCGGCTGGGCCTGTGAGCCATGGCTGCTGACCCGCGCGTCTGGAACCTGTGGCCCGCAACGGGAGAGGACATAACAGTGAGAGGCCCGTGTACCACAAAAAAAAAAAAATTGTTTACAAATAACTGGTATCTATATGTGTCCAAGTAGCTAATTTCATTCTTTTTGAGTAGATATTACTGGCAGCATCATGGCCACAGGCAAAAGTTTGAGCTATCCATGTCCGGTAAATAACAACATTACTATCAGATTCCCCTCAGAAAATCAATTTTGCTTTGATTTGTTTGATTTTTCTAGCAATATTCTCTATAAAATACTTTAAAAAATCATGGTTGGGTTTATTATAATTTTAAAGAAAGGCAGGTATTATAAATGTATGTATACACACATATATATTATACTATCTATTAATCATATTTTAAAATTTCATCCCAATTCTATTACAATACCCTCCCTCTCCAATGATGTATGCGTTTTTTGGTAAGTATTGAATAAAATGCCAGAAAAAGGCAATGTGCATTGTATATTTAAAGTGTTAAACTTGAATGAAATGGGATGTATAGCTACAAAATTTTTGGACTCAAATTGCCTGACTTTGGAACATACAGAGTATTTTATTCATTAAATGAAATAATTTTAAGTACCTGAAATATACTTAAACATCTGATAAATTAGTTTTTACATTATTATCACTTTTGCAATGCAAGAACTATATAAGAGAAGCCCAAGAAAAATTGTTCTTCCATTGATGTTACAAAGTAGTATATCACCTTGTAGCAAATTAGTGTCTGATACTAGTTGATAGAAAGAGATAAGCATAATAAATAAGCAAATGATTTAATCATTTACTTATTTTTCTATATTTTATTGAAGAACACTATCACACTGGGCTTTTCAAGAGAAAAGATTAACCAAATTATTCTTAAATATGTGAATGTCAAGACTGATTTGACGAGGAAGGGTTGTAGTAGCCAATAGTGGGTATTTCAATGGGCAACAGTGATATATAATTGCTTAAGACATAGCATGTAGAGGCAAATGCCATGACTTTGATAATTTACTTACTGATTAAAAGGATAATGTTAATGGTAATGTGTGACTGAAGATTCCAGAACTCAGTAGGGTAACTGATAAGCTGATAGGCCTAGTGCACATGAATGAAGATCTAATAGTAGGTCTTCAGCTACAGCAATAATATGTCACAGCAAGATGCCTGATTTGGTCTCTACTTTGCTATGTATGTAAGGCTATTAATGTGAAGAAGAAAGAAGTTCAATGCCCCTGTCTTTTATAGAGATGTAGTGACAAGAAATACAGAAACAACAAAAGTGACAAATGCGGGATATTAGCCTTGAAGAGAGGCAAGTCTCTGCAACTTCCCAACTGTTCTTAAAGATTTAAGGAAGTGTTAAAATTCCATCTCAATGCTCACCTTTCTTCTACCCTTAGTGAAAGAGAAGAGTAGCTAGAGTCTGCAGGATCAATCATTTTGACCCAAAAAAGAGAGACTTCTGGATTTTTAAATAACAATAAATATTATAAAGAAATAATTACACAAGTTGTTCACATGTAGTACAGAGTTTGTAAACCTGTTAAATGCTAGGCTTTCCACACCTGTGTAATGGAATGATCCCAAATTATTACTGATTTATAGCAGCTGAAAACATCACTACTGCCAGGAGATAAACTTGTTGTCAGGAAGAAAACCTTCTGCCAAACATCCTGTCTAAAAAAATGTATTAGATGATTTTTACAGTTGCCTACACTACTAAATCCAGCACTAAAAATCTGTTTTCCAATTTTTACTATTATTGTCCAGAGTATTTTGAATCTTCAGGACTTCCATGAGTGAGTTGTCTTCTATAGACTATTTGTTGATTCTAAAGGATAAAAATTAACACATTTTTGGAGTTGTACAACTTTGTAATATGTTACCAAACATGTCCACAGGCAGATTGCTTGTTTTTTCTTCTCTTATCTCTCCAACAAGCATATAAGATTTAGAGTTAAATTTATGTCATTGTTTTTAAAATTTCAAAACACTTTTAAGTGCCTTAAAATCAGGAATATAAATGAGTATGTGATAGATAAGAGGAGATCTCTAAACACTGAAGAATTCTTTAGTATAGTAGAAAGAACACTCTATATGGTGTCAGATCTCATGAGTTCAAGGTTTATCTCTGCCAGTTAATAGCCTTATCAAAACCAAATTACTTAAACTCTGTGCTTCAACTACACCATTAACAATTTGAGAAAAATAATAACTTTCTTAGCTACTTTAAAATGTTGTAGGCTTTAAATAAACAAGAAAGTGATGGGAAAAAAAGCTCATTCTGTTCTCATCTGGCAAAAGTCAAAGAAATTTTGATAAGTAATTCAAGTTTCTAAAGAAAATAAAATCTTTCATATCATTTGAGTCTATGTTGCCTAACTTCCTGCCTTGCAAGGCTACTTCCCTGATAAAAGCAATGCACAATTTGTGAATATTTATTTATAAACTAGTCCAAGCCAAAATGATTTCTCACCTCTAATACTGCAATGGACTCGTAAAAGCGCCCTCCATTTTTATACATGTATCCTGCCTAAGATGCATCATAAACAGGGTAGCAACCTAATTTAGATCTTGCTAATGGTCTGCTCAAAACCCTGCATTGGGGCTTCCCTGGTGGCACAGTGGTTGAGAGTCCATCTGCCGATGCAGGGGACATGGGTTCGTGCCCCGGTCCGGGAAGATCCCACATGCAATGGAGTGGTTAGTTCTGTAAGCCATGGCCGCTGAGCTTGCACGTCCGGAGCCTGTGCTCTGCAACAGGAGAGGCCACAACAGTGAGAGGCCCGTGTACCGCAAAAAACAAAAAACAAAACAAACAAAACAAAACAAAACAAAAACCCTGCATTGCTTAACCATTTACTCCGAGTAAAAACAAAGATCTTTAATTGTCCCCAGGTTACATCCTTGACTTCATTTTCTTCTACTCTTCCCCTTGTTCTCTGCATTCCAGCCTGTAGAACCTCTTTGCTGGTCTTGAAATACACCAGACTGGATCTCAACTATGGGTCTCTTCTCTTGGTATTCCCTCTGCTGGAATATTTTCCCCTTAGAAATTTATATAAATTACCCTTCACCTCCTTAAAACCTTTGCTCAAATAACACCTTTCCACTTAAGCCTACCCCAACAGTCCTTTAAAGCCTTCAATTTATTTTCTTGCCCCCATCCCTCACATATATATATATATATATTTTTTTTTAATTTTGTTACAGATGACATTTATCTATTTATTGTGTTTGTAGTTTATTGCCTATCATGTACATTAGTATGTCAGTTCTATTAGGGCATAGATCTTAGTCTGTTTTGTTCATTGATATAATCCAAATGATTGTTGATGTGTTTAAAAAATGAAGTAATTAAAAGACAATATTTTTATTCTTAGCATATTATTTTGTTTACTTGTTTGATTAATAATTTTCACAGATATTTTTTATTTAGTTTCAGAAAAGCACAAATACAACCATAATAAGGTATAGATTCTTATCTCAAAATCAATTTAGGTAATATTTATACAAATCTGTTCCCAGAATACCTGTTTAGCTTAATAGTACTTGTAAGAAATGCAGATAACTAGAGCATATTCAGTCCTACCAATTCTCTGGGCATTAAAGCTCTGGAATTTGCATTTTAACATTTTTTTTTTTGTATAGGTTTTTCACCCCCTTGGTTAAATTTATTCTGAGGTATTTTATTCTTTTTTATGCAACTGTCAATAAGATTGTTTTCTTCATTTCTCAAGATCCATCAACACATCAACAAATGACCCAATTTCATTCCTTTTTATGGCTGAGTAATATTCCATCATATATATGTACCACATCATCTTTATCCATTCGTCTGTCAATGAGCATTTAGGTTGCTTCTATGACCTGGCTATTGTAAAGAGTGCTGCAATGAACATTGGGGTGCATGTGTATTTTTGAATTATAGTTTTCTCTGGGTATATGCCCAGTACTGGGATTTCTGGATCATATGGTAATTCTGTTTTTAGTTTTTTTAAGGAACCTTCACACTGTCCTCCATGATGGCTATATCAATTTACATTCCCACCAACAGTGGAAGAGGGTTCCTTTTTCTCCACACCCTCTCCAGCATTTGTTGCTTGTAGATTTTCTGATGATGCCCATTCTAACTGGTGTGAGATGATACCTCATTGTAGTTTTGATTTGCATTTCTCTAATAATTAGTGATGTTGAGCAGCTTTCATGTGCTTCTTTACCCTTTGTATGTCTTCTTTGGATAAATGTCTATTTAGGTCTTTTGCCCATTTTTGGATTGGGTTGTTTGTTTTTTTTAATATTGAGTTGCATGAACTGTTTATATATTTTGGAGATTAATCCTTTGTCTGTTGATTCATTAGCAAATATTTTCTCCCATTCTGAGGGTTGTCTTTTCATCTTGTTTATGGTTTCCTTTGCTGTGCAAAAGCTTTGAAGTTTCATTAGGTCCCATTTGTTTATTTTTGTTTTTATTTCCATGACTCTAGGAGATGGATCAAAAAAGATCTTGCTGTGATTTATGTCAAAGAAGTGCTCTTCCTGTTTTCCTCTAAGAGTTTTACAGTGTCCGGTCTTACATTTAGGTCTTTAATCCATTTTGAGTTTATTTTTGTGTATGGTGTTAGGGAGTGTTCTAATTTCATTCTTTTACATGTAACTGTCCAATTTTCCCAGCACCACTTATTGAAGAGACTGTCTTTTCTCCATTGTATGTTTTTGCCTCCTTTGTCATAGATTAGTTGACCATAGGTGTGTGGGTTTATCTCTGGCTTTCTATCTTGTTCCATTGATCTATGTTTCTGTTTTTGTGCTAGTACCATATTGTCTTGATTGCTATAGCTTTGTAGTATAATCTGAAGTCAGGGAGTCTGATTCCTCCAGCTCTGTTTTTTTTCCCTCAAGACTACTTTGGCTATTCGGGGTCTTTTCTGTCTCCATACAAATTTTAAGATTTTTTTGTTCTAGTTCTGTAAAAAATGACATTAGTAATTTGATAGGGATTGCATTGAATCTGTAGATTGCTTTGGGTAGTATAGTCATTTTCACAATATTGATTGTTCCAATCCAAGAGCATGGTATATCTCTCCATCTGTTGGTATCATCTTTAATTTCTTTCATCAGTGTCTTATAGCTTTTTGCATACAGGTCTTTTCTCTCCCTAAGTAGGTTTATTCCTAGGCATTTTATTCTCTTTGTTGCAATGATAAATGGGAGTGTTTCCTTATTTTCTCTTTCATATTTTTCATCATTAGTATGTAGGAATGCAAGAGATTTCTGTGCATTAATTTTGTATCCTGCTACTTTACCAAATTCATTGATTAGCTCTAGTAGTTTCCTGATGGCATCTTTAGGATTCTCTACGTATAGTATCATGTCATCTGCAAACAGTGCCAGTTATACTTCTTCTTTTCCAATTTGTATTCCTTTTATTTCTTTTTGTTCTCTGATTGCTGTGGCTAGGACTTCCAAAACTATGTTGAATAATAGTGGTGAGAGTGGACATCCTTGTCTTCTTCCTGATCTTAGAGGAAATACTTTCCATTTTTCACCATTGAGAATGATGTTTGCTGTGGTTTTGTCCACAGGCTACAGGATTGTAGTTCTTCTTTCTTCTGCTGTCTTCCCTCTGTTGGATAAGGCTATCTCTAACCATTTTTTCAAGGTGTATATTGTGCATCAAATTTTGAGACTCCAATAACTAAAGTGATAACTTTCAAACAAATGCTTACTTCATAGAAATATATTTTAAAATATAGCCTGTTTTGCAGTATGCTATGTGTACATAGAATATTCACCAAGAGGGGCATAATCTCTGCAATAAAAGAAAATTCAAATTTACAAAGATTGAAATATTAAAAAGTTATCTGATCAGAACATTATGAAGTTAGGAATAAACAGCAATAGAATATCTAGAAATCCTCATATTTTTAGAAATTTAAAAATATTTTCTAATACAAAAAAATACCTTTAGGCCAAAAATATATCATGAGAGAAATTAGCAAAATATATCAAATTGAATAACAATAAAAATGTAACATATTAAAATTTGTGAGAAACAGCTTAATGACTGTCAAGAAGAAAAGTTATCGCTTTAAGTGCTTATGTTAGAAAAAAGAAAGGCTTAAATTTAATTATGTAAACTACCTTAAGAAACTAGACTTTTTAAAAAAAAGTACAGTTACCATCGAAGTAGTAGAAGGAAATATACAAAAAAGATAAAAGCCAAAATTAATAAAATAGAAAATAATCAACAGTATTACCCACTAAAATTGTTTCTTTGTAAGGATTACTAAGTTGATAAACCCTTAGCAAAACTTATCAAAAAATAAGAGAAAACACAAATTACTGATAAACATAATTTTAGAAGGTTATCACCAATCTCCTCAGGTTGTTAAAAGGATAATAAGGGAATAATATGAATAGACTTATACCAATCATTTCGACAACTTACATAAAATAGACATTAAAACAAACAATAACCAAAAAAGCATAACTTGCCAAAGCAGACACAAGAAAAAATAGAATTTCCAAATGCCCAATCATAAGTAAACAAATAAACTAAATTTTTAATCAAAACCTTTCCAAAAAGAAAACTTCAGGTTCTTGTGGCTAAATTAGTCAACTTTTCAAACATTTATTAAAAAAATAATAATCTAACACAAATGTCTTTAGAAAAATGAAGGGAAAACCTTTCCTAGTATATCCACAATAGCAAAAAAAGACAAATTAATTATAGGAAATAGGAAACTGCACACCAATATTCTTGATAAACCTCAAGACAATGCTAGCAAATCTAACCCAGTAATATAGAAAGTATAAATGCATTATGATAAAATGGAGTTTATCTTAGGAACACTAGTTTGGTTTAACACTAGAATAGCAATCAATATAATTCACCATATTCAATAAATAAAAAAAAATGTATACAATCAACTCTACAGATGCAAATCCAATATTCAGAAGTAGAGTTGTTTTTAAGAAATAGAGGTTTTCTTAGGAATTAGAACTATAAAATAACTTTTTATTTATACATAAGGGCATCCACAGTGATTATAAACAAAGCAATTTAATTGCAAATTTGGCATAAAAGATAAACTGGAGTAATTGAGAAGTGATAAAACAAACATGTGTTCATGATGAATTTCCAAATACAGACAATCAAATTTTTCCACAACTCACACTAAAGTCAAGGAGCTACTATTTGGGGGACTTCCTTGGTTCTCCAGTGGTTAAGACTCAGTGCTTCCACTGCAGAGGGCATGGGTTTGATGCCTGGTTGGCGAACTAAGATCTCACATGCTGCGTGGTGCAGCCAAAAAAAAAAAAAAAAAAGTAAAGAAACAAGCAAAAAGAAAAAAATATTAAAAATTAAAGGAGGGAACTATTTTTAAGTTAACCTGGATGTTTTGAAGGTATCTTTAAGGCAAAGGGGGAAAAAAAGAGAGAGAGAGAGAACCAAAGAGAACCACAAATTAATGTGTGTCTTAGAATTTCCTGGGAATGATTGTTTGTTTGTTTGGGGTTTTGTTTTGTTTTCAATTCTAATCTGCTAATTCTCTGGAAACTAAAAAAATGACATGATTCTTCAAAGAATTAAGATAAGAAGTGACAATTTTGTAGAAATAATTCAAAGAAACTTAGTGTCTAACTTTGTACACCATATTCTTTTTTTTTTTTTTTTTTTTTTGTGGTACATTGGCCTCTCACTGTTGTGGCCTCTCCCTCTCCCATTGTGGACCACAGGCTCCGGATACACAGGTTCAGCAGCCATGGCTCACAGGCCCAGCTGCTCCGTAGCATGTGGGATCCTCCCAGACCGGGGCATGAGCCCGTGTCCCCTGCATTGGCCAGGTGGACTCTCAACCACTGCACCACCAGGAAAGCCCTGTACACCATATTCTTCCTCCAAGTATTAGCTTGCCACTTTTCCTGTTCCATATTCTCTCCTACATTTACCGAAATATATTTAAAGGTTCATTAGGAAACTGGAAATTATAGTAAGTCTTTTAAGTTTTAAAATAAGTGATTATGTGACAAAGTTATGCAGAGAAATATATTACTGTACATAGTTAAACAAAATAGCAGAGAATTTTCAATTTCTATTTATGAGAAATGAGGTAGCAAAGGGGATTTTAGGCCATATCCATGAGGGTTGAGTAGGCATCCTTCTATTTTTAAAAAGGAGGGTTTTCTATGGGTTTTATGTATTTGGTTTTCTAGTTGTATTTTACTTAAGCAAAATATACCTAATATTTATTTTATCATAGGTAAGTGACACAACCAATCTGTGCCTTGGTTTCCAAATCTGGAAAGAGTGGTAATAACATCACTGAGCTGGAATGAAATGTGAGTATGCATATAAAATGTTTGACGTTATTTTACACAAAAAATTTGAGATACTAATATATTTTAAAATTTCAAAACCTCTATTCCCTAGTATACTGCATGAGAAAAATATTTTAGGAAGGAGATAAAATTATTTTGATATTCTGAAATTAAAGCCTTGTATTTGGGTCATTAAAAACACTTGAAGTATTCTAAAATTTTTAGAAGTTTATTTAAATTAAAAATGATGTATTAGAAAAATGGACTTTCTGACAACTTGAGTATTGTTAAAGAAATTAATTACAGCAGTCTTAAATGCAGAAAAGGGAATCAAAATAAAAAATAGCATTAGTAAAGTTTACAGGGCAAAACCCAGCAGGACAAACTTTTAGTCCTAATACTTTTGGAGTCAGTAACACCAAGGAATATAGATCACTTGATAAATCACAAGGTGTGTAAAATTAATGACTCACAAAAAGGCTTAAAGCTTCAACTCATTTAAAAAAATCTGTCATTAACATGAAAAATTCAAGGAAAGTGGATAGCTTGGAAGTCAGGAAGACCTTGTTGAATCACTTATTGACAAATAGAAGATAACAAAGTACTTGGCTCATATTGAAATGAATGTAAACAAGCAGGATGCATACCTTGCATTCCAGAGGAAATTAGAAAATCTGCTTACTCTGTTAAGTTGTATTTTTAAAACCAAGGAAGTGGAATGATTTATTAAAATGGAACTGGGTGAAGGAGACAATAAACAATAAAAGATTAAAAAAGTGAATATAATTATGAGAGATTAATATGGTAATTCCAAATCAATACTTAGTTTTTTAATTAAAATGGCATAAATTTTAGCAGCCCAGTGGTAACTTCTATTTTCCTCTAAAATGATAACACCAAATGAGAGAAAGACAAAGACTTAAAATGTCAAAAGCTAGGACTGAGGAAAACCATAGTAGCAGAATATATGAAGCATTCAAATTTATAAGATGTATGTTATCACAGAGAGCTCTTAAATTGCTTTTAATTTTTTTAAATTTGTTTTTCTTTCTGTTGTTCTGATTGGACAATTTCCAATCAGATCACTTATGAGTTCTTCTGTATCACTTTATCTGCAGGGGTAGCAATACTCATTTAGAGTACGTTATAGACTTTAAAACAAAAAATAGACTTTAAAACAAAGACTATTTAAAAAGACAAAGAAGAGTATTTTATAATGATAAAGAAATCAATACAAGAAGATATTACCATATATGCATCCTATACAGAAGCATATTAAGATGTAAAGCAAAGCTAACAGACATAAAAGGAAGAAATTGACAATAAAGCAATAATAGTAGAGAATTTTAACACCCCACCTACATCAATGGACAGATCATCCAGACAGAAAATCAATAAGGCAACAGTGGGCTTAAATGACACAACAGGCCGGTTGGACTTCATAGATATCTATAGGACATTATATCCAAAAGTAGCAAAATAGGCACTCTTTTTAAGTGCACATGGAATGTTCTCAAAAATAGATCATATTCAGGCTTCCCTGGTGGTGCAATGGTTGAAAGTCCACCTGCTGATGCAGGGGACACGGGTTTGTGCCCCAGTCCGGGAAGATCCCACATGCTGCAGAGCGGCTGGGCCCGTGAGCCATGGTTGCTGAGCCTGGGCATCCAGAGCCTGTGCTCCACAATGGGAGAGGCCTTCATACTGCAAAAAAAAAAAAAAAAAGCTCAGAAAGCAAGTCTCAACAAATGTAAGGAGATAGGAATTATATCTAGCATTTTTCTGAAACTAGAAATGGTATGAAACTAGAAATCAACTACAAAAAGAAAAATATGAAAAGCAGAAACGTGAAGATTAAAAAACATGATACTAAAAAACTAATGGGTCAGTGAAGAAATTAAAGAAGAAATTTAAAAGAATCTTACGACAAATGAAAATGACAACACTCCAAAATCTATGGAATGCAGTAAAATCAGTTCTAAAAGGGAAGTTTATAGCAATACAGGCATACCTCAAGAAACAAGAAAAATCTCAAACAACCTAACCTACAACTTAAGATAATTAGAAAAATGAACAAGCAAAGGCCAAAGTCAGCAGAAGGAAGGAAATAATAAAGATCAGAGAGGAAATACATAAAATAGAGATCAAAACAAAACAAAAAATCAGTAGGAAAGATCAATGAAACTAAGAGCTGTTTTTTTGAAGTGATAAACAAAACTCATAAACATTTAACCAGGCTCACCAAGAAGAAAAGAGAGGACCCAAATAAACAAAAAAAGAAATGAAAGAGGAGAAACAACAACCAATACACAGAGATACAACAAATTATAAGGGGATACTACTAACAGTTACATACCAATACATTGGACAACTTAGAAAAAATAGACAAACCTCTAGAAACATACAACCTGCCAAGACTGGATCAAGAAGAAACAGACAATTTGAACGAACAGATCACTAGCAGTGAACTTAAATATGTAATAAAACAACAACAAGCATTTGGCAAAATTCAACATCCATGCATGATAAAAACTATCATCAAAGTTGATATAGAGGGAACATGTCTCAGCACAATAAAGGCCATTTCTGACAAACCCTCAGCCAACATCATACTGAATGGTGAAAAGCTGAAAGCCTTTCCTTTAAGTTCAGGAACAGGACAAGGATGCCCACTCTCATCCTTTCTACTACACACAGTATTGGAAGACCTAGCCACAGAAATCAGACAAAACAAAGAATTAGAAGGCATCCAAATTGAAGGGGAAGTGGTAAAACTGGTACTATTTGTAGATGAAACAATACTTTAGAAAACACTAAAGTGTACACCAGAAAGCTACTAGAACTAATAAATGAATTCAGCAAAGTTGCAGGATACAAGATTAATATACAGAAATCTGTTGTGTTTCTATACAATAAAATGTTTCAACATTTTCTTTTCTGATTAATATCAGAAAGAAAAAGCTTTTAAAAATACCATTTAAATTACATCAAACAGAATAAAACACCTAGGAATAAACTTAACCACAGAGGTGAAAGACCCATACTATGAAAACTATAAAACATTGATGAAGGAAATTGAAGATGATAAAAATAAATGTAAAGATATTTATATGCTCTTGGATTGGAAGAATTAATATTGTTTAAATGGCCATACTACCCAAAACAATCTACACATTTAAGGCAATCCCTATCAAGTTATCCATTACATTTTTCACAGAACTAGCGCAAATAATCCTAAAATTCATATGGACCCAGTAATCAAAACAGCATAGTACTGGTGCAAAACCAGACACATAGATCAATGGAACAGAATAGAGAGCCCAGAAAGAAATCTATGCAACTATGAGCAATTAATCTACAACAAAGGAGGCATAAATATACAAAGGAGAAAAGACAGTCCCTTAAAGAATTAGTGCTGGGAAAAGTAGATAGATACATATAAAAGAATGAGATTAGAACATTCCCTCACACCATGAACAAAAATAAATGTAAAATGGATTAAAGACCTAAATGTAAGAACAGAAATCATACAATTCCTAGAAGAGGACATAGAGAGAACAGTCTTTGACATAAGTCATAGAAATATTTTTTGTATCAGTCTCCTAAAGAAAAAGAAAAAGAAAAGCAAAAATAAACAAATGGAAAATAATTAAACCTAAAAGCTTTAGCACTGTGAAGGAAACCATTGACAAAGCAAAACATGACCTATGGAATGTGAGAAAATATTTGCAAATAATATTTGCAAGGAATTAATATCCAAAACATATAAACAACTCATACAACGCAATATCAAAGTACAAACAGCCCAATCCAAAAAAATAGGCTGAAGATGAATAGACATTTTTCCAAAGAAGACATAGAAATTGCTAACAGGCAAAAGAAAAGATATTCAACATTGCTAATTATTAGAGAAATACAGATCAAATCAACAAGAAGATATCATCTCACTCCTGTCAGAATGGCTATCATCAAAATGTTTACAAATAACAAATGTTGGAGAGGATTTGGAGAAAAGTGAACATTTTACTGTGTTGGTGGGAATGTAAATTGGTGCAGCCACTATGGGAAAGAGTATGAGGGTTCCTCAAAAGAGGTACAAACAGAATTATCATATGATCCAAACATTCTACTCCTGTGTATGTATACAGAAAAAAAATGAAAACATTAATTCAAAAAGATACATGCATCCCAATGTTCATAGCAATGTTATTTACAATAGTCAAGATATGGAAGCAACCCAAGTGCCCATCAACAGACAAACAAATGAATATGTGGTGTGTGTATGTGTGTATATAATGGTATATATATTATATACGTGGAATAGTAAGTCATAAAAAATAATGAAATTCTTTCACTTGCTGCAATGTGGATGGACCTAAAGAATAGTATGCTTAGTGAAATAAGTGGTGACTAAAAAATAATACAAATAAATGTATATGCAAAACAGAATGAGACTCACAGACGTAGAAAACAAACTAGTGGTTATCAAAGGGGAGAGGGAAGGGGGAAGGGGCAAATTAGGTGTATGAGATTAAGAGATGCAAACTACTATATAAAATAGATAAGCAACAAGGATATACTGCATAGCATAGGTAATTATGACCATTATTTTGTAATAACTTTGGAATATAATCTGTAAAAATACTGAATCACCTACCTGTACACCTGAAACTAATATAATATTATAAAACAACTATACATCAAAAAATTATAAGATATACAAACTAAATTTTGAAAAACTTACCTAGGCTTCACTTCATGTAAAGAAGACCATATAAAACAAGGAAACACTTCTCTTCCACTCTACCTCCTCATTGTCTTTCCTTTGACTGAGAGACTCAAACTAGGATGTAAAACTACCCTGCCCAAGAAAATAGCAACAAACAATACATACAAACTCAACAAACAAATTCAAATCCAGTCAGGAATCATTCAGTTCCACAGATATTACATTTGATCTTGTGTATTACTGTTTTCTTGAACTTTACTTTTCTGTCATTCATTTTATGAACATGGTGGAGAAATATTATATTCAAGATACTCAGTTCCACATAGTAGGTAGAATGAATCCTAAAATTGGTGCACACTGTATTACAGTTCCTCTACCCCTAATGGTTCCAGAACCTGATTGCATATTAGGATCACCTTCTGAACTCTGAAAGAAAAATCAGATGACCAGCTAATTGGATGCACAGCTAAATCAGAACCTTGGGGGTTAAATCATTCATGTTTTTTGTTTTTCCTTTCTTCCTTGTGTTTTTTTTTTCTTTCTCTTTTAATGTTCCAGGGATTATGATGTCCAAGAAAGTTTGGAAGCCACTGCTCTGTCCCTCCATTGTACTTAGCATTCTGTATGCATGAAACACTCTGAAAGACTTTATCTTCAATAACCACTTGTTGATTTCTTTCCTATTCTTTATTACTCTATAGCAAACATGGTACTTAGATTACTGATAAATATGTAAACACAACTAGTCAAAATCCAAAATCATTATCTATGCCATTCCTCATCTTCTGAACATTTTTTTCCCTTTTCCTTTTTTTCTGTTTTGAGAAATTTTACCAACTTTTCTCCATCCTCTTTTTTTGGGGAGAAATGTGGGGGAATCCTAGCCTCTTCTTAAATTTAAAAAGTTCTGGTCATTCTCTTTGATAAGTCTGTTATAAATCTGTCAACTCTTCTTATTTTCAGGATGCTTATTTTTCACCCAATATATTGTGAACATGGCCTAATCGGTTTCCTTGTCTCAAGTTTCCATAGTCCCTTCTTTACCTAAAACCTATAGCAAATGGCTACTAGATGATATTTCTGACATGCTACCTTGAATTGATTGCTCTGATATTTAGAATTTTTAAAAACTCCTCATAATCTTCAGGACAAAATTCATCCTTTTTGTTTCCTAAGATGGGAAGCAACATCAGCTACAGGCTTTCTCCTGTCCTAATCAACACTCTAGAAAGTACAAAGACAAGAGAGAATTATGGATAAGACAAATGAACTAAAAAGCCCTGAGAAATATTTGGGGAGGCTAAAAACTAAGGTGAACTGCTAGGGATCTCTATATCCTTCTGTGGAGAGCTACAGCCTAGGGCTAACTTTCGCTAGAGGTTTTAGAGGGAGCATAGATGGGAGGGAAGCTTTTAAGGTCTGCTCTTACGTTCTCCCCATTGCTATGGAACAAGTACTGCCTCATCTCTACACTGTTGAGAGCCCAATGTCACTGAAGTTATTTAAGGTAAGAAAAACTTATTGAGGATTTGGTGAAACTGGTGTGGGTAGATCACTTGCTCTCTGGGATTCACTTCTTTACTACTCTCCCTCTCCAACATCTGCCATCCCACCAATTTGGTTGGTGGATTACAAATTAAGGAAACTACTCTTCCTGAAGCTGCCTGTTTCTAACAGTATAAATACCTATCTTAAATTATCTGGTGGAATGACTGTAGAGTCATTAGTCCACTACTGGAGTGGACTAGTGGAGTGGTCACAGCAGTTAAGCTCTTCAGCACTCCTTTGAATTCTCCTTATCAAAGAGAATTATCAAAGAGAATGATCAGAACTCTTTAAATTTAAGAAGAGGCTAGGATTCCCCAATGTTATGCCTCAAAAAAAAGAGGTTGAAGAAAAGTTGGTAAAATTTCCCAAAATAGGAAAAATGGAAAAGGGGAAAAAAATTGTTCAGAAGATGAGGAACAGCATAGATAATGATTTTGGCTTTTGATTAGTTGTGTTTATATATTATCAGTAATCTAAGACACCTGGAGGATACACACATTGGTCATACCTGAAACATTACTTCAAGAGAAATTAAAAAATCAGAGGTCAAAAGACTAGGTAATGGAAGAGTAAAACCAATCTAAAAGAAAGAGGGCATGAACAAAGTATATCAACTGCAAAAGAATCAATGATATAGATAACTCAGTAATTTAAAACAAAAATCATTGATATATTTAACTAATTATGAAATATATTTATAATATATGAGCATGAAGTTATTTAAAAAGTAACAATTGCAAATATTTGATATGAAAAATAGAAGTAAATACCACAGTATACATATTAGATGACAGAATGAATAAGTTGTGCAAAAAATTAGTTGTTTCAAACTAAGTCATATATCAAATAATTCTACTAGAAGGAAGAAAAAAAATGAGTAAGAGTTGGAAACTTAAGATTAAAAAAATGTTTTTCCCCTCTGATACCAACATGGAATACAAATTATTTTTGAACACATGGAGAACATTTAAAAATAGAACTTCTATCAAGCTACAAAAGTAGTCTCAATTAATTCCAAAAGGTGAATGCCACCAGAATATTTTTCCTTACCACAGTGAAATAATATATGATATTATACCAAGGAGAGCTAAACATATTCTTACATGTTTAGAATTAAGTAATATATTACTAAACAAACTTTAGGTTCTAAATAAATTAGAAAATAAGTTATATAACACATAGAATTAACAGGTAGTGAAAATATTACAATTAAAAAAGCAAATACAGTTCTTATAGAGAATTTTATAGCTTTACATGTATTTTTCAGGAAAAGAGTAAAGTAACAAGAAAACTAGTTAAGCAAACAAGCTTAGCATTTACCTCAGGAATTTGGAAAAAGCACAAACAAAAAAGCAAATAAAGGGAATAATAAAACAAAGTGCAAAAGTCAGTGAAACAGAGAACGTGAGCAGTACTAAAGAACATTTTTTTTAAAGAACTAATTTTTTTAAGCAATCAATACAGGGCACACAATTTTAGCTAGAAGGATCAAAGAAAAAAGAGTGAAAAAATAAAAATGAACATAATAGATAATAAAAAATTTTGAGTAAGTGCAGATACAAAGAAAATGTAAAATTACCATGTTTTTAAAATAACTATATATATGAAACAAGATATCATATAACAAAATTCTAAATTGGTCATATAAAATTTACTGGAAGAAATCTGAATAATAGTAAAGAACACTGTTACATGTTTTTATTACTACCATGTTCTAATAAATTTTTAGTGAATAGTTAATTGCCACCTTATTCAGTTTGCTCCAGAATAAAGAAAAAATGGTGAAAAAGTAAACATTCTTTAAAAGTTTATAACATTAAATGTAAAATCTTAAATTAAGTACTGGCAAATATTAAATAATACATCTTGATCAAGAAGTTTTTTTCTTAAGATGACAAGGAGAGTTAAACCTCCAAAAGTGTATTATTGTATATTTCACCATATTAATATTCAAAGGTATGTTTGCCTCAATTATAAAAAAAAGTGTTTGGAAAATTTAGCACCCATTTATGATTTTTTTTTTTAGAAAACTGAAATGTAGAGTAAACTCTTAGCTTGGTTAATTTTATATATCCCCAAACAATTGAGAACTTCATATTTGAAGTTGAGTTATGTATTTATTCTTGGGAATAAAACAAATATCCTTATAAATATCACTATTGTTAAATTTAGGACTAAAGATCCTGGCCAATGTTACAAAGAAAGAAAAAGAAAAATGTCATGTAAGGATTTAACCTTTGGAATCAACCTGAAAATTATAAGGATTAATAAGTAAGGCTAGGAAAGTTACTGTATATAAGATTTATTTATCAATCTTGTTAGCATCTTTCTATATAAACAATAAAACAATAAATAATAGAATAAAATAAATATTAAGATTCCTTTCAAATAACAACTAAAACAACCAATTCTTTATAAAAGATACAGGAATGAACTTAACCCTAAAGACACAAGCCTTATGTACAGAATTGGAATACTTTAATAAAATTTTTGGAAGATATTTCTTTCTCTTGGATGAGAAGATGATATTATAAAGATGTCAATTATCCCCAGCCCCTAATATTCCACATCTGTTCCACAAGCAAAATACATTCACTCCAACTCTAGGTCCCCAAAAAGAACCCCATGACAAGAGCAGCTCAAGTTCAAATCTTTTCATCTAAATCTAAATCTCATCATTTAAGTTCTCTAACCCATTTTGGAGGAGTGTTTGTGTTTAATGCATTCTGGGGCACAATATTTAAAAACTTTTGAACCTGTGTAACTAAATATTTGCCCCCAAAGCTTCAACATATATTGGTGTAACAGGTGTGGGATAACAGTAAAAGACATTCTGGTTTAAAAAGTGGGAAGATAGAAGGTAAAAGAGTCACCAGTCCAAAGCAGGTTTTGAAATCCAGTCAAGTAAACTCAGCTGGAGTTCCTTCATTAGGTTTCAAGGGCTTGGAATAATCTTTCTCTGTGTCTTTTAGCTCCATCCTCTTGGCTTTTCTTTTCCCCTTCTGGACTCTTGGCTCTATCTGCTGCATCATTCTTCCTTGTCCATGAATAACAACAGCTATTTGCAACTGAGTAGTTTTAGCAGCCTGTTTCCTGCCAGTAGATTTTAGAAGCCTAACAGCCCCCTTTTATTTTGTACTCTTTTCCCTCCTTTAATTTCAAGCTGGCAGTGTTTCTACTGATGAAAACTTCACAAAATTTTGCAGTTTTTTTGTCTAAACTTCACCAAATTCCAATTCATTAAATAAAAGCCACACCCACAAATCTTTTGGGGATAATCTTTTCTTTATCTTGAACTGCTGAGATGGCTGAGGAATAATGACCTTAAGTTTGAGGAGGTCCTCTGGTTGAAATGAGAAGATCTGTGAAACACAACCTTAATCTCTTGAATGAGCCTTTCTGCCACTGTACAGACTGATCTTATGAACTTTTTGAGTTTTTAGAAAAATGTACAGCCACACCTTCATTTATTTCTCTATGACATTTAAAGCAACCACTTAATTTTAGCATTTCACCATATGGATAGACTGAAAATCTTTTAAATTATCACATGCTGGTTTGCCTTTTGTTTAACAGTTCCTCCTTCTATTTATCTCTATTTTTTCATATTTTATATGAGCAAAAAAAAAAAAAAACTAGGCCACACCTTTAACGTTTTAGTTAGAAATCTCCTCAGGTCAATAGTTATTATAATAATTTATCACACATAAGTTCTGCCTTCCACATAAACATGGTAGAAAATTTCCCCGAGCTTTTTTTTTTTTTAAACCATGTAACACAAATCCCCTGTCTTCTAGTTTCCAATCCTTACTTCCTTACTTCCTTTTGAGCCCTTGTTAACCATGTCCCTTCAGATTTCTACTAACAGTCTATATCCAGTGATTTAGGATTTCTCAAAGGTGATTTCATATTTCTTCTTCATGCTTTTCCTGCCCTTCCTTCTAGTTCACTGGTAGTATCTTTAAAATACATACTCCTACTAACAGTTTGTTCAAGATGATCTAGGATTTTCTTATGGTCCTCAAAAATTTTCCATTTCCCACCCACTACCCAATTCCAAATCCCTACTTACATATTCAAAGTCCTTTTTTTAGTATAAAATAACAGAATCATGAGAGGGATACCTCATCATATTCACAAGTTTTTCCAGGAGATAAAGGGTGAGGTACATTGAAGGTCATCTTAGAATTATGCCTCTACAATTCCCAAAAGGATAATAGAGATCTTCTTCAACCTACAGTGTGGTTATATGCCCAAAATCCCATCATAAGTTGAAACTATTGTTTGTCAAAAATGAATTTAATAACCTAACCTGCCAAACATCACTGCCTAGTCTAGACTACTTTAAACATGCTCAGAATATTTACATTAGCCTACTCTCAGGAAAAATGATCTAATGCAAACTTTATTTTATAATAAAGTGTTGAATATTTCCTGTAATTTATTAAACACTGTATTGAAAGTGAAAAACAGAATGGTTGTAAGTGTTTAGGTGGTTTATCTCCCTGATCGAATGGCTGGCTGGAAGCTGCGGCTCACTGCAGCTGCCCAGCTTCATGAGAGAGTATCATTGCTAGCCTGGGAAAAAATCAAAATTTAAAATCCATAGTACAGTTTCAACTGACTGTGTATCATATTGGTACCAATGTAGTCGAAAAATCTTAAGTCAAAACATTGTAAGTCAGGGAGGACAGTCCATAATGAAAACCTATAGCTTTCTACCTCACTTCTTCTTCTAGTACTGCACTCCAAAGCCTTATTTCTTCTTATAAAGTATATTTATTGAGGTTAAAAATTAGAAACTGATTTCTCATTTTACTAAAAACAGCTCTCTTAAGTCTCCTCAACTTATCCTTTCCCATATAATTTTACGTATGCAAATACTATTTGCTGTAAATTCAATATTTTAATATAATTATATTAATATCTTTGTTGCTGAACTCAGGTTCAACTGCTGCTGTTTGAAAGCCAATAATTGAAAGACAAGTGTTGGTTGGGAAGAAAAGACTGATCTATTCAGGAGGCCAGCAACCAGGGAAGAAAGTAGACTCCTGTCCAAGAAAAAACTCCTAAGATTCTGCTTAACTATGAAAGTTTTTAAAGGGAGAAAAGGTAAGTTAATAGCAGTTAATTATTTGGGGAGGGGGTCAGAGTCTTTGTTATCTTCCATTTTGTGCAGACTTTCTTCTGATTGGTCAATAGTGAGGTAACAGTGCAGTGCTCCAGGACTCCTGTTCTCAGCCTGAGGTTATCATCCGCCCCCCTGGATGGGGACCTGTTCCTGCAGAATAACTCAAAGATATATATAAAATCCCTTGAGGACAAACCAGGACCCTGCTTTATCACTGCACTATTGTTTCTTAATTTCTCCTCCTTTGTTTCTGTAGCCCCTCACTTTTCTGATTAGCAACAGTTTGCATCTGCCCTTTGGGACACAGGGAAGGTCAAAGAGGCTGAAGGAAGCCTATTTCCCACAAACAAGAAGTGGGGGACATGGAAAGGATTTGTATCCAGGATGGTCCCACAGCATCCTGCTCAGTTTCATCTTTCCCACTCCAGAGTTTTTAAATGCTTTGCTATTTTCTTGCTCTCAATATCCATTATTATATCCTAATTTTTTCCAAGTGTTTCAGTATATCACATAGTCTGTTAAGTAACCATCATTTCTAAGATACTTCTGCTCCAATATGGCTGGTTGACCTCTAAGAGTTCCTTTGATGCAAAGACAACTTTCTTTCAATACTTTTCTATCCATTATTTATTTTATTTTATTTTTACTGGGTTGCATGTTTTTTCTTCTTTATTCTGCTTGAGGACATCCTAAGAAGGAATGAATGGGAAATAAATAGTTCTAGTGTTCACATTTATGAAAATGTTTTAATTATATCCTCAAAATTCACTTATAGTTTTTCTGGGTGTAGAAAGTTAGGATAAAAATTAGGACCCCTCAGAATCATTGAAGTTTTATTTTGTTGTTTTCTAATATCTAGTGTTACAATTGCCCAATCTGATGTCATATTTTTCCTTGTTTTATTGAAACTGACCTATTTGTTTCTCTCTGTAAACTTTTCTGTCTATTCTTTATCTCTGTTGTGATAGTTTTGGTGTTTTTTGTTATCTTCTCATTGTACTGAGCACTCTATGGAACTGTTAATTGTCTCTGCTATAATACAAATGAAAAAAAGTTTTAGCTGAACTAGGCTATTAGGAGCAAAGAGCTTATATTCAAAAAAATCTTAACTGAGCACTGGGTACTATCTTTAGTACTATCTTTATTCAAGCACTGGGTGCTTAAATGGAGGCAAATGAGTAGATTCATAAAATGAAAATCTAGAAATTAAAAATGCCTAGAATTTTCCAAAAATAAGGACATCATTTAAGGGTCATTTATAAGAGCAGAATTGAAACAAAAATGTCACACCTTAATCCAGAGTGCAAAGAATAATATATTTCATTTAATAGAGAAGAAATTAATAGTTCTTTTTTTAAATTCCTTTAGTTCCTGAAAAAAGTTAAATTTGTGGAAAAATAGATGAAATTCATAAATACTGGAGAACTATTGATGTTATGAAGTGGGGTGGTTTATTAGGAAAGATTAGAAAATCTATATCTTGGCTAAAAAATAACCAAGCAGATACTATGGGTGCATTGAGCTGCAGCTGAGTTAAGTAAGAATTGTAAGAAATAAAAACAATTACTTGGGGCTGTTACAAGGAATTATAATTAGTTTTAATGGAATTAAATAAAATATTAATATAAGACTAAATTGATGATACAATACATTTCAAGATTTGTAACCACTGAGCAATTTTAAATGATGATTGCTTCATTAATAAAATGTTACTATCCATCTTGATTTTTCAAGTTCTCTCAAGTAAACATGATAAAAATGACTATCCCTAAAGCATGCTGTTTTTTACTTTCAACTTTTATTTATCTAGAATTTACAAGTTGTGGGAGATTGGTGGGGAGGGGTGGGGGGGCAAGAAAGCAGGAGGTTGAAGGGGAAGGCTTACGTTTATTTACTCTCCAGAGCACACCAATCTTCTTTCTTTATTCCAGCAGATCTTACATTCACATTTATAGAGTTTACTCCAGTCAATTAGAATGCAATTTCTAGAAATCATTGCAGTGGCATTATAAATTTCTACCTTAAAAAATTAAACATAGTGGTTCTCAGCAGACCCATAAAGTAACAAAAATAGCTTAAACCAATACAACACAAAAAAATGATTAAATTCACACAAAATGTGTCAGGTCCCAAAAGACAAAATAACTTTCACTTTCTTGTGTGAACCACTCACTACACAAAGAGTTCTTTATAAGAATTTCTTTTATCTCTTTTCCATTTTGTGTAACAACCAGATACTTGCAAAGTACATATGGTGTATGGCTCAATTCACAAACTTGAGAACAAAAGTAGATCCCATTTTAAGACATAGACAGTCCATTCATTCAGCAAATATGTGTTGAATGAGTATTCTATGCCATGAACTTCTCTGGGTCCCCTAGTGGGGTGACAGAAAATGATCCTCTGGGCAGTGAAACAAGATGCTTGGAAATTAGTGTTCTGAAGGAAACAAAATAGGATAATGTGTAGCAGGTTGGGAAAGAAGGGGCTTTAGACTACAAATTTTAGAATGTTTAAGAATGGCCTCTCTTAGGAAAAAAAGACCTGATTCTTTACTTTTTGTTCTCAGGTAGAGACCTATTATCTAATGTCTTACGATGACATTCTGAGAGCAAATTTCACAATTATGCATCTGTCATGATGTATTTTCTGACAGGGTTTAAATTAACTAGTTTACAAACAATTGACAATTTTTCTATAGTAATAACATGATTCTTAATACACTTTAAAAACTTGACTTAAGATCAAGTGTTGACTGGATAATATCTGTTATATTAGATCCAATATACAGGTGAAAAAACTGAGACTTGGCTTAAGAACTTGATTACAGCCATCTGACTAGTATGTGGTTCAGTTCCTATTTGAACCCAAGTCAGTCTGTATATGATACCTATGTTCTATCCATAGGAGTTCTATTTTATTTTACTTTTCAGCATGGAACAGAGCATTAGATTTTAGTTTGAACTTGGCTGTCATTTACGGTGGATTCAGTATCCATTGGGGGAAAAAAGTCAAAAAATGTCATAAGTAACATTTAGGAAAGCAGATTTTGAATACATAATGCCATTTTTAAGTGGTCATAAAATATTTATACCAGTGTTTGAATTAAAATCTGAAAATATGTTAATATACAACAAATTGAATTATATTTATATATGTTTAGTTTTTAAAATGATTCTAGGAGAAGAGAATGAGCTGGGGTCAACTTATAAAAGAGTTTAGAAAATATATGGAAAAGGAAATTTATTGATAGTATTGAATGGCTTAGCAATATTTGTGTCTTGGGTTGAATCACAGGAAATCTTTATGAGTTCTGCATTAGACACCTGGAAGCCAAGAAAAAACATGAAAGCAGTTTCCTTGGAAAATAGCAGGTATGTGCCTCAAAAGCTGAGATGATCATTAGGGCAGACTAAGTATGCTTGGACTAAAGCATTTTACTGGCTTTGGTGTAATATGAAATGTATTGAAAATTAACCTTCTAATTATCCAGTTTTGTTTTGAAGCTAACAATAGATAGATAATAATAGATAGATATCACTACAAATAAAAGTAACTATATGTCATATATGTAATTGTTTCTCTACTAATTAATTTTACTAAATATATATGCAAGTGATTATTAAATACAAATGTTAATTTATTCTAAATGAGTAAGCCATTATTAACATTTGTGTTAATTGCCATTGTGTTAATTGGCATTCAATGAAGTGATGATGTCAAATTTAATAGCTTTATTAATTAGGATCTAAACACTCTTGGTAATTTAAGATGCAAGAACACTCTTTCTCTGCTTCTAAGAAATGGCCTGGCAAGTTATTACACAGAGAAAAACTGATTTTTTCATAAATGAAATGCTTGAATTTGCATAAAAATATTACCCTGTGAGTCGCTTCTTAAAGCCTTCCAGATCATTTGAAAGAAAATATTTATGGTACCTGATAAGTACCAACAAGTGGACCTCACATAACCCATACTTAGATGTGGAGGAAACATGTTCTTCCAGAGCCAATTACACTTACACAGCACTGAATTTCTGCATATTGGTTCACAGAATGCAAAGTTTGTGATGATGACATAAGAAATTGGGGAGGGAGAGAACATGATATCTTGAAATTGTAAAATAGAAAAAGGACTAAGGAAAATGAAGATAAAAACAAAATTTGAGCAAATACATTCCAATGATGTTTGTGTTAAGGTTGAAATTAATTTAAACAATCTTTTCAAAAACACTTCTTTTATGCTCCCATTTAATGAATTCATTTTAGAAGCCCTTTCCCTTTTAACTATATACTGTGTGGAGGAAGGTGGGCTTCTGAATTTCCTGTTTCTTCATAAATAACCTCAGTAACTTCATCCTATTCTCAGAATAGAGAAACTATTCTCAGTTATCCACTGTTTTCTTAGCTTTAGGCAGACAAAAAATTATTGTCTTCTCTGGAGCCTCTTCAGGTGAGAACTGGTTTTAACCCAACATCAAGGAAAAGACTGTGAGCTAGGTCAAATCACAAAGAGCTGCTCTGGGTCCAAAAATTGAGGAGAATGATTCTCTTCAGTTTAATAGCAACCTGGAAATAACCAATGCAAAGGACATAAAATATATGATTGTGAATGAGTGGATGTAGCTAGACTATGCTTCCAGATTGTCATGGTGACACATCCAAAGTTTGGTGGTCAATGCAAGCCATACAGGCTAAGGGAACCAACAGATCAAAGAGCAAAGGAATAGCTCTTTATGTCTTAGTGTGGGAAGTAAAGTATCAGTGCTTAATAATCAATTTACTTTTGTGTTCTCTTGTTCTTTCATCTTTTCTTTCTTACTGTGTCACCAAGCCTAGAACAATGTACTTTCATCATTTTCTAAACTCTCTAGTACTATTTCTAAAACATATTTTCAAATTTTTATTTAAAAAACCCTACATCTGTGTGTTTCATATTATTCCATGTCATTATTTTTGGTAGTTTAAAGTTACCACACTGAATCAATCTCTTAATTTAGTCCAGAGTTTAGAACTCACTTTATAGTTATTTTTCTCTTTGGAGTTTCATGTTCCTGATTTATTCACGATACAATCTAAAATATCCTTGATTTCTTCAATGCCAATGACCTTATCACCACTTCAATACCCAAATTCCATAAATGGTTTGAACTCATATAAATACTAAAATAAGATATGTATCTCTTTAAACATAGACTTTGCTCTTTTAGTCTATCACATTTCTGAAATATCCATTTTCCCCCAACCTATCAGTTTCCTCATTGTATTGCTTCATTTCCTATACTATGTAGACCCCAATATCCACCAAAAATATAAATAAATTTTTATAAATAGCAATAATAAAAATAAAATCATCTAACACTAACTGCAGCTATATTTAGTGTCCTTTCCCCCACCATTGGCATGGCTGTATGACCTACTTTGGCCAATGGAATGGAAAGCTGCAAAGAACGCCATGTCCTAGTAAAAGCTTTTTAGAGGCAGTGTCAATTTCTGCTTGGGCTCTAGACTTTCTGCTTTTTGAGAATATATCTCAGATAATGGTCCTTTCTTCAGCCTGGATTCTGAAAAGAAAAACCATCTGTAATAGACCTGAAGTTAACCTCAGCCCAGAATCAAGCCCAGTGGAATCTGGCCAAGATGAGCAGATCCAAATGGAGCAGAGTCCTAGGCAATCTGCAGGTCCAAGACAAGTGTTTGTGATTTTAAGCCATTGAGAGAGTTGTTGTTACCAGAGCAAAGTTGATTGTAATCACCAGGTACTGTGTTATCCACATTTCACAGATGAAGAAATTAACACTTAAAGAGGTTAAATAATTTATCAAATTTATAAAGCTATTAAATGCTAAGATTTAAATCCAGAACCTATTCCTTAGCCTCTGTGCTTTACTGCCCTCTGGTAAATACAATCAAATTTTTGGTAGAGACAGAAAGTTACTGATACTCTTGTACATATTTGATTTTAACATAGGGATCCACATTGAGGCTGCTGAATATTTCATTAAAAAATTACAAAACTCTTCAGATAGGTTGTGCTACACATTCATAGTTTATAATTTATTTTGTACCTTCCACTTTGATAAACTTTCCATGTGTTCCTTATTAACTATCATTTCCCACAGAAGTTTTCCCTAGTCTTTAACAGGTTCCTTAATTTTCTTATCCCACCAATATCTTAATATACACTTGCAATATTTTATCTCATATAATGTCTCTTCATTATTTAGTACTACTGACCACTCTTCCTTCAGTATAATTCTGTTCTCTTTTGGCCTTTGTGAAAGCATTCTAGTTTGATTTCCTCAGTTTTCTGAATGCTTTACATCTTCATCAATTTTTCATCTCCATATGATGTTACTCTTGATGGAGTCCAGGCTAAGCTGTGCTAACAGAGAGACCAAAGTACATTGGCTCAAGTAACCTGGAAGTGTGCTTGTTCATCACAGAATGGTCCAGGAGTTGGTGGTGGTCCAGAGTGGATAGGCAGGTCTTTCCAAAGAGTATACAGCAACTCATCTTTGCTTTATCTTCTTGGTTTAACATATCTCATGGATGTTTCTTATCTAAATCACTCACCATCATTTCCACATCCAGCTAGTAGGAAGGGATAAAGAGAGAAAAGAAAAAAAGGCAAAGAAAAAAACACTTTAATGAAGTAATGTGGAAATTACACATATCCCTTTTATTTACATTCCAGTTGTCATAATTTAGTCACATGTCCATACCTAGCTGCAAAGGAGATTGAGAAATGTAATTTTTATCTGGGTAGGTAAATGCCTTGCTGAAACTTACTGTGGGGAATTCTGTTACCAGAAAGAAAAATAGATACATATTGGGAGATAATTGGCAATGTCTATCAGAACTGGTCTTAAAATTTCATATTTGTCCATTTATGACCTTATTTTACACATTTTATGTGTGACTTCATCCACAACTATGGTTTATATAACCTGTGTAAGCTAAGTAATAACATCTCCATCTCCAGTTCTAGTCTCTCTCATGATTTCCATAAATTAATACATAGAGATTTGTTCTTTTCATCATGGCTAAAACTGAGTTGGTGATGCTAAAAATAGGGTATAATCATGGGATATTTTCCAGAAACTCTACTCAAATTATCTCCAGAAACATATACTATTTTAAAGTGTATCCCTTCAGAATACAATGTCAACCATAAGTAATTTTTAAAAATCAACAATAAATTACAGACGATTAAGTTAATGTCATAGAAAGAGAACTCTGTGATCAGTTTAAGGAAAGGATTTACCTTGGAGAGACTAGAGCCAGAGAAATTAGCTAAACAGTTATGACCATTGGGCGAGAAACCACAAGGGTGTGAAATTATCATTGCATCAGTTGGGAATGGGTAAACACTGAAAAAAGTCAGGAGCAAACAAGTAAAACCTCAAAGACCTTCATAAGAGATTCAGCCACACTGTGACAAGAAAGAAGCCAAGATGACTCACTGGATTCTAATTCAGGAAATTGATTAATGTGGATGAGGAGAGGTTTAGGTGAGGAACAGGATATATTAATAGTTTGATACCCTGAGCAGGAATACATTTTGGTTCTTGCTATCCCTGTAGTGACTTGACTTAAAAATCAAAGGCTAATGGGCTGGCAACAACACTTAATATGACTATAAAGCCAGTGATACATCACAAGGAAAGTGATGGAATATCTCAACTTTCTTTTCAAGAAATATATTTTGAAACTTCTTCTTTGATAACAATATTTTACAAATTTTCCTTTAAATGTTCACACTCTAAAAATCCATGTTATCTCCGGTGGTGGTGAAGATATGGAATGTTACCAGGAGTAAAACAATATTCTCTTACTACCACTGATGGCTAATTTAGAATATTTACCCTTATATGCTTTCCTCTGTATTTTCCAAGTGTATGTCTTGGATTGTCACTGACGTCCACAGTAAATTCATCAGATAAATATGACAATAATTATTTTTTAGATTCAACATATAAGTGAGATTATTTTAAATTTGCTAAGAAAATAGATTTTAAAAGTTTTCATCACAAGAAAAAAAATTAATATGAGTGGTGATGGATACTAACTAGACATATTGTAATCATTTCACAATGTATACATATATGGAATTATTATGTTGTACACTTGAAACTAATGTAATGTTGTACATCAATTATATCTCAATAACTTAAAAATGCAAAAACAATAGATTCTATATATATATAGTCCAGTGCCTTAAAAAAAATTAAAAATCTCTAGAGAGGATTTTGGAAAAAAGGTAATGTTACTCAAGTTGCATTGCTGCAATTGGCTCCCAGGTGCTTAGGGTGTGCCAAGTCTCATCAGTGCCCCAGAGGTGTAGGAAATGCCCACACACCTGTTCTGGCTTCCAGAGGGCTACTAAATCCCTGCCCTGCATCTCTTACATGCAAGCTAATTGGAAGCCTAACTTTAGGGCAGTAGCTGGGAAAGTTGAGACATTAAATATTGCAGTCCAGCCACTGTGGGGAGAAACTGTGACCTGGGTGTTTTTGCCTACTCGTTCTGTGCTGAGACTGGGGAATATCTTCTGACAGTGGTGTATGTACACGTAGAATGGCGCCTTTGTTCTCTGTGGTCTCAGGAGACTCTCAAATTTCAATCCCCATCACTAACAAGAGCTAGGTGATTCAGGAGCCAGTCCCTCATGTGGCAGCTGTGGAAAACAAGGGGCTAGATGTGTCGATAAACTCCTTTCTGGGAGAAGCCAGAGATTTGATTTTATTGCTGGGGTGAATCAAGAGAGAGAAGGCTCAGGAAGATCCTACACATCTCTTCAAGCTCCTGAAGGACTACTAATTATGTGCTCTGTCAACTCCCAGATGCAGGTTGATTAGAAGCCTGGCCCTTGGGCAGCAGCTGGGAAAGTATGCAGATAGACCCCTTCCAAGAAGAAACTGGGAGTTTTTTGTTCTTGCCTAATCTCTCTGCACTGAACCTGAGGGATAACTATGAGACTTGTTTAAAAACTGCTTCTTTGCTTAATGTAGTCCTGGGGGATCCACAAAGGCAAAGTCCCGTAGGCTCGCAATGTTAGGTAATTTGGGATGCTAGCCCTTGGGGGGCAGCTGTAAAAGTTGGGGCACTAGATATGTGGACAATCGTCTTCCAGGGAGAAGCTGGAGACTTGGTTTTAGTGTTGGAACAAGCCAGGGAAGAAGACAGAGGAAGTGTTCACATGTTCTTTCAGGCACCCTGGAGGATCTCGGTCAGTTACCAGTGAATGCTTGATGTTTTTGCCTACTTCTTCTGTGCTGAGGTCGGGGGATAGCCATGGGAAGTGCCTGCTGCTCAGTTTAAAAGCCACCTTTTTGTTTAATGTGGTCCTGGGGCCTGCAAATGCCATGCTCCCTTGTTTCTCCAAGTTAGGTGATTTGGGAGCCAGTCCCTCTGATTGTAGCCATGAAAGTTGTGGTGCTAGATATGTGGTCCAAACCCTTCACTTCTCAAGGATAAATTGAGAGTTGGGAGTTTCTTCCCAATTGTTAGGAGCTGTGCCAGGAGTGTTGTTTGTGGTGTGTGTGTCGTTTCACTGTAGTTGTTTCCTCAGTTGCCTGATGTGTAGGAATCACTCATTTCTGGTTTTCTCTTAGGGGGAATTGGTCCATTTGTAGTTGTATATTTGGTGGGTCTGGGGGAAGATAGAGAGTCGGGAGCCTATTATTCTGCCATCTTGCTAATGTCACTTGTGAATACATTGTGGTTATTATTTTTAACAAAATATTATCTGTTAGATCAATTAGGAATAAGAAAAATAAAATTAAAAAAATTCCCTTAACTTATTCCTTCTTTTATGCTCTTTTCTTTATGTAGATCTAAGTTTCTGACTTACATCATTTTCCTTCTCTCTAAAGAACTTCTTTTAACACTCCTTGCAAGGCAGGTCTACTGGCAACACATTCCCTCAATTTTTGTTTCTCTGAGAACATCTTTATTTTTACTTCACTTTTGAAGGACAAATTCACAGGGTGTAGAATTTTATGTTGGTAGTTTTTTTTTATGTTAACACTTTAAACATTTTACCCAACTCTCTTCTTGTTTGCATAGTTTCTGAGAATTCAAATGTAATTCTTATCTTTATTCCTTTTACAGGTGAAGTGATTTCCTTTTCTTTGGACTTCCTTCAGGATTTTTTTCTTTATCTTTGATTCTCTGTAGTTTGTCAGTTTTTGTTTGTTTTATTTTTGTTTTTGTTTCTGTTTTTGTTTGCACTTATCCTGCCTGATGTTCTCTGAGCCTCCTGGATCTGTAGTTTGGTGTCTGACATTAATTGGGGGAAATTTTCAGTCATTAATGTTTTAAATATTTCTTCTGTTCTTTATCTCTTCTTTCACCCTCTGGTATTCCCATTATGAATATATTACATATTTTGTACTTGTGCCAGAGTCCTTGGATATTATGTTTTGTTTTGTTTTGTTTTTTCCCAGTTTTTGTTCTCTTTGCCTTTCAGTTTGGGTGGTTTTTATTGTGATACCCTCAAGCTCAGTGATTTTCTTTTTTTTTTTTCATCCATGTCCATTCTATTAATGAGGCAATCAAAAACATTATTCATTTCCATTATAGTGTTTTTGATATATAGTATTCTTTTTGGTTCTTTCTTAGGATTTCCACCTCTCTGCTTATATTGCCTATCTCTTATTACATACTGTCTACTTTATCCATTATAGCATATCGATCAGATATCTTTTAAATTCCCATCTTATAATTACAACATTCATGTCTGGTTCTGATGCTTGCTCTGTCTCTTCAAATTGTTTTTTGCCTTTAAGTATGCCTTGTAATTTTTTTTTTTTGAGAGTCAGACATGATGTACTAGGTCAAAGGAACTGCTATGAATAGGCCTTTAATAATGTGTTGATGAGTTTTAGCGGGAGGGGAAACATCCTATAGTACTATGATTAGGTCAAAATCTTTAATAAGCCTATGCCTCTGGACTGTGAACTTCACAAGTGTTTCTCAGTTTTTTCCTCCTCCTTTTAGATGGAACAGGATG
Source organism: Lagenorhynchus albirostris (assembly GCF_949774975.1). NCBI lineage: Eukaryota > Metazoa > Chordata > Mammalia > Artiodactyla > Delphinidae > Lagenorhynchus > Lagenorhynchus albirostris. The sequence goes on along the minus strand of NC_083112.1, from coordinate 40,001,102 downwards.
ATGAGAGTGGATTAGAGTTAGGTATTACCCTTCTCTCATGTGGAAGGTTATAGCTGACTGGAGTTGGAATTTTTCTTCCTCAAGATTAGTTAAGCTCTAGTAATGTCCAACAGGTTAGACTCTTATTAACTAGTTTCTCCTGAGAGCAGGCATTGTTCAAAGAACATAGTACTTTCATGTTTTTAAGGTGGTTCCTTTTCTTCTTCCCCTACTGGAAGCAAAAGGAGATTTTTCTTCAATATCTACTGGTTGAGCTCCAGGAGGTAAAACTCACAAAAGTGTGAAGGGTTGCCTAAGACTGTGTCTCCTGGAGTTTTTAACTCCCACACTTGTACATACTGAGCCTCCAGCAACTTATCAATTACAGTTCAGGTTTTCCTTCCCTGGTATTGGTTCCTGTAATGGATTCTCTTCATGAGTTTCTTTTCCAATAAGCAATGACTCCCTGTATTTGCCTGTTTGACTCTCCAGTCTTGCGGGCAGTATCCTCATCTCTCTTATGGATCCAAGAAGAGCTCTTGATCTTTCAATCTATTCAACTCCATACTTGTTGTTCAAAGGATTGGTAACTTCCAAGCTCCTTCATGTGGAACCAGAAAATGGAAGCCACCTCAAAACTGTGCAAAATTATTAATATGCTCTATAACTTACAATATTCTTCAATTTTGTTAGATATTCATCTTGCCATTTTGTTTGGATATCAGCAAAATTATATACATATTTAATTTATGAATTAAAAATAAATATGAACATTATTTAAAATTCCAAAATAAAATTGTTGATCATATTTTAGAAAAGAATTATACCAAAAAAGAAAATGTCATTCAAATTTTAATCAATTGCTGGCTAATATTGAGTGGCACTAAAAAAATTGAGTGTCAAAATTTACTTGCTTTGCCAAGAGAATTAAGGAAACTATTGAATGACTAAATATTTTATTATTTAGACATCACTATTATTCACCATTTTTATTTAAAAAAAGAGATGTAACATATCAATGCAAATATAGGACCTAAATAGTTATAGAGGGAAATACTGTTTAATTGCTCATGCTTTGGTGATTTTGCTTTTTATTTCTTCCTCCACCTTTTAAATACAGTAAAACATATAGACTCAAGCAAAATAGTTTCTTAAACTCATGACTTGAAATGGAAAATATTTAATTTATATAATCTCACTGAATAAACTGTTGGAAATATACATTTTTACATGTCCCCAAGACTTTTATGATTTTGTTGTTATTCCAGCAGATTTATTAAGACAAATTGAGAGAAAAGAGAGGAGAAAAGAATGTATGTGAATGTTTCTTTAAAATATCATATTTTATAATTATTGCCTGCCATGCATTTGTCCCACAATATCATATATATGATATGCTCATTAGTTTTTAGTCACTAGATATTTTAACTGTCAGTCTACTTATCACAAGGTTGAACTAAGTCAGAATTCCATACTGGAACTTTATTAGTTTCCCCATGGCTTTTGAAGATCAAGAAAATTTTCAAATTTTACCTAAGGATTCAGTATTAACCTTTATGCCACATAAAACTGCAGGTCTGTGAATATCTGTGGCTGACAGCCAGAGGCTAATGATTGGTGAACTGATGCTTTGCAGGAACAGTTTCCTAAGGGTCATGGCATTCTCAGACTAACATTAAAAAGGTAAAATTATATTTTGTTATGCCCAAAGGAAAGAAAAGTGTCTTTGTACATTTTGCAGTTGACCTTGCTTCCATGGGGATTCACAGGTGTTCTGCTCTGCATTGAGAGAAAAAGAAAGATATAAGTACATTGATTTTCCACAGGCTTTTTAGTAATGCTGAACTGTTTTCTGGTTTGTACCATTAAAGTGTATTTTTTATTAGTTTCTAATATACTAAAATAATCATTAATTGAAAATCAATTACTTAATAATATGTTCCATAACTATTATATCTGGATTTTATTCTGCAACACAAAAGGGATATGGGGAGTTATTCTATAGGTTAAAAGTTTACCAAAGTCAGTAAATATTTCCTTCTTAACCTGACATCATTTTGGCCTTATCTGAAATCCATTTTGGGATCTCAGCAGGACTATAGAAATAGAAGTGTTTTTGTTTCCCTTTCTGATTTTTATAACTTTATTGTTAGCATCACTCTCATTTAAGCTATTTTTGATGGAGAAGCCGCCATCATCTCTATTTTTAATATTTTTATATTAAAATATAGAAAACAATTATAGGGAACAACACTTGGAAGAGAAAAAAAAGTTTCTCTCTATTTCCTGGAATACCAGGAAAAAAGCAGAAGAAAATGTTTTAATTTTTTTCTTATAGGGCTAGAAATTTCCACATCAAAACTGTTTTCAATATTTGACACATAGTCTCTGACTTTACAGAAGGAGAAAAAAATAATTTGCTCACATGCTAATATATATTTACTATTTGGATATATCCATTCAAAATAGCCTTCATATATATGTCTAAAAATTAATTGTCAATAATGTTGGATTAAATTTACAGCTAATGACAAAATGCAGACTGCATCCTTCTTTGTCCCATCATTGAATGTGTCTGGTGTGTACACATGAAGAGGGCATTGAAGACAAAAAGCCCTGACTCCAAACCTGGCTCACCTACTAGACTGTGTGGCCTTTAACATATTTATTATGATTTCAGAGGCTCAATATTCTGATCTCTAAGACGAAGATAATTCCCACGTTTTAAAATTGCTTATTCAATGAAATAGCATATATAAAGCACTTAGAAAAGTGGTAAGCATTTGGTAAGCATTCAATTAGTGATAATTCATAATAACAATAGTAAATGACTTCAGGAAAAGTTTAAATCTCAATCAAATAATATTTACTACAATGTTCCTAGAAATTGTATTAAAAACATAAAATGTGCTGCTAAACGGAAAATAAATAAAAGGTGTTTGAGAGGGTAAATCTTGAAGACATAGTCGTTCATTAAAAATGAAACTTTCTCCTTTATCTGGTTATTTTACCTCAAAATAGGTGATATAATGGCAAGTTCACAGCTATTGGTCCCAAGTTTCCTTGATAGTAATTCATTCCAATTTTCACTAAATTATATTATCTAGACAAATTTTAAAAAATGCTACTTGCAACCACCGTTTGGTTTTGTATACAGTTAAATGTTAGCCCATTTATTTTTTGTGCTTAATAGTAAGAAACACAATTAATTCCATTTTATTGTATTAGACTAACTTCTTTATATTCATTGCCTTTTAGTACTCTCAACAGTTTTAAGGAAAGTACTATTTCTTAAACAATTTTACATACAATAATCATAAAGCACAGAAAGGCTAAGGAACTTGCATAGGGCCACACAGCCAGAAAGTGACTTAGCTCAGATCTGAACCAAGACATTTTGTCTCTGGAACTCTAGATCTTAACCCAATACACCATGCTAATTAAAGGTCACAAATGAAATTAAAATGAGTCTATTTTACAGTATTGTGTTTTAATTAATATTTTAACTTTATTTTAGGTTAAACAAAATAAAATGCTGCTAAAAACAGAAGTTGTATATATATATATATATATATATATATTTGGCTGTACATGGGCCTCTCACTGTTGTGGCCTCTCCCATTGTAGAGCACAGGCTCCGGACACGCAGGCTCAGCGGCCATGGCTCATGGGCCCAGCCACTCCGTGGCATGTGGGATCCTCCCAGACTGGGGCACGAACCCATGTCACCTGCATCAGTAGGCGGACTCTCAACGACTGCGCCACCAGGGAAGCCCCAGAAGTTATATTTTAACTGTAATGCTTTTATATAACATGGACTATAGCTTCTCAAAGTTCATCTTAGAAGTGTATTTAAATATTTTCTTGAAAGATTAATTTTAAATAATAGAACATATCTAAATAATTGAATTATCAATATTCTCTAAAACATAATATTTCTATTATTACAATTTTGAAAATATATGGTGTGGTGCTATAACTTTATCTTTTTAATGCATTTTTTGTTTACTTGCCAATTTTTTATTTATGAAATTAGAGAGTGGCATAAACCCTTGAATGACATTTGGCCAAGATAACATCTAATGCTTTGTGCAAATTGATTATATAAAACCTGCATTATCTTTAAATAATTTAATTGCCAATTTGTCAATATTTTCAATAATGTAATACCTCTGTATTTACATTAAAATATATGATAGGAGTTGATACTTAAGTTTTGACTTCTTCAATTTTCACATTACCTATTTTTAAATTAATTTGGTTTTTGTTTACTTGGCATTTTCTTATAAAATTGGAGCAAGGCTTGTGCTGTAGGAAAGCACTTAGGCTAATTCCAATGACCTTATATAATTATCTCATAAGTTCAGGCTTCTACTAAGTCCCCTTTTCATAAACCATAAAGTATCACTACTTTTTCTCATTATAATGCTTAACAGTGCTCATTATAATTACCTATTTATTATTTATAATCAAAATAGTTACTGACCCGCACTTATCTTGTTTGTAGTGTTGTCTAACAGTAATCAAATAACCACAATCTATGCTCTTATGCTATTAAGTGTAAATGTCTTACCACTTATTTTCCCGTATAATAGATTTTCATAACTAGCTGCTCACTAATTTGTTCCAGAATGGATAAAGAAGGTGTGAGATATATATATATATATATATATATATATATATATATATATATATAAATATATATATATATATACACAATGGACTGTTCCTCAGCCATTAAAAAGAATGAAATAATGCCATTTGCAGTAACATGGATGGACTTAGAGATTGCCATATTGAGTGAAGTAAGTCAGATGTAGAAAGAGAAATATCATATGATAGTCCTTATATAAATAATCCTAAAAGAAATGATAGTAATGAACTTATTTACAAAACAGAAACAGACTCATAGACCTAGAGAATGAACTTACGGTTACCAGGGATGAAGGGTAGGGGGAAGGAATAGTTAGGGAGTTTGGGATTGATATGTACACATTGCTATATTTAACATAGATAACAAGTAAGGACCTACTGTATAGCACAGGGAACTCTGCTCAATGTTATGTGGCACCCTGGATGGGAGGGGAGTTTGTGGTAGAATGAATACATGTATCTGTATAGCTTAGTAACTTTGTTGTGCACCTGAAACTATCATATCATTGTTAATCAGCTATACCCTAATATAAAACAAAAAGTTAAAAACAAAAAACTTATCAAGAACTTAATATGTGTTAGGCACAGTTAAAGTCTCTGGGAATAAACAGAACAAAATTAAACACTAGTTTTTCTTAATGAGCATATATATATATACTAAGTCATATATACTAAGAGACGTAAAGACTGAGCTAAAATCAAAATATAAGAAAGTTACAAATCAGCCTCTTCAGCTAATTAAAAAAGATTTCTGATTACCTGTATATGGGAAAGGTGGGAGGAAAAGTTTGGGTGTGAGCATATGTTCACTATGTTGATTGTGAAGAAGCTTTCGTGAGTGTATGCATATTATAAAATTTATTAAATTGTACCCTTAAAATGCTCACTATAAACATACTAACATAGTCAGTTCAAGTTAATATAACTTGTTTGAACCATGCAGAATATATAGATTAAAATTAGAAATTACCACAGTTCAGGAAAGAGGGCACTGTTGTCTGAGATTGTCAGAGACAATTCTATGAGCATACTGGAAGTTGAAATTTCTCTTGAAGGATGGATAAGGTGCAAAGAGATTAAGGGACAAGAAGAGCAGTTCATTTAAATATATAGTATTGTGGTTTTCAAACTTTGGTGAACATGAAAACCACCTGCAAGCTTGTTAACAATTTGTATATTTGGGTTGTACCTCCAGACAATCCTATTTAGATCTGAGGTAGGGTCTCAGATTTGCACTGAAGACAAAACAAAGCAAAAATATCTTGACCCCTGATTATTCTGATAAAGTTACTCTTTGGATCTCAGGCTGTAAGCAGGGAGGGATTCTCCGAAATCATGCTTGGATTGACTAAATATATAATGGTCAGAAATGATTCACTGTAACTTCTAAGTATCTACATATGTAAAACTTCAAGGAAAATGTCACGATGGAAGTTTGATTTTGAACTTCTAAATCCATTTTGGCACTAATCAACATCCAATCCAACTCAACATTTTCGATTATAATGCTGGATGAGAGTGTCATGAGTAATTGTTTATTTTAGTTATGTATTATCAGTTGATGCTTTTAAAAGTTTTCATTAAATTCTTGGCTTTGCTTTTTTAAATGGTTATTTTTTTCCTAGAAAAGAAAAAAAAAACTTTTCACCTTTTTTGTTCTATGAACAAGATGCAAATGCTTTGAAAATATGTTTTCTAATCAGATTTTTATAGACATATTCTGCACTGCTCAACTTTACTGGGCAGTTCAAAGTCAATTTGTATTATAATGCCTTTTAAAGGAAAATAAAGTAGCAATCACATCTGGCTTAAGAAGTAAACAAATGAATTTCATTTTGGGTTGACTTTTTCTCAAAAATTACTGATTTATGTGACTGTCAGGTATGAATGCATATAACACAACTTTCTCAGATTGAATCCAATTGATTTTCTATAACAATGTCAAGCATTCAATACATCACCGGAGCAGTGAGACTGTGATAAACAATCCGTTCTAAAAGAAAGTGATTCTTTTCTCCTTAAACACATAGGTAAATATTGTTTGTTTTGCTCTTTCTATCTATAGAAGCTAATGTGTTCTGAGTCTTCCGTTTTAGAATGTTCTTAATTGCTAGCCATTTCCCATGAAAAATTGTTTTCTTATGACCTTACTTTCAGCATTACAATTGTTAGACCTGATTTAAGATCTTAGTTAAGAGTTGATGGTATAGAACTGACTGTCATTCTACTTCGCAAAAGGTAGGAAATATACAATGCACCATGAAATTCTGGGAGTCCACTTTGATTGTACTTAGGAATACTGCAGAAGAATAGCTTTGAAGGATACCATTTTTCCTGAAAAATAAAGCTAACACGTTCCATATTTACACCCCTGAAGTATACCTCTTATGAGTTTTGCTATATTTAAGTATTATTTTTTGTAACAATCTTTCTTGGTCACTTACCATTACTTATATGAATGAAATAGGTAAAGCATAACAATTAATTTACACATTTCTGTTTTATAAGAGGTTGGTATTGTGTGTTACTTTCTGTATTAATTTCTTATTCATTACTTTCTATATTAATTTCTTATTCATTACTTTCTGTATTAATTTCTTATTCATTACTTTCTGTATTAATTTCTTATTCATTTTCTATCCTTGTTAAATTTTGTATAATTTGCCAGTACAAAATTTAAGCTGTATAAGCATCATTTGTATGATTTTAAAGCAATTTTTAAAATACTTGTGAAAAGATAACATCATATTAATGTTTTAAGAACATTAGAAATATCATTAGATATTAAATGCAAAAGTGCGACTAGTAGAAGTGAAGCATATTTGGATAAGTGAAAGTGAAACACAGAAAGAAAGGGAATTAATTCACATCCATATCTCATGAATTAATATGATGTGATCAATATAATATATACTACTGTCATAAAGTTTTAAATAATGTTACCAATAATAATTACTAATACTCTGAGTGGTTATCATGAGCCATGAACTTTCTTAATGCTTTAAAATATTATCTTGTTTATCATACAAGAATCCTATCAAGAGATGTGGCTATTATACTCATTTTACAGATAAGTAAATTAAGATATAAATATGTTAGGTCACTTGCCCAAAATAATAATGTGGAAATAAGATTTAACCTTGGAGTCTGACTCTCGGGGCAACAATTTTGACCACTAAAACTGTCTTTTGCTTCGCATCCACACAATTAGATGGATATCCATGTATAGCAAATTGGCCATGTCTATTCTTTTACCTAGATGATATACCTAAGACATCATTTTGCTTTCCTTTCCCTCAGATAATTCTATTTTAGACTCTTACATGGCAAAGCTACCTGTACATTTTATTAGATTTCTTGTCTTTTAAGTCTTTGTTATCACCCATTTATTCTGCATATCATAGCCTTATAGACATATTGATAGACATATTGATGCCTATCTCAGCCTCACTTCTCTCCAACTTTTCAAGGCTACTTTTTGAGAATAGGACACTGCATACATGGAGTTTAAAAGGCAATTTATTTCATCAGGTGGTCTATTATTTCCTGATCTTGCCTTGCATCCACACTCTTCCTTCCACTTCAAACATTTTATGCCCTTCACTTAAATCTGTCTCAACTCTGTATTATTTGCCAATGACTACATGAGGATGTTAAAATGTATAAAACTGATCATAAATTATCCACTTATCTAGGCTTAGCTTTTCTATACAAACTTTTACTCTGAATTCAAATTAACAGTTACTGTGTTAACTCATTTGGCACCAATTTTACAATGGCTATATGTATTTTAAATTATTGTCCCTTGATAAAGTTCAAACTGACTAAGGGTTGATATCTTTTATTCCACTTTCAAAAAGCAATTTACATGTGAAGGCCTAAAGAAATTTTTTTATACTTGGTGAATATTTGCTATCAATTTGTTTTCTTAGAAAGTATTGAGTAAGAAATAGTAAAGAAATAATAAGAATAATATAATTAAATTTTCAAATAATTAAGCTAAGCTGCTGTTTTTCTCAGAGGATAACAAAAGCTACTGCAAATCTAGTATAATACTTATACATAGTTTATTTCAATAGTTAGAGAGAAAGCAGTGATTCTGACTTGTGGGGGGAATAATACTTGAACTTATTTTTGTAAGTGTGCTTATACTTATTTTTCTGAATTACACTATCACTCCTTCAAGCCAAAAAAAAAATGAATTTAATTTCATTCCACTACTTGAAGAAATGAGTGTGATATTTTTTTATGTGATAAAGTTCACTTGATAAAAGTCCTCCTTTCCTATATTGACTTCTTACACATGCCACTTAAATGTAATAAAAGCAGAGAGCATTTTAAAAAAGGACAAAAAATGGGGCATTTTGGAAATTAAATACATTTACAATATTTTAATAAGAAAACTATGACTAATAATTTCTGGCTATGATTTGTATGTGATATAATTAGCAAGAAGTTTTTTGGGTTTTTTTTTCATATGTAGAGGATATTTTATATGATATTTATGGAATGGTGAATTAATGTCCCAGGATTCCTTCTATGAGTGTGTTTCAGATGGTTGTTTTGTTGCCTAAAAAATAATCTTAAGAAACCTGAATTATTTTTTAGTTATTTTTTCTAATTTATTTACATATGATCAAAAAGTCTGTATGATAATGTGATTTTAACATATTTTGAAGACTTTTCTAAGATTGAATAGAAACATGAATTCCTGAAAAATATGTTGTAATATTTTTGTTGTTCTTTATTCTATAATTATTGAGAGATATGGGCCTAAAGCTTTCACAATACCATTAGGCATACTTTTCCCATCTTTTCAACTTTCTGGGATTCTTGTGTTTTGGTAGAGTATCTTCTAAAATACCACATAATTTTGATTATGTTCTATAATCTAATGATTATTAAATAGAAAATTTAGTTTATTAGTCTCTTGGCTTTAAGCTTTGTATTTCTAAATGTTGATGACACACTAAATTTTTATCTTGGTTCATGTCTTTCTTCTGTATTTTAGGCTCATATATCCAATTGCCTTTATAATATTGCAAATTAGAAGTCACATATGTATCTCAGAATAAACATGTTAAAAATATACTTTTGATATTCTCTACCTAAATATCAATCAGTTTTAAGTACTATAAATGACAGAATGTAAAAAAAATAATAATATTTCATTGTCTTATTGAGGTGATTGGGGAGCTGGCAATTAAAAACTCGCCTATCTCAGACTTGAAAGCTGGCAACTTATGTTATAACATGGCAGCTCTTGATATAAAGTGGGAAAATATTTGATTAAACTTTTACCAACTGTACATTGGTAGAAAGAGTACAATCACTACCTAAAGCTGTAGCACAAGGAAAAATTACAGAAAATATTCAGACTATTACAGTTTATTGGCAGCTTTTTTCCGAGTCCTCCAAGGCATAAATGGGTTCATGCTAGCACTAGCTGGTCTGAAAACTGGAAGGAAGGAAAGATACCTTTAATAAGGATTGTGCTCACTGCCTGTGTTCACCAATATAAGTCACCTGAGAGTCCAGTTAACTTGGAACTTCCAGAGTTGAAAAAATCAACTCCTCCTTAATCCCCAAATGAAGCAACATCAATTTTAAATGGTAGCATCAAAAAGGTAGCTTTAGGGCTTCCCTGGTGGTGCAGTGGTTGAGAGTCCGCCTGCTGATGCAGGGGACGTGGGTTCATGCCCCAGTCCAGGAAGATCCCACATGCCACTGAGCGGCTGGGCCCATAAGCCATGGCCGCTGAGCCTGCACGTCCGGAGCCTGTGCTCCGCAATGGGAGAGGCCACAACAGTGAGAGGCCTGCGTATCACACACACACAAAAAAGATAGCTTTAGCAGGAGGTAAATTGTAGGCCTAAATTATTTTAACAAAACTTCTTTACTTTGATAAACATGTGTAATCCATGTACCTAAAATGAACAGTTCACCATAATGTACTTCTACCCATTAAGTTAAAAGAGAAGACATGGCCGAAAGCACAGAAGTCTGAAAGTAAAAGAAAATTGTGTTCAAGTTTAAAGTTTACACCTAGGTAAGAATGTTGTTGAAATTACTTACCCATAGAAATGAGAAGAAGCAAACAGATTATTAAACTTCTTAGTATTTAATCTTTCTTTAAAAAGTTTTTTGGTAAAGAAATTTTCATTTAAGGTCTACATTAGTCTGTTACTATTAAATCACAAGGAAATCTTTAGCCACTTCTCGCTCATGTGCACTTTAATTTTGCAAGTAGGAAGCTGGTTAAATTGCTATGGTACTAAGACACAATTAATATTACATACGATGAAATAACATAATTGTAGGTTCTTGTTAAATGAGTATAATATATGAAAGAAAATAACTTTTTAATATTTATAAATAGCAAATGAAAACTCTCTTCAGTTTTTAACTTCATGAAATCACATCAAAGAATAAAATACAGAGGAATAAACCTATCTAAGGAGACAAAAGACCAAAAACTTTTGGGCCAAAAGAGACTAAAAGACCAGTACTCCAAAAACTATGAGATGCTGATGAAAGAAACTGAAGATGACACAAACAGGTGGAAAGATATACCATGTTCTTGGATTGGAAGAATCAATATTGTTAAAATGACCATACTACCCAAGGCAATCTACAGATTCAATGGAATCCCTATCATATTGCCAATGGAATTTTTCCACAGAACTAGAACAAATAATTTCAAAATTTGTATGGAAACACAAAAGGCACCAGATAGACAAAACAATCTTGAGAAAGAAGAACAGAGCTGGAGGAATCACTCTCACTGACTTCAGACTATACCATAAAGCTACATTAATCAAAACAGTATGGTCTTGGCAGAAAAACAGACATATAGATCAATGGAACAGGAGAGAAAGTCCAGAGATGGACCCATACACTTATGGTCAACTAATCTATGACAAAGGAGACAAGAATATATAGTGGAGAAAAGGCAGTCGCTTCCATAAGTGGTGCTGGGAAAACTGGAGAGCTACATGTAAAAGAATGAAATTAGAACACACCATAACACTATACACAAAAATAAACTCAAAATGGATAGAAACCTAAATGTAAGTCCAGATACTATAGAACTCTTAAGAGGAAAACATAGGCAGAACACTCTCTGACATAAATCACAGCAAGATCTTTTTTGATCCACCTCCTAGAGTATTGAAAATAAAAGCAAAAATAAATGAATGGAACCTGATTATACATAAAAGATTTTTCACAGTAAAATAAACCATAAACAAGATGAAAAGACAACCTATGGAATGGGAGAAAATATTTGCAGATGTTGTGAACAACAAGAAATTTTTTTCCAAAATATACAAACCACACACAGCTCAATATCAAACAAACAACCCAAACAAAAAAATGGGAAGATCTAAATAAACACTTCTCCAAAGAAGACATACAGATGGCCAGCAGAAACATGAAAATGTGCTCAACGTCGCTAATAAATAAACACAAGTCAAAACTACAGTGAGGTATCACCTCACATCAGTACGAATGGCCATTATCAAAAAATACTAAAAATAATAAATGTTGGAGAGTTTGGAGAAAAGGGAAACCTCCTACACAACCCTCCTACACAGAATATAAATTAGTACAACCACTATGGAGAATAGTATGGAGGTTTCTTAAAACATGAAAAATAGAGTTAACATATGATCTAAAAATTCCACTCTTGGACATATAACCAGAAAAGGCAAAAACTCCAATTCGAAAAAATACATGCACCCCAATGTTCATAGCAGCCTATTGACAAGAGTCAAGACATGGAAGCAACCTAAATATTCATTGACGAATGGATAAAAAGATATGGTATATATATAGACACATGTGTATCTATATATGTATATACACAATGGAATATTAGTCATAAAAATAATGAAATAATGCCATTTGTAGTAACATGGATAGACCTAGAGATTATCATACTAAATAAAGTAAGTCAAAGAAAGACATATATCGTATGATATCTCTTATATGTGGAATCTATTTACAAAACAGAACTAGAGTTTTGTAAGTTTGTACAAAATAAGTTTTGTAAACTTATTTATAAAACAGAAATAGAGTTACAGATGTAGAAAATAATCTAATGGTTACCAGGGGTGAAAGCAGGGGAGGGATAAATTGGGAAATTAGGGTTGACATAATACTATATATAAACTAGATAATTAATAAGGACATACTGTGTAGCACAGGGAACTCTACTCAATACTCTGTAATGACCTGTATTGGTAAAAAATCTAAAAAAGAGTGGATATATGTATATGTATAACTGATTCACTGTGTTGGACAGCAGAAAGTAACTCAACATTGTAAATCAACTATACACCAATAAAAATAAAAAAAATAAAAACTATGAACAAATGAAAAAGATTTATTATGGAAAAAAAAGACAGAAGCAAACTGTCACACAGTTTTACACTTGCTAACTAGATATGAAATACATTACTAATACAACAAATAACTACTGCAATGCTATAATATGTACTGCAATACTACAATAAATAAATACTACAGCTTGGTAAAAAAAAAGAGAAAAAAACAAAGTTAGAGGTATTACTCTTTTTGATTTCAAACTATAATAAAAAGGTATAGTAATCAAAACTGTATGGTCCTGGTGCAAAAACAGATACATATATATCAATGGAACTGAATACGGATTCCAGAAATAAACCCATGTTTGTATATGACCAATTTGCTACTAAGGAGCCAATAATATACAGTGAGTAAAGGACAGTCTATTCAATAAATGGTTTTGGGAAAACTGGACAGCCACATGCAAAAGAGTGAAACTGGATCACTTTCTTACACCATATACAAAAATAAACTCAAAATTGATTAAAGACTTAAATGTAAGACCAGAAACCATAAAACTCCTAGAAAAAAAAATTTGCAGTATGCTCTTTGACATAGGTCTTAGCAATTTATTTTTACTTTTTTTTAATTGAAGTATAGCTGACTTATGATGTTGTATTAGTTTCAAGTGTACAGCAAAGTGATTCAGTTATATATATATTCTTTAACAGATCCTTTTCCATTATAGGTTATTGCAAGATATTGAATATAGTTCCCTGTGCCTTACAGTAGGTTTTTGTTGTTTATATATTCTAAGTATAATAGTGTGTGTCTGTTAATCCCAAAGTCCTAACTTATCCTTCCCCAACTTTCCCCTTTGGTAACCATGTTTGTTTTCTATTTTTGTGAGTTTAATTCTGTTTTGTAAATCAGTTTATTTGTACCATGTCTGTAACTCTATTTCTGTTTTGTAAATAAGTTTATTTGTACCATTTTTATAGATTCTACATATAAGTGACATCATATGATATTTGTCCTTCTCTGACTTACTTCACTCAGTATAACAATCTCTAGGTCCATCCATGTTGCTAAAAAAAATAATAAATAAAATTATTTTTTAAGGAACCTCCCTACTGTTCTCCATAGGCTGTATCAATTTACATTCCCACTAACAGTGTAGAAGGGTTACCTTTTCTCTACATGCTCTTCAGCATTTATTTTTGTAGATAATGTGTAGATAATTTGATGTTGGCCAATCTGACCAGTGTGAGGTGATACCTCATTTTGTTTTGATTTGCATTTCTTTAGTAATTAGTTATGTTCAGCTTCTTTTCATGTGCTTGTTGTCCCTCTGTATGCCTTCTTTGGAGAAATGTCTATTTAGATTTTCTGCCCATTTTTTGATTGGATTGTTTGTTATTGAGCTGCATTAATTGTTGTATATTTTGAAGATTAATTCCTTGTGAGTTGCTTCATTTGCAAATATTTTCTCCCATTCTTTGGGTTATTTTTTCCTTTTGTTTAAGGATTGTCTTGCTGTGCAAAAGCTTTTAAGTTTAATTGGGTCCCATGTGTTTTGTAAAGCTTTTGTTTCTCTGTGGAATCTGAATGAGAGCCTTGCAGGGTAGAGTGTACTTGGATATATTTTTCCCTTTCATCACTTTAAATATATTGTGTCACTCCTTTCTGGCCTGCAGAGTTTCTGCTGAAAAATCAGCTGATTACCTTATAGGGATTCCCTTGTATGTTGTTTGTTGCTTTTCCCTTGTTGTATTGAATATTTTTTCTATGTCTTTATTTTTTTGTCAGTTTGATTAATATGTGTCTCAGTGTGTTCCTCCTTGGGTTCATGTTGCATGGGATTCTCTGGGCTTCCTGGACTTGAGTGAAGGTTTTCTTTCTCATATCAGGGAAGTTTTTGGTTATAATATCTTCAAATATTTTCTCAGGCCCTTCTTCTTTCTCTTCTTCGGGGATCCCTATAATGTGAATGTAGGTGCGTTTAGTGTTGTCCCAGAAATCTCTGAGACTATCTTCGTTTCTTTTCATTCTTTTTTCTGTATTCTGTTCTGTGGCAGTGATTTCCACCACGCTGTCTTCCAACTCACTTATTTGTTCCTCTGCCTCAGTTATTCTGCTATTGATTCCTTCTAGTGTATTTTTCATTTCAGTTAATGTATCATTCGTATCAGTTTGTTTGTTTTTTAAATCTTCTAGCTCCTTGTTAAACATTTCTTATATCTTCTTGATATGGGCCTCCATCCTTTTTCTGAGATTTTGGATCATCTTTACTATCATTACACTGAATTCTTTTTTAGGTAGATTGACTATCTCCACTTCATTTAGTTGTTCTTTGGGGTTTTTAGCTTGTTCATTCATTTGCAACATATTTCTCTATCATATCATTTTGTCTAACTTTCTGTGTTTGTGGTCTTCTTTCCAAGGGTTGCAGGATTGTAGTTTCTCTTGCTTCTGGTGTCTGCCCCCTGGTGGATGATGTTGGTCTAGGGCCCTGTGCAGGCTTCCTGGTCGGAGTAACTTGTGACTGCCCTCTGGTGTTGGAGCCAGGTCTTGTCCCTCTGATGTGCAGGGCAATGTAAAGGAGTGTGTTTTGAGGTAGTTTTGAGCTCAG
Organism: Lagenorhynchus albirostris; assembly: GCF_949774975.1. NCBI lineage: Eukaryota > Metazoa > Chordata > Mammalia > Artiodactyla > Delphinidae > Lagenorhynchus > Lagenorhynchus albirostris. The sequence goes on along the minus strand of NC_083112.1, from coordinate 39,985,531 downwards.
TAAGACTTTAGGTAGCCTGTCTGCTTATGGCTGGGGCTGAGTTCTTTTCTTGCTGGTTGATTGGCCTGAGGTGTTCTAACTCTGGAGCCGAAAGGTTGTTGGGTGGGGCTGGGTCTTGGTGCTGAAATAGGGACCTCCAGGAGAGCTCATGACTATCAATATTCTCTGGAGCTTCTGCCACCCGTGTCCTTGCCCCTACAGTGAGCTACATCTAGCCCCCACCTCCTAAAGAGACCCTCCCAGACCCCTACTTAGGTCTAGCCCTGGTTCTTATGGAGGTAGTGCTTTGTGCTGGGTACCAAAGCATGTGAGGCCTTGTGTGTACCTTCTAAGAGTGGGGTCTCTGTTTCTCTCAGCCCTGTGAAGCTCCTGAACTCAGGTCCCAATGGCCTTCAAAGCTAAATGCTCTGGTGGTTCTTCTTCCTGATACCTGACCCACAGAATATCTTGGATGGCTATTTTTACCTGGGAACATCCCTGTGTAGTCTCTGTATGCTTAATATTTTTTGGTGTGAGGGCTGTTTTTAGTATGGATGTCTGCCACCTCTTTTCTCAGTGTATGCTGGCCGTTATCCTATTGATTGGAGGTGTGACTGATGTTGTGGTGAACTGAGCCTGCACTGGATATTGAGTGGGGTCTCCCATTTGCTCTCTGGTTGTTACTGCCCTGTCAGGGGCAGGGCTGTCTCCCTAGTTGTTGGAGTAGAGGCTCTCAGATATGTTTCTGAGCTGTGATCCTTGGTGTGAGGTAGGTGGGACTGGAGCATTTGTACTGGGAGAGAAGCCACTGAGTTTTCCTACTCTGGAGCTGTTCATTTGTGAGTGTACTCTGTTGTGTCACTTTTCACCCATTGTGCTGGCTCACAAATTACACTGTTGCTGAAACTGCTTTCAGCCCCACCTTAACGATGGGTATGCCAGTGCTTGGCCCTGGTGTCTCTCAGGCATTGTCTTCATCAGACCACCAGTGCAGATCCACTGAATTCATGTCCCAGGACTGTAATAATCTTGTACCTGGACCTGCTGTGGGAGCAATGGAGGTAGCTCTGATTCTGACCGGGTCCAATCCCCACATGTGAGTGCCCACAAAGTCCACAGCTGCTAAACCTAAACTTGTCTCAGCTGCAAGAGCACTATTCCATTTGAACATTTTGCAGATCCTGAGTTTATGAAGACAGTAAGAGGGGTGTGAGTCTGTGGTTCCTGTAGGAGAGATTTCAGCTTTTCTTCCTTAGTTGCATAGCCCATAGAGCTCAGCAGTTTTTTCATTCCCTCCTCTGCATGTGTTCCTCCCACCAGTGTCTGTTCCTGAGGTAGCCCCAGAGCACAGGCACCCACCCAGGCAGGCGGGGGCAGAGGCATCGAGGGGTATGGCACACGAGCCCATCAGGACTAGCAGTTCAGAGGAGGCTTTGGCAGGGGAGGCAAGCCAGGCTGCCAGGGCCACAGGACCAGAGGACACTGGGGAGATGGGTGGGTGAGGCTGCTCAGGTGGGCACCCCTCCTAGTGCTCACAGAGGCAGGGTCAGTGCATGGGGAAGAGGGCTGCAATGGCAACCCTGCCCCTTGTGCACCTTTCAACAATGACACCCTGCTTCTATGGCGGCTTGGGCTTCTTCCACAAACTTTCCCAGTTGTGGATCTTCTTACTCCTGTCCTTTCAAGCTGTCTGTTCATAACCAGCAGCTGTCCCCTCCCTGGGTCCACTCTCCAAACCCCACATTCCAGCACACAGCCCCCTTCCACACCAGCAGACACACAACTCAGGCTGGAGCATTCAGGGCTGCAGCAGGAACCATCCATGTAAGTCTTACTTTGTCTTGCCTGCCAGACGGGATGCTGCGCTGTCTTTTGAGTCCCCGAAGCTCCCTCTCTGTCCCAGGTGATCCTCCCACTGGTGACAGGGCTTCACTGAGTGTGGGAACCTCTCCTTTCCTTCAGCTCCCTCCCCCACAGGGGTGCACATCCCATCGTGTATCCTCTTTTCTTTTTTTCTTTCTTTCATCCTACCTGGTAGTGTGTGGATTTTTTCTTGTCCTTTTAGGTGTCCAAGTTTCTCTGCTCATGTTCAGGAAGTGCTCTGTGAGTATTTTTCCATTTGTATAATAGATATATTCTTGATGTACTTGTGGGGAGAGTTGGATTCCATGTCCTCCTATTCTACTGTCTTGACTCCACCTTGTTTTTCTTTCTTAAGGTTGTTTTGGCTATTCAGAGTCCTTTGTGATTTGATACAAATTTTAGGATTATTTGTTCCAGTTCTATGAAAAATGTCATTGGTATTTTGATAGGAATTACAATTGAATCTGTAGATTGCCTCTGATAGTACGGGCAGTTTAACCATATTAATTCTTCCAGTCGATGAGCACAGTATCTCTTAACATTAATTTGTATTGTCTTTAATTTCTTTAATCAGTGTTTTATATTTTTCAGAGTATAGGTCTGTCATTTCCTTGCTTAAAATTATTCCTAGGTATTTTATTCTTTCTGATGCAATTGTAAATGGGATTGCTTTTCTAAATTTCTCTTTCTGAATGTTTCTTTCACTGTTGATTATTATGTTAGCTGAGGGTTTGGCATATATCACCTTTACTATGTTAAGGTATATTCCTCTATACTCACATTGTTAAGAGTTTTTATCATAAATGGATGTTGAATTGTATCAGCAGTTTTAAAGTCTATTTTGTCTGATATAAGTATTTCTACACCTGCTTTCTTTTCATTTCTATTTTCTTGGAATATCTTTTTGCATCCCTCTATGTGTATCTTTTATGTTTTTTAGTTTTTTTGGTTTTTTCGGTATGCGGGCCTCTCACTGTTGTGGCCTCTCCTGTTGCAGAGCACAGGCTCCAGACGCACAGGCTCAGCAGCCATGGCTCACAGGCCTAGCTGCTCCGTGGCATGTGGGATCTTCCCGGACAGGGGCACGAACCCATATCCCCTGCATCGGCAGGCGGACTCTCAACCACTGCGCCACCAGGGAAGCCCTGTATCTTTATATCTGAAGTGAATCTTTTGTAGGCAATATAAATAGTGGGCTTCTTATTTTAATTCTTTATGGCTTTTGATTGGAACATTCAGTCCATTTATATTTAGAGTAATTATTGACAGGTATGTACTTATAGCCATTTTGTCAATTGTTTTCTGGTTAATTTTGTTGTTCTTCTCTTTTTATTTCTTCCTATCTTCCCTTGTGGTTTTATAGAGCTCTCTTTAATTTTATGTTTATTTTCCTTTCTCTTTATTTTTTTTTTTGTATTTGTTGTAGGTTTTTGGTTTGTGACATTGATATATAATAAACTACATATGTAACAGTCTATTTTAGGTTGATAGTCACTTAAGATTGAGCATATTCTAATAGTACTACATATTTACTCCATTCCCCCATGTTTTTGATCATATTATACATCTTTTTATTTTGTGTATTGCTAAACTTATTATTTTAGATGTATATGATTTTACTACTTCATACTACTTTTAACTTTTATGCTAGCTTTATAGGTGGTTGATCCACTATCTTTATTATATGTTTGTCTTTTCCAGTGAGATATTTTTCATAATTTTCTTGTTTCTAGTTATGGCATCTTTTTCATTTAAATAAGTCCTTTTCACATTTCTAGTGAGACTAGTTTAGTGGCAATGGCTCCTTTAGTTTTAGCTTGTCTGGAGAACTCTATATATCCTTCAATTCTGAATAATCACTTTTCCAGGTAGAGTTTTCTTGGTTGTAGTTTTTTTTTTTCTTTTCTTTCAACCCTTTAAATATATCATTCTAGTCCTTCTGGCCAGTAAAGTTTCAGCTGAGAAATGAACTGAAAGTCTCATGGGGGTTCCCTTGTTCATAAGTAGTTGTTTTTCTCTTCTGCTTTCAAGAGTCTCTATTTGTCTTTTAACTTTTGATGTCTTAATTATAATATGTATTGGTGTGGATCTCCTTGGGTTCTTCTTGTTTGGAACTCTGTGATTTCTGGACTTGGATGTTTGTTTCTTTTGCCAAGTTAGGAAAGTTTTCAACCATTGTTTCTTTTAATAGGTCTTCTGTCCCTTTTTCTCTCTTCTTCTTCTGGGACCACTATAATATAAATATTAGTATGCTTGATGTTGCCTTACAGGTCCCTTAAGCTATCCTCATTTTTTTAAATACTTTTTTCTTTTTAATGTTCCAACTGGGTGAATTTTCAGTACCCTGTCTTCCAGATTACTGATCCCTTATTCTGAATGCTGTAATCTGCTATTGTTTCCCTTTATTGTATTTTTCATTTCATGTATTGTATTCTTTAGTTCTGATTGGTTCCTGTTTTATATTTTCTATCTCTTTGTTGAAGTTCTCACTGAGTTCATCCATTTTTCTCCTGAGTTTGGTGACATTTTTATGACTATTTCTTTGAACTATGTATTGGTGAAGTATTTATTTCTATTTTATTTAGTTCTTTTTCTGGGTTTTAGTCTTGTTTTTTCATTTGGAAGGTATTCTTTTTCTCCTCACTTGCCTAACTCTCTATGTTTGTTTCTATGTATTAGGTATTTTAGCTACTTCTTCCAACCTTGAAGGAGTGACCTTATGTAGAAGGTGTCTGTGGGGCCCAGTGGTGTAATCTCCCCTGATAACCAGATCCAGGTGCTCCAGAGGCACCCCTGTTTTGGCTGTATGTACCCTCCTGTTACATGCTGAGACTTTTGCAGGTGTGCTGATGGGCAAGGCTAGCTCCAGACTCAGCTGGCTGAGATGTCATTCTGTGACTGTTGTGGGTGCACTGATGTGCATGTCTGGCCCTTGGTACAACCAGCTATAAGGACCAGTTAGGACTATTCTGGGTGTGCTTGTGTATGTGGCTGGGTCCTCCAGAGCAAAAGCCACTTTGAAGGGGTGCTGGTGCCACCTGGTGTAGTCCACTGGATGGGGTGAGGTGGGAGCCAGTTTGGAGGGCCCAGCCAGGGCATCAGTGTAGGTTGGGGCAGGGCACACAGTGGTAGCTTGGGTAATTGAGAGTGATAGATATGACACTCTCCAGCACCAGGCCACCTAGGTGGAAGGAAAGTTAAAAAGAAAAAAAAGATAATGACACTGGCCAATCTTTCATCTCTGGAGAAAGCTCCACCAGATCCCTACCCCTCTGGCACCACCCTAATATTAGCCCATGAATCTCCTTCTCATATGACCCAGGTGCATTTCAAGCTGCTGCATCTGTGCTGGAACAATGTTATGTAAAAGTGAGTTTGTGTATGAGCCTTTCAACAGCAGAGTCTTCGTTTCCTAGACATAAACCCTGTTGGTTTTCAAAGCCAGATAATGTGGGGTTCATTTTCTTGATAGTGCTCCCCTGGGCTGGGGAGCCTGATTGTTAACTCAGACACCTTCCTCCTTAAGGGGGACCTCCATGGTTGTGGTATCCCTCCTGTGGGTCATCACATTAGAGGTATGGTTTCTGACTACATCTCTACTATCTGTTATTGTGGCCTTTTCTTTATAGCCTTAGTTATAGACAATCTGTTCTGTTTGTCTTCAAGTCATTCTCAGAGATAGTTGTTCTAAATGTAGTTGTAGTTTTGGTGTGTCTGTGAGTGGAGGTAAGCTCAGAATCTTCCTATCCTTCCATCTTGATACTGACTCTCATAAACATTTTTGAATAGATTAAATTTGTCTTTTCTGTCCTCTCAGTTTCTTCTGGTCTGATGTCTACTTTGTCTTCACACCATACAGCAGATCATTTTCCTGTATACAACTTTATGCATTGAGTATTCTTCAGGAAACTCTCAAGTTCTCCCTGTTGTATATAGACAGATAGCTTCACACACTTTTGAGATACTACACTCTCATTGAATGTTGGCTCCTTAATTTACTATTTGATATTTTACCAGTTTTATTGAGATATAACTAATATATCATACAGCTCACCCATTTAATGTACAATTCAACTTTTTTAGTATGGTTAAAAGTTCAGCAACCTTAGCAATAATCAAATTTAGAATGTTTTCCTCATCCCTCAAAAAAACTCCATGCCCATTAGCAGTTAATATCTATTCCCTACCCCCCAATAACTTTAACTCTAGGCAACTACTAATCAACTCTTGTGTACTGTTTGATTTTGAGGAAGTCATTTTTTTAATTTAATTTTTAAATTTTTAAGTTTTTTTTTATTGAAGTATAGTTTATTCATAGTGTATTAGTTTCAGGTGTACAGCAATCTGATTTAGTTTTATGTGTGTGTGTGTATATATATATATATATATATACATATATATATGTATATATATATTCTTTTTCAGATTCTTCTCTATTACAGCTTATTACAAGATATTGAATATAATTCCTTGTGCTATACCATAGGTTCTTGTTGTTTATTCTGTATATAGTAGTGTGTATCTGTTAATCCCAAACTCCTGATTTATCCCTACTATTATTGTGTTACTGTTGATGTCTCCTTTTGTGTCTGCTAATATTTGCCTTATACATTTAGGTGCTTCTATGTAGGCTGCCTATATCTTTACAATTGTTATATATTCTTCTTAGATTGATCCTTTGATCATTAGGAAGTGTCTTTCTTTGTCTCTTGTAACAGTCTTTATTTTAGAGTCAATTTTGTCTTATATAAGTATTGCTACAATCAGCTTTCTTTTGATCTCCATTTGCATGGAATACCTTTTTCCATCCCCTCACTTTCAGTCTGTATTTGTCTCTAGATCTGAAGTAGGTCTCTTGTAAGCAGCATATATATGGGTCTGTTTTTTCTATCCATTCAGCCACTCTATATCTTTTGGTTGGGTCATTTAATCCATTTACATTTAAAGTAATTATTGAGGGCTTCCCTGGTGGTGCAGTGGTTAAGAATCCGCCTGCCAATGCAGGGGACACAGGTTCGAGCCCTGGTCCGGGAAGATCCCACATGCTGTGGAGCAACTAAGCCCATGCGCCACAAATACTGAGCCTGCGTGCTAGAGCCTGCAAGCCACAACTACTGAGCCCATGTGCCACAGCTACTGAAGCCCACCTGCCTAGAGCCTCTGCTTGGCAACAAGAGAAGCCACTGCAATGAGAAGTCTGTGCACTGTGATGAAGAGTAGCCCCCACTCACCGCAACTAGAGAAAGCCCTCGTGCAGCAATGAGGACCCAACACAGCCAAAAATAAAATAAATAAATAAATAAATAAATTTAAAGTAGTTATTGATATGTATATTCTTACTGCCATTTTGTTCATTGCTTTGGATTTGTCTTTGTAAGGTTGTATTTCCCTTCCTTCTTTTGTTTTCTTCTCTTGTGATTTGATGACTATCTTTAGTGTTATGTTTGGATTCATTTTACTTCTTTGTGAGTATATCTATTATAGATTTTTGGTTTGCAATGACCATAAAATTTTTGTATAGCAGTCTATATATATACATGATTGTTTTAAGTCAATGATCTCTTAATTTCAAATGCATTAAAAAAACATTGCATTTGTACTCTCCTGCCCTCATGGCTACTGTTTTTGATATATTTTACATCTAATTGTCTTATGTATCCCTTAACTGCTTATTGTGGGATACAGACAATTTTACTACTTTTGTCTTTTAACCTTCCTACTAGATTTGCATGTGGATGATTTCCTACCTTTACTGTATATTTACTTTTACTGGTGTGCTTTTTCATTTTGTAATTTTCTTGTTTCCAGTAGTGTCCTTTTCTTTTTCACCAACAGAAGTTCCTTTAATATTTGTTGTAAATCTGGTTTGGTGATGTTGAATTCTTTTTGCTTTTGCTTGTCTGTAAAGCCTTTGATTTCTCCATCAAATCAATGAATGAGAGCCTTGCTGAGTAGAATTTCCCTGGTTGTAGATTTTTCCCTTTTATCACTTTAAAAATGTTGTGCTATTTCCTTCTGGCCTGCAGAGTTTATCCTGAAAAATCAGCTGGTAGCCTTATCGGAGTTCCTGTGTATGTTATTTGTTGCTTTTCTCTTGCTGCTTTTAATTTTCTCTGTTTATCATTTTGATTACAATGTGTCTTGGTGTGTTCCTCTTTGAGTTAATCCTTTATGGGACTCTGCATTTCCTTGACTTGAGTGATAGTATCCTTTCCCTGGTTAAGGAAGTTTTCAGTTATTATGTCTTCAAATATTTTCTCAGGCACTTTCTATCTTTCTTCTCCTGGGACCTCTATAATGAGAATATTCATGCACTTGATATTGTCCCATAGGTCTCTTAAACTGTCCTCATTTTTTTTTCATTCTTTTTTCTGTTCAGTGGCTGTGATTTCTACTACTCTTATCTTCCAGCTCACTGATTTATTCTTCTGAATCATTTAGTCTACTACTGATTCCTTTTAGTGTGTTTTTCATTTTAGTTATTGTATTTTCATCTGTTTGGGTTCTGTTTATATTTTCTAACTCTTTGTTAAAAACTTCTGACTCTGTGCATTTATTCTTCTCCTGAGTTCTTTGATTATTTTTATTATCATTACTCTGAACTCTTTCTCAGGTAGATTGCCTATCTCCACTTCACTTAATTCTTCTTCTGGGGTTTTATCTTTTTCCATCATCTGAAATGTATTCTTCTACCACTTCATTTTGTCTAAGTTGCTATTTGTATTTTTTTGTATGTGGTAGGTTAGTTATGTTTCTCAACCTTGGAGAAGTGTCCTGCTGTAGGAGACAACCTATGTATCCCAGCAGTATACTCTCATCTTGTCACCCAAACTATATACTCTAGGGGTTCCCCCTTAGAAGGCTGCATGGGTCCTTCTGTTGTGGTGGGCTGACTGTGTGTGCAGTCTGGTAGGCTTGATTGGCCTCTAGCCTGGTTGGTTGCTAGACCATGTCTTGTGTGAATGCTGCTGGCTGCTGTAGGGCCTGGTCATGTGGTGGCTAGTTTCAGAAGCCTAATTGGTGCTGGGGTTAGTGCTGCCTCACTGGTGGTCAGAATCAAGTCCCAAAGGCTGCTGCCCAGTCACTGGCAATGAGAGGTAGGTCCTTGCATTAGTGATGGACTAATGGCAGGCAGAGCTGCAGAGACCAGGGATCCCCAGAGCTTGTTTCAGATTGTTGGTTGGGTGTGCAGTTCTTGACACAGCTGGGTATGGGGTTTGGTGTGTCCCTAAGGTTTTGTTGGCTTGCTAGTGGCCAGGGCCAGGACCCATCTGGTCCCAGAGTAGGGTCTGGAATGCTGTGGCTGGGCTGAGTCTGCAGGCTTTAGGATCATAGTTTTCTGTGTCTGTTGTTTACCTGGTGGTGGGTCTGGTGTGTGAGGCTGGTTTAAAGATGAGTGCAGGGCTTCCCTGGTGGCGCAGTGGTTGAGAGTCTGCCTGCCGATGTAGGGGACATGGGATCGTGCCCCGGTCTGGGAAGATCCCACATGCCACGGAGCGGCTGGGCCCGTGAGCCATGGCCACTGAGCCTTCACATCTGGAGTCTGTGCTCCACAACAGGAGAGGCCACAACAGTGAGAGGCCCGCATACTGCAAATTAAAAAAAAAAAAAAAAGATAAACAAAGATAAGTGCAGATTTCCTGGAGGGAAGGGCAGATGTCTGTCCACTGGTGAGTGGAACTGGGTCTTGGGCTTCTGGTGAGCAGGATCTTGTATAGGGGCTTGTCTAGAGGTGGTTTTGGGCTCAGAAGGTCTTTAGGCAGCCTACCTGCTGATAGGCAGGGCTGTGTCTCTACCCAGTTAGTTGTTTGTTTGAGGCATCCCTGCACTGGCACCTACAGGCTGTTGGGTGGGGCCAGGCCTTAACACTAATGAGCCAAGTTGGCAGCAACCAGCAGAGGTGTTCATGTGATTGAACTTTCCCAGATATGTTTACTACCAGTGCCCATGTTCCCTGGGGGAGCCACAAACCCCACCACCACCACCTCTCCAGGAGATTCTCCAAGACCAGCAGGTAGTTCTGGCCCAGAGTCATATCAAATTACTGCTCTTGCCCTGGGTCCTGGTGTATGTGAGATCTTGTGTGTGCCCTTTAAGAGTGAAGTCTCTAGTTCTTCCAGTCCTGTGGGGTTTCTGCAATTAAGCCCCACTGACCTTCAAACCAAATGCTCTGGGTCTCATTCTCCCAGTGCTTGACCTCCCAGACTGGGGAGCCTGATGTGAGCCTCAGAACTCTCACTCCTGTGGGAGAACCTCTGCAATATAATTATTCTCCAGTTTGTGGGTCACGCATCCAGGGGTTATGGTATTTTATTATACCATGATTCTGCCTTTCCTACCTGTCTCATTGTGGTTCTTTCTTTATGTCCTTAGTTGTAGAAAATCTTTTCTGGTAGGTTCCAGTCTTCTTCATCAATGGTGTTCTACAGATCGTTGTGATTTTGGTGTGCTTGTGAGAGGAGGTGAGCTCAGGATCACTGTACTCCACCATCTTGGTCACTCTCTGCAATATTTTTAAATTTCAGTCTCCTCAGGCAAGGGAAACAAAAGAAAAAATAAACAAATCAGATGGCATCAAACTAAAAAGTTTTTGTATAGTGAAGGACACCTTCAACAAAAAGAAAAAGGCAGTCTACTGAATGGGAGAAAACATTTGCAAATGATATATCTGTTAGGAGGTTCATATCCAAAATATATGAAGAATTTACACAACTCAACATCAAAAAATTAAACAATCTCATTCAAAAATTGGGCAGAGGGCTTGAATAGACATTTTTTTTCCAAAGAAGACATGCTCATAGCTAACAGACCCATGAGAAGATGTTCAACATTTCTAATCAGGGAAAAGCAAATCAAAACCACAATGAAATATCACCTCACACCTGTCAGAACTGCTCTTATCAAAAAGACAACAAATAACAAATGTTGGTGAGGATGTGGAGAAAAGGAAACCCTTGTGCACTGCTGATAGGAATGTAAATTGGTACAGTCACTATTGAAAACAGTATGACGTTTCCTCAAAAAATTGAAAATAGAACTATATGATCAAGCAATTCCATTTCTTGGTATTTATCAGAAGAAAATGAAAACATTATTTTATTTTATTTTATTTTATTTATTTTTTTAAACAGTAACTCTTGCCAAGAGAGTCTTGTCTAAGCACAGTGGACTTTATCTTTGCCACCAGTGACAACCAGCTGCTTAGCAACAAACGGGACTGAGGAAAGGGGAGCACCTGGTACAAACTCCTGGAACTCGCCACAGTGGCCAAGCCTCCCATTTATTTATTTATTTTTTTAACATCTTTATTGGAGTATAATTGCTTTACAATGGTATGTTAGTTTCAGCTTCACAACAAAATGAATCAGTTATATATATACATATATTCCCATATCTCTTCCCGCTTGCGTCTCCCTCCCTCCCACCCTGCCTATCCCACCCCTCCAGGCGGTCACAAAGCACAGAGCTGATCTCTCTGTGCTATGCGGCTGCTTCCCACTAGCTAACTACCTTACTTTTGGTAGTGTATATATGTCCATGCCTCTTTATCGCTTTGTCACCGTTTACCCTTCCCCCTCCCCATAGCCTCAAGTCCATTCTCTAGTAAGTCTGTGTCTTTATTCCTGTTTCACCCCTAGGTTTTTCATGACATTTTTTTTTAAATTCCATATATATGTGTTAGCATACGGTATTTGTCTCTCTCTTTCTGACTTACTTCACTCTGTATGACAGACTCTAGGTCTATCCACCTCATTACAAATAGCTCAATTTCGTCTCTTTTTATGGCTGAGTAATATTCCATTGTATATATGTGCCACATCTTCTTTATCCATTCATCCGATGATAGACACTTAGGTTGTTTCCATCTCTGGGCTATTGTAAATAGAGCTGCAATGAACATTTTGGTACATGACTCTTTTTGAATTATGGTTTTCTCAGGGTATATGCCCAGTAGTGGGATTGCTGGGTCATATGGTAGTTCTATTTGTAGCTTTTTAAGGAACCTCCATACTGTTCTCCACAGTGGCTGTATCAATTTACATTCCCACCAACAGTGTAAGAGTGTTCCCTTTTCTCCACACCCTCTCCAGCATTTATTGTTTCTAGATTTTTTGATGATGGCCATTCTGACTGGTGTGAGATGATATCTCATTGTAGTTTTGATTTGCATTTCTCTAATGATTAATGATGTTGAGCATTCTTTCATGTGTTTGTTGGCACTCTGTATATCTTCTTTGGAGAAATGTCTATTTAAGTCTTCTGCCCATTTTTGGATTGGGTTGTTTGTTTTTTTGTTATTAAGCTGCATGAGCTGCTTATAAATTTTGGAGATTAATCCTTTGTCAGTTGCTTCATTTGCAAATATTTTCTCCCATTCTGAGGGTTGTCTTTTGGTCTTCTTTATGGTTTCCTTTGCTGTGCAAAAGCTTTTAAGTTTCATTAGGTCCCATTTGTTTACTTTTGTTTTTATTTCCATTTCTCTAGGAGGTGGGTCAAAAAGGACCTTGCTATGATTTATGTCATAGAGTGTTCTGCCCATGTTTTCCTCTAAGAGTTTGATAGTTTCTGGCCTTACATTTAGGTCTTTAATCCATTTTGAGCTTATTTTTGTGTATGGTGTTAGGGAGTGATCTAATCTCATACTTTTACATGTAGCTGTCCAGTTTTCCCAGCACCACTTATTGAATAGGCTGTCCTTTCTCCACTGTACATTTCTGCCTCCTTTGTCAAAGATAAGGTGACCATATGTGCGTGGGTTTATCTCTGGGCTTTCTATCCTGTTCCATTGATCTATCTTTCTGTTTTTGTGCCAGTACCATACCGTCTTGATAACTGTAGCTTTGTAGTATAGTCTGAAGTCTGGGAGCCTGATTCCTCCAGTTCCTTCTTTCGTTCTCAAGATTGCTTTGGCTATTCGGGGTCTTTTGTGTTTCCATACAAATTGTGAAATTTTTTGTTCTAGTTCTGTGAAAAATGCCAGTGGTAGTTTGATAGGGATTGCATTGAATCTATAGATTGCTTTGGGTAGTAGAGTCATTTTCACAATGTTGATTCTTCCAATCCAAGAACATGGTATATCTCTCCATCTATTTGTATCATCTTTAATTTCTTTCATCAGTGTCTTATAATTTTCTGCATACACGTCTTTTGTCTCCTTAGTTGGTTTATTCCTAGATATTTTATTCCTTTTGTTGCAATGGTAAATGGGAGTGTTTTCTTGATTTCACTTTCAGATTTTTCATCATTAGTATATAGGAATGCCAGAGATTTCTGTGCATTAATTTTGTATCCTGCCACTTTACCAAATTCATTGATTAGCTCTAGTAGTTTTCTGGTAGCATCTTTAGGGTTCTCTATGTATAGGATCATGTCATCTGCAAACAGTGACAGCTTTACTTCTTCTTTTCCAATTTGGATTCCTTTTATTTCCTTTTCTTCTCTGATTGCTGTGGCTAAAACTTCCAAAACCATGTTGAATAAGAGTGGTGAGAGTGGGCAACCTTGTCTTGTTCCTGATCTTAGTGGAAATGCTTTCAGTTTTTCACCACTGAGGATGATGTTTGCTGTGGGCTTGTCATATATGGCCTTTATTATGTTGAGGAAAGTTCCCTCTATGCCTACTTTCTGCAGGGTTTTTATCATAAATGGGTGTTGAATTTTGTCAAAAGCTTTCTCTGCATCTATTGAGATGATCATATGGTTTTTCTCCTTCAGTTTGTTAATATGGTTTATCACATTGATAGATTTGCGTATATTGAAGAATCCTTGCATTCCTGGAATAAACCCCACTTGATCATGGTGTATGATCCTTTTAATGTGCTGTTGGATTCTGTTTGCTAGTATTTTGTTGAGGATTTTTGCATCTATGTTCATCAGTGATATTGGCCTGTAGTTTTCTTTCTTTGTGACATCCTTGTCTGGTTTTGGTATCAAGGTGATGGTGGCCTCGTAGAAGGAGTTTGGGAGTGTTCCTCCCTCTGCTATATTTTGGAAGAGTTTGAGAAGGATAGATGTTAGCTCTTCTCTAAATGTTTGATAGAATTTGCCTGTGAAGCCATCTGGTCCTGGGCTTTTCTTTGTTGGAAGATTTTGAATCACAGTTTCAATTTCAGTGCTTGTGATTGGTCTGTTCATATTTTCTATTTCTTCCTGATTCAGTCTTGGCAGGTTGTGCATTTCCAAGAATTTGTCCATTTCTTCCAGATTGTCCATTTTATTGGCATAGAGTTGCTTGTAGTAATCTCTCATGATCTCTTTTATTTCTGCAGTGTCAGTTGTTACCTCTCCTTTTTCATTTCTAATTCTATTGATTTGAGTCTTCTCCCTTTTTTTCTTGATGAGTCTGGCTAGTGGTTTATCTATTTTGTTTATCTTCTCAAAGAACCAGCTTTTAGTTTTATTGATCTTTGCTATTGTTTCCTTCATTTCTTTTTCATTTATTTCTGATCTGATTTTTATGATTTCTTTCCTTCTGCTAGCTTTGGGGTTTTTTTGTTCTTCTTTCTCCAATTGCTTGAGGTGCAAGGTTAGGTTGTTTATTCGAGATGTTTCCTGCTTCTTAAGGTGGGCTTGTATTGCTATAAACTTCCCCCTTAGAACTGCTTTTGCTGCATCCCACAGGTTTTGGGTCGTTGTGTCTCCATTGTCATTTGTTTCTAGGTATTTTTTGATTTCCTCTTTGATTTCTTCAGTGATCACTTCATTATTAAGTAGTGTATTGTTTAGCCTCCATGTGTTTTTATTTTTTACAGATCTTTTCCTGTAATTGATATCTAGTCTCATGGCGTTGTGGTCAGAAAAGATACTTGATACAATTTCAATTTTCTTAAATTTACCAAGGCTTGATTTGTGGCCCAAGATATGATCTATCCTGGAGAATGTTCCATGAGCACTTGAGAAAAATGTGTATTCTGTTGTTTTTGGATGGAATGTCCTATAAATATCAATTAACTCCATCTCGTTTAATGTATAATTTAAAGCTTGTGTTTCCTTATTTATTTTCATTTTGAATGATATGTCCATTGGTGAAAGTGGGGTGTTAAAGTCCCCTACTATGAATGTGTTACTGTCGATTTCCCCTTTTATGGTTGTCAGTATTTGCCTTATGTATTGAGGTGCACCTATGTTGGGTGCATAAATATTTACAATTGTTATATCTTCCTCTTGGATCAATCCCTTGATCATTATGTAGTGTCCTTCTTTGTCTCTTCTAATAGTCTTTGTTTTAGAGTCTATTTTGTCTGATATGAGAATTGCTACTCCAGCTTTCTTTTGGTTTCCATTTGCATGAAATACCTTTTTCCATCCCCTTACTTTCAGTCTGTATGTGTCTCTAGGTCTGAAGTGGGTCTCTTGTAGACAGCAAATATATGGGTCTTGTTTTTGTATCCATTCAGCCAATCTGTGTCTTTTGGTGGGAGCATTTAGTCCATTTACATTTAAGGTAATTATCGATATGTGTGTTCCTATTCCCATTTTCTTAATTGTTTTGGGTTCGTTATTGTAGGTCCTTTCCTTCTTTTTCTTGCCTAGAGAAGTTCCTTTAGCAGTTGTTGTAGAGCTGGTTTGGTGGTGCTGAACTCTCTCAGCTTTTGCTTGTCTGTAAAGGTTTTAATTTCTCCATCAAATCTGAATGAGATCCTTGCTGGGTAGAGTAATCTTGGTTGCAGGTTTTTCTCTTTCATCACTTGCAATATGTCCTGCCACTCCCTTCTGGCTTGCAGAGTTTCTGCTGAAAGATCAGCTGTTAACCTTATGGGGATTCCCTTGTGTGTTATTTGTTGTTTTTCCCTTGCTGCTTTTAATATGTTTTCTTTGTATTTAATTTTTGACAGTTTGATTAATATGTGTCTTGGCGTATTTCTCCTTGGATTTTTCCTGTATGGGACTCTCTGTGCTTCCTGGACTTGATTAACTATTTCCTTTCCCATATTAGGGAAGTTTTCAACTATAATCTCTTCAAATATTTTCTCAGTCCCTTTCTTTTTCTCTTCTTCTTCTGGAATCCCTATAATTCGAATGTTGGTGCATTTAATGTTGTCCCAGAGGTCTCTGAGACTGTCCTCAGTTCTTTTCATTCTTTTTTCTTTATTCTGCTCTGCAGTAGTTATTTCCACTATTTTATCTTCCAGGTCACTTATCCGTTCTTCTGCCTCAGTTATTCTGCTATTGATCCCATCTAGAGTACTTTTAATTTCATTTATTGTGTTGTTCATCGTTGCTTGTTTCATCTTTAGTTCTTCTAGGTCCTTGTTAACTGATTCTTGCAATTTGTCCATTCTATTGTCCATTCTATCTCCAAGATTTCGGATCAACCTTACTATCATTATTCTGAATTCTTTTTCAGGTAGACTGCCTATTTCCTCTTCATTTGTTAGGTCTGGTGGGTTTTTATCTTGCTCCTTCATCTGCTGTGTGTTTTTCTGTCTTTTCATTTTGCTTATCTTACTGTGTTTGGGGTCTCCTTTTTTGCAGGCTGAAGGTTCGTAGTTCCTGTTTTTTTTTGTGTCTGTCCCCAGTGGCTAAGGTTGGTTCAGTGGGTTGTGTAGGCTTCCTGGTGGAGGGTACTAGTGCCTGTGTTCTGGTGGATGAGGCTGGATCTTGTCTTTCTGGTGGGCAGGTCCACGTCTGGTGGTGTGTTTTGGGGTGTCTGTAGACTTATTATGATTTTGGGCAGCCTCTCTGCTAATGGGTGGGGTTGTGTTCCTGTCTTGCTAGTTGTTTGGCATAGGATGTCCAGCACTGTAGCTTGCTGGTCATTGAGTGAAGCTGGGTGCTGGCGTTGAGATGGAGATCTCTCCGAGATTTTTGCTTTTGATATTATGTGCAGCTGGGAGGCGTCTTGTGGACCAGTGTCCTGAAGTTGGCTCTCCCACCTCAGAGGCACAGCACTGACTCCTGGCTGCAGCACCTAGAGCCTTTCATCCACAGGGCTCCTTAATTTGGGATGATTCGTTGTCTATTCAAGTATTCCACAGATGCAGGGTATATCAAGTTGATTGTGGAGCTTTAATCCGCTGCTTCTGAGGCTGCTGGGAGAGATTTCCCTTTCTCTTCTTTGTTCTCACAGTTTCCAGGGGCTCAGCTTTAGATTTGGCCCCGCCTGTGCGTGTAGGTCGCCGGAGGGCGTCTGTTCTTTGCTCAGACAGGACGGGGTTAAAGGAGCCGCTGATTCGGAGGCTCTGGCTCACCCAGGCCGGGGGGTAGGGAGGGTCACGGAGTGCGGGGCGGGCCTGCAGCGGCAGAGGCCGGCGTGACGCTGCAGCCTGAGGCGAGCTGAGCGCTCTCCCGGGGGAGCCGTCCCCGGATCCCGGGACCCTGGCAGTGGCGGGCTGCACAGGCTCCCCGGAAGGGCGTGTGGCTAGTGACCTGTGTTCGCACACAGGCCTCCTGGCTGCGGCAGCAGCGGCCTTAGCGTCCCATGTCCGTCTCTGGGCTCCGCACTCTTAGCTGCGGCTTGCGCCCGTCCCTGGAGCTCTCTCAAGCAGCGTTCTTAATCCCCCCCTCGTGCACCAGGAAACAAAGAGGGACGTAAAAGTCTCTTGCCTCTTCGGCAGGTCCAGACCCCTCCCCGGACTCTCTCCCGGCCAGCCGCGGCGCACCAACGCCCTGCAGGCTGTGTTCACGCCGCCAACTTCAGTCCTGTCCCGGCACTCCGACAAAAGCCGGAGCCTCAGCTCCCAGCCCCACCCACCCCGGCGGGCGAGCAGACAAGCCTCTCGGCTGGTGAGTGCCGGTCGGCCCCGATCCTCTGCGCTGGAATCTGTCCGCTTTGCCCTCCGCACCCCTGTTGCTGTGCTCTCCTCCGCGGCTCCCAAGCTCCCCCACTCCGCCTCCCGAAGTCTCCACCCGCGAAGGGGCTTCCTAGTGTGTGGACACTTTTCCTCCTTCACAGCTCTCTCCCGCTGGTGCAGGACCCGTCCCTATCCTTTTGTCTCTGTTTAGTTCTTTCTTTTGCCCTAACCAGGTACGTGGGGGGTTCCTTGCCTTTTGGGAGGTCTGAGGTCTTCTGCCAGCGTTCAGTAGGTGCTCCGGAGGAGTTGTTCCACGCGTAGATGTATTTCTGGTGTATCTGTGGAGAGGAAGGTGATCTCCGCGTCTTACTCTTCCGCCATCTTCCCGGAAGTCCCCGAAAACATTATTTTAAAAGATATATACACACTTATGTTCATAGCAGCATTATTTACAATAGCCAAGATATGGAAGAAACTGAAGTGTCCATTGATAGATGAATGGGTAAAGAAGATATGATTGATATGTATACACACACACGTACATACACACACACACAAATATGAAATGGACTATTACACAGTGATTAAAAAAGAATGAAATCTTACCATTTGCAAGAACATGGATGGACCTAGAGGAAATTAAGCTAAGTGAAATAAGTCAGACAGAGAAAGACAAATGCCATATGATTTCACATTTATGTGGAATCTAAAAAACAAGACAAATGAACAAACATAAGGAAACAAAAACAGAGTCATAGATACAGAGAACAAACTGGTGGTTGTCAGAGGGGTGGGGGTTAGGGGGTTGGGCAAAATATGTGGAGGGGATTAAGAAGCACAAACTTCCAGTTATAAAATAAATAAGTCACAGGGATGTAATGTACAGTATAGAGTTTATAGCTGATAATATTGTAATACTTTGTATAGAGACAGACTAGACTTACTGTTGAGATCAATTCATAATGCATAGAAAAGTCAAATCAGTATGTTGTACACCTAAAACTAATATAATATTGTATGTCAACAATAAATTAAAAGATATGTAAAAGGATGGAACAAAAAAATATTTATGGATTCACAGATATAAAGTTTAGGAATGGAGTAATTTCTCAAAAGAAAGGAATGAAGTTCAGAATGATAACTTGATAAGATTTACTTTGTCTAATTCAGATTAACCTTTTTTGTTTGCTGGTACTCTAGTACTGGTTGTTTACTGTGAGAGCCAATTTATCAGTAGCCCCAAGAATGTTTGCATTTCTCAGGAGAAAAAAATTTAAAAAGTCATAAGAATACTTGTTTATATTTGACTAATGTCACAAAATAAAATTTGAAAAAAACCCAGAATGTATCTTTCCTGATTGGTGATGAGGTTAAATAAACCACTAGTAGGAGAAATATAATTTATAGACATGAAGAAACTTTTTCATACTTAAAAAATTATTGCTAATAAAAAATAGGAGTGCTTTTAAAAAGTGATAATGGGCGCTTCCCTGGTGGCGCAGTGGTTGAGAGTCTGCCTGCCGATGTAGCGGATGCGGGTTCGTGCCCCGGTCCGGGAGGATCCCGCATGCCGTGGAGCGGCTGGGCCTGTGGGCCATGGCCGCTGACCCTGCACATCTGGAGCCTGTGCTCCGCGGCAGGAGAGGCCACAGCAGTTAGAGGCCCGTGTACTGCAAAAAAAAAAAAAAAAGTGATAATGATTTGCTAGTATAATTTTTTCCTACCATTTTCAATCCATATAAAGGGCTTTCTATTGAAATTTGCTACTTGAAAGTAATTATTAAGAATACATTTTATTAACTAAGTAAAAAATCAGTATAATTTCTAAGAATTATCATAATTTAAAGAATTAGTTTTTCTTAAGTACAAGGTATTTGGAGCTTAATGTAATATCAGCTACTTTAAAGCAATGTAGAATAAAGCATGCCACAGACGACAATTAGGAATCAGCAGGACTCAAGAGCTTTTATGCCATTTTGGATTTTATGTGTTTACAAAGTTGCAACCTATTGGCATTTAATTCCATATTTACTGTCTCTTGTGTCTCATTGCACAGCAGGACATGGAATGAGCAATAAACATGTTATCATAAGTATTGTACTGAATGATAATTTAATTAAGTCACAACTTAAAAGAAAAGTCTTTTTTGTGTCACCCTTGGGTTTTATATCCTCAACTCATTTATTCATTTTGTCAATTTATCCACACTGAATTACAAAAATATACTAAAATAACTTAATGCCTAAAAATTTTCAGAATAAAAAATTTATTTTTAATATATTAGCACATAGGAGAGTTATTTGATCTTTGACTTGAAAAATTATATAAATATGTAATTTACTATGCTAACTGACTGGTTTACTTATAATCATAGTGAAGTTACATAAAAAGAATATCAAAGAAATGGTACAAATGTTTCATTTGAATTTCATTCAATATATGTATATTTTAATTATTCTTTGAATATACATGATCAAATGATTTTATCTAGGGCTTAAGAGGAAATTAATTTTTCATTGACAATCTATCATATAATTTATATATTTGGTAATGAATGGTTGTTTAAGTAGCTCATTTTTCACAAGAGAATATTACTCGCCTGAAACTATATGAATGAAGTAAAATTATAAAATTATAATTATGTTAAGTGTACTGTTTCTGTAAGTAGGATTATAAGGGAAGGGAGAAAAGGTGAAGAGAAAATATATAGAATTTTCAAACTTTATACTGTTTAAAATATATAGAATTTAAAAAACCTGGAGACTGTGTTACAAATTCATGTTAAAAGTGAGAAGAAAATTGACAGAATCATCCATTAGTCACAGAGGAAGTCTGGATGGAACTTCAAAGTTTGCTTGATAATAGTAATAATGAAAGGAATGATATGGCAAAGAGGTGGAGCTCACATCTAAAGAATTTACATCAAAATGAGGAAAATAGAGATTAATAATTAACCTGGTCAAGAGGAATTTCAAATTCTGAGAACAGTTAATATATATCCAACCAAGCAAGATCTCAGTTTGAAGAAACTTAACTAAGACAAGGAAAAGATACATAGATCACCTGGATCCAGATTAGAGTGATAATCACCTGAGATAAGGAATTCCACCTATCTTGGGCAGAAGAAGTAGGAATATAGTCAAAGGTTTTGAATAAGAAACTGAAAGCCTAAGTAACAATATCTTGATAGCTCAAGTTTTAAGGAGTCTTGATATATATCTTCTTCCCAATTCTAGAATTGGTTTCAAACACAGGTAGTCCTGAACATATGAGTGAGTGTTCACAGTAAAATATTGATGAAGAATGGAGGAAGACAATTTTGAATGGAAGCAGGGAATTACCATTTATATGTCAAGGCTTTTTACTACAAAATCTGTGACTAACTTTTGGAAATTATAGTTTAGTTAAATTTAAACATATAGACTTGAGTCAGGGAAATGGGGTTTTCAATTAGTTTTGTGTCCTTCAGCAAGGTATCAAACATCTCTTGAGTTAATTGACCTGTAAAATGCACTTAATGTTTCCTTAGAGAATCTTTGTAATAATTAAGTTAAATAATATGTTAAAGTACCTATCACAATACTGATGGCATATTAAATGTTTTAACATGCTGGTTTCCTTTAGTTAATATTACTTCTGCCTGTCTTTATATTAATACATATTATGTGAAACATTAAGTATACAAATATAAAGAACGATGAAGGCATCAGATATAGTTTTCAAAAAATAATGAGGTATTTGAAGTATTTTAAAAGTCCATTAAAAATGTTTTAAGTTGGGCTTCCCTGGTGGCGCAGTGGTTGAGAGTCCACCTGCTGATGCAGGGGACGCGGGTTCGTGCCCCGGTCCAGGAAGATGCCACGGAGCGGCTAGGCCCGTGAGCCATGGCCGCTGAGCCTTCGCGTCCGGAGCCTGTGCTCCACAACGGGAGAGGCTACAACAGTGACAGGGCTGCATGCCGCAAAAAAAATTGTTTTAAGTTATTTTCCTGAGGGATGAAATCTTTATTTATCCTGTATTTTAAATAATCTTACAAAATTCAGAAAAAAGTCAGCTTGAAGAGTGTCCATGGAATTTAATATTAATGTTGTATAATCCTGTAG
The DNA here is from genome assembly GCF_949774975.1 of Lagenorhynchus albirostris. NCBI lineage: Eukaryota > Metazoa > Chordata > Mammalia > Artiodactyla > Delphinidae > Lagenorhynchus > Lagenorhynchus albirostris. The sequence goes on along the minus strand of NC_083112.1, from coordinate 39,963,852 downwards.
GAAGATGAGGTGGTAACATTATTTACAGTATAATGTTAGTATCTAAAATCTTGTTCTTCAGACATGATACTGGGTTAAGAGCCCTAGGTCGTTAGTCTTTAAAGGAAAGGATGCTTTTGAGAATTTTGGTAGAACATTACTAAGTGGCAAAAATATCAGATAATGTAAGATTCTTCATCATTTCTTTTAGAATCAAAGAATGAGTTAAGGAGATGTTAGTATTAGTTTGTTCTACAATTTATCTTGTCAGTAATACGATGGGTCTCTCTGTCTCTCACTCACTCTCTTACCCCTCATTCACTTTCCATTCTCCTTCTTTCAGCAAAATAAAATCAAGCTGATTCTCCTTGAAGTGTTGTGTTGTCTTATTTTTTTAAGCCTCTTAGAATTTTTTAATTATATGGGTCCTATATGAATAAACGTGATATCGACAGAACTACATATCTATCAATTGGGGATGATGGGGTGGAACTCTCAAAAGAGTTAGAGCTAAGACTTTAAAGTTCCTAATATTTGCAGAATGAAAGATCCCTTAATTACACTTCTGTCTCTTCAACTACTTCATCTTACATTCTGATTATCAGTACAAATACATACAAGGGTAGCAAACTGAGTTAATATAAAAGAGTCATGATTGTGTAGAAAAATCTCAGATTTTTTCACCTTTCTAAAGTGGTAATTCCTTCTTTAGAATGAAATAAAAACATATGTATTTGAACTCTCCTTCAATCAGCTACTCTATTACCTATTTAAAGTTTTCTATACTGACTCAGCATATATAAACCTTACACTATTAAAGAGAATTATTTTAAAAGAAAAAAAAGCCTAAATTTAATTTTATTGTTATATATAGGTTGATCTATGAAAAATTGAGATTTTTGAGTTTTCTCTCTACTATGGATACTATGAAAGAAATAAGATAAATTACATAAGCATATAAAAGTATATTCTACTATCAAAAATCTAGTGAATATCCAGGTGGTTTCACTTTCTTTAAACTCTTATCATTTAAGTATGTATAATTTACAGTATGTGATATATATATAGGGAAGGATAATAAACCAAATAAATTTAAAGACTTCAAAAATTCTGAAATAAAAAGAGATAATCTTAAAAAGCAAGGGCATAGATATTCAACAGCGTAGTTCTTTCCTGGTCATACTTCAGTCCTAAGTGGATACTTGGAATGCACAGAAGATAGACAAACTTCAGTATTTTATATCACGTGTTCTAACTCTTTAAAGAATGCTCTCAAACTACTGAGTAGGAATGAAAACACGGGAAACATTTATCTTCACTTGTCATCGAGCATCTTTGCTGATGTTAGAATGCTCATATATCACTGCTACCTAAATTAAAGTCAAGTTGAAGACACTCACTAAATAGGTTAGTTATGCCATTTTGGCAATTTAAAACTCATGAATCATTAACACTGCTGTATGTTATATATGAATGTTGTTAAGAAAGTAAATCCTAAGAGTTCTCTTCACAAGAATAATTTTTTTCTACTTTAATTTTGTACCTATATGAAATGATGGATATCCAGTAAACTTATTGTGATAATCACTTCATGATATATGTAAATCAAATCATTATGTTGCATACTGTAAACTTATACAGTATTGTATGCCAATTATATCTTAATAAAATTTGAAGAAAAACTGATGAGTCTTCCTAAATCTCAATATCGGCAACACCTAATACATTTAAGAATGATTACTGTCAGCTCTTTATTTATCTGAAAGTAAAGCTTCTATTATTTATTTTAATTTTTTGAAATATAATTGAAAATTAAAATTGTGATATAAGGTGTGAACATGATTTAATATACATTGTAAATGAATTCCCATCACTGAGTTAATTAACATATCCATTCCTTTATCATTTCACATACTTACTTTTTGTTGTTGTTGAGAACACAAGTTTTACTCTTCTAGCAAATTTCATTTATACAGTACCAAACAGTATTATCAACTTTAGTCACCATATAACGTATTGTATCTTCAGATCTTATTCATCTTATTACTGAAAATTTACACTCTTTTTCCATCTTCTCCCTAGTTCCTCTACTTCCCAGAACCTGGCAACAACCATTCTAGTCTCTGTTTCTATGAGTTTGACCTTTTTTTTAGATTACACATTTAAGTGATATTATGTAGTATTTGTCTTTCTTAGTCTGGTATATTTCACCTAGCACAATTCCCTCCAGGTTTATCTATAGACTTCTTTCTATTTTTAAGGCTGACATATATAGATACACACACACTTTATATATATATACAGAAAGTCCCCTACATACGAATGAGTTCTGTTCTGAGAGCACGTTTGTTAAGTCCAATTTGCTTGTAAGTCCAACAGTGTTAGCCTAGGTTCCCAGCTAACACAATCAGCTATATAGTACTGTACTGTAATAGGTTTATAATGCTTTTCACACAAATAATACATAAAAAACAAACACAAAAAAATAAAGAAAACATTTTTAATCTACAGTACCATACCTTGAAAAGTACAGTCGTACAATACAACAGCTGGCATACAGGGTCTGGCATCGAGTGAACAAGAAAGAAGACTGGAGTAGGGAGAGGAGGTGGGAGATGGTAGAGCTGAAGGATCATCAGCAATAGGAGCTGGAGGGCAAGCTGCAGTTTCACTCATGCCTGACACTGATGGCATAAGTTCTGGTTCCTTGCTTATTCGATTCTATCTACCCTCTTGAAAAAAATGATCCAGTGATATCTGGGTAATAACTCTTCTTTTCTCACCGTAGATAACATGGTAACACTGGATTACACTCTGAACAGCTGCTGCAACCTTTGTGTACCAGCTACATCACCACTGCTTTTATGCTTGCTTCTGGACATCCTGGGCTTGAAATAAAGACACTCTACTACTATACTGTATACAGTACTGTAGAGTAAAGTACACAAAAGCACAACCACTTGTAGAGGATGCACGCACGTGACAATGTATGTCAGACATGTGAACTGACTTACTTGATTGGACATGTGAACGCACGTTCTCAACTTTGAAATTTCTCAACTTGAAGGTTTGTATGTAGGTGACTTACTGTATATGTATATATACATATATATATATATTTAATCTATATCTCACATTTGTAAAATCCATTCATTTGTTTATGGATACTTAGGTTGTTTCTATACCTTGACTCTTGTGAATAATGATGCAATGAACATGGTAGCACAAGTATTTCTTCAAGATAGTGATTTTGTTTCCTTTGTATGTATACCCAGAAGTAGGATTGCTTGATCTTATGATAGCTCTGTTTTCAGTTTCTTGAGGAATCTTCATAGTATCTTCCATAGCAGCTGTACCAGTTTACATTTCCAGGAACAGTGTACAAGAGTTTCCTTTTCTCCACATCCTTGCCAGCATTTGTTATCTCTTGTCTCACTGACAATAGATATACCAACCAATGTCAGGTGATACCTTATGGTGATTTTTAATTGCATTTCTCTGATGATGAGTGATGTTGAGCACCTTTTAATGTATCCGTTGGCTCTTTGTATGTCTTCTTTGAAAAAAAAAATGTCTGTTCAGGTCCTTTGCTTACCTTTTCATTAAGCTTCTGTTTTTTGTATGTGTCTCATATATTTTGGATATTAAGCCTTTATCAGATATGTAGTTTGCAAATATTATTTCCCCACTTTATAAGTTGCATCTCCCACTTGTTGATGGTTTCCTTTGCTGTGCAGAAGCATTTTAGTTTGATGTAGTCCCACTTGTTTATTTTTGCTTTTGGTGCCAAGTCCATAAAATTGATGCCAAGACCAATGTCAAAGACCTTACCCCCTATTTTTTTCCAAGTAGTTTTATTGCTTTAGGGCTGATATTCAACTCCTTAATCCATTTTGGGTTGACTTTTTACTTTTGTATATGGTATAAGATAGTGTTCAGTTTCATTCTTTTCCATGTGGCCATCCAGTTTTACCAGAACCAGTTTTTAAAGAGATTATCCCTTCCCCATAATATATTCTTGGCTTGAAAATATTGGTGTGTGTGTGTGTGTGTGTGTGTGTGTGTGTGTGTGTGTGTGTGTGTTGGAGTATGACAAAGTTTTCCCAAAGTTAGGAGGACTATTTTAAAATTATTATACATATTACTTCTTTATATGGAGGAGAGCTTGGGAGAAATACTTCTGATTCTATGATAGTTGAAACTGAGTGTGATACCTGGAAAAATTTATAATTATGGCAGAAAATATTTACAAACAGAGTCCTAACAACAGTGGTACCTTAACATGTCTAATTAAATCAGTTTGAAGAGAAACATCAATTGACAAATATGCATGGGTGTATTTCTGGGCTGAAAAATTAATTGTCCTTATATGTATGAGTTTATTTTGGGGCTTTCTATTCTGTTCCATCCATCTATGTGTCTGTTTTGTTTACTATAGCTTTGTAATATAGTTTGAAATCGAGAAATGTGATGCCTCCAGCTTTGTCTTCTTGTTCAAGATTGCTTTAGCTATTCAGGGTCTTTTGTGTCTCCAAACATATTTTAGGATTGTTTTTGCTATTTCTGTAAAAAATACCACTGGAATTTTGATAGGCATTGCTTTGAATGTTTAGTGCTTTGGGTAAAGTGGACAGTTTAGCAATTCTTCCAGTCCATGAGTACAGACTATCTTTACTTTTATTTTTGTCTTCTTGAAGTTTCTTTTTTTCCCACATTTTAAAAGATATAATTGACATATAACGCTGCATAAGTTTAAGGTGTACATACAGTATAATGATTTGACTTACATACGTCATGAAATGATGATAAAAATAAGTTTATTGTCAAAATCCATCATCTCATATATAGATACAAAAGAAAAAGAAAAAATATATGATATTTTTTTCTTTATGATGAGAACTCTTAAGATTTACTCTCTTAACAACTATAAAATATAAATAGAGCAGTGTTAATTATATTAATTTTGTTGTACATTACAACCCGAGTACTTATTTATCTTATAACTAGAAGTTTGTACCTTTTGACCACTTTCATCCAACTCCCCCACCCCTCAACCCCTGCCTCTGGTAATCACAACTCTTATCTCTTTTTATATGTAAATTAGTGGTCACTATGGAAAACAGTATGGAGCTTCTTCAAAAAATTAAAAATAGAACTACCATATCATCCATCAATTCCACTCTTGGGTATTTACCCAAAGAAAATGAAAACACTAAATTTGATAAGATATGTGCACCACTATGTTCACTGCAGCATTATTTACAATAGCCAAGATAAGGAAGCAATTTAACCGGCCATAAAAAATTAAATGTATAAAGAAGATGTGATATATATATATATATATATATATAGTAGAATATTACTCAACTATAAAAAGAATGAAATCTTGCCATTTGTAACAACAAGGATAGACCTAGAGGGTATTATGCTAAGTGAAATAAGTCAGCCAGAAAAAGACAAATACTGCATGATTTTAATTATATGTAGAATCTGAAAAACAAATGAATGAACAAACATAAGAAAACAGAAACAGAGTCATAGATACAGAGAACAAACAGGTGGTTGCCAGAGGGTAAGGGAATGGGGGATGTAAGAAATAGGTGAGAAAAATTAAGAGACACGGGCTTCCCTGGTGGTGCAGTGATTGAGAGTCTGCCTGCCGATGCAGGGGACACGGGTTCGTGCGCCAGTCCGGGAAGATCCCACATGCTGCAGAGCGGCTAGGCCCGTGAGCCATGGCCACTGAGCCTGCACGTCCGGAGCCTGTGCTCTGCAACAGGAGAGGCCACAACAGTGAGAGGCCCGCATACCACAAAAAAAAAAAAAAAAAGAGGTACAAACTTCCAGTTTCAAAATAAATTTGTCATGTCTGAAATGCACAGTGTGAGGAATACAGTCAATAATAATGTAGTATCTTTATATGTTATTACATGGTAACTAGCCTTATTATGGTGATCTTTAATTTTTCATGATTGTTTTATAGTTTTCAGTGTAGAGATCTTTCACCTCCTTGGTTAAATTTATTATTAGGTATCAAGTGTGATGTTAGCTGTGGGCTTGTCATATATGGCCTGTATTATGTACATTCCTTCTATACCCAGTTTGTTGAAAGTAAAATTTCTATTTAGTTTTTTAAAATTTATTATCTAAACTATATTTTACTTATTTATATATTTTCTTATTTAAGAAGATGTCTTTTAAAAAATTTTTATTGGAGTATAGTTGGTTTACAATGGTGTGTTAGTTTCTGATGTACAGCACAGTGAATCAGTTGTATATATACATATTTCCACTCTTTTTTAGATTATTTTCCCATATAGGTCATTACAGAATACTGAGACAAGTTCCCTGTGCTATTCAGCAGGTTCTTACTAGTTATCTATTTTATATATAGTAGTGTGTATATGTTGATCCCAATCTCCCAATTTATCCCTCCCCCATCCTGCTTTCCCCCCTGGTAAGCATAAGTTTGTTTTCTATATCTGTGACTCTGTTTTGTAAACAAGTTCCCATTTGTACAATTTTTTAAAGATTCCACATATAAAGGGTATCATATGGTATTTGTCTTTCTCTGTCTGACTTACTTCACTCAGTATGACAATTTCTAAGTCCATCCATGTCACTGCAAATAGCATTATTTTGTTCTTTTTTATGGCTGAGTAATATTTTAAAATTTATTTCTGGCAGCTGTTTTACATAAAGTAGATATACCATTTTATGATAAACATAAGTTTATTAATAGAAGTACTACATTTTTATATTACTGTTCTTATTTTTAAATATTCAAAAAATATTTTCATTAGTAAAACCCAGTGGTGTTTGGCTCACATTAGCTCTTGAGGAAACATTATCAACATCATGTAATGAATATGATAAATTCATTTCAGCTTTGTCCAAACTAAAATACTTGCTACTCAGTAGAGAGTATAGGCCCTATTTCTACATCTATCTATATATCTATATTATATATATATATATATATATATTTTTTTTCGGTACATGGGCCTCTCACTGTTGTGGCCTCTCCCGTTGCAGAGCATAGGCTCCGGACACGCAGGCTCAGCGGCCATGGCTCACGGGCCCAGCCACTTTGCGGCATGTGGGATATTCCCAGACCGGGGCACGAACCCGTGTCCCCTGCATCGGCAGGCAGACTCTCAACCACTGCGCCACCAGGGAAGCCCAAAATATATATTTTTGAGAGTACAGAAGTAGTAGCATTGGTTTTATGTTATTGGGTTCACTAATCAATGTATTTGAAAATATTATATATGCTATTGTGTTTATATTTGAGAAACACGAATAAAATGAACTAACTAGACCTAAATTAAGGAAATAAAATTTGACAATTAATAAGGAAGAAAATGTGTTCATTTCAAATGCATTATTCATAAAAAGTAGCTTTCATGGTAAGAAATTAATTTTGTAATTAAACTAATAAACATCATAAAATTCAAATTTTACACTTGCTAGTATGTTATCACATAAATTTGAATATGGGAATCTTCAGCATTTCAAAATAGCAAGATGACAATAACATTTAGTATGAATTAAATATTTGACATGAATTATCTTATTAAATCTCTATAACAAATTATGAAATCCTGTTATTATATTTAAAATATAAAGCTGAGACTTGTAGAGATTAGATACTCATTTAAAGCTTAGAAATTTTGTAAGTAGCAAAAGTAAAATTCAAATTTAGCACAGACCTGTGTGAACATAAAATGTATTCTCTTGACCACTGTGCATCAGCTGATATAACATTACATGTTGATATTGATCACACAAGTTATCCGTTGTCCTATATACACATCAGTATGATACAAAGCTTATGTTTTGCCAGTAATTGTCAGAATCTCTATTGTCTGGGTGTTATATAGTATTTTTGAAACCTGAGCTGGTTACCTTAGACTGGTTCTTGAAAACAAAAACATAAAAGAGGTATAATATCTAATATCATATTTAAAATGTGATTTAGTCTAATACTCTCCCTTTTGAAGAGTTTTGGGTTGCTAACATGGGATTTTTTACTATAATGTTCATGGTTTTACTTTTTAGTTTCATCTTTTATTCAGAGAAGTTATAGTAAATTCTAATAACATCTTAGCCTGAGACTTGAATTAAGCTAAAATGAAATTACTTTCTAAGGAGACATTTTTCTTTGAGGTTCAGATGGTCATTTTAGAAGGTTCATAGTTAATTAATTTTTAATCAGTGTCAGTCACCTTCCAACTACACAGACAATTTCCAAAATATAAAGCATCCAGGACTGGCAAAACAACAAACATTTTATCATTGACTCCTTGACACAGGTTGAAAAGTTTTATACACAACCTCCTTCCTCATGAGTGAGGTGATATGACTCTCTCCTTTTGAATTATTTTTTATTTTTCCCCTGTGATTCATAGCCATGATTGGGGTGAATGTTCTCCAGTCAATAAAATCCTGAAACACTTGCCTCTTACTTATTTCTGCCTTATTTAGTAATGTGCCTAGCTCATTCTTTTGTATCTTATACATTAATTATCGACAAATGTCTCTATATTCTCAAATTTTATTTGAGCAAACTTTACTCTCTCAATTAAAGTGAAATATCTCTTTAACTGAAGTCTTAAAATTCTTGCTCTATCTGCTATTATTAATCCAAAAATAGGGAATTTTCTCATTCTCAAGTGCTACCTTTTCACCACTTTTCTAACACCTTATTCAACAATCTGTTCTCACTCTAAATCTATACCATTTCTTATCATTTATAAACTTAGACACCTCTCCCAACATTTTTCAAGGATTTCCATTTTCAGAAATATTGCTCATGACCCTGATTTCACTCTACACACTTTTCTATCACTGTTTCATAAAACTGAATATACAGATAGAAGTTGTAAGCAACTTTGCAGGCAGTAGCAACTCAACTATTAAGCTTTTAACTTAGGAAGAGTGGGCCCCAATCCCTGATCCAACTTTCATTCTTTAATCTTTAGCTACTTCCATATTTTCTTTGTCATTATTTTGTTCTCTAATCTGATAACTATTTTCCTAACAGTTATCTTTTCTAAACATTCTCCTTAACCAGGAACATTAAATAAGTTTTTCCTTGATTAAACTAATTCCAGCATTTTAATGATTATATCATACCCACACTGACAATTCCAAATTTGATATAAATTTAAGAATCTATTTTCTTTTCTATGTTTTAAGGTAATTAAGCATTGAAGAAAAAGGTCACCTTGCAACGTGGACTATATTAAAAACAAATTTTAAAAATCCCTCTAATTAATTCACAGTGTTTCTCCTAGTATTTGACTAATCTCTTTATTCAAATCAAATTAATTTTGTTCTTCTTATCAAAGAAAGAATTCCAAACATTTACTACCTTTCCAGAGAGGAGTGGGGTGAGGTTTCCAGGCAATAAAAAGGACTTACATTTAATTCTGAATGCCAGATAAACAACACATTTTTTTTTTTAGTATAAGCACATCCCACATATTACACAAACATACTCACTAAAAATTATATATATAATGTGTCTATAATGCAAATATATGTATGTGTATATGTATTTCTTATTCATATAAGATTCAATTTAACTATGGGTCCTGTATTTTCATTTGCTATATCTGGCAACCCTAAAGTGGAAGAACACCAAATCTTATCATCTCAGAAATTAAGCTCACCTTCGATTTTATTATGAAGATCAAAATAACCTCTCTTTACGTCTTTATTATTCTTGGCTTCTTCTTCAAATGTACTCTAGAAGGCATAGTTTGCTCTTTCTCCTGGGAGTAACTACCACCTTCCCATATTTACATATTTTTAGATTTTTGCATTGCGTCTGGAAACATATGGAAAATTTACCTTTTCCACAAATGTGTGTGTGTGCTTATTTACTTGAATATATATATATATACTCTCCCTGTTTTATTCTGGACAAAAACCATGTTTTTGAATTGGTTTTAATTTTTACACCAAAGAATTCCTGAAAGAAGTCTGGTTTCAAAATATCTATATTCATATGATCTATGAGCTTATATACAATGCAATTGTTACATTTAGAAAATTATTGAAGTTCTCCAGTTTAAAAACATGGTAAGCTTTCCCTTAATTATTTCAAAATACTATTTTTTTCCTTTACATTGATTAGTCAATTAATTAAATATCAAATTCTTACTTTCCAAATTAATATTTAGAATCAAATATAACCATATATCCATATTGTATAAAAAATAATTTAAGTAGAAATGTTTGTGTTATAAGCTTCAGTTCAACTTTTGTTGCAAAGAGTTTCAAAGCTAAGACTTTCTATATATACATAAAGTGGTTTTCTGGGGAAAAAAAAAGGAAATTTCAGCAACTTATGCGAGAGCCCAAGAGTTAAAAATAAATCTAGAATATATGGTTGGCTTTATGAGGAAAATATTTCACAAAAAATATTATCAAGTAAAGAAATTCAAACTAATTTGATTCCTATTTCCTTTTTTCCTAGACTACATGGTTTCCTATATGATTGGATGCTGAATTGGAATAGTTAGTAGATTTGAATATATAAATGTTAGGTAACATATGGTTTACATTTTCTATCAGACCTTCTCAGCCCATTATACATTTTTAGCTTCACCTCTGTATCCAGTTCAATAACTTATAACTCAATTTTGTTTTAAAAACTATGGTCCATAATAAGAAATATATCATGCATCAAAACTAATAAATGTAAACACAGAGACAATTCAAACAAGTTTTGTGTAATAATTATTCTTACTATATTCTTGCACTCTGATACTTTCATTCTGTGATTTTATTTGAAAATGTTAAGCCAATAATGACTAAATAGTTGGATTTTAATAATCACTGATAGATTATGATTTAGGTTTGAAAAATACTACCTTAGAAATTTTGAGTGTCTTATTCTACAAATTTATCTAATCCTTTTTAGGAATTTTTCAATCTTTGCAGCTTCCCATTGCAAAGAGAAGACTGAGTCTCTAGAGAAGGTATGTCTAAACTCACCTGGCACCTAAACACATCCCATTTCTCAACGACTGCGCTTCCTAATGTTTGTTTTATATAATGTCTAAATGATAAAAGGAAGATCTTTAACATCTCTGCTATTGAATAAGACTTTTCCAAAGCAACTTCTCTGCTAGAACTTAATTACTAGACAGTTCCCTGGGAGAAATATTTCTCAGTATATAAACAATACTTCCTTATTAGTGACCTCACAAAAGGTAAAATCTTGATGGACCCCTGAAACCCATAACAGCTCCTGTTATATTTTATATGCTCAATAATTTTGGTTTTATAAATTTTCTCGCTGCATTTGACTTTTTACACTGGTCTAAAACTATGACAAGTGAATGTCATCTATGGCAACAGAATGTCAGCACAAAGGAAAAATAGAGTTAAGTACTGATGGAAGTTTTTGAAGTATTTTAGGGGGACGCTTATGAATAGGAACTATGACCACTTGTGATATCACAGACTGATGCTCTGAAACATGACATAATTAAAATATAATTTAGTGTAGGAAAGATGCAGAGGCCAGGCTCTATATCTAAGCAAGAAAATCAAAGCTAAAGATGAACACTTACAAACAGAATGATGTTCCAGAATTTGGAGATGAACTTAAGATACAGGGGGTGAATGTCAACAGTGAGAAATGCATAGTCAAATTGTTTTTGAGAATTTGAGACATCCAGAGGCAAGTGAGATGAGCAAATGTGTGCTGAGAATACTAATCAGGTTATTATTTAAAATGTTAGTATGACAGGGTAGGATATTTTGGTGCAAGGCAAGGTCATTATTTCAGTGTCCCTAAAATATTATTATATTAACAATCACCTACTCTTGCTTATAAGCATGGTCAATTCTGCTAATAAAGCATTAAAATAACAGGCCATGTGTAAAGTTAGTAGAAGCCAAGAAAATTGGCACTGTTTTTGCCACTTCTTTGACAAAGTTTTGAAAAGTTAAAAAAATAATAAAAATAGAAATAAAAACCAACACTGTGTTTGTAAATAATTTTATTGTCTTATTGTCAATAGATACAAGTTAGTAGCACAATAATCACACATTAAAAATGAAAATAAAAATCGCATTTCTATAGATGTATGTATATCAATAAAGGAAATATAAATAATAAAAAGAAAAGGATGAAGAACATAGAACTGTAGAACTGTACAAAACTTTTTTGGAAGTGTAGGCTAAATTATAATCTTGAAAACAAACAATTTGACACAATTTACGATGTGGAAAAAATTTTAAATGATACTGGATCACATTAAATAAAATTATTTATTAACAGTTAAAATGCTTAAAGTTTTATTAAATTTTTACATATATTTATTGTGTTTTATGAGTATTATCCTACAAAAGGGGTGGATATGAGCTAATTTAAGTATTTTTAAATAATCTTTCTCTTAAGCAAGTTAATCAACAGTTTTTGTATAAAAAAGGAATTGATATTATGTATTTGAAAACCAATCAGGGAAACAACAGTAACAAAACCTTTAATAGATGTAATTTCATCATCTTCCTGCTGCTGCTGTTTTTACTTCCTTTAGACCATCCTCTCTTCTTTGCTATGTAGAATAATCTTTTTACTTCTGCACTACTCACAACTATTTATCTTCTCTAACATAAAATGCTTTCCTGAATGGTTACTTCTTCACTGTCAACTAAAAATAGAAAAATATTAAAACTTAGCATATTATGTTTAAATGTCACACTTTGATGTAATCCAAAAGGCAGAACAACTTAGTTGTTATAAATAGAATATTTGAGAAGAGGGATTTATTCAAGGTATATAAGACTAATTCAACATCCAAAAATCAATTAATGTATTTCATCACGTCAAATATCATATGATTGGGCTTCCCTGGTGGCGCAGTGGTTGAGAGTCTGCCTACCGATGCAGGGGATGCGGGTTCGTGCCCCGGTCCGGGAAGATCCCACATGCCGCGGAGCGGCTAGGCCCGTGAGCCATGGCCGCTGAGCCTGCGCGTCTGGAGCCTGTGCTCCACAACGGGAGAGGCCACAACAGTGAGAGGCCCGCGTACCGCAAAAAAAAAAAAAAAAAAGCCATGTGATTATATCAATAGAAGCAGAAAAAGCACTTGACAATTAACCAGCGCCCATATATGATAAAAATTTAGAAAATGAAATCAAGAGGAATTTCCTCAACTGGATAAATTACATCTATAAAACATCTACAGCTCACAACACACTTATTGCTGAGAAACTAGATGCTTTTCCCTTAATATCAGGGACAAGGTAAAGACATCCCTTCTCACCAAACTCATTCAACATAGATGTAAAAGTCCTAGCTAATGCAGTAAGGCAGAAAAGCAAATGAAAGGCATAAAGATTGGGAAGGAAGAAATACAACTATGTTTGTTTGCAGATGATATGATTGTATATTTAGAAAATCCCAAAGAATAAGGAAAAACAAAAGAAAACAAAAACTCCTGGAAGTGATAAATGATGATATAAAGTTGCAGGATATAATGTTAATACACAAAAGTCCTTTGCTTTCCTATGTACCAACAATGGACAATTGGAATTTGAAAAAAAAAAAAACAGACACTATTTACACTAGCACTGCCCCCTCAAAAAGTAAATTACATACTTTTTTGTGAAATTCATTATATAATTGCAAGAAAAATAAACAACATCAGGTATATGGGTTGGGACAAATAGGCAGCAGAGAGGAAACTGGTTTGTACAGTGTGCAGGAAAAACATGGAAGCTTGTTTGAGTAGTCCAGGAAAATACGATAAGAGAGAAACAGCTGAGGAAAAACTATTTCCTCAGGAGCAGGGCTGCCATAACTAACAAATAAAAATACAAAATGCTTAGTTCAATTTGAATTTCAGATAAACAGCTATTTGGGGGGTGAGTATAAAGTACATACAATATTTGGGACATATATTAAAATTAATTAATTATTTAACTGAAATTCAAATTGAATTGGGCATCTGGATTTTATCTGGCATTGCTACTCAGGAAGGAGCCCCCTCATTTTCACTGTTTAACCTCATTTTTTTTTCCCCTGGGAAATGTCTTAGAAGCTCAGAGAGTATAACTATGTTCTCACGGGCTGGGCAGTAAATATAGAAAACAGCTCCATCTACAAAGCATGGCTGCATCTACATAGTACAAACTGGTGTCTGACAAAGATGTGAGACATCTAACTTGCTTCATTGACCTTCCTGCTTCTGAGCTGTGACTGCTATAGTTTTTTTAATACTGGGACAAGAGGAGAAGGTGTAGACATTCTCACTTCCTCCATTTTTAAATGATAACCCAAATATTTCTGCTACTATCAAGAGCAGGAGATCCTTTCAAAATATTTTCCCACCCTTGCATTACTGTATTGCTGCTTGTTTTTTGTTTGTTTGTCTTTAATTAGCCCTCCACATAAGACCTGGGTGTGTGTATAGGATGTGCATTTCTAAAGCGTTGGTCTGGCAGTGTATGTTTCCAGGCATAGGAGTCCGGAACAGAGAAATGTAAAAACAAGAAGGATATTTGGATGGAATATATCTAGGATAAAGTTACTCTGGGTGAATATAGTTTTGATAAAATGAAACTGCAGTATCACAAAAAGAAATTAGTTTTTCTGAGAAACCCTGTCAATCAGTCATATTGAATGTTAAGAATTACAGTACTGAAAGTAATATCAAAAGAGATTGCATTCTCTCCAATCAAGAGGTATGCTATGTGTGATAATATTTTATATGACAATGAAAACAAGATGAAAAGATTGTGAGATGTATGCTAGAAGATAGGTTGTCTATTTCAGAGAAAAAGATAGTGACAGGGTAAAGAATTTATTAACTGTCTTTTAACATATTTTTGCTTAGTTTTATTTTTTAATAATGCTCATATATTCTTTTTATAATTTAAGAAAAAAAAAGAAATCCCTTCTGAAAATTCAATTTAAAATATAAATTTTGTATATCTATGTATATCTGTGTGTACATAAAATAAAAAAATGGTTTATAACATTGTGTTTTTCATGCATTACCATAATGTGAAAGATATTTTTCAACTGCAAATTGACTGTACCCATTTTCATAAGTTTAAAGTCAAAGAAATCTGGGAATCAAAAATCACATGAGGCCCAGGCATAGTGTTACTAGGAGAAATGAAAACTACCAGAGAACTTAGTTTTGTTTTTGAATGGGGAACATTGTTCTCAATGTTCTTCCATTAGAATAATGCCACGATCAAGGAGGAGATTAAAATTTAGGGAGGTAAAAGGATCAGACAGCCTTGTAACAATTAAGTAAAGTGTCAGTAAATATAGTTTAAAAGAAGAGAATAGAGGAACAGTATTTTAAAGATACCTCACATTCAAATCAAGCTATTCTTTTTTTTTTAAATTTTATATTTGGCTGTGTGTGTGCGGGCTTTCTCTAGTTGTGGCGAGCAGGGGTTACTCTTCATTGAGGTTCGCGGACTTCTTATTGCTGTAGCTTCTCTTGTTGCAGATCACGGCCTCTAGGCATGCGGGCTTCAGTAGTTGTGGCTCACAGACTCTAGAGTGCAGGCTCAGTAGTTGTGGTGCATGGATTTAGTTGCTCCGCGGCATGTGGGATCTTCCCAGACCAGGGCTCGAACCTGTATGCCCTACATTAGCAGGCGTATTCTTAATCACTGCACCATTAGGGAAGTCCCAAAATCAAGCTATTCTTGGTTTTTAGTTTTTACTTCATTTATTTCACACCTATCATTCTATAACTCAATAATCTAATTCTACCAATTAATAATTAGACTTGAGAATTATGGTGCCCATGTGAAGAAGTGGGGCAATAAAAAATATCATTGAGTTGGTTTTTAAAAAAATGGAAGGAAGGAATGAAAGAAAGAAAGAAGAAAGAAAGAAGGAAAGAAAGGAAGATAATACAGAAGAAAAACAGGAATTTTACTAGGAAAAGAATGTTTTCTGGTCACTGTATCTTATTTTGTATAAAGACCATATTGGATGGCCAAATACTGTCAGAAATATGTTTTATTAGCAAGTAACAAGTCATGGAGAATAATTACATAAAACTATAATTATTTACTTTTTCTCCCAAGAGAATTAGAATCCTACAACCATTTTATCAGACTATGCTCTTTCTTAGAAAGTGCTGGAGATATACTGACAAATCCCCATTCTCTAAGATCCTCTCTTTGCAGCTTCTGTTGAAAAGCATCATCCTTCCATTAATCCAGCATTGCTTCAGAAAGCAAGGTTACAACAAAACTGATTAGGCAAACACTTTCTTTAGTTACACTGCAGTCGATAACATCAGGTTGCCCTAATTGGATTTAGGTTTTCAAAAGACTCCTCAGGAAAACATATACAAACCATTTCTTAAAGTGGTTTTCTATACGTTACCAAAGACACTCCCTATGTGCTAAATGTTATTATTATTTTCAATATTGAAGAGTGATTTTCCACTGACATTGTCCCCAGTTTCTCACTTGAAATGTCTCTCTGTAGTCCTTGTTAAATATTCCAAAAAGTGATGAGTAAAATGTCCATTCTTGTGTTTCAGCCCTTGACTCGTACACTTTTGATTTCTGCAGATTTCTGAATGTGTATTTTCTTCCACAAGAGATAAATTGAAAATTAAAAATAAATGAATTGGAAGACTATATTCTCTATCATTGCTTTTCTCACAATTGTTTCAGACGTGTCACACATTATTTGTATCACACTGTTTTTCACATGGCTTGTAAAGTGACATATATTTACTAATTTCTATAGAAGCTCTTACTACTAATAATTACATTTTAATGCATTATTTCTTTTTGAGAAGTTAGTAGTTATAACAAAGTCCTTTTATTAAAATAAATTGAATATCTTTTATAGAACCATAAGCTGTTGGCATATTATCTTAAATTTTTTTTTAAAAGAGGAATCATTAACACAACTTTAAATAATTTGTGTGTCTCCACTCTGAATTTAGTAAACTTAGTTTTTTAATTACAGTAATAATGACAAAAACATGTATTCTGTAATTTTTATGGAAAAGATTGAGAATAATGTGTTGTCACAGATGAAAAGAAGCTATGAGTGCTGAAGAAGTTCTATTTTCCTAAGAAATTATAAATTCTGAATGAAAGAATTTCATCTACTCAATATAATGAAACTATAGTATCACTCAGCTGTTTTTAAGTAACATACATGGGAATAAAAATCTATATAAAAGAATTTTGTAATATCAGTAAGTACAAAACTTTAGGAAAAATTAAATGGCCTGAAAAATCTTGAAAGTCCATCTTACATGATAGTATTTTGTAATTAAACTCTTAGTGTGAGAGTAAGGAATTGACCCTAGAAGAAAGAAATCAATGTATTCAATTTTCCCACTTAATAATTCTCATGTACACATTCTAAGAACATATACTAATTTTATTAGCTCTTTCCAGATTTTTGAGCTATATGACAATGACAGTATCCAAATTATAAGTTTAAGGTTTCTGCTTTTACTGAATTGAGGACAATGGCTTATTCTTTAATTTCTATTGAAGTAACTGAGACTGTCAATGCATAGCTGAAACGTCTCCCAAGGACTTTTCCTGGAGACAATCATTGGTTGGACATTGTTGCAGCAGAAATACTTATACATATACCCATTTTTTGCACAGAATATTAAAATGATATATTCTCAAAGTTGGGATTTAACAAAAGTAATAACATTTACTGCTTCATCAAGGACATGATCAGGTGAAATTGACATTTTAAAAAAAGTATTTTGTAAGTATTTTATAATATATTTTTTTATACAGCAGGTTCTTATTAGTTATCCATTTTATACATAATAGTGTATATATGTCTCCCAATTGGGAGATTGGGATTGAGATATAATACTTTCTTTAAAAAAGTATCTATGTGACAATGAAGAATACAGTGACTTCTAGTTATTAGCATAAAGTGCTTCATGGATGCTATGTTAGCCATCCTTAGTCAGAGCACAGATAAAATTTTCCTAAGTGAAGTAAACAAAGATTAGTTATGGTGTAATCAGAATTTAGGAGCTATTAGTTCATTGAGATCAGTGTGATATTGTCTTCCTTTGCCCACCAAGACATAGTGGCTGAAGATCCAAGAGCAGAAACATATTTTAAGCCACCCTCCTCTGGAATTTTGAGAAGTAGCATTCTTACACATAGGTCATTGAAAAAGTCAACTAGAAAAGGTAGCTTGAAGTGTATGGGGAAAAAAGAAACTTGAAACAGATGCCTGACACTTTCAAAGACCCCATGGAATGGGAAAGCAACTAAAATCCCCTTTGCTTCTCATCTCCAAGAGATGTATAGGAAGGCTAAGGATGTACTGAAACCTTTGAGGGAATCGAATGATCAGGATGAGAAGAACACAAAAGGCCTACATGGTTGTGACAACCAGACATGGTAGTTATGTGATCATGGAGACCCATACCCAAAAACCCAGCCAAGTAAATGAGTTATGTTATAGTCAAAGAGGACAGAAAATAGCTGTGAAGTGGATGCTCTTCCACAAATACTCTGATGCTAAGTAAGCACATTACCACTCTCATCTAGAACTTATATTTTAACCTACAGTAGGATTTATAGTCTTTTTATTCCATTATCATCCCCCCTAAGGGCCCATTTATATATATTTTTCTAATTGTCACAATCTTGCATGGAATTTTAATACCAGATATACTTGTATATCCATTCATGTATTATATGTGTGTCTGTGCTTCATAAATGAAAAGAATAAGATACTTTCACCCAACTCCAGGAACCACTTTTCACTCCCTTGGAAACTATATTGTTCCCACTGAAATCTCAAAGGCAAGCCTGTGTGCAATGATTCACAAATTTTCTGATCTTGGAAATCCCTTGTACTCTTAAAAATTCCTGAGGACACCAAAGAGCTTCTGTGTATGTGGCTTATATGCATCAATACTTACCATATTTATAATCAAAATTAATAACTTAAAATCTATTTATAAGTTTATTTTAGTATAACAATAATAAATTTATTCCATACTAATGTAAATTACATACATTTTTGTGAAAATCACTTCATAATCCAAAACAAAAACCATGTAAGAAGAGTGACATTTATTACATTTTTGCAAATTTTTAAAATTTCTTCAAAGTACATGTAACCTGGATTCTTCTATCTGCTTCTGATTCCATAATTTAGGATTCCATAATATTATTTCTTTCAACTAAATAAAAAAGTTGTGGAAATTATACAATTTTTTGGTACTATAGTATATATAAATACGATGGCTGAAATGACTATATGTAGTGTGGGTTTGTGTATAGAATGTAGTGCTATGTACTTTTATTTTTTTATTGAAATATACTTCATATCCCATAATATTCACTATTTTATAGTGTGCAATTCAGTGATTTTAAATATATTCTCAAATTTTTGCAATCATCACTGCTATCTAGTTTGAAAATATTTTCACCATCCCCAAATGAAACTCTATACCTTAGAAGTCACACTCATTCTCTCTTTGCCCTAGCCCCTGGCAACCACTAATCTAATATCTATCTCTATGGATATGCCTATTCTGGACATTTAATATAAACACAATTAATTATAACATACATAGTCTTTAGAGTCTGGTTTCTTTTACTTAGCATACTATTTTCAAGATTCATCTATGCTACAGCATGCAACATTATTTAATTCCTTTTTATATGCATATTATATTCTATTGTTTACCACATTTGTTTATCCATTCATCAATTGATGGACATTTGGGTTGTTTCCACTTTTTAGTTAATTATGTATGATTATTGTATGAACATTTATGTCTGAGATTTTGTATGGACTTTTTTTTTTTTTTTTTTTGCTGTATGCGAGCCTCTCACTGTTGTGGCCTCTCCCGTTGCGGAACACAGGCTCCAGATGCGCATGCTCAGCGGCCATGGCTCACGGGCCCAGCCACTCCACGGCATGTGGGATTTTCCTGGACCGGGGCACAAACCCGTGTCCCCTGCATTGGCAGGCAGACTCTCAACCACTGCACCACCAGGTAAGCCCTCTCCTTCATTTTTGAAAGATATTTATGCTGGATATAGAATTATTGGTTAAGAGTTTTTCTTGTTTTTGTTTGTTTTTGTTTTCCCTAACACACTGAATATGTAATCCTATATTGGCCTGCATGGTTCCTGGTGAGAAACTGGTTGTTAAATTTATTGAGGTTTCCTTTTCACATGAGGAATCAGTTCTTTCTTGCTACTTTCAGGATTCTTTCTTTGTATTTGGCTTTCAGTAGTTTGATTACAGTGTGTCTATGTATGTATTTTTAGAGACTAATATTTATCATGCAATTTTGGAAGCTTTGGCTATTTGACTTCAAATATTCTTTTTAACTTTTTATCCCACTCCTCTCCTTCTGGAGCTTCCATTTTATGAATTTTGGTATGTTTGATACTGTTTACAGG
The DNA here is from genome assembly GCF_949774975.1 of Lagenorhynchus albirostris. Lineage (NCBI taxonomy): Eukaryota > Metazoa > Chordata > Mammalia > Artiodactyla > Delphinidae > Lagenorhynchus > Lagenorhynchus albirostris. The sequence continues at coordinate 39,943,443 of NC_083112.1, read as the reverse complement.
GTCTAGGAAACTGTTCATTTCCTTTATTCTTTTTCTTTCTGTCCCTTGCATTAGGTAATCTAAATTGATCTATCTTCAAGTTTGCCAATTCTTTCTTATGCCAGTTCACATATACTATGAGACATCTAGTGATGTTTTATTTTTTAATTTTACTTTTCAACTCCAGAATTTCTATTAGGTTCTTTTAAATAATGTCTATAAATTTATTGTCATCCTTTATTTAGTGAGGCATTGTTCTCATATTTTCCTTTAGTTATTTAGATATGTCTTCCTGATTTTGTCATATTTAAATTAAATAATGTAATGGTTTTGTTTAGAAAATCAATATATTTTGTATATGGACCATACATTCCAGTTTCTTAGCATGTTTCATTATTTCCTGTTGAAACCTGGACATTTTTTTTTTTTTTTTTTTTTTTTGCGGTATGCGGGCTTCTCACTGTTGTGACCTCTCCCATTGCGGAGCGCAGGCTCAGTGGCCAGGGCTCACGGGCCCAGCCGCTCTGCCGCATGTGGGATCTTCCCGGACTGGGGCACGAACCCGTGTCCCCTGCACCGGCAGGCGGACTCTCAACCACTGCGCCACCAGGGAAGCCCGAAACCTGGACATTTTAAATAACAAACTCTTGAAGTCAGTATTTTCCTCTTCCCCAGGAATAGTTGTTGTTGTTTTTAAGTTATTTACACTTCTTATTCAAAGTGTGTATTCTTTGTTATGTGCAATCTCTGAGTTTCTGCTCATTTAGTTTAATGGTTAGTTAGTGAATGAAGAAATTTCCTTCCATTCTTAGAACCAATAAGTCTCTTGGTTTTTGCTGAGGGCTTCTCTCTGTATTGAGGCATACTGTCAATTCTCAGATAGGAATTTAGTTACAACTCTGTGTTAGCTTTCACTTCCTTTTTGTGCAGATCCTCAAGGAGAGCCAGAGCTGAGAGTTTAGGGCCTCCTCGTGTCTTTCCTGAACATGCATACAGCCTTCCATGTGTGCATGGACTTCTTGATCCCCAGAAATAGGTCTTCTTTTCAAAGTCCCCTGTGGACATCTTATTTGCTAGCTTTACTTTTGAAGTTTTTTGCTGAGTTTGTTGTTTGCCCCAACTGTTATCACTGCCTCAGAAAGCTGCTATATTAAACAATTTCTGCTGATTGTTTCTGACAAGCAACACTGAGAACAAGTTGTTCACACAGGAGGAGCTTCAACACAGATGAAATAAAATCAACCTTTAGGAGTGGTGGTGGTTTCAAGGAAATTTTCAGACAGGTTAAGCAGTGACAGTCCTCAGGGAGTGGAGCTTTGGGGAGATCCAATTCATTTCTACTCCTTTCAGTGGCTGTTAGATTGCTGACTTTCACCATGATTGTAGATGAGGACAGTTTCAAGGTTACTGTGGGACTGAGGAAAGGAGGATAGAACTAGTGTTGGTTAAATGCCACAAAGTTCAGTTTTCTTAGTTATTTTTCTTCAAAAAATGTTCCCTGGAATTTTGCAAGCCAAGGGTTAATTTTCAGAGTTTTTAAAAAGTTTTGACAATTTTCATCATTCTAATAGTTTCTATGAAAGGGAGATTTTTCTGGAGTTCAGACTCCATTGTTCCCTCTAACATGCCCTATATACTTTTTTAAATTTCTTCCATGAGGTTCACTTCAACATTATCAAGTAAATTTGTTTAGCTTAATATCACTTCTGTAATTTAACTTAGTTTTATCAATAATGTAGATAGACAGTTAAGACTCCTTATCTGATGTAACAAAATGTAGATTGTGGTAAAACAATTATTCATCACTCTGATAGACAAATAATTTGAAGGGGTGTAGAAAACTGTCTTACAGTGTCACAGTTTTGACCACTAGAAATTATAAAGTTGTGGTATCATGAGATAATTATACAATCATTTAATTAAAAACACTGAGATAATGATTGATAAAAATTTGCACACAGTGTGACATGGTAAAAACGAACAAAATAAGCCAAATCAGACTGAAACTGGGTCATGCAGTATCAGAACCTCAATAGTAGTGAGTGGGTGTGTGTTGCAAGAGGTATTATTATAGTGGAAATGTTGAGAATCAGGATACCTTTGGAAAAAGTAGCAATCAAAAGAAAAAGAGAAGGCAGAGCTAGAGAAATCAATCACGAAAGTCATACTTAGTGACCAAAGATAAGGGTTGAAATAATTAAAGACAGTTTTAACAGATGATTATAGAACCAGAGAGAGAAAGGACTGAAGAAAATATTTGAAGAGACAATAATTTTTGGTAAATAAAATATTTGCAGAGATAAGCTGAAAACTTCCCTAACATGGGAAAAGAAACAGTCACCCAAGTCGAGGAAGCACAGAGAATCCCAGGCAAGATAAACCAAAGGAGGAACACATCAAGACACATAGTAATCAGAAGGATAAAAATCAAAGACAAAGAAAAAATATTAAAAGCAACAAGGGAAAAAAGACAACATACAAGGAACTCCCCTAAGGTTATCAGCTGATATTTTCATCAGAAGATCTGCAGGTCAGAAGGGGGTGGCACAATATATTTGAAGTGATGAAAGGGAAGAACTTACAACCAAGAATACTCTACCCAGCAAGGTTCTCATTCAGATTTGACAGAGAAATAAAAAGCTTCACAGACAATCAAGCTAAGAGAGTTCAGCACCACCAGACCAGCTTTGCAACAAATGCTAAAGGAACTTCTCTAGGCAAGAAAGAGACCAGCAACTTAAAACAACTTTGTACAGATATAGACTGCTATGTCAAAACCTCATGGGAACAGTAAATCCAAAAACTACAATAGATACACACACACACACACACACCACAAAAAAAAAGAAAAGAAAAATAATAGAAAAAAGAAAATCAAACACAACACTAAAGATCGTCATCAAAACACAAGAGAAGAGAATAAGAGAGGAAGGGAAGAAAAACAAAGCTACAAAAACAAACCCAAAATGATTAAGAAAATGGCAATAGGAGCTTACATATTGATAATTACCTTAAGTGCAAATGGATTAAATGACCCAACCAAAAAACATAAACTGGCTGAATGGATACAAAAACAGGACCCATATATATGCTGTCTAAAAGAGACCGACTTCACACCTAGGGACACATTCAGACTGAAAGTGAGGTGATGGTAAAAGGTATTCTATGCAAATAGAGATCAAAAGAAAGCTGCAGTAGCAATACTCATATCAGATAAAATAGACTTTCAAGTAAAGACTGTAAGAAGAGACAAAGAAGGACACTACAAAATGATCAAGGGATCAATCCAAGAAGAAGATATAACAATTGTAAATATATATGCACCCAACATAGGAGCACCTCAATATATAAGGCAGATGCTAACAGCCATAAAAGGAGAAATCAACTGTAACACAATAATATTGGGGGACTTTAGCACCTTGTTTTCATCAATGGACAAATCATCCAGACAGAAAATCAATAAGGAAAAACAGGCCTTAAATGACACATTAGGTCAGATGGACTTAATTGATATTTATAGAGTATTCCATCCAAAAGCAACAGAATAAGGTTTCTTCTCAAGTGCTCAGAGAAACTTCTCCAGAATAGATCATATCTTGTGTCACAAATCAAGACTCGGTTTATTTAAGAAAATTGAAATCATATCAAACTTCTTTTCTGACCACAATGCTATGAGATTAGAAATAAACTACATGAAAAAAAAATGTAAAAAACATAAACACGTGGAGGCTAAACAATGTGTTACTAAACAAAGAGTGGATCACTGAAGAAGTCAAAGAGAAAATCAAAAAACACCTAGAGACTAATGATAATGAAAGCCCAATGATCCAAAACCTATGGGATGCAGCAAAAGCAGTTCTAATAGGGAAGTTTATAGCAATACAATCTTACCTCAGGAAACAAGAAAAATTTCAAATAAATGACCTAACCTTACACCTAAAACAACTAGAGAAAGAGGAACAAGCAAAACCTAGTTAATAGAAGGAAAGAAATCATAAAGACCAGAGCAGAAGTAAATGAAATAGAGATGAAGAAAACAATAGCAAAGATCAGTGAAAGTAAATGCTCGTTCTTTAAAAAGATAATAAAAAATTGATAATCTTTTAGCCAGACTCATCAAGAAAAAAAAGGAGAGGACTCAAGTCAATAAAATTAGAAATGAAAAGAAGAAATTACTATGGACATGACAGAAATACAAAGGATCATAAGAGACGACTACAAGCAAATGTATGTCAATAAAACAGACAACCTGGAAATATGGACAAATTCTTAGAAAGGCACAATCTCTCAAGACTGAACCAGGAAGAAATAGAAAATATGAACAGACCAATAACAAGTACTGAAATTGAAACTGTGATTTAAAAACTCCCAACAAACAAAAGTCCAGGACCAGATGGCTTCATGGCCAAATTCTGTCAAGCATTTAGAGAAGACCTAACTACCTATTGTCCTGAAATTGTTCCAAAATATTGCAGAGGAAGGAAAACTCCCAGACTGATTCTATGAGGTCACCATCAACCTGATACCAAAACCAGACAAAGACACCAGAAAAAAAGAAAATTATAGGCCAGTATCACTGATGAACAGAAACACAAAAATCCTCAGCAAAATACTAGCAATCCAAATCTAGTGATATTTTAAAAGGATCATACACCATGATCAAGTGAGATTTATCCCAGGGATACAAGGATTTTTCAATATACACAAATCAATCAATGTGATACACAACATTAACAAAGTGAAGAATAAAAACCATATGATCATCTATTGATGAAGGAAAAGTTTTGGCAAAATTCAACACCCATTTATGTTAAAATAAAATACTCCCCAGAAACTGGGCATAGAGGGAACATACCTCAACATAACAAAGGCCACTACAGCTAACATCATAATGCTGAAAAGCTAAAAGCATTTTCTCTAAGATCACCAACAAGACAAGGATCTCCAATTTCACCATTTTTATTTGACATAGTTTTGGAAGTCCTACCTATGGTAATCAGAGAAGAAAAAGAAATAAAAGGATTCCAAATGGGAAAAGAGGAAGTTAAACTGTCATCATTTGCAGATGACATGATACTATACATAGAAAATCCTAAAGAAACTACCAGAAAGCTACTAGGGCTCATCAATGAATTGGTAGAGCCACAGGTTACAAAATTAAAACACAGAAATCTGTTGCATTTCTATACACTAACAACAAAAGATCAGTAAGGGAAATTTTAGAAACAATCCCATTTACTGTCACATCAAACAGAATAAAATACTTAGGAATAAATCTACATAAGGAGGCAAAAAACCTGTACTCAGAAAACTATAAGATATGGATGAAAGAAATAAAAAAGGACAAAAACAGATGGAGAGATATACTATGTTCTTGGATTAGAAGAATTAATATTGTGAAAATGACTATAGAACCCAAAGCAATCTACAGATTCCATGCAATCCCTATCAAATTACCACTGGCATTTTTCAAAAAACTAGAACAAAAAAAATGTTAAAATTTGTATGGAGACACAAAAGACCCCAAATAGCCAAAGCAATCTTGAGAAAGAAAAATGGAGCTTGAGAAGTCAGGCTCCCTGACTTCAGACTATACTACAAAACTATAGTCAACAAAACAGTATGGTACTGACACAAAAGAAAGAAATATAGATTAATGGAACAGGATAGAAAGAAAGCCCAGAAATAAACCCACACACCTATGGTCAATTAATCTATGACAAAAGAGGAAAGACGTTGCAATGGAGCAAAGACAGCGTCTTCAGTAAATAGTTCTGTGAAAACTGGATAGCTACATGTAAAAAAATTAAATTAAAGCATTCTTTAGCACCATACACAAAAATAAAATCAAAATGGATTAACAACCTAAATGTGAGACTGGACACTATAAAACTCTTAGAGGAGGGCTTCCCTGGTGGCGCAGTGGTTGGGGGTCCGCCTGCCGATGCAGGGGACGCGGGGTCGTGCCCCGGTCCGGGAGGGTCCCGCGTGCCGCGGAGCGGCTGGGCCCGTGGGCCGTGGCTGCTGTGCCTGCGCATCCGGGGCCTGTGCTCCGCAACGAGAGGGGCCGCAGCGGTGGGAGGCCCGCGCACCGCAAAAAAAAAAAAAAAAAAAAAAAAAACTCTTAGAGGAAAACATAGGCAGAACACTCTATGACATAAATTGCAGCAATATTTGTTTTGACCTCTCTCCCAGAATAATGGAAATAAACACAAAAATAAACAAATGAGACCTAATTAAACTCAAAAGTTTTGCACCTCAAAGGAAACCATAAACAAAATGCAAAGACAACCCACAGAATGAGAGAAAATGTTTGTAAATGATGTGACCAACAAGGGGTTAATCTCCAAAATTTACAAACAACTCATGTGGCTTAATATTATCAAAACAAACAACCCAATCAAAAAACAGGAAGACCTAAATTGACATTTCTCCAAAGAAGACATACAGGTGGCCAAGAGGTACATAAAAAGATGCTCAACATTGCTAATTATTAGAGAAAAATCAAAACTACAATGAGGTATCACCTCACACCACTCAGAATGGCCAACACCAAAAAATCTACAAACAATAAATGCTGGAGAGGGTGTGGAGAAATGGAAGCCCTCCTACACTGTTGGTAGGAATGTAAATTGGTGCAGTCACTATGGAGAACAGTATGGAGGTTCCTTAAGAAATTAAAACTAGAGCTACCATATGGTCTTGCAATCCCACTCCTGTGCATATACCTGGAGAAAAACATGGTTCAAAAGTATGTACCCCAATGTTCATTGCAGTGTTGTTTTCAATAGCCAGTACATGGAAACAACCTAAATGTCCATCAACATAAGAATGGATAGAGAATGTGTGGTACATGTATATGATGGAATATTACCCAGCCATTAAAAAAAGAAATAATGCTGTTTGCAGCAACGTGGATGGACCTAGAGATTGTCATACTGAGTGAAGTAAGTCAGAGAAAGAGAAATATTGTATGATATCACTTATATGTGAAATTTTTAAAAAAATATGATACAAATGAACTTATTTACAAAACAAAAATAGACTCACAGACTTAGAGAACGAACTTATGGTTAGGTGAGGGGAGGGATAGTTAGGGAGTTTGAGATTAACAACTACACACCTCTATATTTAAAATAGATTACCAAAAAGGACCTAATGTATAGCACAGGAAACTCTGTTCAATATTCTGTAACAGCCTAATTGTGAAAGGAATTTGAAAAAGAATTGATACATATATATGTATAACTGAATCACTTTGTTGTACATCTGAAACTAACACAACATTGTTAATCAACTGTACTCCAATATAAAATAAAAAGTTAAAAAAAAAGGAGATAATTCCTACAATGACACAACAATAACTTCTGTGGGTTTCCTGCCAAATGTGTGTAACCAGAATCTAATCATGACATGATGCCAGACAAAACCCACTGAGGATCTTCCCACAAAACAACTCATTAGTGCTCCCAAAAATGTCAAGGAAAATGTCGAGGTCAAGAAAGACAAGGAAAGTAAAGGAAGGCTTCCAGTTTAGGGGATTAGAGAGGCATGACATGGAGGTGGTGTTTGGTTGCTTTTTGTTTTCTTTTGTTATAAATGGCATTGCTGGCACAACTGGTGAAATCTTAATAAGGTCTGTAACTTTGATATCAGCACGGTATCAATGTTAGTTTTGTGAGTTTGACAATTTTACTGTGGTAACATAAGAGAACGTCCTTGTTTTTAGAAAACACGGAATAATTTAGGGGTGAAGGAGCATCATGTTTGTGTCTTACTCTCACAGTCAAAATATCTCTATGTATGTATATGGAGAGGAGAGGGGTGGAGGGGGAATCAGAAATCAAATGCGGTAAAATGTAAACATATAGAGACTCTGAGTATTTGGAAATTATTTGGACAATTTTTCTTTATGCCCATCATTATTTAAAAAAAAAGTTAAAAAAAAAAGACTTATTTCATGACCCTCACTCTATGTGTCCACAGACAAAGAAAAATCATTGCATAAAGTTATAGTTCATCTGTGAGCAATACAAAGGCAATGATTGCAGAGATTTTATGTTTTAGTCATTGAAGAAAGTCACTAAATATTATAAATAATTATATATTATGTTATAAAGTCACAAATAATATGGAGAAAAAAGACACTGGGAATAGGGTATAGGTGTGGGGTCACAATTATAAATAGAGTGGTCAAAGCAGGCTTCACTGAGAAGGTGGCATTTGAACAATAGTTTAAGAAAGTTAAAGTGATGCTGATTTTCGGAGTAGATCATTGCAGGCAAAGAATACAACAGTGCAATATCAGGATGGGTATCTAGAGGATCCAAGTTAGTAAGGAGGCCACTGAGACTGGAATGGAGGTAGAAAATTGTCAGATAGTTTCCTGTGGTAGGGATTGAAAATGGACAGTGAAAATATCAATGAAAATATTTTCTCGGCCATTAAAATATGAGAGGGTAAAGAGAGTTATGAGGAGAGAAAGATCATGATTTGACCTACATTTTAAAAGGATTAGACCGGTTACTGGGTGGGAATAGATGGTAAGAAAGTGATGGTGGTAGCAGGGAGAGCAATTAGGAAGCAATTGTATCAAGGCAAGAGATAATAGACTGTGGTGGTAATAATGGAGGTATTGTGTATGACTTTATCAATAACCAAATGTAATTTGAAGGAAGTCTCAACAGAATTTTTAATTGCTTTGCTGTGCTATAGGAGAGAAAAAGAGGAATCATGAATAATTCCAACTCTGTATGTGCCAAAACCCTGTTTATGTGTTTGACCATGTGTATACAAAATAGGCAAGGGCTATCCTAGTAATTTTTGAGAATCTGGTAAATTAAATTGTTATTTTCCCATTCCTAAATAATAAGTTCTCTTTTAGTATTTTCTATTAGTACATTGAAGTTATTAATATGAGAATTTCCAGTATTAGCTTGAGTGTATCAAAAAAAATTGCTGGAAAACAAATGACCATAAACAGGATTATAGAAAATTTTACTTAAGTACTGAATATCATCTTTTCCTCTGACATTAAACCACTAATATTGTTAAGTCTGTTTAAAATTCCTAAAGTATCTAGCTACATTAAAGAGATGTCATTTGAGAATTAAAAACAAAATTAATAAGAATTTTATTTTCATTAAATTTTATTGTGGTAAAAAACACATGAAATAAAATTTTAACCATTTTTAAATGTTAAATGCAGCTGTATGCACGTTTTTGTGCAAGAGATCTCTGGAACTTTTTCTTCTTGCAAAGCTGAAACTCAATACTCATTGAACAACTTCCCTTTTCCAGCAGTGCCTAGACCCTGGCAACCACCAGCCTATTTTCCATTTTTAAGAGTTTAACGTCTTTAGATATCTCATATAACAAGTTTAATAATGTTAAGTGTAATTATGCAGTATTTGTCTTTCTTTTTTCTGGCTTATTTTACTTACATAGTGTCATCAAATTTTAGCTGTGTTGTGACGTCTGACTTCTTTAACTCAGAATAATATTCCATTCTATATATATACAACATTTCCTTTCTCCATTTCTTTGCCTGCGGATGTTTGGGTTGCTTCCGTCTCTTGACTACTGTGAATAATGCTGTTTTAAAATGGTTGCATAAATATCTCTTTGAGATCCTGTTTACAATTTTTTTGTGTATATATCCTGAAGTGAGATTGCTGGATCACATGATAATTCTATTCTTAGTTTTTTGAGGAATCTCCATACTGTTTTCCATAGAAGTTGCACCATTTCACATGCCCACCAAACAGTGTACAAGTGTCACAATTTTTCCACATCCTCACCAACACTTGTATTTTTTTGTTTCTTTTTTGCTAGTAGTCACCATAATGGGTGCAAGGTGATATCTGACTGTAGCTTTGTTATTCATTTCCCTAATGATTAATGATGCTGTGCATCTTTTTTATATTCTTGATGGTCATTTGTATATCTTTTTTTGGAGAACAATCTATTCAGTCATTTGACCATTTTAAAAATGGTTGGTTTTTTGTTGTTGTTGAGTTGTAAGAGTTCTTTGTATATTCTGGATATTAACTCATCAGATATACAGTTTGAAAATATTTTCTTCCATTCTGTAGGTTTTCTTTTCACTCTGTTGATTGTTTATTTTGCCGTCAAGAAGTTTTAAAGTTTACTGTAGTCCCACTTGTCTATTTTTGCTTTTATTGACTGCTTTTGGTGTTATATCCAAGAAGTCACTGGAAAATCCAATGTCATAAAGCTTTTTACCCTATGTTTGCTTTTAAAAGTTTTATTGGTTTAGATCTTATGTTTAGGTCTTAAATTCATATAGAATTAATTGTTGTATATGTGTAAGGTAAAGGCCCAATTTCATTCTTTTGAATGTGGATATCCAGTTTTCCCAGCACCCTTTATAAAAAAGACTATTCTTTCCCCCATTGCGCAGTCATGACACTCTTGTTAAAAATAATTTGACCATATCTGTGAAGGTTTATTTCTGGGCTTTCTATTCTGTTCCATTAGTCAATATGTCTGCTTTTATATCATTACTATGTTGCTTTGATTACTGTAGCTTTGTAATATATTTTCAAATCATGGAGTTTGAGGCCTCTAGCTTTGCTTTTCTTTCTCAAATTGTTCTGGCTATTCAAGTCTCTTGAGATTCTATACGAATTGTATAATTTCTTCTTCTATTTCTGCAAAACAATGCTTTGAGATTTTGATAGTGATTGCATTGAACTGTAAATCACTTTGTATAATATGGACATTTTAATCATATTAAGTCTTCCAATCCATGAACACAGAAAGTCTTTTCATTAGATGTGTATTCTTTAATATTTTTAGTATTGTTTTGTATGTTTTAGTGTGCAAGTCTTTTGCTTCCTGCTTAAGTTAATTCCTAAGTATTTTATTCTTTTTGATGCTATTGTAAATAAGATTTTTTTTCTTAATTTCCTTCAGTCTGTACATTGTTAGTATATCAAAACATAATGGGTTTATGCGTGTTGATTTTGTATATACAAATATGGACAGAAATCATGTCATATTTTTTAATAAATTCATGTATATGTGTATGTGTATATAAATTAATACAGCCATTGTATTAATATGTGTAGAGAAATCTTGTATAAGATAAAACATGATTTCCTCTAGTCATTGTGGGATACTGTTATAAAGTGAGAAAACATGCTCATCTCTGGGGCCACTTCAATGAAGATAGTTATGTTACTTTTTGTATCATTTATATTCTTTATTTTTCATGTTTTATGAATTATTTATACATTGAAAACATAATGAAAATTTTATGGATACAATGAAAAGATTTTCTAAACTGACCAAACAGAAATATATTATTCAGAATAGTGAATACAAAATATACATTTTCATTTTAAGAACTTTTTACAGCAGGCAGAAAATTATGCTAAAATTTTCCCAAATTCTACATTATTATTTGTGTTTTTTTATTGTCCAAAAGGCAATAGCAATGATTATTGATACTGAACATAAGAGTACTGAAACTATGACTGAGTCATACAAGGTCTTTTCCATATTATTACATCTCTGGTTGATTGGCCAGAAATGAAGAAAAAGTTGGTGAATTATATTAAGCAAGTTTATTGGTTTTATCATTGTCTTGATATATTTATGTCACCATCTTAAAAATTATCAGATTAAAAACAATCATAAACTTGTCCAGAAATGTAATAAAAGTGGACTAGGAAAATATTGAGTGCATATTTATCAAATTCTATTAGTTAAAAATAACATTATTGTGCTATCTAATTATATTTGGTTAGCTATATCTCTATATATGTGTACCTCCATATATACATCTATATCTATACTAAGATCTATGCACATGTCTCAATCTGAACCAAGCAAGGGATAAAATCAGTAATCCAGAATACTTGGAATAAAACATACAGTACCCACAGGAAAGAAAAGACATATGGGAATTGACATGTATGACAAAAATTAAAAGCTAATGGAGGATTATGGAATATAACATATATTTATTTTCTCATCCTATATTTTTAGTCATAATAACCCACTTTTAGTGGATGTTAATGAAGTGTCAGCTGACCTCCATATTTTCCCTCAAACTCTGGAATTGTTAAGCCTGACACAAATTTTTGAATTGGTCACATACAAACTTTATTGTTTCTTATTTTTTCTTCTTTCTAAGTTTTTAGTTTCTAATTCGATTTTTAATCCTTAAAGGCAGAAAACATGTTATGTAGCACTCTTTGCCTCTGGGTCCAAAGTAACACTCACATTGACTTATCAATTAGAGAAAAAGAAAGAGAAATAAAAACCTGTTGCTTTGAAAACAAAACATAAAAATAGTGCTTATGTACTATGATGCTGATGACATTCAGAATGTCATACAGAATGATACTCCAGATGTTTATAACTTCATTGGTGGTTGTCGAGAGTATAAGGCATGTAGATAAGTGTATATGAAATATATAATATTTATGTATACATATATAGAGAGTTATATATGGTGAAATATAGTTATATAAGGATCACACTTCTGAAGCTATTTCAATGTAGTTAAGAAAAAGGTCTTTTTTTTTTTTTATGTTTCCTGAATGACTTGCTCTCTTCATCACAAGGCTTACAGTCATTCACTTCAGCCCCCAAGCAGGTGCAGATGTCACTACCAGTGAAAGCCTGTGCACATGACCATGGACTTCGTTCTTCACAGGCAGAGCAATAGCCAATGTCATGCTACCTTTTACATCAATGTCTATTGTGTTTATGGCTTTCTTGCTTTCCTATTGCTATGACTTCAACAATACAATTCTTTTTCATGAAATAAATAAATTTTAAATAGATTTGAAAATAAAAAATTAAGACAAGAATTTGACAAGATGTGGCTGAACCAGGACTCCAACTCAGGCTCGTTTCATCAGTGTTTATGATCTTTCCTTTGTACAGTCTATTGCTTCTTATGAAGAGAATATATTTGCATCAAATTGTAAAATAGAGTAAATATTTTCTATTATCCTCTGAAACCAATCAGAATTATAAGGTTAGAGGCTACATCTAAGGCTACATCTCTATCCAGTTTGATAACTTTTAAATTAATTTACTTTATATGAATAAACAATTATTTCTTCTTTTCCAGACTCTAAAATTGCTTTCACAGTGAATTTTTAAAGGTTACTAGACTTATTAAAACACAAAAACTCATTTAAGTAAACAATTTATCATTGTACCTGTCCTGTAATTAGCACTCAATCAGTGGAAACTATTATTATGGTAGTTTTGTTTTTTATTATTATTTTCATCATTGCAATTATAGTGGCTATTATTCTTATATTTAGATTTAATATTCAATGGTTTAAAAAACAAGCAAAAATATTCCAAACACAAAAATGGTTTTCTTCTTTTCCTTTGGACACACTACCAACTACACATTAAGAAGTTTTCTCACATTTGCCTTACAGAAATAGATGGTGCCACATTTGACCCACTTGCATCTTAAATATTTTTTTCAACTATTTAATAATGAATAAGGTCAAAAACTAAATACTGAACATCTAGCTTTAAACATTTATTTTCCTGATAAATAAGATTGTTTTAAATTTAAAATTATTTGGCTATAATTCAGACTTCAAAACTATTTTAAAAAGGAAAAGACATTGAAGCCAACATGAATTGTTCATAATATGTTTTGATTTAGGAGGCAAAAACATAAAAGACTTTTTAATTTAAATTCTGACATTAAAGGTAGTGAGTGCTTTTATTTGTGATTTCATATGGTTTCACTGAAAAATAAAAATGAATACTACTCCATCATTTTAGCAGACACTTTAATGCTAGCCATTTAACTATCTTCCTGAAATGGAATGCTGCCTGACCTTTACTCTTTCCACCAAAAAGAAATTGTTAAAACCCAACAAAAATGTAATTTTCTGGCTTTACAATAGATGAAGAGAGAGAAGAAAAGACTAAGAGTAGAATCTAAAACTATAGTAGAAGAAAGTAGTATGAAGTGGAGGGTGTTTTTAGATATATCTGAGAGAGAATGTTTTTGATTGATAACAGAGCTTGTAGTCCAAACTCAGAGTTTCAGATTTTATACAGCAAGTAATAGCGTTTAAAAGAAAACTAGAACTGTACACTGAAAATCCTCATTTTATCAAAGGTATCCATACAATAAGGGCAATTAGTCATTTCAGTGTCATCTTTTATTAATTAAATGATTTGGCATTTAGAAAACATTCTTCACTTTGGAGGTCAAATGTCAAGTTATAATAGCTTATTTTAGATCCTAATTTATTAAAACAAAGATAAGATGCTGCTGCTTCAAAATGTCACTAAATATCAACATGAATCCTATATAATCACATATGAAATTTTTAAAGCTGAGACTTGGTAAACCATGACATATTCTAGATGATTTGAGTTATTATTAAGCCAACATAATCCTTATTTTTTTTCTCACTGTGATTCACCTAACTCACCATACCTTGGTCTCAGTTTAAACCAGGGCATTTAGGTTAAAGTATTTTTGTGCTGCTTTAAGATATTACATTTTTATTAGGTAAAAGTTATTTAACTACCAATCAGTTAATTCTTCTCTAAAAGTAGATCAGTCATTCTTATGAAATAAGAATAAGACATGGATTAGTGTGTTTATTTCCAAATAAGCAAATGATGAAATCTGATAGCTTTTAAATTGGACAAACAATTTCCTTGTATATAATCTGGGCTTATTTTTGAAATCCATACTATGGCTGCAACAGTCAAAAATGGACTCTTAAATTCTTAATATATATTCCAATTTATATATATGACCTTAGTATTTTAAGCATGTTTAACTGTACTTTTTCACATTCTTAGAAGAAGGTGTGCAATTCTTTTAAACAACTGAAGATTTGGAGAGTAGAGAGTTGGAAAAAGAATAAAAATGAAGCTTTGATTCATGATTCAAATTTCTTCTGAATATCTTGAAGTATAATTCTCTAAATTATCTCAGTTTACATCACAGTAGTCCAACTAAAAAAACTGGCATACATCAGCAGCTTCTCAAAGATGGGAAGTTTGAAATAGAGTTCAGTTGTGATTTCTTTGGTCTTAAAAAATAAATTAGTCTTCCAGTAATAGTAAATTTGCTTTTACTGGATTAATGCTCTTACTAGTAGCAACAGTAAACTCAGGAAAAAATATAGAAAACAACTTTGGAAGGCACTTAAAAAATGGGCCAAAAGCAAGCAGAAACCTTAGTAAATATAACTCATCCAAGAGGGGAACCCATTGGATGGCTGCTTTCATGAGAGCCCTGTTAAGCCCACAATGTGGAAAAATGAACAAGTTTTAAGCAGAGAGCCAGAATTTTATTGGTCTGAGAAGTCAGAGGATAGAGTTTGGACTCACTAGAGTCTCTGGAAATTAATACAAAACTGCCAGAAGTAGGAAGCCACAAAAAAAGAAGGACCAAAAATCTGTATAAAACTTCCCTTAATCCTTCATCTGTCACTAAACTGGAAATGTAAGGGTCCAAGGGATTGTAAGAGCAGTTATTTAAGTAGCTGTCTACCTAAGGAAGTGACATTTGGAACTTAGTGTTCCACCAATTTAAAAGGGCTTGATAACTTTCAGGATTTTTATAGAAACATTGAATTTCACAACAGAGAAGTAAGAAACTGCATGTTGAGACAAGTATAAGCAAGAATAAAACTAAGCCTACAAAGGACAAAGCTGAACTGCCAGTAAACTACCTGCTAGAACAAACAGAACACTTTCCAGAGGAGGACAACAAAACCCAGGCTCTCTATTTCATATCTATTTACAAATGCCAGTGAAAAAATACAAGTTTATTGGACATGCACAAAACAGGAAAATGTGACCCATGCAAAAAAGTGTCAATAGAAATAGAACAAAAGGCAGCCTGAATGTTGAAATTGGCAGAAAATAATTTTAAAATAATTTGAATAAATATTTTAAAGAATCTATAGAAGAGTATTAAATGGGAAATTCATAAATTGAAAAAATAAAATCACATGAAAATCCTAAAAACTGAAAAACTCCATATAAAAAAAAATTGGTTTGGGTATAGAGTAGATTGGACATAGCAGAAGAGAGGATTAATAAATTTGAGCAGGTCAACAGAAATCATCCAAACTAAAGTACAGAGGGAGAGACAAAAAGAACCTGTTAATGCATAACCTAGGGAATCCCAGAAACATTATGTTGGGCAAAATAAGCAAGACAGAAAAAAAGAAGAATGTTTCAGTATTCCAGTTATTTGATGTTCTGGAACTAATCACTGATGACAGAAATGAGAACAGTGATTACCTTTGAGGTCAGAATTGACTAAAAAGTGGCATGAGAAAACTTTCTAGAGTGATAGAAATATTGTATATCTTTATTAGAATCATGGTTACATGAGTGTAGTCATTTTTCAAACTCATAACTATACACTTAAATTTTGTATCTTTTATTGTAAGAAAATCATTTCACAATTTAAAAATGAATTATTGAAGAGATAATACTAGATTCCAAGACTCTTTGACTCTTAATATATTTCTATTAAATGAACTGCTTTCTGGAAAATAATTGTGCCCAGAAGTAGTGTGCAGTGATATTGAGCCACTAATCTGGAAGACAGAAGAAATCATTTAAGTTTCAATCTGTACCACTAATATATATTAAATGAAACACCTACCACTTCTCAACCTCAGTCTACTAATCTGTAAAGCATTTATGTATTTTTTATTGTAAACTGTGTATATTCTAATTATTTTATAAATATCTGAATACAGCATTTGTAATAGACTATCAATAATTTATATCATTTGATTCACACATAAGAAAAATTGAAAGATGAAATGTTGGTCCCCAAAATTAACTCAATGTACTTCATGCCACTGATGGAAGATTTAAAAAGTCAGTATCACTAAACACATACTAGTCTATCTAGGAGAGATAAAAGGGCATTCAGAAAATCTTTCAACCACCAAATACTTTTATTATTCTGCAATATTTTGGTCTAAGGTACAGGTAGATTTCTTGTGCCTATAGAAAATAAATTAAATATGTAAGGAAGTTAGAACTGAATAACATCCTATGTAGAAAATAATTATTCTACTAATGTAGATTAAGTATTCCAGAGTGACTTTACTGGAAATCATAATGATGACAGAATCAAATTCATAAAGGTGTGCAGTTGATCCTTATTATTCCTGGATTCTGTATTTTCAAATTTTCCTGCTTGTTAAAATGTATTTGTTACCCCAAAATCAATACTCACAAACTTTTGCAGTCATTCAGGGACATGCACAGAGGATGAAAATTTTGAATCTCCCTATTGGCATGTTCCCAGCTCAAGTCCAGTAAGGTACCGTTAAGCCTTCAGCTCTCATACAGAGATGATCAGAGGATGGAAATGACAAGTAGGGGGAAGCACAGTGATGTGTGAGAAGCTCTGGCTCTGGGACTAGTTGGATGGAGTTTGAATTCTAACTATGGCACCTGTTACTGGAGTGGCCTCAGGCAAGTCACTTCTCTTTTGTAAAGAAAATAGAATCTACCAGGATGAGTTGGTTTTAGGATTTGAGATTATAATCTATAGGAATATATATATATATATATTCCCCCAGGAGCAATGGTTTAGTATTTGCTAATTCAGTATTAGGAGTGACTTAACAGAATATAACTGCTGTGAATAACAAGAATCCACTGATTTTTAATGACTCAGTCCATTACTGTCACTCTAGTTTTTGAAATGTAGATTCTCCTAATGCTCAATATGTATAATTCTACATAAGCCTGTCTACTTTAGATTCCAAATTTACTGAAAATAAAATGTTCATGTTATTTCACTTATTTTGCATAAAATAAAGTACAGCATGACACAGTATATATTTAATAAATGTAATTTGCAGGTTATAAAAGATATAAAGAAGAGTGTGAATTAACAAAAAAGCACCAAAGAAGTAAAAATATAATAATATGGGAAAAATAGACTTCACTTGGGATGATGCATCAGGTGTACAAACTGACCTTCAAATGTTGGTGTAATTGTTACCAAAGCTACCAAGTATTTGAGTGCACACTTTTCCACTTCCTATAATGCAGGGTTATTTTCAGCTAAAAAACTATTGTCTATAATCACACCACAAAAAATAAAATCACTCATTCTATTTAGCTCCCCCTAGGGGACTTTTAATATTGCTTTTTCAGGTAGCAGTGTTCATCCTCTACCAAAAATATTGATAACCATACTCATGTTCCAACCAAACTCATGAAAAGGTTTTCATGGATACAAAATATTATTTTTTTCCATCATCCCAAACCTACTGCTAGAAAATTAGAAGTTTACAGCCAGAAGAAAACTTAGAAGGCAATTAAAGATTTCAATTGCATCTCTTTTCTTATATTTTCTCCGTGGATAAGTAAAGTAAGACAATTTAGAAAGTCTTAGAACTCTGCTTCCTCTTGCATCTGAACATTTGATTTGGGTCAGGGTCTTGAAATTTTCTCTCAATACTCCTATTGTTTAGTTATTATTGTTCAATTTCTAGATATTTACAACTCAAAATTACATCATACAGAAAGTTTTTGAGAAAATGATAAATTTGAAATGCCTTTCTTCAGTGATTCAAAATAGTGATAATAAACTGTGTAAAATCTTTAATTCTGTTAATGTATTTCCTTCACTTATCAGTTTATGTAACTACTATAATTTTCAACTAGTTATTGATCTGTTCACTTCCATTTAGCTCTTCTTTTACTTAAGCCTGTATTCACTTATCATCTGACCCATGTCTTTTCGTATTTGGAAACATTCAAAATCTTTATAATATGGTTATCTCTGTGCTAATGTAGGTTTAGATGGACAAGCAATGAAAGCCATTACCTAGACTTGTGATGTGTTAATATGTGATTTTTTGTGTCAGTTTATCTGGTAATAACCATTGAAAGTTTTATACTTGCCAAATCTCTGTTAGCTGCTGCTGATATGGAGACAAGAAAAAAAAAAAAAGAAGAACTTGTTCTCTGAGTTTATAATTTAGTGGAGACCTTCATTAATCAAGGATTTATATCAATATATGGTGAGGCATATTCTTATGAGAAGTTGGAGTTATTCTCCTGAGGAAGTGAAGATTGATGTGAGATCTGAAGAAAGAGTAGGAATTAACTAGATGAAAAAGGATTTTTAAAACTTCCTCATAGAAGTAACAACCTGCATAAATGCCCCGGGGTTGAGGAGATAATTTGAGATTAGTTTAAGCTAGAGAGTTGAGCATTAATCAGATTATTCAGAGAATTGTTCTCCATGTTAAGAATTCACTATGTTTCTCTTAAGTAAAATGGAATGTTAATAAAGGATTTTTTTTAGCAGTTTCTTGACATCTGATTTATTGAAACGCCTTTGAAATATTTTTATATCTGAGATAATAAGGCATAGCATACTTTAAAAAGTAGTTTATCCATAATGTAAGTAAACATTTTCATTTTATTTTTAAAATACACCATGCCAAATGTTTTATTTACCTTTTACCCTCTCTTTGCATAAGGGTAGAGGTTATTAGGAGGAATAGGGCATTGCTAGAACTTTCCAGGCCCTTTTATGAAGGAATACAATAGTATATTAAAATTTCTGGTGGTTTACTGCCAGGAGAGTTTGCTTGTCCTGATGTGTGGAAAGGAACAAATTATTGGATCTGAGTAGCTAACAGTTCCATAGTTCTTTATGAAACTGAAAATCATACTCCTTAAATTAAAAAAGGATCTTGTTGGATGCCTACGTGCATGCAAAAAAGAGTAGTTTATCTTAAAATAAAAAATGTTTTTATCTGCAAAATAGGTAGTAGATTAAAGGGAGATATCTGTATTTTATTTTACTTAAATTTTTATTTCAGTCATTATATTTGACTAAACAAATTCTCCTTCACAATTGAGCTTGACTTCCAGGAGTGAGAATGTCGCCAATGAAATAATAATGTCAATACAAGTACTCTAGGTAAGAGTAGGATATATACTAAATTGGGGTTGAGGTGGGAGTTGTAGTGTAACAGAGAAGAACAAACCTAATTCCATACTGAATCTATTCCTTTAGCTCTAACCTTTGTGCTCTGTTACCTGTGCTTAGTCTTGCTGGCTCTGCAGTTTTGTAAAAGAATGTCGCCTGCAATATACATAATAGTCCTTTCTCAAGACTTTGCGTTCCAGACTTGGCATTTAAAGGTATAACACTTTTTATTGATATAGAGATTAAAACATTACAGAACAGAGAATAACTTTTGTCTTGTTGGAGGTTTACAGGAACATCATGACCAGAGCTACGTGGATAGCTGCAAGACCAAATAATTATCACAACCTCTCTGGGGTCTGTCTGGTACCAAGAAGTTTGCAACAACCAGCCACACCCCCAAACCCCCTTTTAGTATAAAAGAGGCCTGAATTCTAACTCAGGTGGGACGGTTCTTTGGGTCTCACCATATTCTCAGTCTGCTGACTTTCTGAATAAAGTTGTTAGTCCTTGCCCTAACATCTTGTCTCTTCACTTACTGATCTGTGGCACATCAAGCAGTGTGAACTTAGATTCAAAACCAGTAACATGCAACTGGAGGAAGTGGTATTTGGCTAAATGAAATAATTGAAAGAAATATAAAATTATCTAAAACAGGCTTAACCGTATAGATGATGGGAAAAAATCAGCAAGAAAATGTTCAAAAGATAAAAAGAATGCACATGCTTCTTGGTAGAACTATGGTAGTAAAAAACTGCAATTTGAAGATATACACACACACATATATAAAAATATATACGTATACCTATATATGTAAAATTAATTGGGTAATTGAGTCAAGAAATTTAGAAGAAAAAAGACAAATGTTGCAATCAGGGAGAAAGGCTGCGTTTGAACCTTATAAACTGACTGAATTAATCATTTACTTATTCATTTCTTTGTCATTATATTGCTTATAATGTCTTGGGTTGTATCTTGAAAAGCAAATTTAACCTAAAATTATACTTCATAGATCTGAAAATTAAAACCACAGTATATCTTTGAACAATACACGTCATGTAATTATTACATGAAAAAATAAGAAACTAAGTCATACTTATGAGACATGCAGAGTCTCCCCTATTATCAATATCCCCCACCAGAGTGGTACATTTGTTACTACAGATGAACCTACATGGACAGATCATTGTCACCCAAAGTCTAGTTTACGTTAGGATTCATTCCTAGTGTTACGCATTCTATGGGTTTGAACAAAGGTATAATGACATATATCTATTGTTATATAGTCACGTACAGAATTTTCACTACCCTACAAATCCTCTGTGCTCTGCCTATTCATCCCTCTACAACCCACCCAACCCCAACCCCTTGCAGCCATTGATCTTTTTACTATCTCCATAGTTTTTCCTTTTATACAATGTCATATAGTGGGAATCATATGGTGGGTAGCTTTTTCAGACTGACTTGTTTACTTAGTAATATACAATTAAGTTTCTTCCATGTCTTGTCATAGCTTGATAACTCATTTTTTCTTAGCACTGAATAATATTTCATTGTGTGGATGTTTCACAATTTATTTATCCCTTTACCTACTGAAGGATATCTTGGTTGCTTCCAAATTTTGACAATAGTGAATAAAGCTGTTATAAATGTCTGTATATGGGTTTTTGTTTAGACATATGTTTTCAACTTCTATGGGCAAATACCAAGCAGCATGATTGCTGGTTTGCATGGTAAGAGTATGTTTAGTGGAGTACAAAAATGCCAAATTGTCTTTCAAAGTGGCTATATCATTTTGCATTCCCACCACTAATAAATGAGAGTTCCTTTTCCTCCATATGCTTTGAGGATTTTTTAAAGCTTTTGTATAGAGCCACAAAAGAGCCTGAATAACCAAAGTAATCTTGAGAAAAAAGTTGGAAGTATCATGCACCCTGACTCCAGACTATACTACTAAGCTTCAGTAATCAAAACAATATGGTAGGGCTTCCCTGGTGGCACAGTGGTTGAGAGTCCACCTGCCGATGCAGGGTACATGGGTTCGTGCCCC
Source organism: Lagenorhynchus albirostris (assembly GCF_949774975.1). Taxonomy (NCBI): domain Eukaryota; kingdom Metazoa; phylum Chordata; class Mammalia; order Artiodactyla; family Delphinidae; genus Lagenorhynchus; species Lagenorhynchus albirostris. The sequence continues at coordinate 39,921,448 of NC_083112.1, read as the reverse complement.
AGTCTGGGAAGACCCCACATGCCATGGAGCGGCTGGGCCCGTGAGCCATGGCCGCTGAGCCTGTGCATCTGGAGCCTGTGCTCCACAACGGGAGAGGCCACAACAGTGAGAGGCCCGCGTACTGCAAAACAAACAAACAAAAAACAATATGGTACTGGCACAAAAACAGGCACATAGATCAATGGAACAGAACAGAGAGCCCAGAAATGAACACATGCACATATGGTCAATTTCTCTACAAAAAGGAGGCAAAAATATACAATGGGGAAAAGACAGTCTCTTTAATAGGTAGCCAAAGTATGTAAGCAAAATAAGTGTCCATCAACATATGAATGGATAAAGAAGATGTGAGATATATATATATATATATATATATATATATATGATATATATGTGGAATACTGCTCAGCCATAAAAAGGAATAAAATTCTGTCATTTGCAACAGCCTGATGAATATAATGAACAGAAACAGACTCATAGATACAGAGAACAAACTAGTGGTTACCAGTGAGGAGAGGGAGGGGCAAAATAGGGGAAGGGGATTAAGAAGTACAAACTATTAGGTATAAAATAAATAAGATACAAGAATGTAATATACAGCACAGGGAATACAGTCAATATTTTATAATAACTTTAAGAGGGGTATAATCTATAAAATTTTGAATCACTATGTTCTACACCTGAAACCAATATAACATTGTAAGTCAACTATATTACAATACAAAAAATAAAATAACAGAGCTTTCAATCACTATTAACTCCCTTGATCCTTTTCATTTAAAACAAAAACCAAATAAAAAACAAACTCAAATGAGATGTAATTTATCTACAATGAAATACATATTTTTAAGTGCAAAGCTTGGTGAGTTTTGATGAATATATACACCTATGTAATCAACACCACCGACAAGATAGAGAATATTTTCATCAACTCAAAATAATTCTTCATACTCTTTTACAGTGCAGACCCAGGCAATATCTGCCCTTCTTTTTATTACTATAAACTAGACTTCATATATTGAGAATTTCATAAAATTGAATAATACACTATGTACTCTTTTAGATCAGACTCTTTGCATTCAGCATGTTTCTGAGCTTCAGATATTTTGTGTGTGTATCAATAATTTATAATATTTTATTGCTGAGTATTATGTGAATACACCACAATTTTTCTATCCATCTACCTACTGATAGACCTTTGAGTTGTTTCCAGTTCAAGGCTATCACGAATAAACCTGCTATAAATATTTGTATACAAATATTCTTATAGATATTTTCATTTTTTAGTGTGGGTTGGTCATACAACAAAGTGAGAATGGCTGAACCCTTCTCCTTATGTTAGGTTACTTTTGTAAAACTCTAATCTTTTATGCTTTTAAATAAAATTGGATCACATCACTCAAACTATAATTCACATAGCAAATATTTTTCAATTAAAATTAAATCCAACCACTTCATTTACTTTTTACAGACTTGCATGTTTGCCTCCAACTACATGTGCAATTTTAGCCTCATGACTCTTCCCTCTGTATACTTGATTTAATATCATTGCCCCTCTTTATGTTTCTTTAATATAAGTTATTTCTCATTTATGTCTTTGTGCCAAATGGCCCACTTGCAGGAATGCTCTGCTATCTTATTGTTGCATGACTGCATGACTGGTATATATATATATATATATATATATATATATATATATATATATATATATATATATATATATATATTTGTTTTTTCTTTCAAATCTCACCTTAAGTACCATTTCAGCAAAGGGAATTTCCTCTCTTAGAATTTAATTTCTTTCATTGTGCTTTTTATGTTCTAATATATTTGTTGTTTGTTTGATTGTATATTAGTGTATAATATGTTTTACATACTAGAATTAAAGCTCCATGAAATAAAAGATTATATGAATTGTTTATTGTATTGTCTTTAGTGCTCATAACACCCCTTGTTCTATAGTTGCTCTTCAATAAATTTTTAAGAGAGCAACTGAAGAACATAACATAAACTGATTCAACTTATGATGGTAATGCTCAAAAGGACCCACAATATGGCTTTATATTCTTAATGTTTTCCTTAATAAGTTTTCTTTCTGAAGCTGTTTCTGGCATAGGCAACTAACTCACTGTATGAATTCTTGCCATCTTCCTTTTAGTACTGAAGGTCTCCTTCTAAAATTTTAAGTAAGGACATATCTTCTTAGCCTTAGATTATGTTTCTAAGGTATTCTGTGCTAGAGGTAGCCACATGTCAAATCGTAAACAGTGAAATGTGATCAACTCTCCAAACAATGAAATGTAATTAAGTAGACTTTAGACTTTCATTTTACCTCTTCTGGAAGGCTGGCAAGTAATAACGACTGAAATAATAGTGGAAGCTATGTGTTGACGGTGGTGGAGCTGCACTCCTAGACCATGTTTTGAGTGACTACAGGCATGAGTGTCTACCCACCTGCCGAGAAAATTAGAGGTTAAAAAAATCTTATGCAAGTCACTGTGTTTTCTTTGGCACAGCAGCTTAGCCATTACCTTCAGTAATATCTTCCAAGAGGACTATTTAATACCTTCTTCTCTCAAACTTCTAGGCCCTTGCCACTTTCACCTAATGAGCTATTTTTGTTAAAATGAACCCCCCTCATCTTCCTCAGCTCAATTCTGTCCATTTGCTTCCATTTCTTCCTTCCTGTCTGTAGCAAATGAAGAATTCTGGCTGCAATTAAAGGAATTAAAGCATTTCTGATATTCTAGATGCTATCCTCTCATGATTTCTTGAGGGCATCACTTCTGTAACTATCTTGCTTTATTGCATCAGTTCCTTCTATCTACTGCATCATCCCAATTAGCATTTACATGTGCCTAATATTTACCTTCTTGAAAAAAAAGAACTCCATTTTGGTTGCAGCCCCATTTCTCTGCTCCTCTTTACAGCTAAAGTTTCATTAGAGAATAATGTATATGCTCTGTCTATATTTCTTTACTCCCTATTCTTTCCTTAACTCACATCAATTAGACTTCTTTCCAACCCATTCTAGGTACTATAGTTGAGCTAATAAACAGCATCCTTGAGATAAATCCAGTGACCTATTCTCTGTTCTCACCTTTCTTAACCCCAAAGATGAGAACTATTTTTTGAAATGGTGAATACACACACACACACAAACAGAGACACATAAATATAAATACACACACACACACATACACACAAACACACACAGCATATTTTTTTTGTGATAACACACTTCCCTAATTCTCCAAACACACCAATTCTGTCTTAATCTTCTTGCTTCAATTTTTATGTAGTATGTATGAATTTTGAGAGTGAAGTGAGGCTGACATTTTATCTAGACCCTATTTTTCTTTAGTATCCTTTTTATCTAAGGTCTAAAGAAATTTAACCAAGGAGGTTAAAGGTGTGTACATTGAAAACTATAAGACATTGATAAAATAAACTGAATATGACAAAATAAATTGAAGATGTACTGTGTTCATTAATCAGAAGAATTGATATTGTTAAAATGTGCATTCCACACAAAACAATGTACAGATTCAGTGCAATTCCTTAAAAAAAAATTCAATGACAGTTTTCACAGAAATAGAATAAACAATCCTAAAGTTTGTATGGACCCACAAAAGTCTCCCACAATAACTAAAATAATCTTGAGAAAAAAGTGCAACTGGACACACCACACTTCTTGATTTCAAACTATAGTACAAAGATACACTAATCAAAACAGTATGGTACTGGTATAAAATCAAGCACATAGATCAATGGAATAGAATAAAGAGCCCAGAAATAAATCCATGCATATTTGACAAAGGAGCCAAGAATACTCAACTGGGGGAAAGGATAGTCTTTTCAATAAAGAGTGTGGGGAGGGCTTCCCTGGTGGTGCAATGGTTGAGAGTCCGCCTGCCGATGCAGGGGACACGGGTTTGTGCCCCGGTCCGGGAAGATCCCACATGCCGCGGAGCAGCTGGGCTCGTGAGCCATGGCCACTAGGCCTGCACGTCCAGAGCCTGTGCTCCACAATGGGAGAGGTCACATCAGTGAGAGGCCCACATACTGCAAAAAAAAAAAAAAAAAAAAAAAAAAAGAATGTGGGGAAAACTGGATATCCATATGAAAGAAATGACATTGAACTTTTTATCACACCAATCATGAAAATTAACCTGAAATGTGTTAAAAACTTAAGCATAAGACCTGAAACTATAAAGCTCCTAGAAGAAAACATGGAGAAAAATCTCCTTGAACTTGGTCTCAACAATGATATTTTTTGTATATGACACTAAAGCACAAGCAGCAAAAGCAAAATAAACAACTGACACTACATCAAACTAAAAGGGTTATGCACAGCAAAAGAAATAATCAAAAAGAAAATGAAAAGGCCACCTATATACTGGAAGAAAATATTTGCAAGCTATATATCAGATAATGGATTAATATCCAAAATGTGTAAGAATTCACACAACTCAATAACAAAAAGGCTAATAATCTGATTAAGAAATAGGCAAAGAACCTGAATATACATTTTTCCAAAGAAGATATTCAAATGACCAACAGGTACATGGAAAGGTGCTTAACATCATTAATCATCTGGGAAATGCAAATCAAAACATACCTGTTTGAATGGCTATTATCAACGTGAAAATGTGAGAAATGGGCACATGCACCTTTGGTGGGAATGTAAATCAGTCCAGCCATTATGAAAAACAGTGTGGAGGTTCCTCAAAAAATTAAAAATAGAACTATCATGTGATCTAGCAACCTCACTTCTGTGTATATATCCAAAGGAGATGAAATCAGGATCTCAAAGAGTATCTTCAATCTTACATTCATTGCAGCATTATTCATAATAGCCAAGATATGGAAACAACTTAAGTGTCCATCTATGAGTGAACTGGTAAGAAAAATGTTACACACACACACACACACACACACATATTAGCATATATATTATTCAGGCATAAAAAGAAGACAATCCTGCCATTTGTGACAAAATGGATAGACTTTGAGAATTATCATATAAGTGAACTAAGTCAGACAGAGAGAGGAAGACAAATACAGTATAATGTCACTGTGTATGAACACTAAAAAAAGCCAAACTCTAGAAACAGAGAGTAGAATAGTGGTTTCCAGGGGCTGAGTTGGGGAAATGGGGAGATGTTGATCAAAGAGTACAAACTTCTAGTTTTAAGATGAAAAAGTTGTGGGGATCTAATAAACAGCATGGTGAATATAGTTAACTGTGTTGTATATACACTTGAAAGCTGCTAAGAGAGTAGATATTAAATGTTCTCCCTACAACAAAAATAGTAGTTATGTGAGGCAATAACCTTATGGTTAACTAACATTATTGTGGTAATTATTTTGCAATATAAACATGTAAGTCATCACTTGTAAACTTTAAACTTACACAGTGTTATGTATCATTTATATCTCAGTAAAGCTGGAGAAAAAATTACATTATTTAGAAGACTCAGCTTGTGGAAGCTAAATCCCAGATGCATTTACAGGGAAAACTTAGTTACAGTTTAGTTACAGTGTGGTATTTTTCATTTATTTGATTGTTGATTTTCCCACATTTTTAGTCAACAAATTTTTTTTTAGAGACTGTTTATATTTGCTCTGCCATGTAGAATATCTCATTTTACAAAGTGAATTTTAAATAAAATTTATACATTTAAAAATCATTGAGACTCATTATTTTAAAAATGGTTTTACTGGGAATAGTTTTCAAAAAAAATCTAAAAGAGGAAGTTATGATCACACAGTAAAACCTTTAGTACATATACAGAAAAACCTATGTATCAAGGAGTGAGCAGGGACTAGTGAGCTGCAGTGAGGACAGTTCTTTAAAGAAAAGGAAGTCAAGGAGCTAAGAGGCTAGAAATTCTGAAGTTGTCAAAGTGCATTTTGAAGACACCCCCAAAAATTGAGTGCATAGATTATGGATAAGGGCTGTGAACCAGTTGTTAGATTCTTAAAGAATATGGGTCTTAACCCAAGGTCAATTAATGTCAATAAGTAAATAAGACAATGAGGTGTTTAGGATAGAACAGTCACAGTTGTTTAGACTTCAATGGAACAATGGAACAGGATGTTTTAAAGGAAGTCACTCCTGGGCATATATCCAGAGAAAACCATAATTCAAAAAAATACAGGTACCCCAATATTCATTGCAACACTATTTACAATAGCCAGGATGTGGAAGCAACCTAAATGTCCATCAACAGAGGGATGGATAAAGAAGATGTGGTACATATATACAATGGAATATTACTCGGCCATAAAAAAGAAGGAAAATGCCATTTACAGCAACATGGATGGACCTAGGGATTGTCATACTGCATAAAGTAAGTTCAGGCAGAGAAAGACAAATATCATATGATATTGCTTACATGTGGAATCTAAAATGTGGTACAAATGAACTTCTTTACAAAACAGAAATAGAGTCACAGATATAGAAAATAAACTTATGGTTACCAAGGGGGAAAGGATGGGGAGGGATAAATTGGGAGATTGGGATTGACATATACACACTACTATATATAAAATAGTTAACTAATAAGAGCCTACTGTATAGCACAGGGAACTTTGCTCAATACTCTCTAATGACCTATATGGGAAAAGATTCTAAAAAAGAGTATTCACTTTGCTGTACTGCAGAAACTAGCACAAAGTTGTAAATCAGCTATACTCCAATATAAAGTAATTAAAAACAATTTAAAATATGTAAAGGAAGTTTGAAGTAAGTACAAAAGTTACGTGGGAGGGACCTCAAAGGAGGTTAGCATCAAGAGTAAGTTAGATTTCAGTTAAGACAGAAAGGCAAGGGAACCTTGTTGAGAAGAGCTTGGGGATACAGGAAACTTGATTAACTATGTGATAATAGTTCCTGAGGACAAAATGAATGGATTTGAGTTTAGGAAGGAAAGAGAAGGTTGGGTCAGGACTAAGGAAGCACATATCAATGTGCAGGTGATAGTGAGGTCAAGTATGCGTGTGTAGTGGAAGGGCTGGGGTTCACATTTCATCATTGGCTGATAAAAACAGGTTTGAGAGGGGCAAAAGATTTAGTCTCAACAGTGGTTCTTGGCTGTGGTACCAAATAGTGCCTGAGTATTGTCTGAATTGGCTGGGCAATGTCATATCCTGAAACCACTAAGTAAACTGATAGTGGGCCCAGAAACTGCAGATGCTGCTTGCAACATGGGCTGGATGATACCTAAGAAACTTCTCACTCACGGGATATACTTAAGTTGGTGATGTATATTTCCTAGTAGTGACCTTAAATTTGCATGTGTGAATTATGAATGGATAGGTGCCTCTGTGTGTGATCCCAGTATAAGGATGTCTGTAGACTGTATTTATGAATTTGTCTGGAGCTGCTCAGATAATTAAAGCAAGGTACTTAAGAAGCCAAGTATACAGGTTCATTTCCTGTGAGAGCTTTTTACATCTTCAGGGTACACAACGCATAATAGAGCCTTAATAAATGTTTGTTATTTAAATGAATAGTGAATAAACACCTCACAGGGTGAAAGGGAACGTTCCTTTAAAGTTATTGCCACTGTCTAGGCCTTTATGCACAGCCAGCATGTTCAGAACTTCATGCTTGAGTCAGTAAGAGAAATGTTGCAAGAGAGTGGGACAGATGAGCAAAATTATCACTGATCTCAGACAAGCAGCCAAAGGACACATTCTTCTAAGAGTGTGAGTAATAACACATAGTGTAGTGAAAAAAAGAAATTCTTCTGTTCTAAAATTCTCAATCCAAGGGTGGCATGGACATATATATACACTACCACACGTAAAATAGATAACTAGTGGGAAGCAGCCACATAGCACAGGGAGATCAGCTCGGTGCTCTGTGACCACGTAGAGGGGTGGGATAGGGAGGGTGGGAGGGAGGGAGATGCAAGAGGGAAGAGATATGGGGACATATGTATATGTATAACTGATTCCCTTTGTTATAAAGCAGAAACTAACACAGCATTGTAAAGCAATTATACTCCAATTAAGATGTTAAAAAAAATAGAAAACAATAAAAAAATAAAATTCTCAATCCTTTTGTCAAATATATAAATGTTCTATAAGAATATAAAATAAAGATAATATAATTTAAGAATAAAAGTAACCAAAAACTTTATTATTTTCAAATATTTGATGAAAGCATATGAATTAAATCTGAATAATTATATTTGATTAGCTTAATAAATTAAGATAGCTATTTTGCTAGCATTTTCTTATTTCTTACTATCATATACCTTGTGACAATTTTTAATACATTTATATATTTTCTCATAGGGTGCGAATTTTATGTAAGCTACACAATAAAATTAAAGCATTTTGCTTAGGAAGTTGTATATTTTTATGTAAACTCTAAAATACTTTTCCCTTGTTGGTTTCCATGAACAGATTCTAAATATCTCCAAGGGTTGAAAAGTATGTGAATGTAATTTAACATATGCTTTTCATAGAAATGCAAAATTAAAGAAATAATGCAGAAGGAAAAGAAAAAAAAAACTATTCTTAATCACCTCAAAGAGAAAATAGTTTTAACCTTTAGGTTGTTTCCTTTCTTACTTTTCTTTATGCATAATATTTTTATCAGGGGATATAATATATATACACTTTTGTATCCCAAACTCCTTTACATTATAACATAAACAGACTTCTATTAACAACTTTTGAATGGTTACATATTTTCCATATATTATTTTAAACAAAATGTATTTATTGAATGCTTAGACACTAATCTAAATACAGAGATTATAGAGGTAAATAAAATACGCTGTTGGGGAGAGGGAAACTTCTCCCTTACCTTTCTTGAGTTCTTTTGACTGGTGTAATAATTATATTGACACAGGATAGACTAATAGGAGAAAAAAAGAACAAAACAGATTTAATTCATACTCCCGAAGTTCTCATAGAAATGGAGACCAAAGAGTGGCCAAAGTAGGCAGATTTTAAAGTTTTTAGACAAAGAAACAATAAATTTGTGAGTAATTGACAGCACAGAGAAATTTAGGCTTTGGGTGCTTAATTAGTGAAGAATCTAAAGAGAGTTTGAACTTGGATAGTAAATTAGTAAATAAGTAACAAGGTTTATACAGGCTTCTGGGCCCTGAATTCCCTATCTCTGGAGATAAGGGTGTCCTTCTACATCCAGATGCAAGAAGGGCACCTTTCACATGAGAGATATTTCTTGTTCTCAGGCAGACAAAATGTCCCTCTTGAATGGACTGTTTCTTAAGTAACTTTAATTCAAAATAATCAATATGCCACTTCAGCATATTTTGGGGTGGCCTGTCCTGAGCCCCAACAAGACCAAATCTCCATCATTAAATAGTCCTCTCATATTGGAAAATATTTTGAATGATAGTTAATACAAAGGAACACAAATTTACCAAAGCACTATGTTTGCATTTGATGGCCTGGAGGAGAAAAAAATATATATTTGTCATATCACAGCTTTTCACATATGTCTAATGTAATTGTTAGTTTACTTTAACTTCGTTTTATTTGGAAGACAAAGTTTTACTTTTAAATCTAAAATCTACTTTTCTTAAACCTAAAATTAAACAAAACCCCAACCATAAATGAACAGAAGCAGGGTTTTGATTTTTAAGTATCACTAACTTGATTTTAGGTTCTAACTTATTTTAAATAAATAATGAGAAACAGTAGTGCCCTGTGGCTTCTCATATAAAAAGTTTTTATGTTCACATATCAGCCAGACTGTCATTGTCCTACATCTGTTATATGGCAGCAACATTATTTATTATGTCTTTGTTCAACCAAAAGGCTCTTTGGTTTTGGTTTTACCCCAAATTTAACAGATGAACTGTGTTATCTCTGCACAGAAGTTATTTTTACTCTTTAACTTGTGAAACTTAACTGCTTGCATGTTTAAAAGCAAACAAACTATTGCTTTCTGCCTCAATGCCACAAAAAACCTGGACCATCTGTAGCTCATCACTTTCTTGGTCAATTATAGATGAACAAAGTCCTGAAATACTGAATAGATAATCCATCAAATAAAACCAAGGGCATGAGGCTTTCTTAAAGCAATTTCCCAATCAAGGTAGTAACTGCTATTGTTTGATCATGCTCCCTGTTTTATTTCCTTGGGCATGAAATGGCACATGGAAAAGACATTAGCCTCCTGAGGGACTCAGTACGGTTGTTTCAGTTTCTTAGAGGAAGCTGAGTTAACATTTAAAAAAAAATGCCATGTTATACAGCAAAGGTTTTATAATTTCTGGTGGAGTAACTTCAGTAACTCTATGATTTCACTTAAAGAAACCTCAACATTGAAAAATTAAATTTCAATGAACACTATAAAAATTAGGTAGAACACACTGGCTTATAAATATAATTGGTTTTACATTATTATTAATATCTGGCTTTATTGTATTTTTATCATATTTTTATGTATACTAAACCATAATAATTTGCCATATTATATTTTTAACCAATACGGAAAATATGTGATTGTGCAGTGTTGAAGTTATAAAATATGTTTTGATGTGAGAATATGTTTTGGAAATTTGTTTGGGAATGGGATATTTTAGAAATCAAATATGATAATTTATAAAGGATAAAAGGGATTTCTGTGTTCCTAAGCCTTGCTTTATCACAGATAATTCCTGGATGGTATGGGCAAGTTCTGACTCTCTCCACTCTATGTTCACCAAACACCCTAATTTTCTAGTCTTCAAGCTCATCTTATTTATATTTTTTTGCACTTTGTACTTTTCCCTCTGTCTGTTATTCTTTGCCCTAGGAATTCTCATTGCTGACTGCTTACTGACAGTTAAGACCAAACTTGAAATTTGTTCCTACCATCACCACCAAATCAAAACTAGACTTTCAATCTTCTCTTGCCAACTGTTCTAAATCACATCAACCTGGATTTTCATCCCTCCTTTTTCCTTCTTTCCTCCTTTCCTCCCTTTCCTCCTTTTAGCATGTATCACTACTGAACTATCTTGTTTATTTGTTTCTACTTGCAGATCAGTCCTCTCCAACCACCCCCACCATATATACTCTCTGTATTTTTAACACTTTATTCCCAATACATAGAATGGTATCTGGTAAATAAATATTTGTTGAATAAATTAAAGAAAAGTAAACAAATAGATTCAAGCAAAGTTTCTTATACATCTTAAAGAGACAATAAAAATAAGATTTTCTCTGAATCTCCTATATTTGAATTATTCTGTGTATACAAATATATGATATTCTGGTTGGTATATAGTGGTGTCTAGTGTTTTAATTTACATTTATTCATAGAATTTTATTATTATTATTTTCTAGCTATTCTGGATTATCAGTTCTGGTTTTCTCCTTCACCTTACAGTTATTTAAAATAATTTCTGGTAATCTTGTTTTCAATTTCCAGATTATTTTGATGTTTGTTTATAACTGACTTTAATACTTCTCTCTCATTTTTATTCATTATGTCCATAAAATGTTTTCTGTATTAATTACCTTTTGAAATGTATGTAAATTAACTTTTGAAATGTGTGCAACATGTGGTTACCTTTGGTAAATCAATCTTCCTTTTGTCCCTAAAAAGTATTATTCCAATATAAAATAGGGTTTAAAATTTCCCTGTTGGTTCAATACTAATAATTATTATATTCACATTCTTTATGTTTTATTAACTTATTTTCTACTAAAGCAATGTTTGACAGTGATGAACAAAAGTATATACTAATACTGAATTTCCTTTTGTTTCTTTGTATAGTTTATGTAGATTTTTCATGATGTATTTTCATACTATGATATCTGGCTTTTAAGCATTCATGATATCAAATTATCCTTATGGATTATACATTTTGTACCTTTCTGTGTTTCATTTAACACTTGTTACCATGAATTTAAACTTGTCTGATATTTATATGAAAAAAATTTAGCTTCTTTTTTTAGTATTATCCTGATTTTTTCATCCATCCTTGTAATTTCAAACTTCTAAATCACTATCTTATATTATATAATGCAAAGATGGTTCTTCTTTATTGATTCAATAGGTAAGTTTATTCCATCTACATTTATATGGAAATTTTTTTGTTTGAATTCTGCTTCTTTATTTTATTATGTGAATTCTTGCTTTTAATGTTTTTGTATTTCATATTTTCTAATATATGGCATGGGTTTTATTGTTTCTCATTTATTTTTGCTTTGGTTTCTTTCTCAGTGTTTCCTCATTCAATTTCCTTTAGTAGTTACCTTTCTGCCTTTATAAAATATACTTACAAAACACATTTATCCACTTGTTAATTTTTAAGATTAGTACACAATTTTTTTTATTTTTCCACATTATCTCATTCTTTATACTTTCTATATTATGATTATTTTTTTCTAATTATTCTAAATTTTGGGATATATTCATTATGTTCTACAATAATAATTCCCATAACTAAATTTATATGAACTGAATTGTTTTAAAATATCTATATTTAGTGCCAATACCTTTTCTATAACATTACATGAACCTCTCAGAGAAAATCCCAAATTTAGCATCATTAACCAAGAATAATGATCTTTATTTATTAACTGAAGAGATAAGCCTAATTCACTAAGATCATAGTTTTTAAGCAAGCTATAGAAAGTCAATGAGAAACCATTTCTGGGATGACCATGCCATCCAATTTTCCAGAGACTGTTCTGGTTTTAGCACTAAAGTCTCATTTCTGAGGAACCTACTCAGTCTCAGGAAAACTAGCATCATTAGTCATCTTACCTTTGCCTCTGTGTAGTTATTGCACTTTGGTGGTGAGCCTGGCACAGCTGTTGACCATCAGGACCAGCAGTTAAAGTAGTGAAAGAATAAATAAGATGAAGGTCTCTATCAGTCCATCAACATGTCTAATGGCAATGATCTTCTACAAGTAAGGTCTACAGCTTCAAATCTATCTTCTAAATCCCACTCAAGTTTCTCCTCATGTCAACTCTAACCCAGTACCATAAAGAAAAGGAGATTCTGGGAAATGTAATTTCCATGCTGACCACATCAACACTGGACAAGCCAGCACACCTAAGAAAAAGGAAGGGGATAAATAAGAGTAAATGAGCATTAGGGATACAAGGAAAGATATTTATAATTCTAGAGTTTATTGTTTCATAATTTCAGAAGTACAATGATTTTGGATAATAAAAAATGTCAGCATGCGATAGGGAATTTGGGAAGATAATGTGTAGTTGAGCTAAAGTGTCCGGGATTGAGAAGGTCAAGGAAATGACAGGTAGAATTGATTCACGTGATTACTAATTTCATCTTGAAACAAAAATATTGTGAACAATGAGTGAAAGCTAATTGTATAATGGATAAAAAATGGTGATTAGGAGGGGTTAAGACACATAATATGATGGAGAGACCATCACCAATGAGGATGCAAGAGACCACAGATTCCTTTCCTCCAAATCTAAAAGAATAAACAACTTTCCCTCGAGAGGGGCAGCGTTCTCAGCATGGGTCTGCTTCTTGGCAAATGTTGAAGGAAATTTTTAGTGCATCTGTAAATAAAATTCTTAGTCATGAAACAGGCATTCTTGCATACATAATAGAAAAAGTTGGATGGAAGCCTGTCATTGAGATGTTGGATCAGAAGTGATTAAACACTAAGGACATTTAACTGTATGAAAATATATACAATTAAAAGGCTTATGACTCTATCAATGATCAAGGATAACTGAAATGTTAGACATAATTTCTTCGTCTAAGCTTAAGTTTTTAAAAAGATAATAGTGATAAATTAAATGGGAATAACAACATTTTTCCTGGTAGATGAGGAGACACTTAGAATGATAAGGACTCTTCTGTTGCCTCTCGGGATTCTACACTGCAGATAGATCTTGTATCTGCTGGTTGAACAACTTTTATTCCTCTGAAATGAGTCAGTGTTGGTCTGGACTAATTAAGTGAGCTCTAGGAAGGGACACATAACTTACAGGAATTGTCTGTACTTAAAAGAGAGAGAGAGACAGTATCCTTCTGGCTGATTATCTTAGTGTTTGTATAGATCTATCAACAAAAGCCATAGTCACAAGGTCTGGCTTCTGTCTACTATGGAAAGAAGAAAATCCACTATGATTCCATAAAAGCTAGATAGCCTGCTAAGAAGAGGATTTCTAGATATGTAGAATATTGGGACGTGTGTCTAAGTTAAAGAAACTTTAATGGAAGTAAAGTCCTAGGCCTAGTAGCTTTGAATCTGAAAGGGCAGAAAGGCCATTGTCTTGGGTAGAGTGGCTTTTGAGGTTGTGCAGTATCCTGGTGAAAATGAAAAGTTATTCCCCAAATGGATGCCTTAGATCAATATTTTTCACAATATATGTTGGTGTATAACATAAGCAAAGTACAAAGACTGTAAGACTGGAGCTCCATGAATAAAACACAGCAATGTATCTACTACCAAGATCAAGATATAAAACAGTACCAGCACCTCAGAGGACTTCTTTGTGCCTTATCCCACTCATTAATATTCAAAGGTAACCAATCTCCTGATTACAAAACAATATCCCTCATGAACATAGGCACAAAAATATTCAATCAAAAACAGTAAATCCAATACAGCAATATTTAACGATATAATATATCATGACCAAGCAGGTAGAATAAGCAGATATACAGAATAAGTTAAATATTTGATTGTAATGTTTATGTAATCACCAACATGCTAAAGAAAAGGAAAAACAACAACAACAACAACAAAAAAAACTATGGTTGCATCAATAGATGCAGACAATTTTTTGACATATTCAACATTGAGTTATGATAACAGACTCTTAACAAATTAAGAATTAAAGGGAATTAACTTGATAAAAGCTATTTACAAAAACAATTCCAGCTAATATTATATTTAAATGATGAAAGTCTAAAAACATATTCAGTATATCAGGAACAAAGCAAAGATATCTTCTTTCACTCTACTTAATAGGGTAGTGGAGTTCCTAGCCAGTGAAGTCAGGCAAGAAAACACAGGAGCATAAAGATTTGAAAGAAAGAAATAAAAATGTCTATATCCACAGAAGATGATTTTCTACATGTAAGAATAAAGAATCTACACAAAAGTTAATGAGACTGGGTTTCCCTGGTGGTGCAGTGGTTGAGAGTCCGCCTGCCGATGCAGGGGACACGGGTTCATTCCCCGGCCCAGGAGGATCCCACATGCCGTGGAGAGGCTGGGGCCATGAGCCATGGCCACTGAGCCTGAACGTCCAGAGCCTCTGCTCTGCGGTGGGAGAGGCCAGAACGGTGAGAGGACTGCCTACCGCAAAAAAAAAAAAAACAAAAAAACCCCAAAAAAACAAAGTTAATGAGACTGAGTTAGCAAGGCTAGAGAATACTAGATTAATATTCATTTTTATATACTCTCAAGGAACTATAGGAAATTGATCTATAAAATATTATTCATTATAATAATACCCATAAACATAGAATACTTATGCATAAATCTAACAAAACACTTGCAAGGTATATCTTCTCTAAATACAAAATATTGTATATTGTTATTAAATACCTAAAAAAGTGAAGCTATATACTGTATTCATGGATCAGAAGACATAATATTGTCAACATGTCAAATTGCTCTAAATTGATCTACAAATTCATTGCAAACCCAAAGTCACAGCAGGATTTTTGTTGTAGAAATCAACAGGCTGATTTAAAAATGCAAATAGGAAGGACAAGAATATGTGAAATAATTTCGTGAAAGAAGAATAAAGTTGGAGGACTCAAATTATTACTGAAAATATTACTATTTATATTCACTAAAAAGTCACTATCAAGGCAGTTTGAAAAGCTTTTAAAAAGGTCCTAGAAGAGGGCTGACAAACTTTTCCTGTAAAGGGTCAGATAAAAAATATTTTAGATTTTGCAGGCCAAAGTCTCTTTCACAATTCAACTCTGACATAGTAGCATGAAAACAATCATAGTTGTTATGTAAACAAATGAGAGTGGCTTTGTTCTATTCAACTTTACTGGCAAAAACCAGTGGCAGGCCATAACTGGCCCATGGGTCATAGTTTAGTAAAACCTGAGATAGATAATCCAAAAATATATCCACATGTATGTGGTCAATTGATTTCCAACAAAGGTGTAATGTATGTCAATGGAAAATGGACAGTCTTCAACAAACAGTACTTAAAAAATTGGCAACCATGTGCAAAAAATGTCCCATAATTATAACCATAATTTGCACTACATATGCATACATTGAATCATTCTTTGCACCATAAACATACGTTAATTCAAATGGATCATAGGTAAATTTCTCAAATAAGCTGATTAAAAATTGCTCGTAGACTTTAATGTAAAACTAAAGGTTAAAAAAAAAAATTCTAGGGCTTCCCTTGTGGCGCAGTGGTTGGGAGTCTGCCTGCTGATGCGGGGGACGCGGGTTCGTGCCCCGGTCCGGGAGGATCCCACATGCCGCGGAGTGGCTGGACCCTTGGGCCATGGCCGCTGAGCCTGCGCGGCCGGAGCCTGTGCTCTGCAGCGGGAGAGGCCACAGCAGTGAGAGGCCCGCATATCGCAAAAAAAAAACAAGAAAAAAAACAAAAAAAAAAAAACAAATTTCTAGAAGAAAATATGAGAAAATCTTTGTGATTTGAGTTACCACATACTTCTTTGATAGGAAGTGACACCATAAAATAAGCCATAAAAGAAGATAATTAATAAATTGGACTTTGCCAAAACAAAACACTCCTGCTCTTTGAAAGACTTCATTAAGAAATTGTTTATAAGGTCACAACTGGAAGAAAATATTTGTCAACATATATCTTATCAATGACTCATATCAGGAATACATTCTTTTAAAAATAAAAAGAAAAATACCTCTTGAAACCCAATATTAGGAAAACAACCTAATAAAAAAAATATTTGGGCAAATAACTTGAATAGACTTTTCAGCAAAGAAAATGTTTGGATTGCAAACACGCACGTAAGAAGAAGAATCATCATCATTCATCATTGGGAAATGTAAATTTATGCCACTGTGAAATACCACTACACAACTATTACAGTGCCTAACTTTTTTTTAAAAGAAAAAATTATATTACAAAGTATGGGTGAAGATGTGAAGGAAACAAATATTCTATATTGTTTATGAGAATGTAAAAGTATACGGCCAATGTGGAGAACAAAGTGGTATATTCTCATAAAGTTAGCGTGCAATTAACACACATGTAAGCAAGGAATTGTCTAGATTGAGGCAGCTCTATGCTTAATCCCCAAGAATGCCTGGAATCTGGAACTGACCCTTAGCCAAAATTAGAATACGGCTAGCTAGTTTTTTTTTGTTTTTTTTTTTTTTTTGCCGTACACGGGCCTCTCACTGTTGTGGCCTCTCTCCCGTTGCGGAGCACAGGCTCCGGACGCGCAGGCTCAGAGGCCACGGCTCACGGGCCCAGCCACTCCACGGTATGTGGGATCTTCCCGGACCGGGGCACGAACCCGTGTCCCCTGCATCGGCAGGCGGACTCTCAACCACTGCGCCACCAGGGAAGCCCTAGCTAGTGTTTTTAATACAACCTTTAAAGTCAAAACTCTCCTAGAGGCACTTTGTACTATCTTGTCAACATTGTTTAGTGATGGACTGGTTTTCACTACATGATCATTGAGATATGAAGGCCCTTCTGTGAAACTGTGTCTTGCACAGTTTCACAAACTGTGTTTGTGAAACTGGGATGCATTGCTCATTACTTTGTGGTTCATAATCCAAAAATAAGGTGAGCCTATGTGACTAATAAAGAACCCTGGGGAGCGGCCCCCGTGAATTTTTGGAGTGTTCTATGATTGTCTACACTTTCTTTTTACCCACTATAGTATATCCTTGGCCTTTATTAAAACTTTATGCAAGTATATTGTGAGGAGTGCATAAGTCCTTTGAATTATCCAATCCCAAAGGATGGGTTGCAGTTCACGCTGTGAGAGGGATAAACTGAAATAACCCTTAACTCTAATTAAGATGATGGGGAGGGATTTGTTTGTGAGAAAGAAAAAGAGGAAAGAGGTGGTTGAGAAACTTTGTTGGCAGAATGGCTTCCTGGTTGCCCTTGATTTGAGGCTGCTCAACAACTGTGATTACTGATGGAAGCATATTAGTCGTACTTGCCGTTGGCAAATTCATGGCTGGCTAATGTATTAGAAAAAAAAATCAGGCACATAGAAGGTGAGCAAATAATACTGTATGCTAGCTGCTTCTGTCTGTTTTGGTGAAATGGAAAGTAAAAGAAAAATAGCTCCAGGTTTCCAGAGCCACCTTGTTATGGCTGATGGTTCAGTCTAAAAAGGGGAGAGATGTGACCTTAAAGGGGCAGATACCTCTTTTGACCAGAATGCAATCTGTCTGACTGATAATCAATACAAATATAGTATGGTGTACATGTGCACAGAATATAGAAATTATAGGAATATAGGAATATTCAGTCAATAGTTAAATTACTTTGTGGTCTCCCTGGGCAAACTCCTGCTGAGATATTTTACTGAGCCTCTTTTGAAATATATTTTATAAATTAGTGATAAAGAAGCAACTTCTTGGGCTTCCCTGGTGGCGCAGTGGTTGAGAGTCCGCCTGCCGATGCAGGGGACATGGGTTCGTGCCCCGGTCCGCGAAGATCCCACATGCCGCGGAGCGGCTAGGCCTGTGAACCGTGGCTGCTGGGCCTGCGTGTCCGGAGCCTGCGCTCCACAACGGGAGAGGCCACAGCAGTGAGAGGCCCTCGTACCGCAAGAAAAAAAAAAAAAAAAAAAAAAGAAGCAACTTCTTTTGATTGAGATACTGTCAGTTGGAAGGGCTTGTTCAGTCTTTCTCAGGGTCCACAGTTAGATGCAGCTTTTTCAGAAATATGGATAAGTGGACAAACTCCCAACTGAGTGGAACAAAGATAGATTTCAAACATAGGCCTTGACAAGTTAATTGTCCTATTCTCCCTTTTGATACTTATAGATTCTTTTTCTAAGGCTGGTAAAATATTGAGAATGCAATCAACATTGGACTTTTATACGATGCTAGTAAAGTTTCCCATAATTCTATGCCTTTGACCCAAGTAATACTTGATGCTTTGATAAAAGAGATTCTCAACTCCTTATGAGACTCTGTTGTTGGGAGCGGGGACATGCAGTAGGGAGAATAATGTGAGGATCTTTTTGCCAGTCTCCTTGTACAACTCCAACCAATGGGGTTGAATGATGAGAAAGTGTTTAATATTACTCATTTATCTTCTCTTTTTTTCATTTTATTGCTAATTAGCCATCTAAACATTGTTGAAGTTACGAAAATTTTAATAGATTGTTATAAGACATTAGTAATCTAGCTGTCCCAACAACAACTCAAAACATTAAAGGATTTTAATGTATTAATTTAGCCTGACTTTGAATTTTGATGATGTTAGAAGAAACTTCAGGCCCTTCAGAACCCGTGATTATTAAAATGAGTGTTAGGTAAGAGAGCGGATTATGATTCCAAGTGACAGGACCAAAGATCTCTTGGTGAAATTCACAGTAGGGGATCTGAGGTCATTTGCATAAGTATGGATAAAGTGGACTGAGGATTGTGAAGAAACTTCATAGGGTCTGTTGAATGCTCATGCTGATTAGCCTGACCAAAGTACAGGTCCCAGCAAAAATGGTAAACTTCTTATATAACTTCAATTGGAGTTAACAGAAACATTATTTCAACAACAAAAAATACATTGTCTTTGACAGCTCCAAAGGTATTGTTTGAGATGTTTGGTTTCTGGAGAAATCCCATATCACATCTGGGATTCTATTAGTTTCTAGTCACAAGGTTACCAGAAGAAATGAATTTAAGGAGGCTCTGAACAACAGAAGTCTTTGTTGAAGTCTCTAAGAGACACTGCTCAATCCCTTTGTTTCTTACGGCCCCCCCATGCTCCAATAATATTGGAAGTTTCTACCATGTTCAATCATGCTGATTTGAGCGTTGGACAGAAATCTGTTTGACTTCCTGTGGAATACATATTTTCTAACTCTTCTTTTTTTTTAGTTCTGTCAATTTTCCTTTATAAAATTGTTACTGGGAATATATCAATTTATAATTATTTTATCTGACTCATGATTTAAGACTATAATGTGAAATGCCTTCTTTACAATGGTATGACTCGTCATTCTTCATCTAATGAGATAGGTACGTCAGCTTTTTCCTGATCCTTTTTTTTTTTTTTTTTTTTTTTTTGCGGTACTCGGGCCCCTCACTGTTGTGGCCTCTCCCGTTGCGGAGCACAGGCTCCGGATGCGCAGGCTCAGAGGCCATGGCTTACGGGCCCAGTCGCTCCGCGGCACGTGGGATCTTCCCGGAGCGGGGCACGAACCCGTGTCCTCTGCATCAGCAGGCAGACTCTCAACCACTGCACCACCAGGGAAGCCCCCTGATCTATTTTTGCATGCTGCATAGTTTTCCATACTCTAACTTATGTCATCTGCTGTTAAGAAACATAGACTTTGTTTTACTTTCCTACTAAAAGTTACTTTTCTATAATACTTGGAATATTTGCTCTGTTTACGTATTGTGTAATCATTGCTGTATTTAGTTTAAATCTATTAGCTTTCTTTTGGTTTCTACTTGTTGCTGCTTGTCTTTGTTGTTTCTATTTTGCTTTTTATTTATTTTGGATTAATCAAGATTTTCTTTTAAATAATTTAATTTTTCCTATTATTTTGTTAGTTATACACGAATTTATACTTTTCTAGTATACTCTATAATTGACAGTAGACTTCTCAGTGGCTGCTTCAGATTTTTATTCTAAACATTTTGTGAAAAATGGAAAGATATGAAAATGTTAGCTTTGTTTTCACCCTTGATTTTGGGCTATAATTAATAGGTATTTTAATTTCACATATAGTTAAAGGTATACATTAGACTATTGTTATTAATATTATAGTTTCTTTGATACATTTATTTACTTATTTATTTTTGGCTGTGTTGGGTCTTCGTTACTGGGTGCAGACTTTCTCTAGTTGCAGTGAGTGGGGGCTACTATTTGTTGTGGTGCACAGGCTTCTCATTACGGTGGTTTCTCTTTGTTGCAGAGCATGGGCTGTAGACACATGGGCTTCAGTAGTTGTGGCACATGGGCTCAGTAGTTGTGGCTCACGGGCTCTAGAGCACAGGCTCAGTAGTTGTGGCACACGGGCTTAGTTGCTCCACGGCATGTGGGATCTTCCCAGACCCGGGCTCGAACCCATGTCCCCTGCATTAGCAGGCAGCTTCTTAATCACTGTGCCACCAGGAAAGTCCCTATTAATATTATAGTTTTAAACAGTGATCTGTTTTGATAATTATCCACAAATATATATTTTTCAATGTCATCATTTCTTTTGAAGTCTATCTGAAATAATTCTCTCTTTTTTAAAAAATAAGTGTATTTATTTTATTTTTGTTTGCATTGGGTCTTCATTCCTGCTCACGGGTTTTTCTCTAGTTGCGGCGAGTTGGGGACTACTCTTTGTTGCGGTGCACAGGCTTCTCATTACAGTGGCTTCTCCTGTTGCAGATCACAAGGTCTAGGCATGTGGGCTTCAGTAGTTGTGACACATGAGCTCTAGAGTGTAGGCTCAGTAGTTGTGGTGCATGGGCTTAGTTGCCCAGTGGAACTGGGCCAGGGCACAAACCTGTGTCCCCTGCATTGGCAGGTGGATTCTCAACCACTGCGCCACCAGAGAAGCCCTGGAATCATTTTCTCTTCATCGTCAGGAACTCTCTTTAGTATTTCTTTTAGTACAGGTTTACTGACAAATTCTATCAATTTTTTGTGTGTGTTTGTGCTGACACAAACACACATAGTTTTGGAGCCCATTTTTTCAAAAATGTTGAAGGATTTTATGTTGAAAAATTTTTCTTTACTCATAAAGATTTTTTAAAATGTTTCTTCTGGCTTCTATAATTTCTTTTTAAAGTTAACTGTCAGTTTTAATTTTACTCTTAAAGTAATAATGATATTTTATTCTTTCTAGATGCTTTCAATTTCAAGATCTTCTCTTTGAATATAATTTTCCACTCTTTAACTTTATACACCTATATTTAATTATGACCTGACAGTAATTTAATTAAATATAATCTATATTTGGTTATATTTTATCTTGATTGAATTTTGCTGGGAGGCTCATCACTTCAATCCAATCATGAATTCATTAGGCAGGGCTTGGTTGATGTTCTAATCATACCCATTGCACATCTGGCTCATTTTTGTTTCTCGTGCTGTACCCTCAGATTTTTAAATTAGAATCTAACAGATTCTAATCTTCAGTTTCTCAGATGTGCCGTTCTTGATTAATATTAATTAATATCAAATAATCTACTTACTCTCTTTGCTTCCACAGATCTCTGGAGTGTATAAACATAAATAAAAATATACACACACTTATTAAATATATATACATTTCTGTGTAAATTACCACTTATAATTTTAATCATTAATATATTTTCATATAATTTTATACACATGTAATTATACCTACCTCTTCCTAGTTTTTGCAGTAGAAGCATTTGTCTATTATGCTCAAATATATCCTTCTTATAAGCAGACCATACAATTCTGGGCTAATATTTTGAAAACAACAATATCAACAAACTGACCCCAATGGCCCAAATTTTGTGTGTAAATAATCACACAATGGAATATATTTTGAATAGCATCAATTTTTTTGTGGCTGTTCTAGAAATATTATCTTTTACTTGCTGCTTTTCATTTGCTAGATTAATAAATTCAGGAATATATGTGTATGTTTACATACCTGGCTATATTCTGATTTGGGCTATGGGTAAAAAAATGTGTGAAATTTATTACCCAAATTCATTTAAATAGTAAATACTCATTAATAATCCTACACTTATTAATAGTCTTTCTTTACCCCAAACACTGGTGTACAGTGTTTCACATAATAACAAGCTTGTTTTAAAGCAACCTTACTTAATTGGAACTATTAAGAAGTTTCTGAATAATACTAAATTTGTTTCTCTGGAGAATCAATCTGATAAAATAGTACAGTATACTACAGTAAAATTGGTATTGTTCAATATCAAAGATATGATTTTGGGGAAAATATCGAGTTGAGTCTGTGAGTTTTTAAAAGCTGGAAAAATTACCACACGTGTCTTTACCATTGGCTTCAGAGACAAAATTAATGAAAGCCCCATTACCCAGCTTTGCTTTTCCTTACTTTAATAAGAGGTAAAGTACTAAAGAAATAGTTATATCAAAAGCCAATGGCAACTAAATTAATATAATATCCCTCTAGTTATCAACTGTTAGATTTTCTGAAAACTTGTGATAATAGGATCATTTTTAGCTATTCATTCTAATAAAGATAAAAATGTGGCTTAAAAGATGTAAAAAGTGAACCTATTGGATCAAAAAATAATTCTCTTGGTTAAAATAGACTTCAGGAGGAAAAAATCCTTAATTGATGTTATATATGAGAAAATGTAAGTGCTTGTCAAATTTAAATGTTCAAAGATGTCTAATAAATACATATTTATAGAAAAGTTTTATTAGACTAGAATAAAAATTCAAATCCCTACAGAGGTTGCTACAGATATGAATTATTAGGCTTAAAGAAGCCATGTATATTCTTCAATCATTTCAAAATTAGTAATGGCTGAAGATCATATAAAGTTGATGTCCTTGTTGTTATTCAATTTTTTTCCTTTTTTATATTGACAAATTTCTATTTTTTTTACTATTATCTGTTTATGTATCATAAAGAGAAGGCACCCTTAGTTAAAAATTAATATTATCACTTTTCCTATCTCTCCAATATTACAACATTCTTTAATTCTATATTTATGTTAAATTCAACATACTAATTTTATTAATAGGTTTTTAACAATCAATATTTATACTCATATTTACCCTTTATGTTGCTCTTTAATTCCTTCCTTCCTGCAGTATTTTGGTCTGGTATTATTTTCTTTCTTCCTGAATGACTCTTTTTGGACTTTCTCTTAGTTCAGTTCTGCTAATGTTGAAGGCTTACAGCTTTTATTTGGCAGAACATGTATTTATTTTGACCTCGTTTTGGGGGGCGGGTATAGAGTTCTTTATACAATTTACCTTAAAGATGCCACCCATAAACTTCTGATTTTCAACATTTCTGAAATTTAGTTTTGAATTTTTATTTTTGTTTCTTTAAAGATAGCATGGTATTTCTCCTTTTCTTGGAAGATATTTCTCTTTGCCTCTGGTTTTCTTTGTATTTATTCTGATTGATATTTGCACAGCTTCTTGAATCCATTTGTGAATTTTGGGATGCTGTCAGCTACTACATTCTTAAATACTGCTTTAGTCCTATTCACTCTCTCTCTCTCTCTCTCTCTCTCTCCCTCTTTCCACCCCTCTTCTGGGACTTCATTTAAGAATATGAAAGAGTTTTTCACTGTGTCCCTTATAGCTCAATCTCACACTCTTTTTCTTCCTATTTGCATCCTTTTCTTATCTGTGCTTCAATCCAGATATTTTTCTGACCTGTCTCTCAGTTTATTTATATTCTGTTCTGCTATAATGAACTTGCTTTTAAATCTATCTGTTGAGTACTTTCTTTTGGTTATTGTATTTTCTGATTCTACAATGTGCATTTGGATTTTTGTGTGTGTGTGTGTGACATATTTCAATTATCTGATGCTATTTACCTTCAACTTCTATTTTAATGTATTATTCTCTATTTTTGTAAACAGGTTAACCTTAACCACTTTAAAGATGTGTCTAAAAATTCTGAAGTCTAGATCATCAGGATAGTTCTGTTTCTTTTCTTTTGGCTTTAGGTCAGTTGATGCTCTCTTACGCAGTGTGATTATTTCTTTTGACCTAGAGAATTAACTTTTCCCTTTGCTAGGAAGATAGAGTGACTAATCACCTTAATTCAATCCCGACAAAAATGACTAAAAGTTGTATTACACTTTGGATTAATCTCTACTCTCTCTGGATCATGTCTGATCCTCAAGCATAGCCTTTCAGTAGTTCCATCTGAGCCTGGGGTGTTATGCAACTCTGATGTGTACCCAAACTGCACTGTGATTCAGGTCCCTCAAGTACCTGTTTGCTATCTTTTGTGTCTTAAAAATTGCTATGTGACTTTTTTCCTCTGATTCTTAGTATCAGACCATTCCTGCAGGACTTTGCTGAGATCATTAGCCTCTTGCTCTGTTCTTAGAATTGGAAAATGTCCTGAGGGACTGCTGCAGTATGTCATACCATATTTTACCACAACTCCCTTTTTCTTAGAATTGTGTTCTCTCAAGGCCTTGTTACCTTAGAAGATCTCTGATGCCTTCAAGTATAATTAATTTGTTTATTTATTACTTTTTCTTATCAATGAGTTTCTCTTATTCCCTTTAGGACAGTTGGTCTGCTGCAAGATAATCCATCTTTTCCAAAAGCAGAATTATAATATTCTTGTAAGTTGCTCAAACCATTTAAATTATAATTTAAGTAATCTTTTACAAACAATATTTTATTGTCAACTTTGAGGACAAGATGTTTGGATGTCTATCTGCCATCAGAATTATGTCTCAACTATTCTCAATTGCAAGTGACCGGGTAAAAAGTCTCAACCAAATTTGAGGAAATAACATAAGTACGCAAATTTCTCATGAGATAAGTTATTATGCTGAAAGAAGAGTTCATGACATATTCCTGAATAATTTGCCTTTCTTCCTAAATAAAAATTATTCTTTGTAAAGAATAAATGTACATATATCTTAAAATAATTTGGCAAATAGTAATTAGTTACCATCTAAAGAACTACAATTTTTAAAGAGTTCTGAAATCTATTAGGAAAAAATAATTTGTGTTAGATCTCTACCTCACACCATATATAAAAATAAACTTTAGCCATTCTAAATATCTGAAAATAACAAAAATTAAGTGAAAATACAGAGGGCATGAGATAATAGTTTAAGACTTACTGTGTGGAGGTCTTCCTAAGTAAGAAAGGAAATCCAGAAACCATCATATACAAAAGTGATAGATGCAGCTATACAAATTACCCATATGTATACCTTTTCCAACCTTTGGTGTCATGGTTGCTTGATCTCTGAACTTCTGGGAGTATTTTTATCCTCTTTACTGTTGACACTTGTTCCCAAAGTCATATAATCAAATTCTCAGCACCAAAAACTAATTCCCCAAATCTCAACTTCTCAAGTAATTTCTGGACACACAACTGAAATAATTTCTCAAATTCGTTGTGACATCAAACCAATTAATTCTATTTTATCTTCACTATTTCTACAACTCTGACTTTCTTGATGTTGCAAGAAAATGTTTCTGATCTACCCTTTTTAGATACGTCTTTGTAAATTGTTTCAAAACATTTTTGCCACATTGCTCTGTAATAATCAAATGACAGAGTGAATTTACTTTTCTATGCTATTACTCTTCAGTTTCTCCAAAGTTCAAAAAATCTCAAAGGAAAATAACCTAGACACTTGAAAAAATAGTTCAGATTTCTGGATTTCATTATTTAAAAAATCAACTGACAGAAATAGAACTATGAATGTTTTCTCTGTGTCTGCACTGAGCATCATTGATGGAGACAACTTCATACTCTATACATTGAATTCACGTTAAATTAGTAAACCCACACCTCAAACAGGATCTCAATGTTGCCTAGTCTTAAAAACTTATAACCTTACAATAAGTGTGGGTTTCTATGCTTAAAGTTATATGTCTGTATCAGTGAAGATGCCCTAGGGTAGCAGAACGATAGGATTCGTATATATACATATTTAGCCCTCTGTATGCCTAGACAATGGAACCTGCAGATATAGAGAGCTGATTCTATGCCATTTTATATAAGGGATTTGAGCTTCTGCAGATTTTGGTATCATCAGGGTTTTGGAAAAAATCCCCCATGAATACCTAGGGACACCTGGAAATAGAGATAGAAGGAGGATTAATTTTTATTTTTAGGAATTGGCTGATATAATTGTGGGGGTTGGTAAATTTGAGACTTGTAAGGCTGGCCAACAGGACAGAAATTCATGTAACAATTGATGTTGCAGTCTTGAATCTGAAATCTACAGGGCAGGCCATCAGGCTGGAAACTCAAGCATGACTTTTATGTTTCAAACTTAAGTCACAATTCCTTCTTCTTCAGAAAAGCTCACTTTTTGCTCTTAAGGTTTTCAACTGATTGAATGAGGTACACCCACTTTATGGAGGATAATCTGGTTTACTTAAAGTTAACTGATTGTAAATATTGATCATACCTATTTACCTTCACAGCAACATATAACCTAGTGTTTGAGCAAAAAAACTGGGTATCATAGCCTAGCCTACAGCATATAAAATTAAGCATCACAATGTGTCTTCTCTCTCTCTCTCTCTCTCTCTCTCTCTTTCTTTCACTCACATACGTAGTTATAATTTATAACTATTCCAGGCCTTCTCCTATAATGTGTATATGATATAAGTATAAATATGGAGGAATATATTACATTGTAATTGGTGTGTTTTAATGAGAGAGAGAGAGATGGGTATATGCATGAAACCAAAGGTTACCTGATAATTGTACACATTCCTAAAATTGTAACAATATATATTATATATACACACATATCTAATTTATATATATGACATGTAATCTGTAACTTATAATAAAGCATAATATATCACAGTATAATGTGATACTGTATAATATGTATCATATAATTATATGCAGTCATCCTTCAGTGTCCACAGGGGATTAGTTCCAGGACTCCATGGATACCAAAATCTGTGGATGCTCAAGTGCCTCATATAAAATGACATACTATCCACAGGTTCTGCTTCTGGGATTCTGCAGCTATGGATGGCCAGCTGGATTATATATCACTTTCTTTCCCCAAACAGAAATTAATAGTTTATGTTTTCCATAAAAATTGCAAAGAAATATTTTTGAAAACTAGATAAATAATGATTCAAACTTTTCTTCTGAAAAAATTAACTGAATTGAGCAGGTAAAATGTATTATGAATAAACAAGAATTATCATTGGTTATTTTTCTGTTAAATATTTAAATAAATTTTAGAACAATGATCATAAAAGATGATGTTAATATAATGGAATAAAAATATTTTGAAGAGAAAAAAATTATTAAGCCCAGTGTTGAAATTATAATTTTATTGCATTTGGAAAGCACAGAAATAAGGTAACTTCAATGAACTCCTAATGTTTATTTTTTAAACTTTCCTTTTTAATTAGCTTCAAATTGGGGAAAATAAAAGAATTTCATTATAAAATTGGTTAAATGTAGAAGATTATATTTCAGTGGCAGTATGGATTGATGGCTGCTTGTTATGCCAATCTAGACAGTCACACATCTTGGAAAACTTAATTGACACATTCCAACCCAAATCACTTTTAATTGTTTGACAGATGTCTGTATTTAGAATTTCCTTGTGTACATCCCACTAATAATTTTTTTTTAAACAGCACTTTAAATTAAGTATATTTTTTTGTTTTTTTTAAACATCTTTATTGTAGTATAATTGCTTTACAATGGTGTGTTAGTTTCTGCTTTATAACAAAGTGAATCAGTTATACATATACCTATGTCCCCATACCTCTTCCCTCTCATGTGTCCCTCCCTCCCACCCTCCCTTTCCCACCCCTCTAGGTGCTCACAAAGAACAGAGCTGCTCTCCCTCTGCTATGCAGCTGCTTCCCACTAGCTGTCTATTTTACATTTGGTAGTGTATATATGTCTATGCCACTCTCTCACCTTGTCCCAGCTTATCCTTCCCCCCACACCCATATCCTCAAGTCCATTCTCTAGTAGGTCTGTATCTTTATTCCCATCTTGCCCCTAGGTTTTCATGACCATTTCATTTTTTTTTTTAGATTCCATATATATGTGCTAGCATATGGTATTTGTTTTTCTCTTTCTGCCTTACTTCACTCTGTATGACAGACTCTAGGTGCATCCACCTCACTACACCTAACTTATTTGTTTTTTTTTATGGCTGAGTAATATTCCATTGTATATATGTGCCACATCTTCTTTATCCATTCATCTGTTGATGGACACTTAGGTTGATTCCATGCCCTGGCTATTGTAAATAGAGCTGCAATGAATATATTGGTACATGACTTTTTTTGAATTATGGTTTTCTCAGGGTATATGCCCAGTAGTGGGATTGCTGGGTCATATGGTAGTTCTATTTTTAGTTTTTTAAGGATGGTCCATACTGTTCTCCATAGTAGCTGTATCAATTTATATTCCCACCAAGAGTGCAAGAGGGTTCCCTTTTCTCCACACCCTCTCCAGCATTTATTGTTTGTAGATTTTTTGATGTTGGACATTCTGACCGATGTGATATGATATCTCATTGTAGTTTTGATTTGCATTTCTCTAATGATTAATGATGTTGAGCATTCTTTCATGTGTTTGTTGACAATCTGTATATCTTTTCTGGAGAAATGTCTGTTTAGGTCTTCTGCCCAATTTTGGATTGGGTTGTTTTTTTTGATATTGAGCTGCATGAGCTTCTTGTATGTTTTGGAGATTAATCCTTTGTCAGTTGCTTCATTTGTAAA
Organism: Lagenorhynchus albirostris; assembly: GCF_949774975.1. Lineage (NCBI taxonomy): Eukaryota > Metazoa > Chordata > Mammalia > Artiodactyla > Delphinidae > Lagenorhynchus > Lagenorhynchus albirostris. Next base: position 39,891,898 of record NC_083112.1, on the reverse strand, counting down.
TATTTTCTCCCATTCTGAGGGTTGTCTTTTCATCTTGATTATGGTTTCATTTGCTGTGCAAAAGCTTTTAAGTTTCACTAGGTCCCATTTGTTTATTTTTGTTTTTATTTCCATTTGTCTAGGAGCTGGGTCAAAAAGGATCTTGCTGTGATTTATATCATAGAATGTTCTGCCTATGTTTTCCTCTAAGAGTTTGATGGTGGCTGGCCTTACATTTAGGTCTTTAATCCATTTTGAGTTTATTTTTGTGTATGGTGTTAGGGAGTGTTCTAATTTCATTCTTTTATATGTAGCTGTCCAGTTTTCTAAGCACCACTTATTGAAGAGACTGTGTTTTCTCCACTGTATATTCTTGCCTCCTTTATCAAAGATAACGTGACTGTATATGCGTGGGTTTAAATCTGGGCTTTCTATCCTGTTCCATTGATCTATATTTCTGTTTTTCTGCCAGTACCATACTGTCTTGGTTACTGTAGCTTTGTAGTATAGTCTGAAGTCAGGGAGCCTGATTCCACCACCTCTGTTTTTCTTTCTCAAGATTGCTTTGGCTATTCTGGGTCTTTTGTGTTTTCAAACAAATGGTGAAATTTTTTGTTCTAGTTCTGTGAAAAATGCCAGTGGTAGTTTGATAGGGATTGCATTGAATCTATAGATTGCTTTGGGTAGTAGAGTCATTTTCACAATGTTGATTCTTCCAATCCAAGAACATGGTATATCTCTCCATCTATTTGTATCATCTTTAATTTCTTTCATCAGTGTCTTATAATTTTCTGCATAGAGGTCTTTTGTCTCCTTAGGTAGGTTTATTCCTAGATTTATTCCTGTTAATTTAGTGTATAGGAATGCCAGAGATTTCTGTGCATTAATTTTGTATCCTGCTACATTACCAAATTCATTGATTAGCTCTATCCGTTTTCTGGTAGCATCTTTAGGATTTTCTATGTATAGCATCATGTCATCTGCAAACAGTGACAGCTTTACTTCTTCTTTTCCAATTTATATTCCTTTTATTTCCTTTTCTTCTCTGATTGCTGTGGCTAAAACTTCCAAAACTATGTTGAATAATAGTGGTGAGCCCACTAATAATCTTTGATTAACAAATTAATTAAATCTACACTAGTTAAACCACACACACCTTGAAACCACTGCTGAAACAAGCCACTATTACTTTTCAGTGTGTGTTTGGTTGAAAATCTTCTGAGTTCATTCATTCATGGGCATGCAGATGCCTATGAAACATGGGTTCATGAGTAAAAGGAGCAAATCTAAAATGGAAGTGGGTAAACAAACAATGAACAGAGGAACTATATGCATTTCATTTGGTTTTATATTCTTACATCACTATCCAGCCACATTCAAGAGAATATCTAATTCTACATTTTACTACAATAGTACTACAGTACAATAGTGCATTATTTCTGTGTTTGTACTGGTATGAGATATTTGTTGTACAATTATAAGGTTAGGGTAATGTAAAAACTTTTTAAAAAGTCTGCCCAGTGACTTTTCCATTAAAAAAAAAAAAAGCAAGACTTCCATGTTTGAAGAATACAGAAGCTGGTAAAATGAGGTTTTCACTCTCATTTTAAAGGGGATGATTATAGAAGCATGATATTAAACTAGAAGCAGGGAAAACAGATGGATTAATCTCATTACTAAAAAGTCAACAGGAAAGAATAAATTACATAAACAAGACATCTGGATTATTGAAGAGAAACTAATTAACATAGTAAGAAAAAACGTGCCTGCCCTCTGAATTAGGAAGGATCATTGTAAATGGTATAATCACAACACTGAGAATGCTTGCCAACACCTCTGTAGCAGACACATGTTCTCCCTAAGGAGACATATAATTACAACATATTATAACCTAAATATGTGTCTGTGATTTGGTAGGTATAAGTTTTCTTGTAAATTCAAACATTTTTAAGTGACAGAAATGTGCCTTTTAAGTAAACTTAACTTATTTTTAGAACTATAGCTTATAATATTTCAATCATCACAAATCACTAAGTAATTACTAAAATAAACTAACATTGTTCTTGATAAAATATATAAAGCACTATTTTATACTATAATAATGTATGTATTGAATTTGGAAGTTTAAAAGCAAGTCACATAATCAAATAACTTATTCACACTGTAACATGAAGATGTCTAAATACTCTCTGTCACAATTTCCTCTTTGGTTGTTAAAGCCAAGAAGTAAAGACCACTAGGAACACATCTATGTTTAACAAAATTAGGTTTATTGAGTTTGATATAGCAAAGAAAGTACACCCTAGAGGAAATGAAGGTGTCCCAAGAAAGCTGGAGTAGGGAGGCCTCTTCTAAGATTTGAGATTTTGGTGGGGGGTTTTAAGGAGGGATTAAATAAAGGAGAGATGGTTACCTATTAGATGCTGTGAAGAAATCATGGCAGTTTAGTGATTGGATTTTAAAATAAATTTTATCTACAAAACAGTAGTCTAAAAGTGGGGCTATTTTATTGGTTATTCAGAAAAAGGGGGTATTTAGTTATTTTTGTGGTTGCTATGGCCTTCTATCACACTGCAAATATGATTCTAATGTAGACTTTTCTGAGCTTCATGGTTTGGCCTCCTGCAATGCTATTGTTTGTTATTGAAGATAAAATCCAAGTTACCAAAAATCTTCATATCTCTTTGGCTAATTTTTTTTGGCAAGATAATTTAAATAGTAAAATGACACTATAATTACTATACATTTAAGTACAACCAAAAATTCAGTATTCTATATTGTATACTAGAAGCTATTTTTCCTTTCAATTTGTATATAATATCTGCTTAAAAGTTATTTTAGTGAAAGTTATTTTTGTGAATGGTGTGATGTAGACATTTTTCCCACATGGCTCTCCAATTTTTATAGGACTATTTACTGAATGCATTTCTCTGTTTTACCACTTATTCTTGCATATAAAATGCCTATGTAGTATGCTTGGTCTGTTTCTGGTCTGTCTACTCCTCTGATCTTTTTGTTTATTCTTGTACCAATATCACACTATCTTAATTAATGTAGCTTTAATATAATTATTGCCAACTACCTTGTATTTCTGTAAATGTATCCTGGCTATTTTGACACTGGAATTTATATAAATATTAGAACCAGTTTTTACAATTTCCACTAAATTTAATTAAGGGTATATTGAGTCTATAGATTAATGTGAATTGACATATCTACATTATTAATTCATGTAATTAATTTAAATGATATGTTAATAAAGTATTAATAAAATATATTAATTATACATAAAATGTTAATATATAATAAATTTATTATATATAAATATATTAATTTATCATTAATAACTTAAATGATTAATTGTCCAGGGTTTCGATTGCACTTCATTATCTTATTGATTTTTAACATATATCTTTAGGATACCAGCTTTTATGATTTGTTTGTGCTGCAAATATTTTTTCCCACTCCTGTTTTTTCTTTCTAATCTCTTAACGGTGTTATGGTAGCATGAAATCCTATTTAATTTAACCAATCTATTAAGCTTTTTATTTGTAATTGGTATTTTTATTTTATTTTATAAAACTCATCTTTTAGGAGACAATAAAAATATTCAACTATATCATATGCTAAAAGCTTCACAATTTTGCCTTTTCACATTTAGGTTTACAAATCTAACTAAGTTAGGGTTTTGTATATGGTATGAGGTAAAGATCAAATTTCTTTATTTTCTATGTTGCTAATCCAATTGACCCACATTGTTTTTTTGAAGACAATGTCAATAACTGCTCTTCTCAAATGCATATTGTGTTTATTTTTTCATAAACCAGATATGCAATCATCTAGTTTTGGACTGTACTTTATCCTAATGGTCTTTTTGCCTATCCCTGCACCAAAACCATACTTTCTTAATTGCCAAAACATTATAAGAAGTTTTGATGTTTGGTTAGATTAGTATTTCCATCTTGTCTTGCACAAATTGTCGTAGTTATTCTCTACCCTTTGCATTTACAAATAATTGGTATAATCAATTGTCCTTTTTAACATTCATAAACACATAAAAAGACTTCCATGAATATCATTGCATTTCCCTGGTTTTTTAACTTTGTGTAAGACAAGTTGCAAATCTTATAAGTTGAGTGTTCCAAATCATAGACACCATATATGCTTCCATTATTTAGATCTTAGAATTCTTTTGATATTATTTTATAAATTTCTATGAAAGATCTTACATATTTTAATTTATATTTATTCTTATATACTTGATATGTTTTAATTGTATTTAAAATGGTACATTTTTAATTTTAGTTTCCTAAATCTTTATCGCTATTATTTAAAATAAAATTTAAGACCTTGAAATAAAGTTCTAGGTCTTTTCCACATGTCTATTATATGTCTGCAATCAGCCATCCTGGACATTTTCTTATGGATATGGCAAAATGGAAAACAGTGAAATGAGGATTGCACCACAGCACATGCTTTTCGGGTCTCTGATTATGCTGCTATTGAAAAGTTTCCATTGGGCAAAGCAAATTACAGAATAACTCTCCCACTTTCCAAGCCAAGTAACAATGCATCAATGAAATTAATTTACCTCAATTCACCTTGTGGCCAAAATTACTTATATCCCTCCTATATATATAATATATGCTAACATTTCTCCAAGGACCACAAAAATCTCATCAGATCATAGCATTAAACTTGGATTTCAAGATCTTGTGATTTACATTTTGTCCAGATGTAGCACCGTGTGTGTTGCTCCTCTTGATCTGGATGATTATGTGTTTAAAAGACCACTTATCTTCTCGTCACACACCAAAAGCACAATGTGGACTAAGGGAGAGAATAACTTATAAACACTCCCTTGGATTAGGTGAGAAATGGGAGACAGGTACTGTCACTGGCTCAGTCATTTTGCAATCCAGCCGGCACATTTTGGCCCCAAAGTACAGAGCAAGGAATGTTCTTTCTTTTGTCAACTTCTCAATGTGAACTCTCCAGTTCATTTTCTCTGCAACCTTCCCTTCTGTTCTCTAGGAAGCCCATCTTTTTACCCTCTTGGACACTTCTGAATAAGACATTGGGTTATATGCTCTTTGAGCAACATTCTCAGCCTGTTTCCAGCCTGGAGAAATTTGGGGGCCTAAGGTATATTTCCATCCTGAAAGTTTTAGTCTCTTTTCATCAAAGATGGGAGCTAATACAGTCCCCTTGAAAACTTATTTCCTATAAATCTGAATGCATTCCATTCTATGTGTCAAAAGCAATTATCACAGACTTTCTATCTAACCATTGCTACTCTGGGCTTGTGATGCTGTGAGATAATGCCCTTAGGTATCCTAGAAGCCATTTTACCTGAGAGGGCATATCTCTTTAACTTTTTCAATGGTATTACCAAGGAACTTACAGTTATGCCTCTAGTTGTCTTTGCCCCAGATTGTATTTTACTTTAAGAAGGATTTTTGTCTAAAAGCAGGGGCTGGGAGAAGAGATAAAAGAGTTTTATTTTCTAAACAAGAGAGTTTTAAGCTCCTTCTATTTCTTCTAAGTTTTGTTTGCAATCTCTTCCATTCTCTATTTAGTTTTTCTCATCTTCTAATATCCTATCATATGTACCTTGTAAAATCCACATAATATGTCACCATTCTTTTCTGAAACCTCATTGCTCAAATTTTAAAGTTCATTAGGTACATGTTTTTCTATCATCTGAGGTACTAGAAGTAGAAGCCTTGTCCGTTGTGTCACAACTATACTATATGGATTACCATTTTTTTCAGCCTTCTATAACATTTTTTTTCACCATTTTTCAGCTCCTGCAAATAGTCTCTTCAGTACTTTGCAAGATTCTGCTACTGACATGGTCTCAAGACCCAAAACTCAAAGTTGTGAGGTTTTATTGTTTGCTTTCTTTTTTGTTTTGTTTTGTTTTGTTTTTTTTCCAGCAGTACCACACTCTGGTAACAAATTTGTCTCATACAACTATTGCAGCATAACAAACCATCATTCTAGATGTTGTGTTTGTTTCTATATCATCACTTCTCAGAGTGTACTCCAAGAACTTTTGGGATTCCCTAAGCCCCTCTAGGGTCTGTAATTGTCAAAATTATTTTTATAATAATTCTAAGATATAATTTTCCTTTTTCAGTTAAAAATATACAGCAAAGTTTTTGAGGGGTCATATGAAACGTGATGGCACACTTCTAAATGCTAAAAGAATATGTAATTGTGCATTTATGTTTTTACCATAATTTTCTAGGTTAGCATGTTTAGGGTGTAAAATACATGCATTTTAGGAGACTAACTCATTTGTCTTCAGTACTTCTACTATGCTTGTATTAACTGTGTTTGATAATACTTTCTATAGACTCTGTAACCTTACTGTGGTACAAAAATTTGGTATTTTTAAATCCCCAAATTTTCCCATATAATACAAAATGAAGTAAGTATACTTTTTTTTGCCTTGATTTGTTATAGTATCTTAAAACTTTTAAAAATATTTAAAATTTATGTAAAACTAACATCTTAGAATTTAATGACCTAATCTTATACCTCTTCTGATAATCTTAGCCTCTTTTGTAGTTTTGTCCACTTACTATTTTTGTATTATCCCTGTCCAAAGACAACAAGTCCATAGAGAAATACATCATGTTTCTGAATCCTGCCGATTCTAAGGAAAAAAAATCAAAGCTGTGCAAAAACAAGTTAATTTTTATTTCCCTTTGCCTTTGTTTACCTTTTAAATAGGAGACTGAAAAATATTTTGTATTGATAATTGATATATTGTTAAAAATATTTTTGTTTCAAATTTTTAGGGATAAGATAAAAACACCTAAAAGCAATTTTTATTAATTGGTGAAGTTTTTATAGTTAAAACTTTAAATGTTATTTTCTATTTTTTTAAAAAGTAGTACCTACTTTTGTGTCTCTGTGGATACTATACAAAAGATAAGATGATAGAAAATAGAAATATAAAAGATGAAATATATTACTCCACATGTACAATGCGTTTAATTGATTCCATCTATTAAATTTTATCATAGTATATATGAAAATGAATGAGACATTATTTGATTTTTGAATATGCCCATCAAAGATCTTGAGAGGCCCTGATGAACATAGGTAAAGACTGTTTAATAGACTGTGGGCCTCCTCTGAGGAAGATGGTTGCACTGCTGGCTGATCATGTCCAAAATTAAGTTCAATAGGTTTGGATTAGAAAAAGCTGTGGAATGCTTGAGGGGAATATTCCTTTCCACCCCTGAAATGTCCTCTCGTGTTACCCATGACTCCTTTGTGTTTTCTCCTAAAACCACCTATGACCTGTGCAAATGTTCCTGAATATAGGTCAGAATAATGTGTTAACTAGCTTTTTCCTCAAAATCAGTATCCAAAGTCAAAATTATACATCTTTCAATTTTCCACCCCAATTTTTTCAAACCACATTATTCAGTATCATCTATCAAAGGATCTGAAAACCACAAAATTATAATTCTAAGATATCCAATATAAAATTGTCAACTATAGGGTGTCCTCTTATTTTAATTAAAAAAAAAAAAACCCTGTCAAATTCTTGTCAAAAAAATTCTAAAAATTCAATTATCTTGCAAATAAAAATATAATAATGTCAAACATGAAGGAATTAAAATCTGAAATCAATGTTTAACCATATATGAGTTAGGAAGATAAAGAAATATGTCTATTATAATTTCACCTTCTGCTCAGTTTCATCCTGAGAGTTCTTGTTGGCTAGGAGGAATCAAGTTCTATAAGACGTTGCTTCTTGGGCTATTTTCTCTGGGAATGCATATGGTTCCTTCAAAATCTTAAAAGTTGAATCAGCTTAGTTAAAAGTATCTATTAAGTCATGTTTTAAAGAGCTTAGAAAGTTAATAAGACACACTTGATTTTTCACCTTTGGCACCATCCCCTGCCAAATGTAGAAAATAAGTCAGCTTCAACCCCAGCACAGTTATCCCAAGTAGAATCTTCCTCCCCTCAAAATGTTAATCCAGTATTCCAACCTAATATTATACCCAGCAAATTCCAAAGACCATAGCAGAGACTAAGATTGTGAAATAAGAAGGCAAACTAAGAAAAATCTTCAAAAACCAAGGGAGGATATGCCAGTGTGAACTCAAATTGAACTGATAGAAATCTTTAAGAAAGTGGTTAATTTTAGGGAACCCTCTTGCACTGTTGGTAGGAATGTAAATTGATACAGCCACTATGGAGAACAGTAGGGAGGTTCCTTATAAAACTAAAAATAGAATTACCATATGACCCAGCAATCCCTCTATGGGCATATACCCTGAGAAAACCATAATTCAAAAAGACACATACACTCCAATGTTCATTGCAGCACTATTTACAATAGCCAAGTCATGGAAGCAACTTAAATGCCCATTGACAGATGAATGGATAAAGAAGAAGTGGTACCTATATACAATGGAATATTAGTCATAAAAAGGAACAAAACTGAGTCATTTGTAGCAAAGTGGATGGACCTAGAGACTGTCACACAGAGTGAAGTAAGTCAGAAAGAGAAAAATAAATATGGTACATTAACGCATATATGTGGAATCTAGAAAAATGGTACACATGAACTGATTTGCAAGGCACAAATAGAGACACAGATGTAGAGAACAAACCTATGGATACCAAGGAGGGAAAGAGGGAAGGGGTGGTGGTGGTGGGATGAATTGGGAGATTGGGATTGACATATAGACACTAATATGTATAAAATAGATAACTAATTAAAAAAAGAAAAAAAGAAGTAAAAATAAAAGTGGTTAATTTTGACATTGCACGTTTTTTAAATAGCTGGGTTAGGAGGTTTCCCCTCTGCACACTCTCTCTTTCCTCAGAGACTGACATTAGAGACATTGCCCCCTTCTCCCAAGATTTAGAAATGAACAGTAGTGATAGCTCCAGTCAATGTCTTATGTGAGGCATTTTCCATAGAGTATATTCAAATCCTTTTTATTTTTACAACCTCTTTGTACTCCATTGTTTTTTTCAATCCCCATTGTAAATTTTAAATTGTCATAATTTCCACACTTACATGTGGAAGTTTATTACATGTTTATTCCTGTGCTACAGTGGCTTTATTCTTCTCTCCCTGGCTATGAGTTGGTTTAAAATTAAGAAGATTACCTTCATGTTGTATATGATAAGCAATACAGAGACAATTTGAGGAAGGGACTGTTGAGAATGTGAATCCAGTTAACTCCAACCAAAGTTTCCTTCTTGGCTCAAACAGAATGGAATTTGAGCAGCCAAAGATGACTATCTAGGCTCACAATAAAATTTTTCAAGAAGAGTTTCCCTACTCTTCTTCAGCCTAGAAGACTCAGCGATTTTGAAGTTTAAAGGTAACAGTTATGTTCTGTTGACCCATACTTAAACAATCTAAGTCAGCCTCAACCTTGCCTGTAATATTAAGCCAAATTTTGTTCATGTAGTTCAAGGTCAGCAGCTTGAGATCTTTGACTGCTTAGAATCTATGCTTGTTTAAAATGCTTGTTTTGCACGGAGGTCAATTTTATTGACTGCTGCATCTTAGGTTTCTGCAACCCCAGCTTCTGTGGTTTGCTTACTGAACCCTGATCAGCCAGCATTTCTGAGGCCATCATCTGGCCAACTTTGGTTGGTCTTCCATGGTCTTTGCCTTGGATGTCTTTCTCAGTTCTTTTGGTGTTACCCAGAAGCAAACACTTTTGTGAGACCTGAAGTCTGTGGTATTTTCGAGCTATTCAACATTTGTTTTAAGTCTGGTTGCCTCTACAAAAATCATCCCCTCAACTTCAGTCAAAATTATAAGCTGCACCAAAACACCAAAGTAAGACTCTCATATGATCAGAATCTTAGTTATCAAAGCTTATTGTTACTCATATTCATGCCACAATCTTCAATCAAGTCATGTTTCTGTGTCCCCCAAGTTCCACTGTGTCTATTTGCCAATTTTTCTATTCCACACACCAGAATTTGAGGGATTTACTCTGTATCAGTAAAGTTTCCCACTCTTCACTTCAAATTAGTACTGAGTACCAAATTAATTTAAAAAAAGTAAATCAAAGTTTTATATAGATGAACCATGTTTAGAAGAAGAGGGCTAGTTTCCATGCACTGTATTTTTTGTCATCTTAATTACTATTTAGTATACAAAAGCTCATTCTTATTCTTAGATAGTGGAGTTTGCTATAAGAATGTGAATGTAAGGAAAATAAAATAATACTTACTTTTACTGTTGTCATCATGAAATAGAATTCAGGAGCATTCACGCTGGTAGTTTTGCTGTGTCAGAACATGGTGCTGGCAAATTCTCAGTTTTGCATTCAGCTTTGGACATTAGTCTTTATCTTGGTTATCCTTGGATTCAGATGCTAAATACTTCCAGAAAATGTCTAAGAATATGTGGCCATGACTTTTTGCATGCAACTAGAGTTCCCAAAATTATAGGTTTAATTAAAATCATAGAATCAGCATGTTATAACCACCGTATTAGCCATATTTTATTCTCAGGTTAGCCTGGCATTTGAATTATAAGTTAACTTGGTTAATTCTGCTTAATATGCTCTACCTGAGGAATGGTACCTTATATTTACATAAACCATATCACTTATTTAACTTTTATAGGCAATAAAGCCCTCCATTTTGTGAATTAATGGATTCCAAAAAAATATTATGTTAAAGTCACTCCACTGATTCCTATGAAAAGTATGTCAATTTATCTCTTCTCTAACAAGCAAAAGTGCTTAGTCAATTAAAGTTGTTTTGCTATTTTAAGCCAACACACTTAAGGTAAGTTCTGTATTAATTGTCAAATCACATTATGAGATTCTCTGTTGAACTCCACTGAAGTTTAAAGGTTTTACTTTTTCTAATTGGTAACTATTTTATTTGTTATCACATCATTAATGGTCTCTTTTTACTCTCCCTTATTTCAATAGGTACAGAATCATTTCCTTCTGACAACACAGAATGTTTAAATTAAAAAAAAAGAAAACTAATTAATATCTTTATTTTGCATATTAACTTCATCTAATTTTTCTACACTGCTTTATACATTGAAAATAAATTTAGCCCATGTTTACTTGTTAAGCCCCTATCCTGGTGAAAGGAACACAATACGCATATAACATGAATTTTGGGGAAGTAAAAAAACTGTATCTCAGTGTCCCCTTCAAATGATTATCCTCATCAAATGGTTGTTGTGAGAATTAACTCTTTCTCTATAAATGTTAGTTTTATTATTATTACTGTAATAATACTTATTACTCTATGTTGCAAAATGCTAAACTGAAGGTCAATGGAATTAAAAGATTTTCTCAAGTCAACTTTTAAATTAAACATTTTTATTTCAAATATTTATCACTTTCATCTCCTTTGAGGGATGCAAAATCGTCATTACTGCAATTTATAAAATAAAATATTTAGTTGACTTCACATTACTGACTGAAGAGAGATTTTCCTAAAATCTGTGGTGGGTTAATAGCACATTTAATTTTGCAAAGACATAAGAAAAGGGTTCCATCTTTAAGGAACTTTCTCTGGTAAGAGAGATTGTTCCACTCCAGACTTCTTACCATAGTTTCTAATATCTGAAAATTTACTGTCTACAAATTTACAAAGTACCTTCCTGAGATCCTCCCTGTCCACACTCTCCTTTGAGCTTTCTTGTTTCCTGGAGATCCCTTGTCTGATCCCCTACAAGAAAGCAGGGCCTTCTGTATTATTCTCTCCTGTACATTTATCTCCACGGTCCTTATTTCATGAACAAGTGATGGGAGGAAAGAGAAAAAGAAAATAACAATAGGTATTTACTCACCCTCTTGGGATCACGTTTTCCTCACTTCTCCAAATGTCAAGAGAGGTTCCCTTTCCCTAGAGATTTTAGGTTTCTACTTTTCACAGGATTAATTAAGTGCTGGGGTTAATAAAATGGATGAAATCAAAGAAGAAGAAGAAGGAGGGTGAGGAGAAGAAAAAGAACAATATGGGAAATTTGCATTCTTTCTCTGTGGCCTCTTTCTCACTTCTTAGGGCAGAACTATTGGAATTCCCCTGGATTCCTTTCTGTCTATGCTAGTGTCATCTGTGAATTTTGTGGATGTGATAAGTTCAAAATGGGGAACACCAGAAGGGGAAAATTAGTAAACTCAAAAATTGTTCAGTGGTACTTTGAATGATGGTCTTTTCCCCATCTCTTTACTTTTGAGAGTCTTCAAATAGTTGTTTCATGTTATTCTGTTCAGGATTCAGTATGAGAAATAGGGTGCGGTGTGGTGACTTCATCTTATCTGGAGCCAGGACATCACTGTCACATTTTTTTTTAACTTAAAGACTTTATATTTTTTAAAGCAGTTTTAGGTTCACAACAAAATTGAAGGGAAGATACAGCTTTGCCATATATCCCCTGCTCCCACACATGCATGGCCTCACCATTATTCACATCACTTTCCAAACTGGTACATTTGTTACAATTGATGAACCTACATGGACACATCGTAATCACCCAAAGTCCATAGTTTAACTTAGAGTTCACATTTGGTGTTGTTCATTCTATGGATTTGGACAACTGTCTAATGACATATATCCATCATTATACTATCATACAGAGGGTTTTCACTGCTATAAAAATTCTCTATGCTTCCTCTACTCAACTCTTTCCCTCATTTCACCCCTGGCAACTGCTGTTGCCTTTTATAAAATGTAAATATTTGGAATCATACAGTATGTAGTCTTTTCAGGTTGTCTTCTTTCAGTTAGTAATATGCATTTAAAGTTCTTCCATGTCTTATCATGTCTTGATAGTTCATTTCTTTTTAGTGCTGAATAATATTTCATGGTCTGGATGTACCACAGTTTACCCACTGAGGACATCTTGGCTGCTTCCAAGTTTTGGCAATTATAAACCAAGCTGCTATAAACATGTTTGTGCAGGTTTTGCTGTGGACATGTTTTCAACTCCTGTGCATAAAAAACAACAATATAGTTTGCTGGAACACATGGTAAGATTATGCTTAGTGGTATAAGAAACTGCCAGATTGTCTTTCAACTTTCAAAGTGACTCTGTCATTTGGATTCCTGCCACCAATAAATGACAGTACTTATTGTTCCACATCCTCACTAGCATTTACTATTGTCAGTGTTAGATTTTGGTCATTACAATAGGTGAGTAGTGGCTGTCATACTTTTTATATATATATAAATTTATTTATTTTATTTATTTATTTTTGGCTACATTGACTCTCTGTTGCTGTGTGCAGGCTTTCCCTAGTTGCAGCAAGTGGAGGTTATTCTTTTTGCGTTTTGTTTTGTTTTGTTTTTCTTTAACATCTTTATTGGAGTATAACTACTTTACAATTGTGTGTTAGTTTCTGCTTTATAACAAAGTGAATCAGTTATACACATACATATGTCCCCATATCTCTTCTGTCTTGCGTCTTCCTCCCTCCCACCCTCCCTATCCCACCCCTCTAGGTGGTCAAAAAGCACCAAGCTGATCTCCCTCTGCTAGGCAGCTGCTTCCCACTAGCTATCTATTTTACATTTGGTAGTGTATATATGTCCATGCCACTCTCTCACTTTGTCCCAGCTTACCCTTTCCCCACCCCGTATCCTCAAGTCCATTCTCTAGTAGGTCTGCATCTGTATTCCCATCTTGCCCCTGGTTCTTCTGACCATTTTCTTTTTCTTTTTGTAGATTCCATATATACGTGTTAGCATATGGTATTTGATTTTCTCTTTCTGACTTACTTCACTCAGTATGACAGACTCTAGGTCCACCTACATCACTACAAATAACTCAGTTTCATTCCTTTTTATGGCTGAGTAATATTCCATTTTGTATATATGCCACATCTTCTTTATCCATTCAACTGTTGATGGACACTTAGGTTGCTTCCATGTCCTGGCTATTGTAAATAGAGTTGCAATAAACATTTTGGTACATGACTCTTTTTGAATTATGGTTTTCTCAGGGTATATGTCCAGTGGTGGGATTGCTGGGTCATATGGTAGTTCTATTTTTAGTTTTTTAAGCAACCTCCATAATTTTCTCCATAGTGGCTATATCAATTTATATTCCCACCGACAGTGCAAGAGAGTTCCCTTTTCTCCACACCCTCTCCAGCATTTATTGTTTGTAGATTTTTTGATGATGGCCATTCTGACCAGTATGAGATGTTATCTCATTGTAGTTTTGATTTGCATTTCTCTAATGATTAATGATGTTGAGCATTCTTTCACGTGTTTGTTGGCAATATGTATACCTTCCTTGGAGAAATGTCTATTGAGGTCTTCTGCCCATTTTTGGATTGGGTTTCTTGTTTCTTTGTTATTGAGCTGCATGAGTTGCTTGTAATTTTGGAGATTAAACCTTTGTCAGTTGCTTCATTTGCAAATATTTTCTCCCATTCCGAGGGTTGTCTTTTCATCTTGTTTATGGTTTCCTTTGCTGTGGAAAAGCTTTTAAGTTTCATTAGGTCCCATTTGTTTATTTTTGTTTTTATTTCCATTTCTCTAGAAAATGGGACAAAAAGGATCTTCCTGTGATGTATGTCATAGAATGTTCTGCCTATGTTTTCCTCTAAGAGTTTGATGGTGTCTGGCCTTACACTTAGGTCTTTAATCCATTTTGAGTTTATTTTTATGAATGGTGTTAGGGAGTGTTCTAATTTCATTCCTTTACATGTAGCTGTCCAGTTTTCCCAACACCACTTTTGAAGAGGCTGTCTTTTCTCCACTGTATATTCTTGCCTCCTTTATCCAATATAAGGTGACCATATGTGCATGGGTTTATCTCTGGGCTTTCTATCCTGTTCAATTGATCTATATTTCTGTTTTTGTTACTGTTCCATACTGTCTTGATTACTGTAGCTTTGCAGTATAGTCTGAAGTCAGGGAGTCTGATTCCTCCACCTCCATTTTTCTTTCTGAAGATTGCTGTGGCTATTTGGGGTCTTTTGTGTTTCCATACAAATTGTGAAATTTTTAGTTCTAGTTCTTTGAAAAATGCCATTGGTAGTTTGATAGGTATTGCATTGAATCTGTAGATTGCTTTGGGTAGTAGAATCACTTTCACAATGTTGATTCTTCCAATCCAAGGACATGGTACATCTCTCCATCTATTTGTATCATCTTTAACTTCTTTCATCATTGTCTTATAATTTTCTGCATACAGGTCTTTTGTCTCCTTAGGTAGGTTTATTCCTAGATATTTTATTCTTTTTCTTGCAATGGTAAATGGGAGTGTTTTCTTAATTTCACTTTCAGGTATTTCATCATTAGTGTATAGGAATGCAAGAGATTTCTGTGCATTAATTTTGTATCCTGCTACATTACCAAATTCATTGATTAGCTCTATCCGTTTTCTGCTAGCATCTTTAGGATTCTCTACGTATAGTATCATGTCATCTGCAAACAGTGACAGCTTTACTTCTTCTTTCCCAATTTGGATTCCTTTAATTTCTTTTTCTTCTCTGATACCTGTGACTAAAACTTCCAAAACTATGTTGAATAATAGTGGTGAAGGTAGGCAACCTTGTCTTCTTCCTGATCTTACTGGAAATGATTTCAGTTTTTCACCATTGAGGACGATGTTGGCTGTGGGCTTGTCATATATTGCATTTATTATGTTGAGGAAAGTTCCCTCTATGCCTACTTTGTGGAGGGTTTTTATCATAAATCGGTGTTGAATTTTGTCAAAAGCTTTCTCTGCATCTACTGAGAATATCATATGTTTTTTCCCTTTCTATTTGTTAATATGGTGTATCATGTTGATTGATTTGCATATATTGAAGAATCCTTGCATTCCTGGGATAAACTCCACTTGATCATAGTGTATGATCTTTTTAATGTGCTGTTGGATTCTGTTTGCTAGTATTTTGTTGAGGATATTTGCATCTCTGTTCATCAGTGATATTGACCTGTAGTTTTCTTTCTTTGTGACATTTTTGTCTGTTTTTGGTATCAGAGATGGTGGCCTTGCAGAATGACTTTGGGAGTGTTCCTCACTCTGCTATATTTTGGAAGAGTTTGAGAAGGATGGGTATTAACCTTCTCTAAATGTTTGAGAGAATACGCCTGTGAAGCCGTCAGGTCCTGGGCTTTTGTTTGTTGGAAGATTTTAATCACAGTCTCAATTTCACTGCTTGTGATTGATCTGTTCATATTTTCTACTTCTCCCTGGCTCAGTCTCTGAAGGTTGTGCATTTTTAAGAATTTGTCCATTTCTTCCAGGTTGTCCATTTTATTGGCATATAGTTGCTTGTAGTAATCTCTCATGATCCTTTGTATTTCTAAGTGTCAGTTGTTACTTCTCCTTTTTCATTTCTAATTCTATTGATTTGAGTCTTCTCCCTTTTTTTCTTGATAAGTCTGGCTAATGGTTTATCAATTCTGTTTATCTTCTCAAAGAACCAGCTTTTAGTTTTATTGATCTTTGCTATTGTTTCCTTTATTTCTTTTTCATTTATTTCTGATCTGATTTTTTATGATTTCTCTCTTTCTGCTAACCTTGAGTTTTTTTGTTCTTCTTTCTCTAATAGATTTAGGTGTAAGGTTAGGTTGTTCGTTTGAGTTGTTTCTTGTTTCTTATGGTAGGCTTGTATAGCTATAAATGTCCCTCTTAGAACTGCTTTTGCTGCATCCCATAGGTTTGGGGTCGTTGTGTTTTTATTGTTATTTATTTCTGGGTATTTTTTGATTTCCTCTTTGATTTCTTCAGTGATCTCTTGGATATTAAGTAGTGTGTTGTTTAGCCTCCATGTGTTTGTATTTCTTACAGATTTTTTCGTGTAATTGATAGCTAGTCTCATAGCGTTGTGGTCAGAAAGATACTTGATATGATTTCAATTTTCTTAAATTTACCAACGGTTGATTTGTGACCCAAGATATGATCTATCCTGGAGAATGTTCCATGAGCACTTGAGAAGAATGTGTATTCTGTTGTTTTTGCATGGAATGTCCTATAAATATCAATTAAGTCCATATTGTTTAATGTATCATTTAATGCTTGTGTTTCCTTTTTTATTGTCATTTTGGTTGATCTCCCCATTGGTGAAAGTGGGGTGTTAAAGTCCTCTCCTATGATTGTGTTACTGTCAAGTTCCCCTTTTATGGCTGCTAGCATTTGCCTTATGTATTGAGGTGCTCCTCTGTTGGGTGCATAAATATTTACAATTGTTATATCTTCTTCTTGGATTGATCCCTTTATCATTATGTAATAGTTCTTTGTAATAGTCTTTGCTTTAGTCTTTGTAACAGTCTTTGCTTTAAAGTCTATTCTTTCTGATATGAGAATTGCTACTCCAGGTTTCTTTTGATTTCTATTTGCATGGAATATCTTTTTCCATCCCCTCACTTTCAGTCTGTATGTGTCCCTAGGCCTGAAGATGGTCTCTTGTAGACAGCATATATATGGGTCTTGTTTTCCTATCCATTCAGCCAGTCTATGTCTTTTGGTTGGAGCATTTAATCCATGTACATTTAAGGTAATTATTGATATGTGTGTTCCTATTACCATTTTCTTAATTGTTTTGGGTTTATTATTGTAGGTCTTTTTCTTCTCTTGTGTTTCCTTTTTAGAGAAGTTCCTTTACCATTTCTTGTAAAGCTGGTTTGGTGGTGATGAATTCTTTTAGCTTTTACTTGTCTGTAAAGCTTTTTTTTTTTTTTTTTAAGCGGTACGCGGGCCTCTCACTATTGTGGCCTCTCCCGTTGTGGAGCACAGGCTCCGGACACACAGGCTCAGCGGCCATGGCTCACGGGCACAGCCGCTCCGTGGCATGTGGGATCTTCCCGGACCGGGGCACGAACCCACGCCCCCTGCATCGGCAGGCGGACTCCCAACCACTGTGCCACCAGGGAAGCCCTGTAAAGCTTTTAATATCTCTGTGAATCTGAATGAGATTCTTGCTGGGTAATCTTGTTTGTAGGTTTTCTCCTTCATCACTTTAAATATGCCATGCCCCTCCCTTCTGGCTTGCAGAGTTTCTGCTGAAAGATCAGCTGTTAACCTTATGGGGATTCCCTTTGTGTTATTTTTTGTTTGTCCCTTGCTGCTTTTAAAATTTGTTCTTTTTATTTAATATTTGATAGTTTGATTATTATGTGTCTTGGCATGTTTCTCCTTGGATTTATCCTGTATGGGACTCTCTGTGCTTCCTGGAGTTGATTAACTATTTCCTTTACCATAGTACAGAACTTTTCAACTATAAGGTCTTCAAATATTTTCTCAGTCCGTTTCTTTTTCTCTTCTTCTTCTGGGACCCTTATAATTAGAATGTTAGTGCACTTAATGTTGTCCCAGAAGTCTTTGAGACTGTCCTCAATTCTTTTCATTCTTTTTTCTTTATTCTTCTCTGCAGTAGTTATTTCCACTATTTTATCTTCTAAGTCACTTATCCGTTCTTCTGCCTCAGTTATTTTGCTATTGATTCCTTCTAGAGAATTTTTAATTTCATTTATTGTGTTGTTCATCACTGTTTGTTTGCTGTTTAGTTCTTCTAGGTCCTTGTTAAACGTTTCTTGTATGTTCTCCATTCTATTTCCAAGATTTTGGATCATCTTTACTATCACTATTCTGAATTCTTTTTCAGGTAGACTGCCTATTTCCTCTTCATTTGTTTGGTCTGGTGGGTTTTTGCCTTGCTCCTTCATCTGCTGTATGTTTCTCTGTCTTCTCATTTTGCTTAACTTTCTGTGTTTGGGTCTCCTTATTGCAGGCTGCAGGTTTGTAATTTCCATGGTTTTTGGTGTCTGTCCTCAGAGGCTAAGGTTGGTTCAGTGGGTTGTGTAGGCTTCCTGGTGGAGGGGACTACTGTATGTGTTCTGTTGGATGAGGCTTTCTGGTTGGTAGGTCCATGTCTGGTGGTTTGTTTTGGGGTGTCTGTGGCCTTATTATGATTTTAGGCAGCCTCTGTGCTAATGGATGGGGTTGTGTTCCTGTCTTGCTAGTTGTTTGGCATAGGGTGTCCTGCATTGTTGCTTGCTCATCATTGAGTTGAGCGGGGTCTTGGCACTGAGATGGAGATCTCTGGGAGATTTTCACCATTTGATATTACATGAACCTTGGAGGTCTCTTGTGGACCAATGTCCTGAATTTGGCTCTCCCACCTCAGTGGCACAGCCCTGATGCCTGTCTGGAACACCAAGAGCCTGTCCTCCACACAGCTCCGAATAAAAGAGAGAAAAGAAAGAAAGAAAGAAGAAGATAAAATAAAATAAATAGGGCTTCCCTGGTGGCGCAGTGGTTGAGAGTCTGCCTGCTGATGCAGGGGATACGGGTTTGTGCCCCTGTCTGGGAAGATCCCACATGCTTTGGAGCAGCTAGGCCCGTGAACCATGGCCACTGAGCCTGAGCATCTGGAGCCTGTGCTCTGCAACGGGAGAGGCCACAACAGTGAGAGCCCCACATACTGCAAAAAAACTAATAATAATAAAAATAAAATAAAGTAAAATAAAATAATTTAAATAAAAAATTATTTTTAAGAAAAAAAAATTTAATTAAAAAAACAAACAAAATAAAGAAACAAAAAACGGTCAGACAGAACCCTAGGGCAAATGGTACAAGCAAAGCTATACAGACAAAAGCACACACAGAAGCATATACATACACACTCACAAAAAGAGAAAAAGGGAAAAAAAAAAAAATATATATATATATATATTGTTGCTCCCAAAGTCTACTTCCTCAATTTGGGATGATTCATTGTCTATTCAGGTATTCCACAGATGCAGGGTAGATCAAGTTGATTGTGGAGATTTAATCCGCTGCTCCCAAGGCTGCTGGGAGAAATTTCCCTTTCCCTTCTTTGTTCCTCAGCTCCTGGGGCTCAGCTTTGGATTTGGACCCGCCTCTGCGTGTACGTCGCCTGAGGGCATCTGCTCTTCTCTCAGGACAGGGTTAAAGGAGCAACTGCTTTCGGGGCTCTGGCTCACTCAGGCCAGGGGCTGGTAGGGGTACCGATGCGGGGAAAGCCTGTAGCCGCAGAGGCCAGCATGACGTTGCACCAACCTTAGGCATGCTGTGCGTTCTCCAGGGGAAGTTGTCCCTGGATCACGGGACCCTGGCAGTGGCGGTCTGCACAGGCTACCGGGAGGGGCGGCGTGGATAGTGACCTGTGCTCTCACACAGACTTCTTGGTGGCGGCAGCAGCGCCTTAGCATCTCATGCCCGTCTCTGGGGTCCGCGCTGATAGCTGCGTCTCGCGCCCGTCTCTGGAGCTCCTTTAAGCGGCACTCTTAATCCCCTCTCCTCGCACACCAGGAAACAAAGAGGGAAGAAAAAGTCTCTTGCCTCTTTGGCAGGTCCAGACTTTCCCGGACACCCTCCCTGATAGCTGTGGCGCACTAGCCCCCTTCAGGCTGTGTTCATGCCACCAACCCCAATCGTCTCCCTGGGATCCAACCCAAGCTGAAGCCTCAGCTCCCAGCCCCCACCCGCCCTGGCGGGTAAGCAGACAAGCCTCTGAGTGCTGATCGGCAACGATCCTCTGTGCGGGAATCTCTCCACTTTGCCCTCTGCACCCCCATTGCTGCACTCTCTTCCATGGCTCCAAAGGTTCCCCCCTCTGCAACCCGCAGTGTCGGCCCACGAAGCAGCTTCCTAGTGTGTAGAAACCTTTCCTCCTTCACAGCTCCCTCCCACTGGTGCAGGTCCCGTCCCTATTCTTTTGTCTCTGTTTTTTTCTTTTTTCGTTTGCCCTACCCAGGTACGTGGTGAGTTTCTTGCCTTTCGGGAGGTCTGAGGTCTTCTGTTAGCGTTCAGTAGGTGTTCTGTAGCAGTTGTTCCACATGTAGATGTATTTCTGATGTGTTTGTGGGGAGGAAGATGATTTCAGCGTCTTACTCTTCCACCATCTTGAAGCCGTTCGGCCCCGGAGCTAATCTTCATTGCGGTGCACAGGCTTCTCACTGTGGTGGTTTTTCTTGTTACAGAGCACGGGCTCTAGGCTTGTGGGCTTCAGTAGTTTTGGCATGTGAGCTCAGTAGTTGTAGCTCACGGACTCTAAAGCACAGGCTCAGTAGTTGTGGCACATGGGCTTTGTTGCTCTGTGACATGTGGGATCTTACAGGACTAGGGCTCAAACCCATGTCCCCTGCTTTGGCAAGTGGATTTTTAACCACTGCACCACCAGGGAAGCCCTGTCATACTTTTGAAAATGAAAAATCATATTATTAAAAATTAATCCAGGAGACAGATGTAACTCAGATTTCTCTCTGATAAATATCCAGATATGAACACTTAACATGAACAGTCCTCCTTTAAACAGTTTTCTATAGCCCTTGCTGCTCTCCTTTGACTCTCATTTACTCATTGACTTCTTGAAATCTTATTTCTACCCTAATAATTCCATTGGGATATTCATGAAAAGACTTATTTAACTCTGGACAACATATTACATAACTAAACATTTATTTCTTGCCCACTATCTTCCTTTTACTTAATGTCATGACAAGTCGATGGTTTTCCACCTAATTTTCTGGCACGCCTTCACAGGTACCCAGGAGAATCTTTTTCCTCTCCTCCTCCCTTCAGTAGGAGTCATGTTCTATTTCTCAGTCTTCTCAATATTCATGCAGCCAAGAATTACTTAAAAGCCAGCCCCTGAGAAAGTAGAAAATAATAATCAGCAGGGTTGGGAAAACATGATTCCTTTTGGAAGTGTTGTTGCCAAATCTGATTTTTTTTTTTTTTTTTTTTGGTTAGCTGGATATATTGGGGTTGAGCCTTCCTTAAAATGGTCAGATAAAGACAGGGAGCTCTGCTTCCTAAAGGGCACATGAGAAGGTGAGCTTGAGAACAAATTAATCTGTGGTTACTACTCCAGTGCCCCGCCCCCTCCACCTGTGAGAGTGGAGGACTCTTCTGTTTGGAGCCACAAGGCCACATGCATTGCTTTGTTCTGACCAAAGCATTGTTTAGATATATTGAGAAAATATCATAAAATGTTTAGAGTTGGATATCTCCAAAACTAATGGATCTTAATCTTGGCTAAACACTGGAACTTCCTGTAGAGCTTTAAAAACTACTGTTGAATGCCTGGAAGGTTCTTACTTAATCAGTGTAGGGTGCAGCGTGGACATGGGATTTTTAGAAACTCCTTGGTAGATAAGTTTACTCTAACATGCAGGCAAGACTGAGAATTACTGCCCTAACTCAACCTCAATGCCTCAAAGTGGAGAAATTCAGAGAGCTTATTTGGGGCCAGTATCTTCTAGCTCCCAGGCCAGAGCTCTTCCAAAAATAGGCTATCTGCTTCTGGCTACTTGAAGGGTTATAAAAACTCAAGGCTGTTTTGTAATAGTCATCGCTCTGTTGAGACTCCTGTTTCTTTGCTGCGATGTTCCAGTAAGACAAAGATTCTTCCATCCCACTCCTGGGCATATATCCAGAAAAGAAGAAAACTCTAATTCAAAAAGATACATGTACCCCAATGTTCACAGCAGTGCTATTTACAATAGCCAAGACATGGCAGTAACCTAAATGTCCATCGGCAGATGAATGGATGAAGAAGATGTGTATATGTGCATATCCATCTATCTATCTATCTATATATATATAATGGAATATTACTCAGCTATAAGAATGAATGTTGCCATTTGCAGCAGCCTGGAAATGCCTAGAGATTATCATACTAAGTGAAGGAAGTCAGAGAAAGACAAATATTATATGATATTACTTACATGTGGAATCTAAAAAATAATACACATTAATCTATTTACAAAAGAGAAACAGATTCACTGACATAGAAAACAAACTCATGGTTACTGAAAGGGAAAGGAAGGTTGGGGGAGGATAAGGTAGGAGTTTGGGATTAACAAATACACACTACTATATATAAAATAGATAAGCAACAAGGATTTAAGTATAACACAGAGAACAATATTCAATGTCTTTTTTTTAAATAAATAAATAAATTTATTTTTGTCTGTGTTGGGTCTTTGATGCTGCACGCAGGCTTTCTTTATTTGCAGAGAGCAGGGGCTACTCTTGGTTGCAGTGCACATGCTTCTCATTGCAGTGGGTTCTCTTGTGGCAGAGCATGGGCTCTAGGAGCACAGGCTTCAGTAGTTGTGGCACGTGGGATCAGTAGTTGTGGCTCACGGGCTCTAAAGTGCAGGCTCAGCAGTTGTGGCTCACAGGCTTAGTTGCTCCACAGCATGTGGGATCTTCCTGGACCAGGGTTCGAACCTTTGTCCCCTGCTTTGGCAGGCGGATTCTTAACCACTGCACCACCAGGGAAGTCCAATATTCAATATCTTGTAATAACCTATAACAAAAAATAAACTGAAAAAATTATGCATATAACTGAATCACTGCTGTACACCTGAAAGCAACACAATATTGTAAATCAACTATGATTCAATAAAAAAGATTCTTTTGGACTGGGAAATAAATATTCATGCATTGATTTTTATCCATTCCAATAGCTTCAAATGACATTTGATTTTTTTTTAACGTTTTTATTGGAGTATAATTGCTTTACAATGGCGTTGTTTCTGCTTTATAACAAAGTGACTCAATTATACATATACATATATCCCCATATCTCTTCCGTCTTGCGTCTCCCTCCCTCCCATCCTCCCTATCCCACCCTTCTAGCTGGTCACAAAGCACTGAGCTGATCTCTGTGTGCTATGCGACTGCTTCCCACTAGCTGTCTATTTTACGTTTGGTAGAGTATATATGTCCATATATACACTACCATTCTGACATTTGATTCTTAATTACTCAAGACCAATATCATCCACCATGGTTATCTCTCATAATAATTTACTACAATATATTGAAATATGATTAAAAATTTTTATATGCACCTCAGGGCTGACAAATTTTGAAATATCCCAACTAGACTCCTAATCATTGTCCCAGAACATTTTCTTTCCCTGTTGTTTCTGGATTAATAAAAAGTAGTACTACCACCTACCAGATGCTCAAATTAGAAACTGAGGTAGAATTCTGAGGCTTTTTTTCTGAATTCAACCCCATGTTCAATTATTGTCCTTTGAATACTAATTTATAAATATATCTAATTTTTTTCCCACTTCTGTGAAAGACTAGTAAAGCTCTGCTGATGCAAAAACCATAATCTCTTCTTGGATAGTTGTAACAACCTCCTAAGTGGTATTCTTGATTACAGTCTTGATTTCTTCCAGTCACTTCTCACACTGAAGCCAGGATGATCTTTCTAAAATGCAAATATGATCATCTTTCTAAATTTTTATTGGTTATCCATTATCCTTATAATAAAGCACAAAACTTTTAACAGAGATTACGTCTTCCATTCTATGGTTTCAGCTTATCTTTCTAGACATATCTTTTAATGCTCCCTTCAAACCTAATTTCGAACCCACTTTAAACTTATATCTGTGCTTGTTAATATTCCTCAAGGGTATCACATATGTTGTTACATTTGATTCTTAACATATAATTTTACATAATTCCATAGCAGGGCAATATTTTTCAAAGTTTAGTTTCAGTATAAATTTCTCTATGAATTTTCCATCATTCCTGCTAAAGCTATTTTAGGGATATTGTCAATGCCATATATTGTTCATATTTCCCCTATTCCAGCACTTTTTTTTTTTTTTTCGGTACGCGGGCCTCTCACTGTTGTGGCCTCTCCTGTTGCAGAACACAGGCTCTGGACGTGCAGACTCCGGATGCTCAGGCTCAGCGGCCATGGTTCACAGGCCCAGCCTCTCCACGGCATGTGGGATCTTCCCAGACCGGGGCACAAACCCGTGCCCCCTGCATTGGCAGGCAGACTCTCAACCGCTGCGCCACCAGGGAAGCCCCTCTAGCACTTTGTATATCATTTTGACATAATTGTTTATTACTCTTTAGTTCTCCCAAAAATATAAACTCCACGAGGACAAGATTCATGTTTATCTTGTTCACTGTTAATATCTTCATCATCAAGCACAGTGCCTGGTACTTAATAATTTAATGGACAAATTAATGAACTAACAAATATGGAACAGTAATCAAAACCACAAAAGACAAAAGAAAAAGGATGTTCTTCCTCAGATGGCAAGCTAGTTCTCATTTGAGAAAGCAAATAAATATATATATATATATATATATATATATCACATTTTACTCTAGGTTCTTTTATATAAAGCAAGAATATACAAGCCTGAATATATCATTTCACAGAAAAATCAACAATATGCAGTCCATGTGATGAGGAAAAGATAGATTTTTTCAGATATTGAAACTAGTAGAAATCATGAAATATTTCTAATCATGGAAATTAGCATTTGTTGATTATTAGACAGCTTCATATTTCTTTTCCTTCATGTTCTGTATGTGTCTTACTTGTTGAGAGTTCAAAGAAATATAACAGGGATATCTATATATAACATACAACAATTGCATTTGTTAGATAACAAGAGCTAGATATTATGGTGATTCAGTACATATTTCACACCACACTGTTCTGACTGAATCTAAACTTTACAAATTTAAAAGCTGTGTAAACTTTGGCAAATTACTGAAACTTCTCTGCCTAAGTTTCCTCATATATAAAATGGGCATAGCAATAGTAACTACCTCATAGGTTTGTTTTAAGGATTAAATGAGTTAACATATTCAGAATTCTTAGATCAGCACCCTCTTTAGTTACATTTTTAGTGCTATATATTTAGTAAGTTATACATACACAAATATATAGCTATTAGTATATCCCTATTTTCCAGATAAAAAGTTAAAACTTCTAATGTTCACTAATGCCTCTAATATTACACAACTGGAGAAGCCCAGGCTTAAATCTATGTCTGTTTGATTCCAAAGATCATGATCTTTCCACTCTCCAACTTTTGATCAGCAAACCCAGGAATAGGCATGTCAGTGCTTATATATTAGAAAACTTTAAACCAGGTGTATTTAAAATGAAAAGTCTAGATTAGTATTTAACCATTAGTATTTAGCTTTTACAAATTATCAACATATTTTTAGTGTTGAATTTGCCATTTAACTCAATCCTCCAACATAGATTATTAAGCAAATCTAAAATGTCATATTATTTCTATGCAATTTTTTCTTAGATATTCTTAAAAAGACTAATTTTTAATATGACCATGATAGTATTACAAAAACATAAAAGTAATTAACAATAATCTCAGTATTTAGCCAGTAACCAAATGTCCTTGATTATTACAAAACCACTTCTTGGCATATTATTTGTCAACAATTCCTTTATTAATTAAATTTTAGATGTCAGATTTCTTATACACTCTGCCCTATACACTCTGCTCTATCTTTCTTCTTTGAACTTCCATCCATTCCTGTAACTTCAATAGCCACATAAATTAGATTTATTATTTCCATATTAGTGGAGAAAAAGTAGTATATAGAATCATCAGTTTTACTTTTATTCAGTATTGTATTTCATAACGATCCATTTTCACAAAAGATTATTCCTGAACATAATGTGAGTAATGCATCTTTATGTTGTCATTGGTTCCCAATCTGTTCTTATGGCTATATCTGTTTTTAAACTAAATTATTGGAATTGCATGAAAAAAAAAAACAGATTCAACATCTTACTGATTGAAATATAAAAACAAAAAAAAACTTACTAAAATATACTCTCAGAAACTTTTTTACTTTGGTGTCATTTAGTATTGCAACTAAAATATCAATAGATGTTCATAGTTGCATTTGAAATTGTCGTACTAGTGTAAAAAGTATTTTAAACAGTCATGGAGTTGCTAGAAATGTTAGAATAAAGAAAATATTAGTCAGCTTCCATGTAAATTTTAGGCTTAAGAAAGAATGAAATAAAATGGAAATATGGATTAAAATCACAAGTGTTAAAGATAACTGAATTTATCTATGTGACTAGATGAAAACACCAACTTGTGACATAGAGCTAGATAAGGAAGATGAAAAAAAAATCTCAGATGCACTGTAATCATCGAGATTGAATAGTATTCTACCTTATAATTGAGTCTCAGCAGCACAATTTTTACATCATTCACTATGACTCTTCCAATAAGCTCCTGTTAACATTAACAGGCTTGAACTGCACTGAAAATCCATCACCTAAAGGTGAACATTGGCCTGGTAGAATGGAACAAAATGTGTGTGTGTGTGTGTGTGTGTGTGTGTGTGTGTGTGTGTGTGTGTGTGAAGGGGATAGTCAATTCTTAAAATTACACTTTATCAGGATTTTAATGTCAGTACAAGGTCTAGAATGTTTTCTAAAGAAAATGAGGGTATCAGTAAAAGTAATAAGTAGTCATAAATCATTTTGCACTCTATATCTATAAAACATAAATCACACAACAGAAGCCTATATAAAGGAGCATTGTGAAACAAGTGAATATATATATTTTCATTATCTAGGAGATCATATAGTTTGAAACATTTAAATTTTGATAAATTTATATTTCTATGATAATATTTTTTAACCTAATGTTCTCTCAGAAAAAGGTAGTACTTAAAATTGGAGAAAGCTAAGCATTAGAATAAAAATTTCCTGGCAGCGAAGTTTTAACCATGCCCAAGCATTACAAAAAAAAAGTTATTTCTCTATTGATCACATTTGATTGAAGATAAAGAGATTATGAAAAGTGTTACCATAGTTTAAATGAGGGCAACCTTATTTAAGAAGTGAAAAGAACAAGGTAGATGAAAGGAAAATGTAAAAGAAAAAGGAATAGATGAAAAGTAACTCAGTGTCTTTTCCTGAGAAGGACTGTCCCTTCTTAATCTATAGCAGTATTAGCAACATACATTTGTTAATAGCTATGCAGTCTTGGAATGCAGCAGGTAGTTATGGAACTAAGAGAAAGTAACCTAAGGTGGAGGGTTTAATCTTTGGCTTAGACCCTAAAGAAAGGAAGGTTACTGAGACCATCTGGAAAACGCAGTTGGTTGCTGAATGCCTCTCATTCTCATTGCTATGTAAGCAAAAACTCAATTTTAATAGTCTATTCAGAAATATCTGTTCTGTTAGAGGCTAAACAAACCTACAAGGAAAAATATATAGGAAAGAAATCCAATATATTGATATGCAGTTGAGGAAATGACAATAAAAATGGTTGATTTAAAAACATCTCCAACATCTCATAGAAAGTTTATAACATGCACTCAGTCATTTATTGGTGACTTAAACAACAATTGTCAAGTATACCACTTTTATATTTATGCCTAATATTTCAAAAGTGCTTCCTCTACTGTAACATTTAACTGAGGTTAAAATTGTTAGAATTTTGATTGGTGAGAATGAACTCGCAGCACCAAGAATCAGATGAAGTTCAAAATGATTGACATAATAAGAGTAAAAGTAAGGAATCAAAGATATGTAGAGAAAAGTGGCCTAGTCTTTTGCTTTCCATGTTCCAAACAATTAGATTGCATGAAAAACCCACTTGTTCATTTTGTTTACACATTATCTCTTCAAGTATACTTTTAATATTTACTGGGCCAGAATCTTTTTAAACAGCATTTCTCAAGGTTTTTTTGTTGTTGTTGTTGTTTTATATTTATTTATTTTTAATACCTATATGTTGGGTCCAAACGAGAGAGAAAGAGACAGAGAGAGAGGGAGAGAGAAATCGGGAAAGAGAAACAGAGACTAAAAGAGAATGTTATAGGCATCTACTAATAATGTTTAGGTTGGTAAGAGTAGTATTGTGTTGTTAAGAGCCCATGGATAAATCAGAAAACTTTCCATTTGAGGTCAGTTACCTAATCAGAAGCAAACCCATGCCTTCTTTATTTTCTCACACATGATATTGATGTCACAGGTTCTGGTTCCTTGCTGGATTCAATTCTATCTACTCTCTTGAAAACAGGATCCAGTGATGTCTGGGTAGTAGTTCTTTTTTTCTCACCATAGATGACACAGTAGCACAGGATTGCTTTATTTTCTAAAGAGAAGATTGGCAGAAAGGCCAGAGAAAAATATTAAAATCTAACTCAAAAATATAAGCATGTCTACAGGGGGGGAAAAATGTTACCAGACTTCCATAGATAATTAAATTTATTAACTACTAGATAGCACAACCAATTCCACAATTGTCTCTCTCCTTTTCAAGGAACAACAGAAAAAGAAAACAAAATTCTGAAAGATTTATTTAATTACAAATTTCTGATACTTGGTCCTGCAGGCAATGTTTAAGTTTATATACAGACAAAACATTCAAACAAAGTTATTGGAAACTCAAGGAGAATTATGTTAATTTTGTGAAAAGTTTCCCCTAATCAAATGAAGATTCATACAAGGATATTCCAATTAAAAAGCCGAAATAAATCAAAAGATAGATAAAAAATACATTTGGAGGAAAATTACTCCCAGAAAACAAAAACAAAATTACACACTTCTTACAAATTAAAATGGACATACACAAGCTGAATACAAGAAGTCCAAGAAAAAATATTAATAAAACACCACAAAATGAAGAGGTTTTTCCCTTAATTTTCAGGGGAAAATTACAGGAAAAATATAGAAATTAAAAATGCATAAAATAGGGCTTCCCTGGTGGTGCAGTGGTTGGGAGTCTGCCTGCCGAAGCAGGGGACACGGGTTTGTGCCCCGTTTCAAGAAGATCCCACATGCCGCGGAGTGGCTAGACCCGTGAGCCATGGCCGCTGAGCCTGCTCATCTGGAGCCTGTGCTCCGCAACGGGAGAGGCCACAACAGTGAGAGGCCTGCGTACCGCAAAGAAAAAAAAAAAAAAACATAAAATAGAAGATATATAAAAATATATAAGTTAAACATACTTCTTTATTCTTAAAGAAGAAATGACATTGTGTCTTAGTAAGGTCAGGAAATATTTATAAATATAATTAGATTTCACCTTTCATCAACATACTTTTTTTGTTATAAAACAAATATAAAAGTTTGCTAATGATTATTAAACAGTTTCATTGTTATATTTAATATTAATATTGATAATATTTACAGATTGCTATATATAAAGCTATAAGTATGTAAATAACATGTGCATTCAACTCAAGCTAAAAAGATAAGAAAACAAAAAAAAACTAATTTGGACTTTATACCTGTTTGTTCAATTAATGAATATAAAAAAGGGAAATACAACCTGACAAACAATATTTTCTTGTGGTCCAACAGATTTTGTGAAATAAATAATCCAGTTGTTTTATAATCTGTGGCTGTACTCCCCATGAGGGCAGTTTAAAATTTATTTATAATTTCATGTGTTTTACTTGGCATCAAGTTTGTTTTGTCTAAGTTTATCATTACACTTTTAAAATTCTTGGCTCCTTCTAAAATGAGACAGCTTTAAAAATTGCCTGTCCAACATCACATCACCCATATCACTGTGATTCATTGACCTGTTTTGTTAATACTATCAAGAAAAAATGTGTTTTATTATATATGGTGGTTCCAATGCATTAGGGGGTTTCACCTCTAAAGATATGTTGGATTTTGTGAGTAGTTAGCACTTTTTTTTTTATTATTTGACAGTAACTACTCTCTCTGTCTAGATCTTTCATTTTGAACCATCTGGCCTGCTCCTTGTCCCTGCCAGATGTCCCAGATGTATAAAACATACATATCATTCACAAAAGTAACAAAAGAACTGTGCATATCTTATCACTCCCTGAATTCTTAAACCATTTCAAATAAATTCATCCAATTGTAACTTTTATAAAACAAATACCTTTTACTTCATATTTTCTTTCATCTTTTGAGTAGCAGTATGAATTCATGTATTTGCACAGATTCAACTTATTCTAGTTAGCCATTATTACTCTTATTATGAATAATGCTAATAATAGTAATGGTTGTAATAGCTGACCTTTTAATTTGCCTCCTTGCCTCTTCCAGCATAAATGCTAACAAACTTGAAAGGATTCTGTTTCTTACACTGATATATATAAGGATAGATATATAACTATCCTTCAAGAGGTGGCAAAAATGCTGCTGGTGTTGGTTCATTCATTATCTTGGAAATCTATCTATTTATCTATCTATCTATCTTCTATTCAAACTGACTTTTCAAAAATAAAACATTATATTGCTGAATTCTAATTTTATCACAGGATGTTTAATAAATCAGTGTTGACTTGGATTGTTAAAAAAATGTGTAAATTAAACTATAAAGCAATTCAGGAAGATAGACACAGGAAAGCTTAGCATACTGTAATCAAGTATAAAAGGAAGGAGTAAGTAATTAATTAAATGATGACCTATTGAAAAGTCGGGTCATTGTCACTTAAACTCTCTGCATATAAGAGTGACTAGGAGGAAATTTGTTAAATTCCTGCCTAAATTCAGAAGAAATGCTTTAAAATAAAGTAAATAAATATACCAAAACAAAGCTAATGTGTTAAGGCTGGGGAAAGAAGCAGAATAGAGTACAAGGTAATTTTAGGCTTTTACAATGGAACCAAAGGAAATGACAAAATACATACCAGAAATTCAGTGAAAAGCTCCCTCTAATATTACAAATGTAGGAATCCTGATTTGCCTAAGTATACCTTCATACTGTGCCTTCATCATGTAACCTTGCATAGGCCTCTCCTTTTGAGTCACTTTTATGGGTCAATCCAAATTTTCAGTCACAAATATCAGTAAGTATTAAAAATTCACATATTTACATAAAATCATCATCATAAAATATAAGAGTAAAAATGAACAATAAGAAAAACTACCCCCAAAGGAAATAGAAATAATTAAGGAAATAGAAAAAGTTAAAAAGTTTAGAAAAAAGCCCAATTTATAGTCTCAGAGAGTTTGTAGAGAACATAGCATCCACATAAAGAATAGGACGCTGTAAATAAAGAAAGTCTTCAATAATATAGCAACCCTGGAACTCTGAAAAATTTCCTAAATAAAATATGACATATCCAGTCGAAGATTTCTATCTCTAAATTATCATTCTGCAAGATAATATTTGAGACAATCTCAGAATACATAGCAAAATTTTATTTGCTATTTGACCAAATAATTCTTCATTTAAGAAAGATTCTATAAAGAAGCTGTTGTAAGGATGTACACGTATGTGAAAAATGGTGGAATTTGTAGTATTGTCCAAAATAATAAACATTTGAAAACAAATATCCCTCAACAGGGAACTGAATTAACACATTACACAGTAAATCTAAAAAGTGAGACACTAAATTTCTTTAGAAATAATGAAATTTTAGTACATATATATCAATACTGAGTCCATGTCCATTTTTATCAGAAAAAGGCAAAATACAAAACATTTTTTAAGCACTGTAAAACATTCCTGTAAAAGTTATTTTTTTAAACTAATATGGGTAGGAAAAGAGAAATATGAGCAAAAAAAATCAAGTTTTGTTTTTTTTTACCATTGGCAATATCTCAGACCCTAAGGGAATTTTCATTTTTTCATTCTTGTTAGTTTTTACTGTATTTGTATAACAAATCACATTTTGATTGTAATTAAACATTTAAACTAAGGTTATTTTCAAAAATATTATGCAGACACTTATGAAATAAGCTAATTATAACATTAAGTAATCTCTCATTAAATCCTTTATTTAATAGCTTACAGTAAGGTGACTTAAAGGTGTGAGAAAACTTAAATAAGAAATTTGTCAGATTTCAAAGTAACTTTTTTTGAGATTTATCATCTTTTTCTTGCTGCCCTTCTCCTACTTTCCAGTCTTTGTATTTCAGGCTACAGAGTTTACACCAACTATGAAGAGAGCCTTGTTCTGGCTTAACCTATATGCTTCACATCTGAATGTGAGGAGCAGGAAGAAGCCAGAGAGCAAGTGTGTCTACAGATTTTGGGAAGCTGACAAGGATAAAGGCAGAAGTGGTGAAGGGATACTTGACTTTTCTTTGGGTAAATTAAAACATTTCAGTCCTTGAATCATGGCAGATTCTTTGAGGTAGTTTCTTACATTCTTAATGATTGTGAAACATGATTTCTTTGGGTAAAAACTAATTATGTTCCGGAAGTCTAATTATAAGTTTCTAAATTTTAAAAAAAATTTTCCTAGAATAAAACACTCCTTATAATCAGTCTACTGAACAGTTTTTACATTCATACTTTGAACAAATGTGTATTCCATAGAAAAGTAGAATACCATCTGTATATTCACTGAAGCCTCAATTAAATTGTTAGGGCTAGTCTTCCTATCTTTGATCTACAAATATTAAACTTACTTAATCTACCTTGATTTGAATATTTTTTCCCTCAAAGTTAATATTATTTCCATCGTTTCCAAATAAATAGGAAGTACATATACTTTTCCATCTTACAGTGTGCAAACCACATGATGTAAGAGATGTCTCAGCAAATGAACAGTTTAGAACAGCTTTATTTATTGTAAGATTTTAAAAAGCATATACTACTTAAGATTGTGTATGTTATTGCCTTTATAGTAGTCTAGGAGAAAATTTAATACTATTTTTTAATTTGCATTAGTAAACATTCTGTACACAATGATTCACTTTGTGTTTGTAAGATACTCCATAATGTGGTCTTTGTCCCTTATTTTTTTCTCTCATTTTTAATCACACCCCCTCTTTTGGCTTGAGACACACACTTTCCAGTTTCTAACTGAAAAACATACTTTTCCACATATCCATGTAAATTATGTTTCATATCCCTCAACAGATTTAGCTCTGTTTCCATAAGCAAGCATGGCACTTTGTACATCATCGAGACTTTCATCAGACTATTATTTGCCTGTTTTATTCTTGCTTTTTCTTTATTATTTAAATTTTGTGGGGGCAATAAATGAGTCTGCTTGCTTATCACTATGTTCCCAACGAGAAAATTACATATAGAAAGACTTACAAATACATGATACTCAAAATACCTTCAAATAACTAATTATTATACTAAAGACTCTAAATTACAAGATGGACAAAGAAATGTTTTAACATCTATATGATGGCAGAGTTTTAGCTGTTTATATTTTAAAGAGACAATGTTGTTTCCAATAACAGTGCATTCAGAGCCAAGATTTATTCTCTCATTTAAAAAGTGGATACTGCATATAATATATCTTACAAAATTAAAATCACCAATGACCTTGAAAGAAAGTTAAGAATAATCAGGCCAGGGATTAAGTGAAGGCTTAAATTTAGGTATGAAAGAGGAATACAACATACACGTTTTACATTTAGAATATTTGCTGAATTTGGTGAAACTGAGTATTTGAGACCTCATGGAGCATGGGAAAATATATGAATTCCAGAGGCTACTAATAAGCTATACTCTTCTGTAAAGTTGGGACATTAATAGGTTATACCATCAATACAAGGGTGAATAGAAATAGAGCTATTATCATCAGTGGACTGTGAGGTAACTAATGATATATATGTTTTAGCACTGAAAAAAGATGGAGAAATTCACTTTAAATGTATAGCCTGATTGATTGTATACTTCTCTGGCTGCTTGGTACATCTCTGGTAGGAATATAATTTAAAATGATCCTAGAATAGCAACTCCACAAAAGATATTAGAAGAAACAAAAACAAACTTTCCTCAAGAAATTGTCTTCACTTCATGTGCTAGACTTTCAATGTAAAAAATTCCCAGGAAAATTAGCAGTGTATGCAAAAAAAAAAGTAAATATAAAATGAAACAAAGCTTCATGATCTGGAACCAGGAGAAATAATAGATGAGGAAAACAGACCTAAAATGATTTAAGGTGATGGAATTAGCAGATACAGATACAAATCAATTATCTTAAAAATGTTTTGGAAAATAAGAAACCTTATTGACCATATTCACAGGGAATGAAAAAAGCAAATAATGACAAGCAAAATTTGAAAAATAAAACTAACATAAAATATGAAGAAAAACAAAAAAATACATTAATTTATATGAATAATTCTACTGATACATTAGAAAATTTTATACAATGATGACAATTTAGGAGGAAACTAGATACAAAGAAATCACATGGAATGCAGCCAGAGGGAAAAAAAAAGAGATGAAAATTTAAAAAATGATTAAGATATATGCAGTATGGAAGGAGAAGTTATAAATTTTAACTAAAGTCTCAGAGAGGAGAAAGAGAGAGAGAGGAGGGAACAAACCTAATGAATATATTATATCTGGGAAATTCATGAAATGCACAAACCCACAGATTCTTGAAGCTCAACCAATTCAGAAGAGGAGAAATATAAAGATATCCACATTAAATATCTCATGATTGCATATCTAAAAAGACTAAACTGATGTTGCTGGTCTGGAGATGACACTTTCAGAACTACTGCCATAGACCAACTATAGCACATAAAAGATAAGCTTTAGAGAAGATCTAAAAGACTGCTTGAGGAAAGAATTTTTGTTATAATAAAGTAACTAACAATTAGACCAAATGCTGATTTTCCCACCAGTAATAATGGAAACCTGAACATAACTAAATTATTTTTTGAACATGCCAAATATAAATATATCAATCTATAATTTTATGCACAGCGAAAATGATATTTTTGTGAATGAGGGGTAAAGTAATTTAATTTTTAGACATTAAAAAATAAGAGAGTAAACATTCATTAAAGGAAAATCTAGATATATATTTCATGAAAAGGAAAATGATTTCAGAAAAAAAAATATAAAGAACAAGTAGAAAGGAAAAACAAAAAAAGAATGGTAAATATATGGTTAAAACTAAATGAGTGTTGCCTATATACAAAGCTAATAGCAATATATTGAGGAACTTAAAATTCTTCAATAAATAAATGTGACAGTGTATGTTAGAAAAATGATGAACTCAAATCAGTCCTTTCATTTTTCATGAGGAAGATGGAGATAATTATTAACTTTGTGGTGTAATAAATTAACTATACTCACTGTAATTACTGAGCTCTTTACTAATTAAATTGAAATAGAGAACAAAACTTTCAAAAGAGTAGTAGGAATAATTGAATGATTCAAAAAACTCTATTGAAATAAGTGTAAGAAAGAGAAAACTATATAAAAAACAGGAAGAAAAGTAGAAAATATAAAATAAAATAAACAAATGTATGTTTAGTCATTATAGTAACTGTAATTGGATATACTAAATACTCCAGTAGTGGACAAATTTAATAGGCTGTGTTAAAACTGAAACTCTTCACAAATAATGCACAAAACCCCACAAAATTTAAATTCAACCCACAAAATTTGAATTCAAAGAAATGGACAAATTGCACCAAGAAAGCCATAACCAAAAAAAAGACTGGTTTAACTATATTAATTTAAAACAAACACCTAGAAAAATATAAGATATTGTTAGAGAAAAGGAAACAATAAAATAAAATATTCAATTTGCTAAAATGATAATCCTTTTAGAATATATAAAATAATTTCAAAATATATAAAGCAAGTCTTGACAGAATTACTGGAAGAAAAACAAAAATCTATCTTCAGAGTGGGAGATATTAACACAGCTCTCTGTCAATAACTGACATAAAAAGGACACAAAATGTGTCAGTAGGAATAAGGATGATTTGAATAATAGGAATAAAGGAATAACACATTTGTTTTATTTGGCTATACAGAGAACATTGCACTCTCCAACAGTTTTCAGTTATGCATAAAACATTTACCAAAATTTACCAATTATTTGAACATAAATTTTAAGCAAACGAATGTCAAAGAATTTAAATAAAAATAACATATTTTGACAAGAATAAAAATTTGCTCGAAATTAATTGCAAAATGTTAACTAGAAATCCCATGTTGGAAAATTAGTGCATCAAAGAAGAAATCATAATGTAATTAGAAAATATTTTGAATTTAACAGTAGCAAGACTATCACAAATCAAAACCTGTGAGGTGCAGCAAAGAGCATATTTAGAGGAAAAGTTAGTCTTTTGTGCAGAGATGAGGAGGCTGGCTTTTAAAAGAACATGTTTTGCAGTGGTCTCCAGCCATTTCCTTGTGAATTGCCTGCTTCAGCACTGCTGTTCATCTGTGATCATCAGATAGATAATAGTATCCTGAAGTGTCCTGAGCTAGACAGTGACAAAGACTGCCTTAAGTTTCCCCTCAGTTTATCTAAGCTTTCTCAAGACTTCTTGACTACAGATCCTGACCTCCCTTTCCTTAAAGCATTTACTTCAGAAAACTTGTAATTGTAAACTCTTTCTCTGCCCTTCTGAGATGTTAATCTTCTACACCACTGGAATGTTTTTCTCAAGACCAGTGGGATCATCTCTGTGAAATGGAATCAACATGAATGATAACACTCCATCTCCCATTTGCCATGGGAGGGTAGAAACCTAATTCTGAAAAGGGACAATTAGCAAACACAGATGACCCCATCTGTTTTGCCGAAAGCCTACTTTTAGTTTCAAGGTTTGTTGGATTCGCTGGCAAAATAGCCACTTGTCTCACACAACTGAACAGATTTAATTAATTTTTAATAGAAGATTATTTAACTTAATTTCAATATACAGTCATTAGAAGGGGATGAATAAAAGTATTAGAGGTACATAACAGAGTATACATCATCAGATTGGGCCAACACCTACATCCAGATTCAAACAGCAGCTGGAAAGTCCCAAGTAACAGCAATCTGGAGTCCCAATTGGGAAGGGTCCTGGGCCATGCGTTCACCTCACAGGTGAGACTTCAAATTGCAGTTCTGGGGGCTTCTGTTTATAATCCCAATCCACAATCAGCTATCATCAGTTTATGAGCAAAAACGCAACTCTGGTTTAACTGTAACAGTGCTGTTGGTTTCACTGTGTGAGTCAAAAAATTTTCTAGACCATGGGGGACTGATCAGATCCCCAGGGCTCAAGAAATTTCAAGACTCATTCCCTTTCTTATCTTAAGTGTTGCTTGACTTGTTGGTAACAATTGTTAGGTGTGCAGGCAGGCACACAGTCTAGACAGGGCCACAAGTCGGTCAGGGGCCTGCTTCTGCCTCTGAAGCCTGAACAAGACTTTACTAGTTTTCTCAACACCATCTCATTGGCCAACCACTCTCCTAATGTCCTCTAGCACTTTGCCATTGGCTTATCCCAGCATTTAAAAATCCTCCACCCTTTTGTTTTAGCGGAGTGGAGTTGAATATCTTGCCCCTATTGCAAAAGTCTTGAATGAGGTCTTCTTTGTCTGTTTAACTTGCATTGGCTGGTCAGTGGTGCCCACATGCATTTAAAACTTTTGAGAGAATGTAGCATGTTATGGAGACAGTTATAATTATTAACAAACAAACAATGCCAATGGTTTGGATAGCACTCCTGAGCCAGGTTCTCCATGACCCAAGCCAGTTAGAATCAAATAAGTCAAAGAAATAATCCCAAATAGAGGGGTATTTCTTTAAGCCTGTTGGCCTGTTTATGTATTTCATGTAACTGTGCCTTTACTTCCTCAGAAGTGTTTATCCAGTGAGCTTGTTTCAGAGAAACGGAGACATTGGAAATCAGGGAGAAGTTCTTAGTGGGCAGAACTACAGGATCACCAGCATCACAGCAAATCCAACAGTTACTTGGAGGCTGGATTACTCTCTTTTGAAATGGTCTGAGATACTGAACAATGCCATCTTTCCAGACCAGGTCAAGGCAAAAAGTGGGCAAAATAATTATAAAAGACCTTCATGGCATAAGAATTAGGCAAAGGATGTTAAGAGAGGAAAGGAAGAATGAAAAAATGTTCTTGATCTGATGTTTTGGAATGAAGCAATCTACCTCAATGTAGCTATTTCTCTTTCTACTCCATTTGATTTTGAGGTCTTTGGCATTTATACAGGACCAGAGGGGGTCTGAGAACTTATAATTTGGCAGCAGTGTCAGTGGTCAAGTGTACTTGGTAGGGTTCTTTCATGAAACTTACTTTTGCAAAAACCTCAGAGTAAAATAATAACTGTCTGAAAAAATATAAGACTTAAAAATCCCCATGGTTAAAGAATTGGTTAGTGTTCATTATAATGGCATTGGCAAGAAAATTGATTATTTCTGTGACAATATTTTAAGATGATAATGGTAATTATGACTGATAATATTATATCAGGACATACCAGATTTTTAGGAATTTTATACAGTTTCTGGAACAGTTGTATTAATAATAAATACTCATACAAATATGCATCACTTCTTATTTGACAATACTTCCTATGCAATTTAACATATTAAATAAGCCTAATTAATTCAACATTTCTCTTTTTATAAATAGAGAGAACAAATCTTTTGAGATGTTCCAGGGGCTCTCTGGAAAATGCTGAAATTAATTTGAGGTGAAAAAGACTTCATTTAGAATTTGATATTGGGGGAGTTTTAAAAAAATACCCATTTAACCAATGTGACAAGGACTTTGAAGGTAAATACAGAAGGTTACATAGCTATAAAAACCTAAGCTCTTTTAATATTGAGAAGAGTGAGTTTTCTTAAGTAATCAAAGACCTGATAAGATGAAATTAAATACAGTAAATTGTTTTGGGAAAACACAAAATCTTTACTTTCCGGGAAGATTATTTAAAAGATTAAAAACAAATTTTGTTTGTACTTTCTTATTAAGAGTAGGTCAATAATGTAAGAAAACTTTGTTCTTTTAACAGACAGGAAACC
The DNA here is from genome assembly GCF_949774975.1 of Lagenorhynchus albirostris. NCBI lineage: Eukaryota > Metazoa > Chordata > Mammalia > Artiodactyla > Delphinidae > Lagenorhynchus > Lagenorhynchus albirostris. Next base: position 39,852,437 of record NC_083112.1, on the reverse strand, counting down.
AAATTCTAATTTTGTACTGGTGTATCATTAATATTAAAACTCATTTTTAAAAAACTAAATAAATTCATTCCAATCTTAGCCAGATTGACACATATACAGTTCTTTTTCCAAGATTCCTTTTCACAAAACTTCTACAACTTTTTTACATCCATTCAGATTTTGTCCTAAGTTCCCTCCCCTACCCCACCCCCCTTTTCTCATTCTGGAACAACCAGCTATTTTACTTCAGGACAAAATTACTCTCTTTTTTCCTTGACCACAACCACATCTGCCTACCTTTTCTTACCAAAAACACATCTTACTTTCCTTGTATAGAGATGTTTCCTTTATTAGGTCTACTAGGTTTAATTGCATATGTTAATTATAATTCTTAACCCTTAGAATACTTAATTCCTAGTGGAATTAGAATACTTAATTCCTAGTGGAAACTAAGAAGTAAGCAATTGTGAGCTCTCAGTTACACTAGCATTCTGTGATTGACACATTTTTAAACATATCTAATATATTCTAGAAATATATTCTTCCTCATACTAAATTTTTCAATGTGGCACAAGATGTGTTTACTAATAAACACAAATATCTTTAGTTTCTCTGTAAAAGGAAGCCAAAAGTGGATAAACATATATTCAGTAATTAATGTTTCAGTGTTTGTCTTATTTGGAAATGATCTAGATATTTGATGAATATCCATCATTTAACTTATTACAGTATAACTTTGTTTCAAGTTATCAAAATGATTTTGGAAACCATTTTTAAGTAGACCTTTTATAAAGCATAGTTACTGGTGAAAAGTTTACTTATAAACTTTTGTCTTATATCTGTTTATTTGTCCTTAACACATGCTTAAATAGCATGAGCTTATTTGACTTTTAGTAAACCTAAGTAAATTAAAAGTTGAATGTCTACATTATATTCAATAATTATAGATCTCAAAACATGCCTTTTTAAATTAAATCAATAAACAAGCTTTATTCATTGAAAATTATCATAGATCACATGAACTTGAAAAACATTTGGGTTAGTTTCTCTAGTTCTGAGAGTATACTTGATTTTTATAATGTTTCTTTATAAACCAATTAAATAGAGCTCTTTACAAAGTAATTTTGGCAATACCATCTGGAGGTACAAAAATATTACACGTTTATAACACATATATAGAGAGATATATAAGCATATATAGAGAGGTAAACAGAGATCTTGTTTAAAATGAAATGCTTTCATTTTAAAATTTTAGCTATGAGACAATAATACAAAATACACAATAATACAAAACTCACTAGTTTGTAAAGGAATAGCTGTTTACACCTGTGTTTTCTTCTCAGATGGCTTAAACTTTTCACTGGTATGGCAAAGACTTTTAAGCTTTTTTCATAGGTTGTTTTCAAATATGCCTTCTTTTTTTTTTTTTTTCTTCCCATCTGATAATAACTACCTCTGTGTTTGCTAGAGAAGACCAGGTAGGATATTTACATATCAAAAGGAGCAGAGAAAGAATGTAACTTCCACCAAGAAGGACTTTTGTTCCCTATGACCAGACTGTTGACAATACCTACAAGCCTTTTGAAATGAATATGGAGGTTTGAGGATTGATTAAAAGGGTAGGTGGGCTTTTTCTCTTCTGATAAAGGCTCAATTTGTAAGACAAGCACAGTTGCCTTTAATTTATCAAAGAACTGGGTGTCAACCTGAATGATGTCAAGGAACTGACTCATACATCTAACCACATTATCTTGAATTTACTTCTTTAAATCAGGGAGAAGATCTTCAACTGAGATAGAAATCAAAAGATTCCTGTGTTCCAGTTTTAGAGCTGTTTGTCTTTGAAATGTTTTTTTCTTTCCCTCTGGGTGTGTAGTTTCAACTAGCTTAGGGAAGAAGGCCTGAAAAAAAGTTTCTATCAGGTTCTCAGCATCAGCATCCAATTTAACCAACTTCTACTACAGCTACTTTTGAAAAAAAAGAAAAAAATCCTTTAAAATATCTAGCTAAGTTTTATCCAGGACAAACAGTAAATATTCTTGGTGTTAGAGCAGGCAGATAGCTAGATATGAGCAGAGAAAGAGGAACATGGGCTAGGTGGCAGGAAACCATACATCTTGTGAACAATGGGGGTCCTTGGGTAGACAAAGGAAAGCAGGAACCTCCAGGCTGACCAGAAGATATAAATCTCGAGGTGACAAGGGGATCTAGAGGCAGACAAAGAAAGGTGGGAAAAGGCAGAATCTCTGGTATCCAAATGTAAACTTTTGCTCATTATGCCCTCATTACAATAAAATTAACCTTGCAGATAAGAAGTACCCATCATGCACTGATGCCATGACACTTCCAATCAAGGCTAAATAAGGACAAAAATCCCTCTCCCCTCGGGAAGGTGGAGCTGGGATGAAAATCAGTAATAAGACCCAAAACCCCTTCTTCCTCAGTGAATATTCTTCCCATTCATTTTCACATCTCTTATAACCAGCTTGCCAAATAAACTCATGGCAGCTACTCACCTGAGTGCCCATTCAACCCTTGAGAGTATACTATCCCTTAAATCTTCACTTTGCTTTCTTGGCTTCCAACTCATCTCTGAGTTCTTTTTGTGTTGAGACAAGAATCTACTCTCCAGTAACACTGGCGATATTGAAAAATCCCATGGACACAAAAGACATCCCCAAGGAGGGTGCAAAGGTACTATTCTTCCTAAATCCAGAGCCACTCCCAAAGATAAAAGAAAGAAAGAAAGACAATTCCCTTGAGAGCTGACAACTGTTAATAAGATCCTGGCCACAAATGGACTGCAATCCACATTTATGTCAGGTCATAATTCTGGGTGCTTAATCTCATCATTTAGCTGGAGAGGAGTAGGAGTCATGTTGGCCTTACAGTCTTTTGGGTTTGGTACTTCTTGTGTCTTAATTTTTCTTTTTTCTTTTAGCTATATTTTTGATATTGGAGAACCAATAACCTGCATGCTCCAGACAGACAGAAAGCCAAACCAAGTTCTCAAGACAGAAAATGAGGCAAACAAGAAGGCAATAGCTGTCCCTGGAACAAAAAAAGGATCAATAACCAATGGGTACCCTCAAACCACATTCACAGGAGTCTGGATTTGGAAGGGAAAGAACAACTTGAAATTTTACCTTCCTTTCCTGGGACTACTAGAAATCCAGGAGAGCTAACTCTGGTAAGAATTTTCACCCTTTTCTGGTTTCTGCCAGTTTTATTAGGATTCTATCTGCAAGCTTGTGAGAAAGTGGGATTTAAAGTAGAGAGTGTAGTTCTCTATCTACCAGAATGTTGTAAGGTATTCCATTAATTTTAATTTTAGTTAAGGGAATAACTGGTTGCAGTTTACCAGAGAATCTGTTGGAGTCCTGTCAACCCTAGGAAGGGTCCATATGGGGCCCTTTTCTGAGGGTAGATATGTCGGGGTTCAAGTTGATGTCAAAGAACTTGCACAAAACCTTCATGGACAATATTTTTTCCAGTGTTGCAGCTGATTGCAAATGAGACATCAATTTCTGGGCTAGTGTTTAATGATGAACCCCTAAGAGGGTACAAGCAAGTGTTCTTTTAGGTTTCTGGCCTTGGAGCTGTTCCAGTTGAAAGACCACTAAGTTGGTAGACTTTTGTTTACTGTCTTGGGGTATTTTCATAGTAGAGAGGTAACTTAGTTAGAGGATTAATAGAATAAGTACTCAGGTAAAGGAGGATAGAGAGGAGTAAGAGTCATGTCAGTCTTACAGTCTTTTGTTTTTGGTACCATTTGTGTCTTAATTTTTCTTTTTCTTTTTTTTTTTAACTGTTTTTTTATATTGGAGTATAGGTGATTAACAATGTTGTGTTAGTTTCAGGTATACAGCAAAGTGATTCTGTTATACATATACATGTATCTGTTCTTTTTCAAATTCTTTTCCCATTTAGGTTGTTATATAATACTGAGCAGAGTTCCCTGTGCTATATAGTAGGTCCTTTTTGGTTATCCATTTAAAATATAGCAGTGTGTACATGTCAATCCTAAACTCCCTAACTATCCCTCCTCCCACCCTTCCCCCTGGTAACCATAAATTTGTTCGCTAAGTCTGTGAGTCTGTTTCTGTTTTGTAAATAAGTTCATTTGTATTATTTTTATTTCAGACACTGCATATAAGTGATATCATATATTTGTCTTTCTCTGTTTGACTTAACTTTACTCAGTATGACAATCTCTAGGTCCATCTGTGTTGCTGCAAATAATATTATTTCATTCTTTTTAATAGCTGAGTAATATTCCATTGTACATATGTATAACATCTTCTTTATACATTCATCTGTTGATGGAATTTTATGTTTCTTCCACATCTTGTTTATTGTAAACAGTGCTGCAATGAACATTGAGGTGCATGTATCCTTTCAGACCATGTATTTCTCTGGATATATGCCCAGGAGGGGGATTGCAAGATCATATGGTAGCTCTATTTTTAGTTTTTTAAGGAACCTCCATACTGTTCTCCACAGTGGCTGTACCAATTTACATTCCCACCAACAGTGTAGGATGGTACCCTTCTCTCCACACACTCTCCAACATTCATTGTTTGTGGATTTTTGATGATAGCCATTCTGACCGGTGTGAGGTAATATCTCATTGTAGTTTTGATTTGCATTTCTGTAATAATTAACAATGTTGAACACCTTTTTTTTTTTTGCCTCTTGGCCATCTATATGTCTTCTTTGGAGAAATGTCTATTTAGGTCTTCTGCCCATTTTGGGGGTTGTTTGTTTTAATGATATTAAGCCACATGCCACATGAGCTATTTAAATTTTGGAGACTAATCCCTTATCAGTCGGATAGTTTGCAAATATTTTCTCCCAGTCTGTGGGTTGACTTTTCATTTTGTTTATGGTTTCTCTTGTTGTGCAAGTTTTGAGTTTAATTAGGTCCCATTTGTTTACTTTCATTTTTATTTCCATTACTCTGGGAGAGAGATCAAAAATGATATTGATACAATTTATGCCAGAGAGTGTCCTGCCTGTGTTTTCCTCTAAGAGTTTTATAGTGTCCGGTCCCACATCTAGGTCTTTAATCCATTTTGAGTTTATGTTTGTGTATGGTATTAAAGAGTGTTCTAACTTCATTTTTTTACATGTAGCTTTCCAGTTTCCCCAGCACCATTTATTGAAGAGACTGTCTTTCCTCCATTGTATAGTCTTGCCTCCTTTGTCATAGATTAATTGACCATAGGTGTGTGGGTTTATTTCTGGGCTTTCTATCCTGTTCCACTGATCTATATTTCTACTTTTGTGCCAGTACTATACTGTTCTGATAACTATAGATTTGTAGTATAGTGTGAAGTCAGGAAGCCTGATTCCTCCAGTTCCTTTTTTCTTTCTCAAGATTGTTTTGGCTATTAGGGGTCTTATGTGTCTCCATACAGATTTAAAGAATTTTTGTTCTAATTCTGTGAAAAATGCCATTGGTAATTCAATAGGGACTGCAAGGAATCTGTAGATTGCCTTGGATAGCATAGTCATTTTGACAATATTGCTTTTTCAATCTAAAAACATGGTATATCTTTCTATCTGTTTCAGTTGTCTTCTATTTCTTTCATCAGAGTCTTATAGTTTCTGGGCCACAGGTCTTTGGTATCCTAAGGTAAGCTTATTCCTAGGTATTTTATTCATTTTGATGCAATGGTAAATGGGCTTGTTTCTTTAATTTCTCTTTCTGATTTTTGTTGTCAGTGTATAGAAATCCAACAGATTTGTGTCTGTTGATGTTGTCACCTGCAACTTTACCAAATTCATTGATGAGTTCTGCCAGTCCACTGGTAGTGTCTTTAGGATTTTCTATGTATAGTATCATGTCATCTTCAAACAGTGACAGTTTAACTTCTTTTCCAATTTTGATTCCTTTTATTTCTTTTTCTTCTCTGATTGCTGTAGCTAGGACTTCCAAAGCTATGTTGAAAAAAAGTGGTGAGAGTGGACATCCTTGCCTTTTTCCTGGTCTTAGAGGAAATTCTTTCAGCTTTTCACCATTGAGTATGATGTTAGCTGTAGGTTTGTCATATATGACCTTTATTATGTTGAGATATGTTCCCCCATGCCCACTTTCTGGAGAGTTTTTATCATAAATGGGTGTTGAATTTTGTCAAAAGCATTTTCCTGCATCTGTAGAGATGATCACATGGGTTTTATTCTTCAATTTGTTGATGTGGTATATCACACTGTTTGATTTGTAGATATTGAAAAATCCTTGCATTCCTGGGATAAATCCCACTTGACCACGGTGTATGATCCTTTTAATGTATTGTTAGGTTCAGATTGCTAGTATTTTGTTGAGGATTTTGGCATCTATGTTCATCAGTGATATTGGCTTGTAATTTTCTTTTTTTGTGATATCTTTGTCAGGTTTTGGTATCAGGGTGCAGGTGGCCTCATAAAATAAGTAGTGGAGTTTTCCTTCTCTGCAAGTTTTTGAAACACTTTCAGAATGATAATGTCAACTCTTTTCTAAATGTTTTATAGAATTGGACTGTGAAACACTCTGGTCCTGGGCTTTTTATTTTTAGAGTTTTTTTTAATCACAATTTCAACTTCAGTACTTGTGATTGGTCTGTTCATCTTTTCCATTTCTTCCTGGTTCAGTCTTGGGAGATTGTACCTTTCTAAGAATTTCTCCCAGGTTGTCTGTTTTATTGGCATACAGTTGCTTGTAGTAGTCTCTTATGATCCTTTGTATTTCTCTGGTGTCCATTGTAACTTCTTTTTCATTTCTGATTTTATCAATTTTAGTCCTCTCCCTTTTTTTCTTGATAAGTCTGGCTAAAGGTTTATCAGTTTTAGTTTTCTTTTCAAAGAACCATTGATCTTTGCTACTGTTTGCTTCATCTCTATTTCATTTATTACTGCTCTGATATTTATGATTTCTTTCCTTCTACTAACTTTAGGTTTTGTTTGTTCTTCTGTCTGTAGTTGCTTTAGGTGTAAGTTAGGTTGTTTATTTGAGATTTTTCTTGTTTCTTGAGGTAAGATTGTATTGCTATAAACTCCCCTATTAGAACTGCTTTTGCTGCATCCCATAGGTTTTGGACTGTTGTGCTTTCATTTTCACTTGTCTCTAGGTATTTTTTGATTTCTGCTGATTTCTTCAGTGACCTCTTGGTTATTTAGTAGCGTATTGTATAGCCTCCGTGTGTTTCTGTTTTTTACATTTTTTTCCTGTAATTTATTTCTAATCTCATAGCATTGTGGTAGGAAAGGATGCTTGATATTATTTCAGTTTTATTAAATTTACCAAGGCTCACTTTGTGGCCCAGCATGTGTTCAATCCTGCAGAATGTTCCACGCACATGAGAAGAATGTATATTCTACTGCTTTTGGATGGAATGCTCTGTAAATATCAATTAAGTCTATCTGGTTTAAAGTGTCATTTAAGGCCTCTGTTTCCTTATTGATTTTTGTTCTGGATGATCTGTCCATTGATGAAAGTGTGGTGGTAAAGTCCCCCACTACTGTCAATTTCTCCATTTATAGCTATTAGCATTTGCCTTATATATTGAGGTGCCCCTATGTTGGGTGCATATATATTTACAAACATCTTCTTGGATTGATCCCTTGATCATTATGTAGTGTCCTACTTTGTGTTTTATAACAGTCTTTATTTTAAAGTCTATTTTGTCTGATATGAGTATTGCTACTCCAGCTTTCTTTTGATTTCCATTTGTGTGGAATAACTTTTTCCATCCCCTTACTTTCAGTCTGTATGTGTCCCTAGGTCTGAAGTGGTTTTCTTGTAGACAGCATATATACAGGCCTTGTCTTTTTGTCCATTCAGCCAGTCTATGTTTTGGTTGGAGCATTTAATGCATTTACATTTAAGGTAATTATTGATAGGTATGTTCTTATTTCCATTTTCTTAATTGTTTTTGGTTTGATTTTGTAGGTCTTTTTGCTTCCCTTCCTCATTTGTTCTCTTCTCTTATGGTTTGATCACCATCTTTAGTGTTGTGTTTCGGTTGTTTCTTTCTTTTTTGTGTGTGTTATCTATTGTAGTTTTTGGGTTTGCTGTTTCCATGAGGTTTTGACATATCAGTCTTCATATATTCAAGGTTGTTTTAAGTTGCTTTTCTCTTTCTCACCTAGAGAAGTTCCTTTAACATTTGTTCAAACCTGACTGGTGGTGTTGAATTCTCTTAGTTTTAGCTTGTCGAAAAAGCTTTTGATTTCTCTATCAAATCTGACTGAGATCCTAGCTGGTTAGAGTATTCTAGGTTGCAGTTTCTTCTGTTTCACCACTTTACCTATATTATGCCACTCCCTTCTAGCCTGCAGGGTTTCTACTGAAAAAATCAGCTAATGGCCTTATGGGAGTTCCTTTATATATTATTTGTTGGTTTTCCCTTGTTGCTTTTAATATTTTTTCTTTGTCTGTAGTTTTTGTCAGTTAGATTACTGCATTTCTCAGCATGTTTTTCTTTGGGTTTATCCTGCCTGAGACTCTCTGCACTTCCTGGATTGGAAGACTGTTTCCTTTACCATGTTAGAGAAATTTTCAGCTATTATCTCTTCAGATATTTTCTCGGGTCCTTTCTCTCCCTCTTCTCCTTCTGGGACTGTTATTATGTGAATGTTGATGCATTTAATATTGTCTGAGGGGTCACTTAGACTGTCTTCACTTCTTTTCTTGTTTTTTTTTCTTTATTCTGTTCTGTGGCAGAGATTTCTACCATTCTGTCTTCCAGCTCACTTATCTGTTTTTCTCTCTCACTTATTCTGCTATTAATTTATTCTAGTGTATTTCTCACTTTAGTTATTGTATTGTTCATCTCTGTTTGTTCTTTAGTTCTTCTAGGTCTTTTTTTATTTTTATTTATTTTTGCGGTATGCAGGGCTCTCACTGTTGTGGCCTCTCCCATTGCAGAGCACAGGCTCCAGATGCACAGGCTCAGTGACCATGGCTCACGGGCCTAGCCGCTCCACGGCATGTGGGATCTTCCTGGACTGGGGCACGAACCCATGTCCCCTGCATCGGCAGGCGGACTCTCAACCAATGTGCCAGCAGGGAAGCCCCTCTTCTAGGTCTTTGATAACTATTTCTTGCATCTTCTCAATGCTTGCCTCCATTCTTTTTCCAAGATCTTGGATCATCTTCGCTATCATTATTCTAAATTTTTTCCAGGAGCTTGGCTATTTCCATTTCACTTAGTTGTTCTTCTGCGGTTTCATTTTGTTCCTTCATCTGGGATATATCTCTCTGCTTTCTCATTTTGACTAACTTTCTGTATTTGCGGTTTGTATTTCACAGGTGCAGGATTGTAGTTCTTGCTTCTACTGCCTGCCCTCTGGTAGATGAGACTGTCTAAGAGGGTTGTGCAAGCCTCCTGATGGGAGGGGCTAGTTGCTGCCCAGTGGTGGGTGGGGCTGGTTCTTGTTCCTCTGGTAGGCAGTGCCATGCTCAGGGAGATTTTAAGCCACTAGTCTGCTGATGGGTGGGGCTTTGTTCCCACCCTGTTGGGTTTTTGGCCTGAGGTGACCCAGCACTAGAGCCTACATGCTGTTGGGTGGGGCTAATGGCAGCCTCTGGGAGGGCTCATGCCAGTGAGTACTTCCCAGAGCTGGTGCTGCCGTTGTCTTTTTCCCTGCAGTGAGCCACAGCCACCACCCCTACCTCTGCAGGAGACCCTCTAATACTACTAAGTAGGTCTGGCCCAGGCTGTTATGGAGTCACTGCTTTTCTCCCATGCATCCTGGTGCACATAAGATTTTGTATGTGCCCTCCAAGAATGGAGTTTCTGTTTCCCCCAGTCCTGTGGAAGTCCTGTGATCAAACCCCAATGGCTTTCAAAGATAGATTCTCTGGGGGCTCCTCTTCCATTGCCAGACCCCTGGCTAGGAAGCCTCACATGGGGCTCAGAACTTCCATCCTGTGGGATAACTTCTGTGGTACAACTCTTCTGCAATTGGTGGGTTGCCCACCTGGTGGGTATGGGATTTTATTTTATCACAATTGTGCCCCTCCTACCATCTTGTTGTGCCTTCTTCTTTGTCTTTGGATATAGGTTATCTTTTTTGATAGGTTCCAGCATTTTTTTGTTGATGCTTGTTCAGCAGTTAGCTGTGATTTTCATGTTTTTGTAAGAAGGGGGTGAGGTTATATCCTTCTACTCTATCATCTTGAGCTGTTCCTGTCATCTTAAATTTTCGTTAGCCTTTTCCAATAAACCTGTCAGTGAAATTATTTTGGAAACTTGAAGTCTTTTAGAGGCTTCTGCCTGCTAATTACAATAGAGATATCATTCTGTTTGAGTTGGGAAACTTGCTTTCAAGTGCACTTCTTAAATGGATGATCTTGTCAATTTGGAACATTCCCCATAATGGCTATTTTAATTTTAGTTTGTCTTAGTAAGATTTTGCCACTTTGGTATATATCTACAGAGACCACTGTTTTTAAACATAAAATAAGCAGGTGTGCCAAAAGGTGGCATGCTTAATTCTTTGACACTTGAGGATCCTATTTCTTTAGCTAAGCCTTGGATCTCTTCTAGTCAAATTAGTACCTAAGAGGAATATGTAAATGGGTTGGGGATTTTATGTTGTTTTGCAATGCACCTTGTTCCGTGGAAATTTTCTTGAAGTTGGTGTGTGACTTACTGTAGATCTAACTCATTCTATGATCAACTTATCCTAGCAAGGGAGTCTCAGAATTAGGTCATGAGCACTCTAACAGTTTTTAATTGCTCAATCCCATACCCATCAATTTTGCAGCTTTGGCTTCCAAGGTTCCCACTAGCAATAGATCTAGTACTCTTTTCACAAGGTTATATCTTTATAGTGACAGATGCCCTAAGGGCTAATAGTCCAACTTTTGTGTCTACTTAGATTTTGATGTGCCATTTGTTAAAACAGTCTGAATTTCTTGTCTTAATTTATTTCCCCAAGTCCCCCCTAGGTTTATGCTTTGGACTTACGTTGAAGCTTTGTGGCTGCCTCCTATTGCCAACTTACAGTATAACTACCCTGGAAACTCTCCAGGGTCTCAAAACATTTCTGGGAACTTTAACAAGCCCCAGAACATTTTCAGGTTTTTTATCTTTTTTGAAAAAAATTGTTTGGATTGGAGAGCTGCACACAAGGGAGAGAGCTCAAATGTCAATGAGTTACCCTAACATCTCTTGGTAATAGCAACCAGAAACAGTGAACTCAAAGTGCTCAGTGGTCCCCTTTCCTGTGAATTCATTGCCCTGCAGGCTGTTAGCAGTCAGCTTCATAATCCATTCCTTCTTACCAAAAACTATTAAAAATGATTGAGGAAGACAACTTAGGTGACACAAACAAACTTTATTTAGCACTTCATGAAGTGGACAGTCTCCATTTAAAGAACTGAAAAATGGGGGTGGATGGAAAAAAGCGTTCATAAGATAAAAAATAGGGCTTCCCTGGTGGCACAGTGGTTGAGAGTCTGCCTGCCAATGCAGGGGACACGGGTTCGTGCCCCGGTCTGGGAAGATCCCACATGCCATGGAGTGGCTGGGCCTGTGAGCCATGGCTGCTGAGCCTGCACATCCAGAGCCTGTGCTCCGCAACGGGAGAAGCCACAACAGTGAGAGGCCCGTGTACCACAAAAACAAACAAAAAAGATAAAAATAAAGAATAAAGAAGTATAAAGCACAGAGTTGGCTTGGCATTTTGGGATTGGCTGGCTGGATAAACTGTGTTTCTGATCAAGGACAGCAATTACAGATGCATGAAAGTTATCTAAGTGTGCTGACATGGCACCCCAGGCAGGAACAGCTCCATCTTGGGCCTAGAAATTTATTACAACACTTTTCCAATATAATTTTTCTTTGACAGCAGCAGCAGTAACTTCCTGACATCCTGAAGCACAGTTGCAGTGATCGCCTGTCTGAAATTTTACTCCTACATCCTATCAGATAATTTTGTAAATATCTAATTTCCTATGTTAAATCTATTCATTTTTGAAATAGCTAGAATACTGTATCCTGTTTGAAGCCAAATTGAAACAAGAACCAAAAGGAGTACAAGACCTTTCCGGATAGTACTATAAAACTTTATGGAAAGATTAAATAATAGTTGAACAAAAATAAATGCTCAGTATTATTATCAGTAATCAGTAAAATGCATAAAAACATCCACTCAATTTGTAAAGAGTAAAATTCTGAAAAGTAAAACATCTGGAAATCTACACTCTGTGTGAGAGTATAAACTGGTATTATTTTAGAAAATTTGTTACTATAACCTATTATGATTGCACATGCTCAGTTTTCTAATGCTTCATCTGCTGGACATTTATAATAGAGAAAAATTGTAGACATGCACCCAAAGAGACAAGTGATAAATATTCAAAGTGACTTTTCTGTAAGAGCCGAATATGGAAATAATATAAATTACCATCAGTAGTAGAGGGGGTAAATAGATTGTGAGAGTTTCATGTCATTTGTTCACAACTGGTGATTATGTGTTTTTTTTTTCCTATAACAACAATTGTTAGGTCAAAACTCAATTAAGTGGGCTGAAACAGTCAAAAAGGGGTTCCCGATTAAGTAAGATGAAATTTGTAATTTGAAGGATATGATGGGTGGGATTAGAGTAGACAGATAAAATAGGAGTAAGGAGGAGACATCCTTTCAAGGAAGTTAGAGCAGAATATTATTATTTTACAGCTATTGCATCAAGATGCTTATGAAACAATAACAATATGTTAAACTATGCATAGTTATATAATAAATATTATGAAACTTATGCACATATTTTATAGAAGTTGTTTATTTGTCTAACCTCCAGCAAAACAGATTATTATAAGAGTTTGAGGTCAGAGGCCAGCGTACGTATACCTTGTACTGTAAAAAACTGTGACTTATTCATGATTAACAAAGAAATATATGCTTAGTTTAAGCAAAAAGGAGGAAGTCTATATTTTCCAAAGAGGAGAAAACTTAGAATTTTTGAATAAAAATTTTGATTAATTGTATCCATACTAGGGAAAAGGTGTGGTGACTATCATGAGCACTACTGAACATAATAGAAAACTCTTGAATTGGTGAAGCACTGAGAGACTGAATGAGATATTTCCTACTTTCATTTTCACATGTCCCAATAAAAATCAGCATAACCAAAAATTTTAAAAATCAGTTGTGTTGAGGACATAGCAGATATTAAATTGATAAGAATAGATACTACACTTGATGTCACAGAAAAAGGCCAATATCACTGATGAACATAGATGCAAAAATCCTCAACAAAATACTAGCAAACAGAATCTAACAGCACATTAAAAGGATCATACAGTATGATCAAGTGAGGTTTATCCCAGGAAGGTAAGGATTCTTCAAAATACGCAAATCAATCAATGTGAGACACCATATTAACAAACAGGAGAATAAAAACCATATGATAATCTAAATAGATGCAAAAAAATCTTTTGAAAAAATTCAACATCCATTTATGATAAAAACTCTCCAGAAAGTAGGCATAGAGGGAACTTTCCTCAACATAATAAAGGCCAAGTATGACAAACTCACAGGCCACATCGTTCTCAGTGGTGAAAAACTGAAACCATTTCCTCTAAGATCAGGAAGAAGACAAAGTTGTCTGCTCTCACCATTATTATTCAACATAGTTTTGGAAGTTTTGGCCATGACAATCAAAGAAGAAAAAGAAATAAAAGGAATCCAAATTGGAAAAGAAGATGTAAAACTGTCACTGTTTGCAGATGACATGATACTATGCATAGAGAATCCTAAAGATGCTACCAGAAAACTACTAGAGCTAATCAATGAATTTGGTAAAGTAGCAGGATACAAAATTAATGCACAGAAATCTCTTGCATTCCTTTATACTAATGATGAAGAATCTGAGAGAAAAATTAAGGAAACACTGCAATTTACCATCACAACAAAAAGAATAAAATACCTAGGAATAAACCTACTTAAGTAGGTAAAAGACCTGTATGCAGAAAACTATAACACTGATGAAAGAAATTAAAGATGATACAAATAGATGGAGAGATATACCATGTTCTCGGATTAGAAGAATCAACATTGTGAAAATGACTATACTACCCAAAGCAATCTACAATTTCAGTGCAATCCTTATCAAACCACCAATGGCATTTCTAACAGAACTAGAATAAAAAATTTCACAATTTGTTTGGAAACCACAAAAGACTGCAATTAGACAAAGCAATCTTGAGAAAGAAAAACGGAGCTGGAGGAATCAGGCTCCCTGACTTCAGACTATAGTACAAATCTACAGTAATCAAGATAGCATGGTACTGGCACTAAAACAGAATTATAGATTAATGGAACAGGATAGAAAGCCCAGAGATAAACCCACACATACAGAGTCACCTTATCTTTGATAAAGGAAGCAAGAACATACACTGGAGAAAAGACAGCTCTTCAAGAAGTTGTGCTAGGAAACTGGACAGCTACATATAAAAGAATGAAATTAGAACACTTCCCAACACCATACACAAAAATAAACTCAAAATGGTTTAAAGACCTAAATGTAAGGTCAGACGCTATAAAACTCAGAGGAAAATATAGGCAGAACACTCTATGACATACATCACAGCAAGATCCTTTTTGACCCACCTCCTAGAGAAATGGAAATAAAAACAAACAAACAAAGAACAAATGGCACCTAATGAAATTTAAAAGCTTTTGCACAGCAAAGGAAACTATAAACAAGATGAAAAGACAACCCTCAGAATGGGAGAAAATATTTGCAAACTAAGAAATTTACAAAGGATTAATCTCCAAAATATACAAGCAGCTCATGCGTCTCAATAACAAAAGAATAATCTAATCCAAAAATGGGTAGAAGACCTAAATAGACATTTCCCCAAAGATATACAGATTTCCAACAAACACATGAAAGGATGTTCAACATCACTAATAATTAGAGAAATGCAAATCTATACCACAATGAGGTATCACCTCACAACAGTCAGAATGGCCATCATCAAAAAATCTACAAACGAGGGCTTCCCTGGTGGCGCAGTGGTTGAAAGTCCGCCTGCCGATGCAGGGGATGTGGGTTCATGCCCCTGTCTGGGAGGATCCCGCATGCCGCAGAGCGGCTGCGCCCGTGAGCCATGGCCACTGAGCCTGCGCGTCCGGTGCCTGTGCTCCGCAACAGGAGCGGCCACAGCAGTGGGAGGCCCACATACCACAAAAGCAAACAAAAAAAATCTACAAACAATAAATGCTGGAGACGGTGTGGAGAAAAAGGAACCCTCTTGCACTGTTGGTGGGCATGTAAATTGATACAGCCACTATGGAGAACAGTACGGATGTTCCTTAAAAAACTAAAAATAGAACCACCATAGGACCCAGCAATCCTACTACTGGGCATATACCCAGAGAAAACCGTAATTCAAAAAGAGACCAGTACCACAATGTTCATTGAAGCACTATTTACAATAGCCAGGTCATGGAAGCAACCTAAGTGCCCACTGACAGATGAATGGATAAGGAAGATGTGGCACATATATACAATTCAATATTACTCAGCTATAAAAAGAAATGAAATTGAGTTAATTGTATTTAGGTGGATGGACCTAGAGTCTGTCATACAGAGTGAAGTAAGTCACAAAGAGAAAAACAAATACTGTATGCTAACACATATATATGGAATCTGAAAAAAAAAAAAAAAAAGTTCTGATGAACCTAGCGCCAGGACAGGAATAAAGACACAGACATAGAGAATGGACTTGAGGACACAGGGCGGGGGAAGGGTAAGCTGGGACAAAGTGAGAGAGTAGCATTGACATATTTACACTACTAAATGTAAAATAAATAGCTAGTGGGAAGCAGCTGCATAGCACAGGGAGATCAACCCGTTGTTTTGTGACCACCAAAATGGGTGGGATAGAGATGGCTGGAGGAAGGCACAAGAGGGAGGAGGTAAGGAGATATATGTATACATATAGCTGATTCACTTTGTTATACAGCAGAAACTAACACAACATTGTAAAGCAATTATACTCCAATAAAGATGTAAAAAAAAAAAAATCAGTTGGGTAAAACCTGTCACTCTTCAGTATTCCAAAGCATAGTAACCTCAGTATTTTAGTCTCTTTCTCAGTCAAAGGGACATGGATAAAAATATTTGTATTGGGAAAGAGGAATGCAATTCAACAGAAAATTCCTGGTAAGAAAGGATGAGAGTTACCTCTCTTCCTTAAAATAGAAATTTTCTATTAAATTTACTTTCTTTACTTTTTATGTTAACATCTAAGGAATTATTTCACAATTTTTTCCTATCATACTAGGTATTTAAGGAATAATTTTTCTTCCTGTGAATGAAATGTTTAGTTTACCCATTTTCTGTCAATAAAACACTATTTCATCATTAGAAAGGGTGCAATAAACTTACAAAATAAAACAAGACACATATGACCAGTAGTCAATTGTAAGATTACAATTCTAAAAAAATATGGTCAAAAGTAGAAATTTTACCGTCTTTATCCTGATTTAACATATTCTCAAGTTTGTTTTGGACCTAAAATAAATAACTCAGTCTTCCCTACATAGGGGATTTATTTACACAATTGAAATGGCTGCTCTCTTTTCTTTTTTCTTTAAATGTGTTATTAAATGCAAATCTCCATAAGCAAACACCAAGCAAACCTTTATTCAATAAGCAGGTGTTTATTAATGCCCGCATGTGCATGCCATCTTACTAATTATTTTGCAAGATGCATGAAGATGTAAAACTAAATAGGAATACTGGTTATATGTCCATTTACTTTTGAGCCCAGCCATGTAGAAATCAATTAAGGATATTTAAAAGGGGATTATATGGGATAAACAGAAGCCGAAAAAAGGTAAAGAAGAAATTTTAAGAAGAATAATCAGTTTTATTTTAGCACAACATATTGATATTTAAAATAGTGAGGGAGAGGGGGATGAGGTCAGGTTGCATTGGGAGTTTGGGACTAGCAGATGCAAACTATTATATATAGAATGGATAGACAACAAGATCCTATCATATAGCACAAGGAACTCTATTTAATATCCTGTAATAAACCATAACGAAAAAAATTGATATATAGATATAACTGAATTGCTTTGCTGTACAAAAGAAACTAACACAACATTGTAAATCAACTATACTTCAATAAAAAAACAAACAAAGAAATAGTGAGGGATATGTTAAAAAATGAGTTTTATGTTGATAAAGAGCCTGAATGAAAACTTGTTGACAATTAAAATCAAAGCAATTAATGAGTATGTATTATGTGTCAAACACACTGCCAGATACTTTTGATTAGAGAAGGGGAAAAAATGTCTCATCTCACAGAACTGCATTCTAATGAAAGAGAGACTATCATAAAAACTATAATACAACTATAGTTTATTATAAAACTATAAAAATTAAAAAAAAACTATAATAAAGTGGTATCCATCATAACAGAATATTTATAATTAAGAATACAATTCAACCTTGGTTTCAAAAATGGCATAAGAAGGTACCATTTAAACTGAGATTTAGGTATAAACAGAAGAATAAAAGGAAGTTAAAATATGATGTAAAGCTGGGGAAATGGAAGGTGGTGACTTTTTTTTAATATGTAGTAAAGAAAATTGAAAAATATTTAATACATCTGCAGCAGCGGTAATTGAGACAGATGCAATATAATATACATGATTATCCTATATATATTAGTTTAGCTGTGTGATTTAATTCTAAAACTCTTGTCACCCTTGGTGTATTTAGAGGTAATATTTTTTTAATCTTTATATTATTTTTGTAATCAAGTTATATTAATTCCTTCCCTATGCTTTACCAAGAACCAAACATATACAGAATCCACTGGCTTCCTAGTCAATACTTTGTGCATCAATTCTTGTGTAAAAACTATAACTATCCTGGTTTGAGGGAAAGGATAAAATTTTCAGCAGAATTTCAAATAAGGAAAGATATTTAGCTTGGTTGATAGGTAAACAAGATCTTTTTCATTTAGCAGGAAAAATTTTGCAGTTTAAGACAAAATAAATGGTGAGAGGCAAAGGGCAGACATGGGATGTTTTATGCAGACACAATCCAACTAATCACAGAAATAGAAAAAGAAAAAATGTAAGGACTAGTTGAGAAATGTACATCCTCATAGCAATAAAGACATGTACATACACATGACCTCTATTTTCACAGCCAATCCTCAGTGAAATTACAAAACAAATTTACCTTTGGAATTTTTATGTTTCGTTTCTCCTATTTCTTAAGATAGAAAATTTTCCATTTCCAAATATTTCCCATTCCCATTATGATTCTTCCATTGAATATCTTTTATATTATTCTTCATTCTCCAGATTTGTCTCTCTTTTACATATTCCTCAGATCATTAAGTAAACAGCTACCCTTTCAATTAGAGTTAAGTCTGGATCTGCTTGTCTCCTTAGACTATATTGAAGTCTTCAATCTGTCATACAATTGGCTAGAATATTTTTGGTTTTAATGGAAAAAATCTTTGAAGTGAGGCACGATAAATATTTTTGACACCCACGTGGGAAAATGAGCTGGTTTTCTGTATCAGTAACTTTCATTAAATTGAATTGGCACTGTATTGCATTAGTTCTCTTTCCCACTGTTATAACATGAGAGTTTTTAATAAGATCATTTTGTACAGTATTAGACAAATTTAATATTCATGCATTATGAAGAAACATTGCTAATATGATAGAAAACTGCTAGGAGGAGCAAATGATTTCATTAAAACTTAAATAAAGCTCACTTTGCATTTTTCCCCTCCTTGAATACCTGTCTGTACTAATCAGATAGTAGAAAAGGCAGATTGGGCCCTAGAGACTAGGCAATACCTAATCCATACTCTCTCATCACAGTCTGATGTCACCTTTCAGGCTCAAAATATTTCTACTAGATTGTAGTTGGAAGTTTTTAGTGCAGAAATATTTAGAGTGTTTTAATTTAAAATGATCATGACTTGTTCTACTTTATCCTGGCCTTGCTAATTTGAGTCTATTATAGCTGCAGAAAGAAGATATTCATGAGCTGTACAATAACTAGCTGCATCTTCATGGGCTCTGAGTCAATAAAATGATGACACAAATTTCACATTCTCTTAATGCAACATCTGCTTCATCACTTGAAAGAATTACAACTCTTTCTTTGAAGGAGTCTTAATGACACAGATCAAATCTTAATAGATAAGTAACTAAGATGAACACACTCTTCCCTTCCATGCATAAAAAGAACACTATTTTAATTGGAACTGAATTAGAGTGTATGGTGGATTTTGTGTATACTCAAATATTTAATTTGGGTTTAATAAGATCACTCATAATTCTGAAAATGAAAAAAATAATTAGGGCAAATTATTGGAAAACCAAAATGTAAGTACATGAATTTGTTCCAGAGTTTACTGTGGAATATTGAAGATTAAATTATCTTTCTATCCTTATTTTGAAGGTTATTTAACTGTGTGATTCACCTACTGAACAGTCAAAATACAGGAAAATATATCATAAATAAGTTCTAGTTTCTACTTACCACACAGACAGATATTAAGACAAAAGAACAGTTGAGAATACACCCAAAGAGCAATTGGTCATTTGTCTTTTGGAGTATATAAATCGTTTGGTAGAGAATAAATTAGGAAGTAGTAGAGGTGTGCCAATTCTGGGAACAGTTCTTAGTAGATAGACTTTGTGGAAAATTGCTTTTTAATCTGTGTGTATTTTATAAATCATCCAAGCATAGTGTTTTACCAAAAGTTAGAGCTATTCAAATTTATCTCTCAATTACAATTCTGTATAAACATATATCCACACTGCTGAAGTTACCAATCAGTAGAGAATAGAGGAAAAGCTAAGCTAACTATGTTACATTCACAATAGTCCTTACCATTATTAGGTCCTTGGGAACACATTCAAGATGGGCCTTACATCTGTTAAGATTCAGGCTTTCAAAATCTTTTACCTAAAGAAAAAATAAGGAAAGCACATTATTAGCACAACTTAAAGCTCAGAAGTACCAATGCAAAAGAAAGGCATTGCCTATTAAATATTGGTGCCAAATCTTCACCAATTACATGTGTAAAGCATACTCACACTTGTTTGTATGTTGATGGCCAAACACTCAAATGAAAAAATAAGTTTACTACTATTGAACATTAAAAACAGGACCTACAGACACTTTTATTACCATCCTATTGCTACTTGGACTTTTCTTCAATGTATGGTATTTAAGCTATTCATGCATTCTAGCCAAGGGTAAAGTTAATCTTGTTATAATGAGAAACAGAATATTACTACATAATTACATTTTTAAAAAGCTCTCATATAATATTTGAACTTTTTAGATTTCACAAGTTATTGTTTCAAAAGATTCTCTTGGATTTAAACCAATCAGATATTATCTACACCCTAAATATTCTCTCACACTGTATTTTTCTCACACACATTGAATTAACTCATTGTTGATTCATGATATCCAAACTGCTTATTGTCTTACTCTCCATGCCCTTATGCTTCAAAAGAAACCGACATGGTTATATAAGTCAAAGAATGCACAGAAACACAAATTTTAAGCTCTAGAAGAATTTACCAAACAAATTATAGAATTTAGTTTATTTATCCAATGCAATGTACAGCTCAAGAAAATAAAATCTGATTAAAATTTAGGAGCATATCAATACAAAAAAGAAATGTTGTAGAAGATGATACCACAAGAGGAATATGTCTAACATCTATTCAAAATAGAAACGTCACAAACAATTAAATTATCATGAAGTCACATTATAAATTAGTCAGCTGACAATAATATAAAAACGATTGCTACCTCCAGATGTTTTATAATATCATTTTTGGCATAAATTTTGAAGTAAGTTTGGAAAAATAATGAGGTCAGGAGTAGAATTCACTTTATCTCCCTATTTCTTAAAGAATAAATGTGATAGGCATCATCTTATTGATTTAGGTAATAATCTTGTAATTCCTTTTCAATCCAACCTAGTTTATGCATATATTGTTATTTTGATTATTTATTTATGGTAAGCTGCTCCAATTATAGCAAACTGTAGCATCTGTGGTCTCGTTTATGGTGTGGAAGGAAAGTGATTACTGTATTATGAGGCAGCCAGACTCTAGAGTATAACAAAACATGAAATACAGCTAGGTTGAGCAAGTTCTTATTTTCCAGAAATGTGGTTTTCTCTGAGGAGTCACATCTTGTAGTTACCAGATGTTCCACAATAACTGTAACTTTGGAGTTGCTTAGTTGTTATAACAAGATGATTTTACTACATAGGAAAAGATTGGCATTTTCTCTGCTGGAAGCAAATGAAATTAGCAATTTGAAAGACAGTTTTAACTGAGCTATGTGGTTTACATTGATTAATCTATCTCATTAGAATATTAGCCAACCAATCAGAATCTCTTCCTATCTATTTTCTAACCTCTGCCATATGTCTAGGTCATAAAAATGCATTTTCTTTAATTCTGGCTACTATGGAATCTGCATTAGAAAACAAGATGACCTTTTCTCTTAGCCACCAAAAGTTTGGAAGATGAATTTTATTATTTTAAGAAATGTTTTTGTTCTGATTTGAAGTACTTAAGAAGACAAGAATAAAGAAAATTTTGGAAAGTCATTTGATTTTTCCATCTTTCTTCCACTATCACCTTTTCTTATTCCTTGGTGGCAGTTTCAAATGACATAAATTGTTCTTCAATATCTATGGTCTGTCTTACATATACTCATCATAGAAATTTGAATGCATGTCACATCCAAAACTATAGATAAAGGAAACTCCAAATAAATTTATCTAGAGAAAAAATATATTATGGGGTTTATATAGTGGGCAAATATCATAGACATAAAAAGAAAGAGTTCCCATATTTCATTCCTGTAAATACAGTTTCTTTTAATGACATTGTAGTAGTACAACACTAGATGTCTTATTATCTTGGGACAAAATAGACTAGAAAAGGCCAGGAAAGAGTTTTCTTAAATATGTTCAGAGAAGGTTCTTCTACTAGTAGATTTCTGTCAAGCTCCAGCTATTTTATAAAGGACACAGGTAATATCTGTTTAAACCACAAATATATGTATAGGTTGATCCATCAAAAACCTCTGTGTATAAATCTCATAAAAATAAATAAAAGTATAAATACCTGCAGCTCATTAAAAATATGTTTGATACACCATTTTTTCTTATTCATAAAAATAGAAAGTAAGTGCCTGCCAGTAGGAAAATGAATGACATTTTTACATCCCATAGAATATTATACATTCATTAAAATGAATAGGTTAGAATTATGACATTTAGGCTAGAGAAATTTTTCCAAGGTATTTTAAAACAAGAGTCTGATAATTGAAAAAAATATCATAATCCTTTTTAAAAGCTATGACATATGTATATGTGTGTGTGTATGTCTACTTTTGGATATTGTATAAGCACAGAGAAAAATATGAAAAGTTCTACTAGGTCATGAATGATGTGTGGATGATGACCAAAGTGAAGTCAAGTATTGGAGGGAAGCAGGAAGAAACAAACAAAAACTAAAAACAATGTTGAAAGACTACTTAAATGTTAAAAAAAAAAAACACTTGATATGATCATCTGAATGCATTTGGTACAGCATAACAATAAATGTCAGGCATATGTATATAGGAATAAATGAATGAGGTGAAACATTGCATTAAATAATAATTTTTAAATTGAGTCCTTCATTTATCATTCTATTTAAAATTGTCTTTTCCATTAGTGTCTTTCCCAGAATCTGGATCTTTTCCTTTATAGCAGTATTCACAATTTTTATTTATAAGCTTTATTTTTATCTGCCCTTCTCCCTCACTACACTCTGAGATCAAAAAGGCCAGTGACAATTTTGTTTAGTTCAGCGTCTGGTGCAGTTATAAATACTTCTTTCATGAATACTGTATGAATGAATGAAGGGAAATGTAGACATTATATGTTATGAATGGCAGATAAATAGTTAATAATATTAATGTATGTCATGAGGAAACTCAAAAATTGGAGCCCAAGGAAAAGACAAGGTACTGACAGGCCTTAGGAGGAAACCCAGAAAAGTGTGCTGTAATAAAAGCTTAGAAGGCAGACAGCCTCAAGGCAGAGTGGTTAGCCACTTGAAACAAACATTAATGAAAGGATAAGCTAGAGGGGGAAAGAAAATGCCCCATAAATTTGGCATCATGGACACAGCTGGTGACATAGATTTAAGCCAGAATAATATTCCATAAAATAAATGACCAGATTAGCAATATTTAGCAATCAATCAGAATAGACAGTGTTGTAGTCCCAGAACAGGGTCATGGAGACCCTCGATTATGTCAAGCATTAACCCTTTAAGTGCTAGACTTAGAAGAAGCTTGGGATGTTGAGAGAGGGTCTGGGACAACCCACACAGTGGGAAGGGACTCAGGAGCTCATGGCAGCAAATATTTCCCGGTATAACAGTCTTTTAATACGTTAGCAAACTGTAGGTACATAGTTGTGCACAGCTGCTGAATAACAGTCTGAAATTAAGCAACATAGCAGAATGAAGGAGACAGAAGCCAGTCTGAAGTCAGTTATAAACATGGAATTTCCTTTTCTGACAATACAGCAGATTAATGGCATAAAGAGTTAATATGAAAATGAACAGCATGGAAACATCTCCCTGATTAAGAAATAAAACCTTGCTGATAGTTTTGAAACTATCTGCTTGGCCACAAACACCTCATATTCCTTTCTCTTTCCACTGCTCTTTCTTGATTTTTGTGTTTCTTTGTCCTTTTTGTTTTTTTAAAGATCTGCTTAAGTTGTAGGTATCATTAAATAATAGTTTGTCTGGGGGTGGAAGGAGTAGGGGTTTAAAAATTTAATACAAACAGAATCATAATACATAATTATTTTTAAATGTATTATTCAAAATAAATATCAACTCTATTACAGTGCAATAAATCTCTTCAAAGAAAAAGACAAAGAAAATAAGGAAGATCAGGGAATAACAGCCTTGCAGCAGACCTTCAGGCCAGCTAGTTCAGACTAGAGTAAGGCGAGCCTCAGGATACCCACTGCCAAGATAAATACCACCCATTGCCAAGAAAATAAAAGCAAATGACTATTTGATGACAGAACATACTGAGAGAAAAGAGTTAGGAAAAAGAAACGTATACAGAAAAATATACACATTAAAATATGATGCCAAATGAAGACAAATTGAAGCAGTTAAAATTGAGGAATTATAGCATCAAGGAAACTTTCTTGGAAGAAAACAAAATAAAGCACAACACAGCTCAATGACATTGTCCAGACAAGAAGGTAATAATCAAAATGAAGACTTGTATAATATATCTGCACTGTCAAAAGGATCTTTGCATTTATTTAAATATACAACTGAATTATAGACAAAAAAACAGAATGTGTATGTTATAAAGCTCAAAAAGATACACAAAGTCATTCTTAACACAAACACAATGTTGGTAGAAATTAACACAACATTATAAATCAACTATACTTCAATAAAATTTTATTTTTAATTTTTAAAAAATCCAGTGTTGGAAAAACTATATGTCAAGAAGTGTATCCTTACTTATTTCCTAAATTGCCAATCAAGAAGACAATTGATATAATTTTTAGAAATTACATATTTAGAGTAAAAAAGTAAAATCTTTCTTTATCTCTCCACCTCTCTAACTACCCATATTGCAAGTTGTAGTAGAAGGTCTGCGCCTCAATATGTCAAATCTGGAGGGTGTCAGGTGGCCTAAATGCAAGCTCCCTTTCCCACTGAACCTCATAGATAAAGACCCCCTCCCCAAATAACCCTCCTTATAGTAGGGAGCAGCATGGTGCCTGTTTATTGCTGAACAGCAGGCTTCATTTCCCTACCAGCCTGCTGAATTATTCAAAGAAGTCAGCCACATCTTCCCACTGGAACCAGGAGTCATCCTACTTCTTGTTATTATAGGGCATGTTTCCACAGCTCCCGCTTGTTCAGTCTGCTCCAGAATGCAACTCCCATGTGGCCCTGCATGTTATATGGTGTCCTCCACCCAGGGCTGTGAGTACATGTGACTATGACCAGCTGTCCATCTCATCTGGCTGGTGCTGGGTGTCATATGTTTGGTCATCCCCTAACCCTAGGGCAGAAATCCCTCCTTCATCAACAGGGTGAAGAGGAGGTTATCAAGATATGACCAGCCAAAATATCATGTTCAGTCTATGCACTTGAGAGAAATACCTGTATTCTTTATTTGTAATATTTAAAGCATATAACTTTCTTCCCCAAAATATTGGGATATTGATTTCTCCATGAGGAAAAAAGAAACTTTTACTTCCTTTCCACCTAAGCACTAAATATGAATAGCTGAGTAACTAAAAATATGATCTCATAATAGCTATGAAGGACTTTTAAAACTTGGAGCTTTGAGAATACTAAGAAGTTCTTCATTTACCTTTTTATTTAATTATATTTTAATACAGGTACTAACTAGATAAATAATTCCATAAATAATTATTTTAGATGTTGGCCTATATAAATTGAGTGCATATACAAATATTAATTTCCCATTTTCTGTATTTTTAAATTATCCTAAAATTATTTTTTTCTCAAATTATGGAAACAATTAATAGTTTTGATTTGAAATGGAAGAGAAATAGTGTGCTAATAACTGTAATAATGTATTTTTTATTTTATTGAAAAAGGAAAATAGATATCTCATTTCATCCTTTAGAGAGAGAGAAAGGAGGGGAGGAGAGAGGAGGAGGCAAGGGGGAGAGGGTAGGAGATACTGAGAGAGACAGGGGGACAGAGCAAAGAAGATCCCACCCCTTGCAATTTTATTTGTAAATTTCAAAAAGAAAATCAAAACTAATTAAAAAGTCACAGTGACTTCTTTTTGTAATAGGACTTTCTGTTTGTGAGAGTCACTGGAAAATATGTTTTCAGTCTTAAGTAAGGACACTTTACAAAGACTAGAGAACTGATTTACAATTTCTCATTGATCTTGCTGTCAGTCAGTCCTTCCACTAAATACAGAAGAAACAGGCTTTATGAGATGGGCCAGTGACAACAAAATTGATAATTAAAGAGTGGTTGTACAAATATGACGTGAAAATATAAGCAGAGTCAGCAAGGGAACAATAGAGGGTGATTTATATGGTTTATATTAGCATGCAATTTGGAAGTAGGAGGTTTGAATAGGGCATGCCCCCAAGGATATGAATAGGCTGATGTTAAAAAAAAGACAGAAATCTCACAGAGCATAAGTACTAAAGAATTAAGATTAAAAAAAAAAAGAATTAAGATGAAGGACAAATTCATGATATTGATATAGAAACCACATTTTACAGGAAAAACTAAAATATTGTGGAAATCTAATCTGAACATATCAAACAACTGACATTATACTTCATATCTAAAACCACAGAAATCCGTTTACTACAATCAGTCAGCAAGTCAAGATTTGTCAAAGAGCCACTTATTCTGAGATATTGCCATGCATTTATCATAGGCTTTAGGGAAAACAAGCATTTGTTTTGCCTTTATGGTAATAAGAGTGACATCCAAATCACATAACATAGTAAGTTGGGACATCTCAGCATGCATAACATGCTGTGTAAGAAAATTTGAAGACTGTCAAGAGAGCAGATACTGCTAATTCTAGAAACATTCCAATAATTTGTATTTATGTAGCCATACAGAACAAAAAATACTTTACTCTTTTATCAACTCACTTTTTACCACTTTGATTATCACTGTGTAGATAGTTTTCTCTTGGGTGAAGCATGCTGCCTCCAGAAGCCAAAGAGGATGTCCAGGTTTGTGCTAAATTCTTACCAGTTGGAGGGAGAGGTACAATTTGGGGTTCTTTTTTACTAAAATAAAAATATTTTAGATGATTAATTCTACTTTTTTTGGTTTATATGTCTATGAATTTTAATATTTGTGTGGTAAACATCAAAGTCAAGATACAGAGCAATTCCATCATGTGCTCAAAATTCCTTTACTAAACTCTCCCCTGATCCATAATACCTAGCAATCACTGATCTGTTCTCCAGCACCATAATTTTCTTTTTGAGAATGTCATATAAATGTAATCATATAGCATGTAACCTTTTGAGATTGACTTCTTCCATTCAGGATAATGCCTTTGAGATTAATCCAAGTTGTCACATTTATCAATAGTTCATTCCATTTAATTTTCAAGAAAAGTTTCACTGTATGGATACATTATAGTTTGTTTATTCATTCACCAGCTGAAGGACATTTGGGCCATTTCCAGTGTATTTGTTACAGTTATGAATAGAACTGCTATAAATATTTGTGTACAGGTTTTTGTATGAATATATGTTTCCATTTCTCTAGAGTAAATACGCAGGAGCGGAATTTCAAGGTCAAGCAGCAAGTATGTTTATAAGAAACTTTAACCATTCTTCAGGGTGTTTGTACAAATTCACAATCCCACCAACAATGTGTAGTATTCCTAGTTCTACAATCTTACCAATAGTGAATGCCTTACGTGACCTAAATCACTAACCTCTAAAAACTTAACTGATAAGACATTATTCTGAATCTTTTATATTTTTATTTTGCATCCTATAGAGTACATGTTCTTCAACAAGGATTCCAAGGCTACTTTTTACTTTTGCTCATTGCCAATTGACATGATGCCAGCAGAATATGCAGATGGTTCACATCACTTTGGATGATAACTTACAGAAGATTAGAAATAACATAGCCCTTGGGCAAGACTATCAATATATACTACAGTCTATCTTTTGTTAATGAAAACTCATTCTTGTCCTCCTTCCTTATGGAATATTATAGAACATATTTTTTGATAAAAGGCCTCTTACCTGTACCTGAGGCCATGTTATTCTGTTCTAATAAAGATAATATATTTATCATTGCAACTGCAATTAGTGTTACAACTTGGTAGAGTTTCCAGAAGTCCACTCTCATCTTCCACTATCTATCTTGCTTTTCTGGGGGGATTAAATGTGGTCATGATTGGAAACATGAACCCTGAATCTTACAGGTGTTCAAAGATGGCAATAATCACTTTCATTCATCTTGGGGTACTGTTTTTGATTCAATATCTTGACCAGGGTGAGAGAAGTATCATAAGCTCTGTGTTGCCTTCTCTATCACAAGAATCCTTACTCCATAGGCCAAGTAATCAGTGTGGGAATTCTGCCAACCCCTAAGTATTTCCATTATATTTATACATTTGGTGACCAGGGAAATGAATACTGAGTGGGTCTGTGACCCAGAGAAAAAAAAAAAACATGAGCTATACCTCAGCCATGTTATGCCCTCACTCTAACACGGAGATTTAACATCATAAAATTAGACAGTGAGGGCAACAGAGTAGGTGCTTAATACATGTGTATTATTTCAGTGATATTTGTCACAAGGTATCCCATATGTATCTCAGATTCTTATTAAAGAGCTACATGACAGCTTGAAGACAGCTTGAAAACAAAGATGACTCCAGATGTGTATAAAATCATTTATCACTGCACAATCTAAATAAGTTGATAAATACTTCCAGTTATAGTCTTCCATTTACTTTTAGTCACTGTTGCTATTCCATACTTAAATTTTAGGTTTATGTTTCAGTTAGTTGTTTTTACTCTCTATATTTTCTATTTTGTTTCATTTTATATTCTTTACTTTCATTTTAAGCATATTTCAAAACCATGAGTAATCAAAATTTAAAGGCTGTCACTGCTAGTAGTATAATTATGAGAGTACACAGATGGCTTATTAAGAGAGGGAACATAAAAGCCTGAGCGAAACTGCAAAATACTAACTTTCAACATGAGAATCTTTCATCCTATAACATAAATTCACTGCTAGCAAGTTTTGTATACAGAAACCACACTAACAGTTCTAAAAGAGCATCAGAGGATTTTAATGGGACTGATATCCAAAATGTACTGATCCTCATCTATAGTTGTATATCTTTTTTCCACTGAGATAATTTCAAAGTTTTCATTTGGCTTTAAAGTATATTTTGTAGAAATAAATGTACTAAACAGCAAAAACCAAACCAAACAGTCCTGATATTAGCAGATGTTCTTAAGAAATATTTGGGAAAATATAGCATAAAAGTATTTTATTCTTATTCTGAAATAAGGCTGATAGTGACTGTAAATGCAATGTCATGCTGATTATTAAATGTACTTAATTCTTAAAAAGGTTTTAGTCAGACTTCAATAAATTTTTACTTTCTACATAGGCAGTCATGGGACTTAAGTTCACTTATGTTTTGTGTTTTTAATCAAACTTGACTGAGCTTATAAAAGAAAAGTCAGTCAATTTGACCTGCATGTGCCTTCTTTTCCAATAACACAATCATGCACCAAAACAATGATCTTTGCAGGGGTAACTGTTATTTCAAAGAACAAATAATTACTCTTTCAAATTTAAGCAAATATCTTTTTCTCTTTGGCATTATTAATTAAATAAAAAGAAGAAGGGAGATGTTTTCAACAGATATGCAAGGCAAGAAGTTTTGACATATTTGGGAGTAAGAGAATAAATATAAATAAGAATACGACTGTTGAGCATTATATTATATAGGACTGTAAAACACTTTACAGTGTTTTTAACTGATAAAACACTTTAATAAAATGTTTTAATTAGTTTTACTTACACATCCCCTAAATAGATATTTAATTCTCTGGGTTCTCACTTTAAGGATAATCCAAATATATATATAATCATATATGGAGTTTGCTAGATGGCTGCTTCATAGCTGGAGAGTACCATGAAGTTTCACCATCCAAATCTATATTTCTATTTATCATGGCTTGGCTTCATAAATACTACCTTAATTATGTGGGTGATTATAAGGAAAATAAAAACATTCTAAACAAGTTATTCACAAATAGCATAATAATACTTTTTCCATGCTTTTGTCCATGATATTGCCACAAGTGTGATGGTCTTTTGATAAAGCAATATATATCACAGTTGAACAACTGAGGTTTCAGGACAGATTCAAGAAAGATAGTTCTTCTTCTTCTTCTTCTTCTTTCTTCTTCTTCTTCTTCTTCTTCTTCTTCTTCTTCTTCTTCTTCTTCTTCTTCTTCTTCTTCTTCTTCTTCTTCTTCTTCCTTTCTTCTTCTTTCTTCTTCTTTCTCCTTCTCCTTCTCCTTCTCCTTCTCCTTCTCCTTCCCCTTCCCCTTTCCCTTCCTCTTCTTCCTCTTCCTCCTCCTCCTCCTCCTCCTCCTCCTCCTCTTCTTCTTCTTCTTCTTCTTCTTCTTCTTCTTCTTCTTCTTCTTCTTCTTCTTCTTCTTCTTCTTCTTCTTCTTCTTCTTCTTCTTCTTCTTCTTCTTCTTCTTCTTCTTCTTCTTCTTCTTCTTCCTGTTAACTTGGTCATGATTACTGATAGCTGCCATTAGGTATTTGTAGGCTTCATTAGAGTAGGATCAACCAAATTCCAAATTCTCATACAATTTTCAACTCTTAGAAAAGAAAAAGCATGCTATTCTATGCCCATATATTTTTTTTTGAATGTTGAGAAAAATGTCAAGCCTATCAAACCCAGCAAACTAAGTTTTAAAGAAGAATGATTATCTTCTGTTTTTTCACATGCTGTTAGAAGTGTCCATGAAGGTTCAGAAAACAAAAGATTTGGTTCATGTTTCTTAAAGGGCAAAACAAACTTTCCTTGACAAGTCAAATGACTTGTAATGAATGACTTCAACATAAATGACATGTTTTTTCAGTAAGAAATCCATTTTAAATCTCATGAATTCTTTTAAAAGTAAACTTTCGAACCTTAAGTGTGATCACTTAGAAAATCAACCAAATAAAGATAACGATCTATAAGGACCTAATATTTACCAGACAACTTCAAGGGTAAATTGGAATCCACATGTTTGAGGAGTGTTAACAATCTTCATAAGTCTTTCATAATTCCTTTATATACAATCTTTATTTTAAAATATATTGGTCAACATTGTTTTATAAATTTATACAATTTTTATTTTTATAGTCCATATTATTTTCAATATAGTCTTCTCAGTGTTCTATTATCACTCATAACCGTATTCACACTGAATATTAAAACCTTTAGTTTTTACTCAATTATCACCATAGTTCTTCTCACATCCTCTAGCATTTCTCATTTCTTTCCACACTTCCTAATTTTGTTTAACCATGATACTACAAATATCTCATTACTCTAGCTCTATTATTATTCCTCACCTTTCTTTAAGCTAATATCACACATTCTTTCCAATTGTAAAGTTTCATATAATAGCCCTTCCATTTTTCCCCCCCTTAGTCCCTGACATATTTTTCTTTGCAATTATTCATTTGCTATGCCAGCTACTATCTCCATGATAAGATTTAGGTTGTGGTGTCCTACATTTTTAGAAAGCTTTTTACAACCATCAGTTCTTCTGATAATTAGTATGAAACCCTTACCAGCAACTTTCTTTGCCTCTTTGAGTCCTGAAAATTAATTATTTATGCAGCAAATGTAGGATGACTTTGATTTTCATCTATTCTTTTGTCAACCAGAGTTGCTATTCAGATACTGTATTAAATACCTAGTTCAAAATTTACCACATAATTGAAAGGAGAAATGGAATTTCAGAGGAAAAAAAGTTTTCCCAAGAATATAGCATGTTTTAGTAGAATTAAAGAAGGCAAAAATTATAGATATAATAAAGTTAATTTCATACATTTCAAAGCACATTACCATTCTTTATTTTTAAAGGGGACCTCAGTCCTTTACCATTGTTACTGAGAGATTGTTTTCTAAATTAATTATGCCTCTGAATAAATATTAATATATATGGTATTCTGTATCTGATGTTATACCTATTTTTATTTTTTGCAAAATATCCCTTTTCTTTTAAAAGTCAGGTTTCAAATCCCAGGGGAATATTCCTGCAAAAACTCCTCCTCAAAAGAACTAAGCATGATATGCTAGTGGCACAATGACAACTAGAAATGAAAGAACAGAAATGCGGGACAAAGGGAAAGTGTAACTAAACTAATCCCATCACTGCCGCCCTGTGCATATATACACTACTACTGCTACTACTACTACTACTATTAGCAAACAGTCATTCGATATATAGAATTATGAAACTGAGTTGAGCCATAATTATCTCAGCACTTAAGTAATAATATAATAATGAACACTTGAGTTTTAATTATATATTTTGCAGGCAAATGAATGTCAGGATAGTTGGAATGAAGTATCTAAAAAAACAAGAGACACAAAATGAAATAATTGATAGAGCAAGAGAGGAGAGAAATTTCTCACAAAGCTCATTTCTTCACACCTGGAACTTCTATTTGACTTTTTATCACTTGGCTCCTAATTTTATAAATTAATTAAATGTATGTTATCATATTCATATATAATTTTGAAAAATATACATGAGAGTGGTATATACTTTAAAAATAATCTTATACATATATTAAAATGGACCATATTAAAACACAACAAATAAACAGATGACATCTAGCAGATGAACACAAGAAAGTAGGAATAATTGCAAGCAGCTGTTTAGAATAATAAACATATGGAGTTTCTAACCAACTGAAACTGTTGGTTGAACTGTTTTTGAGCCCTGAGTCACTTACTGACTTTATTTTGTATATATTACATCATTTTAAGTAAACATTAGTAATTTAATATTTAAAATGTGATTAAAAAGTAGCACCCAACTCATACTCCTGTTATGAACATGATGTTTTTGTCATAATAAATGAAAAATATTTAGCCTAGTGTCTAACACCTGATAAGAACTGAATAAAAACAAAATTATTTTATTATTAATAATGTCTCTAGGATCTTTTATAAACTGTCAGTCAAAACTCTAATCATGATGCTCTAACTCTAATCATGAAAATTGGAATAAAACACTTAGAGTTCTTTCAAAGAAAGAAGGTTTAAAGATGAAGCATGTAAGACATTGTAAGATCTTTCACCCCAGGGTAGTGCCTTTGACTTTTCCAGCAGCTGGTTGAATCTAACACAGTGTCTTACATGCAATAAGTACTAAATCATTTCTTGTAAGATGAATGAACTCTTTCATATGAAAGGCAACTCAAGTTACAAAGAATTATGCTTTAAATAATAGATTATCTGAAAGAAAACAATACAGTAAAACAATGCATATTTTTAGGAAGATAATTTTATTGAAAATTGTGGATTAAGAGAGTAGTGAACTAATATTAATGGAAAAATACACAGTTCAACTTAGATTTTATCCTCTGTTAAAAATATTAGACTGAAAACAAAGTTTTCTCTAAGTTTTTAAATTGTGGATAGAAAATCAAACAACCTGACTGGTAATCTTTGTAAAATGTATAAAGTATCCTTTTTATTCAAATAAAAATTTACAACCAGAATCATATTGACAGATATTCATAACTCTAAATATAATACATCGTAACTAGAAAAAAATGATAAGGATTCCTTGCAACCCTTTCCATGGAGATTTTTTGTCTTTTATATCTTAAGTATCTCATAGCCAACAGTTGAGGTAGTTGTTCACCTTGGTATCAGTTAGTACACACATACAATTTCTCCACCTTCATCCTGTAAAACTGTGTGCTTAAAAGGTCATCCTTTAAAGCTCTGTTTCCTCTCCATCTCTCCAGTACTGTAATACACAGATCTACTGATCCCCTTGTAATCTTTACATGAAAGATTTTACATGAAAGTCTGTTTTAAATCCTCAGGCTTAAAAAAACTACTTCTAAATAAGATAAAGTTTCTTGTCACCAATTCCAATCTGTGCTGGTGAAGGAAGGGTTTCATCAAACCATCAAGCAATTCTCCATCACCAGTTGAGTGCTCAGTAATTCAGCTCTGTTCTGATATTATCTATCCCAAGATAGTGTCAAGTCCCACAGTTAAGGGCTCAGTCCCACAAAACTGCTGTCCTCTTCTACACTTCAGATGCCAGTCACAAATCCAAGTTCTCGCCTTTGCTTCTGACAGATGGTTATAGATCAGAAGTTCCCATGTTCCTCTTCTTGGGTTCAATTGATTTGCTAGAAAACTTCACAGAACTCAGAGAAACATTTTACTTACTGGATTTCCAGCTTCATATAGAAGAGTATAACTAAGGACCTGATGGAAGAGATGCACAGGGCAAGGGATGAGGAAAGGGTGCAGTGTTTCCATGCTCTCTCTGAAAGTTTTATTCTCTCATCTCAACATACATTCACCAACCCACAGGCTCTTCAAACCCAGTCCTGTTGGATTTTTATGGAGGCTTCTTTATATAAGCATATTTTGATTAAATCATTGGCCATTGGCAATTGATTCAAACTCCAGCTCCTCTCCCCTCCTCAGAGGTCATGGGGGTGGGACTCAAAGTTCCTATCCTCTAATCATGTGGTTGGTTCTCCTAACAGCCAGCTCCCATACTTAGGTGCTTTCCAAAGCTCACCTTATTAACCTAAACCCAGTTGTGGTGGAAAGCAGCTGATGTTGAATAACAAAATATCCATTTCACCTCTTTGACTTTGAAGCAATTTCAGAAACTGACAACAAGAGATTGAATTTTATAACAAAAGATGCTCCCATTGCTTTTACTTCTCAGAAAATCCCAAGGTTTTGGAAGCTGTAAACCAGGAACCTTGGTTAGAGGTCACATACTATAATAAGATCACATCCTTACTATAAATCACAATATCACACAGAGTATATAGATCAGAGAGAGAAGATAGAAAGTGGGTGGTTTTGAGGTTTGAGAATAGTTACCCAGAGTTGTGCCCTTGAGGGTAGAATTTAAAAAGGCAAAAAGGGCTAAAGGGAATGATGATGTACACAAGGGAGTGAATACAATGATTGACTGTGAGATTTAAGCTGGGTAGGAATGGAAGATGATGTTAGCCAATGAATGGTGGTAGGATTAATATGTTCTGCAGGTTGTTAAGAGTGAGCAATCATGGTACTACAGGGATGTGATAGACAGAGAAAAGAGGATGACATTCA
Organism: Lagenorhynchus albirostris; assembly: GCF_949774975.1. Classification (NCBI taxonomy): domain Eukaryota; kingdom Metazoa; phylum Chordata; class Mammalia; order Artiodactyla; family Delphinidae; genus Lagenorhynchus; species Lagenorhynchus albirostris. The sequence continues at coordinate 39,817,493 of NC_083112.1, read as the reverse complement.
GGTTTTTGTTGCTTGTAGTTTTCAGTAATATACTTGAAATTCAATGCTGGGAAGTTGGAGGATGGAAGGAAGAAGAATGTTCTAGAAGTAGCAAAGGAGGAGTCAGTAGGCTACTTATACTCTTTGTGTGGCCAAAGGTAAAGAAAACAGGCACCTCTTGAGAAAATTGAAGGGAAATAATCAGAGATCTCAGGGGAAAGCAAGGTTTCTGTGTGACAAAGGTGATGGAACTGTTCAGAGAAGATTCTACAGACATGGGGGAGTATTTATGACCTACTGTGTTTGCATAATTGAAAAGAGATGGAAAAATGCAGATATAAAAGGAGACATTCCAATCTACATGGGAATTAGTTTGAGGGAGATTGTGGATCCCTGTGAGTCTGGGTTTTTTTTTTTTTTTGATAATTGGACAAAATATGACTAATAGTGGTATATAGGAAATTGTATGCTTCTAAGACTTGCAAATGGAGATGGCATCCTGAAAAGTTGCTGTGTTACCTGTAAACAAGCAGGATTTCCTCTTGACCCATTTTAATGTGGAGATGAAAGGACTTAGTCCCATGAGTGTTAATGCTTCAACCCCTCTAGGGTGTGTGATTTGGAAACTTTCTTGTTTTAAGTATGTGGAGCTCTCTTGAATCCTGGTTTTAGGTCAAAGAAGGCAAGGCTGACAAATGTACTCATAAATCCATCTTTGTTCATGAGGAAACCTTTTGCATTGAAATTTAAAGTGCCCTCCTTGAAAATTAAGTAATTTCAACTATCAGCAGGTGTTCAAGAACCATAAGGTACTTGCAACTTTGAGTGGCAACGAGATTTATTAGTAGAACATGAAATTAGAATCCCAACAAATGCTGTAATTTTACTTTGTAGATACCAGAGTTTAATAGTCATAATTACTTATGGAAAATATAACCTTTCAATAAAATAAAGAGAAATAAAAACAATAAAAAAGTGCATGATTTTCAATTAGTTCCTACCAAAGAGAGGAATGACTCTTTAAAAGAGTCATGACTCTTTAAAAGAGTAAATTATTTGGCAGTCTTTCATTTATTAATATTTACTTATTATCAAACATTTCTGTATTGTCCATACTGTGTGAAGTATCAGGCATGGAATTATATAATATATGCAGTTTCTTTTCTCACAGTTAGTCACCAAAAAAAGAAAAACACAATACAAATAATCTAGTACATTGAAAGCAATATTGCATTAAGCATTTCTTAAGGGTTCTAAGACAGTTAATATACTCCTGAAATTTAGATTATTATAATTGAGTCATTTTATGCATGGGAACATTCTTATTTTTCTGAAAATTAAAATATTTTATTCAAGACACCGTATTTCTAAGATTCTTAAATCAATGCCTTTTTTCCTCCTCCTTCTACAAAGTAAGCAAATAAAAGGAACAACTGCACACTCTGACCCATTATAATTATTCAAATAAGCTAATCACTAACATTTGCCTTTTCAAGCTTTGAATCTCAGAAACTCTGAGAGATAAAAATGAAGTAATTAGACCTGGTTTCCATAACCCCCATTCATGAAGTATATATTATAGGCTACTTTGTTAGGTGCTTTTTTCTTTCTCCTTTATTATTTAATTATTGGCTTGAACTAACAATATTGTGATTACAAATAAAAACAAGATAAAAAAGTAAAAGATAAAAAAATAAGATAAAGAAAACAAAGAAGAGGAAATTCAGTTTTAGAGATTAATGAGGTTTTCAAGGTAGTTTAGAAAAGTGCATGTGATGGTTAAATTTATGTGTCAATTTGACTGGGCCATGATGCCCAGATACATGATTCTAAATATTATTACAAATATTATTCTAAATGTTTCTGCAAGAATGATTTCGGGTAATAGTAACATTTGAATTTCTGTACTGTGAATAAATCAGATTGCCCTCCATAATTTGGGTGGACCTCATCCAAGCAGCTGAAGACCTGAATAGAACAAAGACTGATCTCCTTTAAGCCAGTGGGAATTCTAGCCCTCAGACTTGGACTGGAACATTGACTCTTACCCGAATTTCCAGTTTGCCAGCCTACCCTGAAGATTTGAGACTTGTTAGACTCCATAATCATGTGAGTTAATTCCTTAAAATAAACTTTGCTATATATAAATACCCATCCTGTTAATTCTGTTTCTCTGGAGAACCCTGACTAATACAGAGTGAATCAAGGATTATAACTCATAACTACCTGATCCCAAATCCTCTACTCTTTCTAATATGCAATGTACCTTCTTGCAAAATATAAACCTCAAAGAAAGATTCAGTCAGCTTTTAGAGTGTAGCATCTCTTAGCTGGATGTTTAGTTGATTGGGCAGAGATCAGAGTGAAGGATTAAACTTCTAAATTAATATAAAGGAGGAATAGCATCACAGTACAATAGTTAAGAGCACAGAATTGAGAACAAGATGCCAGGAGTTCTAACTCTAGCTCCACTGTCTACTCGAGAGAACTTGGGAAATTTATTTAATCTCCCTGTAATGAAGACTGTAGTATCTCTTCCAGAACCCCTTGCATATAAATCCCTTTAACTGTTTATGTTCATTCCATCCTCAACTATGTGTTATTTCCTTCAAATTGCTTCCCCAGGGGCTCTATTCAGAGGACTCTCATTTACAACTAAAGCCATTTTGAATACATGAAGAGACTAGGAATGCCTGGAAGCTTACAACTGCCTTGGGTATTGTACTCCAATGAGTACAATGAAGGAGGGTGAAAATTCAGCTAATTTGCCTTCAGGACAAAATATAAGGTCTAATTTATACTCTAGAGCTTCCCTCTGGGATAAGGGCACACCTAGCTAGGAATTACACCTTGTTTTGTTTCTTTATCTTTCTCAATCTGCTTTTACCACTTCCTACTGGTTTCCTCTGGGAGCTTTTGGAAAATTGAATTAAGGTACCCAGTTTCTCATCTCTAAAATTGGAATGTAGTGGCGAAGTCAAAGGATGTTGTGAGGGTTAAGTAAGTGACTGCATGTAAAACACTGATAACAATAACAAGCACATATCATATGGCAAATGTGTATTAGTATATTAAATATAAAATAGTGAAACTAATGTGCCAATCAACAAAATAAATAACTTGTGAATGTTTACTCATAGTAAACACATTCTATGAACTAAAAAACAAGAAATCAATTTTCCCACAGGAATGGAATGTTAGAAAGACAAGTCTGACAACTGTGTTGAAAATGAAATTGAGGGTAGAGATGGTAAATAGTTTTGCAAATCACATTCCAACTCTGATCAATTGGTAGTGGCTGCCTAGAGTACTTGTTGAGAAAGATTTTGAGGTCTTGTCCAAGCTTAGTAGGAAAGAACACCATGATTGGTAATCAATGCCTTCCATTTATTTCTCAAGTCTTAACCCTTTCGTAACTGAATCTATCCTCTACAGTGCATATCTGCTTTAGATATCAGATGTAGATCAACTGATATCAACATAAAAATATGGATAGAAAACTTGTCTTCTCTGAATGTTCCTAACCTTGAAAATACAATGATATTTTTACTTGTCTTAGAAAGAAGTATATGGGTTAGCACAGACATTAGCATGTAGATATATTAAAATTATTAATTTAATTATTTCAGCCAATTTTTAAACACTATTTGGAAACAAAGCTCTGATATCTATACCTTGTAGTATCAGAATAAAAAAAAAACACATAAATAAGAAGGAAACTTTGATATTAGTTAAAATTATGAGAAAATATTGTGTTTATAAATAAACCAATTTTGCCAAAACTTTCACCTTCTTCCACTTCAGTTACACTAAATACCCCTCCTGTTACATGTTTTGAATATCGCCCTACTGATTTAGATTTAATTGATTAAGTGTTATAAAAGATTCCAAAGACAACTTTAAATAATAAATAGTCCCTGATAGTGCAAAGAATAAAACATTTGGAGCCACACAAGCCTACCTTATAATCCTGACTGTGTCAGATTATAGACCAACAGTCAGATCTGAGGCAAGTTTTCCTTGGTGTGTCTCTTCTCTAAACATGTGGTATTAATTTAATAAAGTTTTTCTGTGGCTCAAACAGAATAATATGTATGCATATAAAATGCAGTTGATAAAATAGTTTAATGACATCTGACAAGCTTTGAGATTATAGCTCCTAGGTCACATAACATTAATTGTTTTAAAAAACTTGAATTAACTTCAGAATAAATCACATACTAAGAAATGTTTAAAAATAACAAAAAAATCATACAATACCCATTTATTTTTAGTCCATTGTATACTGAAATGTTAGATATTGGGATTACTTTTAAAAATTCGTGGTTCACTAATAAGCTAATGGTACAAAAAGAGTTGTATGCATGCCTTATTTTCCATTAGGCAAAGAATAAGTTGAGTCAAATTTCCTAAGGATTTCTCAAGAGAAAATCTTATAGTAAATATTAAATATAAGTTTAACTGTATATCAGTTTTTACAAAACCACTCTGAATTGCTTTTATAGTACATGGCTATCAATGTATGAATTCTGAGTTGAAACCTGGTTTCAAATACTATTGCCTTCCTGAAAATGTCCACACAGGAGATCAGACGTGAGAGTAAATAGATCTTGTCACTTTTTAATGACTAATAATCACCCTTCTAAATGACATCTTCATTGATGGTACCATTTTAATTGCAATTTTTTGATTCTATAAAATAAGATAATGTTGGAAATAGAACTAATGATTTTACTTAAGATAATGATTTTCATTGTGCTTCATGGACCTTAAGCAAACTCTGAACTAAAGTGTAGTTGATCTGACATATATTGAGTTCCTTTCTACTCCAGCACATGTTGCATTAACATGACCTTAGGGTCTGGTGTTTTAAAACCTGGAAAATAGAGCAAAACCTGTCAAAAAAATGACCCCCAGAGCCATCAAAGATTTGCAAAAATATCGTTCTAAAAGTTAGCATCCTTAGTCCAGCAATAAATATATATTAATTTTGATAGAAACAAGCAAAATATGAAACCATTCTTCTAATACTTACACATTTATTGTAGAAAATTCAATTTTTCAGGAGTGTTTCTTTTAATTTCAAGAATATCACATTTAGTGGATCACCATTTAATATGCTTAGTGCATCACTGTTTAATTATACAAAGACAAAAATACTAGATAAATGAGCCATTTTATACATCCTTACTATATTTAGAATTAAAATCTGTCTGTTTTGTGATCTCCAGAAATTTTATGTCACACATTATCATCTTCTTTTTATTTAGTAGAAGCATGGGGAAAGAAAATGTACTATCCAGTCACGGTTGAGTTTCTTTATGTTTCACTTCAGTTTTCTGCGTGTTACTAGTAGCTTTTATTTCACAGTTGTTTCTTGTTTAAGTCTCACACAAGATGACAACAGCATGGGGCAAATCATTTTTAGCTTAATTTGAAATGCTATTTTCAGGGTATTTTAACAGCAGCAATTCTCATATGAGCAAGTAAAGATCATAAATGCTATCTGTAGCTCCCCAGATAAACCACAGAAAGAAAAACAAACATGCAACAGAATTTGTAAAGTGATAAAGGAATTTAGTATTGTCTAGGCCATGCCTTTAGAGTTAGACCATGGGCAATATATATATATATATATGTAATTTGGCATACTCTTAAGAGAACAAGGTAAAAAATAAGGAAAATAAAAATGCTTACAAATTAAATTCTACAACTGAAATTCAATCTAAATTTATTCTATCCAGGTAAAATATATGCTAGGTATCAAAAAAGTTAACAATTATGAACTCATTGCTTTGTGTTTATGTGTGTGTGTGTGTGTGTGTGTGTGTGTGTGTGTGTGTGTGTGTGTGTGTGTTGGGAAGGGGTATTAAAAACAAAAACAAAAAAACAATAAAATACTTCTTACCAAAAAAGTGCATTGAAATTACTTCAACAGAAACAGATTGATGTAAACTTGGGAACAGGAACTATGTCTTGCAGATCCTTGGATGTTCTACCTCAAGCAAACGACCCTCTACCTGTTGGTTAAAAGAAAAAAATTAACAGATGAGATGGCCAATCCACTCACATTTAAACACAGTCTATCACTAAGATTATTCCCATCTAATGTTGTTTTATATCTTAGAAAAAATTTATGTTGGGCAGAACTCATTTTTTTTCTAGTATCATTTGAAATAATAATAAACCTCTCAGTGGTCATGTTTCAAATGCAAATCTTCATTAATTCATTCATTTCATAAGTGTTTGTAAATTTAGGGGAACTCTTACATTCTGGTCATAATCTTTAGACCTGTCTACATTTATCAATATCTGATTTAGAGTATGCATATCACAAAGAGAAGTGTTTTTGTCTCCTAATCATCTCAAATTAACATTGTAATGAACTCTTTGCATGGAGAACCATACCATCCAGTTATATAGTGAAGTTACTTTCTTCTTAGACCTATATTATATTCTTGTATAACTTAAGCTTAAGATTACATCTGCTTTTTTAAAAATGACATTGAATTACACTGATGATCACATTGTTTGTTTTAAATAATACCCAAACTTTTTTCACATGTAGAAATCAGGTCAGATTTTCTTTTCTGTGTATATGTAGTTGATGTTTCTGAAATTGATTGTAAAAATGTGTACTTAAGTCAAATGAAAATTAAAATTTTGGTTAGAAATGTGATGACCCAAGACAAATACATGTACTTAAAATATATTTATTTATAAATATGAGGATACTATTTCATACTTTATGTATTTTAATTTTAATTATTCTGCTGAGACTGAGGTAAATGAATTTGGGAAAGATGCAATACTTTCAGAGATATTGTCTGAGAGTCATACCCACATAAAAGTGATGGGCAAAAAATATCTGCAGTTGGGCTTCCCTGGTGGCACAGTGGTTGAGAGTCCGCTTGCCGATGCAGGGGACACGGGTTCGTGCCTCGGTCTGGGAAGATCCCACATGCTGCGGAGCGGCTGGGCCCGTGAGCCATGGCCGCTGAGCCTGCGCTTCCGGAGCCTGTGCTCTGCAACGGGAGAGGCCACAGCAGTGAGAGGCCCGCGTAACACACACAAAAAAAAAAAAAAAAATCTGCAGTACGACAGCTTCTATTAATTATTACTAAATTTTCTTCTTTTGTTTTGTTGTTGCATTCATAAACAAGTCTCTTACCTATCACCTTCCCTAACTCACAGTAGTTACTCTTACATGTACTGTACATACCCCCCAAGCAAAAATAGGACTGAATTTTACCCATGTCAGTTTGGTAACTAAGTGAGCAAATATAAGTTCACATGAGTTTGATTTGATATCAATGAATTTACAATCATAATGATATAGTGGATATTTGCAGTCAAAACCAGCTATTTCTAATAATTAAATAAAGTATACATACCCCAGTAAAAGTAAGTTTCAAAATCATTAACCTTTCAGAGGGAGATGTGGAAGAAGAAATAGACTGTTCAGTTAACCATGTGAAAAAATCTAGTCCAGAAAGTTTGGTTGTGTTTGGGGGGCATAAGGTAGATATGCTTAAAATGGACAGTTTTTTTATGTGATGTATTTATTTTCTCCTTATGAAAATTGTCCATAGCTTATATTTATGTTTTAATTAATTTTTTATTGAAGTATAGTTGATTTACAATATTGTGCCATAGCTTATATTTCTAAAGATATTGATAGATTTACTTGTTGAAACTTATTGTGAAGAGATGCTTTCTGAAAGAAGAATTTGTATCCTGTACTCTCCTACTTTTTGCAGGCCCAGCAATGTGTTTTACCTTAAGTTAGATCTAATCAGCATTGCTATTCTGCCTCCAATGATTTCTCATTTGAACTTATTTTTTTCTCACCAAGATTCACAGACACTATTTTTTTGTTTTTCCACATCTCATATAACTTTTCTAGTATTTATCTTTCTATTTTTATTGAGTTCTCAGCTTAGTTTGCCAACCCCCTTAAATCTATTAATATGTTTCTATATTATTTCTTTAATAACTATGTTTCTGAGAACAATGTTTGTTTCTGAAATCTATCTTACCCATTAATAGATGTCTTGTTGTGCTTAAATACATATTAAAAAGCAGATACATATGTCTAGGAGAATAAAGGAAGACTGTTTAGGGTGGTATTCCAAATTCAAATTCTAAGTTCACTTCTTTTACTTATTACAAATGAAAACAATAAACTGTCTAAAAGATAATTAAATGATATAACCAAATACAAATGTAAATTAAAGCTTAGTTTATATACCATATCTTATCTATAAGATTGGCAAGCATTCAAAAGTTTGCAAACATACTTTGTTGTCAAGGTTAAAAGGAAGAAAGAACTCATACATTTTTTTGTTGGGAAAGCAAAACTGTACAACCATATGAGAAGGAATTTGGCAAATTACATATGCATTTCCCTTTTTACACTGATATCTCATTTCTAGAAACCCATCCTAAAATACACTGGCAAAAATCCAAAATACATATGCACAAGTATATCTGTTGCAGTAGTGTTTGCAATTTTAAAGAGTACATCCTGGATACAACTTATTATTCATCAATAGATTGAATAAATTATATAGCCCCACCCCACAATGGAGACTTGGTATCTGCTAAGAGTAATAATGTATATGTGTATATACTTTTATGATGTAATATTTGGGATTTATTATTTAAAAAATAAGAAGTAGAGAAAAGTGTGTACAGTATGTGGGCAAGGTATCAATTTACTGTCTCTCAGCTCCTACACTTCTTTGTCCTGTTTTGTGATACTGAAGCAATATACTCTAAAAATTTCTTTACAGCTAGCGAAAATGTTCAGCTTTGTCAGGAGAAAGGACTAGAGTGACATTGTAAGGAGACAGAGGTAACACATCACTTCCTTTCCCAGTTCTGGTCCTGCTTCCATTTTTCCTTTTACCTTTGATGGTCACATTGTAAGAGAAAACACAAATTACAATAAGAGGCTTAATTCTCCCTGTAGAAAATAAGGGTGGAGATGACCCCCAACCTGTCTTTTCTTAGAGCATTTACTTTAGAAAACTTGTAAGTATTTTCTTTGCTTCTTTGAAATGCATGTGTTTTATCTTTTAAAACAGTAAATGAGTAAGCCAGGAACGTGGGAACCTAGTCAAGGCCTGGGAGCCATCTCTTTGAACTGTAATCATCAAGCAAAATATCAGCTCTATAACCCGGTCTCCTGGGAGTATGGGAGCGTCAGCTGACTCCTGGCTCCAAATTGTTAGCCTAACCTTCCTCCCATTATAAAATACAAGAAATTATTTATTTTTCTTTTAAAAGCATTTAGCAAAACAAGGGGCTACTCCAATTACCAAGTGATTTAGGATGAACTATGTGTAACAAATGGTGCTATTGAGTCTTCTTACTCAAGGATTAGCTATTGTTTATTTTGAAAAAAATATATACAATGTTCACTTGGCTACATACAAGGGTAAGATTTCTTGCTGTCTTTGCAATCTCTTTAGGGATTGCCTGTAATGCACATCACATTCTGGTTTAATGCTTTTTCAATAATAAAACTGTTTTTATTTCTCTTCTACTTTCATGGAGAGTTTTTCGGGGGTGGCAGGAGATTTGTTTTCAATTATTTATTTCTCCAACAGTGGTAGTGGATCTCACAGACTCCCAACCCAGAGAATACTTTTATACAAGCTTATACACTCAAGCTCTCAGGCCATTGTCTCCCTACCTCTAAAAGCCTATGTAGAGGTCATCTGTGTCTACAATGTCAGTCCACACCCTCCTGGTCAGTGGTCTATTTCTATGAACAAGTTGCTACCACCACTCAGACAAAAACTTCCCTACTTAACAAGGGCTGCCATAGACCCTCTCTGGCTGTGCGCCCTGAGTTACCTGTTTCCCTACCAAGCAGCCACTCCCACAGCGGCTCTGGCTGTACCCTTCACCAACCCTTCCCAACTCAGTGGTCACTTCTATAAATCTGGTGTGTCCTGCCCCATACCTCGTGGCAACCCTGGGTGACTTCTACAGCATCACTCTAGCCTACGCTTTCAAGCAACTTGCTTTGACACCAGTAGGGTTTTTTGTTTTTGTGTTTTGTCAGATCCTCTTCAAAGAGATTTTGAATCTTAGTCCTTGGATAATGGTCTTCTTTCTTTATTCCCCTCCCTTATTCTACAGAGAGTAGCTTCATGTTTGCCAGAATAGCTGGGTCTGGGAATCAAAGGGTAGAAGTGTGTGTGGCTCCTCTACTATTCCAAATATCACACTCACAAAGGTTTTGCTTCCTATACCAACTGTTTTTATCTCTGATAGTTTGGAGGTCTTAGTTCTCACTTGGGTAATGATCTCACTAATGTATACAGCAATGGTTCTGTTGAATTGGAAGATGAAATCAACGCCTAGCCATTTTGGAATCCATAAGCCACTAAATCAACATGTCAAAAAAGGGCTTACTCTATTGGGTGGAATGATTGATTCTGCTTACTCAGAGAAATAGGACTGTGCTATACAATGAAGACAAGAACAAATGTGCCTTCAGGCCAGGAGATTCTTTGAGGACATCTTTAGTACCTCTATTCCTAAATCGTTAAGATTAATGGGAAACTACATCATCCAAAAAAGGCAGTAATTTTGAAAGCCAGACCATTCAAAAGTGAAGATGTATGTAACTCTACAAGATAAGGAATTCAAACTGTTTGAAGATTTTACTAAGATTGAGGAAATGTGGAGTGGGTGGTAGGAGAATGATGTCATGGCCATCAACTATGGCCTCACAGTGATGACCTTAGTAGCTTTGCGTATTTATTCTTTGCTTATTAGCCGTATCTGTGTACATATATCCAATTTTATTCTTCTCTGTTTTTCTTCCCAATTTTATTTTATTTACAATGTGTTAGAAGTTAACTTCACTATTTAGTCTTTTTAATTATTCTTAAATTTCTGTCAAAGTACTACTGGATATTTGGTTATCTTTGTTCAGTTATACTTTGACAGAAGTTGAGTAATTAACTGGAGATGGATAAAATTACTATTGAGACTCTTTGCCTCCCTTTTTTGAGGAGAAGGTGAAACTATTCTTGAAAGAAGGTGAAACTATTCTTGAAAGAAGGTGAAACTATTCTTGAATAGCTGCATCTTGCTAGGTTCAAAGAATGGTATATATAAAAGGTGAGTAGCAAAAGGGTGGACCATGACAGTTATTGGTTTAATTTCTATTTGCTTCAAATTCATCATATTGCCAAACTTTGTGATATTGACACTCAACCCATAAACAATTTTTCTTTGCCAGGCTTTGTTAATAGAGTGTTGGAATGAATGCCACTGTAAGTCAAATGCCTTGTTTACTGGTAAGGAACCACTCTTCTCTGCACCTCTGACCTCTTCCTCTCTCTCTACCCTGATCTAATCTACTTCAAGAAGAACGATGATCAAGAAAACACTCCCATTTACCATTGCAACAAAAAGAATAAAATATCTAGGAATAAACCTACCTAAGGAGACAAAAGACCTGTATGCAGAAAATTATAAGACACTGATGAAAGAAATTAAAGATGATATAAATAGATGGAGAGATATACCATGTTCTTGGATTGGAAGAATCAACATTGTGAAAATGACTATACTACCCAAAGCAATCTATAGATTCAATGCAATCCCTATCAAACTACCACTGGCATTTTTCACAGAAGTAGAACAAAAAATTTCACAATTTGTATGGAAACACAAAAGACCCCGAATAGCCAAAGCAATCTTGAGAACGAAAGAAGGAACTGGAGGAATCAGGCTCCCTGACTTCAGACTATACTACAAAGCTACAGTCATCAAGACGGTATGGTACTGGCACAAAAACAGAAAGATAGATCAATGGAACAGGATAGAAAGCCCAGAGATAAACCCATGCACATATGGACACCTTATCTTTGATAAAGGTGGCAGTAATGTACAATGGAGAAAGGACAGCCTCTTCAATAAGTGGTGCTGGGAAAACTGGACAGGTACATGTAAAAGTATGAGATTAGATCACTCCCTAACACCATACACAAAAATAAGCTCAAAATGGATTAAAGACCTAAATGTAAGGCCAGAAACTATCAAACTCTTAGAGGAAAACATAGGCAGAACACTCTATGACATAAATCAAAGCAAGATCCTTTCTGACCCACCTCCTAGAGTAATGGGAATAAAAACAAAAATAAACAAATTGGACCTAATGCAACTTAAAAGCTTTTGCACAGCAAAGAAAAACATAAACAGGATGAAAAGACAACTCTCAGAATGGGAAAAAAATATTTGCAAATGAAACACTGACAAAGGGTTAATTTCCAGAATTTACAAGCAGCTCATGCAGCTCAATAACAAAAAACCAAACAACCCAATCCAAAAATGGGCAGAAGACCTAAATAGACATTTCTCCAAAGAAGATATACAGAGTGCCAACAAACACATGAAAGAATGCTCAACATCATTAATCATTAGAGAAATGCAAATCAAAACTACAATGAGATACCATCTCACACCAGTCAGAATGGCCATCATCAAAAAATCTAGAAACAATAAATGCTGGAGAGGGTGTGGAGAAAAGGGAACACTCTTGCACTGCTGGTGGGAATGTGAGTTGGTTCAGCCACTATGGAGAACAGTATGGAGGTTCCTTAAAAAACTATAAATAGAACTACCATATGACCCAGCAATCCCACTACTGGGCATATACCCTGAGAAAACCATAATTCAAAAAGAGACATGTACCAAAATGTTCATTGCAGCTCTATTTACAATAGCCCGGAGATGGAAACAACCTAAATGCCCATCATCGGATGAATGGATAAAGAAGATGTGGCACATATATACAATGGAATATTACTCAGCCATAAAAAGAAATGAAATTGAGCTATTTGTAATGAGGTGGATAGACCTAGAGTCTGTCATACAGAGTGAAGTAAGTCAGAAAGAGAGAGACAAATACCGTATGCTAACACATATATATGGAATTTAAGAAAAAAAAATGTCATGAAAAACCTAGGGGTAAAGCAAGAATAAAGACGCAGACCTCTTAGAGAACGGACTTGAGGTTATGGGGAGGGGGGAAGGGTGAGCTGTGACAGGGCGAGAGAGAGTCATGGGCATATACACACTAACAAACGCAGTAAGGTAGATAGTTAGTGGGAAGCAGCTGCATGGCACAGGGATATTGGCTCGGTGCTTTGTGACAGCCTGGAGGGGTGGGATGGGGAGGGAGGGAGACGCAACAGGGAAGACATATGGGAACATATGTTTATGTATGACTGATTCACTTTGTTATAAAGCAGAAACTAACACACCATTGTAAAGCAATTATACCCCAATAAAGATGTAAAAAAAAAAAAAAAAAAGAAGAAGAACGATGATTAGTGGTAGTTCAAAGACATATTGTCCAAAATGAAGACTCAAGACCATAAACACTTGTCTGTGTATTCTGAGTAACTTTGGGAAGCAAGGGAAATAAAACTTTTATGTCTCTGTTAGATGCGGACACCAAAGTTACAATTTCTGTCTTATAACAAGGGGGAGAGTTTACTAAATCCAATTCATGGAGTTTGGACAAATTTCATAGTGGGAAAAAAATATGAACATGCCCTTGTTGTGAGATCCTTTAGGTCAAACCAATAAACTATTGTTGCTTCTACATCTGAGTGCATAATAGAAATTGAGTTACACGCTTGATCTTCACTGTACCATCATTACCAGAGTATACTGTCTTGATAATAAACAGCTTCATGTAGAGAAGTGTTAGGCAGACAAACTCCCTTGGAATTTCTCTCCAAGTGGGTTGATCAGGATTTAGCATAATTTACTCTATATCTGCTATCCTAAGATCTGCATAGATGATGTCCTGTTAGTTGGCAAGTCCAAAGCTTCAGCTGCATCAACCCTGATTTCATTGTTAATCAAACCTCTACCAACAGAAGTAAGTGACAATCCCTGACAAAATACAGAGGCCTGCTCACCAAAAAAACTTTTTTGGAACTATGTGAGGATATTCATAATGTTCAATCCTTTGAGCAGTCAAGTCAAAACTGTCATAGTCTAAGCACTATTTTCCTTAACTTTGGAAGCTGTCTATCAAAAACAAAAAAAGGATGGTCCCAGATCCTTCACCTTCCACATAAAGTGCCTGTCAACACCTTAGGATGTCTTTTTCACTCCTATTCTCTTGACTCTTTCTCAGAATGCCTTTTGGCTGTTGGTGTGGGAAAGTTGAGCAGGTTGAAATAACTGCCCTCAGATAATCCCTCCAAAACCAAGAACTAGACTCAATTATTCAATTGAATTGGGAGCCCCAGTACCTATCAGTCATCTAGGAGCCCATTCAACTTTCACCTCTTAGCAGATATCAGTACAACTTGTAGGGCTCCAACAATTGCAACCAATGCTTTGGGCTTCTGGAACTGTGCTTTATATCTGAAATCAACCCTAGTAATTTTTTTTTTCTCTTAAACCAATGATGACATGCACTTTAGGGCTGGTCACAAAAGATTTGCAAATGTTTAAGGAAACGTTACTAGTAGATCATGTAGCCCTCAGATGACTAGGACAGTTTCTCCAAAATGAGCCAAACTTGGTTTTAGTGTACATCTAAAACCTGATATATTCACCCTGAGAATCCACAGACAGTATTGCCTCCATGAAGTTTTCATTTTTCCATTTGCCTTTCTGTTTTTATCCAGGAAAAAATTTAAAGTCATTGTCCAGATTTGTAGAACTGGGTACTTAGCTGAAGGAAAAAACTATTTTTTTCTCAATAGACCTTTTCTCAATACAGTCTATTTTACACTGTGACATAAAACTTCATGAGACATTGAAAAATTATTGTAAGAACAAGAAAGAAAATAATTTTTCAATTATGGTTGAATATTTACTATATTTGATAACAATATAAATTCTTTTTGCAAATAATTAAATCAAAATTACATATACATAGGGCTTCCCTGGTGGTGCAGAGGTTGAGAGTCCGCCTGCCGATGCAGGGGACACGGGTTCGTGACCCGGTCCGGGAAGATCCCACATGCCGTGGAGCGGCTGGGCCCATGAGCCATGGCCGCTGGGCCTGCGTGTCTGGAGCCTGTGCTCCACAACGGGAGAGGCCACAACAGTGAGAGGCCCGCGTATCCCCCCAAAAAAACAAAAAAAAAAAAACAAAAAAACACACAAAAAAACAAACAAAAATTACATATACATAAACATATTTGTTATTCAGAGGGGTGTTCACACTAATTTTTAATTCCTCAGTACTGACAAATGTGTGAACATTAACTAAGTTTGATTAAGGGAAAAAGTTGATTTCTTTGTTGTTTATGATTGACCTGTTTTTGTTATGAATGGAAATCATCATACACTATGAGTATCCAAGCTTAAAAGCACATCTCCCATTGGATAGAAACATAGACATCATGATATGCAACTCTATTCAGTGTCACTTATTTCCCCATCAGCTCTCTCTACTAAAAAGTTTATGAATATGTTTACCAAAAAATATTAAAACTCACCATAAAATGCATTATTTAAGGCAGTAGGATTTTAATTCATTACTGGCTATGGAAAATAAAAATAAATAATAAAAGTCTATTTTTTCATTTTTTTAAAGTTTTTCTGATCAAATCAAAACAGTATTGTACTTTTAATTATTTTTCACTGCTTACATAACTAAGTAACTCTTTGAGGTAGAGGGCAACACACCTGCAAATTCTTCACTATGTTAAGGTCAGATAATCAATTTCCTATCCCAAAAGACAAAACTAATACAGTACAGAGGATTATCACTAAATACTAACAGCTGCTTTTGTAAGACTGGAGCTTTTCTGGGGAATCCTGCAATAATGGAGTAGGTAGGAAACAATTTTATATATTTTTATCTTTGAATTCTGTGAAAGCCACATAGGTATTTTTTAAACTATGGATGAAACAAGGATTAATTTTGCTTTGATTCAAGTAATTGTTACTAAACATAAATGCATTTGAAGCAAATCATGGAATGGTTATGAAGAAAATATTTCCCTTTGTTCTGAATGTCATTCGAGATTTAATCCTTAATAAATTTAACTCTAATTCTTACACATGTGAGAATTTTAGGAGTTTACCTACTATAAACCATTTAATGCAAGTATTAACTTCATACTTACTACCTCTAAATATTATTATCAAAAGCTAATAGACTTTTACACCCTACTTCTTTTAATAGAACTGACAACAGCCCTATGTATTATTTTCTCTTCATAAGTTCAAACAATGTTGCAATGTTCTGCAAAGAATGATTAAATATAAACAATTTCTAAATTTAATTAATGTTATAGATCAATTTCATAAGAAAATACATATGCAATTTTATTCTTCTCTAAGGGTTTTATCTTAAAATCTATTAATGCAATGTAACTCATTAATATTTCAAATCCTCCTTAGTTTTAATTCTAGGCATGATACTTGCAGGCAAATTATATGTCTTTGCCTGGAATGTAACAAAAGAATCAGTAATCCTAATATTAAAATTATTTCTTTGCTTAGTTAGCTAATTAGTTAGATATCTTAGCAAAATTCAACACAATTGAGCAAACATTTCTTTTGTAATATTCTCTTTTCTTAATCTCCATCAGATTACTAGTTTCTTTTCTCAGTTTTCTTTCATAGTTGTTTAACCTGATATGTCATTACTGGAATTCCTTGTCTGTCTTAAGCTCTCTTGTTTTCTCCTGTTCGCTCTATCTCTAAGTGAATTACTTTATTTACAAGTTTTTAAAAGCATCTGGTATTATCTCTTAAATTATAGTTTTTAATCTATAAAAATCCAGATCTGTATGTTCAACTATATTCTTAATAACTCCAGTTGTAGATGTATTTCTTAGCCACTTTTAAATTAATATGTTCAGAACTGAATGCCTGATTCCTTTACATCCTACTACTTTCCCATCCCCACTCTGTACCCAGCCCTCCACCAACTTAGTGAAGCAATTTATTCTACCTGTGTTTGCCGTTTCAATAGGTTTTATTTCATCTAAAACGTTGATTCTTCCTAAAAGCTAGGGGTTATCTTTGACATAATGTTATTGGTCCATTCCCTACCTACTTTGGTCTTTAAAATAACATCAATTTGTAGATATCTAACATCTAAAATACATATATTCACTGTTCTCCATAACACCTGCCATCATTCTAGTGCAACCACCATCATCGTGCATTACTTCAAGTCTCTAATATGTCTCTCCTCTTCTACTCCTTAGGTCCAAAACACACTTCCAATTTATTCTCCATACAGTAGAGTGGTTTTTAAATAAGCATAATACTCCAACCTTTCTATGATTTAAATAATTCAATCATTCCCCATAGTAATTAGGCTAATTCACAAGCCTACATGTTTGTTCCCTGCTTGTGTGCCACTTTCTATTCATGCTTTACTCACTACTCTTGTCTTTCTTGCTGTCACTTTCCACTTTATGTACCAGTTCTACTTACTGTGGACTTTTTTCTAGTTTCTTGTACACAATGTAGTCATTAAACCAAAGAAAATATTCTTCCCATTCCAAGGAATGACCTTCTCCTGCTCTTTAATTGACTACTTCCTATAGCATTTTGTTTTTCAAATAGACCTAATCTGACTCTCAAATCCCAAATAAGTATTGCTGTTATACTCACTTAAATTTATATTTAGTTTTTCTCTATATTAATTAATCTTTTAAACTACATATCTATCCATAATTCTCTCTCTCTCTTTCTCCATCCATCCACTTAGGTACCTTTGATCTATCTGTAGTCATTTATTTAGATTTTTATTAAATTTACATATCGTTACAGGGTGTTTATTACATATCATTTGCTTTGTTTATCATTGTGTTCCTAGAGTCTTCCAATGTTAATAAATAGTATATATCAAGTATTGAATGGGTAAAAAAATTGAGTAAAATATTATGAATGAACAAACAAATGAGCAAATTTGTTATTTATACATATATGAATTGCTTAATTTCCTAATTTTAACACATGTACATTTACTAATAATTATGTTTATTAAGTTTTCAAAAATTGAGTCAAAAGCAAAAATTAAATACACTCACATCAACTTTATATTTGATGCCAAGAAGATTGCAAAGATTATTAAAGTTCAAAATAAAATAAAAATTACACATAAAAGCATAACATTATCGGGCTTCCCTGGTGGCGCAGTTGTTGAGAGTCTGCCTGCTGATTCAGGGGACACGGGTTCGTGCCCCAGTCCAGGAAGATCCCACATGCCACGGAGCAGCTGGGCCCGTGAGCCATGGCCGCTGAGCCTGCGTGTCCGGAGCCTGTGCTCCGCAAACGGGAGAGGCCACAACAGTGAGAGGCCCACATACCACAAAAAAAAAAAAAAAAAAAGCATAACATTATCTTAACTAACAAATGTTAGGTTTACTTTAAATTTAACCAAACTTTAGGTTCAATTTAAATTTAAATTACTGTAACATTGTAGTCTCATGTACTGCTAATAAAAACTATAGTATTCAGCCAACTTTGCATTATTTCCTGACAAATTATTATTATCTAATTGAAATAATTGGAAAATTTCAAACTGTCTTTGGGACTGAAACTTTCAGCTTTTGTCTTCACGCAACTATTGGGTACACATTTGGCCATATCACAGAATAAGAGGAAACATATACACAAATGAATGTTTTTGCACAATAATCTAGAGTTTTAAAATATTTTTAACACTTGTCATGCTTTTGTATTTAACAAAATTTGTTGTAGAACTAAATGATTACATATACTTTAGTCACTGAAAATAACAATGATCCTACACTCTTAGGGTAAGATGCTATTATATTATTATAGCATAGGTTTATCCATATTTTAAGAAATGTTTACTGATTTAATCATCATTGACAACAAATAACATCTAAGTACCCACTAACCTATTCAACAGTATTTTCAGTGTTAAGTCAGCAGGAGACTTTGAAGATGTTTTGCCTTTCTCCTTGGAGCAGCCACTTCTGCAAAAGTTGATAGCAGAGAAGTATCAAATATACTTTATAATACATCAAGAATGTAAATAGGACCACTCAAGCACTCTGTTTATGACATAGATCCCTAAAAAAAAAAAAAGAAAAAGGAAAACATATTGTAACATTTATAATAAAGTATGATTTACCTTTGCAATGATTTTATCATACTTTACTTAATATAAATATTTACATTAATTCAAATTCAACAAAGAACTGATGAAAACCTCCTTAGCTTGGTACCATAGTTCACAAAATTATATAATGTGATCTCTGGCTTCAAGGAGCTTAAAACAAGAAATGAGCCACTGAGTTACATAGAGGTACCAGCATACCTTGGAGCTATTGAGGGTTTGGTTACAGACCACCACAATAAAGTGAATACTACAATAGAGTGAGTCACATAAGGTTTTTGATTTCCCAAGACATACACAAGTTGTATCTACTATCCTGCAGTCTATTATGTTGCAATAGCATTATGTCTAAAAAAACAATGTACATGTCTCAGTTAAATAATACTTTGTTGCTAAAAAATGCTAACCATCATCTGAGCCTTCAGTGAGTCATAATCTTTTTGTTGGTGTAGGGTCTTACCTCCTAGTTGATGGCTGTTGTTTTTTAGTGTAGCCTGCTTCATTCATTTTCTAAGCTAGATCTTCTGGATAACTTGCTGCAGCTTCTCCATCAGCACATGCTCTTTCACCTTGCACTTCTATGTTACAAAGATGTCTTCTTTCCTTAAACTTCATGAAACATACTCTGCTAGCTTCAAACTTTTCTTCTTCAGCTTCCTCACCACTCTCAGCCTTCATAGAACTAAAAAGAGTTACAGTCTTGTTCTGGATCAGGCTTTGGCTTAAGGGAATATTGTGGCTGGTTTGATCTCCTATCCAGACCACTAAAACTTTCTTCATATCAGCAAAAAGGCTGTTTTGCTATCTTACATTCATGTGTTCACCGGAGTAGTACTTTTAATTCCCTTCAAGACTTTTCCTTTGCATTCACAAATTGACTGTTTGGCATAAGAGACCTAGATTTAAACCTATCTCAGCTTTCAATATGCCTTCCTTACTAAGTTTAATCTTCTAACTTTTTATTTAAAGTGAGAGACTTGCAAGTCTTTCTTTCACTTGAACCTTAGAGGCCATTGTAGGGTTATTAATTGGCCTAATTTCAATATTGTTGTGCCTCAGGGAATGAGGAAGACTGATGAGAGAGAGAGAAAGAGGGGGTGGCACTGAGGAATAACTGGTGGGTAGAGCAATCAGAACACAGACATTTATCAATTAAGTTTGCTGTCTTATATGGGCATGGTTTGTGGAACCTCAAAATATTAAAATGGTGACATTAAAGGTCAATGATTATAGATCACCATAACAAATATAACAATAGAGAAAAAGTTTGAAATATGAATGTGACACAGACAAGAAGTGAGCAAATACTGCTGGAAACACTGTGCAGGTAGACTTGCTAGAAGCAAGGTTGCCGTAAACCATCAATTAGTGAAAAATGCAATATCTGTGAAGTGCAATAAAGTGAAATGCAATAAAATGAGGTCTGCCTGTGCAGTATATTTATATTGACTGCTCTCAGAGAGATTTTGACAGACAATAAAAAAGAGAGAGAAGGGAAACAAAAAGTATAATTGCCCTCAGGTCCTAGCAAATTTAGAAGTTAGTCTTTGAGCTGAATTTTAATAATGAGTGTTGGATAAGTAAAAATGGTAAATTAGCTATATTCAGAAATAAAGACAAAAGTTGGAAAAAGTAAGTGACAAGTGGTCTAATCTAGTTTTAATTTGAAAATCTAGAAATTCTTAGTAAAGAATAAAAATGAAAAAAAAATAAAGCCTGAGCTTAAATGTATATTTTATATTATAGGTTTTGAGCTTTATTTTGGAGGAAATGAGAAGCTATTGAGTGCTTGTAAAACAGGAATGTTATAATCAGATCTGTGTTTTAAAGAGGTAACTTTATCCAAACATGACTACTACATAAGAAAATAGGTTCATTCCCATACAAATTCACTGGCCTTATGATTATCCATCATTCAGAAGCAACTGGCACTAAAAAAAATGGCCAGAAAAAATTAATTTAAGGAAACCAAGCAACCAAGTTGCTGTCCCACATGATAGAAAATATTTCTTAAACAAAAGGTCTCTATATGTGGACATCTCTTCCATAGACAGAATGTATCGAAACCAAGGAAAAGAGATGGGAGTAGCTCATTACACTATTAAAACTATCAACTGACTGAAGGAAATTTGCTTTTGTCCCTACAGTCTTGATCAGCTGGGAAGTCCTGGTGACCAAAGGATGAATGCTTCTCTGAGAGAAGTAAGTCACAGTTCTGATAAAATAGAAGCTGAGACTGTCATTTTGGGGTCCTTATCCATTGAGTCTACAGCAGAGGAGAAGGCTGTGTATCAACTGTACTTAGAAAAAACTGGCTCACTGCTTCACAATAGAGACAGTGAAGTTTCTTTTTCTAACCATTATGACTCACTGTGGTACTTTTTAATTCTTCCTGAATGAGAGTCCCAATAAGATCAACTCAATAAAGATAAGGTCCCGAAAAACCCAGAGGATATGGAGTGAAGATTTTGGTTTCTCCACTAAGTGAAAGATCCTGTCCAGCTGAAGTTAAAGAGAACATGGAAGGGGAAGAAAGTGGATATTATTATAATATTAGGTCTCATGACTAAACATAAAGAGAAGACTAAGGCAATATGCTTTATCCAAAAACATTATTTCATTTTACCAACCCCCTCTCACTATCTCATATAAAGAACCCTGGAAAGCTAATATTTTAAGTTTCAGGTGGGTAGTAACAGTATGATTATAGAATAGAGGATTAAAAACTGTTTGGGGGACACAATATTTCACTTAAGCAAAGAAAAGAAGGAGATACTGATGGTAAAAAGTGTTGATGATGAGAGATATCATTCACTCGTCTATCCAGATCCACTCTCCATCCTGCTATATATTGCTCAGTGCCTCAGGATAGGAGCTGGTTCAGTGTACCTAATTTAGCTCTATAGCCTCCTTGCTTCCAATTGGTTTCAGGCAACATATTACACTGGAAGTCTAGCAGGAGACCAGAGGGAGAGATGAATGGGAGGTTGCATTATGATCTTCTCCAGTTTCCTTTCACTTTGTACCAGCAGAGCCCCTCAGCTGAAGGCCACAGCTACTGCCAGATGACCTTTCACAGCTTCCTCTCTTTTTAGGTTTCATCAGCCACACCCTCTCCTTGCCGTTTTTTACCAAGACTGTTGCCCCAGAATCATACCTCTGCCCCTGCCTTGAAGAGAAAGCAATTACTCTTAGCTGTGCTTCAGGAAGCTTGCAAGGAGATAAAAGCAAGAACTGATTGAAACCAAGAAGGCCTAAGATAACAGAATATTTGACTGCCAGTAGACCTTGAGCTCATTGTAATTCATTAGCATGCTAAATGACACCCACCAGCACCACGACAGTTGGTAACTGCCATGGCAACAACTGGAAAAGCCCATAAAAGGACTAAAAGGAGAGTTGCATCAGTTCCAGGTCCAAACCACACCCCTGTTCTCACATAACTCACGAATATTCCTCCTACGCTTTCCAAATCCCTCTTTTACCTCAACCCTACTATATATTTAGTGTCTCCAACTGAACTTGGGTTGAGAAGTTGATTTCCTTTGTGAACTAGTTTCCCCTTCTCTATTTTTGGTCATGGCGTAAAGCTTGTGCTGTTCCAGTCTCAGCATACATTTTGTTATCAGCTGTGAGAATCTGATAGGAAAAAGAACCTCCCTGGCTGAGACAAGGGGACTTGTCCCAGGTTAGGACCCTGGAGAGGGTCCAGTAGACCAGTTCAGTAACACTTTAAGGCCTTGCAATGGTAACAGATTTTTCTCCAATCTACATGTCCCCACACTGCTACAGTTTTTTGTGATTTTCCTATACTTGTTGCAAACTTTGTATGCTGTGTGAGTTTGTCTAAGGCATTAATCTTGCTGGATTTGGTTTGTTTCTCTAGAAAATGATAAAATTGATCATTGTGATCTCTAAATTGGCATATAGGCTAATGAGATATTACTTTGTCTATTATTGTGTTGCCAGCAGTTAATTAAGGGGTTGATAATCCGTAGGACCTCAATATATATCAAATGGATTTTTTTAAAAAGTCATACAATTCTATAGCATCCTTCTTTAGTAATTCAACGTGTGATAGATGCATCTGTGAGTTTTATACTATAATACACTAATCAGTACGAAAAAGTGTAGTTCATTTTCATAGACAAATTATTTTTACCACAATGATGCTGAGTTAAAACTGATAAATTTTAACATAAATTTTATAGACAAATTTTTCATGATTTGTCAGTATTTAAAAGTGGAAACCATTGTTATTAACTTGTTGAAGGTCTATATTGAGTTATTCATTGTATTTGTGCTTTCATTTTTGCTTTCAATTTATACTATATTGATATACCAGACCTTATTGACCTTATTTCATCAGACTATTTAAAGAAAATCTTTAAAGCAAAAACAAAATAGAAATAGATGTAATAACTTGTAGAATCAATAAACATTATTTTTAAATAAAGCCTATCTAATAACAGAATATTTAGTTGTAAATATATATAATATATATCATATATATTACTTATAATTTATATAAATATATGTATTATTTATATTTGGGTTGTCAAACTCAGTCGATTAATTACTTTATTAGCATGTGAGTTAACTGAGTATATTTATAAAGAGAAACAGAGAGACAAAGACATGCCAATACATGCTGAAAGAATATTTTAAAATATATATTTGTTTTTCCTTTAGTTTAAGGTGAGATTTTTGTGGAACAGTAAGCCCCACAATCACAATTTCCCTTTTTTAATCTTAGATTTATTTCAACATTATTTCTTACAAGTTTAAAGTTTAATTAAAAATAATTATTAGTGTATATTATTATAATATTTTATATATTTATAAATATTCTAAATTTAAATACATATAAAGTATTCAATTTTAATGCAGTGTCTATAATTTCTCATAAATGAGTGTTTATATACACACACTCTGAGAAGTTTGTTCTTTTTCATCTGTGCCAAATTTCATGACATCCTTTAATATCTATAACTAAATATATTTTGTAGGATAGAAATGAATATATAGTCAAAAAGTCCACCTGTTCCCTCTGAGAAATACATGGAAGAAACAATCTACTTGAGTTCCTATTATCTAGGACTATCACAAACTTATAAATACTAATTTTTCACTTTTCCCTATTATTTCCCCAATGTGTAGTATATTAAATGGCCTGATCTCACATGAGAAATAGAAAAATCTGGACTAATATAATAATGACATCTGGTGAAAATACAAATTATTTTATTATTAAGTAAGGATATAAAATATACATAAAAACATTTTATTATTTGATTTGAAAATAACTTTTCATATTTTGTATTTCTTTATCATCTCAAAGGGATTTACTTAAAAACAAATTCCAAGAATGACATTCTGGCAAATGCAACTTTTAAAACTAATTTCCACAACAGACTAGCAAGATCCTTCTCAGAAATATCTCTGAATAAAAGCAAATTGATGGATGCATACTTTCCATGCATCAAAATCAAATGAATTTGTCACCAAGAATTGGAGGAACACGGTTATAGTCATTTTTTTCTGTTTATATTATTCTATATTGGTAAATTTCCTTCTCTTTCTTGAATGTCAGTTTCTTAGCAAATTATATTTATAATTGGTTCTCTTGTTTCCTCATTATGCACGTTATATGAAAGTAGGGTTAGGTAGCCTTATTTTGCACTTTTAAATTTTCAGCCACTTCATTTCACTTTTAATTTCTGCTATATGGGCCATATTTTAAAGTTTGTACCTGTTTGCTAGTTGACTTAACACTGTACCCTTGCAGTATCAGCAGGATCTAACATATAGTAGACCAATAATACATTTAATGCACGAATAAATGGCATAGTTATGTATAAAGCTAATTGTCAAATTATTTATATTACAAACCGACTTTTATCTCCCATGAAAAGTCTTGAAGTCTTAATCTCAACACTCTGATATTCTAGGAACATAAAATCATGCTATCATAAAAAAATTTATTATGTACCCCAAGACCACTTTTAACATTTAGTTTCCCAGTATAGCTATTCTGAATTTCTTAAAAGTTTACATATTCTACTAGTTTTAATACATTCTCTTCTGAATGAGGGAGATATTTTTTTTAAAAAATCAAAATAATTATATAGTGTTTTATGCATCAAATTAGCAATCTGCACCTTTTAACTTTGGAATTTAATTTTATTTTAAAATAACGTTAGCAAGACATTACCTAATCAAAAAAAAAATTTCTTAATTGTGATTATTATATTGATTCCAAATATGGAATGTAATATTAAGTTATTAATTTCAAACCTTTTTCCTATGTCCTATATGACTTATCCAAGTTTGGGTCTAATTTTGAAATCAATAGAAAATACATGAGGATGGAATTGAGGCATGAATAAAAATATTATTGGTGCACAGTAAATGTGACCTTTCATTCTCTAAGGCTGAAAAATGAAAACAAAGATAATAGACAAAGTGATAATGGCTTTCTACTAGAATTAAACTTCATAGTGATCTAAATTCATAGGTTTAGAAATAGAACGCTCTTCAAAATAAAAGATATTATGAACAAAATATAAAAAAATTGTAGAATTTTCATCTTCAAAAGCATGTTACACTTTCATAGAAAAACAATGAAGCCCTAAAATAGACCTTTAACACATGTACAAATGAGCAAAATAGAATTCAGGTTTATGCTGATTGCAAAGCACAGCAGCATTACCACCAAGTGTGAAGAGCAGCCACAAAGTCTCCATTTCATAAATACTTTCTTCAGTTGCTAATAAAAAAAGTATTTATTACCCTACCACATCCACATGTACATCTTACAGTCACAGCTCTGCCTCTGGCACTTTGTGGTGTCAGAGGCTACCATCTGGAAGGTGGTTGTGTATAGTAAATGAGTTTTAACAGAACTAGTTGGGTTGGTTTCCTCCAGAGGAAAAAGCCCCTAACTGCAAAATTCTTAATACAGCATTGCATTTTGCAGGAGAGTCTGCCCTACCTATTTGCTATATACACACTTGCCACCAGCTGTTTTATGCACTCTTGGCTCCCCAGCTGAGGCAATTAAGGGAATAGGATTTGGCATTCTGTATAAATATGAGATAAGACTCTGGAGCTATTTCCAGGTTGGCAGAGCATGGGGTAAAAACAAGGCTTTGCTGAGTAGAGTTTTTAATCTTATAGACAATGATCGAGGAATGAAAAAGGCAGATGTTAAGAGGATAATGTGAGGAAATATGGAATCCTGGCCATCAGCAAACTATTGTAAATTCAATTAAGTACAGAAAAGTAGCTGCATCCTGCAAAACAGGCATGAGATAAAATGCTAAGGTTTGGGTAAGTGTAGCAGATTGGGATATTTTTGCTCTATATGATGCTTCTCCTATACACTGCATCTAGGTATACAGTAGCCATTATAGCTACATTCACTTCTGTTTCTATCATCTACTGTGCTGTTGAGTCCAAAGTCCTATAAAGAAAATAGCACGGGGGACAGGGATTTTGTAAAAGATGAATGGGGTAAGGATGTGCTCTTTACTAGAACTATTGTTCTTATGCATATAAAACCAGTGATTGAAACTATTTTAAGTAGGTTTCTAGGGAAAAAAATCTGTGAATGCAGAGATGCAGAGATGATTTTAAAAGCTATATTTCCTACCTTAACTTCTAGTCCAGACACTAGACTCATATCAATAATTATTTACTTGATGCTTCAACAAAACAATAGATTACTCCTTAAACATATTTTATTGCATTCACCTAAAGTAAGGTAACCAAATTATATGCTCATACTGTAAATAGAGTGTATCAAAATATTTTAATATTTCCTTGAATATCCATATTATTAGCTTCTTAAAACCTTAGTTGGTTTCAAAATCACTATTGCTTTACTAATTTTCTAAGCTAACATTCATCAAATATTCTTAAAAAAACATTACACTAGGGCTTCCCTGGTGGCGCAGTGGTTGAGAGTCCGCCTGCCGATGCAGGGGACACGGGTTCATGCCCCTGTCCGGGCAGACCCCACATGCCGCGGAGTGGCTAGGCCTGTGAGCCATGGCCACTGAGCCTGCGCGTCCGGAGCCTGTGCTCCGCAACCGGAGAGACCACAACAGTGAGAGGCCCGCATACTGCAAAAAACAAAACAACAAACAACGAAAAAAACAAAAAACATTACACTAGTGCATATTTTACATTTATCAGAGTTCTGTGCTCTCTCAATAGATTTGCTGGACTGGAAACTGTGATAAATCATAAAGTTACATTCAGCTATTGTAAAGTAATATGAAGAGTGGCAATCTCAAGAAGAATAGATAAATTTAAAAAGTGATAGAGAAATGCAAACTACTAGGAAATGTCTGAATAACCTAGGATATCCAATCAGAAATTGATCAAAATATTTTCTTTTAGAAAATATTTGGTAAACAATAGGTATTATTTTCCTATGGTTTATTTATTTTTTTGTGGGTGACTTCACTTTTATTTTATTTATTTATTTATTTTTTAACACCTTTATTGGAGTATAATTGCTTTACAATGGTGTGCTAGCTTCTGCTTTATAACAAAGTGAATCAGCTATGCATATACATATACATATATCGCCATACCTCCTCCCTCTTGTGTCTCCCTCCCACCTGCTCTATCCCACCCCTCTAGGTGGTCAAAAAGCACAGAGTTGATCTCCCTGTGCTATGTGGCTTCTTCCCACTAGCTATCTATTTTACATTTGGTAGTGTATATATGTCCATGTCAATCTCTCACTTCGTCGCAGCTTACTCTTCCCCAGCCTCATGTCCTCAAGTCCATTCTCTACGTCTGCATGTTTATTCCTGTGCTGCCCCTAGGTTCTTCAAAACCTTTTTTTTTTAGATTCCATATATATGTGTTAGCATATGGCATTTGTTTTTCTCTTTCTGACTTACTTCATTCTGTATGACAGACTCTAGGTCCATCCACATCACTACAAATAACTCAATTTCACTTCTTTTTATGGCTGAGTAATATTCCCTTGTATATATGTGCCACATCTTCTTTATCCATTCTTCTGTCATTGGACACATAGGTTGCTTCCATATCCTGGCTATTGTAAATAGAGCTGCAATGAACATTGTGGTACATGACTCTTTTTGAATTATGGTTTTCTCAGGGTATATGCCCAATAGTGGGATTGCTGGATCATATGGAAGTTCTATTTTTAGTTTTTTAAGGATGGTCCATACTGTTCTCCATAGTTGCTGTATCATTTTACATTCCCACCAACAGTGCAAGAGGGTTCGCTTTATTCCACACCTTCTCCAGCACGTATTGTTTGTAGATATTTTGATGATGGCCATTCTGACTGGTTTGAGGTGATATCACATTGTAGCCTTCATATGCATTTCTCTAATGATTAATGATGTTGAGCATTCTTTCATGTGTTTGCTAGCAATCTGCATATCTTCTTTGGAGAAATGTCTAGGTCTTCTGCCCATTTTTGGATTGGGTTGTTTTTTTCTTTGATATTGAGCTGCATGAGCTGCTTGTAAAATTTGGAGATTAATCCTTTGTCAGCTGCTTCTTTGGCAAATATTTTTCTCCCATTCTGAGAGTTGTCTTTCCATCTTGTTTATGGTCCTTTACTGTGCAAAGTTTGAAGTTTCATTAGGTCCCATTTGTTTATTTTTGTTTCCATTACTCTAGAAGGTGAATCAAAAAATATCTTGCTGTAATTTATGTCAAAGAATGTTCTTCCTATGTTTTCCTCTAAGAGTTTTATAGTGTCCAGTCTTACATTTAGGTCTCTAATCCATTTTGAATATGTTTTTGTGTATGGTGTTAGAGAATGTTCTAATTTCATTCTTTTACATGTAGCTGTCCAGGTTTCCCAGCACCACTTATTGAAGAGGCTGTCTTTTCTCCACTGTATAGTCTTCCCTCCTTTATCAAAGATAAGGTGACCATATGTGCATGGGTTTGTCTCTGGGCTTTCTATCCTGTTCCTTTGATCTATATTTCTGTTTTACTGGCAATAACATACTGTCTTGATTACTGTAGCTTTGTAGTATAGTCTGAAGTCTGGGAGCCTGATTTCTCCAGCTCCATTTTTCTTTCTTAAGGTTACATTGGCTATTCAGGGTCTTTTGTGTTCCCATACAAATTGCAAAAATTTTTGTCTAGTTCTGTGAAAAATGCCAGTGGTAATCTGATAGGGATTGCATGGAATCTGTAGATTGCTTTGGGTAGTGTAGTCATTTTCACAATGTTGATTCTTCCAGTCCAAGAACATGGTATATCTTTCCATCTATTTGTATCATCTTTAATTTCTTTCATCAGTGTCTTAGAGCTTTATGCATACAGGTCTTTTGTCTCCTTAGATAGCTTTATTCCTAGGTATTTTATTCTTTTTTTCTTGTGGTAAATGGGAGTGTTTCTTTAATTTCGCTTTCAGATTTTTCAGCATTAGTTTATAGGAATGCAAGAAATTTCTGTGCTTTAATTTTGTATCCTGCTACTTTACCAATTTCATTGATTAGGTCTAGTAGTTTTCTGTTAGAGTCTTTAAGATTTTTATGTATGGTATCTTGTCATCTGCAAACAGTGACAGCTTTACGTCTTCTTTTCTGATTTGGATTCCTTTTACTTCTTTTTATTCTCTGATTGTTGTGGCTAAAACTTCTAAAATTATGTTGAATAGTCATGCTGAGAGGAGGCAACCTTGTCTTTTTCCTGATCCTAGTGGAAATTGTTTCAGTTTTTCCCCATTGAGAATGATGTTGGCTGTTGTTTTGTCATATATTGCCTTTATTATACTGAGGTAAGTTCCCTCTATGCCTACTTTCTGGAGGGTTTTTATCATAAATGGGTGTTGAATTTTGTTCAAAGCTTTTTATGTATCTATTGAGATGATCATAAGATTTTTTTCCCTTCAGTTAGTTAATATGGTGTATCACATGGATTGATTTGCATGTATTGAAGAATCCTTGCATTCCTGAGATAAACCCCATTTGATCATGGTGTATAATCCTCTTAATGTGTTGTTTGATTCTGTTTGCTAGTATTTTGTTGAGGATTTTTGCATCTATGTTCATCAGTGATATTGGCCTGTAGTTTTCTTTCTTTGTGACATCTTTGTCTGGTTTTGGTATCAGGGTGATGGTGGCCTTGTAGAATGAGTTTGGAAGTGTTCCTCCCTCTGCTATATTTTGGAAGAGTTTGAGAAGGATAGGTGTTAGCTCGTCTCTAAATATTTGATAGAATTCACCTGTGAAGCCACCTGGTCCTGGGCTTTTGTTTGTTGGAAGATTTTAAATCACAGTCTCAATTTCAGTGCTTGTGATTGGTCTGTTTATATTTTCTATTTCTTCCAGGTTCAATCTCAGAAGGTTGTGCTTTTCTAAGAATTTGTCCATTTCTTCCAGGTTGTCCATTTTATTGGCATATACTTGCTTGTAGTAAACTCTCATGAACCTTTGTATTTCTGCAGTATCAGTTGTTATTTCTCCTTTTTCATTTCTAATTCTAATTCTCAAATCTAATTTCTAATACTGATTTGAGTCTTCTCCCCTTTTTTTTTGATGACTCAGGCTAATGGTTTATCAATTTTATTTATCTTCTCAAAGAACCAGGTTTTAGTTTTATTGATCTTTTCTACTGTTTCCTTCATTTATTTTTCATTTATTTCTGCTCTGACCTTTATGATTTCTTTCCTTCTGTTAACTTTGGCTTTTTTGTTCTTCTTTCTCTGACTGCTTTAGGTGTAAGGTTAGGTTGTTTACTTGAGATGTTTCTTGTTTCTTGAGATAGTATTGTTTTGCTCTAAACTTACCTCTCAGAACTCCTTTTGCTGCATCCCATAGATTTTGGGTCATCGTGTTTTCATTGTCATTTATTTCTAGGTATTTTTTGATTTTCTCTTTGATTTCTTCAGTAATCTCTTGGTCATAAAGTAGTGTATTGTTTAACATCCATACGTTTGTATTTTTTACAGATTTTTTCCTATAATTGATTTCTAATCTCATAGTGTTTTGGTCAGAAAAGATACTTGATATGATTTCAGTTTTCTTAAATTTACCAAGGCTTGATTTGTGACTGAAGATATGATCTACCCTGGAGAATGTTCCATGAGCACTTGAGAAGAATGTGTATTCTGTTATTTTTGAACGGAATGTCCTATAAATTTCAGTGAAATCCATCTTGTATAATTTATCATTTAAAGCTTGTGTTTCCTTATTTATTTTCATTTTGGAGGATCTGTGCATTGGTGCAGGTAGGATGTTAAAGTCCCCAACTATGATTTTGTTACTGTCGATTTCCCCTTTTATGGCTGTTAGCATTTGCCTTTTGTATTGAAGTGCTCCTATGTTGTGTGCATAAATATTTACATTTGTTATATCTTTTCCTGGATTGATCCCTTGATCATTATGTAGTGTCCTTCTTTGTCTCTTGTAATAGTCTTTATTTTAAAGTTTGTTTTGTGTGATATGAGAACTACTATTCCAGCTTTCTTTTGATATCCACTTGCATGGAATATCTTTTTCCATCCCCTTACTTTCAGTCTGTATGTGTCCCTAGTTCTGAAGTGGGCCTCTTGTAGCAGCATTTATATGGTTCTTGTTTTTGTATCTATTCAGCCAGTCTATGTGTTTTGGTGGAAGGATTTAATCCATTTACATTTAAGGTTATTATCAATATGTATGTTCTTATTATCATTTCCTTAACTGTTTCTGGTTTCTTTTTGTAAGTCTTTTCCTCTCTTGTGTTTCCTGCCTAGAGAAGTTCCTTTAGCATTTGTTGTAAAGCTGGTTGGGTGATCCTGAATTTTCTTAGCTTTTGCTTGTCTGTAAAGGTTTTAATTTATTGGTCGAATCTGACCAAGTAATCTTGGTTGAGGTTTTTCTCCTTCATCACTTTAAATATGTCCTGCCCCTCCTTCTGGCTTGCAGTTTCTGCTGAAAGATCAGCTGTTAACCTTATGGGGATTCCCTTGTATGTCATTTGTTGTTTTACCCTTGCTGCTTTTAATATTTTTTCTTTGTATGTAATTCTTGATAGTTTGATTAGCATGTGTCTTGGCATGTTTCTCCTTGGATTTATCCTGTGTGTGACTCTCTGCACTTCCTGGACTTGATTAACTGTTTCCTTTCTCATATTAGTGAAGTTTTCAACTATAATCTCTTCAAATATTTTCTCAGTCCCTTTGTTTTTCTTTTCTTCTTCTTGGACCCCTGTAATTCATATGTTGGTGTGTTTATTATTGTCACAGAGGTCTCTGAGATTGTCCTCAATTCTTCTCATTCTTTTTTCTTTATTCTGCTCTGTGGTAGTTATCTCCACTCTTTTATCTTCCAGGTCACTTATCTGTTCTCTTGCCTCAGTTATTCTGCTATTGATTCCTTCTAGAGATTTTTCAATTTCATTTGTTGCGTTGTTCATCATTGTTTATTTGCTCTTTAGTTCTTCTTTGTCTTTTTAAAAGTTTCTTTTATTTTCTCCATTCTATTTCCAAGATTTTGGATCATCTTTACTATCATTTCTCTGAATTTTTTTAGGTAGACTTCATATTTCCTCTTTATTTGTTTTGTCTCGTGCATTTTTACCTTGGTCCTTTACTGCTGGTGTGTTACTCTGTCTTCTCAATTTCCTATCTTACTGTGTTGTGGGTCTCCTTTTTGTAGGCTTCAAGTTTGTACTTCCTATTGTTTTTGGTGTCTGCCCCCAGTAGCCAAGGTTGATTCAGTGGGTTGTGTAGGCTTCCTAGTGGAGGGGACTAGTGCCTGTGTTCTGGTGGATGAAGCTGGATCTTGTCTTTCTGGTGGGCAGTGTTGTGTTTTTGTGTGTCTGTGACCTTATTATGATTTTAGGTAGCCTCTCTTCTAATGGGTGAGGTTGTGTTCCTGGCTTGCTAGCATAGGGTGTCTGGCACTGTAGCTTGCTGGTCGTTGAGTGGAGTTGGGTCTTAGCATTCAGATTGAGATCTCTAGGAGAGATTTCACCCTTTTATAGTATGTGGCACTGGGAGGTCTCTGGTGGACCAGTGCCCTGAACTTGGTTCTCCCATGCCAGAGGTAAAGGCCTGCCACCTGGCTGGAGTACCAATACCGTTAGCCACACAGCTCTGAACAAAAGGGAGAAAAAAGAAAGAAATATAGAAAAAAATAAAATAAAGTTATAAAAGTAAAAAATAATTATTGAAATCTAAAAATAATTTTAAAAAAGTAAGAAAGAAAGAGAGCAACAAAACCGAAAAAACAAATCCACCAATGATAACAAGCACTAAAACTATATTAAAAAAAAAAAAAGACAGACAGAACCCTAGGACAAATGGTAAAAGCAAAGCTATTCAGACAATACACACACACTCACAAAAAGAGAAAAATTTAAAAAAACTACATATCATTGCTCCTAAAGTCCACCGCCTCAATTTTGGGATGATTCATTGTCTATTCAGGTATTCCACACATGCAGTGTAACTCAAGTTTATTGTGGAGATTTAATCCACTGCTCCTGAGGCTGCTGGGAGAGATTTCCCTTTCTCTTTTTTGTTTGCACAACTCCTTGGGTTCAGCTTTGGATTTGGCCCCACCTCTGTGTGTAGGTCACCTGAGAGTGTCTGCTCTTTGCTCAGACAGGACGGGGTTAAAGGAGCAGCTGATTAGGGAGCTCTGCCTCACTCAGGCTCCATGGGGAAGGGAGGGGTACAAAATGCAGGGTGAGCCTGTGGCAGCAGCAGCCAGTGTGATGTTGCAACAGCCTGAGACATGCTGTGTGTTCTCCTGGGGAAGTTGTGCCTAGATCACAGGACCCTGGCAGTGGCAGGCTGCACAGCGTCCTGGAAGGGGAGGTGTGGATAGTGACCTGTGCTTGCACACAGGCTTCTTGGTGGCTGCAGCAGCAGCCTTAGCATTTCACGCCCGTCTCTGGTGTCCTTGCTGATAGCCGCAGCTTGCGCCCATCTCTGGAGCTTCTTTAGGTGGTGTTCTGAATCCCCTCTCCTTGTGCACCCTGAAACAATGGTCTCTTGCCTCTTAGGCAGGTCCAGACCTTTTCCTGGACTCCCTTCTGGCTAGCTGTGGTACATTAGCCCCCTTCAGGCTGTGTTCGCGCAGCCAACCCCAGTCCTCTCCCTGGGATCTGACCCTGAAACTCGAGCCTCAGCTCCCAACCTCCATCCGTCCTGGTTGGCGGGTGAGCCGACAAGGCTCTTGGGCTGGTGAGTGCTGGTTGGCACCCATCCTCTGTGTGGGAACCTCTCCACTTTGCCCTCCATACCCCTGTTGCTGCTCTATCTTCCATGGCTCTGAAGCTTCCCCCCTGCCCACCCACTGTCTCTGCCAGTGAAGGGGCTTCCTAGTGTGTGGAAACCTTTCATCCTTCACAGCTCCCTCCCACTGATGCAGGTCCCATCCCTATTCTTTTTCCTCTGTTTATTCATTTTTCTTTTGCCCTACCCAGGTACATGGGGAGTTTCTTGCCTTTTCAGAAGTCTGTGATCTTCTGCCAGTGTTCAGTAGGTGTTCTATAGGAGTTGTTCCACATGTAGATGTATTTCTGTTGTATTTATGGGGAGGAAGATGATCTCCACATCTTACTCCTCTGCCATTTTGAAGGTCTCTCTATTTTCCTATGATTAACTGTGTTTATCTACTAAGTATAGGTTAATATACTGAATTTTGCTTCCTTATTCTCTCTACCTGTGACTTACTGCTTTCTGTCAGGACAATGGTAATAACTTGCGCTTCATGATAAAAAGACAGTGAGCATTAATATATTATTTTTATAAAGTGCTCTCAATCTTAAGTTTTAAACAATACATTCATTCTAAAGATTATCAGCAACTGAAGGGCAATTGAGTGAAATGTTCCTACTGTTTTAAGTGAAGCATTTCTGGCAATTAGCACAAAGAAAATGATTTCTGAAGATGTGGTGACAGCACTGAAAGACAAGTCCCTTAATGCTATGAGAAAATAGTGTGCATATAGTAATTTTTTAAAAAGACATTAATACTATTAGTCATTTTGATCTAACTTCATAGACCTTCATAGCTATACATATCTAAAATTATTATCCAGTTATAAAAGTAATTGTATTGGTGTGAATTGTGTTAAAAGTAAGCTAGATGGTGCTAAAGAACACCATTCTATTTATTATGTGCTCATATTTACAACATAATTGTTATTGGTAAGAATGAATGACAAGTTATGGACCTAACACATTGACCTGAAATTTGGTATGGCACTATGAATTAACCAAAAAGTTTATGAAGATGTCATACTCAATAATACAGTAAGATTAATATACTCATAAACTTGTATTGAAGTATAAGACACCACAATTACAAAATAATAATCCTTGCTATATAGCAAGCCTATGCCAAATTTCTACTGCAGACATGTTACTGTTCTTTTGATAAATCTGTGGTAAATATATATTTTCATTATTTTGGGATAACTTTTTTATTTTATTGCACATAATTTAAAATTTTAATTTCAATTAAATTATTTAAATTATATTTTAAAACCTCAAAATTGCTATTAACCTCACTTATGTCTGAAGGAAAACTGATGTTCCAGTTAAAATTAACTCTTTTTTCCCCTCAAATTAAAGGAGTCCTTTTGGATTAAGTCAACCTCCCGGAGGCTGCCCTGATCAGAAGAACCACTTGCTCTTCTGAATGACTCTGCTCCAGTTTGAGAAGGTTCTGAAGGGCAGGTGCCTACTTTGGCTTTGACTTTAGCTTTCTGGGGCACAGAGTCTTTAAGCCCAAAAAGACGATTGTGAGATAACACTTTAAAAAAAAATAGCCATTTGATAGGTATATAGTGATATCTCATTGTGGTTTTTATTTTTATTTCCATAATGGCTAGAGATGAGCACATTTTCATTAAATATATATATTTTAAATCCAGACACTAGCATAGTACCTTGCACATTGTATGTGTTGCATGCATATATATTAAGTAGCTCATAAATTTTCCAATCCATAAACAAGGTATATTATTTTATACTCACAAGATCCTCCACGGTAATGTTATATACACATCTGAATATGTCTCTGGTCCAGAAGAAACCAAGAATCTTTTTAATGGATGCCATAAAAGTAACAGTTGATCATAATCATCAGGAATTATGAGACTATGCACTGTTTTTCCAGTTAGTGAGAAAGTATTAAGTGCTTTTTTGTAAGAATATAGGTTGATAGTGTGTGTCATGTTCTCAAAGGAGCCAGCAACTAGATTTGGGAGGGAGTGACTGATACAGGGAATTGAGGAAATAAAATATTTCTCTTAGGGCTTCCCTGGTGGTGCAGTGGTTGAGAGTCTGCCTGCTGATGCAGGGGATACGGGTTCATGCCCCGGTCTGGGAAGATCCCACATGCCACAGAGCGTCTGGGCCCATAAGCCATGGCTGCTGAGCCTGTGCGTCCGGAGCCTGTGCTCCGCAACGGAAGAGGCCACAACAGTGAGAGACCCACGTACCGCAAAAAAAAAAAAAAAAAAATTCTCTTAAAATAGGCAATGTGGACCCCCTATTCTCTTGTGATTTCTGTGGTGAAGGATATTAGAAATTAAATTCAAACTCTGATTACTTAAGTTTACTCTTACTTAAAATTGCATAAAAATTTTGGCAACAGGTATACAACAATAATGTATAGTACTTGAAAAACAAGAGATAAAGAATAAAGGTTAGAACAAGAAGATTGTTGAGCTATGCTGAAATTTTTACCTAATAAACTCTTATGTAACATGTGGTGAGGTCATTAAATCCCCTCACCCCACAAAAAATAGCACACTGCTTTATGTTTTTTGTTTTGTTTTTTTTCTATTTTGTTTCATTCAATACAATTGTGGAAAGTTTTCAGAAATAGAAATCCTCTACATGAAAGAACAGATGAATAAACTGACTATATTTCTTATGGTGTTTGAAAGGTAACCAAAGTTTTTTGCACAAGCCAGTATGTGAATGAAGCACACACATACACATATACAAGTGAATTGTAAAGTCCAAGAAATTGATAGCAAATGGATCGGTTCTGCTAGTAAGACCATAACAAAATCATCTTCTCAGAGTTGAGGCTGTTGTTTTTTCATTCAAAACATGCATCTCAGACCATCCCAGAAGTTTAAAATGAAATATACAGATTAAGCTGGGTGAAATGTTAATCGTGTAAAGCAAAACTGAAGGATTTAAGTTTCACACAGCAGTATGCACCATATGAATGTTAAATATTGAAAGATAAAGTTTCATCTAGCTAACTGAAAAATAGATATTGAATAAATTTAACATTAAGGAATATATAATTACAATGATGCCCCCAAATATTTGATTTACTTAATGAAAAGCTGTTTAGCAAGATGAACTCTTACAATGGAGTGAATATTATTAAAGATCAGTTCAATATCATAATTTTTCTTTTATGTGTTCTACCTATCAAGACATCTTAAAAAAAATGACAGCAGAACTGATTTACAGTAATCTTCCTAAAGTCAAAAATTTACAGTCCTCATATAAATAGTTTAATTAATATAAGCCCTTCTAAGACACTGAATGCTATAAAAAGAAACAGAACCATGTTCCAAAGTGCCATCAAACAGGTCCAAGTACACTTAAGTAATGAAAACTTAATTTGGTAGCAACAATAAGGTGAAAAACTATGGACCATATTAGTTACTTGCTATTTAGTTCAGGACCAAGTAGTGAAAAGCAGAAATGATAGAGCTCCCTACATATTATTAAATAGGCTGAGGCTAGTAAGTGTGCTTCATGTAATATGGAAGTTAATTCAGGGTTCTCCTTCACATTTCGGGCATTTCCTTACTGGATAATGGAAAAGAATTCAGTAACATTATAAATCAGAGCTCATCTAATTGTATTTAATTCCAACTGCATTCAATAAATATGTTCTTCCTCATGTAGAAGCTTTAAAAATCCTTAGAAAATTGTAAACAGATTGAAACATGTGAGAAAGCAATGTTTGATTTAATTTTGTTCCACCTACCTAAACCTACAGTTTACTTTGCCTACTAGAGGATTACATATCATTTTCATATGAAAAATATTACATGTTTAACTGACTACTACATTCTAGAAACACAGAGTGTATCATTCATAAAATAAACACTTTGGTTGCACACTTACTTTCCTGAAACAGTTATGTTAATCATATTGTTTAATACTTTCTTTCAAATTTACATGGTAGGCAGAATTCTAAGGTGACTGCAAGATTTCTGCCCCCCCTAGTGGACATTCTCTGTAATTTCCTCCTATTAAGTGTGGATGGATTCTGTGAATACAATGGCGTATGTTTCCCTTGCTTAAATTACACTAGATGGCAAAAGTAAATGGATTTTGCAGATGTAATTATAATCTCTCATCAGCTGACTTTGAGGTAATCAGTAGAGAAATTATCCCTGGGTGTGTTTGTGACATAATCAGCTAAGCCCTATAAAAGAGGCATTAGAAGTAAATATCAGGAAGCAGCAGTAGACACTCCTCTGGGCCTTGAAACAACAACTGCCATGTTGTGGAGAGGGCCATGTGTCAGGGAATAATAGGTGATCTCCACAAGCTCAGGGGCTCAGTCTTAAAATTTAAGGAGCTGACAATAACCAGTGAACTTGGAAGAAAACTCTGAGCTTCAGATGAGTTTGCAGCCCTGACTGCCACCTTGATTTCCTGAAGCCTGGTGAAGACCCTGAGCAGATCATCCAGCCAAACAATGGCCAAGCCTCTGCCCTAGAGAATCTGAATCTTACTTTAAGCCACAAAATTGGTAATAATTTATTACATAGCAAAGATAACTAAAACAACCCTTTCATCAAAAACAAGAAGATATTAATAGAGCAAATCATTCATGTCTCAGGGACTTCAGTAGGACATTACAGCAAAAGATCATTACTGTTGAAAATATAAATACTTTAGACTTTTGAGAACTCTGAATAAAATAGAAATAGAGGTTTACAAGTAATTTTTCCTGGCATTTAAACGGCATTTTCACTGATACTCATGAAATAATGGTCAGAATTCCAGAACATAAGTAAACATGATTTTTCAGTTTGGTGATCTGTTTAGGTGTACCCTAAATTTCTTCTAGAGTGTGTGAAAATACCTAAATATTAACCAAAAATGTGTCTTTTGAGTATATACACAAAGCATGAAATACATAGAAGCAAACTGTACTCTCAGAAGCAGAAAAGGGAAAGCATTCAGCCATTCATGCATTTGCAAATCACCTTTAAATACTTACATATTTGACTGAATAAGGGCAATAAGGAATTTAAAAATCAGTAGAAAGGAACTTACAATTTAAAAACAGTGAATTATTTCTTGGCAAAGCAGTGCTTTCTAATCAGTTGAAGAGGTTTTTTTTGTTTTGTTTTTTGGTTTTTTTTTGCAGTATATGGGCCTCTCACTGTTGTGGCCTCTCCCGTTGTGGAGCACAGGCTCCGGACACGCAGGCTCAGTGGCCATGGCTCACAAGCCCAGCCGCTCCACGGCATGTGGGATCTTCCCGGACCGGGGCACGAACCTGCGTCCCCTGCACCGGCAGGCAGACTCTCAACCACTGCGCCACCAGTGAAGCCCTGAAGAGTTGTTTTTATTTTAGTTTCACATTCCACTTTGTATCCTTTCCACTTACCTCAAGAATTAATGTATTCAACCTCACTGAAGAAATATTACCAGATAATATTTGATGTTATGTGATTCAAATAGCATGAGAACATTCTTCTAATTTATGTTTAAGAGAAAAAACAAAATTTTGTTTTGTTGGTGGTTGCTATGTATTATCAGATCTGAATTTGAGCCTGGTTATTTACCAGGTTCAGAAGAGAAAGGGTCTTTCTTAAAGAAAGAGAGAAAAGAGAAAATAATTTACTTAAAACAAATATATATACATATATGTATAGGTATAGGTATATCTATATATTTGTGTCTATGTCTATATCTATATCTATCTATATGTTCTTTTATTGCACTTACTTTCTTGCCAGTGAAAAATGATATAATCTGAGAGGAAAATTTCAAAAGCAAACAAAAGGCACAGGAGAGTCAGGAGAAGCAGGCAGACATTGGAAGAGATTCCACCTTTGCATGAAGAGAAGCATGCTAGATGATATATCAATCTAGCTGGCTTTGTCTGATGGCAAGGTGACTAGAACACCAGCAGAGGAGGGCAGCCTTACTGGGCTGAGGAAGCAGAGTTCAACATGACTGTATCAGAACAGAATATTTCCCTTCCTACTTAGAACAGGTGAAGGGTTTCTTCTTTTCTTACTGATCCAAGGTGAAAACAAAGTCATCTGACCCTGGACTAATTCTGATGC
The DNA here is from genome assembly GCF_949774975.1 of Lagenorhynchus albirostris. Lineage (NCBI taxonomy): Eukaryota > Metazoa > Chordata > Mammalia > Artiodactyla > Delphinidae > Lagenorhynchus > Lagenorhynchus albirostris. The sequence goes on along the minus strand of NC_083112.1, from coordinate 39,777,107 downwards.
TTCACAAAGGTCCTCTTCCTCTAGTTCCAGCCCTACTGGTCTCTTTTAGTGTTTCCTAAGGGGTACATCTTGCACCTCAAAGCTTGTTTGCATGCTGAACTTTCCACCTAATTAATTCCTCATTTTCAAATCTAGGTTAGCCATCCATTTCTTTGGGGAAGTTTTGCCTGACAACTCCAATGAGGACCAGTCCTCCTGTTTCATAGTATTATGTAACTCTCATTAATAAGCTTATAATTTGTAATTTAAATTCATTTGGTGATCGTTTTGATGATTGCTTGTGTCTCCTTCTATCCTATAATTCTTATATGATCTTGCATAGGTATAAGTGCTAAATTACTATATCTTATATGTTTCTGTACCATTTTATCTTTTCCAACAAGCATGTATTACTTCTGTACTTGTAAGAAAAATTAAGAATATTTAAAAAATCACCATAAAAAAAAAAAATCACCATAAGAGGTGGGAATACATATATTACTTCTGGATCCTAATAAGAAAGACTTTGAAATAGGTGGTTAAGAATTTAAATAGAACCTACAGGGTTTATGGAGTTTTTCTATTATAGCTCAGCTGCTTTGGTGATAACATGTAGAAAAGCAGACATGTAAATTTATGGGAAATAGGGTTTCTCCAACAGATGCACCAAAAAAGGTAAAAAGGCCTGGAATTTATATTGTTGTCTCTTTCTCAAAGTTTTCTTAAAATAATCACACTGCAATATTACCTCAATTTTCTATATTTTCCTACTCATACAAAATCATAATCATAAAAAAATATATTTAGTTTTACAATTAATCTGTAAAGCAACAAATAAAAATGTTTGCCATCTTTGCCCTATAGGTGTAGTTTAAATAGGTTTGTTTTCACCACGCATATGTATTGTGTGGTGCATCTATGTGCAAATTTTAAAGTCATAGTTTTCCCAAGAATATAATTTTGAGGATGCTAACTAACCTAAATGTTAATTAGTTCTACACAATTGGTATTGATGAATATAATAATAATTCATATAACCAAAAAGCATAGTTCATAGTAAAATACAAACTATCCATAAAACAAGAAAACCTCTTCAACCAACACATTCTTTCTTCATATTTCTGAGCCACCTCCTCCTAACCTTTTTAAGGCACATCCACAGATGCCAGAGTGTATTCTGCAAGATTGTAAACTACCAGTCATTGGAATTTTTAACTGTTTAAGAAGTTTTTCAAATGTCCTGAAATCTTTTCATCAGTTTTAGGGAATTCAATACGATCTACTTTATTCATTAGTTCCAAAAATCAATGAAAAACTCTTTGGGTCTGCTTCATGGTTAATGTAAACCTACAATTGCTAGAGAAATTAGTGTACTTCCTAGTTACACTGTCAGAGTGCAGTACTAATGATGCCAGGAATATCTGGTAATTGGAATGACCTGTGTGAAATCTCAAAATAACTTAATGCTCAACCACATGGGTAAATGTTGTTTGAAAGGATTATGTTAATTGCTGAAAGTTCGAAATGAGAGTATGTATTTTTCTTATTTTTTTTTATTTTTCTGGCTGCACCATGCAGGATCTTATTTCCCTGACCTGGGATAGAACCTGTGCTCCCAGCAAGTGGAAGCACAGAATCCTAGCCATTGGACCACCAGGGAATTCCTGAAAATACATATTTTAAACATAAGCATTTTAACCATCCCTTAGAACAGCTTAGAGAATGTTAAGAAATGCAAAGTTTATGAACATTATATACATTTTTTTCAACAGGAGATATAAATGGTGACTATTAGGAATCCTTAACCAAGATCTTCAAAGCAAAACAAAAACACATTCTATTTAGTTCATTGCATGGCCTCCACTTTCTTAAAAAAGAAGCAATTCAAAATATTTTTCAATTGTATTTTTTTAACATCTTTATTGGAGTAAAATTGCTTTACAATGGTGTGTTAGTTTCTGCTTTATAACAAAGTGAATCAGCTATACATATACATATATCCCCATATCTCCTCCCTCTTGCATCTCCCTCCCACCTGCCCTATCCCATCCCTCTAGGTGGTCACAAAGCATGGAGCTGATCCCCCTGTGCTGTGCAGCTGCTTCCCACTAGCTATCTATTTTACATTTGGTAGTATATATATGTCCACAACGCTCTCTCACTCTGTTCCATCTTACCCTTCCCTCTCCCTGTGTCCTCAAGTCCATTTTCTACATCTGCGTCTTTATTCCTGTCCTACCCTGGGATCTTCAGAACCTTTTTTTTTTTTTTTTTTAGATTCCATATATATGTGTTAGCATATGGTATTTGTCTTTCTTTCTGACTTACTTCACTCTGTATGACAGACTCTAGGTCCATCCAACTCACTACAAATAACTTAATTTTGTTTCTTTTTATGGCTGAGTAATATTCCCTTATATATATGTGCCACATCTTATTTATCCGTTCATCTGTTGATGGACACTTAGGTTGCTTCCATGTCTTGGCTATTGTAAATAGAGCTGCAATGAACATTGCGGTACATGACTCTTTTTGAATTATGGTTTTCTCAGGGTATATGACCAGTAGTGAGATTGCTGAGTTGTATGGTAGTTCTAATTTTACTTTTTTAGGAACCTCCATACTGTTTTCCACAGTGGCTGTATCAAGTTACATCGCCACCAACTGTGTAAGAGGGTTCCCTTTTTGCCACACCTTCTCCAGGTTTTATTGTTTATAGATTTTTTGATGATGGCCATTCTGACAGGTGTGAGGTGATAACTCATTGTAGTTTTGATTTGCATTTCTCTAACGATTAGTGATGTTCAACATCCTTTAATGTCTTTGTTCCCAATCTGATTTTCTTCTTTGGAGAAATGTCTATTTAGGTCTTCTGTCCATTTTTGGATTGGATTGTTTGTTTTTTCGATATTGAGCTGCATGAGCTGCTTGTAAATTTTAAAGATTAATCCTTTGTGAGTTGCTTCATTCACAAATATTTTCTCCCATTCTGAGAGTTGCCTTTTCACCTTGTTTATGGTTTCCTTTGCTGTGCAAAAGCTTTTAAGTTTCATTAGGGCCCATTTGTTTATTTTTGTTTTTATTTCCATTTCTCTAGCAGGTGGGTCAAAAAGCATCTCGCTGCAATTTATGTCATAGAGTGTTGTGCCTAAGTTTTGCTCTAAGAGTTTTATAGTGTCTGGCCTTACATTTAGGTATTTAATCCACTTTGAGTTTATTTTTGCATATGGTGTTAGGGGGTGTTCTAATTTCACTCTTTTACATGTACCTGTCCAGTTTTCCCAGAACCACTAATTGAAGAGGCTGTCTTTTCTCCATTGTACATTATTGCCTCTTTTATCAAATATAAGGTGACCATATGTGCATGGGTATATCTCTGGGCTTTCCATCCTTTTCCATTGATCTATATTTCTGTTTTTGTGCCAGTACCATACTGTCTTGATTACTGTAGCTTTGTAATATAGTCTGAAGTCCAGGAGCTTGATTTCTCCAGCTCCTTTTTTCTTTCTGAAGATTGTTTTGGCTATTCGGGTTTTTTTGTGTTTCCACACAAATACACTATTAAATAACCAAGAGGTCACCAAAGAAATCAAAAAATACCTAGAAAAAAATGACAATGAAAACACGACAACTAAAAACCTATGGGATGCAGCAAAATCAGTTCTAAGAGGGGAGTTTAGAGCAATACAATCCTACCTCAGGACACAAGGAACAACGCAAATAAACAACTTAACCTTACACCTAAAGCAATTAGGAAAAGAAGAACAAAAAAATTCCAAAGTTAGCAGAAGGAAAGAAATCATAAAAAACAGATCAGAAATAAATGAAAGAGAAATGAAGGAAACAATAGCAAAAATCAATAAAATTAAAAGCTGATTTTTTTGTGAAGATAAAAAAATTGATAAACCATTAATAACACTCATAAAGAAAAAAAAGGAGAAGACTCATATCAGTAGAATTAGAAATGAAAAAGGAGAAATAACAACTGACACTGCAGAAATAACAACTGACACTGCAGAAAAGGTTCATGAGTGTTTACTATAAGCAACTATATGCCAATAAAATGGACAACCTGGAAGAAATGGACAAATTCTTAGAAAAGCACATCTGAGACTGAACCAGGAAGAAATAGAAAATATGAACAGACCAATAACAAGCACTGAAATTGAGCCTGTGAGTAAAAATCTTCCAACAAACAAAAGCCCAGGACCAGATGGCTTCAGAGGAGAATTCTATCACACATTTAGAGAAGAGCTAACACCTATCCTTCTCAAATTCTTCCAAAATAGAGCAGAGGAAGGAACACTCCCAAACTCATTTTACAAGGCCACCATCACCCTGATACCAAAACCAGATAAAGATGTCACAAAGAAAGAAAACTACAGGCCAATATCACAGATGAATATAATTGCAAAAATCCTCAACAAAATGCTAGCAAACAGAATCCAACAGCACATTAAAAGGATCATACACCATGATCAAAGGGGGTTTATCCCAGGAATGCAAGGACTCTTCAATATGCACAAATCAGTCCATGTGACACACTGTATTAACTTATTGAAGTAGAAAAATCATATGATCATCTCAATAGATGCAGAAAAATCTTTCGACAAAATTCAGCACCGATTTTTGATTAAAATCCTCCAGAAAGTAAGCATAGAGGGAAGTTACCTCAACATAATAAAGGCCATATATGACAAACCCACAGCCAACATCATTCTTATGGTGAAAAACTGAAACCGTTTCCTCTAAGATAAGGAAAAAGGCAAGGTTGTCCACTCTTACCACTATTATTCAACATAGTCTTGGAAGTTTTAACCACAGCAATCAGAGAAGAAGAAGTAAAAGGAATCCAAATTGGAAAAGAAGAAGTAAAGCTGTCACTGTTTGTAGATGACATGATACTATACACAGAGAATCCTAAAGGTGCTACCAGAAAACTACTAGAGTCAATCAATGAATTTGGTAAAGTAGCAGGATACAAAATTAATGCACAGAAATTTCTTGCATTCCTATACACTAATGATGAAAATCTGAAAGAGAAGTTAAGGAAACACTTCCGTTTACCACTGCAAGAAAGAGAATAAAATACCTAGGAATAAACCTACCTAAGGAGACAAAAAAATCTGTATTCAGAAAACTATAAGACACTGATTAAAGAAATTAATGATGATACAAACAGATGTAGAGATATACCGTGTTCTTGGATTTGAAGAATCAACATTGTGAAAATGACTACACTACCCAAAGCAATCTACAGATTAATTTCAATCCCTATCAAACTACCAATGGCATTTTTCACAGAACTAGAACAAAATATTTTAATTTATTGAAAAAGTACTTAACCTGATTACCATAACTAACAGATGCCAGTGATGAGAACATACGGTTCATTCACAATACCTAAAACTGACCTTTAAAACCCTAGTGTTTGTCTCAAATTTTTTCCTGTGAAGAACTCCTTTCTAGTTTTTATATCTCAAGTTTACACTGTTATATTTCATTGTCTGCTTAGAGAAAGGATCTCTTCAATGTCTTCATCAGTCTTACATTGAACAATTAGAGGAAAATTGTTGACTTGCAGTTATTAGAAAACAACTAGAAATTATCCCTTTTAATATTGGCTGTTTATTTAACTTTAATTCCATTATATTAAATTAACGTAATAAAAATCAATCATTCTAAATTGTGCCTTGCTGTCAAAGATGATGGAAACTTAAAAACATCAGTTTAGCTTTTGTTTCATTTAACATGATAAATGTATCTTGTGATAGCTAAAGAAGTGAAGGAAGTTCTTTGGTAACCACTAACAATAGTGACAGTGATAATTAAAATGCAGCATTATTCTAAACAATGTGTGCTAGCTATAATCTGACTTTTTGTTGGTTGAAAAGAAAAATTCCTTTGTATTGTTTAAATCACTTAATTTAACACACTACAGTTGCATTTTTAAAAGTATATTTTAATAGTCATATTCAGGCATATTGTTTTAATTTGTATTTAAAACAATCAAAGAGATTGGTTTTATTGGTAATTACATTGCCTAGGGAAAAATAAAATAACTGGAGATGCTGATTATGGCCTGACTTTTAATTTAGTTTATTGAGTGATATTTAAATGGAATCATAGATTAGGAAGTGATTTAAAGAATTCATTTTGTGTATTATCTTCTCTTCAGGTATGAAAATAGTTAAATATGCCTTCAACATAATTATTATGCTGAATTATAGACAATAGATAATGCTTTAACAATTTACTTTATACATAATATTATCAATTTAAAATATGCTAATAGTATAAATGTTGTTTACATAAATTTACAAATAATATTTTACATTTATAGATAATACTATTGGCAAGGTATACTAATCTTAAATTTTTTATGTGTTCCACTTGGAATATGCACATAAAGATTTGTGATAGAGCATCCAGGTACTTTCTTTGCGAGACCATTGTGTAGGGGTTTGAAAGAAAGAAAGGAAGGAAGGAAGGAAGGAAGAAAGAAATAAAAGATGGAGGAGGGAAATGATACCTTTAATTTTAAAATATTTTATATTAGTACTGCTAATCAATATTTTATTATGTCATACTTGCCTAATTTAATATTTTATATTAATTTTAATACATATTATAAGCCACTGTTGCTTTCCTAAGGATAGACTTATATATGTTTTCTATTCACTTACAAATCTGCTTTGTTTTCTTTAATTTCATTATTGAAAGAATGCCTTCTACATTCCTAAATTAAAACTTCCTTTTTGATCATTTCTTACTAAATTCTGTTTTGACCTACATTGAATATAATTTCAAATTAGCAATAATGTTGATTTAACAATCATCTGGTGATACTATTCTTATTTACTATTGAACTTTAGCTCCATTAGTTATTAATTGACTGCTGAAGTATCTAGATGTAACAGAGGCAAAGGTTCTACAGGGGACCAAATACATCATCTTCAATGACGCAGCATGTCTTCCATATGTAACATTCTTCTCATCACAAAACACCCATAAAACATAAAATTGGGAAACTAAAGAAATATTTATTGAATATATCATACACCAATCTGTAAGTTAAAGATCACATGTAAAAGGAGTTACAAAATATAGATGATAAAAGAGAAATATCATAGAACAGAAAAATTTCATATAAAAACACAAACACAAGCACTCACATACACAAAAAATGCTATATGAACTGAACTGTGTAGAGATGAAAGAGAACAAGTCACATTTTTTTTTCACATTTTTGTCTGTTTTTAAAATAAACTTTATTTTCTAGAGTAGTTTTAGGTTCATAGTGAAATTGTGCAGAAGGTACATAGGTTTGCCATATACACATGCATAGCCTCCCCCATTATCAACATCCTTTATCAGAGTAGTACGTTTGTATATTTCATAAACCTACATTGATGCATAATTATCACCCAAGCTCCACAATTTTCATTAGGGTACACTCCTAGTACATTCTATGGCTTTTGACAAGTGTATATTGACATGCAGCCACAGTTATAGTATTATACAGAGTAGTTTCACTGTTCTAAAAATACTCTGCTCTGTGAATTCATTCTTCCCTGTCCCCTAAACCCTGGCAACCACTGACCTTTCAACTGCCTCCATAGTTTTGACTTTTCCAGAGTTGGAATGCCTTGTCACAGTTGGGATCATACAGTACGTAGATTTTTCTAATTGGCTTCTTCAACTTAGTAATAAGCATTTAAGGTTCTACCATTTCTTATCATTACTTGATAGCTCATTTCTTTGTAGTGCTGAATAGTATTTCATTGTCTGGATGTACCACAACTTATTTATCCAAAAGCTGGATGTTCATGCTTTGACAATTATGAATAAATCTCTTATGGATAGCCATGTGAAGGTTCTTGTGTGAACATAGATTTTGAATTATGTTGTGGAAAACCAAGGAGTACAATTGCAGGATTGTATGGTAAGATAATATTTAGTTTTGTAATAAATTGTCAAACTGTCTTCCAAAGTGGGCATTTTGCATTTCCACCAACAATGAATGAGTTTCTGTTACTACATATTTCCACCAGCATTTGGTACTGTCAGTGATTTGAATATGGATTCTTCTAGTATATATGTACTGGTGTCTCATTTTTGGTTTAATTTTCACTCCCCTGATGAAATATGATATTGAGGATTTTTTCATATGCTTATTTGCAATCTGTATATATATACTTTGGTGAGGTGTCTGTTAAAGTTTTGGGCACATTTTTTCTTGTGTTGTTTACTTTCTCATTGTGGAGTTTTAAGAGTTTTCTTAATGTTTTGGATAGCAATTCTTTATAAGATATATATCATGCAAATATTTTCTCCCAGTGCGGTTTACCTGCTCATTCTCTTAAGAGTATATTTTGCAGAGGTAAAACTTTTAATTTTAATGAAGTCAGGCTTGTCAAGTCTTTCTTTCATGGATCATGGAGGTTATATCCAAAAAAGTCATCACCAAACTCAAGGTCACTTAGATTTTCTCCTATCTTATCTTCCATGAGTTTTATATTTCTATGTTTTGCATTTAATTCTGAAATATTTTTGAGTTAACTTTTTATGAAGGGTGCAAGGGCTCTATCTGGTTCATTTCTTTTACATGTGTGTGTCAGTTGTCCCAGCACCATTTGTTGGAAAGACTATCTTTAGTCCATTGTATTGCCTTTGTTCCTGTGTTAAAGATCAGTTGATATATTTGTGTGGATCTATTTCTTGGCTCTTTATTCTGTTCCACTGATCTCTTTATTCATTATTTTGGCAATATCAAAAAGTCTTGATTATTGTAACTTTATAGTAAGTATTGAAATTGGGTAGCATCATTCTTCTAACTTTATTATTCTCCTTTAATAGTGTGTCAGCATTTCTGAGTCTTTCACCTCTCCAAATAAACTTGATAATCTGTTTGTCAATATTGACAAAGTAACTTGCTGGAAATTCAAGTAGGATTTCATTGAATCTATAGAGCAAGCTGGGAAAACTGATATGTTGAGTCTCCCTATACATGAACATGGAATATCTCTCCATTTATTTAGTTCTTCTTTGATTTCTTCATCAGACTTCAAATTTCACTTGTTCATTGCTGGTATGTAGGTAAGTGATTGAATTTTTTATATGAACCTTCTATCCTGCAACTATTCTATAGTTTATTGGTCCCAGGAATTTTAAAATTTATTCTCTTGGATTTTCTACACAATCATTTCATCTATGAACAAAAAACTTTAAAATTAAAGTTTTAATTCTTCCTTCCCATTCAATACACATTTTATTTTCTTGTCTTGTCTTATTACGTTAGCTAGGAATTCCAGTATGATGTTGATTAAAAATGGTAAGAAGCAATGCTCTTCCCTTGTTCCTGATCTTAGTGGGAAAACTTTTATTTTCTCACCATTAGGCGTGATATTAGCTGCAAATTTTGTAGCTATTCTTTAACTAATTGAGGAAGCTTCCTTAGTTTACCAATAATTTTATCATTAATGAGTGTTGGATTTTATCAAATAGTTTTTCTGCATCTATTGGTATGATCATGTGATTTTTATGCTTTTATCTGTTGATGTGATGGATTACATTAGTTGATTTTTTGAATGTTGAGCCAGCCTTGTATACCTGGGAAAAATTCAAATTGGTGAGGGTGAATAATTATTATGCATTTGAAATTAAGAGATCAACAATTTAAAACAATTAAGGATATATATATATATATATATATATATATGCTGCAAACCAAAAACCTATAATAGATGTACATACAAAAAAGAAAAAGGAATCCAAGTATATTACTAACGATAGTTAACAAACCACAAGAGAGGACAGCAAAAGAGGAAAGAAAAACAAAACACTTACAAAAACAAATATAAAACAATTAACAAAATGGCAGTAAGAACATACATATCAATAATTACCTTAAATGTAAACAGATTAAATACTCCAACCAAAAGGCACAGACTGGCTGAATGGACACAAAAACAAGACTCTTATATATGCTGTCTACAAGAGACCCACTTCAAATCTAGAGACAAATACAGACTGAAAATGAGGGGATGGAAAAAGTTATTCCATGTAAATGGAAATCAAAAGAAAGCTAGAGTGGCAATACTCATTTCAGAAAAGATAGATTTTCAAATAAAACCTGTTACAAGAGACAAAGAAGGATGCTACATAATGATCAGGGATTAATCCAAGAAGAAGATATAACAAATGTAAATATGTATGCACCCAACATAGGAGCACCTAAATATAAAGCAAATGTTAACAGACAAAAAAGGAGAGATCAACAATAACATGATAATAGTAGGGAACTTTAACACCCCACTTACATCAATGGACAGGTCATTCAGAGAGATAATCAAAAGGAAACACAGGCCTTAAATGACACATTAGACCAATAGAATGTAATTGATATTTATAGAGCATTCCATCTGAAAGATGCAGAATACACATTCTTTACAAGTGTACATGGAACATTCTCCAGGATAGACCACATGCTGGGCCATAAAGCAAGCCTCAGTAAATTTAAGAAAATTGAAATCATATCAAGCATCTTTTCTGATCACAATGCTATGAGATTAGAAATCAACTACAAGGAAAAAAACTGAAAAGTACACAAACACATGGAGGCTAAACAATATGCTACTAAATAATCAATGGATTGATGAAAAAATCAAAGAGAAAATCAAAAATACCTAGAGACAAAGGAAAACAAAACCATGACAATAGAAAAGTTATGGAACACAGAAAAAGCAGTTCTAAGAGGGCAGTTTATAGTGGTACAAGCTTACCTCAGGAATCAAGAAAAATCTCAATTGAAAAACCTAATTTTATACCTCAAGCAACTAGAGAAAGAAGAACAAAGAGAATTCAAAGTTAGTAGAAGTAAATAAATCATAAAGAACAGAGCAGAAATAAATGAAGTAGAAACTAAAAAAACAAAATAGAATATCAATGAAAATAAAAGCTGTTTTTTTTAAAGGATAAACAAAATTCATAAACCTCAAGCCAGACTCCAAGAAAAAAAGGGAAAGGGGCCAAATCAATAAAATCAGAAATGAAAAAGGACACTTTACAACAAACACCACAGAAATACAAAGGTTCATATTTTCTACAAACAACTATATGCCAATAAAATGGGCAACCTAGAAAAAATAGACAAATTCTTAAAGAAGTACAACCTCCCAAGACTGAACTTGGAACAAATAGAAAATATAAACAGACCAATTGCCAGTAATGAAATTGAATCAGTAATTTAAAAACTCCCAACAAAGTCCTGGACCAGGTGGCTTCACAGGTGAATTCTACCAAACATTTAGAGAAGAGTTAATACCTATCCTTCTCAAACTATTCCAAAAAATTGCAGAGGAAGGAATACCATCTGAACTCATCCTATGAGGCCAACATCACCCTGATACTGAAACCAGGTGAAGATATTACAAGAAAAGAAAACTAGAGACCAATAACACTGATGAACATGTATGCAAAAATCCCCAATAAGATACCAGCAAAGTGACTCCAACAATATATTAAAAGGATCATTCACCTTGATCAAGTGGGATTTATCCCTGTGATGCAAGGATTTTTCACTATCTGTAAATCAATCAATGTGATGTACCACAGTAACAAATTGAAGAATAAAAACTATGTGATCATCTCAATAGATGAAGAAAAGGCTTTTGATAAAATTCACTATTCATTTATAACTCTCTAGAAAGTGAGAATAGAGGAAAAATACCTCAACATAATAAAGGCCATATATGACAAACCTACAGCTAACATCATACTAAACAGTGAAAAGCTGATAGCATTTCCTCTAAGATCAGGAACAAGACAAGTATACCTGCTCTCTCCACTTTATTCAGTATAGCTTTGCAAGTCCCAGCCACAGCAATCAGAGAAGACAAAGAAATAAAAGGAAGCCAAACTGGAAAAGAAGAATTAAAACTGTCTCTGTTTGCAGATGACATGATACTATACATAGAAAACTCTAAAGATGCTGCAAGAAAACTACTAGAGCTTATCAATGAATTTGGTAAAGTTGCAGGGTACAAAATTAATACACAGAAATCTGTTGCATTTTTATACACTGACAATAAAAGATCAGAAAGATAAATTAAAGAAACAACCCCATTTACCATCACATCAAAAATATTAAAATACCTAGGAATAAACCTACTTAAGGAGGCAAAACACCTGTACTCTGAAAACTATAAGATGCTGTTGAAAGAAATCAAAGATGACACAAACAGATGGAAAGATATACCATGTTCTTGGATTTGAAGTATCAACATTGTTAAAATGACCATACTCCCCAAGGCTATCTATAGATTCAATGCAATCCATATCAAATTACCCATGGCATTTTTCACAGAACCAGAACAAATTTTTTTCACATTTATATGGAAACACAAAAGACCCCAAATAGCCCAAGCAATCTTGAGAAAGAAAAACGGAGCTGGAAGAATCAGGCTCCCTGACTTCAGACTACTACAAAGCTACAGTAATCAAAACATTATGGTACTGGCATGAAAACAAAAATATAGATCACTGGAACAAGACATAAATAAACCCATGCACCTGTGGTCAATTAAACTATTACAAAGGAAGCAAGAATGGAGAAAAGACCATCTCTTCAATAAATGGTGCTGGGAAACTGGACAGCTACATTTAAAAGAATGAAATCAGAACATTCTTTAACACAATATACAAAAATATACTCAAAATGGATTAAAGATCTAAATGTAAGACCAGATACTATAAAACTCCTAGAGAAAACATAGGCAGACCACCCTTTAAGTTAAATTACATCAATGTTTTCTGGATCCATTTCTTAGAGTAATGGAAATAAAGACAAAATAAACAAATGAGACCTAATTAAACTTAAAAGCTTTGCACAGCAAAGGAAACTATAAACAAATAGAAAAGCTGATGTATGGAAAGGGAGAAAATATTTGCAAAGTTGCTACTGACAAGTGACAAGTTGCTACTGACAAGTTGCTACTGACGAGTAGTTACCAAAATATATGAACAGCTCATACAGTTCAATATCAGAAAAACAAACAACCCAATCAAAAAAATGAGCAGAAAATCTAAAGAGACAGTTCTCCAAAGAATTCATACAGATAGCCAATAGGCACATGAAAAAATGCCCAACATCGCTAATTATTAGAGAAATGCAAATCAAAAGTACGATGAGGTACCACCTCACACTGGTCAGAATGGCCATCATTAAAACATCTACAAATAATAAACGTTGGAGAGGGTGTGGGAAAAAAGAAATCCTCCTGTACTGTTGGTGGAATGTAAATTGGTGAAGACACTCTAGATGCTCCTTAAAATACTGAAAAATAGAATACCATAAGGTATTGTATCCAGCAATCCCACTCCTGGTCATATATCCAGAGAAAACTGTAATTTGAAAAGAAACATGCACCACAATGTTCATTGTCACATTATTTACATTAGCCAAGACATGGAAGCAATCTAAATGTCCATCGACAGATGAATAGATAAAGATGTTTAAAAAAAAGAAAGAAAAGTAAATTTTAATTAAAAAAAAAAGTAAAAAAATATAGATGTGGTATACATATATTCAATGGAATATTTCTCAGCCATAGAAATGAATGAAATAATGTCTTTTGCAGAAGCATGAATGGACCTAGAGATTATCATACTAAGTGAAGTAAGTCAGACAAAGACAAATATATATTATTGTTAATATGTGGAATCTAAAAAAAATGACACAAATGAACTTATGTCCAAAATAGAAATAAACTCACAGACATAGAAAACAAACTTACGGTTACCAAAGGGGAAAGGGGTGGACAGGTAAATTAGGAGTTTGGGATTAACCTAATTTATTACACAGTAATAAATATAAAATAGATAACCAACAAGAACCAACTGTATAGCACACGGAACTATACTCAACATGTTGTAATAATCTATAAGGGAAAAGAATCGAAAAAAAATGTATATATATATTTATATATACATATATATGTACATATATATATATAAAACGGAATCACTTTTCACTGAAGCTAACACAACATTGTAAATCTAATATACTTCAATTAAAAATAAATAAATAATATAAAATTTGCAAAGAAAAATAAAATAAATGTGGGCAAAATCAAATCTCTAAGAAAATGTAAATGATGAAATCTGAGATAAAAAATAGAAAATTAAAATATTCCTATAAACTTAAAAAATTGAATCAATAAGATAAATGCATTTTCATATAATTGCCAACAACACTGCTTAATGATGAGTTCCTTTAAGTATATAGTGAAGAATCAATTCAAATTTTACACAAACTCAGAAAAAAATTGGAAAGTAGAGACAAGAAAGATTTAAATAAAACTATACATTAAATATTAATGTTTAACCGAAAATCATAAATGTCAATTATTAAAACTTATGTCTCATCTCCCTAAGATAATTATATCCTAAATGGACTTAATGTAGATTATTTTATAGTGAAATATTTGACAGACACTCACTACATATATCCACACATATATATGCCATCAACGATCTGGTGGAAACATCCTGATGTCAATGATGTCTTTTCTGTATGTGCTTTTCAATACTCTGTGTAGGGTAGAAGATGTGCCACTCCCATCCCTCTTCAAGGAAGGACTTGTTAACCTAATTGCTTAGAGCACTGTTAGCAGATATTTTGTAGCCATCAGCCCCTTGAGGAATTGCCTCCACTGCAGAAGCCACTTTGCTCAAGGCCACATCACATCCTTTTAAGGTTTTCCGCTGTCAAAAGTCTGAGGGACCATTTTACTTTCACAAGTTTATGTGAGATCAGTAGAAACTGTTGCAGCTGCATTGCTGCTCAGTTTCTCCCTGTGCCCAATCCTGCTTCCTCTCCTCCTTTCCATAGGCTTAATGAGTATTTGTACATTAAACATTTGTCATAGAATATGCTTCCTCAAAATCAAAACATCAGGGCTTCCCTGGTGGCGCAGTGGTTGGGAGTCCACCTGCCAATGCAGGGGACGCAGGTTCGTGCCCCTGCCCGGGAGGATCCCACATGCCGTGGGGAGGCTGGTCCCGTGGGCCATGGCCATTGGGCCTGCACGTCTGGAGCCTGTGCTCCATGGCGGGAGAGGCCGCAGTGGTGAGAGGCCCGCGTACCGCAAAAAAAAATTCAAACATCAACATTATGTTTGAATAAGTGAGCATAAGTTATGCATAAATATATCCCTATATAAAAACTGCAGTAAAATTAGGAATAGATTCTTTGAACTTCCCCTACCTTCAGATTTTAAAAGAGACATCCAAGAAATGTATGTATTTGAGACAGATATCAAATCTAAAATACTCTCTGTTATGAATAAGGGCTTTGATGAAGGGATACTTTTGTTAGAAATTGTATTAGAGAAATGATGGTAGCATGGGAAAGAGACTCCTCAAATTCAAGATACTTGATTTATAAGATTTCATCTGGAAAAAAGAACTGATTTTCTTATAGAAGGAGTAAAATGTTAAGTAGTAAGGATATTTTCAAACATCATCCCTTTTGCTATATACAAAAAAGAACTCCAACTAGTATTAGACAGAAAAAAACTCTAGGAATTGATCCTTATTTTTTTTTAATTACACTTTTGAGATTAAATGTTCAGTCATCGCAAACTTTTATTCCATACTGTGATTTCCAATACATTTCCTGATCTAAAAGTATATTTATGTTGAACATACCATATATTTTACTAATATACATTTAACATATGAAATTTACTTTTTAATTTAAAATATAATTATTTTGAAATGTATAATATTGGCTCTTACAAAAAGAAATATATGTTTGTAAAGGCAGTTGATTAAAAGTTAAACTACCTGATACCTTCTAAATTTGGCTTTTAGGAATAAATACTTCAAGAGAAAGTAAGCAGTCAGGAAAGAAAAGCAATTTTTAAAATAAAAACACTGAGTTAGAGTAGTGTAATATGCACTATAATCTTCTATACTACCTAAATTCCTATGTCAAAAATATTAAGCTAGTTTTACACAAAATTTCAGAGGCCAGATGATTTATGCAAAAATTATGACATGCAAAAAAGTACCTATTCTAATATTTGAAATTGGATTTTCTAACTACAGTGCAGTACTCTTGACTTTATCCCGTGTGTGAAAAAATAGTAAGTGGCTGGGGATAAGTATGGTGAAAAGCTGAGAAAACTGGGATTCTCCATCAAATATTGAGGAATATATGCTTTAAGATGAAGGCATTGCCATGAAGATTGACATTTAAAAAAAAGTATTTCTCTTTTTTTTCTCGTGGATAATTTCATTATCTATTGTATCCCCACAAAGTCTCTAAATTATTTTTGCCTATTTACTTAACTTTTCCTATAGGCTATTTTAGTAAATTGTTTGATCAACTTAAACATGTTCTCAGATATTTCCAGAAACCAACAATATGTAAATGTAATAGATGGGTGGTATAATTACCACACATTTTGTCCTTTAGATTACTGCAGTCCTTTTAAATGTGTGCACCAATTTTTAGAGTTTTCTCATTCAGTTTTACTTAAATGATTTTTCACAGATTGGCAATAAATCATAATTCTTTTTTATTCTTCGTGGTGTCAACAAAATAATGCAGCTATTTATATCAATACAAAATATGTAGATATGTAATTACAAAGTGGTTTTAATTAGTGTCTTGCTTGCTAATAACAATAAAGTCAGTTGATGACATAATGTATCCCAATACAATTCTTCTAATAATTGTTAATAGAATACAGCTGCAATTAATCATTACAAATATGACTTTACAGATAGATCCCACTTTTGATACACAAAATACTCTTTCTCAGAGATTTCCTTTATAAAAGAAAAATTTGGAATAAATGTAACATGTGGAGTACAAAAGTAGAAACTTCACTTCCTGGTGATCATTATTTTAATTGGTAAAATACTATTTTTAGTTATAATATTTACCATCAAGAGAAAAATAAGGGGCAGATGAAATTTAGCATACATAAAATTTCTTTACTTGCCAACAGATGTGTACCTCAACTCAAACATCTGTTTGTGCTTTTTTTTTTTTTGGTGCTTGTTCATGTGTGTGAATATGTAATTTAAATTAATTTATAAAATGTTTTTAAGAAAAAGCTTAACTATTTCAAATGAATTGAGGCTTTAGAGAAATCATGTGATATTTTAAATGAGTGTTGTATGTTAGGGAAGATCTCAGAAAAAATGTTTAAATGTTTATATGTCTTGGAGATGATAAAAGTGTATTAAGTATATGTATGGCCCACTGTTGTCTGGAAAGTATTAGTAGTATTTGTGTGGAGTTATGATTTCAGTTTGATAAGAAATTTTAATGTTTTTCAGTAGTTGTTTGCCATGAAATCATCCTAAAGAAGATAATGTTACAATAAACTTATACTTCATTTGAATCTTGAGTAATAGGAAGTGGTTTTTTAAATCATTTTGTTAAAATAAAGAAAATTTACTTTTAAAAATCAGCTATTTTTAGAAAGAATATATTCAAGCTATATCCTGTGATTAATGAACTTCAAAATTTTCATAAGTTCAGCATCAACAATACCATTCAATGAAAGATATTATTTTGAATGATATTTCTTTAAAATTTTATGATTCTGAAATACTCAAAAACAATTATTAAATTCATCAAAACATTATTCCAGGTAGACATTATGGAAGTTTCCTCATTTACTGTCTCTCACCTCTGCAGCCTCCCTCCCCCAGCCACAACAGATACCTTCAAAATATGAGTTTGTTGATGGTTCCAAGGTGGAGGTTATTAATAAACAATTTTGGATTCTTCTGGAATTTATTTCTGAATCAACATTGCTTTATTAATTATTCTGAAACATTTAGCTTATTGTCATGGCTATTTAGTGAATAATTGATTCTGTTTTTAAGTGGTGAGTGCCCTTAATGAGTTCTCCACTACTTCCTGGACACACAAGTAGAAGACTCTTGCATTTACGAGGAACACATGAATTAGGTTTTTATCTTTTCCCCATTTTGAGGGTCTCCTAAAGATACACTTCAACAATGGCAATTTGTCTTACAATATTTTGCTTCCCTATCTCCCTGTCACTCCTCACAGCCTCATTCTCACCCACTACCATTCCAAGTAAGGATCCTTGAAGGAACTGCTAGCACAACACGTTTGTGGTCCAGGTCATTGTTAGTGTCCAGCTGGAGAGAAAACTTCAAATGAGTTCCTGGAATACTTTATTTCCTTGGCCTTCATACTCCCCTAGAGGATTTTGCCTTATCTATTTTCTCATTTAACTTCCTTTCTGCTAAATTCCTGTTTACTGAAGGAGATAATTAGCTCTGGGTGATTATGATAATTTTGTCTTCACTCTCCAATAGGCACACACACACACACAAAAAATGCTTAGCAAACTGTTTTTTTACACAAGCTTTATGAGTAGCTTCTGTTATTAGGATGTTTTAGATTTGTGTATCTATTCCCAGAATTTCTGCTTTACCTAACCATCTGCTTCTCTCCAAATTAGGAGTAAAAGAAATGTCAAGATTACCGTCTGCTTAATTTTTTTCTCTCTTGTATCTCATCTTCACAAAACTTTTTGTTTGGTCTATGTGAGGGGAGAATGAGCAAGATTAAGAGCTAAGAGATTTCTCTTTGCCTTTCCTTGCTTCTCAAATCCACTTGGGAAAGTAGGCAATCATCTGCATTTTCATCTGTTTTTGCTTGGATTATTGTGATATATAGATATACATAATAGATATAGACAGAAATATAGCTATAGATGTAGATAAATAAAGAGATACAGAGATACAGGTTGTAATCAGTTAAATTGCATTCTTCTTTTCACTTTTTAAAAAAAAAATTTAGCAATGTTGAGTAGCCTTTATTTTGTCTGGCATTACTCTGCCACACAAGCCATAAAATTTAGTGGTGAATTTGGACTTACAGAACTTTTATTTAAGTAGACTCAAATCTCTTAATTTCTTTCTTATGTGAATTACGCTTTTAATTCTGTGCATCAATACAGTTTACATGTACCTAAAGAACACCCAAACAATATGTCTATAAAGCAAAACTGAGGGCTTCCCTGGTGGCGCAGTGGTTGAGAGTCCGCCTGCCAATGCAGGGGACATGGGTTCGTGCCCCTGTCCGGGAAGATCCCACATGCCGCGGAGCGGCTAGGCCCGTGAGCCATGGCCGCTGAGCCTGCGCTCCACAACAAGAGAGGCCGCAACAGTGAGAGGCCCACGTATCACAAAAAAAAAAAAAAAAAGCAAAACTGAGTTTGTTCTTATTGCCATCTTGACAGAGTCCTAGTAACACCTCAAAGCAGGAAAGGCAAAGTCACAATAATTTTGAAGTTTTGAGTCTTGTTTAAATTACATCTCTCAACACATGGACTTGGTTAAGTTTGGGTGAAAACCATGATATGATAGTTGAGCATTAGTGGATTTAGCAAAGTAAAGCTTTTGACCTGAGTATTTCAAAAAGTCTTGGGGAGTCACTTGATGCTCTCTTTTGAAAACAGAAAAGTTTAATGTTTATTCAATGGGTTTTTCAGAACAATGACATTATTTGCAACTTGTATCTCCCTTGACAAGTATTCTTTTAAGTAGTAGTATAATGTCGTATTGATGAAGATAGTACAATAAGAAATTTGTGTTGGTAGAAACTGAGGGCTCTGTGGCTGTAGATGGTTTTGATGATCATAATACATTGATTTAAAGAAAGTCATATGATGCTTAATTCTCACATTTTTGGTAACTAAATTAATGTTATTACCTTAGTATATCCTGTGTAATGGAGCCTTTAATGAAAATAATGGAATTATAAAATAGAACTTACAAGTAAAAGGGAATTTAGCAATCTTCTTTCCAATTCAGGAAAATGTTCTGCAAAATTCTTGATATGTGATTGTCCAGTGCTGGCAAAATAAAATAATCCTGCCAACAAAGTTCCCTTCATGTGAATACTGAAGAGAGATGGAAAACAATTTAACATTAAATAAACATTATCAATGTGCGTGCATGTAAGTTAGCACAAAAATGACTACGAGTCTGGATGGAATTTCACACAAATTAAATAGTAAAGTGGAAGAAAGAAAAATTAAAACTTTTATCTCCTTAAGAAACAAATAGATGTACCTAGTGGTTGTCTCCTTTGTTGATTATGAGAAGGTTAATTTCAACGTTATATATACATGGTACCAAGAGTCAGAAAGGCTACAACTCTGCATTGTAAAATCAAATCTTTGGTCCTCTTATCTGGTCTATTCTGCTTTCAAGGAGACACCCTACAGAAGGATGAATAGGGATGCAGCTGCTGCCTCACTCCTCAAAGAAAACGTTTTCAGTTTACCCTTATACAATCCTCCACTTCAATGTTTCCTTCCTTCTTTCCTTTATTAATATATGACTTCCTCTCACCTATTTTGCTATAAGATCCTGTACACACACAATTTATCATTTTTCTTCTTGAATTATGGTTTATTTATTTTTGCCTCTCTCCTTTAACTAGACTGCAAGTTCATAAAAGAGGAATTCTATTTTATTCTTGGTTTACTAGCCAACTTCTAGTGTGTACATGAAAGATATTTGAATTCTCCTTTTGATATAAGTAAATTTTTATTAATATTCCTATTAAAATGTCATGTTCAAAACAGAAAAGATTGCTCCAGTGCAAAGTATGAGCCTTAGTTTTTGTACTTCACACACTTTACTAAAATTTCCAGGCTTTTGGAAACATTAATTTTTCTACTGCCAGGAGCATCATGAATGATTACGTTATTGCAGCTGAGCATGGTTACCCCACCTTTTTAACTTCTGTTTGCTTGTATTAGCATGGACTAATACATTTCTCATTAGAAACTGCATCTAATACTCATTTCATACTTATTTTTGCTCTCTTAATGGTTTTTCTGTTTTGAGACCCAAGCAATCCAAGGATGTGGTAATTGTATAAATGGAAGATCATCAGTGTGATTCACAAATCATGTTTGATCCAATGTTATAAATGTTTAATTTCCATGATTTCTGACATGACTTCTCCACTAACACAGCTTAATTGCATTTTTAAGGGCAGCACCATATATTAACTGGAGTAGAAGTACTATCTTTTAAATTAGAATCTCCCTCTACATAATAAGAAAGATTTAGAAGCTGAAAATATCTTCAAACCATTTTTTAGTTTGAAACTGCACAGACTTTTTACTTAGGCTTTGATTGAAATGAGTATTTATAGCATGGTTTGGTCAGCTATTCTGCTGGGTTTGTATAGCAGAAAAAGACTAAAATGTGTGGAGACATGGCTTTCAGTTGGAGCAACTGAAGAGTAACAAGAACAACTGGAAAGAAAATGAGACACAGTCAAAACAAGTTACAATGTCTTAAAGCCTTAGAGAAAATACGCCTTTGAGACAATTTTCATTTGAAAACAAACTACAGTACCGTGCAATTTTCTCATATTCACTTGTGTGTTTTTTTAAACCTTGAAATAACACAGACTTCTGAACTATTAATGAAAGCTAATATGTTTTCTAACATCTCTGAATAAAATTTGAATAAAACATATAGAGGGTAACTTGCTGAAAAGAGGAGTGTACTTATATTAAATAAAATTGTTCAGAATATTAAATTAGAAATGTTCATACTGTAAGTAAACAGATGCTATGAATGAAGCACAGAAAATGTATGTATTAAAACTTATTTTTTCTAAGAACAATAAAAAGATTATTGTAATGTGAAATATAT
Source organism: Lagenorhynchus albirostris (assembly GCF_949774975.1). Taxonomy (NCBI): domain Eukaryota; kingdom Metazoa; phylum Chordata; class Mammalia; order Artiodactyla; family Delphinidae; genus Lagenorhynchus; species Lagenorhynchus albirostris. The sequence goes on along the minus strand of NC_083112.1, from coordinate 39,755,387 downwards.
ACTGTGACTTATATGAGATTTTAGAGGGAGGTGATTTTGAATCTCTTTGTGTTATTAAGTTTCACCAGTCCATTTTAGAGAAAGTGCACCATTAATCCAACTCACTGCAATTTTTAATTTTAAAATGATTACTTATATTTGTTTCAAATGTATGGATAGCTTAAAATAGTCTTTTCACATTCTGCTTAATTACAACGTGTGTACTGATACTACGCTTTATGTTAGTCTTCATTGTTAAAGTAAAATAAATTCAGTACATTTTATATATGTTCTAAAGTGTTTTGTCTGATTCTGTGTTCAACCAATTAAAAGTTATTGAGAACTAAAAGTGCATAATGTTTTACTAGAAACTGTAAAGAAAGCATGGAAAGAATTCGGATAGACATAGAGAATGGATTAAAAACATCTTGCGCAGTTTTCACATGCATACACAATAAATACCTAGGGGCAAAAATCCAGAACTGGATTATGTGGCAGGTATATTCAAAAATTTTTAGATTTCTCTTAATTGTTTTGATATATTTTATTGTGACATCGTCTAATTAACATTAAAAGAAATTTTCTCCACAATGTGTTTTTATTTAACATTATCTTTCAATCTCTCTGTCTGCTTCAGCCAATAAACCTATTATTCATAAGACAAAAAAATGAAACAAAATGGACAATCAAATTAGGGAAAGTTATTTAATTCATAAACAAGATCGATTAGGTCTTTTCAAATTCTACTTTTGTTTATCAGTATACTAAATAATGAAGACATATCCATCAAGAAACTGTAATGTGCATATGTACACAACTTTAGATCCTATAAGAAGTTAATGAAAGATCCATTTCAATTGTACTAGCCAGGCAAGTAGAAGTGGTACAGTTAAATTTGGAATCAAGTGTTAAGTGGGTTTCTTTACTATAAAGAATAGGAATCTAGACAAAAAAGAAAAATCATTAGAATTGGGTTAGCTGGGAATGGTTTCTTCATGATCTGAAACTCAAAAGTAAGGGTGAAATATGATTACATGAGGATAATATTTCAGATATAGGTTTGGCATAATCAAAGAAATTGATGTTCTGTTTTATTAAAATAAAATTTGTAGATCACTAGGTATCATGCACACATATATACACAACCATACTTTATATGCATTATGTTTCATAGATATTTAAATTCATATACATATGAATACATATATTACAAACCATTTGTTTTGAAGTGATACCTTACAAGTGAAATGTTTGTTGAGTATAATAATTAAGTTTTGAATCAAAGTTTTTTCAGACAACATTTCAGAATATATTTTCCTTTAAAAAAATGTTCCAGGGATTATGCAACAGTGGGCACCAGTACCCTAGTATAGATAGGGAGTAGTAAGAAAAGATGAGGTGTTGTTTTAAGGGATGGGAGCAAAGACATTTTGATGACAAGGGGTGGATTATCAGTGAACTTTAAAGGCAGCTGAGGGCTTCAGACATGAAATTATAGATAACCAGAGATCAATATAGATTCCTGATTATAGTGGGGGAATGAAGAAAAAAAAACCTTTAAGAATATAAGATTAGAAGTGGCATTTGAGGAAAGATTTGGTGAGTAAATGTCAAGAGCCAGGGATACCTAAGAAGAATAGTTTCAGTAAAGTCAAAACTTCCCCTAGATTTGGCCACTATGCATTTAGAGTGAACTAGGACAACCACATAGAAGTGTATTGTAAGTAGCTAGAAAAATGGAATGAGACCTTCAGTGAATTTCATGGTAAAAATATCCAAATCAGTGAAATAAAGTTCTGACACTGCCTCCACCCCACCAAAAATATACAAAAAACAAACAAACTAAAAACATTGACAAAGCATGAGAACGGAATATTTCTGTGATTAGGTTAAAACATAATTATTGTAGCACAGTATGTATAAGGGTCTCATGTAATTGTCTCCAGGTATACTTCTTAACAGAAAGAGGTGTATTTCAAAGAACTTTGAATAATTATTAGATTTTATTTCTTGCCAATATTGACATATCTCTCAGTCCCGTTTACTTATTTATCAAATAAATTAAACACATATACACATGCACAATTTTCCATTACACTTTACAAAACACTAGTTTATTTTAGGTAAAAGTTTATTATTGATAAAGCATCAAGCACAATGCCCAGTGCTGTAGAACTTGATTAAAAGCAGATGCATTATTTTAGACAATTCTAAAAGCAAAATCAATTAAAGATCACATTAATATTCATGTGAGTCAATATAATTTAATAGATAAACACAGGGTTTTTGATTAAGACAAACATTGTTTCAGTGCCTGCTGTGTCACTTGCTAGTGTTCACTTACTAGATATGTGTCGTGAATCAATTATTATGAGATACCAATGCTTTACATTTTAAATATTCTTTAAAAATTAGTTATTATTGTCAATAACATTTTAAAATTGACTGTGTAAATAGTGGTGCTCAACCTTAAATGTGAAGTATATATGAAATAAGTTAGATACTCAAATATTAGACTTTTATTTTGTTTCTTAAAAAAAAAATCAAGATGCATAATACCATCTACTGTCAAGGATTAGTCAGGGATGAGAGAAAAAGAAACATTTGAATATATTAAAACCTTTTATAAAAAAGTTGGATAATTATAAAAAAGCAAGATGAATTATCAAAAAACTACTCAGGAAGGGCATCCTAAGGGGAAAATAAATTTCATCTTTCAGTAGATTGAGGAGAAAACAGAAAAAAATATAGAAAATTTCTTATGTAAAGCAATACACACAAGTAATTAAAATCATGAGATGAACTGAAATGAATAAAAATAATGGACATAGGTAGTAACTTGACTCACAAAGCTCAGAGAATACTATCTCACAAATGAAACTCCAAATCCAAATGGCTTCATGTAAACTCATTCAAGAATTTAAGAAAAAAAATATACTAATATTATGTAAAATACTTCAAAGGATAGAAAAGGGTGCATTTCCCAACCAATTTTATGGGACAGTACAGTCCTGATATCAAAACATGAAAAGGATATTACAAGAAAAGAAAATAATGAGTCAATATATTTTATGACTATAAATATAAACATCTTAAGCATAATCTAGCAAATTGAATTTAGTAACACATAAAGAATAGTACTTCATGGGAGTTCCCTCCTGGGCCAGTGGATAGGACTCCATGCTTTCACTGCCAAGGGCCCAGGTTCAATCCCTGGTAGGGGAAATAAATTCCTGCAAGCCACGCAGCCAAAAACAGAAACAAAAACAAAACTTAAAAAGAATAGTACTTCATATCCAAAACAAGTTTATTTCAGAAATGGAAGGTTGAATTAAGTTTTGAAAAATTAACCAAAGTAATTTACCTATGTTATACAGCTTTTGTTTTGTTTTGTTTTGAAATGTCTTGACTCAGTTTTGAGGCCCAAGTATAGTCTAGTCACCTCCATTCTTAAGCAGCTGATTAAGTCTACACCCCACTTCCCTTATCAGCATCTGACAATCAATTGTCTTTATGCATCCTCCCAAATCATCTCTCTCACCAGAGACCTGACAACTAGGAATAGCTCTCATGCCTTAGAGGAGGGGGAAATTATTCAAATGAGTCAACTGACAGTAATACTGCAAAATCTAAATAATCTCACCTTGCCCATCATACGTAAGCTGCTTCCTGTCGTCTTAGCTTGTTGCTACCCTGTCCCCAGGTGCATCTCCTTGTATTACTATACCAGGTGGCCTTATCTACATGTAAAGAGTTCTCCTTTTCCTCTATGTAAGTGTCAGTGTGTTGTGTCATGGTATCAAAAGAGTCTTTAAATATTATAAAGCCCCACATTGGTATTGTCAGTTCAATGTTTAGTAGAACCACTGATAATACACATCTTTGTTTTGATTCTAAACTTAGGAGAGAAACACTTAATTTTAACATTTAAGTCATATGTTTATTGAAGATTTTTTATAAACATTGTGTCTGTGTTTAAGTGACATCTCTTCACAGTTTGTGAAAGTTTTTATCATAAATGAGTGTTTTAACTCATTTAACTCATGATAAAATTTTCACAAACTGTGAAGAGATGTCACTTAAACACAGCAGAAACTTAACACACAATGGTAAAGCAATTATACTCCAATAAAGCTGTTTAATAAATAAATAAATAAAATAAAATAAACGAGTGTTAAATGTTTCCAAATACTTTTTTGCATCTAACACAATGGTCATGTATTTTCATTCTTCTCCATTTTGTTAATGTGGTTAATTTGTATGGAATGTAAAGAAATTAAAAGAGTAAGATACTATGTTATTAAAGAAGAAATAGTTAAAAGGAAAAGGACCAAAAATACAAAACACCCACTATCTATAAAAAACATGAAAAGAATACCATTATTAAAATGAAGAAACTGTTCACCCAAAAACAATAAAATTGTGAATCAGTAATTCACAAACGTGGTAAAATATATCTGTAATACTATATTGGAAAAATGAATCTTCTTTGTTGTTTCAGAAGTTAGATAATTAATACTCTTATTTTTCAATTTTTTTTATTTTTATACAAATTTTAAAGATTACTTTCCATGTACAAGTGTTACAAAATATTGGCTATATTTCTTGTGTTGAACAATACATCCTTGAACCTATCTTTCACCCAATAGTTTGTATCTCCCACTCTCCCATTCCATTGTGTATATATATACCACATCTTCTTTTTCCATTCATCTGTTGATGGATACTTAGCTTAGTTCCATATCTTGGCAGTTGTAAATAATAATGCTATTAACATTGGGGTGCATGTATCTTTTTGAATTAAACTCTTATCCAGAATATATAAAGAACTTCTCGATAAAAGAAGGTAAGTATCCCAACAGCAGTGTCTGCAAAAGGTTTGAAATGGTGTATTACAGAAGAAGATATTAATATAGCCAACAGATCTATGACAAGAAGATCAAGTTTTTTTATTATTAGAGAAATGAATATTATGACTCACGTGAACTATCACTACTGTGTTGACTGGTTTCTCTGGGAAGCAGGCATCAAATGGATGGTTGATACATGAAATTTGTTGGGGAGAATTCCTGTGAAAGATCAAGGGTAGAAGAAGCAAGTAAAATCCTTAAGGTTTCAGTGCAAATCTGTGAAAGGAGCTGGGCAGAAACTGAGGATCAGAGAGGAATAAACTCAGACTGCAAGGAGCCCTGAGAATGTTTTAGCCAGCTCAGTGAAGAGCTCCAGCGCAAATGTTGCCCATAAAGAAATCCTGCACTTCTGAGAAGTGGCAAGACATTGTGGCAATGTTTGGCTCCATCACTGACTGAACACTGGCCAGAAAATTACATGGTCTCAGTTCAAAGTCTAAGTCAGATAATATGGACAACTGCTGTTAGCCTACATTCCCTGTGTCAGGTTCTTTAACACCAAGTCTGTTACACCCATAAACCCATCACAATGGCTACAACTAAAACAATTTACAAAAACAATTATTGGCAAAAAGATTGGATTCTCACACATTGCTCGTGGCAGTATAAATTGGCATAATGATTTTGTAAAACTATTTGACAGGATCTATTAAAGTTAATCATATGCCTATCTTTTATCCCTGGGTATATATTTACCTAGCTATCAATTCCCAATGAACTGAGAACATTTGCCAACAAAATGATTTGTACACAATATTTATAGTAGCATAAATAACAAACATGGTAAATCTACATGTTCATTAGTGATAAATACATTTTGGTATATTCATATAATGGAATATTGCAAAGCAAGAACAAATGTTTTACATAATAACGTATATGAATCTTACTATCACTATGTTGAGTGAAAAGTGTCAGGTGCCAAAGGGTACATAGTGTATGATTCTATTTATATGAAATTCAAGAACAGACAAGCAGTACAGCTTTCAGAGCTAGTGACCAAATCACTATGCTGACATCCTTCTCTGAAATAATGCAGATTTTTCAGTAATAGCACCTTTTTGTCTATGAACATTTTCTGAACACATCACATCCTGTATTTCAGATGTGCCAATTTTATCTCTGTCTAGAAGAAATTTCCCAGTCTTATTACCATCCCACTATGCCTTGCTTGGTTACATTATTTTAGTCCTAAAAGCGTTGATTTAAAGTTAGTTCATTTGGCAAAATTTATAGGGTAATATACTCCTCCTATACGTCCTCTAGCAAAAACTTGTGAGATCTTGTTCTAAGCACTTTATATATATTATCTCAATTGGCCATCACACACACACACACACACACACACACACACACACACATACACACACACCCCTACTGTCTAGTTATTATTGTCATTACCAGTTTACATATAGGGAAACTAAAGCATAGACTAATAAATAACATGCAAAACAACATACATTTTTAAAATGATGAATGCTTTGTTATTATTTCTTTTTTTTAACATCTTTATTGGGGTATAATTGCTTTACAATGGTGTGTTAGTTTCTGCTTTATAACAAAGTGAATCAGTTATACATATACATATGTTCCCAAATCTCTTCCCTCTTGTGTCTCCCTCCCTCCCACCCTCCCTATCCCACCCCTCCAGGCAGTCACAAAGCACCGAGCTGATCTCCCTGTGCTATGTGGCTGCTACCCAATAGCGATCTACCTTACATTTGGTAGTGTATATATGTCCATGCCTCTCTCTCGCTTTGTCACAGCTCACCCTTCTCCCTCCTCATATCCTCAAGTCCGTTCTCTAGTAGGTCTGTGTCTTTATTCCTCTATTACTCCTAGGTTCTTCATGACTTTTTTTTTTCTAAAATTCCACATATATGTGTTAGCATACGGTATTTGTCTTTCTCTTTCTGACTTACTTCACTCTGTATGACAGACTCTAGGTCTATCCACCTCATTACAAATAGCTCAATTTCGTTTCTTTTTATGGCGAGTAATATTCCATTGTATATATGTGCCACATCTTCTTTATCCATTCACCTGATGATGAGCACTTAGCTTGTTTCCATCTCCAGGCTATTGTAAATAGAGCTGCAATGAACATTTTGGTACAAGACTCTTGGAATTTTGGTTTTCTCAGGGTATATGCCCAGTAGTGGGATTGCTGGGTCATATGGTAGTTCTATATGCAGGTTTTTAAGGAACCTCCATATTGTTCTCCATAGTGGCTGTACCAATTCACATTCCCACCAGCAGTGCAAGAGTGTTCCCTTTTCTCCACACCCTCTCCAGAATTTATTGTTTCTAGATTTTTTTTGATGATGGCCATTCTGACTGGTGTGAGATAACATCTCATTGTAGTTTTGATTTGCATTTCTCTAATGATTAATGATGTTGAGCATTCTTTCATGTGTTTCTTGTCAGTCTGTATATCTTCTTTGGAGAAATGTCTATTTAGGTCTTCTGCCCATTTTTGGATTGGGTTGTTTGTTTCTTGTTATTGAGCTGCATGAGCTGCTTGTAAATTTTGGAGATTAATCCTTTGTCAGTTGCTTCATTTGCAAATATTTTTTTCCCATTCTGAGGGTTGTCTTTTCATCTTGTTTATAGTTTCCTTTGCTGTGCAAAAGCTTTGAAGTTTCATTAGGTCTCATTTGTTTATTTTTATTTCCATATCTCAATGAGGTGGGTCAAAAAGAATTTTGCTGTGATTAATGTCATAGAGTGTTCTGCCTATGTTTTCCTCTAAGAGTTTGAGAGTTTCTGGCCTTACATTTAGGTCCTTAATCCATTCTGAGCTTATTTTTGTGTACGGTGTTAGGGAGTGATCTAATCTCATACTTTTACATGTATCTGTCCAGTTTTTCCAACACCACTTATTGAAGAGGTTGTCCTTTCTCCATTGTACATTTCTGCTTACTTTATCAAAGATAAGGTAACCATATGTGCGTGGGTTTATCTCCGGGCTTTCTATCCTGTTCCATTGATCTATCTTTCTATAATTGTGCCAGTACCATACTGTCTTGATTACTGTAGCTTTGTAGTGTAGTCTGAAGTCAGGGAGCCTGACTCCTCCAGCTCTGTATTTTGTTCTCAAGATTGCTTTGGTTACCCAGGGTCTTTTGTGTTTCCATACAAATTGTGAAATTTTTTGTTCTAGTTATGTGAGAAATGCCAGTGGTAGTTTGATAGGGATTGCATTGAATCTGTAGATTGCTTTGGGTAGTAGCGTCATTTTCACAATGTTGATTCTCCCAATCCAAGAACATGGTATATCTCTCCATCTATTTGTATCTTCTTTAATTTCTTTCATCATTGTCTTATAATTTTCTGCATACAGGTCTTTTGTCTCCTTAGGTAGGTTTATTACTAAATATTTTATTCTTTTTTGTTGCAATGGTAATGGGAGTGTTTTCTTGATTTCACTTTCAGATTTTTCATCATTAGTATATAGGAATGCCAGAGATTTCTGTGCATTAATTTTCTATCCTGCAACTTTACCAAATTCATTGATTAGCTCTAGTAGTTTTCTGGTAGCATTGTTAGGATTCTCTATGTATAGTATCATGTCATCTGCAAACAGTGACAGCTTTACTTCTTCTTTTCTGATTTGGATTCCCTTATTTCCTTTTCTTCTCTGATTGCTGTGGCTAAAACTTCCAAATCTATGTTGAATAACAGTGGTGAGAGAGGGCAACCTTGTCTTGTTCCTGATCTTAGTGGAAATACTTTCAGTTTTTCACCATTGACGATGATGTTGGCTGTGGGTTTGTCATATATGGCCTTTATTATGTTGAGGAAAGTTCCCTCTATGCCTACATTCTGCAAGGTTTTTATCGTAAATGGGTGTTGAATTTTGTCGAAAGCTTTCTCTGCATCTATTGAGATGATCATATGGTTTTACTCCTTCTATTAGTTAATGTGGTTTATCACATTGATTGATTTGCGTATCTTGAAGAATCCTTGCATTCCTGGAATAAACCCCACTTGATCATCTTGTAGGATCCTTGTAATGTGCTCTTGGATTCTGTTTGCTAGTATTTTGTTGAGGATTTTTGCATCTATGTTCATCAGTGATATTGACCTGTAGTTTTCTTTCTTTGTGACATCCTTGTCTGGCTTTGGTATCAAGGTGATGGTGGCCTCGTAGAATGAATTTGGGAGTGTTCCTCCCTCTGCTATATTTTGGAAGAGTTTGAGAAGGATAGGTGTTAGCTCTTCTCTAAATGTTTGATAGAAGTCGCCTGTGAAACCATCAGGTCCTGGGCTTTTGTTTGTTGGAAGAATTTTAATCACAGCTTCAAATTCAGTGCTTGTGATTGGTCTGTCCATATTTTCTATTTCTTCCTGATTCAGTCTTGGCAGGTTGTGCATTTCTAAGAATTTGTCCATTTCTTCCAGGTTGTCCATTTTATTGGCATAGAGTTGCTTGTAGTAATCTCTCATGATCTGTTGTATTTCTGCAGTGTCAGTTGTTACTTCTCCCTTTTCATTTCTTATTCTACTGATTTGAGTCTTCTCCCTTTTTTTCTTGATGAGTCTGGCTAATGGTTTATCAATTTTGATTATCTTCTCAAAGAACCAGCTTTTAGTTTTATTGATCTTTGCTATCGTTTCCTTCATTTCTTTTTCATTTATTTCTGATCTGATTTTTATGATTTCTTTCCTTCTGCTAACTTTGGTTTTTTTTTTGTTTGTTTGTTCTTCTTTCTCTAATTGCTTTAGGTTCAAATTTAGGTTGTTTATTCTAGATGTTTCCTGTTTCTTCAGGTGGGCTTGTATTGCTATAAACTTCTCTCTTAGAAGTGCTTTTGCTGTATCCCCTAGGTTTTGGGTCATCGTGTCTCCATTGTCATTTGTTTCTAAGTATTTTTTTATCTCCTTTTTGATTTCTTCAGTGATCACTTCTTTATGAAGTGGTGTATTGTTTAGCCCCCATGTGTTTGTATTTTTTACAGATCTTTTCCTGTAATTGATATCTAGTCTCATAGTGTTGTGGTCAGAAAAGATACTTGATACAATATCAATTTTCTTAAATTTACCAAGGCTTGATTTGTGACTGAAGATATGATCTATCCTGGAGAATGTTCCATGAGCACTTGAGAAAAATGTGTATTCTGTTGTTTTTGGATGGAGTGCCCTATAAATATCAATTAAGTCCATCTTGTTTAATGTATCATTTAAAGCTTGTGTTTCCTTCTTTATTTTCATTTTCGATAATCTGTCCATTAGTGAAAATGGGGTGTTAAAGTCCCCTACTATGAAAGTGTTATTGTTGATTTCCCATTTTATGGCTGTTAGTATTTTCCTTATGTATTGAGGTGCTACTCTGTTGGGTGCTTAAATATTTACAATTGTTATATCTTCTTCTTGGATCAATCCCTTGATTATTATGTAGTGTCCTTCTTTGTCTCTTTTAATAGTCCTTATTTTAAAGTATATTTTGTCTGATATGAGAATTGCTATTCCAGCTTTCTTTCGGTTTCCATTTGCATGGAATTTTTTTTTCCATCCCCTTACTTTCAGTCTGTATGTGTCTCTAGGTCTGAAGTGGGTCTCTGGTAGACAGCTTATATATGGGTATTGTTTCTGTATCCATTCAGCCAATCTGTGTCTTTTGGTGGGAGCATTTAATCCATTTACATTTAAGGTAATTATCGATAGGTATGTTCCTATTCCCATTTTCTAAATTGTTTTGGGTTCGTTATTGTAGGTCTTTTCCTTCTCTTGCGTTTCTTGCCTAGAGAAGTTCCTTTAGCATTTGTTGTAAAGGTGATTTGGTGGTGTTGAACTCTCTCAGCTTTTGCTTGTCTGTAAATGTTTTAATTTCTCCATCAAATCTGAATGAGATCCTTGCTGGATAGAGTAATCTTGTTTGCAGGTTTTTCTCCTTCATCACTTTAAATATGTCCTGCCACTCCCTTCTAGCTTGCAGAGTTTCTGCTGAAAGATCAGCTGTTAACCTTATGGGGATTCCCTTGTGTGTTATTTGTTGTTTTTCCCTTGCTGCTTTTAATATGCTTTCTTTGTATTTAATTTTTGAGAGTTTGATTAATATGTGTCTTGGTGTATTTCTCCTTGGATTTATCCTATATTGGACTCTCTGTGCTTCCTGGACTTGATTAACTATTTCCTTTCCCATATTAGGGAAGTTTTCAACTATAATCCCTTCAAATATTTTTTCAGTCCCTTTCTTTTTCTCTTCTTCTTCCAGAACCCCTATAATTCGAATGTTGGTGCATTTAATGTTGTCCCAGAGGTCTCTGAAACTGTCCTCCGTTCTTTTTATTCTTTTTTTCTTTATTCTGCTCTGCAGTAGTTATTTCCACTATTTTATCTTCCGGTCACTTATCCGTTCTTCTGCCTCAGTTATTCTGCTATTGATCCCATCTAGAGTATTTTTCATTTCATTTATTGTGTTGTTCATCGTTGTTTCTTTCATCTTTAACTCTTCTAGGTCCTTGTTAACTGTTTCTTGCATTTTGTCTATTCTATTTCCAAGATTTTGGATATCTTTACTATCATTATTCTGAATTCTTTTTCAGGTAGATTGCCTATTTCCACTTCATTTGTTAGGTCTTGTTGGTTTTTATCTTGCTCCTTCATCTGTGGTGTGTTTTTCTGTCTTCTCATTTTGCTTATCTTACTGTGTTTGGGGTCTCCTTTTTGCAAGCTGCAGGTTTGTAGTTCCTGTTGTTTTTGGTGTCTGTCCCCAGTGGCTAAGTTTGGTTCAGTGGGTTGTGTAGGTTTCCTGGTGGAGGGGACTAGTGCCTGTGTTCTGGTGGATGAGGCTGGATCTTGTCTCTCTGGTGGGCAGGTCCATGTCTGGTGATGTGTTTTGGGGTGTCTGTGGACTTATGATTTTAAGCAGTCTCTCTGCTAATGGGTGGGGTTGTGTTCCTGTTTTGCTAGTTGTGTGACATAGGGTGCCCAGCGCTGTAGCTTGCTGGTTGTTGAGTGTAGCTGGGTGCTGGTATTGAGATAGAGATCTCTGGGAGATTTTTGCCATTTGATAATATGTGGAGATTGGAGGTCTCTTGTTGACCAGTGTCCTGAAGTTGGCTCTCCCACCTCAGAGGCACAGCACTGACCCCTGGCTGTAGCACCAAGAGCCTGTCATCCACATGGCTCAGAATAAAAGGGAGAAAAAGTAGAGAGAAAGAATTGGTAGAAGTAGGAAGAAAGAAAGAAAGAAAGAAAGAAAGAAAGAAAGAAAGAAAGAAAGAAAGAAAGAAAGAAAGAAAGAAAGAAAGAAAGAAAGAAAGGAAGGAAGAAAGAAAGAAAGAAAGAAAGAAAGAAAGGAAGAAAGAAAGAAAGAAAGAAAGAAAGAAAAGAGGGAGGGAGGGAGGGAGGGAGTGATGGTGGGAGGAATGAAGGAAGGAAAGAGGGAAGGAAAAAGGAAAGAAAGAAATAAGATAAAGTAAAATATAATAAAGTTATTAAATTAAAAAATAATTTTTAAGGAAAAAAATTAAAAAAACAAACAAAACCAAAGCAGAACAAAAACAAACCAAAAAAAGGGATGGATAGAAGCTTAGGACAAATAGTGGAAGCAAAGCTGTACAGACAAAATCTCATACAGAAGCATACACATACACACTCACAAAAAGAGGAAAAGGGGAAAAAATCATAAATCTTGCTCTCAAAGTCCACCTCCTCAATTTGGGATTATTCGTTGTCTATTCATGTATTCCACAGATGCAGGGTACATCAAGTTGACTGTGGAGCTTTAATCCGTTGCTTCTGAGGCTGCTGGGAGAGATATCCCTTTCTCTTCTTTCTTCTCACAGCTCCCTGGAGCTCAGCTTTGGATTTGGCCCCGCCTCTGCGTGTAGGTCACCAGAGGGCATCTGTTTTTCGCTCAGACAGGACGGGGTTAAAGGAGCCACTAATTCGGGGGCTCTGGCTCACTCAGGCTGGAAGGAGGGAGGGGCTCGGAGTGCGGGGCAAGCCTGCGGCGGCAGAGGCCAGTGTGATGTTGCAACAGCCTGAGGCTCGCCATGCGTTCTCCCGGGGAAGTTGTCCCTGGATCCCGGGAACCTGGCAGTGGCGGGCTGCACAGACTCCCCGGAAGGGCAGTGTGGCTAGTGACCTGTGCTCTAACACAGGCTTCTTGGTGGCGGCAGCAGCAGCCTTAGCGTCTCATGCCCGTCTCTGGTGTCTGCACTTTTAGCCGCGGCTCGCACCCATCTCTGGAGCTCCTTCAAGCAGCACTCTTAATCCCCTCTCCTCGTGCACCAGGAAACAAAGAGGGAAGAAAACGTCTTTTGCCTCTTCGGCAGCTCCCGACCTTTCCCAGACTCCCTCCCGGCTAGCCGTGGTGCACTAACCCTTTCAGTCTGTGTTCACACCGCCAACCCCTGTCCTCTCTCTGCTCTCCAACCAAAGCCCAAGCCTCAGCTCACAACCCCGCCCACCCCAGCGGGTGAGCAGACAAGCCTCTCTGTCTGGTGAGTGCCGGTCAGCACCAATCCTCTGTGCGGGAATCTCTCCACTTTGCCCTCTGCACACCTTTGGCTGCGCTCTCCATGCCTCCGAAGCTCCCCCCCTCTACCACCCACAGTCTCTGCCCACGAAGGGGCTTCCTAGTGTGTGCAAACCTTTCCTCCTTCACAGCTCCCTCCCACTGGTGCAGGTCCCGTCCCCATTCTTTTGTTTCTGTTTTTTTTTTCTTTTGCCCTACCCAGGTACGTGGGGAGTTTCTTGCCTTTTGGGAGGTCTGATGTCTTCTGCCAGCGTTCAGCAGGTGTTCTGTAGGAGTTTTTCCTCATGTAGATGTATTTCTGGTGTATCTGTGGGGAGGAAGGTGATCTCTGCATCTTACTCTTCTGCCATCTTCCCCTCGTCTGCTCACTCACTCTTATATTCAGTCTCTCCCTCTAACTCTGCCAATATACTATAAGGTATTAGGTACTAGAGATTTTCCTAATGTTTCATTGTACTGACACTTGCTATCTTCAAGTGTCTCACATGTATTAAGTCTGCATTAGCTATTTAAATTTCAGTGAGTATGTTCAGTGAATAAAAATCAAATGACTATCTTAATGGATAGTAATATATGAAATTATTTACCTACTTCCAAGAATTCACACTAAATGCATGAGTTCCTGCTTTGTATGTCTTTCTTGTGATCTTATTTGAGATTAATCTATTTAGTTTCTATAGTCTTTACTTTAGTAATAGATTACCAATATATTTCTGTCAGAGATACTTGGTAAAAGAAGAGAGTACTTATGAAGTGATATCCAGGGACCAAAGATACAATGGTTAATGTGAAAGATAATTATAATTACATTCTATTATATCATTGGTTAGAGTGCTTCTCTGAATTAAAAGTATCATCATTCATTGGAGCTTATCATTACAGAAATATATTAGATAACTCTCTAGAACAAAGTGATTTTAAAGAAAAGGTCAAACTTACTGGTAGCTAAAATTACATATATATAAGGGAAATTATTAAGATTTTTATATACACATCTACATAAATATTTATTCAATAATTTTTTTGCATACCCTTTAAATATTCTATTCAAAATATTAGCTAAGACCTAATTAATTGTATATTAACTAACTTAAATTTTTTAAATCCTCACTTTTCTGAACAAAGTGTTGACTAATTTACTCAGAAATTTTCCTTTACTGACTTCCTGTTATAATTTGAAATTAAAGTATGCTCAAGGTCTTCCTGTTTTTAGGTAGTCTAATATTTCTCAGTATTTTGTTTACAAGTTCTAGTATTATTTTATCTCCAAGCTATTGCTGTCATTTTCCATTAAAGGCTCACTTGCAACCAAAATAAGAAGAGAGAATGACTTTATTCTGATACTTGGTGAAAATTTTTAAGAAAAATTTAATTTTGTAATTTTATAGAATATTTCATTAATATTAAAACACTGGAAATATCAGATTTAAAAATATCTTCTTAAGCTTTAAATTGACACGTGCATGTATGTGTGTTTCATTAATAAATGACATAAAGCATCAGAGAGAACAGCAACGTTCTTAATTAAATGACTGCAGATAGATGCTGATAGCCTAAGCCATTGAAACATAAAATGTTACTTCAAAACTGCTAAGCATTTCACAAATTGATGGGCATTGCTGAAGCAATGTTCCTTTTGTGAAATTATTCTATATACTTAGTCTTATCACACTGTTGTGAATAATGAAATACATCTTTATAAAGAGTATCAGTTTAATACTTGAAAAACCCACATACTTTTCTCTGGTTATTACCTTTAAGTACTGTGTGAACATATTTGGGGAATTATCTCTCCCATATAAATTAATTCCAAGTTTATTTATTTTAATGAATATAGGTTGTTTTTCTTTGGGAGAATTGAATGCACCTAATCATAGGCATGTCTGATTCCCATTTTATGTGGTTAGTGAGAATACTATTGAACAAAGAAAAAAATGCCAGGCACTGCAATTAATTATATTAATGTTTACCAACTGTAAATAAGAGTAACCATGACAGCTGGGTTAGTATTGTGATTTCCATTAGTATGGGTTTGGTACCAATATTTAAGTTAATCTTACCTTTTTGGTAAAGTAGCTAATACGTTGTCAACACCAAATTGTAAGTACATAAATGATTCATTTTGAGCATATTAAACAATGAATTAGAATTACTGTATTTGGTGTCTTCTCCTTTTTATTACAACAGGTTTGTCCACCAAATTTAATCAAATCAAATGATCAAATTAGCATTACTGCCTTGCAACATATATTGGTATTGGTTCAATTTAATACAACTGAACTTAATTGATACTCATTAAGAATCTATGTGTAATTGTACAATAAAACATATGGAGATACACAAAAAATAACCTGTACCTTATATTACTTATTCAAATCTTGCACTGATTTCACTTTTTTTTTTTTTTTTTTTTGCGGTATGCAGGCCTCTCACTGTTATGGCCTCTCCCATTGCGGAGCACAGGCTCCAGACATGCAGGCTCAGCGGCCATGATTCACGGGCCTAGCCGCTCCGTGGCATGTGGGATCTTCCTGGATCGGAACACGAACCTGTGTCCGCTGCATCGGCAGACAGATTCTCAACCACTGCACCCCCAGGGAAGCCCTGATTTCATTTTTTAATAACAAAAATTAATTGGGCATCTCTGACGTAATACATACCAAGCAGAGTTATTACATTTTATTTGATCACTATGAACACAAGTTCCCAGCATGTCTTTTGAATAATAGTCGATGTGTAAAATGGTTCCATTCTTAATTAGAAAATAAAGACATAGGCATCTTGTATCAGGTATCTTTCTAGGAAGAGTAAGGCATTTCAAAAGACCTGTGCTTTTTTAACTGGGGATTACTCAATCATAGGTAAATATGAATGGATCCTCCTGTGGGCAAAAATAAAGAAGAACTTGGAGATCTGGAACACTCTTGAATAAGAAAGATACTTCAAAAATAAATTGTTTTATATTTTCTAGTAAATATCAACAAAGAAATGGACCAGTAGACATTATTCCTAACCTAAGTATTTTGAACAAGGGAAAAGTCTCTACAACTTTGATAACAAAAAACAAGCTCAGGAGGAAAAATTCTCTGGGTAGCATATGTTAAATGCACTAAAGTGAATATCTCTCAAATATCTGAGAAATAGCAGGTACCCTACATTGATTGTTTCTTGGTAATGGCCAAGGATCTGTTCAGAACCTAACATTTACCATCACATTTATTATTTTTGTTTTGCATCAAGAAATAGCTAAGTCTTCTGAAGTTTAATTTATAAACACAATGGCAGTTTTGGACAAGATGTCACATTAACCAAGACTCTGGATTAATTCTAGAACGAAACCATAGAGATAGAAGAGGAGGAAGAGGTTGAGAACATTTTTTTTTATGAAGCAACAATAACAACAACAATAACCACAACATAAATTAATTGATAATGACCTTCAATAAAAACAGCAGAAACAACAACCACAAAAAATAAATTGATGATAAACATGTGGGAGATAGAAAGTGAGTAATTCTTGATTGGGAAAGTTGGGAAGTGAGGTGTTTCAACAAAGAATAGTGGTGGCCAGAAAAACTCATGATGGGGGACATTTATGAAGAAGAAAGATAATTCAAAGATAAATTGTTAGAGGGTTCAAAATAATGAGAAACAATGTTTAAGTCCCTGGAGTTAAACATTATAATGAAAGAAGGAATAGAGGATAATTGTATTACCCTGATAAGATTTATTTATCAAAAAAAAATACCACAGTGCAATACAAAAAAATAATAATATTATAAACATTGCTTAATGTTTGGAATAAAATAAGAATGTTCATTACCACTACTACATTCAGAAATGTATACTATATATTTAGAAATTAATAAACACTAAACAAGCAATGGATCACTGAAAATCGAAGAGGAAATTAAAAAAAAAAAACCTAGAAACAAATGAAACAAAAACACGACAGTCCAAAACCTATGGGATAGAACAAGAACATTTCTAAGAGGGGAGATGATTAGGAGTAAGTGATGGATGGGAAAGGGCTACCTTGTAATTGTGTCCACCACTAGGTGGAAAATGCCCTGACAGATAAAGAGATGTTATGCTGTTGTATTTTTATGTTTCTATAACAAAGTGTAAAGAAGATTCCATATTAAGAGATGTTTGGCAGCAGGGCAAGGAAGCAAAAATATGACCTTTGTGTTAGTAGATCTGGGTTTGAGTCTTGGTTCTGCTAGTCACTGACTGTGTGATTTCTGAGCAGTATGTTAACCTCTGTGAGCCGTATTTGTATCCTAGGTGAACTGGCAATAAGAATAATACCTACTCATACAATGTGCAGAGTAACATGCAATGAAGATACTCATATTCATGCTATCAGCTTAGACGGGTCTGTGGGCCACTCTGTGCTTTCGTTTCCATGTCTGAAAATGGGCATAATAGTGCAACCTACCTCCTAGGTATATAAACCACTTACAATATATTAAGCACTCAAAAGAGTACCTGGTATATAACAAAGGATGTGTAAGTTTTTCAATTAGTGTGATTTAAATAAATTTGTTTTGTAAAACATCTTTTCTGGAAAGAGATTCAGTAAGGGTCTGGAAGCAATTCTTTATCTGGAGGAAAACATGGGCTGCCTTTTGACCCTTTTTCAATGTCCCCTCTTCTTACTTGGAGGGAAGGCTTTGTTTCTAATAGAGTTTGTTCCTCTAAATTCCATCTTCTAGTTTGTTGTAAAGCGAAGGCTCAGGCCGATTTGAGTAACAGAATACCAACTGGGTGTAAAGTGTTTTTCTCTTTCCACAGTCTCCAGAAAGTTGGAGCCCTAAGCTTGTCCAGAGCCCAGGGGCCAACAATCTGAGGAGCCTCTGCCTCATTGTGGAAAAGGCATCCAGGTGGTTATGGTGGAGAAATGGACCGTGCCCCTGTCTCCTTCACAGCCTGAGTTGGTGACCCAAGGCCATCAGGTGTTGTCACTGTTACTGAGCCACTGTCTCCTCCTTTTCTCCACCCCTTTCCCCAGATCTGATCCAATATCAGGGTAGAGACAACCTAAACTCACACCTAAAGGAACTAGAGAAAGAACAAACAAAACCCAAAGTTAGTAGAGGGAAAGAAATCATAAAGATCAGAGCAGAAATAAATAAAATAGAGATGAAGAAAACAATAACAAAGATCAATGAAACTTAAAGCCAGTTCTTTGAAAAGATAAACAAAATTGGTAGACCTTTACCCAGACTTATCAAGAAAAAAAGGGAGAGGACCCAATTAATAAAATCAAAAATTAAAAAGAAGAAGTTACAACCAACAGAAATAAAATGGATCATAAGAAACTACTATGAACAACTATATGCCAATAAAATAGACAACCTAGAAGAAATAGACAAATTCTTAGAAAGGTACAATCCCCCAAGAGTGGACAAGAAGAAATAGAAAATATGAACAACCAATTATCAGTAATGAAATTGAATCAGTAATTTAAAAACTCCCAACAAACAAAAGTCC
This sequence comes from Lagenorhynchus albirostris, assembly GCF_949774975.1. Lineage (NCBI taxonomy): Eukaryota > Metazoa > Chordata > Mammalia > Artiodactyla > Delphinidae > Lagenorhynchus > Lagenorhynchus albirostris. Next base: position 39,736,514 of record NC_083112.1, on the reverse strand, counting down.
AGGACTGGATGGCTTCACATGTGAATTCTACTAAACATTTACAGAAGAATTAACACCTATCCTTCTCAAGCTATTCGAAAAATTACAGAGGAAGGAACACCTCCAGACACATTCTATGAGGGAGAGCATTACCCTGATACCAAAACCAGACAAAGATATCACACACAAAAAAAGACAATTACAGGCCAATATCATTGATAAACACAGATGCAAAAATCCTCAACAAAATACTAGTGAACTGAATCCAACAATACATTAAAGGGATGATGCACCATGAGTTATTTCACGGATGCAAGGATTTTTCAAAATCTACATATCAATCAGTGTGATACACCACATTAAAAAACTGGAGAATGAAAACTATATGATCATCTCAATAGATGCAGAAAAAGCTTTTGATAAAATTCAACATCCATTTATGATAAGAACTCTCCAGAAAGTGGGCATAGAGGGAACTTAACTCAACAAAATAAAGGCCATATATGACAAACCCACAGCTAACATCATACTCAATGGTGAAAAGCTGAAAGCATTTCCTCTAAGATCAGGAACAAGACAAGGGTGCACACTCTCACCACTTTTATTCAGCATAGTTTTGGAAGTCCTAACCTTAGCAATCAGAGAAGAAAAAGAAATAAAATAATCCAAACTGGAAAGGAATAAGTTAAATTGTCACTGTTTGCACATGACATGATACTATACACAGACTATCCTAAAGATGCCACCAGAAAACTACCAGATCTCATCAATAAATTACATAAAGGTGCAGGATACAAAATTAATATACAGAAATCTGATGCATTTCTATACATTGGCAACAAAATATCAGAAAGAGAAATTAAGAAAACAACCCCATTTACCATCTCATTGAAAGTAATAAAATACCTAGGAATAAACCTTAGGAGGCAAAAGACCTGTACTCCAAAAACTGAAAGACACTGATGAAAGAAAGTGAAGACAACACAAACAGATGGAAAGATATACTATGTTCTTCAATTTGAAGAATTAGTATTGTTATAATGACCATAATATACAATGGAATATTGCTCAGCCACAAAAAGGAATGGAATTGTGTCATTTGCAGAGATGTGGATGGATCTAGAGACTGTCACACAGAGTGAAGTAAGTCAGAAAGAGAAAAACAGATATCGTATATTAATGCATATACGTGGGATCTAGAAAAATGGTATAGATGATCTTATTTGCAAAGCAGAAATAGAGACACAGACGTAGAGAACAAAAATATGGATACCAAGGGGGAAAAGGGAGGGTGAGATGAATTGGGAGATTGAGATTGACATATACACTAGTATGTATAAAATAGATAACTAATGAGAACCTACTGTGTAGCACAAGGAACTCTACTCAGCGCTCTGTGGTGGCCTAAACAGGAAGGAAATCCAAAAAAGAGGAGATATATGTATAGGCATTGCTGCTTTTCTATACAGCAGAAACTGACACAGCAGTGTAAAGAAACTATACTCCAATAAAAAAAAAAAAAAACAATGACTTTGCTACCCAAGGCAATCTACAGATTCAATGCAGTCTTTATCAAAATGCCAATGGAATTTTTCACAGAACAGGAACAAATAATTTTAAAATTTGTAGGTAAACTGGAAAGACCATGAATAGCCAAAACAATCGAGAAAGAAAACCAGAGCTGGAGAAATTACACTCCCTGACTCAGACTATAATACAAAGTTACAGTCAGCAAAAGAGTATAGTACCAGCACAAAAACCGACACACGGATTAATGGGACAGGATAGAGAGCCCAGAAATAAACTCACAAACTTATGGTCAATTAATTTATGACAAAGGAGGCCAAGAATATACAATGGAGAAATGACAGTCTTTTCAATAAGTGTTGCTTGGAAAACTGGACAGCTACATGTAAAATAATAAAATTAGAACATTCTCTAACACCATATACAAAAATAAACTCAAAATGGATTAAAGACCTAAATGTAAGACCAGATACTATAAAACTCCTAGAGGACAACATAGGCAGAACACTCTTCCACATAAATCACAGTAATATTTTTTTGGATCTGTCTCCTGAAGTAAAGGAAATAAAAGCAAAAATAAACAAATGGGACCTAATTAAACTTAAAAGCTTTTGTACAGTAAAGGGAACCATCAACAAAACAAAAAGACAACTTACAGAATGGGAGAGAATATTTGAAAATGATATGACTGATAAGGGATTAATATGTAACATATAAACAGCTTATACCACTCAATTTCAAGAAAACAAACAACCCAATTAAAAAATGGGCAGAAGAACTGAATAGACATTTTTCCGGAAAGGAAATGCAGATGGTCAACAGGCACATGAAAAGATGCTCAACATCACTAATCATCAGGGAAATGCAAATCAAAACCTTAATGAGATATCACCTCATATCCATTAAAATGGCTATCAGCAAAAAGATGACAAATAATAAATGTTGGCAAAGATGTGGAGAAAAGGGAAAACTCATACATTGTTGCTGGGAATATAAATTGATGCAGCCTCTGTGGAAAACATTATGGAGGTTTCTCGAACAACTAAAAATAGACTACCATATGGCCCAGCAATTCTACTCCTCAGTATGTATCCAAAATACCTAAAACACTAATTCAAAAAGATACATGCACCCCAATGTTCATAGAAGCATTACTTACAATAGCTAAGATCTGGAAGCAACGTTAAGTGTCAATCGACAAATTAATGGATAAAGAAGATATGGTATATATATATATATATATATATATATACACACACACACACACACACACACACACACACAATGGAATACTACTCTGCCATAAAAATAATGAAATTTTGCCATTTACAGCAACATGGACTTGGAGGTCATTATGCTAATGAAATAAGTCAGACAGAGAAAGACAAATACAGCATGATATCACTTATATGTGAAACCTAAAATATACAACAAATTAGTGAATATAACAAAATAGAAGCAGACTCAGATATACAGAGAACAAACTACTGGTTACCAGTGAGGAGGGGGGAGGGGAAATTTAGGTGTGGGGGAATGGGAGGCACAAACTATTGGGGATAAGATAGGCTCAAGGATGTATTGTACAACACGGGGAATATAGTCAATATTTTGTAATAACTGTAAATGGAAAGATACCTTTAAAAATTGTATATATTTTTAAAAAAGACATACATGAAAAAATAAAAGAGGGAAAATTAAATATAGTAATTATGTATCTAAAATAACAAAACATGCAAGTAGTATAATACTTGGAAGTGAAATGTTAAAATTTTATTATTTGGAGACATTATAATGTTTTAAATAGAAAACTCAAGAGAATCAATGGACCAAATAGTAGATCAATAAAAGAGTTTAGCAATTTTGACTGTTAAAAGATTCATAGCAAAAAGATGAGTGTTTATATCAAAAATAACAACCTGGGAAATGTAAAAAAAATACCCAGAATATTTGCCACAGTGACAACTTTAAAATGCATATAAATACCAAAATTGGATCTTTAAACAGAATTTTTTTAAAAAAAACTCCATTATTGTATATAAGAATATTTTATTACAAGAGAGACCTACATTGTTATAGGATGATTAAATATTGTAATTATGTCAGTTTCCTAAACCAATAAATAAAGGTAATTAATTCAATGCCAGATTTTTAGATAAGCCAGACAAGTTTATTCTAAAATTCATATCAAGTAATAAAGGGTAATAAAAAGCTAATACTAATATTGAAAAATAATAGCAAATGACAAAAGACTCAGCTTGTCATATATGGAGACATATTAACAGTCATTTAGTATGGTTCAGTATCAGTTAAATAAGTAAATATATAGTTCAAAATTATAAATACATATATGCTTGGGAGCTTCATATGTAATCAATATGGCATTACAAAATCATAAGTGTTCAGGGAATTTTAAATTAAAGTAACATCAAGACAATGCTGTACAACAATTAGATTAGCAAAAAGTAGAATGTGGTATAAGATTGAGTATTGGAGATGGTGTATAGTAACTACTTCAGAAATGTAAGCAGTTGATACAATTTAGAAGAGTATTGCAACCCCATTTAGTAAAATTACGAATCTGAATACCCTGTATACCAGCAATTCTATTTTCAGTTTTCAGAAACTGACTTAAATTTTTAAGATGACTCATTGTGACATTGTGAGGACAAAAAGTTGGACATAACATAGGTTTTCATCAATAAGTGATAGACACACTGCATATCTGTGTATGATGGGTATAATGCAGCAGATAGAAGGACTGAGTTAGAGCAACACAGAGTACCATTCACTGATATCAACAATAAAACTTTGAAAGCCCAGTTTATAACACAATATAATTTATGCAAATTAAAAAACACATATACAGCAAAACAAACTAGTTTTTAAGGATATACCATGAGACATCTATGCACACTTTAATTGATACATACATGCAGATCTTGATCTCTGATGGATGTATTAATATAGATATGTGGATATGTATACATATACTTGATAATATATATAGGTATATAAGCTTGATTAGAATGCAATTATGCATTTACTTTCTGTAAAGTGAAAATATAATTGATTAGTCTCTGACAGTGATGTATATCAATCCAAATTATGATTGAACAAACACTTCCCCAAGTTAAGCATCCTCTCTGCCTTTCAAATTTAGTAACTAATTCAGTATTTATTCATAAACTCTCATATGTGAAAAGTGTTTTCACACATGAATATGCTTTCTACTTGAGTCAAACAAACTGAAATATTTATTAAAATTATTCCAGGCCCCAGTCTCAGACATAGTGAATCACAATGTCTAAATTGGGGCCCAGGAACCTATCTACTTTTAAAGCATCCCAGGTGACTGGTAAGCTGCCAAGTTTGGACAACAGGGGTTTACAAGTGCTTCTATTAAAAGTTCCAAACTGGGGCTTCCCTGGTGGCACAGTGGTTGAGAGTTGCCTGCCGATGCAGGGGACTTGGGTTCGTGCCCTGGTCCGGGAAGCTCCCACATGCCGTGGAACGGCTGGGCCCGTGAGCCATGGCCGCTGAGCCTGCACATCTGGAGCCTGCGCTCTGCAAAGGGAGAGGCCACAAAAAAAAGTTCCAAACTGTGACAAAAACGATAGAAATAATATTTCCATTATGAAAAAATTGTGTCATTTGTTTTTATTATACCTGTTAATTTGTATTGAAATTAAGTATATCTTGAATAAAAATATTAGAAAAGTTAGTAATATTTGAACATGTATTTAATGTCACTCATATCTAGTACATCTATTACATTTTAATTTGAATTATATAACTTTTTATTATCTAAGAATAAAACATTTTTCTTTGTGGAGGGTTATGTTTAAGGGAAAGACACATTGGCAGTTTTATTAAGTGAAGTTGAAATAGCCTCAGGGAAAAAAAGATTTCTCCTGAAGTTAGGCACTTTAGCTTTTTGTGTCAAATTTTCAAGAATGAATAATTGCCAATTATTTTTCTTCTAGTCTTCAACCAGCTTCATGTTTAAAACACACACACAGCACACATACACATTTTCTGTTTCAGAGGAGAGGAAAGTTCAAGGTCAAATGGTAATTTTGCCTCTAAACAATGTACACATGTGTTTTTAAACCTGATCTAATATGGGTTGTTAATAGGAAAAAAATGTTTGCCATAGATGAAAAACTTATATAACAAAAAGAATAAATTATTAGTCAAAATTTGAGAGTTTGCTTGAATAAGTATACATTGTTAAAGATATGTCATTCTGCAATAATTTTGACTTTTTAATAATAGAAAAGTTTAATGAGAGGCATACAAGTGTATTAAAAATACAAAGAGAAACTAGCAAAAGAAGACTGTATATGATTTATGGGTGTTTTATAAGTAAAATATGAAAAAATCTAATAAACACAGAAATTCATATTTTCCTCAAAGAATTCAAGGAATTAAGTAAACATCTTAATGTTACTACCCTAGTAAATGAATATATGATCTTGGGTAGGCCCTTAAAAAGTTTCACTGGGAAAAACAGTAGAGAAAGTATAAGTTATTTTGATCATTCATTCCTTCTACTGATATATGCTGAGTATTTATTAGCTTCCATGACTGTATGAGATCAGCAACCACAAAGAGGAAGAGATAGAAATCCTGCCAACAAGGGCCTCACAGACAAATGGGGAAGAGTTACAGATAAGAAAGTCATACATAATAATAATTGTATTAATTAATACTTGTAATAAAAGGAATAATTACACGTTGTGCAAAGAGTGATTACAGAGGCATAAACATGGGAAATACACATATCAAATGGCACTTGACTCTGGGTTGTAGATGACATTAGGGAAGGATTTCTAGACAAGGTAATATTTGATTCATGCTATTGAAACTAAATAGAGTTTTGTAACAAGACCAAAGAACAAAAAACATATATAAGATTAAAAAGAACATATATAAACAAAAGTAAGTGAGAAATGCCATGGGAAATTTGAGGAACTACATGAAGTCCATTACAGTTACAAGCAAAGTGCTCATGTCCATGAAGGATGTCTTATTTTCTACCTGCAGCACTTAGTAGTGTTTCCAAAATATGCCCTTGGTAATGGGAAAATAAGTTAAAGAATACCCAGGAAGACTACAGTGTGCAGATGTATTGAAAAAGTAGAGACTATGAGGAAGTAAAGGCTCAAATTCTGCTCTGCTATAGATTAATCCTACAAAGTAATGGAAAATCAGTAAGCACTCCCCCTCAAAGAAAAGAAAGAAAATAAATAAGCCCCATCTATTGATAGCATGAGAAACAAACACAGACAGAGCTTCATCTGACCCTGAATAAACACAGGTTCCTAAACCATGGTCTCATTTCCCTTGAGCCCTACATGGGCAGTCCTCTTCGTGTTATCTTTGCCCACGAAGAAAGTCGTTTGTGTTTATGTGTATTTTTAACACTAACTCCTGTTTGTGAGGTAACCTCAATAAATCTGTTTCTTACTGCCATGAAACGTAAATAAGATAGGATGTATGGTTCAGAGGATGAGTGAAAGTTTTCAAATAAGACAAACACGAAATTTTATGTCAACTCTTACAAATATTGATTTTTGGCTTTGACCATGTAATCTTTCAGAGCCTAGTTTTATACTTTGTAAAATGGGGAGAGGGACTTCCCTGGTGGGGCAATGGTTAAGAATCTGCCTGCCTATGCAGGGGACACAGATTCGATTCCTGGTCTAGGAAGATCCCACATGCCACAGAGCAACTAAGCCTGTATGCCCCAACTACTGAGTCTGTGTGTGCTCTAGAGCCTGTGAGCCACAAATACTGAAGTCTGTGTGCCTTACAGTCAGTGCTCCACAACAAGAGAGACCACTGCAATGAGAAGCCCGTGCTAGAGAAAGCCTGCGTGCAACAACAAACAAGGGGATAATAATATGCATTTTCATAAATTTCTTATCATCAGTGATTATATTAGTCTTGTTAGGAAGCATACAATAAGCTAGTAATAAATGTTATTCAGTATTGTTCAATTAACAGTAATTATTATTGAAGCAATAAATGAGCTGGGATAGAGAAGATATCTATATTCAAGCCCCAGAGAAAAATCACTAATCTTATCTTTTTTATTCAATGTATTTGTCAATGTCTTAGAGATTTAGATGGCATGCTTATCAAATTTGCCAATCACATAAAGCTAGTCACACCAGTTAATACTGAAGAATAATTAAGTTTTCAGAAAGATCTTGAAGCAGCCTAACAATGAAAAATTAAAGTCACGTGTTTAGAATTATTTTCTTAAAGTAAAGGAAAGTTTTCAGTACTGACAAAAATTTTTAAACTCTTTAAACAAGTTATTTGCTAGAAAATGATCTTGCAAAAATAACACAGGCTTGCAAGAATATATGTACATAGATGCTTACTACAGTGCTATTTAAAACCATGAAAAACTAGAGAAAAGCTAAAAGTCCATTAACGAGGAAAGTCTTAAATTCATTATGATACATGTATATTATGTAGTGGTAGACAGCTGTTAAAAGGATGAGGGCGGCCTTTCTGTAGAAAGGAAGTATTGTGCAATATTGAAGAACAAAGTTCTCTGGAGCTAGATTACCTGGGATAGAATCTCAGCTAGTGATCATGTGCTAGTTACTTAATCTCTCTGTACTTCTGTTTTCTCATCTGTAAAATGGGAATAACAGACCTACCTCATAAGGTTGTTGTGATATTTATATCAGTTAATATATATAAAACTTTTAGCATAGTACCTGTAATATAGTAAATGATATATGCCCATTCACACTTATTAATAGTGTTAGTATGGAAAATGTTCACAATATACAAAGTTAAAAAAAATGCTGAAAACTATCTATAAGTTGACTTCTTTTGTGTTTAAAATAAAAATTAAGTAATTTCACTTATATGTAGAAATAAGTAAAAATATAGAGTTAGATAAGACTGGAAATGGAGAGTTAAATGTAAATAAAATATAGATACAGATATGAAATTACAATTAGAGGGAGAGAGAGAGAAAGAGGAAGAGACGGAGGAGGAGGAGCAGGAGGAGAAGGGTGAGAAGTGGGTGGGAGATGGGAAGAGTAGAAGAAAGAAGAGAGCAAGAGAGATTAATGACCAGAAGTCATTACAACGTCCATAACAGGAATTTTTTAAAAACTCTTTATGCATATTAGAGTCCTCTGGAATTCTTTCAAGCTAGAGTAAAAATATGTTTAATGTAAGGATGAATTTATATTTTTTGGATAAAAGGTAAAGGTGAAAACATTTGGTGACACTTAAGCAAACAGGAAAGTACAAGGAAACAAGAAGCATTACATGAGTGTTATAGTTTTCACAGGGAAACCAATACATACAAGCAGAATTATCTTATATTTTTTACAAAAAAGTATCTTTAAAACATTTTTCTGTTGAGAATGCAGGGTAGCTGGGAACATGCAATTACATTACTCATAAATATGAGTTCTTTATGTTAAAGAAATATTTATGAAAAATCTAGTTTTATTTTTCCCTTTTTCTTTACTTCTTATTAGCACATATTCTAAAATTAAAATAAGCTTGGCAAAACATATACATTTTCACAAAGAACCTTTAATGTTCCTTAATTCATTTCATAATGAAGTGAAACATGGTTAATGTGTTCTGGTTCTTTCTACTAATATGTTCGTTTGTGTAGGTGATCCTCAGACTTAATATGAAAGTTGACTATGTCAAAATGCTGAAGAAAAACAGTTAAATGATCATTACAGGTCACTTAGAGTATAATTAGCATTAATGCCACTCACAGATTAGAGAGCTCTGGCAGCTACCTATATCTGATCAAAATCTATTTTGTCACTTTGACATTGGAGAAATAAAAAAATCTGCTGAAAGTTTAGCCACAGAGAAGAAACCCATTTTTACTTGGTCAATACATATCACTGGATTCAGTGGGGTTTGAGAAATGAGAGTGACACCCACCATAATCAGCTATTTGTATACTCAGCCAGATGTCCCATGTGCAAACTGATGGCATGCATTTCAGCTTTTCAGTTAGGAGAACTATTTATTCTGCTGTGTAAATCAGACAAGTCAAATATGGTACAGCACAAGAGAAAATTGTAGTTCATAGTCTATCTCCATAGGAATTATTGAAAGGGAAAAGTCATTTTCTTTTTGGTAAAAAGTAAATTTGATTGTACTGTAACTGCAAAGTAATAGTATGCATGAAATGATTATGCTCCAACACAAATTAAGCAACAGGGAGCCAATGAAAGGCTGTGTATGCTATAGAGGAGGTTAAACACTAAACTCACAGATGAAAACATTAAATTTGTAAGCATATGTAAAAATAGTCATTATTACTACTTGTAACTATATCATCTTCTAGGTAGAATATACTGAATTAATAAAAATGTAAATTCCAACTTGGTTTTCTATAACAATATAAGAAATTAACAGCATAATCTGGTAAAATATTACAAATTTAAGAATCGAAAGATGTTCTATGAAAAATAGCACATTCTATTTTAAAAGCACTAATTATAGGTTGCCGGTTAAGTCATTTAATATTCTGAGATTTCAAGGGTCTTTAACTGATTAGTGTGAAATACTGCCCACACTCACAGTTGAAGTGCACTAGTACATACAAAAGTGTACCAGAATAGAGAAATAACTGTATATTGTATTTTCACTCCTTTTCAGACTATCAATGGGTAATATTTTTCATTTAACTTCCCAGCCTTTGCTATGGATGTTTCCCCATAAAAAGTCATCTTTGGAATTTCTAATAAATGTGCGTAATAAAATGAAATCCTGCCTATTCTTCAATATAAATACTTCCACTATATCTCTGCAGGTAAGGTAAATCTTCCTCCTAATTTTCTATTTTTTTCTTGCAATGTAGGTAAAATGTCTGATACTTTATAAGGAATAGTTACTCACATAAAGCTAAAAATTCAATAACAGAACCCAGGACATTTTCTGATACATTTTTCTGAATAGAAGACGGAATTTAAATTATAAAATCCTCATTACTAGAATTTCAGAGGGGCAAATTCTTATTTGATTTTTGGACCTGGAAACTTAGATAATTTATTTATGCTTGTATATTTCATTTCATTTATAAGTTTCACACAGTCCATTGTAGTTTAAGATAGAGCATAGGAAAATTCAACTTTCCGAATGTTACAATGAAATAAACTCAAACTCATCCAAAGCTCTCAATTTATTTATTTTATTTTTTCATTTAAAAATTAGTTTACTTATTTTTTTTTTTAATTTTAGCAAACACTTAGAAGTCCTTAGTACAAGCCAAAGTGTAGGTTTGCATCTGGGCAAATAAAACCCAGTCATGACTCTATCTTACAGCAATTTGTAGTCTGGATCCACTGTCCTCCATCATAGGAAATGAACATTCAACCTACATATCCTCATTTATTCACACAACCATTCTCCATTTTTATATTTGGAAAATAAAAAATAATGATCCTTATTAACTTATGTGTTGCACTCTATGTATCAGGTTCTGTGCTAAGGATTTCACGAATAAATTATTTTAATTTTGCAACTCTATTGTCCTAAATATATATATAAAAAAGAACCTCAGAATATTTTAAATCATTTACCCAGGAATACATAATTAATGGATACAAGGAGAAGTTATACATATTTTACTTAAGAAATTCTATAGACTGAAGAGTACAGTAGAATTTTCCAAACCTAGTCACAAGAAACATAGACCCTGGTTCCTAGAAATATTCTATGGGGGGGGGGGATGTGTTAATACCCAAACAATTTCTGGAAATACACATAATTCCCTCTTCATACACAATTTATGTTAGTATTCATAAAGCTGTGGGAATATTGCACTAAAAAAGACTGCTTGAATTCTTTTCAAATCCACTATAAAACCCATTTTTTATGTCAAATACACATTAATATTCCCTGACACTTGTAATACACAGAAAACATTTAGATAAGCATTAATCTATAGGAATAGTTAAGATTGTGAACTCTCATAATGAAAAATGAGAACAGAACAAAGAAAACCAGCTATATTCACTACATAAGTCTAAAAATAAGAAACCTATAAATTCATTGGACAATGAATATTTTCCTGAGCCTTCTAGCTTAAAATGTCTTGATAAAATTTTGTGAGAGTTAAAAACAAGCAAACCAACAAACCAACAAACAAAACTTTATCACTATTTGCTGTGTTCTATTTAACTGTGGTCGGTTACATAACCTTACACCCTCTTTCAATATCAAGGATGTTGTCTTGTAGTGGTCAGCTTTTAATTACTAGAGTTAATAAGGGAAAGTGTGCAGTTGGTTAATTAACAATCTATCACAACTACCAAAAAAAATTTAAGTAACTCGTACCTCAAATAGAGATCAAAAGATCTGTCATATTTGTATAAAAGAAACTGAGCCTTTTTGTCTTACTTTAATTTCATTATCATACCCAGGATTATTGATCTGATGGTGCTCAGAAACTTCTATATGTCCATCTGTTACTTTAACATTTTATCAGGTAGTAAGTAAGGATCAAACACAGGATGCCACTGAAGAGTCTTGTGAAATAATGACAAAGAAAATGAACTCATTATCCCCATTTCAAAAGGTAAGATTTAATCATTTATCAGGTCTAAAATGATAGTGCCCACAAAAAAAAAAAAATTTCCTAACTAACTCACTTCTTTAGGCTCAATCACTCCACAAGTTTAGTAGGATTAGTATCATTCTTTATTCCTTCAAGAGCAAGTTAACCAAGTTTATTTCTCATTACTCTTTTCTGAAGAGGCCTAATAGCAGCACATTTCTTTCTAAATTTTTGTAGATTGTTGTGTTTCTATTTCTCCATCACATTCTCTCTTTCTCATAGGCTAAAATTATGGTTTTCCAATTTCTTGCTCTTGTGCAATCATTTGCCTCTAGTCTACACTAAAATGAAATGGAAGCAAGGCCTGAAAAATTATTCTTCATTGTCTCAAACATCCTTGCTTTAAAATTTAAGAGAGGAGTGGGCATGGAAACTGTGCAGCAAGGGTAAAGGCTGATTCATAGGGCTCCCCCGTGCCTTGAGCACTCCTGGCCCTGCAATGACCATGCCCTGCCTGATTTCAGATACCCAGACTCCACATTTACTTTCACCTACATTGGCTGACCCAAAAGATGGGCATGTCTAAAATATCTTGAGGAGGACCTTCAAGACATCAAAGGAGTAAGACGTGGACATCAACTTCCTCCCCACAAAAATATCAAAACTACATCTACATGTAGAACAACTCCTACAGAACCCCCACTGAACGCTGGCAGAAGACCTCAGACTTCCCAAAAGCCATATGGCTGAAAGGGTCTTGGTTCTACAGCCAGTGTCAGGCCTGAGCCTCTGAGGTGGGAGAGCTGAGTTCAGGACATTGGACCACCAGAGAGCTCCTGGCCCCACATAATATCAATCAGGAAGAGCTCCCCCAGAGAGCTCCATCTCACGGCTAATATCCAGCTCCACTCATTGACCAGCAAGCTCCAGTGCTGTACACCCATGCCAGATAACTAGCAAGACAGGAACATAACACCACCCATTAACAGAGAGGCTGCTTAAAATCATACTAAGTTCACAGACATCCCAAAACACATCACCAGAAGTGGCCATACCCACAAGGAAGACAAGATCCAGCCTCATCTACCAGAACACAGGCACCAGTCCTCTCCACCAGGAAGCCTACACAACCCACTGAACCAATTAACAACTGGGGGCAGACAATAAAAACAATGAGAACTATGAACCTGTAGCCTGCAAAAAAGAGACCCCACACAGTAAGTTAAGCAAAATGAGAAGAAATAGAAATATGCAGCAGATGAAGGAGCAAAGTAAAAACCCAAAAAACCAAACAAATTAAGAGGAAATAGGTAGTCTACCTAAAAAAGAATTCAGAGTAATGATAGTAAACATGATATGAAATCTTGGAAATAGAATGGAGAAAATATAAGAAACGATTAACAAGGATCTAGAACAACTAAAGAGCAAACAAACAATAATGAACAACACAATAAATGAAATTAAAAATTCTCTAGAAGGAATCAAAAGCAGAATAACTGAGGCAAAAGAATGGATAAGTGACATGGAAGATAAAATAGTGGAAATAACTACCACAGAGCAGAATAAAGAAAAAAGAATGAAAAGGCTTGAGGACAGTCTCAGAGACCAACAGGCTGTGGGACAACATTAAACACACCAGCATTTGAATTATAGTGGACTCAGAAGAAGAAGAGAAAAAGAAAGGGACTGAGAAAATATTTGAAGAGATTATAGTTGAAAACTTCCCTAACATGGGAAAGAAAATAGTTAATCAAGTCCAGAAAGTGCAGAGAGTCCCATACAGGATAAATCCAAGGAGAAACATGCCAAGACACATATTAATCAAACAATCAAAAATTAAATAAAGAAAAAAATTATTAAAAGCAGCAAGGGAGAGGGCAGACAGCAGAAGCAAGAAGAACTACAATCCTGCAGCCTGTGGAACAAAAACCACATTCACAGAAAGATAGAAAAGATGAAAACACAGAGGGCTATGCACCAGATGAAAGAACAAGATAAAACCCCAGAAAAACAACTAAATTAAGTGTATATAGGCAACTTTCCAGAAAAAAAATTCAGAATAATGATAGTGAAGATGATCCAAGACCTCAGAAAAAAATGGAGTCAAAGATGGAGAAGAGGCAAGAAATGTTTAACAAACAACTAAAAGAATTAAAGAACAAACAAAGAGATGAACAATACAATAACTGAAATGAAAACTACACTAGTAGGAATCAATAGCAGAATAAATGATGCTGAAGAATGGATAAGTGACCTGGAAGACAGAATAGGGGAATTCACTGTTGCTGAACAGAATAAAGAAAAAAGAATGAAAAGAAATGAAGACAGCCTAAGAGACCTCTGGGAAAACAATAAACACAACAACATTTGCATTATAGGGGTCCCAAAAGGAGAAGAGAGAGAGGAAGGACCAGAGAAAATATTTGAAGAGATTATAGTTGAAAACTTCCCTAACATGGGAAAGGAAATAGCCACCCAAGTCCAGGGAGCTCAGAGAGTCCCATACAGGATAAACCCAAGGAGAAATATACCAAGACACATAATAATCAAACTGGCAAAAATTAAAGACAAAGAAAAATTATTGAAAGCAACAAGGAAAAAATGACAAATATCATACAAGGGAACTCCCATAAGGTTAACAGCTGATTTCTCAGCAGAAACTCTACACGCCAGAAGTGAGTGGCATGATATACTTAAAGTGATGAAAGGGAAGAACCTACAACAAAGATTACTCTACCCGGCAAGGATCTCATTCAGATCCAATGGAGAAATCAAAAGCTTTACAGCCAAGCAGAAGTTAAGAGAATTCAGCACCACCAAACCAGCTCTACAACAAGTACTAAAGGAACCTCTCTAAGTAGAAAACACAAGAGAAGAAAAGAACCTACAAAAACAAACCCAAAACAATTAAGAAAATGGTCATAGGAACATACATATAGATAATTATCTTAAACATGATTGGATTAAATGCTCCAACCAAAAGACACAGGTTTGCAGAATGGATACAAAAACAAGACCCATATATATGCTGTCTACAAGAAATCCACTTCAGACCTAGGGACACATACAGGCTGAAAGTGAGGGAATGGAAAAAGATATTCCATGCAAATGGAAATCAAAAGAAAGCTTGAGTAACAATACTCATATCAGATAAATAGGCTTTAAAATAAAGAGTGTTACAAGAGACAAGAAAGGACACTACATAATGATCAAGGGATCAATCCAAGAAGAAGATATAACAATTATAAATATATATGCACCCAAAATAGGAGCACCTCAATATATACGGCAACTGCTAACATCTATAAAAGAGGAAATTGACAGTAACACAATAATAGTGGGGAACTTTAATACCCCACTTTCACCAATGGACATATCCTTCAAAATGAAGATAAATAAGGAAACAGAAGCTCTAAATAACACAATAGAACAGATAGATTTAATTGATATTTATAGGATTTTCCATCCAAAAGCAGCAGATTACACTTTCTTCTCAAGTGTGCATGGAACATTCTCCAGGATAGATCACATCTTGGGTAACAAATCAAGCCTCAGTAAATTTAAGAAAATTGAAATCATAAAAAGCCTCTTTTCTGACCACAATGCTATGAGATTAGGAATGAATTACAGGGGAAATAACCATAAAAAACACAAATACATGGAGCCTAAAAAATATGTTACCCAATCACCAAGAGATCACTGAAGAAATCAAAGAGAAAATTAAAAAAAAAATACCTAGAGACAAATGACAACGAAATTATGGTGATCCAAAACCTATGGGATGCAGCAGAAGAAATTCTAAGAGGGAAGTTTATAGCTATACTAGCCTACCTCAAGAAACAAGAAAAATCTCAAGTAAACAATCTAATCTTACACCAAAAGGAACTAGAGAAATAAGAACAAACAAAATCCAAAGTTAGCAGAAGGAAAGAAATCATAAAGATCAGAGCAGAAATAAATGAAATAGAAACAAAGAAAACAATAGAAAAGATCAATAAAAATAAAAACTTGTTCTTTGAGAAGATAAACAAAATTGATAAACCATTAATCAGACTCATCAAGAAAAAGAAAGAGAGGACTCAAATCAATAAAATTAAAAATGTAAAAGAACTTACAACAGAAACCACAGAAATACAAAGCACCCTAACAGACTACTACAAGCAATTCTATGTCAATAAAATGGACAACCTGAAAGAAATGGACAAATTCTTAGAAGGGTATAAACTTCCAAGACTAAACCAGTCAGAAATAGAAAATATGAACAAACCAATCACAAGTAATGAAGTTGAAACTGTGATTAAAAATCATTCAACAAACAAAAGTCCAGGACCAGATGGCTTCACAGGTGATTTCTATCAAACATTTACAGAAAAACTAACACCCATCCTACTCAAACTCTTCCAAAAAATTGTGGAGGAAGGAACACTCCCAAACTCATTCTATGAGGCCACCATCACCCTGATACCAAAACTAGACAAAGATAGAACAAAAAAAGAAAATTACAGACCAATAACACTGATGAATATAGATGCAATAATCCTCAACCAAATACTAGCAAATAGAATCCAACAACACATTAAAAGGATGATACACCATGATCAAGTGGGATTTATCCCAGGAATGCAAGGATTCTTCAATATATGCAGATCAATCAACGTGATACACCATATTAACAAATTGAAGAAGAAAAAACATATGATCATCTCGATAGATGCAGAAAAATTTTTGACAAAATTCAACACCCATTTGTGATCAAAACTCTCCAGAAAGTGGACATAGAGGGAACCTACCTCAATGTAATAAAGGCCACATACAACAAGCCCACAGCAAACATCATTCTCAATGGTGAAAAACTGAAAGCATTTCCTCTAAGATAAGGGACAATACAAGGATGTCCACTCTCACCACTATTATTCAACATAGTTTTGGAAGTCCTAGCAATGTCAGTCAGAGAAGAAAAATAAATAAAAAGAATACAAATTGGAAAAGAAGAAGTAAATCTGTCACTGTTTGCAGATGACATGATACTATACATGTAGAATGCTAAAGAGGCCACCAGAAAATTACTAAAGCTAATCAATGAATATGGTAAAGTTGCAGCATACAAAATTAATGCACAGAAATCTTTCATTCCTATATACTAATGATGAATTATCTGAAAGAGAAATTAAGGAAACACTCTCATTTACCAATGCAACAAAAGAATAAAATACCTAGGAATAAACCTACCTAGGGAGAGCAAAGAACTGTGTGTAGAAAACTATAAGACACTGCAGAAAGAAATTAAAGATAATACCATCAGAAAGAGAGATACACTATATTCTTGGATTGGAAAAATCAACATTGTGAAAATGACTATATTACCCAAAGCAATCTCCAGATTCAATGCAATCCCCATAAAATTACCAATGGCATTTTTTACAGAACTAGAACAAAAACTCTTAAAATTTGCACGGAGACACAAAAGACCCTGAATAGGCAAAGCAGTCTTAAGGGAAAAAGTGGGGCTAGAGGAATCAGACTCCCTGACTTCAGTCTGTACTACAAAGCTACAGCAATCAAGACAATATGGTACTGGCACAAAAACAGAAATATAAATCAATGGAACAAGATAGAAAGCCCAGAGATAAACCCACGCACCTATGGTCAGCTAATCTATGACAAAGGAGGCAAGGATGTACAATGGAGAAAAGACAGTCTCTTCAATAAGTGGTGCTGGGAAAACTGGACAGCTACGTGTAAAAGAATGAAATTAGAACACTCTCTAACACCATACACAAAAACATATTCAAAATGGATTAGAGACCTAAATGTAAGACTGGACACTATAAAACTCTTAGAGGAAAACATAGGAAGAACATTCTTTGACATAAATTACAGCAAGATATTTTTTGATTCACCTTCTAGAGTAATGGAAACAAAAATAAACAAATGGGACCTAATGAAACTTCAAACTTTGCACAGTAAAGGACCATAAACAAGATGGAAAGACAACTCTCAGAATGGGAGAAAATATTTGCAAATGAATCAACGGACAAAGGATTAATCTCCAAAATATATAAATAGCTCATGAAGCTCAATATGCAAAAAGCAAACAACCCAATCCAAAAATGGGCAGAAGACCTAAATAGACATTTTTCTAAAGAAGACATACAGATGGCCAAGAAGCACATGAAAAGCTACTCAACATCACTAATTATTAGAGAAATTCAAATTAAAACTACAATGAGGTACCACCTCACATCAGTTAGAATAGGCATCTCCAGACAATCTACAAACAACAAATACTGAAGGCGTTGTGGAGAGAAAGGAACCCTCTTCCACTGTTGGTGGGAATGTAAATTGATACAGCCACTATGGAGAACAGTATGGAGGTTCATTAAAAATCTAAAAATGAAATTACCATATGATACAGCAATCCCACTACTAGGTATATGCCCAGAGAAAACCATAATTCAAAAAGATACATGGAACCCAATGTTCATTGCAGCCCTGTTTACAATAGCCAAGTCAGGGAAGCAGCCTAAATGCCCATCGACAGATGAATGTATAAAGAAGATGTGGTACATATATACAATGGACTATTACTCGGCCATAAAAAAGACCGAGTTTAGGTCATTTGTTGAGACATGGATGGATCTAGAGACTGTCATATATAGTGAAGTAAGTCAGAAAAAGAAAAGCAAATACTGTATATTAACACATATATATGGAATCTTGAAAAGTAGTACAGATGAAGCAGTTTCCAGGGCAGAAATTGAGACAGAGATATAGAGAACAAACATATGGACATCAAGGGGGGAAGCGGCAGGGGATGGGGGTGGTGTTGTGATAAATTGGGTGATTGGGATTGACATGTATACACTGAGCATATAAAATTGATGACTAATAAGAACCTGCTGTATAAAAAATAAATAAAATAAAATTCAAAAATAATTTCCTCTTTATCATGTATGCCAATGGTAATTAATGAAATATAACAAATATAACATATATTTATTATATAAAATTTAAAAAAGCAGCAAGGGAAAAGCAACAAATAACATACAAGTGAATCCCCATAAGGTTAACAGCTGATCTTTCAGGAGAAACTCTGCAAGTCAGAAGCAAGTGGCAGTACAATTTTACAGTGATGAAAAGGAAAAACCTACAACCAAGATGACTCTACCTAGGAAGAATCTCATTCAGAATTGATGAAGAAATTAAAACATTTACAGGCAAACAAAAGCTAAGAGAATTCAGCACCACCAAACCAGCTTTACAATAAATCCTAAAGGAACGTCTCTAGGCAGGAAACACAAGAGAAGGAAAAGACCTACAATTACAAACCCAAAACATTTAAGAAAATGGTAATAGGAACTTACATATTGATAATTACCTTAAATATAAATGTATTAAATGCTCCGCCCAAAAGACATAGACTCACTGAATGGATAAAAACACAAGACATGGATATATGCTGCCTACGAGAGACCCACTTCAGACCAAGGGACACATACAGACTGAAAGTGAAGGGATGGAAAAAGATATTCCATGCAAATGGAAATCAAAAGAAAGCTGGAACAGTAATTCTCATATCACACAAAACAAACTTTAAAATAAAGACTATTACAAGAGACAAAGAAGGACACTGTATAATGATCAAGGGAACAATCCAAGAAGAAGATATAACAAGTGTAAATATTTATGCACCCAATACAGGAGCACTTCAATACATAAGGCAAATGCTAACAACCATAAAAGGGGAAATCAACAGTAACACAATCATAGTAGGTGACTTTAACACCCCACTTTCCCCAATGGACAGATCATCCAAAATGAAAATAAATAAGGAAACACAAGCTTTAAATGACACATTAAACAGGATGGACTTGATATCTATAAGACGTTCCATCCAAAAACAACATAATATACTTTCTTCTCAAGTGCTCATAGAACATCCTCCAGGATAGATCATATCTTGTGTCAAATATCAAGCCCCAGTAATTTAAGAAAATTGAAATCATATCAAGTATCTTTTCCAGCAATAATTCTAAGAGACTAGATATCAATTAGAGGGAAACACTGTAAAAAAAATACAAACACAGGGAGGCTAAACAATACACTACTAAATAATCAAGAGATCACTGAATAAATCAAAAAGGAAATCAAAAAATACCTAGAAAAAAATTATAATGAAAGCATGATGAAGGAAAACCTATAGGATGCAGCAAAAGCAGTTCTAAGACAGAAGTTTACAGCAAAACAATCCTACCTTAGGAAACAAGAAAAATCTCAAAAAAACAACCTAATCTTACACCTAAAGCCATTAGAGAGAAAATAACAAAAACACCCTCAAAATTAGCAGAAGAAAGGAAACCATAAAAATCAGGTCAGAAATAAATGAAAAAGAAATGAAGGAAATGATAGTAAAGGTGAATAAACTGAAAGCTGGTTCTTTGAGAAGTTAAACAAAATTGATAAACCATTAGCCAGAGTCATCAAGAAAAAAAGGGAAATGACTCAAATCAACAGAATTAGAAATGAAAGAGAAGTAACCACTGACACTGCAGAAATACAAGGATCATGAGAGATTACTACAAGCAACTCTATGCCAATAAAATGGACAACCTTGAAGAAATGGACAAATTCTTAGAAAAGCACAACCTTCTGAGACTGAACCAGGAAGAAATAGAAAATATCAACTGACCAATCCCAAGCACAGAAATTGAAACTGTGATTAAAAATCTTCCAACAAACAAAAGCCCAGGACCAGATGGTTTCACAGGCCAATCCTTTCAAACATTTAGAGAAAAGCTAACACCTATCCTTCTCAATCTCTTCCAAAATATAACAGAGGGAGGAACACACAAATTCATTCTATGAGGCCACCATCACCCTGATACCAAAACCAGACAAAGATGTCAAAAAAAAAAAGAAAACTCCAGGCCAATATCACTGATGAACATAGATGCAAAAGTACTCAATAAAATACTAGGAAACAGAATACAAGAGCACATTAAAAGGATTATACACGATGTTCAAGTGAGATTTATCCCAGGAATGCAAAGACTCTTCAATATACGCAAATAATCAATGTGATACACCATATTAACCAATTAAATGATAAAAGCCATATGATCATTTCAAAAGATGCAGAGAAAACTTTTGACAAAATTTAACACCCATTTATGTTGAAAACCCTCCAGAAAGTAGGCATAGAGGGAACTTACCTCAACATAATAAAGGCCATATATGACAAACCCACAGCCCACATCATTCTCAATGGTGAAAAACTGAAAGCATTTCCACTAAGATCACAAACAAGACAAGGTTTCCCACTCTCAGCACTGTTATTCAACATAATTGTGGAAGTTTTAGCCACAGAAACGAGAGAAGAAGAAGAAATCAAATGAATCTAAATGGAAAAGAAGAAGTAAAACTCAGTGTATGCAGATGACATGAAACTATACACAGAAAATCCTAAAGACACTACCAGAAAGCTGCTAAAGCCTATCAATGAATTTGGTAAAGTAGCAGGATACAAAATTAATGCACAGAAATCTCTTGCATTCCTGTACACTAATGATGAAAAATCTGAGAGAGAAATTAAGGAAACACTCTCATGTACCACTGGAACAAAATAAATAAAATACCTAATAATAAACCTACCTAAGGAGACAAAACACCTGTATACAGAAAACTAAAAGACACTGATGAAAGAAATTAAAGATGATATGAACAGATGTAGAAATATGTCATGTTCTTGGATTGGAAGAATCAACATTGTGAAAATGACTATACAACCCAAAGCAATCTCCAGATTCAATGTAATCCCTATCAAACTACCAATGGTAGTTTTTCACAGAGCTACAACAAAAATTTTCACAATTTGTATGGAAACACAAAAGACCCTGAATAGCCAAGGCAATCTTGAGAGACAAAAATGGAGTTGGAGGATTCAGGCTCCTGGACTTCAGACTATACTACAAAGGTACAGTAATCAAGACAGTATGGTATGGGCACAAAAACAGAGATATACATCAATGGAACAGTATAGAAAACCCAGAGAAAAAAACATGCACAGTGGTCACCTTGTCTTTGAAAAAGGAGGCAAGGATATACAATGGAGAAAAGACAGCCTCTTCAATAAGCGGTGCTGGGAAAACTGTACAGCTACATGTAAAAGAATGAAATTAGAACACTCAGTAATACCATATGCAAAAACAAACTCAAAATGGATCAAATACCTGAATGTAAGACCAGACACTGTAAATCTCTTAGAGGCAAACATAGGCAGAACAATCTATGACATAAATCACAGCAACAAACTTTTTGACCCACCTCCTAGAGGAATGGAAATAAAACCAAAAATAAACAAATGAGACCTAATGAAAATTAAAAGCTTTTGCACAGCAAAGAAAATCATAAAGACAAAAGATAACCCTCAGAATGGGAGAAAATATTTGCAAATGAAGCAAATGACAAAGGATTAATCTCCAAAACATACAAGAAACTCATGCAGCTTGATATCAAAACAAAAGAAAAAAAACTCAATCCAAAAATGGGCAGAAGACCAGATAGACATTTCTCCAAAGAAGATATACAGATTGGCAACAAACCCATGAAAGGATGCTCAACTTCACTAATCATTAGAGAAATGCAAATCAAAACTACAATGAGGTATCACCTCACCCCAGTCAGAATGGCCATCATCAAAAAATCTACAAAGAATGAAAGCTGGAGAGTGTGTGGGAAAAAGGGAGCCCTTTGCACTGTTGGTGGGAATGTAAATTGATACAGCCGCTATGGTGAACATTATGGAGTTTACGTAAAAAACTAAAAAGAGAACTACCATATGACCCAGCAACCCCTCTAATGGACATATACCCTGAGAAAACCATAATTCAAAAAGAGTCTTGTACCAAAATGTTCACTGCAGCACTATTTACAATAGTCATGACATGGAAGTAACCTAAGTGTCCATCAACAGATGAATGGGTAAAGAAGATGTGGTGGAGGACCTTGAAGATGGTGGAAGTGTAAGACGCGGAGATCACCTTCCTCCCCACAGATACACCAGAAATACATCTACACATGGAACAACTCCTACAGAACACCTACTGAACGCTGGCAGAAGAACTCAGACCTCCCAAAAGGCAAGAAACTCCCCACGTACCCGGGTGGGCAAAGGAAAAAAAGAAAAAAAACAGAGACAAAAAAATAGGGACGGCACCTGCACCAGTGGGAGGGAACTGTGAAGGAGGAAAAGTTTCCACACACTAGGAAGCCCCTTCGCGGGCGGAGACCGCGGGAGGCGGAGGGGGGAGCTTCGGAGCTGCGGAGGAGCGCACAGCAACAGGGGTGCGGAGGGCAAAGTGGGGAGATCCCCGCACAGAGGATCGGTGCCGACCGGCACTCATCAGCCCGAGAGGCTTGTCTGCTCATCCGCCGGGGTGGGCGGGTCTGCGAGCTGAGGCTTGGGTTTCGGTTTCCGTCAGAGCTCAGGGAGAGGACTGGGGTTGGCGTCTTGAACATAGCCTGAAGGAGTTAGTGTACCACGGCTAGCCAGGAGGGAGTCCGGGGAAAAGTCTGCACCTGCAGAAGAGGCAAGAGACATTTTCTTCCCTCTTTGTTTCCTGGTGCGCAAGGAGAGGGGTTTAAGAGCGCTGATTAAAGGAACTCCAGAGACGGGCGCAAGCCGCGGCTAAAAGCGTGAACCCCAGAGACAGGCATGAGCCGCGGCTAAAAGCACAGACCCCAGGGACGGGCGGGAGACGCTGAGGCTGCTGCTGCCGCCACCAAGGGGCCTGTGTGCGAGCACAGGTCACTATCTACACCCCTCTTCCGCGGAGCCTGTGCAGCCCGCCACTGCCAGGTTCCAGGGATCCAGGGACAACTTCCCCGGGAGGACGCACGGCGGACCTCAGGCCGGTGCAACGTCACGCTGGCCTCTGCCACCGCAGGCCCACCCCGCACGCAGTGCCCCTCCCTCCCCCCGGCCTGAGTGCACCAGAGCCCCCGAATCAGCGGCTCCTTTAACCCCGTCCTGTCTGAGCAAAAAACAGATGCTCTCCAGCGACCTACACGCAGAGGCAGGGCCAAATCCAAAGCTGAGCCCCGGTGAGCTGTGAGAACAAAGAAGAGAAAGGGAAATCTCTCCCAGAAGCCTCAGAAATAGAGGATTAAATCTCCACAATCAACTTGATGTACCTGCATCTGTGGAATACATGAATAGACAACGAGTCATCCCAAATTGAGGAGGTGGGCTTCGAGAGCAAGGTCTATGATTTTTTCCCCTTTTCCTCTTTTTGTGAATGTGTATGTGTATGCTTCTGTGTGAGATCTTGTCTGCATAGTTTTGCTTCCACCATTTGTCCTAGGGTTCTATCTGACCATGTTTTTTTTTTTTAATTTTTTTCTTAATAATTAATTTTAAAAACTTCATTATACTTTTCTTTCTTTCTTTCTTTCTTTCTTTCTTTCTTTCTTTCTTTCTTTCTTTCTTTCTTTCTTTCTTTCTTTCTTTCTTTCCTTCCTACCTTCCTTCTTTCCTTCCCTCCTTTAGACAACGAATCATCTCAAATTGAGGAGGTGGTCTCTGAGAGCAAGATTTATGATTTTTTCCCCTTTACCTCTTTTTGTGAGGGTGTTATGTGTATGCTTCTGTGCAAGATTTTGTCTGTATAGCTTTGCTTCCAACATTTGTCCTAAGGTTCTATCCGTCCCTTTTTTTTTTCCTAAATAAGTATTTTTTAATTCAATAACTTTATTATACATTATTTTATTTTACTGTATCTTCTTTCTTTCTGTCTTTTTTCCTTCTTTCCCTCCTTCCTTCCTTCCTCCCCCTTCTTTCCTTCTTTGCTTCTTTCTTTCTTCCTTCCTTCCTTCCCTCCTTTCTTTCTTTCTTTCTTTCTATCTTTCTTTCTTTCTTTCTTTCTTTTCTTTCTTTCTTTCTTTCTTCATACTTCTACTAATTCTCTCTACTTTTTCTCCCTTTTATTCTGAGCTGTGTGGATGAAAGTCTCTTGGTGCTCCAGTCTGGAGTCAGGGCTCTGCCTCTGAGGTAGGAGAGCCAACTTCAGGACACTGGTCAACAAGAGACCTTCCAGCTCCACATAATATCAAACTGCAAAAATCTCCCAGAGACCTCCATCTTAACACCAGCACCCAGCTTCACTCAACGACCAGCAAGCTACAGTGCTGGACAACATATGCCAAACAACTAGCAAAACAGGAACACAACCCCATCCATCAGCAGAGAGGCTACCTAAAATCATAATAAGTCCACAGACACCTCAAAACACACCACTAGACATGAACCTGCCCACTAGAGAGACAAGATCCAGCCTCATCCACCACAACACAGGCACTAGTACCCTCCACCAGGAAGCCTACACAACCCACTGAACCAACCTTAGCCACTGGAGACAGACATCAAAAACAGCAGGAACTACGAACCTGCAGCCTGCAAAAAGGAGACCCCAAACACAGTAAGATAAGCAAAATGAGAAGACAGAAAAACACACAGCAGATAAAGGAGCAAGATAAAAATGCACCAGACCTAACAAATGAAGAGGAAATAGGCAGTCTACCTGAAAAAGAATTCAGAATAATGATAGTAAGGATGATCTGAAATCTTGGAAATAGCATGGACAAAATGCAAGAAACAGTTAACAAGGACCTAGAAGAAATAAAGATGAAACAAGCAACGATGAACAACACAATAAATGAAATTAAAAGTACTCTAGATGGGATCAATAACAGAATAACTGAGGCAGAAGAACGGATAAGTGACCTAGAAGATAAAATAGTGGAAATAACTACTGCAGAGCAGAATAAAGAAAAAAGAATGAAAAGAACTGAGGACAGTCTCAGAGACATCTGGGACAACATTAAACACACCTACATTCGAATTATAGGGGTTCCAGAAGAAGAAGAGAAAAAGAAAGGGACTGAGAAAATATTTGAAGAGATTATAGTTGAAAACTTCCCTAATATGGGAAAGGAAATAGTTAATCAAGTCCAGGAAGCACAGAGAGTCCCATACAGGATAAATCCAAGGAGAAATACACCAAGACACATATTAATCAAACTCTCAAAAATTAAATACAAAGAAAGCATATTAAAAGCAGCAAGGGAAAAACAACACACAAGGGAATCCCCATAAGGTTAACAGCTGATCTCTCAGCAGAAACCCTGCAAGCCAGAAGGGAGTGGCAGGACATACTGAAAGTGATGAAGGAGAAAAACCTGCAGCCAAGACTACTCTACCCAGCAAGGATCTTATTCAGATTTGATGGAGAAATTAAAACATTTACAGACAAGCAAAAGCTGAGAGAGTTCAGCACCACAAAACCATCTTTACAACAAATGCTAAAGGAACTTCTCTAGGCAAGAAACACAAGAGAAGGAAAAGACCTATAATAACGAACCCAAAACAATTTAGAAAATGGGAATAGGAACATACATATTGATAATTACCTTAAATGTAAATGGACTAAAATGCTCCCACCAAAAGACACAGATTGGCTGAATGGATAAAAAAACAAGACCCTTATATGTGCTGTCTACAAGAGACCCACTTCAGACCTAGAGACACATACAGACTGAAAGTAAGGGGATGGAAAAAGATATTCCATGCAAATGGAAACCAAAAGAAAACTGGAGTAGCAATTCTCATATCAGACAAAATAGACTTTAAAATAAGGACTATTAGAAGAGACAAAGAAGGACACTACATAATAATCAAGGGATCGATCCAAGAAGAAGATATAACAATTGTAAATATTTATGCACCCAACATAGGAGCACCTCAATACATAAGGCAAATACTAACAGCCATAAAAGGGGAAATCTACAGTAACACATTCATAGTAGGGGACTTTAACACCCCACTTTCACCCATGGACAGGTCATCCAAAATGAAAATAAAGAAGGAAACACAAGCTTTAAATGATACATTAAACAAGATGGACTTAATTGATATTTATAGGACACTCCATCCAAAAACAACAGAATGCACATTTTTCTCAAGTGCTCATGGAACATTCTCCAGGATAGATCATATCTTGGGTCACAAATCAAGCCTTGGTAAATTTAAGAAAATTGTATCAAGTATCTTTTCTGACCACAATGCCATGAGACTAGATATCAATTACAGGAAAAGATCTGTAAAAAATACAAACACATGGAGGCTAAACAATACACTACTGAATAATGAAGTGATCACTGAAGAAAACAAACAGGAAATCAAAAAATACCTAGAAACAAATGACAATGGAGACACAACGGCCCAAAACCTATGGGATGCAGCAAAAGCAGTTCTAAGGGGGAAGTTTATAGCAATACAAGCCCACCTTAAGAAGCAGGAAACATCTCGAATAAACAACCTAACCTTGCAACTCAAGCAATTAGAGAAAGAAGAACAAAAAACCCCCAAATCAGGCAGAAGGAAAGAAATCATAAAAATCAGATCAGAAATAAATGAAAAAGAAATGAAGGAAACAATAGCAAAGATCAATAAAACTAAAAGCTGGTTCTTTGAGAAGATAAACACAATAGATAAACCACTAGCCAGACTCAACAAGAAAAAAAGGGAGAAGACTCAAATCAATAGAATTAGAAATGAAAAAGGAGAAGTAACAACTGACACTGCAGAAATATAAAAGATCATGAGAGATTACTACAAGCAACTCTATGCCAATAAAATGGACAATCTGGAAGAAATGGACAAATTCTAAGAAATGCACAACCTGACACCTGCAAAGACTGAATCAGGAAGAAATACAAAATATGAACAGACCAATCACAAGCACTGAAATTGAAACTTTGATTAAAAATCTTCCAACAAACAAAAGCCCAGGACCAGATGGCTTCACAGGTGAATTCTATCAAATATTTAGAGAAGAGCTAACACCTATCCTTCTCAAACTCTTCCAAAATATAGCAGAGGGAGGAACACTCCCAAATTCATTCTACAAGGTCACCATCACCTTGATACCAGACAAGGATGTCACAAAGAAAGAAAACTACAGGCCAATATCACTGATGAACATAGATGCAAAAATCCTCAACAAAATACTAGCAAACAGAATCCAACAGCACATTAAAAGGATCATACACCATGATCAAGTGAGGTTTATTCCAGGAATGCAAGGATTCTTCAATATATGCAAATCTATCAATGTGATAAACCATATTAACAAATTGAAGGAGAAAAAGCATATGATCATCTCAATAGATGCAGAGAAAGCTTTTGACAAAATTCAACACCCATTTATGATAAAAACACTCCAGAAAGTAGGCATAGGGGGAACTTTCTTCAACATAATAAAGTCCATATATGACAAGCCCACAGCCAACATCATCCTCAATGGTGAAAAACCGAAAGCATTTCCACTAAGATCAGGAACAAGACAAGGTTGCCCACTCTGACCACTGTTATTCACCATAGTTTTGGAAGTTTTAGCCACAGCAATCAGAGAAGAAAAATAAATAAAAGGAATCCAAATCAGAAAAGAAGAAGTAAAGCTGTCACTGTTTGCAGATGACATGATATTATACATAGAGAATCCTAAAGATTCTACCAGAAAACTACTAGAGCTAATCAATGAATTTGGTAAAGTAGAAGGATACAAAATTAATGCACAGAAATCTCTGGCATTCCTATATACTAATGATGAAAAATCTGAAAGTGAAATCAAGAAAACACTCCCATTTACCATCACAACAAAAAGAATAAAATACCTAGGAATAAACCTACCTAAGGAGACAAAAGACCTGTATGCAGAAAATTATAAGACACTGATGAAAGAAATTAAAGATGATACAAATAGATGGAGAGATATACCATGTTCTTGGATTGGAAGAATCAACATTGTGAAAATGACTCTACTACCCAAAGCAATCTATAGGTTCAATGCAATCCCTATCAAACTACCACTGACATTTTTCACAGAACTAGAACAAAAAATTTTGCAACTTGTATGGAAACACAAAAGACCCCGAATAGCTAAAGCAATCTTGAGAATGAAATAAGGAGCTGGAGGAGTCAGACTTCCTGACTTCAAACTATACTATAAAGCTACAGTAATCAAGACAGTATGGTACTGGCACAAAAACAGAAAGATAGATCAATGGAACAGGATAGAAAGCCCAGAGATAAACCCACATACATATGGACACCTTATCTTTGATAAAGGTGGCAGGAATGTACAGTGGAGAAAGGACAGCCTCTTCAATAAGTGGTGCTGGGAAAACTGGACAGCTACATGTAAAAGTATGAGATTAGATCCCTCCCTAACACCAAACACAAAAATAAGCTCAGAATGGATTAAAGACCTAAATGTAAAGCCAGAAACTATCAAACTCTTAGAGGAAAACATAGGCAGAACACTCTATGACATAAATCACAGCAAGATCCTTTCTGACCCACCTCCTAGAGTAATGGAAATAAAAACAAAAATAAACAAATGGGACCTAATGAAACTTCAAAGCTTTTGCATAGCAAAGGAAACCATAAACAGGACCAAAAGACAACCCTCAGAATGGCAGAAAATATTTGCAAATGAAGCAACTGACAAAGGATTAATCTCCAAAATTTACAAGCAGCTCATGCAGCTCAATAACAAAAAACCAAACAACCCAATCCAAAAATGGGCAGAAGACCTAAATAGACATTTCTCCAAAGAAGATATACAGAGTACCAACAAACACATGAAAGAATGCTCAACATCATTAATCATTAGAGAAATGCAAATCAAAACTACAATGAGATACCATCTCACACCAGTCAGAATGGCCATCATCAAAAAATCTAGAAACAATAAATGCTGGAGAGGGTGTGGAGAAAAGGGAACACTCTTGCACTGCTGGTGGGAATGTGAGTTGGTTCAGCCACTATGGAGAACAGTATGGAGGTTCCTTAAAAAACTATAAATAGAACTACCATATGACCCAGCAATCCCACTACTGGGCATATACCCTGAGAAAACCAAAATTCAAAAAGAGTCATGTACCAAAATGTTCATTGCAGCTCTATTTACAATAGCCCAGAGATGGAAACAACCTAAGTGCCCATAATCGGATGAATGGATAAAGAATATGTGGCACATATATGCAATGGAATATTACTCAGCCATAAAAAGAAACAAAATTGAGCTATTTGTAATGAGGTGGATAGACCTAGAGTCTGTCATACAGAGTGAAGTAAGTCAGAAAGAAAAAGACAAATACCGTATGCTAACACATATATATGGAATTTTAGAAAAAAAAATGTCATGAAGAACCTAGGGGTAAGGCAGGAATAAAGATGCAGACCTCCTAGAGAACGGACTTGAGGTTATGGGGAGGGGAAAGAGTGAGCTGTGACAGGGCGAGAGAGAGTCATAGACATATACACACTAACAACCGTAGTAAGGTAGATAGCTAGTGGGATGCAGCCGCATGGCACAGGGATATTGGCTCGGTGCTTTGTTACAGCCTGGAGGGGTGGGATAGGGAGGGTGGGAGGGAGGGAGATGCAAGAGGGAAGACATATGGGAACATATGTTTATGTATGACTGATTCACTTTGTTATGAAGCAGAAACTAACACACCATTGTAAAGCAATTATACCCCAATAAAGATGTTAAAAAGATAAATAAATAAATAAAAAATAATAATAAAAAAGAAGATGTGGCACATATATACAATGGAATATTATTCAGCCATAAAAAGAAACGAAATTGAGCTATTTGTAATGAGGTGGATAGACCTACAGTCTGTCATACAGAGCGAAATAAGTCAGAAAGAAAAAGACAAATACTGTATGCTAACACATATATATGTAAGTTAAGAAGAGAAAAAAATGTCATGAAGAGCCTAGGGATAAGACAGGAATAAAGACACAGACCTACTGGAGAATGGACTTGAGGATATGGGGAGGGGGAAGGGTGAGCTGTGACAGGGCGAGAGAGAGTCATGGACATATACACACTAACAAACTTAAGGTAGATAGCTAGTGGGAAGCAGCTGCATGGCACAGGGACATCAGCCCTGTGCTTTGTGACCGCCTGGGTGGGTGGGCAAGGGAAGGTGGGAGGGAGGGAGATGCAAGAGGGAAGAGATATGGGAACATATGTATAAGTATAACTGATTCACTTTGTTATAAAGCAGAAACTAACACACCATTGTAAAGCAATTATACCCCAATAAAGATGTTAAAAAAAAAAAGATGTGGCATATATATATATATACAATGGAATATTACTCAACCATAAAAGAACCTCAATTGAGTTATTTTTAGTGAGGTGGACGGGCCTAGAGTGTGTCATACAGATTGAAGTAAGTCAGAAATAGAAAAACAAATACTGTATGCTAACACATGTATGTGGAAATTAGAAAAAGGTTCTGAAGAACCTAGAGATAGGACAGCAATAAAGGCACAGACATAGAGAATGGGCTTGAAGACATGGGGAGGGAGAAGGGTAAGCTGGGATGAAGTGAGAGGGTGGCCTTAACATATATACACTACAAAATGTAAAATAGATAAGTAGTAGGAAGCAGCTGCATAGCACAGGGAGATCAGCTCCATTCTTTGTGACCACCTAGAGGGGTGGGATATGGAGGCTTGCAGGTAGACACAAGAGGGAGGGAATATGGGGGTATATGTATACGTAAAGCTGATTCACTTTGTTATACAGCAGAAACTAACACAACATTGTGAAGCAATTATACTCCAATAAAGATGTTAAAAAAATAAAATATAAAAAAAAAATTTAAGAGAGGGCTATAATGAGGTTCCCATTGTCCTGAAAGATAGGTGAATCTGTAATTTCATGACACATTCAAGAATTATTTTCCCTTTTGGTGGACTAAAAGAAGTGTTTCTTATTTTTGGAAACCAAGAGACTATTTGCTGGCATCTATCAAAATGTGTTATGAGTAAATTTAGCTCAATGAGCTAAAGCAAAAAGGTGTAAGTAAGTCATGCTGATAGATGAAATGGAATAGAGTCCTTTGTATTACATTAGGAAGCACTCTTCTTTTTACTCATTACTTGCATTTTCTCTCACTATATTCAGAAAAACCTAAGTAATGAATGTTAGAGGCTTTCAGTAAAGAACTGATTTTTGAAAGATGAAAGGAATTCAGAAGGAAAAGTGGTGGAGTTTTGTATTAGCTTGAGGAGTGGGGGAAATTGTAGTAACTGGAAAATTAACCAGATTGATTAATCCTCCCACATTATTGAGAACTTTGCAGAATATTTTATGAAAATTCTATTACATGTCTGTTTTAGTCTGTTCAGGCTGCTATAACAAATACCATAGCCTGAGGGTCTTATAAATAGCAGAAATTTATTTCTCATACTTATGGACGCTGGAAGTTCAAGATCAGGGTGCCAGTGTGGTGAGATTCTGTTGGGAACCGTTTTCTGGACTGCAGACTGACAACTTTTCACCCTGTTCTCACACGGCAGGAGAGGCAAGAAAGCCTACTGAAGTCCCTTTTATAACGGCACAGGTTCCATTCATGAGGGCTCCACCCTCGTGACCTAATAACCCTCAAAGGCCCTACCTCCAAATACCATCACATTGGGGCTTAGGTTTCAACATACGAATATTGGAGAGAGACAACTATTCAGTCTCTACCAATGTCTTTCCAGAGATAAGCTCCTCATGTAAATAATACAAATGTATCAAAATATTGCTTTCTCACATTGCTAATTAGCATTGGTCTTTATTTACATCACAGAAAATGGTTTAACATTTGATATCCTTCATTATATCAACAACATATTTTCAAATTTTCCTGTACTAAGTAACTAAAAACTTCTAAATAGTGTTTCTTCAAGCCATTAACATGCAATATTTTCAATTACAAATACATGAAGCTGAGAGTTGGGAGAAAGATAAAACATAGCCACTAAAGAGAAGTATTTTAATGTATTGGCAGTTTGTAAGATGAAAACATTCTGAGTATTTTAGATTTTACTTTATTAATCTCTATAATAAGTCTGAAACAACAGCAAAGAATTTCAATGAAGCATACATAGAAGTATAAAAATATATCTTATTTGTTTTAAAGTAGTTTTTTACTTCCAGATGTGATATTTAATACTTGTGGAAAGCACCAAAAAAAGTTCATTTTTTCTAAAATTAACAACCTACAATGCTCCTTTTGCCAAACTGATCATAGCTAAAATTTCCTCTATACACTAAGTGAGAATTTGAATAAAAGATCCTTTGTGTATCATAAAACAACCATATTTGGTTTCTTAAAACATTAAATGACGTTTATTCTATTCTTTTATCATTGTATTCTACAACTGTCTTTTCATTTCCCTTTTCTCTTATAATTCCTAAAATGTCAAACAAGATTCTATGTATCTACAAAATATCTCTGGACCTGAGGATGATGCCTTAAATTTCTAGCATTTGAAGGAATTAAAATCAGGTAAAATTCCCAAGGACTTGAAGCCAACACATATTTTGATCTAAGACTTTTTTTTTTTTGGTTTCATAGGGAGAAGTGCCTGATAGATTAATGTTTTTCTGGCTTAAAAAGGCACTTTTCTCCTTTTCAATTGCCAACAAACACTAAATAGCAAAATAATTGTTTGTATTATCTTTAAGATTGGAAGCTCCTATGGGAAAGTATTTCCTTCACGAATTATTTTGGGAGTTAAAAAAATATTTGCACCAATGTTTTAGAAGGGCCTCTGGACTAACCTCTTGATTATAGAGGGGAAATGACATTGATGTTGAAGGCAGTTTAACTTTTTTTTCTACAAAGTACTCAATGATGCCTCAACCCTGTACTTTATTTCATCAATTAGTATTCTAATTTTATAAACCAGAATAGTGCACCATATACTAACTCTACTCACATTCCCTCTGTGATTTTTGTCTTTGAGTTTCTTATTTGTAAAATGAGTATTTTATCTTAATTGTTATTAATTTCCTCCATTTCTTATACATGATGTTTCTATGGGGTTAAATGAATATGAGTTTAAATAAATATCAGGATGGTTGGTGAATTGAAGAAAATAAATGTTGAGATAGAAAGGAACTTTTGGATATTTGTATTCCCCCCCAGAATCTGAATTAAGTTAACATGTATTACACTTTCTTTTTCTGCCAGCTAGCATTACTCTAATTAGGGAAAACTATCCAGAGTTAGAAACTTATAATTCAATTATTCATTTATGACCACTTTTAGGACCTGCTCACGGATATTTTTGAGGATTTTAATTGAAGATATTATAAATGGTCAACACCCTAAAACCTCAAAGGAGGGTGTGAGTCTAATCAAATAAATCCAGCAAGTACTCAAATTTAGGCTTTTGCACTTTTAAATCAAATTCAGAAAATGCATTCTCTTCTCATCTTTAAGGTCATTGGAATAGGGCTACTTTTTTTCTCACTTTCTTTTCCTAATTCATCTTCCTAGACTCCCTTCTCAGACTTACCCATGAACAAATATATGGACTTAAAAAACAAAGTTATTTAGCAAAGAACTGTGGAAAAATATATTTAGGTATTCATATTATGTTAAAGAGTCCAAGCAAGATAATTACTTATGAGTTACTAAAGGTATTACTAAGTACATACTATGTTCCAAAAGGTGTCTCTGTAATCTTAATATGATAAAAGAAAAACATTAGGGATACCCTTGGACATGAATAAAAATAATTCTGTTTCTGTACAGATAAGCCTGAGATAGTAAGCCATTCAATGATTTTAAAATATAAACTGAACACAAAAATCAGGACTGCATATGTAGTAACACTATAAGCTATAATCTATATGTAAAACAGTGACATAAAAATTGTGAGAAAGTTTAAGATTTTTTAATTGACAAAGACAGAAAGACAGACAAACATTCGAAGGAGAAAGTTACATTAATAGCTCTTATTTAAGTTATCTTTTTCATGAAGTACTACTCTTTTGTCTAATATTTTGGTTTTCTGTATTATGAGAAAACAGAGTCAATTTTTGAGGTTGTTTACATTTTCAATTTCAGGTATAAACAAGAAGAAATGAAGGACAAAGGAATGAAGCAGAAAAAAAATCCCTTCAGGCAAATCTTGAACTCACCTTGTTATGTTATTAATGCGGTAACCTCAAAGGAATCAATAGTCCTTTGAGGTTAACACATTAGGAAATCTAATCTCCTTTTTTATTTGAAGCTGTTTTAGAAATACTATTATGTGAACTATGGTTTTGGAATTTTAATTCTCTTGTATTTATTTGCATAGCAATTTATAGTTTATAAAATATCTTAATATGCATCATTTAATTTTTATTTGTATCTATACAAGCACTGTGAGAGGAAGGCAAGACAGGCATTAATATCAGATTTATAGAACAGAAGGGTGAAACTGATAGATTGGGAATTTCTTGCTCAAGTTTATGAAGCAAGGAAGTGAACCCAGTTTCCATGAATTTAAGCCCACCATATCGCGTGACTTCCTCTAACAGTTCATTGATTATAGACACTTTGTAAACATATTATAGCCCCAAAGTCCATTTCCCATGTATTCATTCAGTTTTTTCCATGGAAACCTGTTGTAAAAGAAAAGTGAAAGTTTCCATAGTTTGGAAAGACAAGAACAGAAGATATTGGTTGCCTTGCAAAAAAAAATTTTTTTCCCAGTATTTGATAATACAACTTAAAATTTTTCCATAGGTGTTTACAATAGGTTAAGCCTGAAATAATTAAAACTCAGAACAGTGATGTGCATATTTTTAATATTAAATAAAATTAAATATTAATCCACAATAATGCTGCCTTTCTTTAAAGAAATCTTAGAAGTAGAAAAAATGAGAAGGGCTATGTCTTATTCAGTCTCATACCCAGTGTAAGAAGCTTCATGAATATTGGTAAACTGACCTTGTGTAATTGTTTTTCAATAGGCTAATAAACCTAACTACCATCTTCCAAATTGAACTACATTGAAAAATGCCCCATATTTGATATCATTTATTGATATGTTTGAAAATGATTTATATTGAACATTTATATTACAGATTGAATAAAATTATAAAATGTATAAATTTAATATAGTATATTAAATAGTAAATTTAATATAGTATATTTCAGTATCTTCAATTTGACTTAAATTTATTATTTTATGATTATACATTGGTTATAGTATTTTTCAGTTATAACATAGATATAATAAAAATTTCTGGAAGCTATCAAAACTTGGGGCAGAGAATGAGTTTTTCAAAAGTATTGAAATGATGCATGCTGAAGAATTATGTGACAAAGAAGAATTAAGAACCCACATATCCATAATTTACATGGAAAATTCTACACAGAAAATCTCCAGCTCTAGAAGATGTGAAGCCCTAAGCTGAGTTATGGCTAATTAGTCATCCAAGTGCCATCATGCAGCCAGGCAGCAGTGGTCTCTGTAGTGGTTCTCTATAGTATTTTTGAGACCCTATATATAATTTTTAAACCTTTCAGTGTGCAAAGTAGGGAATATAAGTTTGCACAAAACACACTTATTAAAGTTCAGTAAGACTAAGAGTCTCGAATGGTTATAAGATAATTTCTCTCTCTGTTTATACACATAATTTCTCTCTCTGTTTATGTGTATGAGAGTTTATGTATAAATTTCTTAAAATAAAGATGGGCAAATGTCAGTAAATTAATCCACATTTAATACTCAGTGGAAAAATATTCCCCTTGACCTGGATTAAATAGAATCTCATAGTTTATTGTACCATAGTTTGTTAAAATTAGATATTTAATGAAAAAATATCCACATTAATATGTATATAAATATGTATTTTCATTTAAAATATATACTCATATACACGTTTCCAAAAGAAATACACTTATAATATTTAATTAAATTCTATGGTAAAAATAAATTATTGGATAAATTTATTAAAAGTAAAAGTTTGGCAGATCATCTAGAAATTTGAGCATTTAATGTCACTAGACTTTATGTTATTAAATTGTTAGAATTAATAGTTATAATTTTAATAATGTGGCATCTCATTATTTTTTAATTCTTATGATTTTTTGTTCAAATTAATTTTTAAATAGTATACTTCTACCATCATTGAACTTATTAGTCTCTTAAGGTTAACTGTACACTGTATAAGTGTAGTTTTGTAAGTTCATAAAATATTGTGAGAAAACTACTCATAAAGCCAAGATACAAATGTTACTTTTTATTGTTTTCTTAGCAATGAAAACTTACTCAAAGCAAACAAGCTAGAACATAGAGCAACTGGGTAAATAGATAATGCTTGGAAAAGTAATACAAAAAACCCTTATTTATTGTTTGATTTCAAATTCACATTTTGTTTAGTTGACCAGTGGACTACATTGCCATTAGCATAACCAATCAACCAAGAAATAATTGTTAAACACCTACTATGTGTCAGATAATATTTTAAAAGTTTGGTTCTAGGAATGAAAAAATGATGAAAATCTTTGCTATTTTAGAGTTTGTATCTAGTAGGAGAAGGCAGACAATAAGCAAAACATATACTTTCAAATGATGGTGAGTGCTTTAGAGAAAATTAAGTGAAGGGCCTAGGATATCCCAGCTGTTTGTGTGTTTGTGGATGGAGCATGGTTTGGACTTTTATGTAGAATGACCACAAAAGCCAAAGAGAAAATGTCATCTGAGCAGAGACCTGAAGAAGCTGATGGGACAAGCCAAAGAAAAGAACGTTCTACACAATGGAAACAGGAAGCGCTAAACTGTAAGACTGGGGTTTGTCTGCTATACTCAAAAAGGAGTAAAGAGGTGAGTAGTAGAAATCAGATCACATGGAGACCCCTAGGACATTGTAAGTCCTTGTCATTTACTCTGAGTGACACTGAAGAGGCTGAGCGGAGGGGTGCCTTGATCTAACTTAATTTTGTAAAAGACCAGAGTAGAGCTGTTGAAACAAGAGAGAATTCTGAACACATTTTGATTTTGAACTCATTTGATTAGGCATAAGGCAAACAATGAATTTTTAACCCATATAACTGCTAAATCCATCTGTGTGGTGTGAAAACATGCAGTAGAAATGTTTTCAGTTTGTTTCATTGCTACGTATGCAGGAGACCATTCATTCTGTAAGTTGTGAATTGATTTGTATAGTATTATATCACAAAAATATTTATGCACAGCTAAATTGTTAAGAGGAGTTAAAATTATTTTAATTAAAGATTTCTTACATTTAAACTCTGTTATTTTCATTTTTTCTTTTGTACCAATCATTGATAAAAGTTAACAGGACTAGAGAAAATAGATGCACTAGTCCTATTCAACATAAATACACAATATTTACTAATAAGTTTGTACCTATCAAAAAGGAAAATATCCAATGAGTTATTTACATGATA
Organism: Lagenorhynchus albirostris; assembly: GCF_949774975.1. Classification (NCBI taxonomy): domain Eukaryota; kingdom Metazoa; phylum Chordata; class Mammalia; order Artiodactyla; family Delphinidae; genus Lagenorhynchus; species Lagenorhynchus albirostris. The sequence continues at coordinate 39,698,113 of NC_083112.1, read as the reverse complement.
TGTGAATACCGTGTATTTTCCTAAAGATGTTAAAAATATCATATAATAAAAAGATGGGAAAAAGTTGATTCAGAGTGCCCTTTCATGTTGCCAGAGTTCTATACTGAACTGTCCTTAGGTATTCTAAAATCTGTACATTGTACCAAACAGCAGGCCTCATGAGAATGTTTGTGAGCTTTAATTAGGAGCCAGTATATGACCACTTTCATCTAATGCATCCTTATAGCAGAAAACCTAAAATGAACGCACACTGTTATCTGCTCTGAAAACAACATACCATAATAATCAGAGGTCATCTTCCAGACAAGTCTATCAGCAGGATCGTTGGGGTCCAATGAAAATCCGACAGAGAAGCAGTCAATGCATGTAAACTGCAAGCTGCGACCTTCTTCAGTTAAATGTACTACAGTAGATTTGACCTTGCCTCTGGGTTCTCAAAAATTCATACTTTACATGAACTATTTTATGTTAACCACAGACTCAGTGATTCTCACTGTTTGGTTTTTGGGTCTTAATGATTGTCTGCAGCATATTTCCTTTAAAAGACATGATTATACAGCAGTAGAAATCATTTAGAATATACACAAAAATGGATACCTGGGAAGCAGTATTCTTTTCACAGTGATAGTTTCCCTTAACTTTCAAATTTCATGTGAATTTAAGCTCCCTCTTGCTCTACTGCTGTGTGATTTTAGACAAATTAATTTTATCATAGCATAAGTAATGGGTCACTGTGTAGAAATCAAAGTAAATAATTACTTATTTTGGTTTTGTTAAATATTACCCACATGACCTTGGAAAATCTCTTTGACCTACAATTTCTTAGTTTATAAAAAGAGGACAATAATATCTGTCATGTTTATCTCACAGAGATATGGTGAAATGTTTTTAATTGTCAAATGCTAACATGTGTAAGATGTTTTAAGTACAGGGTTTTTTTGTCTGTTTTTCAGTATGCATGTCATTGGTATTGGTAAAGATAGTCCTTGATTGAGTAATAAAGTGTGACATTTTTGGAACATAAAGTGTTTCAGATATTATCCAATGTGACCTAGATGAATATTTTCTACAAACATTGGGTTTGGATTCCTATCTTGACTGCAACGCTAAATACCAATATTATTACTAGTTACCCTATTACTAAGTATGTTAAAAATTAATTTCTTGAATAAATGTAAACGAATTAAGAAATTAGTGATTTATTTCTTCAGTACTTATGTATTTACCTATCTCTACACAAAATTGTGGATAGACACTTGAATTCAAATATCAGTAAAGCAATTTATAAATATCTATTTTACATGAAAGTTTGAGGTCTACCCATTGTTTATTTTTTTCAGAAATAAGGGTCTCAATTTTGATTCTAAATATTTTCTGTAAACCCTTGGGCAGGTTTTCATCTTATTGATCACATTATATGACTCTCTGATTTCCTGTCCCAAAAGAGTTTAGAATGTTGTATGTGCTTCCTCAAGTTTTCATGTGGCTATATCAGTCCAAATAACTTATAGTCACTAAAAAAATACTAAAGTCATCTTTTAAAAAGGGAGAATCATTGGTAAAATTTTGAGATAATTAGGAAATATAGAATGAGGATAGTGCTTTATACAGAAAGTTGAGTGATTCCTTAAAATGATAAATTATTTTATTTTCTGTCTTTCTGGTTAGCTTATGTAATAGTATATATCCATGAAACTGTCTGTTAATTGATGACTAATTAAAATTAGTCTGATCAAAAGATGCCATTGGGAATAAATAAATCTCAACAAGAAGTATGGGGAAAGAGTACAATTATCCTATGTTGCAGGATTTATGTGAATGTGGTTAAAATAGGATGTAAACAATATTTGTCAGAGATGACATTTCTGTTTGACACAGAACAAAAGAACCCACCAATCACCAAAAGAGGTCAGTTTTAGCCTAGGAACACCAGTCCTGATTGAATGTGTAATTCCATTTTAAATATACATAAAATGTAATGTTTAAGTGTGACAGTAAAATCATCTCATGTTTTGCAATGCTTTACAGTATTTCCAAATTTTCCCAGTTAGATGAGTAAATTTGTCTCTAGTTTTCATTAATTAAAGCAGTAACCACTAACCAAATCCTGTGGAAATATGATTTGATACATGATTGAGACCAACCGATACCTGGCAAAATATGTGTCATTTCCATATTTATATAAGTCTTAACATTATTATCCAGAAACTTTCACATAGAAAATTTTGTGTGTATGTATATTTATTCACACACTTGCACATATATGTACATGATTTTTCTAGAAACATCTGTTTGCTCCCATGAGTGTAATTATGAAACATGCCACATGTCACCCTCAGAGATTGAGTCCCAGCAGTATTGAAAATTAAGAGAACTGGAAGATATCCATATGTTTGCTGAAAGAGAGGAAGAGAGATTTGAGCAGTAATAAATAAGTTGTCTAATCCTATTCAGTTATGAGGACAGCTGGTTCAGACGCTAAGCTAATCTCTGAATTCGTTTTGGTGTGCTTAGATAAAATAGCTTGAAAACAGCAGAAATAGCTGCCAAACTGATATCACTTAAGTCCCTTTATAGCATATTTGATTCTCTACTACTTGCTCCTCTCCACAGGTATTGACACCAATGCCTGAAAAAAATCTTCCTAATTTCCTATTTTTTACCATTAGCCTAACACCATATATGTACATTTCTTCAGGTTTTAACTACTTATTTTGTTTGTGCTTTGAATTTCTATTTGTACTTTCCAGTTCTAAAAAGCATAAGGAATTCAGTTTTTCTTATTCATTACCTATTATGTTATTTTATATTGTAAGCTCTCAATAAACAATCATTACCCTGGGTAGAAAAGTTAGATAATTTCTAAAATTATTAAAAAGTATTATTCTTAATAAAAATAATTATTTTATTTAATTATTTTAACAATTATTCTTAATTATTCTTAGCTAAACTGAAAACAGCAAACAAACAAAAAATATATATATATATATATTTTTTGTGGTACACGGGCCTCTCACTGCTGTGGCCTCTCCCGTTGCGGAGCACAGTCTCCAGATGCGCAGGCTCAGCGGCCATGGCTCACGGGCCCAGCTGCTCCGCGGCATGTGGGATCTTCCCGGACCGGGGCATGAACCCACGTCCCCTGTATCGACAGGCGGACTTTCAACCACTGCACCACCAGGGAAGCCCAACAAAAAATATTTTTAAGTGAAATTCAAGTTTGTGTGATGAAAATGAAGTGAAAAGCAGATGAAATAAAAATACATATGAATATATGATATGTAAAAATTTTATGATATTCAGCAATACAATAGCAATTTACTTTATACATCTGTTTATGTGAGTGCTGAAAAAAACAGAATCTCATTAATTTTTTTTTCTTTACTTTATTGAAGAATAGTTGATTTACAGTGTTGGGATTAACATAAACACACTACTATATATAAAATAGATAACCAACAAAGACTTACTGTATAGTATAGGGAACTATACTCAATATTTTATAATAATCTATAAGGGAAAATAATCTGAAAAATAATATATATATATATATATACATAAATAACTGAATCACTTTGCTGTACACCTGAAACTAGCACAACACTGTGAATCAACTATACTTTATTAGAACCTAATATTTTTTGAATGAACAACCCAGTATATTAAACACACATAGATAGGCATATTATTGTGAAATATTTTTTATGAAAATATGAACACTTCAGTTATGTGTGTGTATCTACCCTTCAGGGCCTGAATAGAGAAAAAGGTAGAGAACTGTTGATTTCACTCTCTGCCTGACTGTGTGAGCTGGGACTTTGATCTTTTCCTGACCTAGGCACCCTGGGTTCTCAGGCTTTTAGACATGGAGTAGAATCTACACCAACAGCTCTCTGGCTTTCAGGCCTTCCAACTACAACACAAGCTTTCCTGGATCTCCAATTCACAGATTGCAGATTGTGGGACTTCTCAGCCTTCATAATCACATGAGGCAATTCCTTATGAGAAATCTCATAAAAGAGGGAGAAAGGGAGAGAAAGAAATGAGAGAGAGAGGGAGTGGGAGGATCCTTTTGGTTCCATTTCTCTGGAGAACCCTGATACAGTCTAAAAATTATCAAAGCATAGATATTGCTATAATAGGAATTTCTGCTTACCTTTAAATTATACTGAACGTTTCTATTTTTCATATTATCATATTCACCACATAAATATAAATAACACTTCTGCTGAAACAAAAAAATGAATGCACATATATAATACAGTTGTTTGTGTGGGAATGTAGAAGCAAAACATTTAAGATATTATAATGATTAACACGATTATTAAAGTTAAAATATTTAGTCCCTTATATATAAGAAAATCTATATTATATGGTAATAGGGATGAGCAACCTTCATGGAAAATTCATTATCCCCAGGATACTCTCAGTATCTCTGCAAACATGTTCATGCTTATGATTACTCTTATGCATATGATCCTTGTTTTATATTTAAGAATACTTAGGCTTATAGTTCACAGTAACTTTCCCCAAGTTAGTAGCTAGTAGATGAAATCTGAGCAGTCTTGTTCTAAAGTCTGAATTGTATACTACCATGAAGCTTCAATATATAACCATTAAATCCTTTGAAATATAATAGTATAAAATGTGAAAATTTCTAAATATTTTTGGAAATCTATACAATATAAAAGTCATAAAAATAATGAGTGGCAAGTTATTTATTAAATAACACTATTTTTTTAAACTTAAAAATAAAAAAATTCTCTGTCCAGACTTCTAAAGAATTTGATTCTGGATATAATTGTTGTTCTCTGTTACAAAAATATGTAAGTTTCAACAGCCTTTTCCTAGCTATGTTGACAAAAATGTTTGGTGGCAGAAGGCACTTGCTTTTCACATGATTTAGCTCCAAAAACTTCTAATATGATATGAAGCATAACAGCTTCCTCTTTATAAACTAACTGAGGTTGTTGATCTTTAACATAATGTTTAATTTAGCTATTACATTTATCATGTAAATTAATTTTTAACTGCTTTTGAAGAGAAACTTTAAAAATATTATCAATGAAAACAATCTCAAAGTGTTGTCTTTATCTATACTACCCTCAAAATAAAATACATTGCTAACATTCATGGTAAAATGTAATTCTTGTACGTAGAAAAAAAGTTTTCTTACCTTGATAAGATGATAAAAATGACTTGATAATTATTGGGGGCTATTATGTTAAAAGTGAATGGAAGTTATTATGTAGAAATTTTTTTTTCTTTTTTGTTTTTTGATGAGCAAAATAATACCTCAGTTACAGCATATAAATGATTTTAATTAAATTTAATTAAATATAACCTTCAACTAGCTTGTTTCCTTAACACACACACATTAGCTTAAAATTAAAATTATTTTGGATGGTACAAAAATATTTAAAAATTGTCCATAAATCTCAATAAAAATATCAAATTTACAAAACAATTTGTATAAAGGAAATATGCCTTGTAGCAAATATGTAACTCCATCCAATTTGGAAATTTTTCTCTGCATATTTTTTCTTAAAACACCTTGTGGCAATGGCTGTCATTTTGCATTTTGACTTTGTAGCATGAAGCACTCAAAAATTGTTTTCTTCATAGATCCTCTCTAGAAATGAGGATAGTTGTTAGTAATCTGAGCAGATTATTCAAGTCATAGGGCCTATTTTTTCAAAAGATTTTGTCAAGAATGAATACTTTTAAACAAAGATTAAAAACTTGTTTAAAATAACTCGGTGTTATAATAAAACAAATCTTTACACACTTTAGATAAATTTTTTGTCACTAACTTTTTTTTTTTTTTTTTTTTGCAGTACGTGGGCCTCTTACTGCTGTGCCCTCTCCCGTTGCAGAACACAGGCTCCGGACACGCAGGCTCAGAGGCCATGGCTCACGGGCCCAGCCGTTCCGTGGCATGTGGGATCCTCCCAGACCGGGGCACGAACCCGTGTCCCCTGCATCAACAGGCGGAGTCTCAAGCACTGTGCCACCAGGGAAGCCCCTGTCACAAAATTTTTTATCGTAGTTTGATTTAACCTCTTCCTTAATCCTTAGTGGTGTATTTATTGCAGTATTACAGTATAACCTCTCTTAATGTCAAAAATTTATGAGGATTGGTACAAGTCTCTGGAATTTCAGCTTATTTTCATTACTATATGTGGGCACTCTATCTTAGGAGACATTCCTAGGGGTGTCATTATTCATGGTATGTTACAGAGATTTTGCTTCAAAACATGGACCCTACAGAAAATGGTTTCAAATACTAGCTCTGACTCTAATTACACATGACTTATTTTTTTCTGAGTTTCATGAATCTTAAATGTAAAATGAAAATGATAGTTCTTACCTCACATCAAGATAATGTTTCTCCAGCACCTGACATAAAATTGCATTTAGTTTACCTTCACTTTCCTCCTCAAATCTTGTTCTAATTTATTTTTTTAATACATAATAGCTTTTTTCCTTAATATATAAATGAAATTTATTAAATTATACAATAGGATAAGCATCATATTGGCCCTTAGAGAGACAAGCAGCCTGTGTTTCTGGTTCATAAAATTCAGGGGACATCAGCCTGATACTATCAGAGAAAAGATAAAAAAAAGGAATACCTTCAGATTAATAAGGCTGTGTTTACTAAGGTGGTATATACCCCAACACTTTAGGTTAAGAAAGTGAAGACAACAAACAAAATATAGGTAGAAAACAACTGATGTTATAATAATTGTGGTAGTAGAAAAAATATGGCTAAGCCATTAAAAGTCTAGAAATAAATGAGTCAAATAGATTTAGTACTTTCACTAGGTAGACATTTCATATTGTTTAGTACTTGTCTCTGTGTAGTATATCTTGGTGATTTAGTAATATTGTCTGGCTCCTTATACAGTTAGCTCTCAATTGCTTATTGGTGGAAGTAAGGGGGTATTAGCACGAGAGCATAGTCACCAGTCATAAATCTTGGAGAAAATAAAAGGAAGGGAGCACTAGTATAATAAGATAATAAGGAGAACAAGTTCAGAATGGTGATATGAGGAACTTGGCACATATTTTCCTGACAAAGCAAGTTTAACTGATGAAAATTATTAAAAACAAACAAACCCACAACCATTTAAAGTTTTTAGGAATTGTTCTAAAGGCAGAGAGTAAATTAAGAAGTATTTATTCAAGAAAATGTAAATCTCACTAAGAATAGCAATAGTCTGTGATGTTTGAGCTATAGCCCACTCACTTCCCCCATCAGTTCATTGTAATGGAATCTGTAATCCTGGTAAGAACATTCAAGAGCTTGGTGCTCCCTCTTCTCCTACATACCAGACAAGAGATAATTTATCTCCACAGAAGGGGGAAGCTATCAAGTTTTCCCAATCCCACAGCTCTATTTTTTGGAAATTCTATTCCAGGCAAGATAATCTGAGCCATCTGGGACTCCTTTCTCCACCCAAACCACATTTATAGGGCAGAAACTGAGAATAATGGAGTCCCAATCATCCTTGTGTGCCTTACCCATAGTACATTGGTTCCACATAGGGAGAGTAAATCTGAGAAGACTGGAGGCTAATATTCTGGACCAGCAAAGAAATGGACAAATATCTGCACACCCAGATCCAGAGCAGCAGCAGAGACATTTTGACCAAAGGGAGAGGCAGGCTATAAGAACAGAGAGAGACTTTGGAAGTTCTTCTCAATAAAATTGACTTCATTTGAAAGAGTGAATGGGAATGTCAAAAACAATAGAGATTTTGGTGGTAGATATTTATGAATAGGCTGTCACTCTATGAGAGCTAACCATTAAACCATCTAGAAGTTTAACAGAGAGAACTAAAGGGAGGAGCCCTCCTGAATTTAGAATGAACCACAAAGACTGCAGTTTTAAAACTGGTTTAAAATTTCCCTTGTAAAGGACTAAATTGAAAGGGATCAAAATTTGGAGCAATTTATGCCTTCAGGTAACTGTCAAAACAATAGAGCATGCAGTCTGCAATTAATGAAGACAAACAGCTGGGTGTGATACAAATAGAGACAGACTGCTTAACAGAAATATTTGGGGAGACAGCCAAAGATAGCACAGCTACTCTAAGTGTTATCTCAGGGGACAGAGTGCAGAACAGGTTTACTGATTAGAAGGAGCAACATAAGAAACTGATCTTGTAAGAAGAAATAAGCTACATTAAATAGTATATCCAAGTAGTAAGTGACTGAGCAAACAAAGAGCAACAACAAGCCATAATGGGGAGTGGGGGGGAGTATTGATTTTGGTACAATATATTATCTAAAATGTCCAGTTTAAAAAACCACTTCTTTGCAAAAACCAGGGAAGTGTGATGTATACTCAGAAAAAAAAAAAAAGACAATAGAAATAGCCTTTGAAAGGGACCCAAAATCAGATTTAGTAAGCAAAGATTTCAAAGCAGCTATTGTAAACATTTACAAATATTTTCATTGAAGGAAACAATGCTTAAGAAGTAAAGGAAAATAAGAGAACATGAGTCAAGAGATCGAAATAATAAAAAGAAAAAAATCAAATGGAAATTCTGGAATTGAAAATACAATAACTAAAACTTTTTAAAAAAGTCATTAGTAGTGCCAAACAGTATGTTTAGATTGGCAGAAGAAAGAACAGCAAAATTGAAAATAGTTTAACAAAGCTTATGCAATCAGAAGACTAGAAAGAAGAAGGAATAAAGAAAAATAAACAGAACCTCAGAATAATGGGATACCATTAAGTGCACTAACATATGTATAAAAGAAGTATGCCAAAAAGAAGTGGGAGGAAAAGAAGCAAAAAAGAACATTTGAGGAGTAAGGCTGAACACTTCCCAAATGTGATGAAATTATTAATCTACAGATTTAAATGAAATCTAAGTGGATAAACATGAAAACATTCACCACCAGACATATCATAAAAAGAATGTTGGAAATCAAACACTGAAAAAGTAAGCCTTGAAATGAGCAAGAGAAAAATAACTTGTCATATACAAAGAAACCTCAATAAGATTGATAGCAGACTTCTCATCAATATCAATTGAGGTCACAAGACAGTAAGATGACATAGTCAAAATGCTGAAAGAAAAAAAAAGTCAAACAAGAATCTTATCAGCAGTTAAATTATCTTTCAATAATTAATGTGAGATAAAGACATTTCCAAACCAAAAAATGGGGAGAAGTGGTTGCTAGAAGGCTCACTTTACAACAAATACTGAATGAATTTCTTCAGGCTAAGAACAAGTGACACAGAGAGTAATTTGAATCCACATGAAAGAAATAAAGAGCACTGATAAAGGTAATCATGCAATTTTAAGACAGTATAAATGTATATTTTTTCTTTATTTGCTAAAGTGGCTGTGTAAAACAACATATATATATATATATATATATATACATTTAGCAATATATATGCATATAATCTATCCTACTGTCTTTTAAATATATATCTTTTAATATATATATTTAAAAAATACATACATATATATATATACTATTGGTCAAAATACATGCAGAAATTTAGTATAGTGTTCGATAATAGCCCAAAAGAAGTGAGTTGTAGAAAACCTGCACCAAATAAGGAAATAAAATCAGATGTTAACTTGAACTCTCAGTAACAAATTAAGAGAACAGGAAAGGGTAAATAAGAATGTTAATATAAACAAATAATATATTGGGTTGGCCAAATAGTTCATTCAGTGTTTTTCTGTAACATCTTACAGAAAAATCCAAACAAACTTTTTGGCCAACAATAAATATATAAATATAGACGTTTATTCTCTCCCTGGATTAAAAAAATAATGCAAGATCCAACTTTGTGCTTTCTAGAGGAGGCACACTTTAGATTCAAAGACACAAATATAATAAAATTTAAAAGGTTTTTAAAAAATATGTCATATAAACAGCATCCATAAGTATGGCTGTATTCATCAGGCAGAATAAAAAAAAAATCCTTTAAAGCAAGAAGTTCCTACAGCAAAGTGGGACATTTTATGATGATAAAATGTCAGTCAATCATGAAGCTATAAAGATTATATACATATATGCACCTAACAACAGAGTCACAAAATACATTAAGTAAATTCTAAGAGAAATAAAGGAATATTGATAATACAATAATGGTTATAGTCTTCAGTACCATACTTTCAATAATAGAGAGAAAACTAGGCAGAAGATTAATAAAAATAAAGGCATCTCAAACAAAACTATAAGCAAAATAGACTTAACAGACATCTATAAATAATTCTACCCACCCCCCCAAGCAGTGGAGTATATATTCTTCTCAAGTGCACGTTGAACAGAGGACAGTCTCCAGGATAGACCACACACTAGAGCACAAAACATTCCTTAATAAATTTGAAAGAAATAAAGTCATACTAAATATGTTATCTGACTACACTGCAATGAGATTAAAAATCAGTATAATAAGATATTTAGAGAATACACAATATATGAAAGCTAAAGAAAACACACTGCTAATCAGTAAGTTAAGGAAATCACAAGAAAAATTAGAATGTACTTTTAGATGAATGGAAATTAAAACACTATATACCAGAAATTATGTGATGTATATAAAGCAGTGATTATAATTAAATTTATGTATGTTAATAACTTTATTCAAAAACAAAAATATCTGAAATCAATAAGCTAACATTTCACCTAAAGATACTGATAGAAGAGCAAACTAAGTCTAAAGCAAGCAGAATAAATAATACAGCAGAAATTGGTAAAAGAGAGAATAGAAAATTAAATGAAAAAAAGTTAGTTCTATGGTAAGATCAACAAAAATTGACAAAGTTTTAGCTAAACTAAACAAGACTAAAAGAGGAGACTCAACTGATTAAATCAGGAATGAAAGAGAAAGCATCGTATTGACTGTATACATATGAAAGACATATTAAGAGAATAACGTGAGAAAATATATGACAACAAAACAGAATTTGACTGCAGAAACAGACAAAAGAAGATACAGAAAGTATGAGTATGTGTAAAACAAGTAAAGAGATTGAATTTGTCATTAAAAATTTCACACAAGGAAAAGACAAGGCTTAGATAGATTCACTTGTGAATTCTAACTCAAATTTAAAGAAGAATTATTATTAATTCTTTAGAAAGTTTTCCAAAAAGTAAAACAGGAGTGAACAAAAATAAATGTCTACACACAAACTTTTACACAAGCCTTCATAGCATCAGTAATCATAAAAGCCAAGAAGTAGAAACAACCGAAGTGTCCATCAACTGATCAATAGATACAAAAAATGCAGTATATGCATACAATGGAATATATTCAGCAATAAAAGAATGAAGTACTGATACATGATTCAGTATGAATGAAACTTGAAAACACGCTAAGTGACAGAGCCCACTATAAAAGGTCACATTTTTTATTCCATTTATATAAAATGTGCAGAATAGAGAAACCTGCTGAGAGAAAGTAGATTAGTGGCTCTCTGGGGCTTAGGGCTCAAGAGATATTGTGAAATGAGAAGTCACTGCTAATAGTCATGGGTTTCTTTTTGGGTTTATTGATAATGTTCTAAACTTAGATTGTGTTGATGGTTGCCTGACTGAATATAAAAAAATGAATTGTACATTTTAAGTGAGTGAATTGTACAGCTCCTGAAATATGTCTTAATGAGAGGAGTGTGGGGGCAGGGAGAGAGAGAGAGAATGAGAAAACAGCAGAGGACATTTAGAAAAAGTAGACCTTATAACAGATCTATCTATTGTTATTATTATTATTTTTGCGGTACGCCGGCCTCTCACTGTTGTGGCCTCTCCCGTTGCGGAGCACAGGCTCCGGACGCGCAGGCTCAGCGGCCATGGCTCACGGGCCCAGCCGCTCCGCGGCATGTGGAATCTTCCCGGACCGGGGCACGAACCCATGTCCCCTGCATCGGCAGGCAGACTCTCAACCACTGCGCCACCAGGGAAGCCCAGATCTATCTATTATTGTGTGATATTTTACTAAACCATTTTATTTCTCTAACGGTTTAAGTTTCCTCAAGCACTCATTAATTGAAAGAAAATTTATAACCTCTTTATAGAGAAGGATAATATAAGAATATCAACAGATGAGGGGTTAACTATAGCGGTTGACATTTGACAACCATTCTTTGAATATGAAATTAATTCCATAGCCAAACAAATTAATAAACTGGTGCTTGAATTTATGAATGTATGACCCACATGGTCCTCTCTCCTTTCCTACTCTCATGCTTTAAGGAAAAGATGTTTTTCTTTTTTCTTTCCTTTTTTTTTTCAGGGGAGGATAGTGTGGAAGCATGTGGTTTACAACTGAGGGCAATTCAAGGTGAGATGCAGGTGAAGGGGACACTAAGCAGCTAAATACCTTGAAGAAGCTGATTGCTGATAGATTTTAGAAATGAAATTAACACTAGAGAAAATTGTAGGTATTGACAAATTTCAGTCAGCATGAACTAATCATGCTATGGGGATTTTAGGTGGCCATCACTCCTCCAAATCAAAGAAAATTACTTCCTGGTGTTCTAACTACTGATTCCAAGTGCTGGTAATGACAAGAGAAAACTGATTCATTATCTTTCTCTCCAATCACTCATTAAGACTAAAAGTAAAAATCCATGTATTAATATTCATCCTTCTTACTTTACAAGGACATAAACTTAAGTTTAAGAATGTTCCAAGGTATGGGACTTCCCTGGTGGTCCAGTGGGTAAGACTCTGTGCTCCCAATTCAGGGGGCCTGGGTTCAATCCCTGGTCTGGGAACTAGATCCCACATGCATGCTGCAACTAAGAAGTCCACATACCACAACTAAACATGCCACAGTGAAGATCTCACGTGCCACAACTAAGACCTGGGACAGTCAAAATAAACAAATAAATTAAATAAATAAATTTTATATATATATATATATATATTTAAAAAAGAAAAGAATCTCCCAAGATACTATAATTGCTGACTACATTGCTGGCATATGTGTATAAGACATTAAAAAATTCACTCCTTCAGCAATTTTTGGTTATTTCCCTAAAGTGCTTCTTTCTTGTAATATTAGGCTTGTCTACTCAGGAAAAAAATAAATAAAGAACAGAATGTATCAGGCATGTAACCCACTGAATGACTAGTAAAAATGGAATTCTAATTACCCTGAAATAACCATTCTAATTTCTTCTTTAAATCTCAACAGATGTTACAACAACATCTTGTCCCCTCCCCAGGGATAAGATTGACATTTGCATCAAACCTCTTCCATTACCTATTTCTTTCAGTAATAGTTCAGCATGAACAACAGCAACAACAACTCTGTCACATTTCTCTCAGCATAGGTAACCAATTGGTAATTTACCTTCTGGTCACAATTGTAGTATTTAAAAATATTTTGATGTAAAATTCATTATTTTGTATAAAAGTCCTGTTTTTTTCTCCTAGAAAAATATCTCTGAAAATAGTTTTAATCTATTTAACCTTATTCACTAAAGTGTACTCTTTAGAAAATCCCATAATGTTAGGCTATTATACATACAGGATAAATTAAAAGAAAAAAGTAAAGATTCATCATGATACCTTGTAAGAAGATTAGCCTTCATCTTATGTTAAGAATGAGTAGCCATTAGTGTCTGGCCTTAAATTTAGGTCTTTAATCTAGAGTTTATTTTTGTGTGTGGTGTTAGGGAGTGTTCTAATTTCATTCTTTTACATGTAGCTGTCCAGTTTTCCCAGCACCACTTACTGAAGAGACTGTCTCTTCTCCATTGTATATTCTTGCCTCCTTTGTCATAGATTAAGTGACTGTAGGTATGTGGGTTTATCTCTGGGCTTTCTATCCTGTTCCTTTGATCTATATTTCTGTTTTTGTGCCACTACCATACTCTCTTGATTACTGTAGCTTTGTAGTATAGTCTGAAGTCAGGGAGCCTTATTCTTCCAGCTCCATTTTTATTTCTCAAGATTGTTCTGGCAATTCGGGACCTTTTGTGTTTCCATACAAATTATAAAATTTTTTGTTCTAAACCTGTGAAAAATGCCATGGATAATTTGATAGGGATTGCATTGAATCTGTAGATTGCCTTGGGTAGTAGAGTCATTTTCACAATATTGATACTTCCAATCCAAGAACATGTTATATCTCTCCATCGGTTTGTGTTGTCTTTGATTTCTTTCATCAGTATCCTCTAGTTTTCTGAGTACAGGTCTTTTGTCTCCTTAGGTAGGTAAACATAGGCAGAACACACTTTGACATAAATTACAGCAAGATCTTTTTTGACCCACCTCCTAGAGTAATGAAAATAGAAACAAAAATAAACAAATGGGACCTAATTAAACTTAAAAGCTTTTGCACAGCAAAGGAAACCATAAACAAAATGAAAGACAACCCTCAGAATGGGATAAAATATTTGCAAATGAAGAAACTGACAAGGGATTAATCTCCAAAATATACAAACAGCTCATGGAGCTCAATATCAAAAAAACAAACAACCCAATCAAAAAAATGGGCAGAAGCCTAAATAGACATAACAGACATAACATAGAAGACACAAAGATGGCCAACAAACACATGAAAAGCTGCTCGACATCACTAATCATTAGAGAAATGCAAATCAAAACTACAATGAGGTGTCACCTCACACTGGTCAGGATGGCCATTATCAAAAAAATCTACAAACAATAAATGCTGGAGAGGATGTGGAGAGAAGGGAACCCTCCTCCTCTATTGGTTGGAATGTAAATTGGTATAGCCACTGTGGAAAACATTATGGAGGTTCCACAAAAAACTAAAAAGAGAACTACCATATGACCCAGCAGTCACACTCCTGGGCATATACCTGGAGAAAACCATAATTCCAAAAGACACATGTACCCCAATGTTCATTGCAGCACTATTTACAATAGCCAGGACAAGGAAACAATTTAAATGTCCATCAACAGAGGAATAGATAAAGAAGATCAATACATATATACAATGGAATATTACTCAGCCATAAAAAGGAATGAAATAGTGCCATTTGAAGAGATGTGGATAGACCTAGAGACTATTATACAGAGTGAAGTAAGTCAGAAAGAGAAAAATAAATATCGTATAATATTGCTTATATGTCATATCCAGAAAAATGGTACAGATGAACTTATTTGCAAAGCAGAAATAGAGACACAGACACAGAGAACAGACCTATGGATATCGGGGGGGGGGAAGGGAGAGTGGGATGAATTAGGAGAATAGGATTGACATATATACACTCTGTATATAAAATAGATAACTAATGATAACCTACAGTACAGCACAGGGAATTCTACTCAGTGCTCTGTTGTGACTTAAATGGGAAGGAAATTCAAAAAAAGGGGAAATATGTATATGTATAGCTGATTCATTTTACTGTACAGCAGAAACTAACACAATATTGTAAAACAACTATACTCCAGTAAACATTAATTTTTATAAAATGAATGAGTAGTCATTAAATGTTTTAAAACACAAAAGGGATATGACCATTATGTGCTTTCAAGAAGTCACTCTTGGGCTTCCCTGGTGGCACAGTGGTTGAGAGTCCGCCTGCCAATGCAGGGGACACGGGTTCGTGCCCCAGTCCAGGAAGATCCCACATGCCATGGAGCGGCTGGGCCCATGAGCCATGGCCGCTGAGCCTGCGCGTCCGGAGCCTGTGCTTCTCAACGGGAGAGGCCACAACGGTGAGAGGCCCACATACCGCAAAAAAAAAAAAAAAATAGAAGTCACTCTTTCTACATTTTGAGAAATGGATTAATTATATCAGAAAATTGATTAAAGGTTATGTTAATAACTCAAATGGCAATGATTGGGCTTAGGTGAAGATGTGTAAGTGAAGAAAAATAATAAATGTATTAAAGGTGTAATTGAAAGAAGTTTTTATGGTTATGAGGGAATCAGAGAGGGAGGTTCAGAGAATAACACTAGGTGTCTGGATTATGCAATTCAAAAGATGATGGTTCATCCACTGAGATGATGATCTACCCTGAATTGTAGTTCCAGGGTGGAGATAGTGGAAGTGTGAATCATGAGATCACTTTTGGACAAGTTGAATGTGTCTTTGAGACATGTATCTGAGGATATGAAAGTAATTTGAACCTCAGAGAAAAGTTATATGGTAGATATAAAATTGGGAGTTAATAGCAGGTAGGTTATGACTAAAGTCTGGCAAAGATGTAACATGTACACTACAGAGTTAAGTGACTTGAGAAAGAACCCTCCTCACCTTGTGAAATGTTAAGTTTTAATGGAAACAGTAAGTGCTTCAGTATCATGCTGACTAATGAGGAAATGTTCATGATGGGGTGGGCAGCTAAAACAGAAGACCAGTAAGAAAATAAGCTCTTTTAATAAACTTAAAACATTTCAAAATAAATGTAAATTTACCTAAAATTTGTAAAGATATTAGTGTTCCCATATACCCCAAACCTGTTTCTCCTATAATTAACTACATTAGTATGGATTATTTGTCACTCTTAATAAACCAATATTGCTGTATTATTATTATTAACTAAAGTCCATACTTTATTCAGATTTCCTTAGGTTTTATCTAATGTCATTTTTAAGCACCAAGATCTCATCTAGGATACCACATTTGATTTAATTGTAACTTCTTAGAGTTCTTTCCACTGTGTATGTTTCTCAGACCTTCCTTGTATTTGATGACCTTGACAATTTTGAGAAGTATTAATCTGTTATATTTTTGAATATCTGTCAATGGGATTTTATGATGTTTTTTCTTGGATTAGGAGGAAGACCACAAGAGGTAAAAAGCTATTTTAATCAAATTATCCCAATGGTCCATACTATTAACATGACTTCTCCATGTTGATGTTAAATTTGATCAACTGACAGTGGTAGTATTTGTAGGGTTTCTCTGACATAAAGTTACTTTTTCTCCCTCTTAACATACTATACTATTGTCAAGTATGTCACTATACGAGCACACACTAAACAAGTGAGGAGTCATCCTTTACCTTCTGGAGGGTGGAGTATCTACATAAATTATTCAGAACACTTTTGCATGAAAATATAGTCATATGGATATTTATTTAAAATTCAACATTATTGATATGATTATATGATTTTGCTTCTGTAGTCTGTTGACATAATAGATTAAACTACATAATTGATTTTCACATATTCAGCCAGCCTTATATACTTGGTACACATCCCACTTGGTGTGTAATTTTTTATACAGTATTGGATTCAATTTGTTAGTAATTCGTTGAGGATTTTGGTATCTATATTCATGAAGTATATTAGTCTGTAATTTTCTTTTCTTGATTTATATGTGATTTTGATATTAGGGTAATGGTGGACTCAGAATAAGTGGGAAGTATTCCCTCTTTTTCTATCTTCTGGAAGATAGAGAATCATTATAAATTCACCCTTAATTTTTCAGTAGAATTCACTAGTGAACTCAGTTAGATCTGGTTCTTTATGATTTGAAATGTTATTTGTTATTGATTCAATTTCTTTAATAGATAGGGTCTATTCAAATTATTTCTTCCTTTGTGAATTTTGGCACATTGTGTCTTTCAAGGAATCGGTCCATTTCATCTCAGGAATCAAATTTGTGGACATAGAGTAGTTCATAATTTTTTTTATTATATTTTTATGTCCAGGAGGTCTGTAGTGATATCTCCTTTTTCATCTCTAATATTAGTAATTTGTGTCTTCCTTTTTTTCTTAGTTAGCTTGGCTAGAGGCTTATAGATTTTATTGGTCTTTTTAAAGAACCAAATTTTAGTTTGGTTGAATTTTCTCTATTGATTTTCCATGAAATTCAATATCATTGATTTATGTTCTACTTTTTACTACTTTTCTTCTCTCTGTTTAGTTTGGATTTAATTTTCTCTTTTCTTCTAGTTTCAAAGGTGGAATCTTAAATTATTGATTTTAGGCCTTTTATCCTTTCTAATATATGCTTTTCAATGCTATAGATTTCCCTCTAAGCACTGCTTTCACCAAATCCCACAAATTTTAATATTGTATTTTTTATTGTCACTTAGCTCAAAATGGTTTAAAATTTATCATGATATTTCTTTTTTAAATCATTATCATTTAGAAGTATGTTTTTAATCTCTAAGATTTGGGGGGCTTTCTTTTATTGACTTCTAGTTTAATTCTATTGTAATCTAAGATCAAACATTGTACAATTTCTATTCTTTAAATTTTATGTTTCATGACCCAGAATGTGATCTATCTTGGTAAATGTTTCATGTGAACCTGAGAAGAATGTGTAATTTTCTTTTATTGAATAAAGTAGTCTATAGATGTCAATTTTAACCAGTTAAATGATGGTGTTGCTGAGTTCAACTGTGTTCTTACTGATTTCTGCATGCTGGGTCTGACCATTTCTACTAAAGCGATGTGAAAGTCTCCATCTATGATAGCAGATTTATTAATTTCTCTTTGCAGTTCCATCAGTTTTTGCCTCATGTATTTTGATGTTCTCTTATTATATACATACACAATAAGGATTATAACTTCTAGAAGAATTGACCCATTTTTCTGTAATGTCCCTCTATATCCCTGATAACTTTCATAGTTCTGAAGTCTATTGTGTTTGAAATTAACATATCTAACCCCTCTTTTGTTTGATTAGAATTTGCATAGTATGTTTTTCTCCATCCCTTAACTTTATCCATGTGTGTCTTTATATTTAAAGTGATTTCTTGTTGACAATATATAGTTGAATCTTGTTTTTTGCTCCATTCTGACAATCTCTGTCTTTAATTAGGGCACTTAGATCACTGATATTTAAAATTATTTTTCATACAGTTGGGTTAATATCTACCACATGTATTACTGTTTTCTATTTGTTTCCCTTTTCTTTGTTCTTAATTTTGTCTTCCACGGTTTTTCTGCCTTTTATTATTTTAATTGAGATCTAATTCCATTTTGTCTCCTTTTCAGCCTATCAGTTATGCTTTTTTTTTTCTAGTGTTTATTCTGGAGTTTGCAGTATAGATTTACGTTTAATACAAATCCACTTTAAAATAACACTAAGTGCTTTATGGGTAGTGCAAGTGCCCTTTAATAACAAATATTTCTCACTTGTCCTTTGTAAGATTGTTGTCATTCACTTCAATTATGCATAATCAAACATAAATATTTATTTATGTATTTTAGATATAAATACATCATTTTGAACAAGGACTTATCTGATCAAGAGTAAAAAATAACAATTTTTATTTTATCTTCACTTATTAATTTTCATATGTTCTTCCCTTATTTAAGTAGATACTAATTTTTGATCTATATCATTCTCTTTTTTACTGAAGAACTACTTTTAACATTTATTACAAGGCAGATCTACTGATAACAAATTTGCTCAATTTTTGTTTGCCCAAGACTATTTAATTCAACTTCAGTTTTAAAGGATAATTTCACAGGGTACAGAATTCGAGGTTGGTGGATTTATTCTCTTGCAACACTTTATACTTCACTGCACTTTCATCTTGCTTGCATTGTGAAGAGAAGTTGGATGTAGTTCTTAACCTTACTTCTCTATAGGTAAGTTGTTCTTTTTCCTCTGGCTTCTTTCAAGATTTTTTCTTTGTCTCTGTTTTTCCATAGTTTAAATATGATATGCCTAGTTTTGTGTTCACTGAGCTTGGTGTTGTCTGAGCTTCCTGGACCTGTGGTTTGGTGTCTGACATTAATTTAGGGAAAATTCTCAGTCATTATTGCTTCAAATTTCTGTTTTCTTCTTTCTCTTTTTTCTCCATCTAGCATTCCCATTATGACTATGTGACTCCTTTTATAGTTGTACTACAGTTCTTAGACATTCTGGATTTTTTTTCAGTATTTTTTTGGTTTGCTTTTCAGGTTTGCAAGTTTCTATTTTCATATTCTCACTCTAAGATATTCTTTCCTCAGCCATATCCAGTCTACTGATGATATTATCAAAGACATTTCTGTTACAGTGCTTACTACAACATTACAGTAATAAAGACAATGTATTACTGGTGAAAGAATAGACAAATAAATAAATGGAACAGAATAGAGAGACCATAAACAGTCCCATACAAATATTGTAAACTGATCTTTGACAAAATATTTTAGGCAATATGATGGAACAAAGATAGTCTCTTCAACAAGTGGTGCTGGAACAAGTGGACATAGACAAGTATAAAAACAAAATCTAGACACAGACCTTACATCTTTCACAAAATTAAATCAAAATGGACCTAGCCCTAAATGTAAAATGCAAAATTATATAACTTTTAGAAGATAACATAAAACAAATTCTATATATATATATATATATATATATATATATATGTGTAGCTGATTCACTTTGTTATAAAGCAGAAACTAACACACCACTGTAAAACAATTATACTCCAATAAAGTTGTTTTTTTAAAAAAAAGTCTTGATTGTGGGGGGTGTTAGGTGAAGGCGAGGATTAGGCAGAGGTGGTAATTAGGTGGGAGTGGGGCCTATGCTTAGGACTCACACTGCTGGAAAATTCCCTGGGTGTTTGGGGATCAGGGCTTAGGCTCAGTGTGGCTGGAGGGACCCTGGAGTGCCTCTGGCCTCAAGGTGTGGATGATCAGGCCCGGGACCCCAGCTGCTTCTCGGGGCCTGAGTGGGTGAGGGGGAAACACTATCCATGCTTACCCCCTCAATCCTCTGATCCCAGTGGTCCCTCCCTATTACCTCCCCTCTAATTTGCCCCTCCCTCCTTCCTATATCCCTAGGGCCCATGCAGTTGGAGGGTGCTCTGGAAAGCTGGGGACAATGCCCAGGAGCCCAGCAGGCTCCCAGAGGCCTGCATGGGTGTGAGACATGCTAGCTGCCTTTCTCCCGATCCTCCAAACTCCCGAGGATCCCTCCAGACATTGGAACACCTCCCCTCCCCCAGCCACCCCTCGGGGTGCCTGTCTCATCTGGCCTCCACCTCTCCTCCCCTCTTGCTCCCCTGCCATGTCCTACCCACTTGCTCAGGGGTTCCTCCCATCCCCTTGGGTGTCGAGGTTCCCCACCAGTGCCTGGTAGGTGCCCTAGTTGTGGCGAGATGTGAAATCTGCATCTTCCCACTCTGCCATCTTGATTCTGCCCCTAATTATTTCCTTTGGTGTACTGAGTTTTTAAGTTTGCTCTACTCCCATTTGTCTATTTTTGGTTTGTTGACTGTGTCATTGATGTCACATCCAAGAATCATCATCAAATACAATGCCCTGAAGATTTTCTGCTATGTTTTTTCAAGGATTTTTTTCCATTTTACATCTTATATTTATGTCATTAAAATAGTTTGAGTTGATTTTTATATGTAGAGTAAGGTAAGGATCCAACTTTATTCTTTCATTTGTGGATATCCAGTTTTCCCAACATTATATTTTGAAAACTTTCCATTTACCATTGGGTAGTATTGGCAACTTTGTTGAAGATAATTTGACTGTATACACAAGAATTTTTTTCTGGGCTCTCTATTCTGTTCCATTCCTCTATATGCCTGCCTTTATGCTATCACATCATTGTGATTACAGCTGCTTTGTTTTATATTTTGAAATCAGGTATGTGAGTCTTCCAACTTTGTTGGAAGATTGTTTTAGCTATTTGAGTCCCTTGACTTTTTATATGAATTTTAGGATGGATTTTTCCATATTTGCAAAAAACGCTCTGGGGTTTACATAGAGATTGCATTGAATCTGTAAATTACTTTGGGCAGTATGGGCATTTTAACAATATTAATTCTTCCAACCCATTAATATGGAATGTTTTTTTTCATTTATTTATACCTTCCTTGATTTCTTTGAGCAATGTTTTCCATTTTCAGTGTACAAGTCTTTTGCCTCTTTTTTTTAAAAAAATATTTCATATTGGATTATAGTTTATTAGCAATGTTGTGTCAGTTTCAGGTGTACAGCAAAGTGATTCAGTATACATGTATCTGTTCTTTTTCAAATTTTTTTCCTGTTTAGGTTATTACAGAATATTGAGCAGAGTTCCCTGTTCTATACAGTAGATCCTTGTTGGTTATTTTAAACATAGTAGTGTGCATATGTTAATCCAACTCCCAATTTATTCCTCTCCCCCCACCACCACCACATTTGCCCTTTGATATCCATAAGTTTGTTTTTGAAGTCTGTGAGTCTGTTTCTGTTTTGTAAATAAGGACATTAAGGACATTTATATCATGTTTTTTAAGGTCCCACATATAAGCATTATCATATGATACTTGTCTTTCTTTGTCTGTCTTACTCCACTTAGTATAATAATCTCCAGGTCCATCCATGTTGCTGCAAATGGTAATATTTCATTGTTTATATGTACCACATGCTCTTTATCTATTCATCTGTCGATAGACATTTAGGTTGCCTTCATGTCTTGGCTATTGTAAACAGTGTTGCAGTGATCGTAGGGGGGCATGCATCCTTTCAAACAATGTTTTTCTCCAGATATATGTCCAGGAGTGGGATTGCTGGATCATATGGTAGCTCTATTTTTAGGTTTTTGAGGAACCTGCATACTGTTCTCCATAGTGGCTATACCAATTACATTCCCAACAGTGTAGGAAGGTGCCCTTTTCTCTACACCCTCTCCAGCATTTTTTTTTGGTAGACATTTTGATGGTGGCTATTATGACAAATATGAGGTGATATCTCATTGTAGTTTTGATTTGCATTTCTCTAATAATTAGCAATGTTGAGCATCTTTTCATGTGCCTCTTGGCCATCTGTATCTTCTTTGGAGAAACGTCTATTTAGGTCAATCCACTTTTTGATTGATTTGTTTTTTGATATTGAGCTGCTTAAGCTGTTCATAAATTTTAGAGATTAATCTCTTGTGGGTCACATTGTTTGCAAATATTTTCTCCCATTCTGTGGGTTGCCATTTTATTTTGTTATTTTGCCTCCTTGGTTAAGTTTATTCCTAAGTATTTTATTCTTGTCCATGATATTGTAAATGGGTTTTTAAAAAATTATTTTCCAGATTGGTCACTGTTAGTGTATAAAAACACAACTAGTTTGTATTAGTTGTTGATTTGTATCCTCAAACTGCCAAAATCACTTATTAGCTTTAACAGTTCGTGAGTGTTTGTGTGGGATCTGTAGGGTTTTGTAAGTACAAGATCATGTCATCTGCCAAGAGAGGTAATTTTACTTCTTTCTTTCTAGTTTGGATATATTTTTTTCTTGTCGAATATTTCTGGCTATGATTTCTAATACTATATTGATTAGAAATGGTACAAATGGGAATCCTTGTTTTCTTCCCAATCTTAGAAAAAAACATTTAGTCTTTCATCATTGGCTATGATGTTAGCTGAGGGTTTCTCATATATAAGCATTTATATACTGAATTTCCTTCTATTACCAGTTTTCTGAATTTTTTATCATAAAGTGTGCTGAATTTTGTCAAATGTTTTTTTCAGAATCAATTGAGATAGTTATGTGGTTTCTTACCCTAGATTCTGTTAATGTGATGTATTACATTAATTGATTTTCCTATACTGAGCCATGCTTGCATGGTATAAATCCAATCCAGGTAGAAATCTAATTTGATTATGATATATAATGATGTTAATGTGCTGTTAATTTGTTTTGCTAGTATTTTTTGAAAATTTTTACATTAATATTTATCAGGGATATTGGTCTGTAATTTTTTTTCCTGTTGTTTCTTTGTCTAGCTTTGATATTAGGGTAAAGCTGACCTCATAGAATGAGTTGGGGAGTGTTCTTTTTTCTTATTTTCTTTGAATGTTTTCTTCTTTAAATGTTTGGTAGAACTCTCCATTGAAATGATCAGTCTCTGAACTCTGAGTTGGGAGTTTTTTTTTAATTACTGTTTCAATCCCTTACTCTTCATAGGTGTGTTCATATTTTTTATTTCTTTAGAGTTCAGCTGGTAATTTCCTATTTTTCTATCTTGCTTGCATCACTCCTCCTTGAAGTGTTTCTTTTCTAATCCAATGTATTAAAGATAGATTTATGTGACCTAATCCAATAATATTTTTCCATGCTATCCATCCCAAAACTAATAAAGTTCCATTAATGTGAGAAATGTTATTCCAAACAATAGGAAATGAAAGAATATGGGTAATATTTTTGATAGAAACAATATCATGTGGTATAAAATAAATGCTACAATTTCAACCTTTGATTTTAGACTATAGTCATTACTTATAAAATATTTTTTGCTTTTATTAAATTTCTATTTTGTAATGCAAAAGGTATCTATTTGATCTGGATAATTAATAGATTCAGTGAGAGCAGGGGATGAAAATTTACAGAGGGTTGATAATATAAAATTTATAATGTGAGTGTATTTTTCTTTGAACTTATTGTGTCCTTGATTAGAAGACATATTATGATAGAAGTTGAGGAATATAATTTAATGCATATTATAAATTTAGGCTCTGGAATCAGATAATTTTAATTGAAAATACCCCTACTTCACTTCAGAACTGGGTGATATTGCACAAGTTATTTAACCTTTCTGAATCTCACATTCTCTTACATAAAATATCGTAAGAATAATACATATTTTACAGGATTGTTTTGAGGATTAAATAGTATTAACAGTAATAATAGTGGTAGTGGTAGTAGCAGTAGCAGCAGCAGTTAACATATGTTGACTGCTTATCATGCGTAAGACCCAGTGTTAATAGATTTACTTGTATTAACTGATAGCACACTTTCTGGAACATAATATTCATGTTCAGTAACTGTTTAACTCATTGCCATTATTACTGCCACAATTCATGAAAACACCAATTTGGATTTGATTACAAGATTACATGACAGGCCACTATAAAAAGCCTATGGTAAAGGATGTAATAGATAATTATAATTTTGGAGGACAAATACTGTCATTTGTAATGAAAAATTCTGTATATTTCTTACTTGGGAATCAGAATTTGTTTTAAGTAAAATTTGGGATGGACAAAATTTTTCTTTATCTATGTCTGTCCCCTCTAAATTTTTTAGTAGATACTTCCTTTCTATCATTGATATTCTTTATTTTCCCATTCTGAAGCTTCTTATGTCCACCTGAAATCACTCATTTTATGTTTCCATGAATCAATTTAAATTTTTTCACCCATACATAATCAAAATTTATCAGGACTTATTACATTATATGTCTCAACTCTTTGAAGTGTCTGTGGAAATAAATAGACTGACATGTTTTAAGTATCTATATGACTATATATCAGAGATTCTCATTAAGGACTCCTTAATAAAAACACACACACACACACATATCTATCTATCCATCTATCTATCTATCTATTATATACCTAGCTGGTAAATTTACATTTCTATCTACATAGCAAATGCATTATAAAATAAATCTTAAACTATATGTTTCTGGTGCTCTTGCTCTGACACAAAGTGGAAAATATGTTTTGGTCTAGTTGGGTTTTAGTGGCCCCTTGAATTCACCACATTTCTTTGTTCTATACTGCTGACAGTATTCCTGAGACCATCTTTATCCAAGAAAGTTGTGGGATCCAGATTATTAGCAAATATGCTCCTTGTTTTCCATCTCCTCAAACATGACTTGACTCCAGTCATCCTTACAGCATTTTGAAAATACTGACATCTGTATTTTTCCTCAAACTATATTTAACCAATTCATTCTGGGTGGGACCTACTTATTCTATTTGTAAATAAGAAAGTCCGAAATTTATTTTGAGCAACAAAACAGGGTTAAGAACACCGATTTAGGACTTAAATGTAGAGAATAAGTCTTGTTCTCATTTAGAGTTCCCTATACTAACATTGGAACTCAATAAATGCAGTGTCTTTGGGGCACCAAAGCATAAGCAAGAAAAGTGCTAAACTATGTCAGGGAGAAAATATCCATGATAATCAGTAAAAAAATGTCTTTACATCAGTACTTGTCAGATTTTAGGCCTTTCTCAGAAAGACTGGAGGCATATCAGTCGGCTACCTGAGCAGTGCTCAGGTAGGAAATGACAGTCTGCCAAGAACTTTCTCTCTTGGATTTTTATACCCACATGGAACCCAGGAAAGCAAGCCCCCTGGCCTCTAAAGCCAGGCAATCAAGGGACATCCCCTGGGTGGCAGCTGCCAAAAACAGGTCATTAAGTGTGAAAACCAGGGCACCAGGTAGTATAGAAGCTACTCTCTGGGAGGTACTGGTGCTCTGGAATGTGGCAGAGGGGAGTGCAAAGATGGCACTCACTAAAAAAAGGTAAAAAATAGAAAATGAAAAGAAAAAATGGAAAGGAAAGAAGAAAAAAGAAAAGAAGAAAAAAGGGAGAAAGAAAGATGATGCACGCCAGCTTTCACAGGGAAGAAAGAGCAAAGAAGAAAATGCCCACTGGCTGGAGCATAAAGACGGCACCCTTGAGAAAGGAAAAAACAAACAAACAAAATGACACCTGCTGTCTTTAGGAAAGCAGAGAGAGAGCAGGAAATGATACCCACCAGCCTCCATCTCAGCAGATCCCTCCCCCTCAGATCAATGTTTTAAAATTAGGAAATGATTCTCTTTCCCATAAAGTGTAAGCAATTTTCAAAGGGCTGCTTCTACTCCGAGCCCTGAGGCGGGTGTCTATATTGAGTTATTCAGTTCACCATAGCCCATTAGGTCTCCTGGGCAGGAGCCCGTTGGTTTTCAAAGCCAGATGTTTGGGAGGCTCATCTCTCAGTTGTTGGTTTTAAAAGTTGGTATGCCTTCACTCCTCAGGAAATATCTCCAGATTTTGAGCTGCCTCCTGACTGTGGGTCACCATGCTACAGTGGAATTAATAGTGAGATTTCCTGCCTACTTTGATGTGGTTTCCCATTTGTTTGCCCAGTGTGAAAGGGTTGCTTTGCCAGATTTCAGGGTTTTTTTTTCCAGAGGAAATTGTTCCACATATAGCTGTAGATTTGTGTGTCTACAGGAGAAGGTAAGTTCAAAATTTTCCTACCTCAACTTCTTCAACCAAAATGGCTTCTCACATTTTAATGTGCCTAGGAATAACTTGGGAATCTTGTAAAAATGCAGATTCTGATCCACTAAGTCTAAAATATGATTCTCATTTCTAACCAGTTCCCAGGGGAGCTGCTGCCAAACATATATCCTGAGAAATAATTTAAACTCAAGAAAATTGTTACAATGTCATTTTAAAAGTATTCAGCAAAAATAAAAGGGATCTCAAAATCTCTGTTTTAAATAATATAAAATTTATTCTCATGTAAATCAAACACTTAAGTCAGACAACTGAACATTCGTTAATGTAGTTTGTAATTTAAGATGACAAAAATGCGTTCTTACTGGAGATATGTGTGAAATCTATTAGGTAGGTATGGTGTATATCAAAATTTCTTTTAGGGCTTCCCTGGTGCCACAGTTGTTAAGAATCTGCCTGCCAATACAGGGGACATGGGTTCGAGCCCTGGTCTGTGATGCTCCCACATACCGCGAAGCAACTAAGCCCATGTGCCACAACTACTGAGCCTGCGCTCTAGAGCCCTTAAGCCACAACTACTGAAGTCTGTGCACCTAGAGCCCATGTTCTGCAACAAAAGGAGCCAGCACAATGAGAAACCCACGCACCTAAATGAAGAGTAGCCCCCGCTAACTGCAACTAGAGAAAGCCCATGTGCAGCAACAAAGACCCAACACAGCCAAAAATAAATAAATAAAATAAATTTATTAAAAAAAAATTCTTTTATTTTCTTGAGTTTAGGTGTCTACTGCATGGTATTTCATATAGTGCATTTTGCACTATGCTGAAATGATAACAATGGTGACTTGATCATTTGTTAGGGATATTTCCAAATATTTCCTGTAATTGTATCATCAAAAGAGATCTTCATTAGGATAATCAGGATTATCCTTATCTTTCATTAGGATAATTTCCAAAAATTTATTTTGAACTATTTCAAAGTAACATGATCAACATAGCTTGTATTACATAAATAAACACTTTAATTTATTTATATATCAGTTAAATTGAATTTGCTAAAATATTTGGGATTAACAAGGTGGTTATTTTTGTGATATTGTTATAACATATGCTTGAAATTAATTATTTTTTAAAAAGTCATTAATTTATTTAAAAGGTGCATGAGGAAGAAAATTAATGTCTTAGGTACTTGAGAAACTTTATGCCTAATATTTTTGTACTTCTCTATTATCCACATTATAAGCCCTTGACAAGCACAGTAAGATGATCTTTTAAAACACTCATTATATTTGATATTCTATTATCTTACAATCATTATAAGTTGTTAGAAACTTTTAATAATGCATGAATCCAGAAGGCAATTCCCCATAATAGATACAGATATTTAAATATTACTCTATCTATATTTTATTACTTTAGGAAGCATAGTGGCAACTGAGCCAGTAATTTTGTCAGAAATGAAAGGTTACTAAGCAGTTTCAAAATTATCCAAAATATTAAATATGATAGCAAAAAATATCAAATCAATTTCATTTTATAAAAAAAATTATTTCCCAGGAAAGAAAGAAGAGTTATTTGAAGCTTTCTTATGATCTTAAAAACTCAATTAAAAGGTAAGATAACCATCCAGATTTGATAAATTTCCAATATATGTATGATATTATCTCTATCAGAATGTTATAATTTAATGGTATTTGTATTAAAAACATTTATTTTTGGCAAAATATTATCTATTGTCTTCTCTGATTAGTATAAAGAATAAAATGTAATCAGACTCATTAAATTATAGCATATCTTATGTAAATAAAACCTCTACTATTTGAATTTGTTTTCAGTTGGAAGAGGAAGAACTTCAATTTTATTTTAGTCTGGTCATATAAAATCATTCCATTTTCGAGGCATTTGTAGGACCATTTTCCAAAAATAAGTAATATGAACTGTACAGAAGAAAAAAAAATGTTCTAGGATATGATTAAACAGCTTTTGTAAGAAATATTAAAATCAACATTGCTAGATCTGAGTAATGTAGTAAATTATTTTTAGTAAAGGTAATCCAAGAGTTTATTTACTATTTATAAAATGGTGATTTTTCATTACATGTTTAATAAAGAAGGGTTACATGGAATAGGAAATGTTGCCTGTGACAATTTTCATTGTTTATGAAACTGACAAAAGAGTAAGTAGATATATAAGTATGACTGGAATATTGTTAATAACTTTATCAAAAGCAGAAACAAAGTGAATTATCTCTAGATTAAGA
Organism: Lagenorhynchus albirostris; assembly: GCF_949774975.1. Classification (NCBI taxonomy): domain Eukaryota; kingdom Metazoa; phylum Chordata; class Mammalia; order Artiodactyla; family Delphinidae; genus Lagenorhynchus; species Lagenorhynchus albirostris. The sequence goes on along the minus strand of NC_083112.1, from coordinate 39,668,982 downwards.
ATTTCTATGATCATATAGAAGATGCTACAACTTCCTTGATAATCCACCCTTACATTTACTTTTCTAGTCAATAAGTAAACTGCACATATTAAATATGTTCTGGTACCTTTTCAGTTAGCTCTGGTAATAAATAATAACCTAATTCAAACTTCCATGAAATTACCAATGTCATCTTCAGATCAAATAAACACCAAGGCAGTTTACCAGATATCATACACCTGGAATTTATGAAAATAAGTATTTTTACATTTACAGCTCAAACTTGAAATTATTTTTAATAGGTTATATTTTTTATTATAATGGCAAGTTAATGGCTTGCCACATGCATCCTACAAAGCCTACCTCCTAAATGGACATTTTGTAGACATATATATATATATATATATATAGAATGTATCTTAGTGTTCAGTATAGTGGCACCAACATTCTTTAATACTAGAGCAATAAAGGTGATTTCTAGCAATTGTATGATAGGTGTTCTTAATATGTGTTATTCTAGCAAATAAATTATTTTAAAATATAATTTTGCTAATTAGGCCATTTTTGTAACTCTTTGCTGCAGTTTCTCAAAATATTTTAATCCATCATAAAGCGTTGTTACTCCTTCCAGCATTCTATTTTGTCTGACCATTTTGAATATATTTTTCTTTTTCAATTTTAAGTTTTCATGAGTTATGTTATATAGACTTCTTTTGGTTACTTTCTCACCTAACATCCCAGATGAAAAAATTGAAGCCTTGTTCAATGGGAACAAAAAGAAGTCTCACAAAAAGAAATATACATTTTTAACTGAAAATACAGATAGTAAAATCCATTTAATGCTGCTGTTGGGTAATAAGGATAATACTTGTATTACACACACTGTATGTTTATTGTAAGGCAGATAAATGATTCAGATCTGGGAATTGTAATTTTATATGTGACGTAACTGAATATGATGCTTGGTGAGGCAATTTATCTTTAGGTTTTATTTTATGTTTACATACAATTTAAAGTATTATAATCTAATGTCCATCTCGAGTACAAAATGTAATCATTGATCCTAGGTACTGATTAGTTTAATCTACAGACTTGAATTTGATTCTATACAGGCTACTGAAGAGTTCTGTCATGTTCACTTTCCCAAGAACTGGATTAAAATGCCTTAAAAATTTATCCTATGAAAAATATAGTATACAGCTTCATAAAACAATAAGCAGTCAATACAGCATTATTCATACTTCTATATTACTTTCCTTGTATTTCAATTTAATTAAATAATTAAACTGTCAAGAAAAATATTAAAAGAAAAAGTATGCAGTTCATTTAATTATTTACATCCCAAGCCATTACAAAGTTTGCCTAGTCTTAGAAAGATATATTGTGGAAGTCTTGGTTTAATGTAGGTTTTCAGAGCTGTTTCACTTTCTTATTAGAAAAAAGGGAACTAATACAACTTATAAATATTAATAAAGCTATACACTAAAAGTGGAGATAAGAAAAGTCAGTCAGTGTTTTTCTGCAATTCTTTAAACACATAGTTTAAATATATGAGAATAGAATTCCTGGCTCTTTTTCTTTTCTTTGCCTTACCCTGAGATTAAATTTGCAGATTTTCCACATTAGCACTACTAGAAAAATATGTGTAATGTTCAATAAAATTGTACTACATTTGTTTATTTTTGTTTTTATTTCCATTTCTCTAAGAGGTGGGTCAAAAAGGATCTTGCTGTGATTTATGTCATAGAGTGTTCTATCTATGTTTTCCTCTAAGAGTTTTATAGTGTCTGGCCTTACATTTAGGTCTTTAATCTATTTTGAGTTTATTTTTGTGTATGGTGTTAAGAAGTGTTCTAAATCCATTCTTTTACATGTAGCTGTTCTGAATACTACTCAGTCATAAAAATAAATGAAATTGAGTTATTTGTAGTGAGGTGGATGGACCTAGAGTCTGTCATACAGAGTGAAGTAAGTCAGAAATAGAAAAAACAAATACCGTATGCTAACACATATATATAGAATCTAAAAAAAAATAAAAATAAAAATGGTTCTGATGAACCTAGGGTCAGGACAGGAATAAAGACAGACATAGAGAATGGACTTGAGGACACAGGGAGGGAGAAGAGTAAGCGGGGATGAAGTGAGAGGGTAACATTGACATATTTACACTACCAAATGTAAAGTAGATAGCTAGTAGAAAGCAGTTGCATAACACAAGGAGATCAGCTCAGTGCTTTGTGACCACCTAGAGGGGTGAGATAGGGAGGGGGGGAAGGAGGCACAAGAGGGAGGGGATATGGGGATATATGGATACATACAGCTGATTCACTTTGTTATACAGCAGAAACTAACACAACATTGTAAAGCAATTATACTCCAATAAAGATATTAAAAAAAAAGCATATTAGGCATATAGTTGCTATAGATTAAAAATTATATATACTACATTAGTGACTGTGAACAGCATTCGATAAATTGTTTTAATATTAAGCATGTTTAGCAAATATACATTAAATTATATTAAAATTGAATTATTTACAGAGAACTAGTTTTCTAAATTTGAATAAGATACAGATTAAGACACCAATTTTGGCACACACCTTCATTATCCCTTTCCCTTGCCTCACAACTGGCTAATTTAAAAGCATGTAGGGAGACTGTGTGCATTGCTTTATTAAATGAAGGAAAGTGAGCAATAAAAAATCCAATAAGACTATAATTTGGGAAACAATACAAATGTATGTGCATATATCTAATATAGACATGCATATGTTAGAAATATATATCTCTATATATTAGTGACAACCTTGTGTAGTGTCACGATTTAAATATCCTCTTAATTAGCAATGGGATATTTTCTACCAAAAATTGTTAAACAAAACTCTAGCTATCTTCAATATTAGTAAATGTATTTACTGTATAAATTATTAGAATAATAAAAAATCAATAAGAACTGAAAGTGCTTGCTATATATCCAGCATGATGCTAAGTTATGCTTGGTACCTACAGTTTCTTATTTATTTAGTTTGAAATTATCCACCAAAATTAATATAATTGTTTGCAAGTGTATCTGTATGCAAAAAAAAAAAATCTGTTGGCATAATCTTCACAGAGTTTTGAGTTAAATAATGTAAGTGAAATGCTGTATTGTAGTATGGACATATAACTGGGCTTCAAAATAATTATTAACTGAATTATGTTTGTATTCTCCCTAACCACATTGCACCTCCTGCAAATAAAGTTTATTTTTACTGAATTATGCTTAGTTGATATTCTATCAGCAAATATTTAGAAAAGTAGTTTAAAAGTCCTCTCAAAGTTATACTGTATTGAGGAGGATTTTGTTATATTACACAGTTTTCTTATTTAGTGGTGTCTTATAGAACTTTTTCTTGTTCTTAGAAATAGTTGCATTTCTGAAAAGTGTATTTACTTTATTCTTAATGTACTGGTGAATTCAAAACTAAATATGTTTAAGCTTTTCTTTTGACTTCTAGAAAAAAAGTTAAATTTTTATCAAAATTATTCTGATTTCCTCATTTTTAATTTAATTATTTTCTTTTATTTCTTTTACCTAGAAGTTATTAAAGCATCATATCAGGATTCAAAAATTAGATCAAGATGATATGATTAACAACAGAAAGATTTTTTTTTAAATGTACTAGTGTTATTAAAGTTGAATATGTAGCCATGATGGCAAATGATTCTACAAAGTCATTTAGACTTCTAGAGCGGCCAGCTTCCAATGTTACACAACTCACGATAGGCGTATATTTAAAACCAGATAATTTCTTAGTCATAGTGCTACCATATTTGGTCCATAAACAATTAAAAATATTATCCTAAAATATTAAAAAAGGAGAGAATAGTCTACTCTGTATTCAACAGTATCCTTATTGAGAATATAGTGACAGATTTCTTAAGAATATAGTGACAGGTTCCTTAAGACTCATTTCTTGGAGAGTTTGTCACCATAACTTAATGACATATAATAAAAACGATTAAATTCATGGGTATTAATTACAAGAACAATATGATACACCACTTTGAAGGTCTGGGGAAACCTACAGATATATTTCATAGAAACCAGAGGAACACATGAATTTTTACGTCCTTCAGGCAATCCTTCACACATATCATTTCTCTGAACTAAACTTTTGATAAACATTGAATGGTTGTAAGCTTGAAATTATCCCCCCTGGGTAATGCCTGGAGTGTAACTCTGCTATTTGTGGGTTGAAATCTGTCTCATGTACCTGACCTGATCTTGGTTCTAGAAAGTTAAGCATCTTTCATGAAAACTAAGGAAGCTAGCAAAGGCTTAGGACAAAATAGCATGTATATTATCACTACAATATATCCATTCAGATTTGAATCAGAGAGTGTCTGAATATAAAAAAAGGATTTTCTTTAAAAAATAATCTTTACCCATGGACACATTAATAAAGTTGTTAAGGTTCCATATTATTTAACTATATGAAATATAAACAAAATTATTTTGGCATACTTTTGTTTCAGGCAGTAGTAATAAAAAAGTCCCAATTCTCTAACAAAGTCAAATCTCAATACAATATTAACATAACTAGTTTGGAAGAATAATGGATCAATGAGTATAGATATAGCTGTCAAGAAAAACAGAAAGAGGAAAGGACTGCAGTAGGAAATGGATGATCTATATACCAGTGGTAAAAGGGGTAGTTTTGGGATCCACACTGCTATGTTCAAATCCAAACTTATGTAGTCATGGGAAATTTACTTACTCTTATTAAGTCCTTCATCCAAATATCAAAATAATAATTAATTTGAAACTTACATAAGATAGTATCTGAAGCACATTTAACATGGTCTCTGGAATGTTTACAAACTTTTGGAGTTTAGAGTCAGGAGGTACTAAAAATGGGCATGAGAAAACATGTAATTATAAAACATCTTAAGTTAACATTTACTCTAAATCAGGTTAAAATAATGATCACTAAATAACTTGAATGGATATCCTGGGGGTGAGGGACAAATATTGATAGAAAGTTTCCCTAAAGAAAAACCTTCTAAAATTTGGAAAGCCTCTCAGCTTACCTCATAGGAAAAGCCTCTTTTATCACTCTAAATTAGAAGCCCGTCAAGTAATTGACATGCTTCAGGCATATACAGACTTCAGTCATCTTTCTCATTCTGCTAAAATGATGACTTCAGAAAAGATTAACTTATACAACAGAGAAGTCAAACTGAACCTTCATCCAATATAATAAAGGACCACCTAAGATTAATATGCATATAAAGAAAACTCATGAAATTAAAATAAATTTAAAAACACTGAAATAAATTATAAAATGAATCCCAGAGGACAAAAACATGAAATAATTCAGAGACTCAAGAGCAAATTGCTATCTATTTAATTGACAGGAGCCAACAGAGAAAAGAAAATGCTCTTGAGAATTTTTTTTTAAGTTTTAGAAATAACATTTCAATCATTGCGTTAGAGATTAAACTTGACAATATTTCACAGAACACAGAACAGAAATTCAAAGAGTTGGAAAATGTAAAATAAGATGAAAAATATAAGAACTATTCAGAATGTATAACAACCTATTAATATGAGTGCAATAAAGAAACAAAGAAACTGGAGGAGGAAAATTATCAACAATAATAAAAAATGTTTCCAAAGATGAAAAAGTTCCTGCATCTTAAGCATGAAAGGATTCTTTGAAAATAAAATAAGATAAATAAAGAGAGAATTAAAATTAGTCTTGAAAATTTAGGGTGAGAGTGAGTGGTTAGCAATACAAAATAAAAAATTCAAAATAAGTGAGAGACAGGCTTCAAATCTCTAGATAATAGATAAAAAAGAAGAAAAAAGCCATAAGTTAAAAGGTCTGAGGGAAAATATTTTTATATCTTTACAGGCCAAATTATCGACTAAAGGCAAGGAAAAATAAATACATTCTTATACACTTATGAAAACACAAATGAACATATATACGGATTTTTTGCATTACAAAATTAAAAAATAAGTGTATATATATATATATATATATAGTTAACATCTATACCTATATCAACATCTGTATCTATCTTTTCTGAAGAAATTAGTTGAGAACATATCACAATCAAATGAGAGTGAAAACCTATATGGAACTTAATTCAGAAAGTAGTTGATCTGGCTCAATGTTAAGTTAAAAGAAATTCAAGAAAAATTTCTACCTCTAAGTAGGAGGTCATAACAGATCAAAATTTGCATTAACAGCAACTAGAAAGAGGAGTACATTTTAAAAATATTATAATTTTAAAGCGTTATATTTCTGTGGAAATAGCAAGGAGAAAAAGAGTAATATTCTAGAGAAAGAATATTTACAAGTGAGCTTCTATCAGGTAGCTTCCCCTCTCTCCTGGGATCATTAGTCTGATCTAAGATGGGAGATCAAGATATGGGCAAGGAAGACTACAGCAAGTAGGAAAGAATCCAGGAAGGGGCACAGGATGAAGCTTCAAATCTCTAGATATTAATGTAAAGTTGGAAACTTTTTCCAACAGTCGTCAAAATGTTTATGTATTCCCCTTTCTCCAGTGTAGTTTTCTGAGTAAATGGAAGATAGTGTCTTTGTAGAAGAACTGGATATATTGGTTTGGCCAAAAAGTTCGTTTGGATTTTCCTTAAGTTGTTATGGAAAAACCCAAAGGAAATTTTTTGGCTAACCCAATATTATTATCATGTACATTTTCCATGGTGTTGCAGGGTTATTGCTACTGAGGATCCAAACTCTCCTTCAGTCATTGTGTCCTTTGAAGAAAACTGGCTCAGGTCCAGTGATTTGGTTTGACTGCCCCTCAGGCTGTCATTCATTCATTTGGCAAAGATTGTTTGATAATCTGTATTGCTTATCATATTGCAATAATCATTTTTTATCATGCTGCAATTTTAATGGCATCACTCATCACTGTATTTTCTCCCACCTTGCTTTTGACAGTTAAACTTTGATAGTTGGGCCTCTATTATTTCATGATTCTTTAACTCTTTTGATAGTACTGAGCCTAATGCTGTAATAGCATCTTCTGCCACCACTGGAATCACCTATATAGAGAGCAGTTACCACTGCATGTCTCAGTGATGCTTTTTCCCCTCTCACCTGTCCATTTCTTATCACTTTAGTGAATGGATTGACATCAAGGCCTTCCAGTAGACTGTAGTTATCTGGTGAGTTTCCCTACTTTACTAACCCAATTCCTGGAGCACTTTTAATCGCTACTACCACAAACTGACATGGTAATTCTAGTATTTCTACTTCACCTTATAAGGGGCTTTGCTTTCTCATGGTGTGTTAGCACTGACTCTTGCCAAGAAATTAATCCTATATCATGAGAAACGTCTCTCATAATCATAAAATATCACCCTTCTGTTTGGCATGGTTGATTGAGCATCTTCAGATCCAGCATCAGATATATTCCCTGGATTTCTGCTCTTACATATTGGTGAGATCCTGAGCTTCTTCCTGGATACGGTTACTTTTCCCTTTTACTAGAAGTAGAGGGGTTCTGGTTATGTCAAGTAATCTGACCTGAATAGTTATGTGACTTCACAGTAATTATTAGTTTGGTGGCCAGGGAAACAGGTGTCTTACCTTGAAGAAAACACATGTTTTCTTGCAAGCAGAGAGTTTTGCATCATTTTCAGGCTTAGGGATAGTGTAAAACTTCAGAGAGGGGAGTAGGCTTCTTCCATAGGTACCACATACACATGAATTCTGAGGATTTAATATATTCATGTGTACAAATCCAACTGCCCACATATACAAACTCAGAATCTCAGTCCTTCCTAATCAGCCCTCAGGGTTTGGTGTAGGGGACTTGCCAAAACTGAAAACTCAAACTTTCTTTATATCTCTGCTAATTATGTAAATCCTGGGCTTGAACATTGGTTTATTTTTATTTTTTCCTCCAGCTATAGGAAATTATAATATTTTTATGGTACCAAGAAAGCCTCCTCAAAGTCACTCTTAACCTTTAATTGGTGATTAATCACCCTTAACCTTTTATCTTTTTCCAGTGAATCAATTTTCTCAGGTAAATACCACTTAATTCCATAATCTTTATAATTAGAGCTTTTCACTGTAGTCCTTATATGCCAGATTCCTTACATTCATCAGTGAATTCTCATTAACTGCACCCATTCCAGTGCACCAGAGATGAATGGTTTAACAATTGGATTACCACCACAAGACAAGGATTATTATTTCTGCACCTACTATTAGTACTTGGTCTTTATTACCAGCTAACCAGTACATGATCTGACTCCAATTCCCATTTCACAGTTGCTTCCTTAGCCCACTCTTGCTTTTGACTCTTTTAGATTTTGTTCCTTAGGAAATAAACACAGAGAGATACAAGAAGTTTGTGGGGAAATGCTCTCATAGTCAACATATGTTCTCACATATGAATGTAGGAGGATTGGGCAGAGGAAGAAATTGAACTGCAGCAGAGTTGAAACAAAGGCCTCAGCTAATCCCACAGGTATTTTGTTAAGGCCCTTCAGATATACCCCAAATTGAGGTAAGAAGACCAAACCTTTATACCTTTATATCAAATAGGTATTAGATGTGGACTACCATCAGGCAGGATGCATGACTTTGGGTGAGGTGACTCTTTTCAGTAGAAGATGATTTCTGAAGAGAGATTCAGTTGAGAGTTATTAGCCAACTGGGAATATGAAAAGAGAATCTTTAGTCTTGAAAGGAGAATCTGGGTGGCCCACCATCACCTGATCTACATATATGTTTATACATACATATTTATAAATGTATATAAATGCCTAGAAACATGAAAGCCATAATGACAACAAGTGTTTACTTCTAGGGAGGAAATCAGAAACTGTGGCAACCAGGGATTAAGAATATATGTTTTTCCCTATCTGCTTAGTTAAATTTTCATAATAAGAATGTATTGGCATAGTCTCCTTATAGTAAAAAATATCCATGAACCAAAAAAAACTGTTTATTTTCAATTGGTAAAAATTTCAAAAGAAATGTTTTCTAAATATAGTGGGACTTGGATGCAAGTCAATAAAATAAGTGAATAAAACCAGGAAGATCTTACAGATATTGTTAAAATAAAGTATATCTTTATTTTTCAAATTGAATAAAGCATGCAATAACAAATAAGGAAAATCAAACAAAGAAAACACAACCCCAAGTTTTGTACAAGAAGTTGTTACTCAAATATGATACAAATGAATTTGAACAACTGATACTATTAAGAAAAATAATTACCTTCCTTTAAGAGATTTCTCCTTTAATTGACATAGGATTTTTTCCCCCGTTGGATTATAGAGGAATATATGCAGGTATATCTCATTTTATTTCATTTTGCTTTCCTGTGCTTCACAGGTATTGCTTTGTTCACAAATTGAAGGTTTGTGACAACTCTTCAACAATTATATGCACTAGGAAACCAAAACACTTGTGCAACTTGCTTTATTGCAATATTTTATTGCAATGGTCTGGAACTGAATCCACAATATCTCCAAGGTATGCCTGTGAATGATCTTTGCATCTTTATTGTCTTTAACAGAAACTGTATTCAACTAATGTACATGTTATATGTTGGCTTTTAATTAGATATCCACAATGCAGCAAAGGCAAAGTCTGAAGATTTAAAGGAGGTTAACAAGAAGATTAAAAACTCTTAGTATGATTACATATTACAATATTATTGCATTTACTATTGACATTAATTATTATGATACTATTTCATTATTCTTATTACTTTATTACAGTTTATTATATTAGTAGTATATTTTTTGTTTTGCCCATGCAAAAGTGAATGTAATATTAGTAACAAATTTTTAGTGGAAACAATTTGGTTTAACCTCATTGTACGGAGATAAGACATACTACAGAAACCTGACAGAGTTAGAAATATAGTTTTAAATATGTTATTCAAATTTAAAAGAATCATTCAGAGAAGAATTGTTAATTATTTAAAAAAAAACAGTAAAGGTTGAGGAAAATTAAAGTATTGAGCTGGATATTCATCTTACATGGAAGGTACACATTGGAGAATATGCAGGTTGATGAATCAAAAGATAGAGACTTAATCATGTTATTTAAAATGATAAGGGATCACAAGAAAGAATCCCTCCCCACCAAAAAAAAAAAAGTTAAAATTGTTTATGGGTAATGCGGCTGGAGGGAGAGAAAGTTAGGGTGAATAACTATTGATTCTTATTGAAAGTATCTATTTGATATTGCTTACACTGTGCATACACTGCTTCTAGTAAAATTAAAAATTGGCAAAAATGGAGGCTTATCCTACAAATAACCAGTTTTATTCTTATGGTAGTGGTAAAATTCAGGTTTCACTATCTCTGAATTTTTGTAAACATTGCAAGATTTTAGGGTGTGCATTGAATGTGCTCATTTTATTCCTGGTTTCATTTAAAATCCTCATCCATCCTTGATTTCCCTTAGTTCATTGTCTAATTTAGTTCTTTTTCCAAGTTATCACTCCATATTTTATGAATATCTGCAAGATGACTTAACCACTTTCTGGATTAAGGCATTGTAAACTAAATATTTTTAACTTTGTTTAGCCAGATTTCTCCTTTAATATCATACTGTGGACTGTGGTGTAGGTGCTCCATCTGACAATATAGTGGGTAATCCTCTCTCTCCTCTCTTTCTCTCCCCATTAATAATCATTAAAGTAAACAGGCAAGTTCACAATTTATTGAATAAATTGGGAAACATACACATTCTGAACATTCTAAATGTAGTAGAAATTGCTGTTATTATTCTCATTTAAAATTTACATAATATATTAAGAATATTGAACTGCCGTTTCAGATTTAAAAAACAAATAGATGATTTCTTTTGAGAAAATATTTAAGTTTTGTATATAGTTGAAAACCTGCCTTAAAACTGACACTTTATGGAGGAAGAGGTTCAAGAATTAGTCCTCTTCCATTAAATCACTACAGTCATCTCTGAAACTTAATTCTTTGTAAAAAAGAAAGTAATTAAACTTTGGTTTGCTTGTTCAAGTGAGATTAACACTTCGTACTTTTTGGTTTTTTTTAATTTTTGTTGGAATATAGTTGATTTATAACGTTGTGTTAGTTTCAGGTGCACAGAAAAGTGAACCAGTTATACATATACATGTATCTACCCTTTTTAAAAATTATTTTCCCATATAGGCCATTAAAGAGTATTAAATAGAGTTCCCTGTGCTATACAGCAGGTTCTTATTAGTTATCTATTTTATATATAGTAGTGTGTATATGTCAGTTCCAATCTCCCAATTTATCCCGCCCCCCACCATCACCTGGTAACCATGTTTGTTTTCTACATCTGTGACTCTACTTCTGTTTTGTAAATAAGTTCATTTCTACCCTTTTTTTAAGATTTTAAAAATGAAAATATCATATGATGTTTGTCTTTCTGTGTCTGATTTACTTCACTCAGTATGACAAAAACAGAAATATAGATCAATGGAAGAGGATAGAAAGCCCAGAGATAAACTTATGCACCTATGGTCACCTAATCTATGACAAAGGAAGCAAGAATATACAATGGAGAAAAGACAGTCTTTTCAATAAGGGGTGCTGGGAAAACTGGACAGCTACATGGAAAAGAATGAAATTAGAACACCCCCAACACCATACACAAAAATAAACTCAAAATGGATTAAAGACCTACATGTAAGGTAGATACTATAAAACTCTTAGAGGAAAACATAGGCAGAACACTCTTTGACATAAATAGCAGCAAGATCTTTTTAAATCCACCTCCTAGAATAATGAAAATAAAAACAAAAATAAATAAACAGCACCTAATTAAAAGCTTTTGCACAGCAAAGGAAACCATAAACAAAACAAAAAAGACAACTGTCAGAATGGGATAAAATATTTGCAAATGAAGCAACTGATGGATTAAATCTCCAAAATATACAAATGGTTCATACAGATCAATATCAAAAAAAACCCCCACAAATAACCCAATCAAAAAATGGGTGGAAGATCTAAATCGATATTTCTCCAAAGAAGACATACAGATAGCCAAAAAGCTCATGAAAATATGCTCAACATCACTAATTATTAGAGAAATGAAAATCAAAACTACAATGAGGTATCACCTCACACCAGTCAGAATGGCCATCATCAAAAAAATCAATAAACAATAAATACTGGAGAGGATATGGAGAAAAGGGAACCCTTCTACATTGTTGGTGGGAATATAAATTGGCAAAGACACTATGGGGAACAGTATGGAGGTTCCTTAAAAATCTAAAAATAGAACTACCATATGACCCAGCAATCCCACTCCTAGGCATATACCTGAAGAAAACCATAATTCAAAAATATACATGCGGCCTTCCCTGGTGGCACAGTGGTTGAGAGTCCGCCTGCCGATCCAGGGGACACAGGTTCATGCCCCAGTCTGGGAAGATCCCACATGCCACGGAGCGGCTAGGCCCATGAGCCAAGGCTGCTGAGCCTGTGCGTCTGGAGCCTGTGCTCCGCAACGGGAGAGGCCACAACAGTGAGAGGTCCGTGTACCACAAAAAAAAAAAAAGATACATGCACCCCAATGTTCACTGCAGCACTATTTACCATAGCTAGGACATGGAAGCAACCTGAATGTCCATCAACAGAGGAATGGATAAAGAAAATGTGGTACTTATATACAATGGAATACTATTCAGCCATAAAAAAGAACAGAAACACTCAGTACTTCTTATTCTACTTTTGTTACCATCTAAGCCATCCTGCATGGCTGAGTGAACATTGCCACAGAAAAGGATGGTAGTAAGAAATTAGTGGAGAGAGTATAATGACATAATTTCAACAAATTGCTTGAGATTGTATTTGTTCTGAAAAATCTTTTGATCATAAATTTATGGATTATTATTAAATTTTTCCTTTATAGATAAACACACATAATCTTTCCATCTCTTATGCAAGTTGTTTTGCCAGCATTTCCATACAAAGACTTTCATTAATGCACTGATGTACTAAAGTAAGTAGTCAATCTAAACCTCCTTTGTGCACAGAATTCTTATAAAGCCAGTATTGTTTCTGTAATATTGTTTTGCTAATCACATAAATCTATCTGTCTAAAGAAAGGCTGCTAAAACACTTCAAACAGTAGTTTCACTAAACCTGATTCTCCTCCACTAATTGTGCTTTAATGATAGTTTTCCATTTTGTGGATAACAATGTTTAAATATTCAGAGAACAGATTATTAAAATTTTTGCTGAATGACTCATACAGGAACACTAATTAGAACAGGAAAAACAGAGTTGCAACTTTCCAAAATAGTAACTGTGCCAGGTGAACTCAAGAAATGCTTCTGCTAACTGAAACTTTTATATAGAAACTGGCAAATAATACATGTAATAATGATTAATGGTTTTGCTCTGGATATTTAAAAATGAATCGCTTCCAACAAGTCAGGACTGCTGGTTCTTATTCTAATTTCTGTCATTCACAGTTTTACTGATTGACCTTTAGTAAGTATTCTATTTTTGTCTTAATTATTTTCTAAAAATATAATCTGGGGATTATAATTAAAAACAAATAATTAAATACATTTGATAAAGTGACAAAAAATATCCTCTAGTTAAGAGGTTCTGATTTAAATTTTGTTCATTTTCCATATTTATTGTTAATGAGATCTAATTGCATCAACCACTGTAAAAAAATATCTTGCCATCAAAGTACTTACACTAAATAGAAAACAACCTTAGATCATTTTTTTCTTTAGATATTTTCCTCTTTTAAGAGAATACCTAATTAAATTATGTCATGAGTTCCAAAGTTCTAAATTAAAGTCAGAATTTTTAATAACAGAGCATAAAGGCCTCTACTTGCTAAAGTATATAGTAGGAAAAATATTACTTTTTACAAATCTGAAACAGAAAATAATGACACAGATACACTTTTCTTATTATTTCAAATTAGTACTTCAAAATTAATACCTAAAAGGACTAAGGCCACTTTATAGTTTATCTTAAATTTTCTTTCATGACAGCAAATGACAATTTTTTTTCTGTCATGACACATAATACCATAACAAATCATTTAAATTCAAATTATATCATACCACTAATTTAAACTCATCATTTTTCTGTTAAGCAGCCCCCTCTCCACTCTCAGTTGCAACTTTTTGTACCTTTTCCAATGTGCAGTGCCACCATGCCTGGTAATTGTTTGTGCTCATGACATTTCCAAGCAAACACTTTCAAAGATCATTTCTCTCAACACAAACATCTTTAGAAGGATGGGAGGTTTACTTAAGATCAGACGGCCCCTTGTTCAATCTTTGCTAATGCTGCAGCATTTGGAAGTCTTCCTGAAAATAAATTGTCTGATGTTTTTCTGTAGTATGCAGAAAGTACTGTACCTGAAAGATTGTACCAGTCAACTCAACACATAAAATTCCTTTTCTGGCACCAAACTAAGTTCCAAGGAAATAAAATGATCTGCCCTCTCTACAGTGCTTTGCACATATAGATGCTCATTAACTATTTGGTGCTGGAAAAACTTTTATTCCCTATCCATATTGCAGTAGTAAAGCTTCTGCCACTGACTATTTTTTTCATCTAATTTTTCACTATAACTCTCAGGGCCATTAAAAATACCACCTGCTATGTCACAATGCATCTGTAGATTTACAATAAATTCAGCATTCTCACTTCATTTGTTAGCAGATGCTGAACTATTCTGGAATGAACTGATTCTTTGTGGTATCCTATAGGAATTAAATTTGTTGTGGGGTTTTGAAGGGTTGAAAGATCTAATTTTTTATTTACATAATTATTTGTTCTACATAGAGTTCAAAATCAAATGCTATACAAATAAATGTAAGGAAATTTTTTTAAAAATTAGGTAAATCAGCAACTCTGTATTGGAAAGAAACCCAGTTATAACTATTTATAGTCAATCTTAAATTTGCAGAAATTCAAATGACAAGAATTTTCTGAGTTTAATTTAAACTTTACTAACAGCTTATGTTTTCACATATTTATCTTAAGTGGAGAAAAATAAGGAGCAGTGAAAGGAAAGATGCATGTCTGAGTCACAGAAATGAAACAAAATGGCTTTTTAACATCAAAACAAATTGCCTTCTTGAAGCTTATGATCTTGTTTTCTTTTGTTTTTTTTAGTACTTCCTCTGACCATTTCTTTTTCATTTAGGATTGTAATAGAACTCAGGTTTGGCTGCTCACTGCTCAAAAGCCAATAGTTGAGGGGCAAGTGGTGGTAGACAGGAAAGCAGCTTTATTCAGAAAAGCTGGCAATCTGGGAAGAAGGTGGACTCATATCCTGAGACCAACTCCAAAGATTCTGCTCAGCCATGACAATTTTTAAAGGGAAAAAGGGAAAAAATCTCAGTTAATTATTAAGGTAAGAGGTCAGATTTTTTGTCACTTTCCCATTGCATGTAGACCTGCTGACTTCTGATCTTCCTTTGGATGCTATCTTGCCTGTGTGGTCTGCCTGCAAATTTGCTAAGGGGGAAGCTAGGTGTAGAGAGCCAGTCATTCTTTAACTACTTAATTCTTCATTCCTACTCCTTTTAATCCAGGAAAGGTATCAACAGATTAGGTAAGGCATTGTGCACATTCAGTAGAGCAGAAGTCAAAAATTAGGTTAAATGTTACATAGTAATTTCATTTATATAATTAAGGTTTGAGGGGAACAGAAACAGACAAACAGGAAAGGGGCAAAAGAGCGGCTTACAAATCCCCACTTGTCTCATTTCTATGGGATTAGGGGCAAAATCTGTCTTCTGTAACTTCTTCATACTGACATAGGGTGCCATATTTTCAGAGTGGAAGATGTTGACATGGGTATGTATCATCTCTTTGCTGAAAATTTTATTTGCCCACTTACATATAGGGGCAGAGCAAGCTACAAATATGTTGATGTCCACAAAGATATAGATTATTTTGAGCAATAATGTTAATCCCATTTGCTTGAGGCCAGTCCTTGAAATTGTGCTAACCATAGATTCAGTACTGCCCAAGATAGAACAGTTTATATCATGGTTACAGTCTGGTCATCACACAGTTAGCTTTTTCCTTCTAGTGTCAGTATCTGCCAAACAACTCAAGAATGTGTATCAGACACTTAGTCTGTGACTTTATTGTCCTAATCATTAACTGCTCGAGCCTGCTCTTTTGTGATTCAGGGAGGCCTGGGAGACTTCAGTTTTTCTATAAACAAGAGGCAGGGGACATAGAGGGGTCTTTATGTCCCCTCTATGGGGGGCTCTGCAGGGTTCTGCTCAGTTCCAGGATTACACTGCAACACTACAATTCTGGGATTTTGCATCCTCATAGGGAAAAATGTTACTTATCCAAACCAGCAGCTTAATGATTTTCTCATCGGCACAAGAGAGTGAGAACATCAAAAACTCATATAAATTTTACTAAACATACTTCCTTAGTGTGGACATACCCACTTAATTCCTTAGCATGGATGATGAACTCCTTTCCTTAGCAGCACATACCCACTCAGTTCCTTGGCATGGATATACCTACTCAATTCTTCAGCATGGACATTCACACTCAGCCTCTTAGACTGGATGTACAAACTCCATTTCTTAGTATGTTTATACCCACTCAGTGCCTTAGAATAGAAAAACATACTTCATTCCAAAGAGAATATGTGAAATTCCAGGAATGTAATTTGACATTAGGTCAGAATCTTTTCCAACCCTGTTAGTTAACTAAAATCAGTTTAACCTAACAATGGAAATCTTGAGAGTTTCTTCTGTAGGAAAATAAATTGTTCAGGTAAGGTGGGCCTGGACGGGAAGAAAAAGAGATTAAAAAATGAATAAGTTATAGAAGTTGAATAGGTGAAGAGTAGATGAAAAAAGAAAAGAAAAGAAAGCACCAAACAAACCTATCAGCTTTGTTATTTTGCCAATTAACCCCATTGTAATTCTACACAATTCTAGTCAAAGTATTTCTTGATGTATCCATATAACAAGGTTAGTGGCATTCCTATTATGTGTTGCTGTGTGCAACTTTAAATTAAAAAAAAATTAATTTATTACAGAAAATTTTAAATGTCTGCAAAGTAAAATAGTATAATGAACTCCCATGTGCCTATCATCCACCTTCAATAATTGTCACCTCTTGGCCTAATTTGTCTCATCTGTAACCAGACCCACTTATCACACTCTCTTACCTTATCCCAGATTATTTTGAATCAAATCAGACACCAGAATTATTTTATCTAAAATTATTTAAATCTATACCTTCAAAATACAAGAAATCATTTATATGTATATTCTAACAAGTATACCATTATCACATTTAAAAAGAAATTACCAAGAGTGGTCAAGATGTTGGAATAGGAGGACTTGGGGTTCACTTCTCCCCACATGTACACTAAGAATATATCTACAAGTGGAACAATTTACACAGAGCACTTGGTGAACACTAGCAGAGGACCTTTACACCTAAAGGACAAGAAAAGATCCCCACATAACCAGGTAGGACAAAGGAGAAAAAGGGAAGAAAAAGAAAAGAGAAAATGGGATGGGACCCACACACCTCCGGGGGAGCTGAAGGAGAGGAGAGGTTACCACATCCAGGAGGCCCCCTCACCAGAGGCAAGATATACTGAAATAGAGGGGGGCTTTGGGAGCTAGTGGAAGAAAGTGCAATGGCCAGTCTTTGGCAGGCAGGACACAGAGAGACTTTCACTGGCTGTCTGTGTCACAGCCCTGCATGTCCCAGCTTGAGATAGATGTCTGCCAGTGCTGGTGGGGTCTGGGTGCTGAAGCATGGGGTTAGGAGAGTGGACCCGGGAAGAGGACTGTTGTTGGCTGCCCAGAGATAGCCTGAAGGGATGGGAGTGAGGAGCTCTGCATCCAAGAATGCTTCTGAAGGAAGCATGGACTGCCTTGGAAGTGAGGCGCCATTGTTGAGTGGCATGAAATGGGCAGGGCTACCATCGCAGCCTCTCTCCCCACACTCCAGCCCCTGCCTCCATGGGCACTGGGAGGGACTCCCACCAGAGCAAGTGTGCATGCCCAGTCTATGACTGCTTCCTGCTGACCCCGGCATCTGCGGGCACTGGAGGGGGAAACCATCAGTGCAAGTATGTTTACTGCAGTCAGTCAACTTATGCCCCTCCTGCCTGAGCAAGTACGTGTGCACCAATCTGTTGCCACCTCTGGCCCATCCCACCTAAGCAAGCAAGCATGGCTCCCCTCAGTTGTGATCTTTGCTCCCTCTCATCTGGGTGGGGAGCAGAACCCTGAGGGTGGCCCACATGCAGAGGAGGGGCCAAAACCGAAGCTAAGCCCCAGGGGCTGTGCAACTAAGGAAGAGGAACTGAAACCTCTCTGTGCAACTGTACAAGGTATGGATTAAACCCCCAAGATTGGCCTGGTATATCCAACGCCTGCAGAACATCTGAATGGACAACAAGGACTCCCACAACTGAGACTGGTCGAGCTTTAGCAGCTGTGGACTTTGGGGACATGTACAAGTACGGGTTGGGCCAGGTCAGAATCTGAGCTGCCCCCACACTGCTATCAGCAGGTCCAGAGACCTACCTAGAGGTCTTGGTGGGCCTCCTGGGGAGGTGAGGGTATGTGGATGTTCACTGTGGGGGCAAGGACACTGATGGTAGAGGTTCTAGGAAATTTTTTGTTGTTGTTTTGTTTTGTTGTTGCTTTAGTTATATTTTTAATTTTTAACATTTTTTGATTATTATTTTTAATTACTAAATATATATATTTTTGTCTCTTTTAATATTTTTTGTTGTTGTCTTTTTTGTTTTTTGTGGGTTTTTGTTTTGTTTTGCTGTCATTTTGTTTGTGTCATTTTATTTTTTATTTTCTTTGCTTTTTTGTTGTTTTGATTTTTGTTTTTGTTAGTTTCCTTTTTATTGTTTGTTTCTTTTTTGTTTGTTTCTTTAATTGTTTTCTTCTTTTCTGGTTTCTTTGTGTTTTTCAAGTTTTTTGTTTGCTTGTGTTTTTATTGTATATCTTGGTTTTTCTTTGTTTGCTTTCTTCCCACCCCCCCCCCACCATTTTATTTGGCCACACCATGTGGCTTCTGGGGTCATGGTTCCCTGGCCAGGAGTAAAGTCTGGGAGTGCCGAGTCCTGGCCACTGGACCACCAGAGAATTTCTAGCCCCAGGGAATATTGATAAGCGTGAGCTCTCCCCAAGGTCGCCATCTCAGCACCAAGATCCAGCTCACTCCCAACAGCCTGCAAGCTCCAGTGCTTCTGGATGCCTCAGGCCAAACAACCAGCAAGACAGGAACACAAAACTACCCATCAGCAGACAGGCTGCCTAAAGTTGTACTAAGTTCACAGACACACCAAAACACACCTCTTGGCACTACCTGGCAAACCAGAGACACAAGAGCCAGCTCCACCCACCAGAGCGCAGGCACTAGTCCTTACCACCAGGAAGCCTATGCAAGCCCTTGAACAAACTTCACCTAACAGGGGACAGACACCAGAAGCAAGAGGAACTACTACACTGCAGCCTGTGGAAAGGAGACCACAAAAACAGTAAGTCAGACAAAATAAGACAACAGAAAAATATGTTGCAGACAAAGGAGCAAGGTAAAAACCTAAAAGACCAAATAAATGAAGAGGAGATAGGCAATCTACTTGAAAAAGAATTCAAGTAAAGATAGTAAACATGGCCCAAGATCTTGGAAACAGAATGGAGGCACAGATCAAGAAGATATAAGAAATGTTTAACAAGGACCTAGAAGAACAAATAAACACTTATGAACAATACAGTAAATGAAATGAAAAATACAGCAGAAAGAATCAATAGCAGAATAACATATAAGTGAGCTTAAATACAGACTGGTGGAAATCACTGCCATGGAACAAAATAAAGAATAAAAGAATGAAAAGAAAGAGGGCAGTCTCAGAGAAATCTGGGACGATATTAAATGCAACAATATTCAAATTATAGGGGTCCCAGAAGAAGAAGAGAAAGAGAAAGGGTCTGAGAAAATATTTAAAGAAATTATAGTCAATAACTTCCCTAACATGGGAAAGGAAATAGTCACTGAAGTCCAGGCAGTGCAGAGAGTTCCATACAGGATAAACCCAAGGAGAAACATGCCAAAACAAATATAATCAAACTAACAAAAAATAATACAAACAAAAAATATTAAAAGCCACAAGGAAAAGCAACAAATAACGTACAAGGGAATCCCCATAGGGTTATCAGCTGATTTTTTAGCAGAAATTCTGCAGGATAGAAGGGAGTAACATGATATCTTGAAAGTGATGAAAGGGAAAAACCTACAACCAAGAATACTATACCCAGCAAGCTCTCATTCAGATTCAATGGAGAAATAAAAAGCTTACAGACAAGCAAAAGCTAAGAGAATTCAGCACCACAAAACCAACTCTACAACAAATGCTAAAACGGAAAGCACAAGAGAAGAAAAGGACCTTCAAAAACAAACCAAAAACAATTAAGAAAATGGTAATAGGAACATACGTATCAATAATTTCCCTAAATGTGAATGGATTAAATCCTCCACCCAAAGGACACTGGCTCACTGAATGGATACAAAAACAAGACCCATATATATGTTGTCTACAAGAGACCCACTTCACACCTAGGGACACATACAGACTGAAAGTGAGGGGATAGAAAAAGATATTCCACGCAAATGGAAATCAAATGAAAGCTGGAGTAGCAATACTCATATCAGATATAATAGACATTAAAATAAAGACTGTTACAAGAGATAAGGAAGGACATTACATAATGATCAAGGAATCAATCCAAGAAGAAGTTATAAAAATTATAAATATTTATGCACCCAAATAGGAGCACTTCAATACATAAGGCAAATGTTAACAGCTATAAAAGAGGAAATCGACAGTAACACAGTAATAGTAGGGGACTTTAACACTTTACTTACACCAGTGGATAGATCATCCAGACAGATAATTAATAAGGGAAAACAAGTTTTAAATGACACAAGAGAGCAAAAAGATTTAATTGATATTTGTAGGACATTCCATCTGAAAACAGCAGATTACACTTTCTTCTCAAGTGCACACAGAACGTTCTCCAGGATAGATCACATCTTGGGTCACAAATCAAGCCTCAGTAAATTTAAGAAAATTGAAATCATATCAAGCATCTGTTCCACCCACAATGCTATGAGATAAGAATTAAATTACAGGGAAAAAAATGTAAAAAACACAAAAACATGGAGGCTAAACAGTACATTACTAAATAACCAAGAGATCACTGAAAAATCTCAAAGAGGAAATTAAAAAATACATAGAGACAAATGGCAGTGAAAACACAACAACCCAAAATCTATGGGATGCAGCAATAGCAGTTTTAAGAGGGAAGTTTATAGCAATACAATCCTACCTCAAGAAGCAAGAAAAATCTCAATTAACAATCTAACCTTACACCTAAAGGAACTAGAGAAATAAGAACAAACAAAACCCAAAGTTAATACAAGGAAAGAAATCATAAAGATCAGAGCAGAAATAAATGAAACAGAAACAAAGAAAACAATAACAAAGATCAATAAAACTAAAACCTAGTTCTTTGAGAAGATAAACAAAATTGATAAACATTTAGCCAAACTCACCAAGGAAAAGAGAGAGAGAACTCAAATCAATAAAATTAGAATTGAAAAAGAAGTTACAATGGACACCACAGAAATACAAATCATCATAAGAGACTATTACAAGCAACTCTATGGCAATAAAACAGACAACCTGGAAGAAATGGACAAATTCTTAGAAAGGTATAACTTTCCAAGACTGAACCAGGAAGAAATAGAAAATATGAACAGACCAATTACAAGTAATGAAATTGAAACTGTGATTAAAAATCTTCCAACAAACAAAAGTCCAGGACTAGGTGGCTTCACAGGTGAATTCTATTAAACAATTAGAGAAGAGCTAACACCTATTCTTCTCAAACTCTTCGAAAAATTGCAGAGGAAGGAACACTTCCAAACACATTCTACAAGGCCACCATCACCCTGATACCAAAACCAGACAAAGATACTACAAAAAAAAAAATTATAGACCAATAACACTGATGAATATAGATGCAAAAATCCTCAACAAAATACCAGCAAATAGAATCCAACAATACATTAAAAGGATCATACACCATGATCATGTGGGATTTATGCCAGAGATGCAAGGATTCTTCAATATAAGCAAATCAATCAATATGATACATCATATTAACAAACTGAAGAATAAAATCCATATAATTACCACAATAGATGCTGGAAAAGCTGTTGACAAATTTCAACACTGATTTATCATAAAAACTCTCCAAAAAGTGGGCTTAGAGGGAACCTACCTCAACATAATAACGGTCATGTATGACAGACTTACAGCTTACATCATACTCAATGGTGAAAAGCTGAAAGCATTTCCTCTAAGATGAGGAACAAGACACAGATGTCCACTCTTGCTCCTTTATTCACATAGCTTTGGAAGTCCTAACCATGGTTATCAGAGAAGAAAAAGAAATAAAAATAATCCAGATTGGAAAAGAAGAAGTAAAACTGTCAGTGTTGGCTAATAACATGATACTACACATAGAAAATACTAAACATGCTACCAGAAAAATACTAGCACTCATAAATGAATTTAGTAAAGTTGCAGGAAAAAAAATACATACACAGAAATCTCTTGCTTTCCTGTACATTAACAACAAAAGATCAGAAAAAAGATTAAGGAAACAATCACATTCACCACTGCATCAGAAAGAATAAAATACATAGGAATAAACTGACATCAGGAGGGAAAAAACCTGTACTCAGAAAACTATAAGATACTGATGAAAGAAATCAAAGATGACACAAACAGATGGAGAGATAAACCCCATTCTTGGATTGGAAGAATCAATATTGTGAAAATGACTATACTACCCAAAACAATCAATGCAATCCCTGTCGAACTACCAATGGCATTTTTCACAGAATTAGAATAAAAAGACTTACAATTTGTATGGAAACACAAAAGACTCCAAATAGCCAAAGCAATCCTAAGAATGAAAAAAGAAGCTGGAGGAATCAGGCTCCCTGACCGGGCTATACTATAAAGCTACAGTCATCAAAACAATATGGTATTGACACAAAAAAAGAAATATAGATCAATGGAACAGGATAGAAAGTCCAGAGATAAACCCACGCACTTATGGTCACCTAATCTATGACAAAGGAGGCAAGAATATACAATGGAGAAAAGACAGTCTCTTCAATAAGTGGTGCTGGGACAATTGGACAGCTACATGTAAAAGAATGAAATTAGAACACTTCCTAAAAGCATACACAAAAATAAACTCAAAATGGATTAAAGACCTAAATGTAAGGCTAGATACTCTTCAAGGAAAACATAGGGAGAACACTCTCTGACATAAATCACAGCAAGATCTTTTTCAATTCTCCTCTTAGAATAATGAAAATAAAAACAAAAATAAACAGATGGGACCTAATTAAACTTAAAAGCTTTTGCACAGGAAAGGAAACCATAAACAAAACAAAAAAAGAACCCTCAGAATCGTAGAAAATATTTGCAAACAAAGCAACTGACAAGGGATTAATCTCCAAAATATACAAATAGCTCCTACAGCTCAATAGGAAAAAAACAAATACCTGAATCAAAAATGGGCAGAAGATCTAAATAGAGATTTCTCCAAGAAGACATAGAGATAGCTAAAAAGCACATGAAAAGATGCTCAACATCACTAATTATTAGAGAAATGTAAATCAAAACTACAATGTGGTATCACCTCACATCTGTCATAATGGCCATCACCAAAATATCTACAAACAATAAATGTTGGAGAAGGTGTGGAAAAAAGGAACCCTCCTAAACTGTTGGTGGGAAATCGAACTGATAGAGCCACTATGGAGAACAGTATGGAGATTCCTTAAAAAACAGAATATAGGGCTTCCCTAGTGGTGCAGTGGTTGAGAGTCCACCTGCCAATGCAGGGAACACGGGTTCGTGCCCCAGTCCGGGAGGATCCCACATGCTGCGGACCGGCTGGGCCTGTGAGCCATGGCCACTGAGCCTGTGCTCCACAACAGGAGAGGCCACAACAGTGAGAGGCCCGTGTACTGCAAAAAAAAAAAAAACAAAAACAAAACTGAATATAGAGCTACTATATGATCCAGCAATCCCACTCCTGGGTGAATATCTGGAGAAAACCATAATTCAAAAATATACTTGAACCCCAATGTTCATTGTAGCAATATTCACAACAGTGAGGACATGGAAGCTACCTAAATGTCCATCAACAGAGGAATGAATAAAAAAGATATGGTACATAGATACAAAGGAATATTGCTCAATCATAAAAAGGAACAAAATAATGCCATTTTCAGCAACATGGATAGACCTAGAGATTTTCATACTGAGTCATACCGAGTGAAGTATGTCAGACAAGGAAAGACACATATCAAATGATATAACTTATATGTGGAATCTAAAATATGGTTACAAATGAACTTATCTACAAAACTGAAATAGTTCTACAGATGTAGAAAATAAACTTATGGTTACTGGGGGTGCAAGGGGGGAGGGATAAATTGGAAGACTGGGATTGACAAATACACACTACTATACATAAAATAGATAACTAATAAGGGCCTATTGTATAGCTCAGGGAACTCAATACTCCCTAATGGTCTATATAGGAAAATAATCTATAAAAGAGTGGATATATGTATTTGTATAACATTCACTTTGCTGTACATCTGAAACTAACATAATAAATCAATTATACCCCAATAAAAATTTTTTTAATGAAAAAATAAAAAGAAATTACCAATTTTTTCCTGTTCATCTTATGTTTTTTACAATTTCCTTATTTGGATTTGTATCAAAATAAAGTCCTTACATTTAGATTAGTTGATATGTCTCATAACTGTATTTTAATATGTAGGTTACTATTCCATCTTTATTTTTTCTTTCTTGCAATTAACTTTTTTGAAAAAAATGTGATATTTGTCCTGTAGTATTCTCTGAAGTCTGGATTTTGCTGAATTTTTCCTCATAGCATTTTTAAACACATTTTTTGTCCTATGCATTTCCTGAAATTGTTAATTAGGTAGGCAGTAGGGGTTGGCAAATTATAGACTATGACCAAATACAGCCTGCAGCTTATTTTTATTAAAAAAAAATATTGGAAAATAGCCACAACCATTCATTTATGTATTGTGTATGGTTTTTGTCACTTAAAAAGTCAGAGTTGAGTAGTCATAACAGAGACCTCATGGTGAATAAAACCTAAAGTATTTACTTTCTGACTCTACAGAAAATATTTTCTGTCCCCTTATTTTGAAGACTGAGGTTTTTTCAAATTGTTTTTGTTTTGTACACTTCATATTTGGATTGTATACCTTTTAGGAAGTAAATAATACCCAATTGACTCCCTTTTTGTTGTGTTAAAAATCATTAATGAGAATTTCCTGGATCTATTAAATTTTTGAAAATGCCTAAGTATATACAAGCTGATTCTTTCAGTGCCATGACTTAAAACTATTTCTTTGAGATCTGATTATTATAAGGGACCTGCAAATATTGCATTAATATAACTCTTTGCATTATTTTATAGGGTGAAAGTTTACAAAAGTTTTGAAAATATGGACTGATGAAAAAAATGTCAGATTGAATTGGGATTGAATCATGGCTTCAGAAATGAAAGTTCTTAATATGGTTGTGAATAAATTTTCTAATATGTAAAACAGAAAATATAATTTGTATATATATGTACATATATAATAGGTGTATATATTATATATATATTATGAAATGTTATGTCAAAGGACTGAAATTCCAGTACTCCATCCAAATCATGACTAGTATAAAATATTTTACCACCATGATATGCATACTCTAAAATTAACATCAGAAACTCAGTTTTCCAGTTTCTTCTATTAGCCTAAATCAATCATATTATTTTTTCATTTCTCATTCCTCAGTCTTCTAACATATAAAAATACATTTTAGAATCTTAAACATGTTTTTCATTATAAATTTTGTATAAATTCATTAAAAATTAGAAAAGATAAAACCTTCTTAATGCCAAGATACAAACTAAATACAATTAATTTTTACATTTTCTTTCAACTTATTTTCTTATTTTCTCTAGAATTAATTATAATGTATATAATTATTTGATCTTGCATATGCTTATACCATGCTTATCCTTCCATGTTTCCTGTCATTTTAATTATTAAATGTTAATAGTTATTATTAAAATATTTCATTTAGTATTTGGGAACAATTCAATTTACTATTATTCTATGTTGAATACATTTCCCATGTTTTTTGGTTAAAACACCTTGCATTAAACATAGTAACCTCCTAATTTTTTTCTTCTTTTGGATCAAAGCTCTTGTATTTAACTCCAACTCCAATATGTGGAACATTAGTGCATCTCTTTCTTTTGACTGATTTTGTTTTTTTAATTTTATGTCACATTGCATCTTTACATGGCTTGCAATGCTTTACTCTTGCATGTAGAGAACAATAGAGGTGAAGCAGGTTGTGTATGTGTGTGTGTGTGTGTGTGCGCACGCGTGTGTGTGTGTTTACATTTGTATTCTCCCCCTTCCACCTGAGGGAACATTCTTCCTTCTGTAAGAGACTAGAGTTAGAGGTTGATCAGTCTGACACAGTCAGAAGTGAGCTGTTTAGGAATTTCATTGTAGTTCTAGCCCTTCTAGGACATTCTTGAAATTTAAACACTAGGCATCAAAGGAGATCATTTTTTTTGTCTACATACCCCCCATCTTATGCCTCCATAATCACCCTGAGACAAAAATAAAAATATACTACTACTGGTAGTAATAACAGAAAACACTTAATAAACTTACTATTTTCCAAGCACTATTTTAAAAACTGTATATATATTAACTTATTAAATCCTTACAAAAAATTGATAAGATCTATTATTATCATTTTATAGATAAGAAAGTTTATGTAATGTGCTAAAATCATACAAATATAAGTAGCAGAGGAAGAAATATTATAAATATAAATATTATAAATTTGTCTGGGTTACAGATAACAGGGTGGGTTTTTTTATTGTTTTTGGCCAGAACTTCATGCAGCACACAGGACTTCCCTGATCAAGGATCCTGACTAAGGGTCAAACCCGCGTCCCCTGCAGTAGAAGTGCAGAGTCTTAACCACTGGATCACCAGGGAAGTCCTGTTTTGTTTTGTTTTTTTTTTTGGTACGTGGGCCTCTCACTGTTGTGGCCTCTCCCATTGTGGAGCAACAGGCTCTGGACGCTCAGGCTCAGCATCCGTGGCTCATGGGCCTAGCCGCCGACCGAGGTATGAACCCGTGTCCCCTGCATCGGCAGGCGGACTCTCAACCACTGCACCACCAGGGAAGTCCCTGTTTTGTTTTTTAATAAAACAGAAATTTGATTTTAAGCCATCTAGTAACAAGAATAATCCGTAATTTATACTTCTTGGGCCTGCAAATGTGCAGGGAAACAAGGTTTTCAACCTGCGGGCTCAGTAAGGAAACTAAGTTAAAATAATAATAATCGTAGTAATAATTAACCTTAGCTGAGACCTTGTGGATTTGTGCCAGTTTACTTCCCATTCTGAGCACATGGGAAGATTGTACTACTTATTCCCTCAGATTTAATTATGATCATATGACTTACTTTGGCCAATTAAAAGTAAGCAAAAACAATGTGCTCCTTTCAGTCAAAGTATTCATGATCCAGAATAAATTCACTGTGTACTCTTAGTCTTGCCACAGCATCTTGTATGGATCCCTCTGTTAGGCTCATGAATGATGCTGTATGAAACAGAGATGGTTGCTGCTCTGCAGAGGACATATTTAGTAAAAGTAAATCTTTATCTTTAAAGTCACTCTTGTTTAAAGTTTGTTACAGTGGAATAACTTAGCTTATCCTTATAGTGTAGTTGGAATTACTTTTTGTCAACACACGTTAAACTTGGATAAGTCTTTGTGATTTGCCCTGGCTCACTTAGGTAGACATAATGTTCAACACAAAAGATCTCAAAAGAAATGTATATTTCTATGCCATTTCTTTTAATTAAGCTTATTAAAACATATATAGAAACTGTAGATTTTTTTTAAAAATGAAAACATAAAAAGAGAATTATCATTATGAGTAGTCCCCCAAAATCTGTTACTATATTTATGTATGTGCTTACATTTTGAAACCCAGTAGTATGTGTATAAATATGAAAATATTAAATGTTCAACAGTTTTTACAGAATTTCTTCAAAATATTTCTCTGTCTCATCTTCCATTTTTATCATCTTACATTTACTATGCAGCAGAAACAGCTACATTCACATATTTTAGGCATTATTTTAGGACTGGTTTATATCTCTAAATAAGCTAGTATTGCTATATTTATTTTTAAAACATATGTATTCTCTTCCCTCGGTGAAGAATAAGCATTTAATTTGTTTCTGTTTCTAACTACAATACACACTCATCACTTTCCACCCATCACCCTATCCTCTCATTATGATTTGTCATAATTTTGGTTAAATAAATATTTGTATTTATTTCATGATTACTGTACGTATGTTATTCAGATCTAAGTAACAAACTTTAATTTTTGAGTCCCTGCACTCTATAAAAATGTCTATATTAGACTAACAGTTGAATGATAGTTTGTCTGATTATGGATCTAGTTTAGTTTTCACTTTTCTTCTGAATTTTTAAGGTATTTTCCACTTCTTTTTAGTTTCTATTGTTTCTCATAAAAAGCCTGAGGACATACTAATGACTGTGTCTCAGTGTGTAGACTGTTTTTTTTTTTTTTTTTCTGGAATATTATAGGATCTTCCCATTTAACCCAATATTCTGAAATTTCACAAATGTATGCCTTTGGCATTGGTCTAGTTTTCTCAACTAGTTATGCACATTTAATGAAGCATTAAAATTAAAAAAATGCATGCCCTTAATATCTATAAAAACTACTCAAATTATTTATTTTTTTCTTTTTAATCTCATGTAGTTTTTTCTTCAAACTCCTATTATTTGGATATTTAAATTAATGGAACATGTCTCTCATTTTCTTATACTTCTTATCCTCTTCTCCATTATTATCTTTTTCTTCGTTTTTTTTTCTCGTCTTTCTGTAAGATTTTCTCAACTTTATCTTTCAACCATAGTATTGAGTTTTTAATTTCCAATTGCAAAACAATGTCCTTTTGTTTATACATATATATAATACATATACATGCACACACATATATTTATGTGTATACCCACATATATTATATATAATCATCCTGTTTGCTTCATGAATGCAATATCTTCCCTTCTTTTTCTTGAGAATTTGTCTTTTTTTTTCTTTCTAGAGTCTAATTTTATTCTATCATTCCCTTTTTTAAATAGACTTCATTTGTTAGCTTAAAGGTTTGTTTTTAAAATGTTATTTTCTCTATAGCTCAGAGAATTGCTAATCAACTAGTCATATACTTTTATGTATGAACAGAGGATAAGATATCTAAAGAACAAAACTTTGTTAAGGATTGAGGAGACCAAAAAGGAAGAAAAGAAAAACATGCTTGACAGAAACAAAGAAAATGAAATTTGGCAAAATTGACTTTAAATAGAGATGCAAAAAGAGATGCTTTGTTCTACCCTCTTCAGAGAATAATTCTCAGGCCTTTTTGCCACAGTAGAAGATGGCAGATACCGGCTTTCTTTGATATTGTACGGCATCAAGAAATGTAAAATATTCTTTGCAGTCTGTTGATTAAATCTCCTTATTTTAGCCTAATTTTTGCCCTCTTCCACATTCTCAGTGGTAGGTGAAAGCTTTGGGAATATTTTAAGGTACAAACTCAGTTATTTCTTAGCTTTCCTCAGTGCTAACCAAGGATTCAATTTGGGTAGCTTTTCTAAATAGTTTTAGAACAGATCCATTTTATTTCCAACATCAATAGTTTCATTGATGATATGTCATTTACTATTCTCCTTTCTGGGTGTTTACTATAACATAAATAAATAAACAAATAAATTTACAGATATAATTTTTTTTTATCTTTACCATTGCTATAATGGTTTTTGAGGATATAGAAGAGTAGATATATGTATTCAAATTCCTTCTTAATTGGGAGGTATGCTTTTTTTATTTACATTACATTGTCAGAGTTTCTCCAAAACTTTTAATTCTTTTAGGAAAACAATTTTAATATTGTGTTGGTATTCCATCCTATTGAAATAGTTTATACCTTATTTAATCATTTCCTTTTGTTGCATAATTAGTTTCCCACATCTCATTAAAAATATTGAAAATCTTTTAATATATTTTGAAAAATGTGAATCCTATAACATTTTTCCAGTCACAAATTCTTCAATTCATAATTATTCATATTTTCAACTTTCTTCTCTTATACTCTAAACTTAGTTGTAAAGACAGTTGAATTTATTTTTAAGAGCTTAAATATAAATAACAGCAATTTATTTTCAGAACATGAACAAAATGGCAGAGTAAGCAGCTCTTAGCTCTTGCTCCACCCCCTCCCCCTTATGGAAACATCAAAAACAAGCAGAAACTATCAGAACCAACTTTGTTAGAACTCTGAAAGAGTCAAAGGTTTACAGCAACCAAGAAAAAGCTGGATTAAGAAAAAGGCAACTTAATAATGGTAGGAAAACTGCAACATTTTTATCTGTGCTTGCCCCACCACTTTCCCAGTGCAGTGTGCTCTCAAAGAGGGAAGTCTGATTTCCCAGTGTGGGACTCTGGTCTGCAGTTTAAGAGAGCATAAATTTATTTGAAAAGTTTTGTGCGTGTCTGTTCTAATCTGTCTGAGGACTACCTGAAGGATTTTGTGTTTGGCTCTGTTTTGACTAATGTGGTTTTCAAGCTGGAAATGGTGCATTACTTGAAAACACTGCAAGCAGAACTAAGGACTCACAGGTAACCTGACATTAAAATATTACAATGGAAACATACAATAGACCACCTGGGAGAGAAAAATCTGCTGAAAGTGTCTTTGGGAAATTAGGACATGCAAATGTATATAGGAGAATTTAGAAGGTCACAACATGCCCAAGAAAAGACCTGAGAAAACCCTAAGTTTTCACCTGGAGCTGATTCCTAGGCTCAGTGTAAGCACTGGTGGTCCAGTGGCTAAGACTCTGCACTCCTACTGCAGGGGGCCCAGGTTCTATCTCTGATCAGGGAACTAGATCCCACATGCATGCCACAACTAAGAGTTTGCATGCTGTAACTAAAGATCCCGCATGCCACAATGAAGATCCTACATGTGGCAATGAAGATCCTGCATGCAGTAACTGAGACCTGGTGCAGCCAAAATAAATAAATATTTTTTAAAATTTTAAAAAAGTCGAATGAGTGCTCCAGCACAGAGCCTATTTGCAAAAATTGGGAGAGGTGTTTGTTTATTTGTTTTTTCTTTTTTTCTCCCAAAGAATGCACAGGAAAGCAACTAGAGCAATAAACAAATGCATCAAAACTACAGGGTGTAAAATCAACACATTAAAATCAGTTGTGTTTCTATGTACCAGCAATGAACAACCTGAGAAGGAAAATGAGAAATCAGTACCACCTATAATATCATGTAAAAGAATAAAATAGCTCAGAGTAAATTGTCAAAGAGGTGAAAATCTTGTAAAGAAATGTAAAGATATCCTACATTCATGGATAAGAACACTTGATATTGTTCTACTCAAAGCAACACACAGATTCAATGCAATCCATATTAAAATTCCAACAGCACTTTTTTGCTGCGATGGGAAAGCCAATCATCAAATTCACATGGAGTTGCAAGCAACTTAAATAGCCAAAATGATCTTAAAAAATAGGAACAATGATGAAAGACTCACATTTCCTGATTTCAAAACCTAGTACAATGCTACAGTGTTGTACTACAATGCTACAGTGTACAATGCTACACTGTTTCAAAACAGTGTTTCACTGGCATAAGAATAGACATATGCACTAATGGAATATATTGATAATTGAGATATGTCATTAAAAGCATGAACAACAAAAGAAAAAACATGCAAATTATACTTCATCGAAATTAAAAACTTGTGAGTATAAAAGGACATGATATACTCACAAGTATACATCTATGATACAACATAGATGGATCTTGAAAAAATTATGATAAAGTGAAATAAGCCAGACACATAAAGAAATTATGGTATCCCATTCACATGAAATACCTACAATAGAGGAATAGTAACAAAAAGTAGATTATTGGTTACCAGGGTTTGGGAATAGTGGAGAATGTTATTACTTAATGGTAACAGAGTTTCTGTTTGGAATGATAAAAATTTTTGGAAATCAATAGTGGTGATAGATTACACAGTACTGTGAATGCAATTAATGTTATTGATTTGTACCTTTAAAAGTGGTTGAGGGCTTCCCTGGTGGTGCAGTGGTTGAGAGTCTGCCTGCTGATGCAGAGGACACAGGTTCGTGCCCCGGTCCGGGAAGATCCCACATGCCGCGGAGCGACTGGGCCCGTGAGCCATGGCCGCTGAGCCTGCGCATCTGGAGCCTGTGCTCCACAACAGTGAGAGGCCCGCGTACCGCAAAAAAAAAAAAAAAGAAAGAAAGAAAGAAAAAAAAAGTTGTTGAAATGGAAGAGATATTGTATATATATTGTAACACATTAAAATCTTTTTTTTTATTATGTCCAAATTTCTTTAGGTGGATATTATAGAATTAAATTTTAAGTTGCTATGAAATGCATGTTTGTATGTGCTTATGTGATATTTTCTAAAAGGTACAATAGCAGAGAAAGAACAGCTTGTCACTTAAGTGTGAGCTGTCAGTCTTCAGCTTTCAAGAGTCAGACTGCTAATGCCATGCAAAATCTTGGAGCCATACCTTGCTAGGTGAACATACTTAGGAAGGTTACTTTTATTGCTCTTTTCTCAGTTTCTTCATCTGTAAAATAAGCTTAAATTTTTCCATACAAGATTCTTTTGAGGATATAATGGCCAAACTTATGCAAAACACTTAAGGGAGCATAGAGTAAGCTCAAAAATGCTAGCAATTATTATACTGCCTGAATTTACACTGGACGGTATTATTAAAATATTGTCAAAATATTCAGGATAACAAACCTACACTGACTTTCAAGTGAAGAAATTTCTATTGGTATGCCTATACGTGACAAGTTAACAAAATAGAAAATTTAATTAACTATCTGAAGAATTTCAACCCTCTCATTTAAATGATAATATAAAATCATACTGGAACAAAAGAACAACACCCCCACTCTGAATTACATCAATAATCTCATAACCTTCTATCAATTTCACAAGTATAAATAATTTTTCAACTCTGTGAAGAATATGGAGCAAAACAAAAATAATGTGTAAAAATAAACATAAAATAGATTCATAAGCCAATGAATTTATAACATACTTTGAATAATGTCTAGTAAATTTAATATAGGCCTTTATATTTTGAAATACATATCTATTAATATTGATTACACCTCAAGACAGCAGAAATTTGAAAAACAAATACTAGTAGGCTCTTTTAAAGCAGCTTCATGTAGTTTCTAGCAAGTTATCTCATCTGAACAAATGGCAAATGCTATCTCTGATAGCTGAACAATTTAACAACCTGCTGGGTCACAGATGCACAAATCCTAATACATACAGAATATAATCTTGCCAAACACAGAGACTCACTGTTAATTACTTTTTTCTTTCTGTAAGTTATGTTTACAATTTTTTGCACGTTCTTAAATGGCTGAAGGTTTACCCACAGGATATTATGTCAATTTATTTTTCATCTATGTGTGATACCAACTCTAAAATCTTTTTTTAACTGTGTTATTTCAGTTTTTTTAAAAATTAATATTCTTCATGGAAAATCAGTAGTGGGTAGTGAATGATGTAGTTAATATATTGGGGTTCCTTTTGTAGTTTCTAAGAAATGTACAGGTTCTGTGTGGCTATAGCCGTAATATTAGCTGATGTACTGCTGATGAAAAGATTTTTAAAAATCAGTGGTACAGCAGTTTAGTACTTACAGATCACTTTTCACACTCACAAATTATAATAACACTCATTATCAGTAGCACAAAAATGACATCCTATGAGACTTGCTAAAAGAACACATGAGAGATCACCATTATATAAACATAATTAGTTCTAAAAAAAAAAAAGACACTTTAAAGTAGTTAAAGCATTCACCATAATTTCATAGAAGAATGGTTAAAAAAAGATGTGATTATGATTTTATCTAGAAAATGCATCTAAAATAATATAAATATTTAAAATAATTCAATTTATCTTATAAGGTACAATAGGATAAGGTTATTTTAATGGCATTAATTATTTGAATACTTCAAAAATGAATTAAGCTAACTTGTGTTTGTGTATTTGTTTGGGTTTGTAATTTTGTCAAAATTTAATAGCATATTACACTGTGATTGTTTCAGAGAACAATCACAAAGAAGGCCATTTTGCCAAAATATTTTAGGGCTTCAGCAAATTTCCCAAGGACCTCTTTCAATTCCTTGATAGTCAAATCATTCTCTTTTGAAGCACATATTCTATCATCATTCTTACCAATATATTTCTTCAATTTTTGACCAGTCTAACTCTGCTACACCCTCATTTGTCAAAGACTTTCTTTACTTGTGACACAAATAATTGTACCTTTACTTCATCAGGTTCATGAAATCATGTAGTTCTTATAAGATTGCAATTCCACTTTGCATTATACTATATGGGTTTGTTAGATGTATACAGTAACCCAAAATCAGAAGGAAAATGACTGAAAAAGATGTTGCTCAGTGTATTGGGATAAATATTGTTGGGAAGCAGAAGGAAATTAGAAGTGGGAGCCAGTTAAATCTGTGTTATTAGTAAATAATGTCATGCTATGATGACTTTTATTATCTAGCAAAGTTGTACATAATAGCTACTTGGGCATTGAAAAATTCTCATACACCTGGAAATTTGAGTAGAATTTTTGCATCAAAGCTTGATTTATCATTTTTTTTGGTTTTCTAAAACTGAAAAAAATCACTAATTATGTTTAAAAGACTTTCAACTTCATCTTACAATGGCTAGTGAATAAGGCACCTTTGCTTATCATGGAAATTTTGATGACATATCTGAAGTCTAATAGTTGAAACGCTAACTGAAATAATGTATTCATTTATACATTTATGTATAATATTTCTGGAAAGGGGTCAACCATCTTTCATTTGAATATCAATCCTTAAATGCAGTTTATTACTCCACCACATTAGCCCATCTTATGTTTAACCTTTCTCATTGTCAGAAAATACATCCTAACATTTGTTCTATATTAGAAAGCAGTCTCTCAACACACATTCTTTTGTTGACTCTACTTAAGAATTCTGCACCTATGCAGACTAAGGCACATTTCTATTTCATAACACAATATTATATATATATATATATATATACATGTATGTATACATATATATATAAAGTTTACAATTTGGTATGCTGCTTTAAGTGTTGTCTCTTCCAGGCTAAAGTTCTCTATTCCCTTATTTCTTTCCACATGACATCTTTATGCCCCACTGTTACAATGTCTGGATTCAATTTGTTTGTAGATGTCCATCTTAAAATGAGGTATCCAGAACTAATCAAGTCCTTTAAGAGACATCCCTCAAGGGTATAAAAGGCTTTGACTAATTTTGTGATGGTTTTCTCAAAGAATAAAACATTCTTATTTCCTAAAGTTCCGGCTTGTGCTGAAACTGACAAGTAGTGATCTGTTACAACCTTTTCTTAATGTGACTTATGCCTCATGTCATTTCTCTTACCTCAAATCCTACTTGTGAAAAGCAGAATGTCTTTTTTTTGTTTAATGACTGTATCTTATCTCTACTGCCACACTGTGTCTCTTTTTAATCAGTTTGTGTCTGTAAAATACTGAAGTACATTACACATATCAATTATGCGTGCACACATAAAAAAGTTCCAAAACATCTTGTCATAAAATAATACTTACGGTCCCCCTAAATTTATTTTTATGTTTATTTTTTTGCGGTACACGGGCCTCTCACTGCTGTGGCCTCTCTCGTTGCAGAGCACAGGCTCCGGACGCGCAGGCTCAGAGGCCATGGCTCACGGGCCCAGCCGCTCCGCGGCATGTAGGATCTTCCTGGACCGGGGCACGAATCCGTGTCCCCTGCATCAGCAGGTGGACTCTCAACCACTGTGCCACCAGAAGCCCGGTCCCCCTAAATTTAATATGAGATTAAAATTTTAAAACTCTATATGTTTTATATACCCTACACATTCTCCTTCATTCATAAGAGTAGATCACAATTTTTCTCATAATTCCTACCCTTTATACGAATTCAAATCTGATTTAAATATATTTGCTGGAAAAGAACAAGAATTATAATATACACACATTCTTTTAACTTCCAAATTATTATATTTTATGACTTTTGATTTAAAAATTTACATAAACAATATGCTCCCAAAGAATATGAAGAGTATAGAAGTAAGACAATTGTAATTACAAAAACATTCTGGTTACTGCAGTAAGCCCAGAAATCCCAATATTACAACCAAACAGAGTACATGGTTTCAAAGAGTGTATATTCTAGAGGGAGAGAAAGAAAACAGATGAGTAAAAATTGTTTTAAGTTGTAATAAATATTATAGCAAATATGAAACATAAACAAAATGAAAATCTAGTGAAGGGCCTACTTTTAACAGGATGGTCAGAAATTTTCTGACTAGGCAACGAATCAGCTGAAATCCATATATATATATATATATATATAGAGAGAGAGAGAGAGAGAGAGAGAGAGAGAGAGAGAGAGGGAAAGAGAGAGAGAGAGAATCAGCTAGTTTGTGAAGGAGGCAGGACACATATTCTAGAAATAAGAATTTTGAAACATCTATTCTTCACTAGAAGAAGAAGTCTGCTATTAGAAAACATTGAGATATCTTCAAATTTTTGTGGAGAAGAAATCCAACACAATGAAATTCTCAATTCAAAAAAATTGTTATTCAAGAGTGGGGAAAAACCAAAAATATATTTAAATGCTACAAATGAGAAGGTTTACAACTCAAAGAGTTTAGAGTAATAATTACAGTGTCCTTAGGAATAAGGTGAGAGACTGAATATACAAATGGACAATGGCCAGACTATATACGAGAATGGGACTCTCACCCCAAAACTCTGCAGCAAACATTCCAGGAAACCAAACAATAAATTCTGGGGCCATTTGTCCAGGAATGACCAACTTCCCTATAATTTGCCTGTATTTCTCTAACACAGCACAAAACAGATGAAACCAAATATGTTTTCCCAACCAATTACGTAAGATGCCCCATTTCTACTTAGTCTTCCTCCAGTTTCCCCATGTCAACAACCTCCAATAAGAACACACCTGAAGTCTTTGAGCCTTTGAGTCTCTGCGAAAGAAAATGGTAGTGGTTGCTCAGCTTGCTATAGTAATCACTGAATGAATAGTCTTGCTTATTCTCAGTTGCATGATTCAAGTTTATTTTCAGAAAAGAAATAGGAAATTTAAAAGACTGACTTGGATGGATGACAGAAGGAACAGGGAATGGAGACTAGTAAATATATAGGCAAGTCAAAACAAACATTGCTAGTAGAACAATAATTCTGATAATTATATTAACTAATGGGGTTTAGAAAAAAAGGAAGAACTAAAATACAAGATGGTAATAATATAGATGGCATGATGAGGTAACTCACCCAAATGTCCTCATCTTATTCTGGTAGAGGGGTGATATTTACTATTTGTTAAATCAAGTATTTACATGAACAATTTAAGAATAAATATGCAATGACTTATGAAATGAAGAGAAAAAAAGAGACAAAAATCAAGAAAACTTTAACAATTCTTCAGATAGCAGTAAAGATATAGATATAGATTTCACAGAACCCTGGATAATACTAGAGAAGGCAAAAAGCTGAGGTTATTATAAGATTCTTATTTTGTTTTCCTATTTTTCTTTCCTTGAAAAATTTGATACTTCTATCTGAACATCTTTCACAGTTGCTGTGAAAGTTAGTACTCTTCTTTTTCAACATCTATGGCCACATCAGTTTCTTCACAGAGTGCACCCTTCATTCACAAGTGGATTTCATTTGAGCTTGACATGTGCATGTCAGAGAGAGCAAATATTGCTATGCCCATCACATGGATGAGAGTACTAATATATATATATATATATATATAGTTTATGTAAATCTTGTAAGTAATTTAAGTAACACAAATGATAGAATGGCTACTAGTCCTCAGGTGGAACTTAAGACAATAGTATTCTTTTCAGCATTCTAGTAGCCTCCATATTGATTGTCAATGAATCATATGCTTTATTCTCCAGACAAATGAGATTGAGAGTAAGATATATTCAGCATATTAGAAACTCAAAGAACAGTCTCTGTGTTGGACACAAAGTGACATTTTAACATTATTATTCAATTAGAAAATTTCCTATTTGTATTATGAAAGTCATTCAAAAATGATGCCAGTGACATCTACCAACATGTTAATCAGATGTGATTTGATTGTCCCAAGCACTTCTTGCTCAGTGAATTTGATCTTTTGCCCAGGTGGAATTTAAAGAAAAGGATGCTGGAGTAAACACTACAAACCTTGTAAAGTGAAAAGTGGATAATTCAATGTAAGACAATCTCTCAAAGTAGTATTTTTTCTTTAACATACAGGTGAAGGGAATATTTCCATAGCTAAAGCATGTTTTAAAATGTTCTCTCCTGCAATTTTATTTTCTGAACTTTATATTTTTCTAATGACAAATATGTCTTTTGCTTTGTTTTTAAGAACATTAAAAATATATGTATTTCACCATGTGTAATTTATTTCTGCTCATATTTTATAGAGAAGCTTATGATACTTAAAATCTTATATCTGAAATAAGTTAACTCCAAGTTAATTTTTTAAAATATTTACTGATTTGCCTTAAAAACTACTTTAAAACTTAAACTTCCAAAATCAGTAATAGTCCAGACTGACAATTTTATTATTATTTCTTAGCTTCTGGACCCATTTGAGTATCAGAATTCTAATCATGAAGACCCTTTTAGCATCACAAAATTAAGCTTTAACTAGATTATGGCTACCAGCTAATATTTATTTCTATAAACTGAAATAGCATATTATATTACTATTCTGATATTTAATTTACTTCCTATAGATTACTTTTGAATATGTGGCTATCAAAGATAAGAGAATGTTAATAATGTTAAACAGTTTAGCCTAAAGCATAAACATCTTTAATTCATATATTTGATAAGAAAGTTAACCTAAAGAATCCAAACATATAAATCCTTTCATTCATTGTATATCTTTGAAAGAAATTCAAACGTACCTACGGTCCAATTAATTTTAGATAATATACATCTTTTCCAAGTAAAATTAAAATTAAACAGAGGAAAATATTTTATTTAACATACTGTTGTGAAAAATAATTATGTTGAGACTGCTAGTTTGTTTACCTTTGAAATTTCTAAGATATGGGAAAGAGTAACACATAGTTTTCTATTTTATTGATAATTTTTTGAGCTTTTGAGTTCTAGTTTTTCTTCTTTCACAATCTCAAGCTTTTATTCATGTATTCATTTACCCTATATGTACCCATTGATTAGCCATTATATGCCAGAGACATATTAAGCAGTAATGAGGAAGATAAATTTAGACTGTACCATCATATGCCATATGCCATGGCATGACATATGCCATGGTTTCAAAAATATCTAAAGCATCATCTTTTTTCACTACTTTAAAAAGGTTGAAATGTAAAATAAAATTCAACCATCAAACTAAGTGAACATGAGAGAAAACTATATATCCACTTTTTGAACACTCAGTTTTTACATATTATATATGAAAATATTATTTTGCTAAAATGAACGTAAAGCACATATTTGCTTTCTATTTTTAGAAATGTAATACAGTAACAGATTGATATACAACTATCCAGATACTTAATTCCTCTATATAAATTACTAATATTTTCTTTTTAAGAAACAATGTATGAGGCAAGACATGAAATTTTATTAACTACACAGTATTCTTCAATTACACTCTAGCAAAATGATTTTATCCTTGGGTTTCCAAAACATATCAGTTCACAAAAGATCAGAAATATATATGTACCCGCCTCAATTTCTTACTAATAATATAGCATATAATATTAAATTATATTAATGTTGAATAATGAATATATGAAATTTTATACATGCTAGATTTCCATTGGTTAATAATCCATCATAACTCCCCGGTTTTATTATGTATTTTACAAAAAAATACTTCAAAGCTCAGAAATGTATAATTAAATTTACAAATTTTGTTTTTTCTAAGGCTTTCACCAAATAGGAGTTGGTTAAAAGAAGCAGCAGGCAAACAAATTACCCCTACTGTAGTTTAGTTGTGATAAATATGTAGGTTACACTTTATTTTAAAGTGTTATTTGTCCCATGTATGCCTGCAAGCCTATCAAACTCAGATATGTTTATGGGCTTGGATGTAACATTGGCAACTATTCAGTGCAGTCACTGTATGGCCCACACTGAAAATTCATAAAGCAAAGAAGCTTTCACTACACATCTTCTTTATATATTAAGAATGAATAAAATAGCTATACTCACAATGATCAATGAATATGACTTCACATTGAGCAGGATCTTTGAAATATGAGATGAGC
Organism: Lagenorhynchus albirostris; assembly: GCF_949774975.1. Classification (NCBI taxonomy): domain Eukaryota; kingdom Metazoa; phylum Chordata; class Mammalia; order Artiodactyla; family Delphinidae; genus Lagenorhynchus; species Lagenorhynchus albirostris. Next base: position 39,628,294 of record NC_083112.1, on the reverse strand, counting down.
TGATGGGTTATAATTTTTTCTTTGTAGGACTTAGCCTTTAGGATTAAATATATTGAGGATAATGTAAATGACAGCATCTTCCAGAGATTTAAGTGGTCACTTGCTTTTTGTAGAAATGCCTGTTTAGATGAAACAGTGGTAATTTTTTAACTAAAAGAAATTTGGAAGATAAAGAGCTTTGTTGAAAAAGTTCTTTCTTTTCCTTTTGAAATTTTTAATTGGTTCCAGAGGCACCTCTTAAATTTATTAGCCAGTCTTTTTAAAAAAGAAAAAAAAAAGTAACTTTTCACTTTGTCTACTGTTTTTCTAATTGATTACTTTAGATTTCTTCCACAATTAAGAAAAATCTATTTCCCCTACTTAAAAATAAGGGGGGGGGACTATTTTACTAACAGAACATACCTAAGAAACCTCAACTCCTTTCATTTAATACCTATTGCTCTCATTTAGATAAACCCCCAAAACTGTTTGTGTTAAAAGTACAAATACCAATATTCTTGTAATGGTGTGAGTTTACCTGACGTTTACTAGATATGGACATGTGTGACATTACTTCCTTCCCTGCGGGTTCTTAAGTCTTCCTAGATTCTCGTGGTTTGCCGGCAAGCTTCAGCGTTCCTTGGCTTGTAGCAGCATAACCCCACTCTCTTGCTTCCTTGTTACATGGTGTTCTTCTTGTGTGTCTCAGACTTCGTATGGTTTTGTTGTTATAAGGACACTAGTCATATTGGATTAGGGGTCCATCTTACTCAAGTATGATGTCTTCTTAAGTAATTGCATCTACCCTATTCCAAGTAAAGTCATATTCTGATGTAATGAGGGACAAGACTTCTGCATTTATTTCTTGGAAAGACAAAATTCATCCTATAACAGACAGACGGAGCTCACTTAACACAAGTAAAGAATGGATCATGTCAGATAGAAAGAAAAATGTTAATAATAAGTTTAAAAGTGATAATGTTAAGCCTAGTAATCAAACTAGGCCACAATATAAGGAAGAGCCAAGTAGAAAAATTGCCTAAATGTAGAGTTACTGGATTCCTCCTGAAGAGAAATGGAATCTGTGGAAAAGCCTGAAAGAGTTGCAACTGTGGTGCTTGAAGTATTTAAAGGCAGGAGGCAGGTAATATAAACATAAAGAGGAGAAAATCACAGATCCAGCTTCACAAGACTCATAGAGGTGAAGGTTGAAAAATATACAAGAAAAGAAGGCAGCTGATAGTAAAAATAGCAAAATATGATGTGTCACCAGGAATGATCTTAAAGATTAAAAAGGCAAGATAGCATATTCTGTCACTTTGTCTCATTATTTAAGAAATTGGGCATGCTTACTAGAGCCTGGCTATTCAAATTGTGTTCAGCGATCAAGCTACAACAGCATTTCATGGGAGCTTGCTAGAACCCTGATCAACTTTCTAAGAACATCTCCTTGGGAATCCATATGTACATTCAATTTTGAGAGGCACTGCACTACTGGTTTGAGTATATTAGAATTCCAATTTCTACGCTGCTACAAGCTTTTTATGTTAACTGAAATGTGTGTTTCTGGATTTATAAAAGGATGATTTGAACTGATTCTTTCTGAGATATTCAAACTTTGTGATTCCATATATAACAAGTTTGCCTCTAAGTTTTCAAATTTATGTAAAAAAAGTTGTCCTGTTCCAAACATACAATAAAATGGACTCCCCCCCCCACAACATGCACTTTTCAGTTAACAAGAATAATAGCATATTTTCCATGAAAAGAGGGAAATTTTAAAAGGGGAAATTTTAAAATTTGCTCTTTCCTTTCGTTTATTGAACTAGAGAAATACAAAATTTTGGATAGTATTTTCACTAAACAGAATAGGTGAGCCTCTGAAAAGATATTTCAGAGTAATTATTTATACTTATTATTATTAATAGTTACCCACTATCCCTTGTTCCCTGGAACAATAGTATTTCAAGATATATAGTTAAATTTAATCACACAGCAGTTATATGAGTAAGAATAGGGTGATGGTTTCATTTAAAGCAGTGTTGTGAATATTCTAGAAGTCAGTAAGAAATGCAAAGTTCAGACCTAAATCCAGAATCAAACTAACATTCAATTATTAAAAAGAAAAACTGGATAAGTCTGGCCAGAATCCAAGGTATGCTGTTCATATAACATGATATAACAGATAAACACACACACAGGATAGTTTCTATCTATTATCTATCTAGCTATCTAGCTATCTAGCTATCTATCTATCTCAGTCTGCTGTTTATCAGTCTAACTGCAAATAAACCAGCTCTTCCCCAGGGTCATCGAAAAGTTCCATGTGCTTCAACATTGATTGTGTTAGGAGAGTAATCCTCCAAGATAATTACATCAACAAACAATGTGTTTATGTCCACATTCTAATCACATTTTGTGCCATGTCTTTGCAAGAGGGCTGCCCAGTTATAATTTTGTAAGGTATACCAATGATTGGACCTGCATAATTTGCACATAAATTAAACACTGAAAGTAATGATTAGGACAGTAAAATTCCTGGTACTTATCTTCAGAAACAATGGAAAATTAAGGGTTGATGTGTTTATAAGGACAACAAAAAGACTACCTTAAAATGATTATACATTGATTATGAAATAAATTCCATTTAGTTTAATAAGCTAAGAAATTTTGGCATAACTATACAAAGAGCTGGTTACTTCCTTGTATTAGAGCCAGGAAACAGATTGGAGAAAATACTTAGTTTCATTACAAATTTGTTTGTCATAACCTTAAAGCTACTGAAGCAATCTGACATATAATACACAGATTTCATAAGCACAATTTCTATTATTCAAATTTTCATTTCCTAGTCAATTTCTTACAATTCAGAAACTTCTCTAGACAGAATCTCCCCCATCACTCATGTACTTTGCTGACACGTACAGCAAATATACCGCCAAAAATGAATGGGTGGAAGAAGTATTATAAATATTATAGAACTTCAAAAATTCTGTGTGTGAGATAAATCATATATATATATATATATATATATATATATATATACACACACACGTATATATACTCTATCACTTCAATGTTGGTTCAATTGTTTTCTATCTTATTGAATTTTTTTTCCGTCTTACTGATTTTTTTTTTGTACTATCTTACTCCAAAGACCTTTTTCTACAACTGATTTCTGTTTCCTTCAAAAACAGTGTTTCTCAAATTTCAAGTTGCTTACGTATAACCTGGGACCTTGCTGAAATGGAGAATTAGATTCAGCAGACCTGGGGTGAGCCCTGTACTCTGCATTTCTAACAAACCCCCAGGTGATACTAATGCTACTCATCCACATGCCACATTTTGAGTAGCACAGTTTTAAGAGAGTTTCCTCCCAAACTTGCAGTTAAAACAAGTATGACTAAAATATTTCTTCTGGAGACCTTATTGAGGAATAGAGTAAAAAATTTAACCCACATTTTATGTGGGATAAACAGACAGAAGCACAGGATAAAGTGTGATACAGGGAGAAAAAAAAACTATTTCTTTATCAGACAACTTAAATTTGATTATAAGTTTCAGCATTGAATTCATGTAACATTATTTTTTTTTAAATTCCTTTCATGCAAGATTGAGATTATTCCATCTAGAAGTTCCTCAAAAAATGAAAAATAGAACAACCATATCATCCAGCAAGCCCACTGTTGGGTTTATATCCAAAGGAAATAAAAGGATATCAAAGAGATGTCTGCACTTCCATGTTTATAGCAGCATTATTCACAATAGCCAAGATATGGAAACAACTGAAGTTTTTTCAATAGATGAATGGTAAAGAAGATGTGGTATTAATATACAACAGAATATTATTCAGCCATGAGAAGAATAAATTCCTGCCAATTGTGACATGGATAAGGGAATTATGCTAAATAAGACAATTCAGATGAAGAAAAGACTGTATGGCATTACTTACATGTGGGAATAAAAAAGGTGAACTTATAGAAACAGAGAGTAGAATGATGGTACCAAGGGGCTGAAGGGTGGGAAATGAGGAGATGTTGGTCAAAGGGTACAAACTTACAATTAGAAAATGGATAAGTCCTGGAGATCTAGTGCACAGCATTGTAATTATAGTTAATAATACTGTATTATACACTTGAAAGTTGTTGAGAGATTAAATCTTGTGTTCTCATGACAAAAAAGAAACTATAATCATGGGACCTGATGGAGATATTAGCTAATGCTACAGTGGCAATCATATTTAAATATATAAATGTATCAAGTCAACACACTGTGCACCATAAACTTACACAATGTTATATGTCAATTATATCTCAATTAAAAATATTCTAATATTCAAATAGAATGATATACATGAAATTGCTTTTTAAATGATAAAGCACTATATAAGCATATTATATTGTTATTGTATGCATAGGTGCTTTCCACTCCTACCCTGCTCAACATCAGTGCCACAGTCTTGCCAATTCCTTTTCTTAGCTATGAAAACTGCTTAAGAAACTGTCATTCAGCAGCTGCAAAGACTGCCAGCACTAAAGCAATTTGATAGAAGCATCCAAGAGGGGAGAGGAATGAAGATTTTCTTTCCCCTGCAGTTCTAGTTATAAAGCCCAGATATAAAAGGAGAGAATTGTTGTGGTATGGCATATGAATTTTAAGATGCTTTCATTGAGTTCATTCAAATACTAGAGTGGTGACCTGAAGAGTTTTTGCCTTAGAAAGTAAATATTTATAAATACATATATGTGTGTATATATGTATATATTGTCTTTTAAAAAATTTTTAAAGGAATATATTATCTTTACAAATATGGGTTATTATAGTCATTGATCATGTAAGTAAGTACATAGATAAGATTCTGGACTTACTTGTAGCTAGCTACAAACCAAACAACGACTTCATATTTGATATATAGATGAAGTGAAATTGCTTTAAAACTAATGCAGAATTTATTTGTAGTGCACAATTTATTAGTATGCATGAAGATGAATTAAAACCTGCAAGCTATATTAAATTTAATGCATGAGAAAGGGAAGTAATGCATTACTTGAAAATCATGTTGAAGCATCATTGCGAATGCAGCTGTTAAACCGCAATAGTACTAACTGCAGAGGCAAATATTATTAAACCTGCCAGAGTCCCCAAACTGTATTTTACACAATTCTTTAAAGAAAGTAAGCAAAGGCATTTGCCTCCTAGCTTCATGTATAAATATGGTATGAAAGTATATGCATCAAATCTCAAAAAAAATGGCTCAGTGATTTGATTCCCACAAAAGAATTCTTATTCTAATTGGTTAAAACAAAAGTTTCTTTAATTGTTAGAGGGATGAAACATCAGATTTATTAACTTCATATTTCTGATTGATGAAAGAAAATGTAATAGATGAAGAGATGAGCCTGAAACTACACTTGAGGGGCTTTATTTAGCTCAGTTAGCTGACTTCACTATCTTGAACTCTAATATTGTACTTGCTAAGCCTTTTAGTGTGCACTAAATCCCAGCCACATAAAAGTGAAGCTAAATTGTATTTACAGGTCTTTTTCATACAAAGTACTAACCAGCATTCCATTTATAATCCTATAATAACCCTTTGTAATCTGCATACCAATGCAGTGCAAATAACACATTTACTTTAGAAATGAACATAATTAGATTATATAGATCCTAGTTGAATTAGACTGAGTGACCTTTTGCTAGCATCCTCTGGTAACTCAAGAAAAATTTATTACTTGGCTGCCTTTTCTCTTTTAATCTAAATGATCAGTTTTTGGCATGAACCTCGAAAATCTTCAGAATCTTTCACAGTTTGGTTTATATGAAGACATTTTTTTTTTCCCCAGCAGGAAAAAAAAGTTGTAGTGTTCAACACAGAGCTAGAGTGAATGTTATCTTGTAAACACTCGAGATAAGGAGTTGAAACATAAAACACCAAATAAAAGATGATGTAAGAATTATTTATAATTGGGTTTAGTATGATTTTGTAATTACATTTTTAATTAATGTCTTGGAGGATATGCTTTACTTCTATGCATAATTTAAATCAAATTGGTATTATATATTACATAGTTCAATCCTAGCTTTCCACTTAACAATGCATCAGAAATTTGCAACAGATAATTCAACATCTTATAGCCATTTATTCACTAAAATAGTTTTGTGTACCTACTATGTGTCTCATACATTTGGTTAAGTGGTGAAAATTGTGTGCTTGTTTCAAAGAATTCTCCTCCTGGAACACAAATGATAATCAAAGATAAGAGAGATATTGTGATAACAGCAATGTAAACCAATTATTCATAAAGTAAATCCCAGCTCTTCTGGTTAAGGAAATGCAAATGTATTAAGAGCTATTTATAACCCTAACATATTTCTACTCTCGCTTCTAGGTCCTCCCAATAAGCACAAATCCATATAAAGTAGGCATGCATTTCTATATACATGTCACTGAAAACGTCTCTTGTACTCTCAAGATAATGGAGGGTTAAATCCACAGCATGCTTCTATCCATCTCTTTATTCTTCCAGCAGGGAAATTTTAAAACTTAGGTAAAATAACACAAAGACAGATTGAGAGACTATACTCAAGAATATTTGTTGTTGTTTTTGTTGTATTTCTCTATCTCTCCTGTAAATTCCACAAGGGAAAACTTGTTTCAAGGTCTTCTCTGCTCAGAAAATAACCTCAAGAGAGTAAAAGTGCCTCACTTTTTTGGGCTCAGCAGACTACATTTACAGGGAGGTTAAGAAATATAACAAGGTTGTAATAAATATGAACATTTACTTAATTTAGAAAACAGTCTTCTTCAGAGTCCTATATCTCAAAGTATGTAATAAGTGTGTGTGATTGTATGTGGATCTAAATGTCAAATGTTTTTACATGTATAAAGATACATAATTGTGATTCACTCTTTTGTATTTTATATTATGCCTAATAAACAAACCACAACATTCTCATAGTTAGTTTCTGTCCTTTTCCTCACCCAGACCCTTGAAGATACATTGTGAATTTTTGCTGACATCATTTTAGCCCAAGCTGCCCTGAGAGCCCCTAGAAGCCTCTTCTAACTGATCTCTTGCTTCCATTCTTGTAATGTTCAATTAATTCTCTATACTTCAGGCAGAGTGATGTTTTAAAAAAATGTCATCTTTTTATTTAAACTATTCAGTGTACTCCCATCACCCTCAAATGAAAATGCAGTGTTTAATCACAGCTTTTCAGTTGGATGTAATATGGCTGTTTCTCACTTCTGCAAACTCAACCTAAACTATTTTATTTCCTACACACTACTCTCGTCTAGACACACTGGTCTCCTTTGTTCTGTAAACACAAACTTTTCCCTTCCTCTAGGCCTTTGCATGATTTACATTCGGTAACTGTAAAGTTACTTCTTCAAAGGCTGGTTTTGGGGTTCTGAACTAAAAATGTCACCTTATGGAGGCTATTCTGTAGTTCCTCATTTAAAGTGGCCTTTACTAGTTCAGTGTTTAATCTCATCATTTGGATTTTTGTTATCCCTTCATAACACTTGTTCCAGTCTCTGAGAGTAGTATTTATTGTTTTACTTGCTTATTGTCTATTTCTTGCAAAAGTATATGCAGAGGATTAGGGTCTTTGATTTCCTAGTTCACCTTTTCATTTTTGTACTTGACATAGTTCCTGACATCTAGTAGCCACACAGCTGAATGCTAGGTGAATGTGTTGTATATCCTGGTGGCAAGGGGAGGGAAGTACGTTCCCATCCTGGGATGATTATGGATCTAAGTGGCTTCTGCTTAAGATTATAATTATATATACACAATCATCTACAGAACGTGGTTATTTGATATCTCCCGGCTGTAGTAAAGTTGCAGAAAAGATTTGTGTAGCTCAAGAGTTTTCTAATATTTACATTTTTAAAAAATTTACATAAATTATTTTGTTCATAGCATCAGCATCCCTTCATATTTCTAATTCTTTCAATCCTCTTCTGGAACTTTCCCTTTTTCTCCGTTGGTTCTATTGATTCTAACTTATCTCTTAGTCTTATATCCTTTGTTCTTATATTTATACCTTGCTAAATAAGTTTACCAATGATCATGACTCCATCTACTACATTTACATTGAAAACCACTTGTCCAATTTTGATCTTTTACATGCAGGACCATAACCTAACACCTTGAAATGTGGCATGATTTAGATAATGGACTTTTACCTCAGCCTTGCCAGGTTAAAAACAAATAAATTTTCTTCTTTATATGTCTTTCTCCTTACAGATTTTCTGTTTAATTATTGGTATGTCCAAGGCTAGAAATTTTGGCATCATCTTGAAATCAATATTCTTTATTTTTGTCTTTTTTTGCTTTGTTTGCTCTTAGTACGACCTTCACAGTCCCTCTTGAACCTATCCTTTATATTTCTTTTCCCATGGTCCTCACTCTAATCCCTTAACTCACTCTTGAATAACTATAAATATTTTCTATCTAGGTCACTGCCTCCAGATTCTTTCTACAATCCACTACCACCAGACTGTATTTGAAAAGACATTTTTCATTATTTTTGCCCCCATACAAAAACCCAGAGTGGTTTACAGTAATCTATGTAAAAAGAACACACACACACACATTCCTCCCAAACCAAACTTCTAAAATCTTTTGATAAGATTGGATCGTTTTAAAATTAACTTACTATTTTATTTATTTTCTTAGCAACAGTGGACCATATTTATTTTCTCCTCCATATCATTCAGTATGTTAGTACCCAGCTTCAAATTATTTTATTTTTTCTTCCCGTCTCTATACCCATATGAAATACATCATTTAAAGCTAAATTTAAATATATCCGTTAATTCTCCTTCTACCCCATGTTGAACTATTTCTTCTTTATATGTTTTTTTAAAATATTTTATTAGAGTATAGTCGATTTACAATGTTGTGTTAGTTTCAGGTGTACAGCAAAGTAAACCAGTTATACATATACATATATCCACGCTTTTTTTTAGATTCTTTTCCCACATAGACCATTACAGAGTATTGAGTAGAGTTCCCTGTGCTATACAGCAGGTTCTTACTGGTTATATATTTTATATATAGTAGTGTGTACATGTCAATCCCAATCTCCCAATTTATTTCTCACCCCATCCCCTGGTAACCATGTTTGTTTCCTAATTTGTGACTCTAATTCTGTTTGTAAATAAGTTCACTTGTAACCTTTTTGTAGATTCCACATATAAGTGATATCATATGATATTTGTCTTTATTTCTTCTTTAGATTTCAAACTCTCTTATATCTTGTACCCTGAATATTATTGCTTATTTATGTATGTCTTATTTACATATTTACTTCCTGCGGTGTGAGAAGCTACCTTTTATATTCTTAGTCATGCTCATCAAGGAAGTACAATTTAAAGTACCTTCAACTATTAAAGTTGGAAAGTGGTTTATAAATCTAAATGTAGGTAGTAAAAGAGTTAAATTTATAAAAAAATACTAATTTACAAATAAGTATGTGTACATACTATATTTGTAACGATTTTTACATACCTGCACTAATATAAATTACTTTAAGTCAAAAGTGATAGAGTTTTTATTTTTTTATTTTTTATTTTTTTGGCTGCACAGCAAGGCATGTGGGATCTTGGTTCCCTGATCAGGGATTGAACCGGTACCCCTTGCAGTGTAAGGGTGGAAATATTGGACTGCCAGGGATGTCCCTAAAAGTGTTAGAGATATTTTTAAAAGCACCTTGAGAAAATATTACTCCTTTTACATGAGGAGATACTTAAAATTCCCCGATGTGCCCAAAGAGGATATAATGAATAAATACATTTTAAAATGTCCTTACATTTTGGAATCCATCATCTTTACAAATATTTAAAGCTTAAGGTCACAAATGTTTTATAATTTTTCTTAGGAATGTAATATAATAATATTAATAAATTGGTATTGGTGGGAAAATGAAGAACATCAATAAATCCTATAGTTCTACACTAAATTTATCTTACACCTAAGACTAAGTCTTTGACTCTACAATACAGTTTTGAAATATTTCACTTTGTAAAGCTGCTCAAGACAGCAGAGACAAATAGTATATAGTATGTTCATAGTTAGGAATGCTGCTTTCTCTTCATTTTGACACATCTGGGGCATGCAATTATTCACAAAGTTCACTTTCTAAAGAAGAAAAATAACAATGACTAAAGGCAGCATTTAGATTTCAAATAGACTATGACAATTTAATCAATGACAAACTCCCAATGTCAAGAACAATCTTATTTCTAGGTAGACAGAGAATGACATTTCATCAGAGCTAAAGTACAACTGCCCACATTAAAAACTAGCCAAAAGGAAAAAAAAAATAGTATGGACTCTCAGAGTAAGATTTAGAGAAAAAAGAGAGGGAGAGAGATACAAAGTTATTTTAACTTTAAAAGTGAATACAACTTTACTTTCTTGACTGGCATTTTCAAAAACGTCTTATTATGAATTAAGTAATCTTAAGGGTACATGAAATTCAAAGCTTGAATGAGAGAATATAACTTACCACCTCACCCCTCCCCCACCCCATTAAACACTTTTCAAATTTGTACTGCAATTTATTGACTGAGAAATATAACATGTTAAGATATCCCTTTCAGCTGATTTTTTTTCCCAAAATCAAAGTGATGTCCTAAATCATGTATATAACACATTTTAAGTTGTTTTGAAATGTAGCTTAAAAATATATTCTGGAATGCCAACTTTTATATTTGTTTTTAAAATAATATTCCTCAGTATTTTCAATCAGCATCGATAACACTTCAATCTAGGTATATATAGGCTATAACTGTTATTATTATTTACCTGGGAGAGTACTATTTTTAATGATATTTCAACTCTGATACTCAGTTTCTATTAGTTAAAATAAATGTAGCTGTACTTTAATACACATGAGGCTTTGAGATGATTCAGCAACACAGTATATATAAGCCTTAACAATGTTTTAGACCTATATTTTTCAATAAATTTTTTAATGTATTAATCATTCTGTACTTACTTCATATTCTTCAAAATATATATCTTTTCTTCTATGAGATACTCTGGGCTCTTTTGTGAAATACTTTAAAACAGAAAGGCATTGTGATAAGATATTCACATAACCTTTGTTCAAACACTTGCAAAACAATATTTTAGGAGAGAAGGAGAATAAGACAATCAGCCTGATTTCCAATGGAAATAACTAATCCAACCATGATGTGATGAGATAGCAGATGTGTGCTAGAGTTAAGGATCATGAGATTCCTGAAACAGGTAGAATAGTATTAGAAAATGGAAAGTGTCAAATAAAAAGTGTTATACTCTAGTATGTTTCTGCAAGCTGAAATGCCTGGATCAATTTTACTAAATCATAAAATTTTCATTTCATATGAAGAAAAAGTATATGTTATAGGTAATTGTAGTTGGGAAAACAGCAGGCTCTTTTTCCCCAGACTACCACTACTAGATATGCATAAATATTAAAGACTATATACTTAAGAGAGGAGGGTAAATTAAGTGTGAAACTTATGGATTATATAGCTAAACTAGTTTTACCTGAAAACATTTACAAGAATATCCAAGAGAGAGAAAAATTGCAATTAAGAAGGAAAATTCTACATTTTCTATAAATAGAAGAATTGCTATTTCTTAACTAGAGAAAAAAAAAGAATGAGAATATTTGGAAAAATAGATTAAGCATTGTAATAGTCAATCTTCAAATTACAGTTTTTCAAGAGTCTGTTACACTGTCAATTTTTAAATTTTACTTTGTTTTCACATTCTTCAACTCTAAATGGCCAAAATCTTTCCATTTCACCCACCCACCTGATCACCTTAAATCTTTCCTGTTGATTGTCATTTCCCACACTCCATCTTGTTTTACTTGAAAGTATCTGAGATTGCTGAGTATGAAATTGATAGTGATTACTTTGCATTTTAGAAAAGGCTCTCAATAAGCTAATTTCTCCCAAATAAACTTCAAACTGTACAATATCTACAAATGTTTACAATAGAGTTGTGATTCTGTGGGTGGGTATTATGTGATAAAATCCATGAATCCTATCTAAAGCCCCTTAGAAATGTTGAGATAGGTTTATTTCTAAACCCTTGACGATAAAGTGACTATGACTAAATTTTTCTTCAATTTATCTTTTTTTCAATTTTATAACAAGAATTGCAAGATAGTTTATAAAATTTTAAAATATCACCATTGGAATCTGAAATAAATGTTCTAATCTACTTAAAGTAAATCCCTTGTAGATTTTACAAAGTATAACCAACATCAATGACATATTTTTCATCTCTCTAATTCATCATGTGTACACGTAAAATCATGTTATATTTAGATACTAAAAAAAGGATTGAAAATGTTTGTTTATTGGCACATTTGCAGAATCTCCACAATAGATATGGAGTTTCTAAATCATGCATACATAAAAGACAAAATCTTCCATTGTATACAACTACTTTACACCATTAAAATAATAGATTGCTGCAGTTTTTTTTCTTAATAGTAACAGAACAAGCTAAAGAATATCATTAAAGTTCAATATCCTAGGTCACTTTTATGCACAGAGTAGATAAACATTTAGTGTTAATTAAGAAAAATCCAAAGGAGGTTTTATTTTTGAGGTTAATCCTTTTATCCTTAGGCTTTGATTCCTATTAAAATTCAAAGATTCCCTTGGGAGAAGAGATGCTTTATCAACTATAAGCCATTAAGTGTGGATAAAAGGTCTGAAATCTAAATGGCAATGGAGACAGGAGAATATGGTATTGGTAGATTTTTTTTTTTATTTTAAAATTTAAAAAGAATTTTAAAAATTTGGTAGAAAGAATTCCCTTTCTCATAGGAAGAATGAGAAAAAAATTTTCATTTATTCTTTTCCTCAAGTCTTCAGAAGATGTAAAGCAATGTGCGTACTGACCTTTGAAACCAAGATAACTATTGTGGTCTTCAAAATTTTTGCCATTGTGTTAAATTATGTACAGCTGAACCATTTCAACATTTCCCAGTGTATGAAGGGTTCTGATACTATAACATTTTCTGATGCTTCTTTCCTGAGGTTCCTCTTTTCATCTTTGCCAATATTAGACCAGAAGATGGAAGATAGCGAAAACGGAGAAGGAAGGAATGAGATTCATATATATACATTTGTAGAATACATAATATGGCTTAGAAGATCCACCCAAGAACATTAATTTGAGCACTGACTATAGGTTAAGTTCACTGCTAGACTTTAGGGATACAAAATTGATTAATCCTTGATTACAATCACAGTTCATATTCTAATGTTAATATGAATACCAAAGTCTGTTCATTTTGACCTAAGCTGAAGAAGTGTTTCATTTGCCCTTTTTTCAAATTGAAGTATAGTTGATTTACAATATTGTATTAGTTTCAGGTGTACAAACAATAATTCAATATTTTTATAGAATATATTCCATACAGATTTATTGTAAAATACTGACTATATTCCCTGTGCTTATTTATTTTATACCTAGTAGTTTGCATCTTTTAATTCCTTTCACCTATTTTGCCCCTATCCCCTCCACTCTCCCCACTGGGAACAACTAGTTTGTTTTCTATATCTGTAAGTCTGTTTCTGTTCTGTTATACACATTTTTTTTATTTTTTAGATTATCCATGTAAGTGATAAGATAGAGTATTTGTATTTCTATGTCTCACTTATTTCACTAAGCTCAACATTCTTTAGGTTTATCCACTTTCTGCAAATCACAGAATTTCCCTTTTTAATGGCTGAGTAATTTTCCATTGTATGTATAAATACCATATCGTCTTTGTCCATTCATCTGTTGATGGACACTTAGGTTTCTTCCATATCTTAGCTATTGTGAATAATGTTGCTATAAACATTAAGGTGTATGTATTATTTCAAATTAGTGTTTTTGTTTCTTTCTGATATAGACCCAAGAGAAGAATTCCTGAATCATATGGTAATTCTATTTTCAGTTTTCTGAGGAACCTCCCTCTCGTTTTTCAGAGTGGCTGCACCAATTTACATTCCCACTAACAGTGTATGAGTGCTCCCTTTTCTCTACATCCACACAAACATTAGTGCCGTGTCATTTTGATGATAGCCATTATAACAGGTATGAGGTGATATCTCATTGTAGTTTTTATTTGCATTTCTCTGACCATTAGCTATATTAAGCAACTTTCATGTGTTTGTTGGTCATCTGTATGCCTTCTTTGGAAAAATGTCTATTCATGTCTTCTGCTCATTTTCTAATCCAGGTTTTTGTTTTTTGACATTGAGTTGTATGAGGTGTTTATATATTTTGGATATTAACCCCTTATCAGTCATGTCATTTTCAAATATTTTCTCCCATTCAGTAGGTTGTCTTTTAATTTTGTTGATGGTTTCCTTTGTAGTGCAAAAGGTTTTAAGTTTAATTATGTCCCATTTATTTATTTTTGCTTCTGTTTCTTTTGCCTTAGGAGACAGATACAAAAATACATTGACATGAATTATGTCAAAGATTGTTCTGCCTATGGTCTCTTCTATGAGTTTTATGGTTTCAGGGCTCACATTAATGTCTTTAATCCATTTTGAGTTTATTTTTGTATAGGGTGTGAGGAACCATTCTAATCTCATTCTTTTACATGTAGCTGTCCATTTTTCCCAGCACCACTTATTGAAGGACTGTTTATTCTCCATTGTATTGCCTTGCCTCCTTTGTTTTAGATTAATGGGACACTTGTGTGTGGGTTTAATTCTGGGCTCTCTATTCTGTTCCACTGATCTATATATCTGTGTTTGTGCCAGTACCATACTGTTTTGATTACTGTAGCTGTGTAGTATAGTCTGAAATCAGGGAGTGTGCTACCTCCAGCTTTGTTCATTTTTCTCAAGATTGCATTGACAATTTGGGGTCTTTTGGTGTTCAATATAAATATTAGGATTATTTGTTCCACTTCTGTGTAAAATGTCATGGGTATTTTAATAAGGATTATATTAAATTTGTAGATTGCTTTTGGTAGTATGAACATTCTAACAATATTAATTCTTCCATCAAAGAACACTGAATATCTTTCCATTTCTTTGTATCATCTTCAATTTCCTTCATCAGTGTTTTACAGTTTTCAGAGAATAAGTCTTTCACCTCCTTGGTTAATTTAATTCCTGGGTATTTGATTATTTTTGACACATTTTAAACAGGATTATTTTCTTGCTTTCCTTTTCAAATAGTCCATTATTAGTGTATAGAAAAGCAACAGATTTTTGTATATTCATCTTGCATTGTGCAACTTTACTGAATTCATTTATTAGTTCTAACAATTTTTTGGTGGAGACTTTAATGACACCATATATATATATATAGTGTCATGTCATCTGCAAATAGTTACAGTTTTACTTCTTCCCTTCCAATTCTGGTGACTTTTATTTCTTTTTCTGTCTGGTTGCTGTGGGTAGGACTTCTAATACTATGTTAAATATAAGTGGTAAGAGTGTGCATCCTTGTCTTCTTCCTGATTTTAGAGGAAAGCCTTTCAGCTTTTCATCATTGAATATAATATTAGCTGTGGGTTTGTCATGTCTTTATTATGTTTCCTCTATATTCATGTTGATGAGAGTTTTTATCATAAATGTATTTTGAATTTTGTCAAATGATTTTCTGCTTCTATTGAGTTGATTGTGTGATTTTGTACTTCCTTTGTTAATGTGGTGTATCACATTGATTGATTTGCGAATATTGAACCATCCTTGTATCCCCAGAATAAATCTCATTTGATAATGGTATATGATCCTTTTTACATATTTTTGAATTTGGTTTGCTAATATTTTGTTGAGGATTTTTGCATCTATATTTATTGGAGATATTGGCCTGTAATTTTCCTTTTTTTGTAGTGTCTTCATCTGGTTTTAGTGTCAGGGTAATGACGGCCCTGAATGGATTTGGGAATGTTCCATCTTCAATTTTTTTGGAATAGTTTGAGAAGGATAGGTATAAGTTTTTTTGTTTGTTTGTTTTTTGTTTTTTTTTGTGGCACACGGGCCTCTCACTGTTGTGGCCTCTCCCATTGTGGAGCACAGGCTCCGGACACGCAGGCTCAGTGACCATGGCAGCATGTGGGATCTTCCCAGACTGGGGCACGAACCTGCGTCCCCTGCATTGGCAGGTGGACTCTCAACCACCAGGGAAGCCCATAAGTTCTTTATATGTTTGATAGAATTCCCCTGTGGAAACTCTCTGGTCCCAGACTTTTGTTTGCTGGAATTTATGATTATTATTATTATTATTACAAATTCAATTTCATTAATAGTGATAGGTTTGTTCAGATTGTTTGTCCCTTCCTGATTCAGACTTCAAAGTTTGTATATTTCCAAAAATGTATCCATTTCTTCTAGGTTGTCCAATTTTTTGGCATATAACTGTTCATAGTATTCTCTTATGATTTTTTGTGTCTCTGTGGTATTGGTTATAATTTCTACTCTTTCATTTATTATTTTGTTTACTTGAGTCCTCTCTCTTTTCTTTTCAATGAGCCTACCTATAAGTTTATCAATTTTGTTTATCTTTTCAGAAAACTAACTCTTGGTTTCACTAATTCTTTTTATTGTTTGTTTGTTTGTTTGTGTCTCTAATTTATTTCCTCTCTGATCTTTATTATTTCCTTCCTTCTACTGACTTTGGGCTTTGTTTGTTCTTGCTTTTCTAACTCTTTAGATGGTAGGTTAAGTTGTTTATTTGAGATTTTTCTTGTTTCTTCAGGTAGGCTATATCAGTATAAATTTACATCTTAGAAATGCTTTTGATGCAATCCATAGATTTTGGAAAGTCATGTTTCCATTTTCATTTTTCTTCTGGTATTATCTGATTTCCTTTGTAATTATGTCCTGGACCTATTGATTTTTTAGTAGTATGTGGTTTAGTCTTCATATGTTTGTGCTTTTCTCATTTTTCTTTCTGTAATTGATTTCTAGTTCTATACCATTGTGGTTGGAAAAAAATGCTTGATATAATTTCTATCTTAAATTTGTTGATACTTGTTTTGTAGCCTAGAATGTGATCTATTTTGTTTGTTTGTTTTTGGCCATGCAGCACAGCTTGTGGGATTTCAGTTGCTCAACCTGAGGGCCTGAACCTGGGCCACAGCAGCAAAAACCTGAGATCCTAACCTCTAGGCCACCAGGAAACTCCCAAATGTGATCTATTTTTGAGACTATTCCCTGTTCACTTGAAAAGAGTGTATATTCTGCTGTTTTCTAATGTAATGTGAAGTAGATATCTATTAAGTCCAACTGGTCTATTGTGTCACTGTTGTCTTACTGATTTTTCTGTCTGGATGATCTGTCCATTGACGAAAGTGGGGTGTTAAAGTCCCCTACTATTATTGTATTATTGTCAATCTCTCCCTTTATGTCTGTTAATATTTGATTTTATACTTAGGCACACCTGTTTTGGGTGCATATATGTTAACGAGGGTAATATCCTCTTCTTTTATTGGTCTGTTTATTGTTTTATAACATCCTTCTTTGTCTTGTTTTATAGATTTGTTTAAAATATTATTTTGTCTGATGAGTATTGCTACCCCTGCTTCCCTGTCATTTCCATTTGCATGAAATATCTCTTTCCATCTCCTAACTTTCAGTCTGTGTGTGTCTTTAGCTCTGAAATAAGTCACTTGAAAGTGGCATATAGATGGATCTTGTTTTTTTTAATCCAATCAGCCATACTGTGCCTTTTGATTGGAACATTTTGTCCATTGACATTTAAAGTAATTATTGATAAGTATGTACTTAATGCCATTTTATTAATTGTTTTCAAGTTGTTTCTGTAGTTCTTCTCTGTTCTTTCTTCTTTTTGTTTCTTCTCTTGTGGTTTGATGATTTTCTTTAGTGGTTGCTTGTGTTCTTTTCTCTCTAGTTTTTGTGTATCTATTTTAGGTTTTCTATTTGTGATTACCATGTGGTTCATATATGTTAAGCTATAACTATATCTACTTGGTTTAAACAGGTAGTCCTTTAAGTTCAAACACTTTCTACTGTATCTACATTTTTTACTCCCCTCCATCACTTTTTGTGTTTTGGATGTCATATTTAACATCTTCATGTTTATCCTTTTACTGATTATTATCATTACAGTTGATTTTATAATTTTTTTGTATTTTACTCTTCATACTAGCTTATTTAAGTGGTTGATCTTCAGCCTTCATTATATATTTGCTTTATTAGCTGGATTTTTCTTTTCCTATAGATTCTTTCTTCTTCTTATAGCATTTTTTCCACTTAGAGAAGACCCCTTAACATTTCTTTGATGGTAGGTTTATTATTGATGAACTTTTTTAGTATATGCTTGTCTGAGAAGTTCTTTATCTTTCCTTCAATTCTAAATGATAATCTTGCTGGGTAGATTACCCTAGGTTACAGGCTTTTCTCTTTCAACATTTTGAATGTATCACACCATTCCTCTCTGGCCTGCAAAGTTTCTGCAGAAAAATCAGCTGGTAGCCTTGTGGGGATCCCCTTGTATGTGACTCTTTGTTTTTCTCTTGCTGTCTTTAGAATTATCTCTTTATCTTTACCTTTTGCCATTTTAATTATGATATATCTTTGTGTGGGTCTCTTGGGTTCATCGTGTTTGGGTCCCTCTGTGCTTCTTGTACCTGGATATCTGTTTCCTTTTTCAGGTTTGGGAAGTTTCAGCCATCATTTCATCATATGCATTTTTGACCCTCTTCCCTCTTTCTTCTCCTTCGGGGACCCTTATAATGTGAATATTGGTAAGCTTGATGTTACCCCAAGATCATTTAAACTGTTCACATTTTTAAAATTTGTTTTTTGTCTTGCTGTTCTCACTAGGTGATTTCCATTATTATTCTTCTTGATCATATAGGCATTCTTCTGTATCACCTAGATTGCCATTCATTTCTTCTTTTGTGTTTTTCATTTCAGTTATTTTAGTCTTAAGGTCTGACTCATTCTATTATATATTTCTAGTTCTTTGTTAGAGTTCTAACTATGTTCATCTATTATTTCCCCTAATCCAATTCCTATTATTACTACTAATGCTTTGAATTCTTTATCCAATAAGTTGTCTGTTTCTGTTTCTTTAGTTATTTTTCCAGGGGTTTTCTCTTGCTCTTTCAATTGAGATGCATTCCTTCCTCTTCTCATTTTGCTTAACTTTTCCTATCTCTGTGAAATTATGTGATACAATTACCTATTGCATTCTTGAAGAGGTTTACTTGTGTTTGATTGTCCCTATATAATTGGTGTGCACAGTGGCTTTGTGGGAGAGCTGGATTGATGTGAACACGAGTCACATATTTTCTCAGGTTTGTTTGGCATCTCTCAGCTTGGTGGGAGGTGGGGCTGAAGATGAGATGTCTAGAGCCAGAGCTAAGTGTGAACTGAGGCTTCCCCGCTTCTCAGTGGCCATTACTGCCCTATCAGGGTGGAAGTCTGGTCTCAAGTTGCTGGAGCAGAAGGCCTGAGGGTCAGGTCTGAGCTGGATTTTTTCCATGTAAACATGTGTTCTCCCACCTCCCAGCACTGGCAATCTCACCCCCAAGGGAAGCAGTGCTGAAGCAAGCAGTGTTGGCATGGTGGGGCTGGTGTTGGCATTCAGCATGTGTCAGGACACAGGCTGTGGTGGTTTGCCTGGGGTTCAAGATCCAGACTGTTTCTGATGCTGTGTGTTAGGACCTGTAATGGCTGCCCATACCCTGCTCAGATGCCATGTAGGTCTGAAGATGCCACCTCTTTGTCTTATGGCAGGGTCTGAGTTGATTTCATGTCTCACAGCCAAGCTCTGCTTTTGTGCCTCACAGCCAAGCCCTCTTCACAATGCAGAGCTGAGTCAGAAATCAAGTGGTGTTAGAGCAATCACTGGTGTCAGGAAGTGTCATGTTCTGGTGTGCTCATGGAATACTGACCAGCTACTGGTGCAATTTTTAATCCACCTTCACCTCCCTGATTCAGAAGCAAGCATGTGTGCTCATGCTCTTCACAAGGAGAGTCCAGGCTTCCCGCAGAATTCCTGTTAGTCCTACTGGCCTTCCAACCAGCTAAGGTGGCTCTTCTTCCTTGTGGCAGACCACAGGCCTCGGGCATCCAGTATGTAGCTTGAATCACTCACTCCCCAGGGAGGATCTCTGCCCATGTAACCTCCCTTTTCCTCTGAGTCCCGTCCCAGGGACACAGGTCTCTACCTAATCACTTTTCTTCCCTTTTTACCCAATTCTGTGTGGATTTTCCTTACAGCCTTTGTTGTATGGGAGTCTTTCTGCCAGTCTCCAGTTAGTTTTCAGTGATAATTGCTCCCTGTGTAGATATATTTTTGATATGTTTACAGGAAAGTTGAGTTTCACATCCTCCTACTCCACCGTCTTGGTCTCCCCCTTCATTAACCATTTTAATCATGTTTTTTCCATTAGTAGATAGAAATACATATTATTACTAATTATTAGATTATCTGCCTCAAAGCATATGTGTTGAGTTCCAATTTTCTGCTAAAATGTTGATTGTGATACAAGGAAAATAATGCACTAAAGATCAATTCAATCATTGCAAAATGTCTAATAAACCATATCTTTTAAGGGAAACACACAGTTTTCCCTAATTTCTGCATTCCAAAATTTCAACTACATCCACAAATCAAGTTCCTATGATTATACAAGAATTTGAAAAGAGACATAGAAACAACATCCTGCACTTTTTAAGTATGTGTAAAATAATATATGCAAAAAATCAATAAAATAACTGATATTTTGTTTTTTACTTATAGTAACATTGGGATTCAATACATTGAGATACCTTTACTGTTAATTAAAATTACATAAGCTAATTTAAAAATGTTCATCAAGTGATATCAATGTCTGATTTTAAATGTTTTGAAGTTTTTGAAAAAACTTTTCTATACTTTATTGTTCTATTTTATTCTTACAAGAAATAAGTGAGTGTTTATAACAATTTATTTCTATATTTTAAAAGTGATGAAACAAAAATTCAATTATAAATAAAATCTGGATACTTATTGCTAAAGTCAGAACAAGAAATTGGAGTTTGTTTCTGTGTACTGCTTCTTAATTGCCACACCAATATTGATAATCCATATCACCTCTATACACTGTATACAATGTCAAAACTTTTATCAGTAGACTTGAGATTAATAGAGGAGACATAGAAATCTGTGTTGGTATACCAAATGTATTTGATGATGAAGCTTTGCAACATGGGATAATTTAAAATTACAGCAGGTAAAAAGGAGGAGGTTCACCTGTGCAAAGACAGGACAAGGTCAATATTTTTAAAAGAGGAGGTTAAAATAGTACATGTAATTTATACCTTTCAGTAAATTTACAAGTGCCAAAACAGAATCCAAATCCTGTAATCCCACTGCTACCCTTTCTAAGGAAAATGAGGGCTACAAGAAGAAATAATATTTTGTTAAGATACAAAATGGATTTTGACTTTTTTACAGAGGGTTTTCTTATGAAAAGACATTCTAAAATTCCTCAAGCAGGAATTGGTTCAGAAAAGCTTTATGAATAGTGTGTGAGTAGTGATGATTCTTCTCCTTTATCTTTCCTCTGTTCATTGATGTCTGAACTTTTACAAATAACAGTAATAAATATTTCAACATACAATAAGATAAATTGTTATTATTATTATTATTATTTTTTGCGGTATGCGGGCCTCTCGCTGTTGTGGCTTCTCCCATTGCGGAGCACAGGCTCCAGACACGCAGGTTCAGCGGCCATGACTCATGGGCCCAGCCACTCTGCAGCATGTGGGATCTTCCCAGACCGGGTCACGAACCCGTGTCCCCTGCATCAGCAGGCGGACTGTCAACCACTGTGCCACCAGGGAAGCCCTGATAAATTTTTTTTAAATGAATATTTCTGCTTGGAAAAATTTACAGTCTGACTGAAATCAATACGCAAAACTATGAATATGAAGCTTTGAAAACTTTGAAAGAATATGAAAAAAAGGGACCTCTAATTTTGAAAGTAAAACATTGAAAGTATATAATTTCCTTCACATTTGGAAGACATTTAGAAAGCAAAGGAGATATTGATAACTGAAGGAGAAAGATACAAAATAAAACAAAACTGTAATTAAAACTAAATATTATGAAAAATATATTAATGTCACCATATTCAAATAGTCCAGAAGTTCTTACTTTTAAAGTTTACCTGACTTATGTATAACATCATCATCATTATTATCATCATCATCTCCATTGATCAATTTTTTATTTGGTGTGACACTGAATTAGATAATTTCCTCAATGTTTATCTTTTTTTCTCCCTTTTTATGGAGAGTAATATATATAATAAAATAAAATTCATAGAAATTAATTATTTACTTCCCATACACAATAAGATTTCTAAGTACTGCCTTATCTGTATGTTACAAATTTTGATGTTTTTATTATCATTTAGTTCATATGTTTAAAATTTTTTCTTGATTTCTTGAATCATGGACTATGTAGAACAATATTATTTTATTTCCAAATATTTAGAGTTTGTTTTGTTTTGTTTTGTTTTTTCTGCGGTATGCGGACCTCTCACTGTTGTGGCCTCTCCCATTGCGGAGCACAGGCTCCAGACATGCAGGATCAGTGGCTATGGCTCACAGGCCCAGCTGCTCCGCGGCATGTGGGATCTTCCTGGACCGGAGCATGAACCCGTGTCCCTTGCATCGGCAGGCGGACTCTCAACAACTGCGCCACCAGGGAAGCCCAGTGTTTAGAGTTTTTTAATATACAGTACTGTTATTTATTTCTAATTTAATATCACTTTGATCAAAGAGCACATTCTGCATTATTTCAATCATTTGAAATGTATTGATACTTTTTTAATGGATGTTTTATGTGCAAGTGAAAATAAACATGCATTCAGTGGTAGCTACAGTGTTCTGCAATTGTCATTTAGGTCAAATTGTTTAATAGTGTTGCTCAAATCTTTTATTTTCTAACATTTTTATTAGCCTAACACCAAGAGAAGATTCTCCAAATCACATAATATTACTGTGACTTTTTCCTGTAGTTCTGTCAGTTTTACTGCTCTAAAGTAGTTTTGTTATTAAGTGTGTACACATTTAAGATTATTATAACTTGATGAATTGACTCTTTTATACTGTGAAATATCCCTCTTTAACTTGGCCATAATGTGTATTTCTATATTAATGTAGCTACATCAACTTTCTAATACTCAATGTGTTTGCAATGATACATGTTTCTCCCCTTTTATTTCAAGCTGTTCTGTTCTCAATATTTAAAATGTTTTTAAACAGCATATGATTCAATATTTTTAAATCTCTGCCTTTTAATTAGTGTGTTTAGTCCATTTACTTTTATGGTGATTATTGTTACAGTTGGGTTAAAATTTACCTTCTTGTTATTTGCTTCTGTTGATCTATGATTCTCTGTTTCTCATTACCATACTTCTTTCAAGTGAATCAAATATTTGTTACTATCTTACTTTATCTTGCTTATTGATTTTTTAGATCTATTTATGTGTTATATGTTATTTGTTGTTCTAGATAGTAGAGCAAGTATCTTTAAGTCATCAGGTTATTCCAGAAATAATCTACATCCTGAAAAATGTAAGAATTTTACTTCAGTTTGATTTCATTTACTACCTTTCTACTTTTTGTGTTCTTGTTCTCATATATTTTATTCCTACAATGCAATAATCCCTTAGCAATGTTTTAACAATGTAAACATATCTATTTATGAATAACAATTTTATGAAAAGCCTTATATATTAACCCACATATTTACTTTTTACTATTGTCTTTTTATGCTTTTCATTTATATGCACAAATTTTCATATAAACAGTCCAAAGGCCACCACACTATAAAACTCCAGGGAAACAAATTATTATTGTGATTTTTATGAATAGCAGCTTTTAGAGATGTGTCTTGAACATCTTGTATAGCCTTATATGGTATGACTGTAGTCTCCAAACATTATCTAAAACATGCCCTTTAAAATTACTTCTTTGACTATTTTCAAAGTCATTACCTTAAACTTATTTTTCTCAATATGTCTCTCATTTTCTGTTGTCAATGCCAATATACCTTTGGACTTCAGAGTACTTCTATAGTATGTACATAGAAATATAACAATTAAATTAATATGTAAATACATTATTTTTCCAAGTCATATATATATATATATATATATATATTTGTGTGTGTGTGTGTGTGGTACGTGGGCCTCTCACTGTTGTGGCTTCTCCCGTTGCGGAGCACAGGCTCCGGATGCACAGGCTCAGCGGCCTTGGCTCACAGGCCCAGCTGCTCCACGGCATGTGGGATCTTCCCGGACTGGGGCACGAACCCGTGTCCTCTGAATCGACAGACGGAGTCTCAACCACTGTGCCACCAGGGAAGCCCCTCCAAGTCATATTTTTATCTGTAAGTGATTGTGTGTAATAAAGAAGAAATGATAAAAGACCTATCAGATTAAAAAGTGTCATATCTAAATATAATTAAAAGTGAATAAATTAGCAGTGTTATAACCTTACTAGATAAAGTTGTAAATAATTTCAGTAGTGAGAGCAAAGTTGAAGAAATTTCAAAGTTACAGTTATAAAAGAAGTATATCTGGAAGATAAATTATTTCAGGAAATAAAATGGTGAATGGGATACATAAATAGCCTTCAATGGTAAATAATTTGGAAAAATTCATACATGCATAGTTTATAATCACCTTTCAGTCTATGTAAATTGAAATTTGTCAGTATGTATTCTTCGTGGGTTTTACCTTACAGGCAATTCATCTGTTGGTTAAAAAAAAAAAAAAAACAAGAAGAAAGAAAATGATACCCTATAGCATACACCCATAATGTTGGAGTCATAGGTTAATCTGAAGGTCAAATCTAAACCAATGTTGAAGGTAAGCCACTCAGTAGCTATAGCAACAGCTACACTCACGTAAGAAATGGGGGAATTTGCTATTCACATCCTTGCCTGCTTTGTAGCTATTTTAATCCTTTATTTTTCATAAAATGTAAATATAAAGTCAAACAAATTACTTTCTTTCATCGACATAAGTAAATTTGTTGTAATACATTACAGTGGAAACAAAGTTTAAAATGAATTAAACATTTCCTTTTCAAAAATGCCTTTCCTTAACTTTATTTTATTTCTTGTCAGGTTTTAAAAATCTTTTCTATTAACTTAGAAAAAATGTAGACTATTAAATAAATGAAGAAAATGGTATAACATTTAAAAGTATTAACAATAGAAATCATTATTCAAAGCCAAATTTTACTTGAAAAACTTACTTAAAATAACTAAAATTTGTTTATATCCATATTTAAAATAAAATTTTGATCATTCTTTCTTTGGATCATTCACATTCAATATGTATAAGTAGCTTGAAAATATGAACAAATTCCTTAAATATAGAAATAATGGGCAAGTATTCAATCACATACATAGTCATTTATAAGTCCTAATGATATTTACTAAGATCTTTTTAAAATTTGACAACATGTCCTATTGAAAAAGAATAATTAATGGTATTCAATGTTAATATTAGTATAACAAATATAGATTGCTAAATTGGATATACTAATTGAATTAGTGTATTATTATCTATAATCTATTTGAATTGTATGCTGGTTGAGATTATTGATATTCCTTCTCCTTGTATCTGAATTTTGAAAAAGAAAGCTACATATTTGGCATAAAAACCTCTCTTCAGACTACTGCTTCTATTTAATTAGAGGAAAAAAGACTATATCAATTTTTCATATCCAAGCAATCTTTTAGGTATAGTATTAGTTATTTAAACATCATGTACTGATAATCAATATGTTGTTGTTTCTTCATTTCCTTTTATAATATTTACATTCTATATTTTGTGATTACTTGCAGTCTGAAAATTACTAAGCTAACATTTTAGTCAATGGACTGCACAGATAGGACCTATCAATACACTGGTACTGTATTTTAGTCTGTGTCTTCCCTTCAAATTTTCTTTGACCTAAGGTACTTTATCTTAAATAGAATTTAAACTCTCCAGTTTTATTTCTTCTTGCTTGTGTGTGTTGGTGGGAGAGGAGCATGGGGTGTGTGTGTATGTGTGTCTATATGTTTGTGTGCATGCACATGTGTCTAAAGCTTCAGGATTTAGCTACTGATGTTACTTGCTAACTTGGCCTGAAAACTAAGTGTCTAATACTATCCCCAAAATTTTCCTGTTAGAAAAAGTTTAGAGTTATTTTACCAATAAGTACAACATTATATACTAAATCACACATGATGTTGCTCTTCCAAGGTGGATTCAGAATGCTGGTTGTAGTTAACATCCACACTGAATTGTAAAAGAAATGGCAAAGTAGGGTGTAAAAACAAAATGATCTACCAGTCACATATGAAAATGTGTGATTTACCAATATGAATGCATTTGCTTAGATTATTAAGAACTTTTGAAATTAATGTTGCCTCAAGTTAGCAACAGTTCTCTGTATCAATGAGTTACTTCAGTGGAGTTATTTACCTATTGTTGTGCCAAAGCACTTAAGGCCTCTTGGAATCATTACCACCATTTCCTTTATTTTTCTTTCTAGAGTGAAGCCTTTTTAAAGCAAAACCAAACTGAATATCTGTATACTCCAGCTGTTTTTCTCTATCTGCTTCCTTGATCCTTTTTTATGTCAGGAATTAAATGTTAAACACTATTTTCTTCTTACTGAAAGTAAAAAAAAAACAAAAAAACAAAAAACAAACAAAGAAAAAACACGACTAAGGTAAATTTATTCCCTATCATTCTTAATAAGAAATTCAGATAAACTTATCTCAAATTAGCATATATTAGATATGACTCTAGATAATATCAAAGTTCAAGTAAACTAAGTCTCATAATCATATTATAAATCTACAGTGTACCATATAACTGATGATCATAAATAGCTTTATACATTTCTGTTTTCTGTTGTATATTAACTTACTGACATGAAATAGTTGAAGAAACTTTCCTAATGATTTTTGGAAAACTTGAAAAATTTGCAAATATTTTAAAGAAAAATTAGGTACTTTTAATATAGTGTCCAGTAGTTTAAAGTCGATAATTTCAAGAGCCATAATGGCAATATACATAATTCATAGCCTGTAACTTTTTAAAGATATCTCCTTAAAACACCAAATATATTACATTTTTCAACAGATATATTTATGGCATGCATACAGCATGACATATCCTCAAAGCACTTTATAATTTATACAATATCACGGGGAAACTGCTAATATTATTGTCCCCTTGATCTTGACGAAGCACCTGAAGTATAGAGATTTTGAACTTGTTACAGGCTTATTTTGGAAATCAGTAAAATGCAATAACAGTGTAGTAAACTTTTTTCTGTAAATCTCTAAATCATTCTACTAAGGCACAGATTCTTATCTTTCTAAATTAAATATAAATATTATAAAATTCTATTTGTTAATAATAATTAAATGTCTTTTTATCTTACTCTTCATAAAATATATGACTTACTCTGAAGAATATTTTACAGAAGCAAGAATCTGAACTGTTGAATTGTTTCTATTTGTTAATGATACTGTAAAACAGGAACTCAGAACAGGATCTCATCCTAACCTGTATTCAACCACCTTAGTTGGAGATGAGCATACAGTTTCAGTTTCATTTTGATATGAAACACTCTCTCAAAGCAAAGATTCTTGACAAGGCCATTATGTTATCATTTGAATTAGTACCATACACATATTCCTAAAGGTGGCAGTCTCTGACTAAATAGGGAGAACAACTCTACATATACTATCCACACACTCTTTAGAGACTTAAAAAAAATGGAAACTCTCCTTGGAATGAAATAATTTGTAGTGTCCCAATACTGCCTTGCAGATTTTCAAAATTCAATCTACATTTACTTCATTATTACAATGAGCTATATTACTGCACTTCTTTTTCCTTTGGATATTATATGTAAAAGTTTTTGAGAATGGAGAAGTACCTCATTGTACTGACTTTCATAGTGTTATTATGTCAATAAATAGTTAACTACTATGTGCATATTACTATTAGATTTTATAACAGTCATACAGAATAAAGAAGGTTATAATAATATAAAGTGTTCAAATTAGGTTCAATAATAATATTAATATAAAAATCATAAATTTCATTCATAGAAAGAAAAATCATTAAGTAAGAAAAAGCATATAACCTGGATGTTTGGTATGTGTGTGCATGTATTTTTGTCTGGCACTAACATATAATTAGCAAAGGGTATCCAAGGCCTAAAGTGAGAATCTGATATATTGAATACAATAGAGCTGGTATTTTAGATCAGTGTTGAAAGAATATAATATTTAAAAGCATGTTTTTATCTCTATATATACCAAGTGTCAAAACAATTGCTAGTGTTATCTGGGCTTACATTAAAAATTCAACATTTTAGAACTTTTAAAACCTTTAGGAGAAAACATGGGAAAATATTTTTATAAACTTGCAGTGGTAAAGTATTTCATAAGCAAAACAAAAGCCAATCTATGCATGATAAGAATAATGACTTCAAACATATTAAAATTCAAATTATATTCACTAAAATATATCCCCAAAAAGTAACAAATATAAACCTTATACTGGAAGTAAATATTTTCAACATGTATACCATAGCAGGATTCATATGAAGAATATAAACACCTAAAAATCAGTAACACCAACAACCCAGGAGAACAATGGCGGAATATCATCCACAAAAACTTCCCAATAAATAAAACACAAACAGAAACAGCACGCAATTATATAAAAAAGTGCTCAACTTCACTTTAGGAATCAGGAAAATTCAAGTAAAAGCTACGAAGGATAATTATTTGCTACTGTGATTGTAAGTCAAAGGGATTTCCCATGCATTGCTAATAGGATATAAATTGATGTAACAACTTTGAAAAACGATTTACCATTATCATGCATAACTTTATGACCTGAAATTCTATTCTAGGTTTTGTATACACAAACATACACACAGCTATATCTATATCTATATCTATATCTATATCTATATCTCTATACACCTATATAGGCATAGAGATATACAGATATGTTGCCTAGCAAATGTCACCAGGAGACATGAACATGAAGCTGTATTGTTTATCACAGAAACAATATGGAAATAATCCAAACGTTCATCCGTGGTGGAATGGCTAAATAACTTAAGGCATCTTTTAAAAATGGAATATTACAGTTGTGAAGATGAATAAAATAATGCAATGCATATTAATACTGAAATATCAGAAAGTAAAAATATGAAGAAAACAAATCATGAAACAATGCATATAATATAAATTAATTTATATGAAATACAAAAGTATGCATATGTCATAAAATCTTTAAAAAAACATTTAAAGTGCAGGATAGTCTTTACTTCCTGGGGAATGTAGAATAATGCAACTGTGGAGGAGAACACAGGTGGTTTTGAGTTTTTTGGTGATTTTCCATGTTCTAAGGTAGGTAATGAGTAAGTGGGTGTTTCTTTATTATTCTTTAGACTGCACAAATCTACTAAATAGACTTTTTACTGTGTAAAATGTATTTATTGTAAAAATGTTAAAGTATAAATAGGATACACTACATTAAAAGCAGTGAGTGTAAATTGGTGGATGTAAATGTTCTGATTGGTTTGGCTTAGAGAAGAGACTTGTTCACATTCAGATGCTGGGGAAGCAGGAGAAAGAAATTAAGGTTTCAAAATAAAGGAATTGAAGGAGAGCAAGGTCTACGAAGAAGAAAGTGGCAATTAGCACACACATGGATCTAGAAACCTCAGGCAAGAAGAGAAACATTTTCCCAATTCTACAGGAGGGAAGGAAAGAAGATAGTGGATATAAATACATTTTTAAGTGGGGCAGGGCATATAGAACAGTAAAGCTATTATTATCTTGCTCTTTATTTTCCATGGGAAACAGAAATTAATGTTGTCAACAGAAAGTGAAGGCAGAATAGGGAATTCAGGACACTGCAAGCGAGAAATGGAAAAGAAACAGATAATGGAAACAGAATAATGTGTAGACATTACTGAGGATAAAGATAAGGTTTTTTACAAGTATATTATCACTAATCTATACAACTGGGTGATTTTTTTAATTAATGCTCAGAAATGGGGTACAGAAATGACAAATATATTGATAAATGAGGAACTGTTGTCTTCATATAGAAGATGGAGCAGAGAGTTTCAAGTCACTGAGAAGAAAATGATGAAAGTAAAGGAATCCTGATTTCCAGATGAAGAAGTAAGGATATAAACACAGGAGCCACAGAAGAATTAGAAGAGAATTCAGGGTCAGAAGACGGTTAGACTCATAGTTATACCTGAAGCAAGGAAAAGAAAGGCTGTAGTTTGAGCTGGGATATTGAAGAAAGTTATTTCAAGGATTAAGATACAGGTAATGGCAAAGTCCAGGGCAGGACCTTGAGTCCAAGTAAAGAAGAGTATATCACTGGATTGTAGTTGAAAATGTAGCAAAATATATTATGGTGAATTCCATTGCTTCAGGGATTAGTGACAAAAGGTTAGGAGAGGAAGCACCGGGAAAAATGCTTCACCCTGTGACCCAAATCCCTGAGATGTTTAAACATTCACATTTAACCATCTAACATCAACCTATTATATCCATTAGCTGCTAGGTAAAAAGACTAGGGTTTGTATTATTTCTCTTTCCCTTCACAAATCTCTTATGCTGCATTTTGAATTTTATTCCATTTTTTTTACCAATCTTTACTTATTTAAAATTATCACAAATATCAATTTTAATGACTGTGTGTGTGTGTGTGTGTGTGCATGTGTGTGTGTTTTAAATATTGAATCCTCATAAAAAGTGCTAAGGAGAAGAAATCCACAACATAATTGGCTACAAGGCTTGGAAGAAATTGTCCATACATTCAACTATGCAACAAACTTACTGTATGACATGTAAAAAACCACCTAATCTCTCTAGCCCACACATTCACTCATTAGTTGGCATGGCAGTACTGTCTCTCTTTCCATCATAAACTTGAACAGAACCAAACAAGATCATGCATCTCAGAGTAAAATGAAAATCAAGGTCTGAAGTTTATGATTCTACAAGTAAACATTAAACTCTGAGGAACTTATCAAGTAAGATTAAGAGAACTAAACACAAAATGAGATTCTCTACAAAAATGAATTTGATTTAACATATTAACTTTGATCCATGCTGGATTATTCAGAGATTTGGTTTATATAGAACTGTGTTAGTGTTAGTGTTAGTATATTATATCTTTGGTATAAATAATTGGATAAATTTAATGTAAAAAAATTGGATACATTTATGAGACTTTGTTTTATTTGATAAAATGCTAAAATATCTTTTAAGTGTTACCTATTTCTCATAAAGTATCTTTTCCTCCCTGACATTGTATATAGTTTTCCATGAAATGTAAATTAGCTTCAAATGAAAACAAGTAAAACATAAGGGGAGTTCTTATATGATGAAATAAACTACATAGGATAATGTTTTAATACACCATACATCATTTCATCATTTCATTTTAAAAGGAAATTAATATAGATACATTATAAAAAATAAGTTTTTTTAATGGATTAAAGTTTATAAACCTCCAAGATTGAAAGATACTACTTTCTAATTACAATATATTTTCTATGGACTGACAAACATTCATTAGAGGTATTAAATACCCAAAGCAGTGTTATTTAAATTGTATGTGTATATTCCAAATTAATATAACTTAGCACATGTAAGTTTTTTTTTTTATTCTGCCTGTGTTTAAAATTCACAAGTCCATATGAGTTTAAAAACCATAGCACACTGTTCAGTTTCAATAAAATGAATTACTTCTTAGATGTTCAGTACTTTTGCCTGAAATTTAAAATATTATGTAAGTAAAGTCTAGATTATTTCTTTTCAAAAATTCAGGGGCTCCCCTGGTGGTGCAGTAGTTGAGAGTCCACTGGCCGATGCAGGGGGCGCGGGTTCGTGCCCTGGTCCGGGAGGGTCCCGCATGCCGTGGAGTGGCTGGGCCTGTGGGCTGTGGCCGCTGGGCCTGCGCGTCTGGAGCTTGTGTTCCACGGTGGTAGAGGCCGTGGCAGTGAGGGGCCCAAGAACCACACACACACAGAAAAAATTCAGTTTATGAAATTTGGCACTTATATATTAGTTGTATCACTAAGGTTTTAAATATTACATAAAATTATAAAGTATGATATATGAGCATTATATATATTAATATAATGCATTTATATTACTTGAATAATATTTACATAATATGTATACATACTCTCACACTGTCCAAAATATAGTTTAAAGATTCTGTCATGTTTGTATACCAACCTTTGACATGTTGAAAATAATCACTGTGATTAGCCTGCAAGAATCACTTCTTTAAGAGTATGTTATAGGAGAAAGCCCAAATGTTTCTTTCAGATATACATAAAAGTTTACCTAAAAAAATTGAAAATTATGATATGATCCAAGAATCCCACTTCAGGGTATTTAATCAAAAGAATTAAAGTCTAGATCTTGAAGAGATATATGCATCCCCAGGTATATTGTGGCATTATTCAGAATAGTCAAAATGTGGAAACAGCCTAAATGCTCATTGATAGATGAATGGATAAGAAGATGTGGTGTATATACATTAAAAAGGAATATTATTTAACCATTAAAAAGGAGACACTGCCATATACAATATCTTGGATGAACTTTGAGAGCATTATGCTAAGTGAAAAACACCAGACACAGAAAAATACTGCATGATTCCACTTATATGAGGTATCTAAAATAGTCAAACTCATAGAAGCAGAAAGTAGAAGGGTGATTGATTACCAGGGCTCTGGGGAGGGGGAATGAGGAGTTGCTGCTTAATGGATAAAAAGTTTCAATTGTACAAAATGAATAAATTCTAGAGATCTACTGTACAACATTGTGCCTATAGTTAAGGATACTATATTGTGTATTTAAAATTTATTGGGAGGGTAGATCTCACATTATCTGTTCTTATCACAATTTTTAAAAATGGTAATTTTTAAAAAAAGTTTACCTTATAAAATGTGTATAATATTGCCTTGCTCAGGAAGATGGAGTACAGGACTTGCATATCCTAGTGCTAAATCTATTTCCTCAAAGGATAGTGAGTATCTCAATTTGATTTTCTTTATTTTAAAATCATTTACCTATCACCTGCTGCAGAGAGCACATGGTCATGTGCAAGAAGATAATTACAGCTATGGCGACATTCTTTGGACAGTGTGAAAGATCCTTTGCTATTTATCTGCATTGTTCCATAACAGTAGCAGAATAAATTTAAATACAGTTAGAGCTGCAATTATTTACTGTTATCTTTTGCATTATTTTTTACCTGGATAACACAGAAGAATAAA
The DNA here is from genome assembly GCF_949774975.1 of Lagenorhynchus albirostris. NCBI lineage: Eukaryota > Metazoa > Chordata > Mammalia > Artiodactyla > Delphinidae > Lagenorhynchus > Lagenorhynchus albirostris. Next base: position 39,594,957 of record NC_083112.1, on the reverse strand, counting down.
CATAATCAGTTCCAGCTGGAAACACTTCTACACTGTGTCAAGGACAATGAGTTCACAAATTGACTTTACCTGTTATTCATGTGGTACACAAAAAGAATTGGGCAAAGGGGAATTTAATTAGTGTGTCTCATAGTAGGAATAAATAGAAAAAAGATAGATTACTGATTGCATTGAAAATGAGTAGCATGCTTAGCTGTAAACAATTGAGCAGAGGTGGTTTGCTAGCATTTCTTTGGTCACAGAAATTTTGATTTTATTAGATTGTCTCTTGTGGAATCTAACTGATACATGATTTTATGTATAAATGGAAAAATGAAATTTTATTATACTTATAAATATAGAGACTTCTTATCAAAAATGATACAATGAAAATAATTTACACTGAAAAACTGAAAGATTATAATATTTACTGAAGGCTTTATAGATGCAAAGAAGCAAGCAGAGAAAGAAATAATACCAAAGAATATTTATTTTTTTATCTAGGCTCCCCCTCTTTAAAACTAGAGTAACAAATCAATAGGTATCTCTGATTCAATGAAACACACTATCAAAGATATTTTTATCACATATATGTTATTATCATTTATTGTCATAAAAAATGGAAAATAATTTGAAAAAGTAAAAATCAGGAACTTTATTAAGTACCAATTGTATACTGGTAATTACTAGAGGTAAACTATGTAAAGGACACATATAATATTGCTATTTTCATTGTGGAAAAATGAACCTGTATGTTGCCTTAGCATTCACATAAAAAAGAGCAAACATACACACACATTAATATTTTTTTTAAAAAAATTGATGGAGTAAATTGTATCATTTGACATCACATTATATCCTGATATTTAAGATCTAATCTAACCTCCTTTTTCACTTATGTCCCTTATCTATTGTCTTTGAATTAGCAGACAGTCTAGTTGTTGAGTCATGCAAAAATAGCTCTTAGTTTTCTGCTTGCTTTGTGCTGTGTGAGGAAACCAAATAAAATGGGTGCATGCATTTTATACATTTTTTTATAAAACTTGAGTATCTATTATATGCAATCTTATTAAGAAAAACATCTTTACCTACCTAAAAGAAAAACAAAACAAAACAAATGGACAAAAAAGACAAAACAGAAACCATCATTGATACAGAGGACAAATAGTTGACAGAGGGGAGGCAGGTTGGGGGATGAAAGAAACAGGTGAGAGAGACTGAGTTACAAACTTCCAGTTGCAAAATAAATGAGTCATGGATATAAATGTACGGTATGGGGAATATAGTCAATAATTATGTAATATATGTGTATGGTGGAAGATGGTGACTAGACTTATCATGGTGATCATTTTGTAATGTACAGAAGTATCGAATCACCATGTTGTGTACCAAGAACTAACATAGTGTTGTAGTTTAATTATACTTCAAAAACAAGAAAACAAACTCATAGAAAAAAAGAGATGAGATATGTGGTTACTAGAGCCAGAGATTGGAGGGAGGGGGAATTGGATGAAGGCTGACAAAAGGTACAAATTTCCAGTTATAAGATAAATAAGTACTAGGGCTGTAATGTACAACATGATAAACATAATTAACACTGTTTTATGCTACATATGAAAGTTAAGAGTGTAAATCCTAAGAGTTCTCATCAGAAGGAAACATTTTTTTTCTATTTCTTTAATTTTGTATCTATATAAGGTGATGGATGTTTACTAAATTTATTGTGGTAATCATTTCATGATGTATGTAAGTCAAATCAGTATGCTGTTCTACCTAAACTTATACAATGCTGTATGTCAATTATGTCTCAATAAAACTGGGAAAAAAACAAAAAAAAAATATCTAAAAGCGATGTCAAAAAGGATGCTCCTGAAATTCCCTCCTCCCATGAAGGCATACAACTACCCATAGATCAATCCCCTCTGAGAGAATTCCAGAAACTACACATTCAGCAACAGAAAATACCCACATTGAAACAGATAGGAAAGGCTGAGACACTCTCAACCGTAAAGTTCTCCACTGACACAGCCACAGAACATTGCAGTGAGGAGGGAACTTCCAACTCCCAGCTTCTCCCTGAGGAGTGAAGGATTTGGACTTAACATTTAGCACCCCAACTTTTAAAGCTGCTAGCTGAAGAAAGGGCCCCGAAATCATCTAGCTCTGAGAGCCAACAGGGCTTGTGTTTATGAATCCCACAGGACTACAGAAGACAAAGAGGGGGTTATCAAGTTGGTGTGTAAGCACTCTTGTGGCTACACTCTCCAGGCTCAGTCTGGACGGAGAAGAAAAAAAACACGCATCTCTCAGATTTTCCCTGGAAGAGATTTAACTTTATGATTTCTCAGATGCTGCCTGAGGGTGTGGCTCCTAATTAGTCCACATCTAGGTGCTGAATGGGATCCTCTCTGGAACCTGAAAGAGCCAGTGGGCTTTTCCCCTACCTTCTCCCCCTGGCTAGCTCCAACAACAAAACCAAGTCTCCAGCTTCTCCCTGGAGGCAACTTGCCAATACAGCTACAGCCCCAAATTTTGCAGCTGCTACCTGAAAGATAGACCCTCAAATCACCTAGCTCTGATAACCAACAGGGCTTTGCATTCAAGTCCCACAGGAACATATCAAACAACAAAAGAAACAATTTTCAAATGGGCACACAAGCACTTCCAACAGCTCCTTCCCAGGATTCAACAAAGAGGGAGCAGGCAAAAACACCCACCTCCTAGTTTCTCCCTGGAAGGGATTTTACTGCATCATTCCCAGATGATGCTTGACACTCCAGCTTTCAACCTGTCTGCTTCATGTAGGAGATGACCAGGATCCTACAGAGTCTGGCAGAGCTGGTGACATGTCCCCCATGTCTCCCCACAGCTGCCTCCAACAGTCACACCAAGCCTCCAGCTTCTCCCTGGAAAGAGCTTGTCCACACATCAAGCACTCGAACTGCTATGGCTGCCACTTAAGGGACTGGCTCCCAATCAACTAGCTCTGACAAAGAACTGGCATTCATGACTTCCCCCTGTACCACACAACAAAGATGTGGTTCTATCTGGGCACATAGGCACTCCCAATGGCTATTCCTCTGGCTCAGCACAGAGTGAGTATAAGCAAAAACATCCAGCCCCCAGTTTCTCCCTAATAGGGGTTAAACTGTATATCTAATATCTTGGTTTTCCCAACTGCTGCGTGAAGGTGGGGCTTCCAATTAGCCTGCAGTGGGTAACTGAAGGGGCAGGCAATTTGCAGTCCTTTGGGGCCTGAACACACTAATGGGCATTTCCCAAGTTTTGGGGACACTGATAGGTCTTGGAACACCCTCAACTATGGGTGGCCACTAAGAACAAATTTGGATGCTTGGATGATCACAAAGGTTTGAAAGGCAACCAGGAGCTTGGGGCTGGCTGATTGACAAGGTTACTTTCTATATGAGCCCAGTCTGTCAAGACAAGAAGAGGTGGCTGTTTCATCTACTCTGCAGAAACCAACGCAGAGAGTCAAGGAAAAGGAAAAAAATAAGATAATATGTTTTAAATGAAAAACAACATAAATCTTCAGAAACTAATGTAATGAAATAGGGATAAGTGATTTACCTGATAGAGAATGCAAAATAATGGTGCTCGCTGAAGTCAGGAGAGCAAAGAATGAATAAAGTGAGAATTTCAACAAAAAGAAAACAGTAAAAAAAGCACCAAAGACAAATCACGGAGAATACAATAACTAAACTGAAAAATTCAATAGAGGGGTTTAAATCAGTCTAGATCAAGCAAAAGGAAGGATCAGCAAACTTAAAGACAGAGCAGTGGGGGATGTCCCTGGTGGTGCAGTGGTTAAGACTCCACACTTCCACTGCAGGGGGCCCGGGTTTGATCCCTGGTTGGGGAACTAAGATCCTGCATGCTGTGCAATGCAGCCAAACAAACAAGCAAACAAACAAGAAGACAGAGCAGTGAACATTAACCAATCAGAAGAGAAAAAAAGGAAAAGAATGAAAAGACCCAACAGACTTATGGAATATAATAGGGGTCCCAGAAGGAGAAGAAAGAGAGAAAGGACCAGAAAACTAGAAATAGAAGAAATAATGGCTGAAAACTTCTTCCATCAGCAGTGCTACCTACTATCTTTGTCTAAACCACCATTATTTTATGTTTGGATATGTGTCTCTTTTATTAATAGAGAAGACAGAGTGATAGTTTTAAAACATGAATTGTCACATTTTAAAAAAGCCTTATAATGGTCCCATTTTTCTTTAATAGTAAAAGCTAACAATAGCCTTTGATGACCTACAAGTTCTGACCTTCTATTATTTATCTATTCTTCTACTAATCCCCCATATTATTGTCACAATTACCTTTTTGTTGTTCTTTAATTATACCAGGAATATTCCTGCAACACCATCTTTGCATTAGCTGTTTCCTATACCTGGAATGTTCACGCTCCACACCCCAGACGTATGCATGAGTTGCTTCCCCATCTTTTGGTTTTTATTCAAATGTCAAATTCTCGATAAGGTTTACTGCAACATCCTGACACCCACACACCTCTTATATAGTCTGATTTTTTTTTCCAAAAGTAATTATTATCTTTTTTAACATACAATACCCTCTAACTGTATTTATTTCAGTCCCACATATTGGGATATTATTTTCACAAAGACTGATTATGTTCTGTTGAATTCCCAGCTGTCCTCATTGCCTTAGATGTCACCTGTTGCATCTAATTTGTTGAACTAACATTAAACCAAGACATCTTTGTGAAGTTCTCTAGCAGACCACTGAAAACTGAAGATTAGAACTCAGGAAATCAGTGAGGGTTGGAGATGAATATTTAGGAGTAATTGATGGTCAATATGGATTTTAAACAAAGTCACTAAGAACAAGCTAGAACCTCTAAAATGGCTAGAATTAAAGAACTAGAAGAAGGTTAAGTGGAAGCTGAGAATAATCATTAAGGAAATAAGACTTCTATTATTAAATTCATTTTAAATAATTTAACAATTATTATTTCCTATTTAAAAAAGAATTACTAAAATTTTATGAAAAATATTTTTGGGAGGATGTATTTCTTTGTATGTCTTCATCCTCGCCCCTACCCCCCAGGTTTTTATATAGCTGGTCAGCAAATACTGAAAGGATTTAGAGCATAATGATTAACTAATTCCAATATTAGGAAAGGAAAACTAATTTCTTAGCGTGGATGTAGAACTAAAATTTTTGGCTATGTAGTTACGGTTATTAAATTTTTTACATTTTCTTTTCCTGATGGAAACATTTTTTAAAGTCACTATCTACTATTTTAAAAAATCTAAGAATTCTCTGATATACATTAACTAAAATTACTTGAATATATGTATCCTAAGGAATAGATTAATGTAATTTGATTACCAATTACGTACAACCTGTGCTTTTTAGTAGCCTTTCAAAATGACTGTGAACCTTCTTTCTAGTAACCCTGTTTAACCATCTTTTCTAGCTCCCTGCCAAAGGTGCACTGGGAATCAAAATTGCTTAGAAGAGATATTAAGAACCTGTTTTCTAGGTACTTTTATTCTGTGATAAAAAGTTGTTACTGATATTAAGAATATAATGCCAAAAGATTATACAATATTTCAAAGAGAGCAATGTAGTCAATTATTCAGACAAATGCTATATTTAAATGCACAAGGTAAAATGAAAAGGATATATAGATTGATAAATGAAGGAGCAATCCTGAATTGTACTGTGGGGTGGTAAATCTTTTCTAGTTAAGTAGTTGGAAATCAGAATTATAAGATATCTCCCTACATGGTATAAATGCTTTGTTTTGCTTCACAGGAAAGTAGTGAAGATCTATGGGGTGATCTCTACAAGTGCTTAGCTCTTTGAAAGACAAAACTACTGTGAATTTTGAATGGATACATCATAAAAGCAATAAAACTACATTGATATTTCACTTTAAAAAATCAGGAAAATAATTTAGAAATAAAATATGATAGGTAATTAAGGTTTCTGGTGACATTAAAGTTTCTGGCAAAGATGAGGAAGAAATACTAACAACAGATGCCATTGTTAAAACTACCCATGTTGAAATGAAATTGAAGAAAGTTATATTTATCTTAGGTATTTGAAAAACTTTTTGACAGTAAGGTCAATCAAACTGTAGAAAAGTTTTACTAATGAAGTAGATATGGCAAAGACATAAAGATATGTCTGTAGAAAGTTTTACTAAGGAGGTAGATATGGCAAAGACACTAAATGCCTTTAAATAGTTTAGCCATATTAATGGCAATGGTAGGAGAGCTCTGGTTTGGACTATACATTTCTTCCAATCATTGTATTTGCTTCCAACCTTATCACCTAAAATTTTCTGTATGTTACCAGTCTCCAGTTAACTGGCATTTTCAATGACAGTTCTTAATCTTTCTGTCTACCTCAGGGCATCCAAGGCCCCTATTAAGAACAGTGGGAACCTTGAAGCCAAAGATTAAAAATCTTGGTTTGCAACAAGCACAAAACATAACATGGGAAATTAGGCACCAAAAACAAACCAATGTAAAATTTAAGGTAAATTATTTAATCTCCACGACTGAATTTCCAATGGTTTCTAAATATCTGGTAGAAAGTATTATACAACATATAGATGCAACTCAAAACATATCTTTTTAAAAAATTGCTTTTTGGCAGAGAGAGATTATTATTTGACATATGTTAAGATCAAGATAAATTTCTACTTTACTTATGAAAAATAGCAGGAAATGGCCATAGATTATTGCTATACCAATATGGAAAATTGTAAATCACATATTATATAATCTGCAAACTATACATTTGGAAAAAATGATTAGACAGTTTAATAAGGCAAATACAGAGGAATTAAAATAAAGAAAATTAATAAGATCAAAGATGGATCCTTTAAGGATATGAAGACATTCACTAAAAGAGATAAATAATTAAAAAAAATATGTATTGTGGTCCTGTCCTTCACAAAGTAAAGGAAAAACTAAGAATTATTCAATTATTTTAAGTTTTATTGTGCTTTAGATATACAATTCAGAAAAGGAAGCCCAATTTCATGCAATTGTCAGGGGACCAAATAATGTTATTTTTTTAACAGCATCTTCTGATATTTGAAGACAAGAAGACATAATCGCTTGCCAAAGATTTATTAAAATTAAATAATATCTATTAGATTAGTAACTAAATCATGCCCTAGAGGTTGATTTATGTGCACACACATTCATTCCAACTACAACTATTTACTTTCTAAATAATTTTCCCAGGCACTGTGCTAGGCACCAGATATATAAAGATGAAAAATGCAAGATCCTCCTAGAATTCAGTTACTAGTCAGTTTCAAACATAATTCATAAGGAAATTTTATTCACTTTCATTTAAGCATGCCTTCAGAAACCATTTTTTTCTTTACCACTTTTAGTTTCTTTTTACATAAAAAATGTACAGTAATATTGGCTGGAAAACACACCTCATTCTGCATGGATTCTACACATGCTTCAGGTACCAACACTGTGAATGGGAACTACTGAATTCTTACTGGTTTATATAGACCATTAAGAAAATATTTATATATCTGCTGGTAATAACATGTGGTCAGGCACAGTGCTGAACACTTTCTGTGCATTTTATTCCCAATAGAGTGCCCCTTTATACAGATACAGTAACTGAAGCTAAGAGAAGTTCACAACTTGCCCAGGGAGAAAATTGGGTAAATTGTCAGGTATATGATTTCAACTCTCGGATGGCCTGACTCCTGAGACTGATCTTAACTACTTCACTATATCTTACCAGTCACAGTTTAACTGACCTTCCAGGAAAGTTTCCAAAGCAAAAATCTCCCTGTATGTGAAAATTCCTTAACACAATTATACAGCAATTATTGGACTGCTGTATGATTGGACACCTGCGAACATGTATCTAAATATGCTATATGTTTTGTTTGCATATAATACTAGTCTTTATGCAACAATGTTAGGAAACTAGACATCATTGTACATAATTGGGAAGATAGCTTTGACAGGAATTTTCTTCATGAGAATATAATATTTTTGTTTATTGGTAATACTACTAAAATATTTGGTAAGAAATCAGCCATGATACTCAATGAATACTGGTGGCCAGAGTTCTTTGGGGGAGTGAATGCTCTTTGCAAAAGCTGCTGCAATCTGAAGCGCTGCTTCTTCACCTGGCTGCACACCACCTTTGCCGCTCTGATTTCTCCACACTGGGTTGGTCTTTCCACTGATATTATTTCCTAGTATTCTGCAGCCATGCTTCATTACTTGAAATTGTTCTTCAGTGTGTCTGGATCATGTTCCTTCAGCTTGCCCTATTTGATATCGCCCCACTTCAGCTCACCATACAAGAGCTGGCCAGGTATCCTGCTGCCATCCATTTTTTACACTTCTGCAGTCCAGTGGAGCTGCATTGTAACAAATATAACCTCACTGCTATTGGGTTGGCTGTATTCCAGGATTGTGTGTTTGTGAATATGTCCCTACTTGTGATGCTAATGTTAAACATAAAGACCAATATTCTGTTCATTTTTAAATTACAGTGTGTTAGTAAACATCTCCATACCTTTCCACTCTAAATAATTTTTTCATTAATCAAAATATTCATTTATTTAGTTGATAACATAATATTTTTAGAATGATTTAAATACAACATTATTAATACATTAGAAATTTTAACGAGTGATGCAGTTACCTTGACCTTACAGGCTGTATTTTAGTTTATATATTAATCAATATCTGGTGAATTATTCAGAAATTTTGTAATGTGCAATTGTGCAAAAAAAATTATAATCATCAGCAGTCTCTAGGAAATATTAAGATTGCACCAGACAAAATACCTGGAGAACCACAAACATTGTTATAAACTTCCCATAAGATATGGAAAATATTCAGAACATCAGCATAAATTTTGGAAAGCTATTTTTTATAAATATCAGTAAGAAACCTGATATTTATAAAAAATATGATCCAGTCACTAATAAGTTTAAGATATTGGTCATGTATTATTTTGAGCTTCAAACATAGCAAAATATCGAAAAGTTGTTACTCTTTGAGCTACCTTGAGGCATAAATGATTCCATAGCTGACTTGATATTCAGTTTCCACACAGTTCTACATAACATATTGTTAAATTATAGTTAACATGAAATAGCCAAATACATAAAAGTGAGATCACTAGTGAGATCATTATCATAAATGATAGTGTCAGACCATCTCTTAGCTTTCAGTGGCTCTTTTTCTCTTTGTCAAAGCAAATTGTCCAAGGACACTAAGGCACACTATAGAGAACGTTTTCAAACACCTATACAATGATAAAACAAGAATCCCAGTCTGTTGTTTTGTGCATTGTACCACAGTATCACTCTTTATTCTGCTAGAGCCCTTTCCCTACTTCTATCTACACCACATAACCATGTCACATCACCATGGTATAATTCCAATATGATGTATGCCAATATTTGATGTATATATCACAAATGATTAACAAATTATAACACATAGTTAAAAATGAATAGTGTTAACTGGAGTACAGATCTTCCTTGACATACGATGGGCTTGCCTCTCGATAAACCCATAGAAAATTGAAAATTTCCTAAGTTGAGATTGCATTTATTACACTTCATCTACCAAACATCAGAGCTTAGCTTAGCTTACTTTAAACGTGCTCAGAACACTTACATTAGCCTAGAGTTGGGCAAAACCATCTAACACAAAGCCTATTTTATAATAAAGTGTTGACTACTCCTGTAGTTTACTGAATACTGTATTGAAATTGAAAAACAGAATGGCACTATGGGAACAGAATGGTTGTGAGAGTAAAGATTGTTTACCCTTGTGATCGCTTCACTGAGTGGGAGCTGTAGCTTGCTGCTGCAGCTCAGCATCAAGAGAGTAGCTTACCACAAATTGTTAACCTGGGAAAAGATCAAAATTAAAAATTTGAAGTACAGTTTCTACTAAAAGGGTATGCTTTTGCACCATCATCAAGTCTTAAAGTTGAAAAATTGTAAGTGAAACCATCTTAAGTCAGGGACTGTTTATATAGGTTACACATATGTAACTGGTAAGCATCTTATTCCATAAATTCAATTGTACAAAATATTTATTGCCACCCTTCAAACATGCAAAGGGCTTTGTTTTATGAACTTCTGTCCTGCACACAGAAGATACTGATTTTCAGTCAATTCAGCTTCTTCCCATCTCTTCTGTCCCCACTTGCTTCAGTTTCCTGTGGTTGAATCAGAGTTGCAAGGGCTTGAGACATTAGAAGACTATTGTATGTTGAGAGGTATTAACATCTAATTTCACTGATTTACACAGAGATCTACTCTTTTTTTTAACATCTTTATTGGAGTATAATTGCTTTACAATGGTGTGTTAGTTTCTGCTTTACAACAAAATGAATCAGTCACATATATACATATGTTCCCATATCTCTTCCCTCTTGCATCTCCCTCCCTCTCACCCTCCCTATCCCACCATTCCAGGCGGTCACAAAGCACCAAGCTGATCTCCCTGTGCTATGCGGCTGCTTCCCACTAGCTATCTACCTTACGTTTAGTAGTGTATATATGTCCATGCCTGTCTCTCGCTTTGTCACAGCTTACCCTTCCCCCTCCCCATATCCTCAAGTCCATTCTCTAGTAGGAGAGACCTACTTTTGTAGCTGATCTTTAGAGGTCTGTGTATTTCACGGCTGTTTCCACCTCATCCAGACTGCAAAACCCATCAAGTTTATTGGTTCTTGACACTGTGTCCATGGTACTCTTGGGTACATGGAAAGCACACTGGAGTCAGAAAAAACTTTGCAGGCTGCCTCAGACACACTTGTGTAGACAGCTCATGAAGACATTTCTACTCATCTCTCACCACATTGGTGCAGGAACACTTGGAGACTTAGGTGCTGGAGGGCTCAGGCAAAGGACCTTACTCTCAATTGCCCAAATTATCTGGATATTCTAACAACACTCTTTCTTAGAGTTAAGCAGTAATAAGCTTCTTAACATCTGGTTCAATCATTTACTTTTTCTCAATCTAGGGCATCCTTATCTGGTTCATTTTAGTCTTGACTCAATCTACTCTTCTTAATCTTTGTTTATAAAATTAATGTTTCTTAAATCCAACTTTCTAGCCTTGGCTTTTGAAATTAACTATTTTGAGAGCAGTCAAGGGGTACATTGTAATATAATGGAAGATGGCCTAGTTTAATATCTCAATGTAATATTCTACCAGATATATTTTTGAAAGAAGGAAAATTATTAGCCATTCAACTTTGCTTTTAGTTATTCTAATGTGTACTTATATCAGTTTAATAAGAAATACACTGACACCTACAATTTTAAGATATAAATTGGGTTTCAATATAATAAAATATCATTGTATTTTGAAGTGTGATATTTTTGACCTGACAATTTCCAAGTGTTAGAATCCTCATCAGTTTTATTATTACCTGTGGAATATATATATATGTAATTTAAAAAACAGTAAAAGATTTCTTACATTATATTCTGCAGAAGTAATTATTCTATACAATGGCAATATTTCCCATTTATTGAAGTAAAGAATCAGAAAATACAAGACACTTTTATTTTGAATTCTTCTTATAAGATATAAATAACCAAACTTTATGTTCAGAACCACAGGGAAATGATTTAAATTAAGTTTTCCTTGGGTTGCTGTCCTGTGTAAAATCATGGGGTCATTTTTTATTTTTCCCCAAATTGTAAATTTAAGAGGATAACAAACTTTTAATGGGATCACTGCTGGAACTGAAACTTCTTTAGAGTTCACCAGGTAATGACCGTTTAAGAGACCCACATAAATGTGTTGCTGTTGTAGATTGCTAAGTGCAGCATCCCAGAAAGGAGATTTCATCCAGATTTCCATAAGGAGTTCAAAGATGTGATGCAGGTCTAAGTAGGTCTTATGACTCTTCAAACTTAAGTTCTTTTTTGTGTCACTGGGATATTCTGAGAAAACTACTATTCTGGATGATAGATGATCTGTATAATAAAGTGAATAAATGTGCTCCACTGAGGACCTCAAAATGACCTAAGATGATCTCTTCTTCAGCTTGGAAAATTAGAAGTTTCAGTTGGCTTTAAACTTTGAGGATTTTTGTTTAATAAAACTACATTGCTAAGATGATAAATCTAAAAATTTCTATTTAAAAATCTTAATAGATTTTAAATAAGAGTGGATATTTTCCAAAGAAATAACTTTTAAGCATATACATCAGTCACAGCAAAAGAAATTTAACATCTAAGAAACCCAAATTTTGAAGGTTACTCTTAGCAACCCACAAAATTAACATTTAAACTTCTACTAATTTTGATTTTAAAACTTGAAGAAAATAATAGATTTTTTTTTTATTCCATTAGATGGCAGATAAAGGTAAGGGACTATTTTAATGTAATTTATTCCAAGCGTCGTGAACTTTGTCCAATTGAGTGTAGAATTTAGCTTGCTTTGGCAGCATATGAACTAGATTTGGAATCAGTAGCACCCTGAAAAGGCCAGTGTGACTCCTTTTCACATGGTTGAAAGTTATCCTCACCAAATATTTGCTTGCTAAACAGATGCTGACTTCATGGGCTAACATTCAGTTTAGAACTGTTTTATTCGTGTCTGAAATATGAAGCAAGAAATCCAGTTTGATTTATTAAGCATGAATGTCCAAAAATATTTTTCTGATTTTGAATTTTTTAGGAAAAACACAAATTTTAAACCTTTGTAGGACAATTTTGCCACATCCACGTAATTAAGTTCAACAGATATTTATCAAGTGCCACTCATTCCCTTGATCAGGACCTATCCTAAGTAGCTTAGGGCAAAGAAAAGACAAATTCTTAGTTTTATATTTTTACTAGTATTCACTGGTTCCTTTAAACATCCAAAGAAAATGTGACAGGTCCTCTTCATTTGGACCTCACCATATCCATTTACACCCTTTTTAAAAGAAATCACTTATGATAAATTTTTAAGAAAAGTCACTATTTCTTCCATGAGGTTAAAAATGGTTTCTCCATATAATGAAGACAGTTCAAATTAAAAATAAAAAAATAATAAAAATTCTAAGATCAATAGCAAAGTAATCAGTGTAGAAGAAATAAGTAAAAGCCAAGAAACTGAGTTGGCATATCTAAATGGATAGAAAGAATGTGAATTGTAATGTGATCACCAAGTACAAGAATCACACAGCTCACATATGTATATTTATCTTTGAGAATCTGAAGCAATTAGAAAAAATAATCCTTTTCAACTAAATGTTCTCTTCCTCTGCTCTTATTATTATTGTTGTCCCTTCTAACAGTCTTTAGTACTGAAGACTTACTCTATTATAACTTTCCTCTCCACCATCTTACTTCAGTCAGGGCTTTATTCTCCTGCTCTAAAGCTATTTCTCCAATCTCTGCTGTATGGTAGCTCACCTACTCACTAAGAAGAAATAATAATAAAACAACAACAAAAACAACAGTAATAATGTCTATTCCTAAACAATCAGGGCTTTGTACATATGTTATCTCAGTTGATTCTCTCAGTAGTCCTGGAGATAGATAAGTCAAGCCTTCTTGTCTTCATTTGAAAGATTAGTAAATAAACTCTAGCAACACTGTGAATCTGCAGTTGCTAGTTTATTTCCAGCTTCTCAGGCTTATCAAGCCTTTCCCCATGAAACACACAGAGAAACTTCTACAAATGCAGAAACTTCAACCAGGTTCTGAGTCAACTGCATTCAATGAGAACAGCAGCTATTCTCATATTCTCAGCACTTTCTCACCCCCATTTCAGAATACAGGAAATTTTGCTTTGCTTTAGTCTATTACGTATCATCTATTTTATGTATCTGAAACTGTGATTCAGCATGTCTGGTTCAGTATCTGAACACCCTGCTAGACCCTGCCTTATTAAAGTAATTACCTATCCACTTTTTTCTCCTTTGTAAACCAGTAATCCCACTGGACAACTCCATCCCACTACACCCCAATCCACCACCACCTTGTTCACGCACTTGCTCACACACACATCATATTTAGTCATCCCCTTGTGTCTCCCATTCACAGGACTAGCCACCACTTCATCACTCCCACCTCATTTCCTTGCCTTTGGACAGTTTTTCCTGTGGTGGGTAGGAGATTTACTCAATCCACTCTCACTTCAGCGCCACTAATCCTTCTCTGAGTCCTAGCCTTATTTTGCTGCCCATTCTTTATCTTAGGGTTTGGACCCTCTTCTTGTTTATCTATCAGCTAATGGCTCCAATCTTTTTTCTTCCTTTCTTTTCTTTCTTTCTTTCTTTCTTTCTTTTTTTTTCCTTCAGCTTACATCAAATAATGTATAACCTAATGAGGTAATACAAAGATTCACACAAACACAAACACACTTAAATACATGTATTAAATAATACTAACCCTTTACAAGTGAATTGGCAAGTGTCAGCATTCTGAATTTTCTATTTTTTCCTATTTTATTCTATCCTAGTCTACTTTTTATTCTAGTCTTCTGTCTCATTTAATCTAAATAAATGATCAATGATAAAATGATCAAAATAAAATAAAGTGAGTTTATAATTTGCTAAATGGGCCATGGCCCACAATTTGATAAGGCAATGCTGTACCTTGCTAGTAGTGTTCCTCCCAGGAAAACATTTACCCAAAGGAAAATATCTGCTGCTCACCAGGCTGACAAAGTCTTTGACCTCAAATTTAGGAACGGCTGACCAAGTTTCAAATAAATATGCATGCCTTCCAACAGAGGTTAAGAACACATGAACTAATACCATTTGGTCACCAGTTCATAGGACAGTTATTATTAATAAATCTTCTTTCTGTTTGCTTTTTTCTAAAATCTATTTGTAAGATACATGAGAGCAGATAATTTGTTTTATAATTGATATAGCTTTTTTGTCTAGACAGATGTTGGCACATAACAGGTACTCAAATACTTGTTGAATGAGTCAATCAGTGAATCAGTGAGTGTTTGAAAGAGACTTAGTAGACCCTTACTCATTCATGTAGTCTCTCACTCAGTAACCATCTGATGAATAACCGAATGTTAGTCACTGCCTGTTCCTGTTACATTATACAATTGATTCAAACCAAGTCCTTATTTTTGAGAATCTCCTGAACTAGTGGAATATTAAATAATAGATTAATACCTATCCCTTTCTATATATGGAGCTCTTATGTGACATGCATATTAATTTGTTCCTTGTCCATCAGTTAATAAATATTTAAAGAGAACGTGGAATGTGTTGCATTGTTCTAGGCCTGGGAGATGGAATGACAAGTAAGAAAAGTTCCATAATTTCAAGGAGCTCACAGTTCAGTGGGGCAGAATAGAAACACAATATAAACAAATAGACAAATAAGGAAAAGTAACTAGCAGTAGATATTATGAAGAAATAAAACATGGTGAAGAGAGAATGATATGGGAGGAGGGGGAAGGTTAGAAGAAAGAGAGAGTTATACTTTTAAAAACTACTAGAAGGCAATGGGAAACTGTGATATCAAGGAAACTGGAAAAAAGGTGAAAAGCTACCCTTTTCTTTCTCAATTCAGAAGGACACAATGTTTTCACTGTTCAAAGTTTGAAGAAGAAAAAGGCTTTCATGATTGCTGGTCATTCATCTTCCATGAAGTAAAAACACACAAAAATTTAAAACAAGAAAGAAAAGAAACAGAACCTTCTTTTTCTAAACAACCAAGGTTCATACAAAGTATTTTGCTGGAAAGGAAGACAGGGTATTAAACTGAACCCATGTTTAAGGGGAAACGATGGCTATGACATGCGTTTCTCATATCAGAGCAATTTAGATAGGAAATAACCAGTAAGCAGATATTTTGTATTATAAATGAAAAAATACTGAAAGGGTTATTGTTGTCTTTTTCACTGAACAAATCAGCAGGAAAAATTATTCAGCCTTGGGCGGAGGAAACAAACATCATCAAGTACAACAGTGTTGTTTGGATCCTTCTCCTATCCTCAAGGACTCTCATGTTTCCAATACTTATTTCTTTGTATGTCGGCTTTCAATACACATCCTTATGTCTTGTACACACTCAATCTGTTCATTTTTGATTGCTGCCATTGTGAACTTCTAGAATCTTAAGCACACCGAGGACAACTACTTTCCCTGAAATAATATTATGATGCATAAACTAAAAATAAATACAATTTGAACAAATCTGTAGTAAATTTATATAAGTAGACTGTTTTAAATCTTTACATTTAAAAACTAGATTTCATTTTCTTGGAAGTCAGAAATAGACAATATTTAGTATACTTCAGATGATGTTTTAGTAATCTCTCAGTAAAAACAAGCTAAGTAGAAAAAAAAAAAGGTAGTAAAGCAATTCTATTACTCTGAAAAGAAAAACAGAAATATACTCCCTTAAGATCAATTCCTCACTATTTGCTTTCTCTGCTTATATGATAAGGTTCCTGACCTTCGAGGGGTTCATTTCCTGAGCTCTCAAGGCAGCAGACATCTGACTCTGGCCAATAAGAAGTGCTGGTAGGAGACAGAGGAATGTGAGGAAGGAAGAAGCCAAAGGATTTCTTCCCCTTTGCCAAAATTTTTATTACTCTGACAGTGATAACTCCAGCAATGTCTATATCACCTCTGGGGCTCTAACACCCATTAAACAGGACTGCCTGAATCCAGCTATTGCAGATAAACCTTTCTCCTGAACACAGGTAACATGGCCTCTTTTCTTTGTACCTCTAGCCAAAAAATACTATTGGCTCCCCATTGTTGCCAATATCTGCAACATATCATTGTCCCCATTTTCTTGCTCAGTTTTTCCATTGCCAGTGCAACCAATTTTCTTTATTAAGTTCTCTCTGCTTTAAATTTGTTGGTTTCATTTTCTTAGTTAAAACTTGAAAAATACAGCAATATTTGATCTATTCTATAATATTTGCAATATTAAAATGCTTTGATGGCTACATTGAAATAGTCTTCTCATAAATCTGGTCATAATTACATATTTCTGTATTCTTTTCCATTTCCATTTTTTAAATTAAATTTATTTGGCTGCATTGGGTCTTAGTTGCAGCATGCGTTATCCTCGTTGTGGTGAGCAGGCTCTTTGTTGCAGTGTGCGGGCTTCTCTCTAGCTGTGGCATGTGGGATCCAGGGCTCGTGGGCTCAGTAGTTGCAGCATGCAGGCTCTCTAGCTGCAGTGCACCAGCTTAGTTGCTCCACGGCATGCAGGATCTTAGTTCTCTCAACCAGGGACTGAACCCACGCCCCCTGCACTGGAAGGCAGATTCCCAACAACTGGACTGCCAGGGAAGTCCTCCATTTCCAGATTTTAAGTTGTACATTTATATAAATGTTCTAGAAAGCAAGACTTTCTTATTCCAGTGTGGTTAATACTTGATAAATTTTAGTAAATCATTCCTCTTTCCAGAACACTTCCTCATTTTAAGAAAGCAAACTACATTTCTCGGTATTTTTCTCCTACTTACCTCTTCCATACTGTTCTCACAGGAGTTGCTTGTTTCTCCCACAAATTCAATCTCCCATATTTGATTGGTTCAAGCAGGTGAAGAAGAAGAGGAAGAAGAAGAAGAAGAAGGAGAAGGAGAAGGAGAATGAGAAGAAGGAGGGGAAGGGGAAGGAGAAGCAGAAGGAGAAGAAGAAGAAGGGGAAGAGGAAGGAGAAGGAGAAGAGGAGGAAGAGGAGGAGGAGTTAGGGGGGAGAATGGGGAGGAGGAAGAAGAAGAAGAAGAAACAGGAGGAGGAGAAGAGAAAAAGAAACAATTACTTCTTTTAGGAGTTTTGGATAGGACTCTGGTATTGTTGGTTGACTCTGGTTTCTGCCTAATGAAGGAAAATAATCTGCAATGAAGTTGTGAACCTATATCCAAAGAGAAACAGAAATGAGAATGGTAGATTTGCAGTTCTTTTGAAGTCAACCTTCATTCCTGTCCTTCCATCTATGTATTTTAAGTATAAATATAAGTATAAATATATAAGTACATATACATATTAATTTATGTAATTGGAGGATGTACTCTAAGCCAATATAATCTTTTGATTAAGCTAGGTTGAGTTCATTTTCCGTCACTTGCAACCTGAGATGCCTTAAGTAATACAAACAGCATTTTACTGTATTACTGTGTCATACTGGTAAACCTGTTCTTTGGAATAAGGACATTCCCTGTGTTATGGTAATGATGTCTCACATAGAAGTTAAATTATTCTTGTTGTCTAGAATCCATTTTTAAAAGCTTGAAACCCAGATTTCAACTAAAATTGAGAGCAAAAGCCACAGGTGGGCTGCAGATGCAAGGCCCTTCTAGGCCTTAACATGAACAAATCAAAATATCTACCCATGTTGGGGGTGAATTTTAAGATGGAATAAAAACATATAACAAGCTAGAAAGAGGAAGAAATAATAAAGTATATCAGGGAAGTAGAACCAGCTCTTTGAGATGCAGTATATATATTGCAAAGCAATGGGTGGAATACAATTAATAACAGATATCTAAATAAGTTAGCTGACAAGAACACAAAAATTTGCAAAGTGAAATTATACTTTTTTGTTTTATTTAATGTATTCATTTACCTCCTGTTCCTCCTTAAATAAATGAAAGAGAAGTCTCCAAGGGCAAAATGATATTCTATTGATGGAGACAGCACGGCAGGTCAGAGTTGGCAGCCACCTTTGAAATGTGTTTTATTTCCGTATATATGTATAAAGGATACTTTAACATCTAGGTATTCAGAGCACAATTTGGAGAATTATTCTAATTGAGTTCCCTCTTAGTATTTACTACCACTTTAAAAAATGCTATATCACATTTTTTTTTTGAGAATGGGACTGTTGTATTTAAAAACATAAAAATTCTTAAGTACTTCCCTAGGATGACAGGGAAGAAAGTTTATTCAAAGTCTCCCACCCTATGCTTTATCTCAACACACATTTTTGACCCTTCCTTAGGGTCAAACGTAAACACATGCTCACTCACACACAAAATTTTTTTTTTAACTAAGGCAATGATGTCTAAAAAATGAGCCTTTGGCAAAATAATTAAGCAGGTAAATTTGCCTAGTTACAATTTGCTTCCCCTATTTCTTTTTTGTCTCAGAACCTTCGGAGTATATGTGCTGAGACAAAGTTGGGCACGTGCTCAAATAATTCACTGAGGTAAATACTTCACTAAATTATTAGTCAAATATTGCAAAAGTATGATTAAGGATTATAAAATCTCCTATTAGACTCTTGAATTCATTGTCCATAAACAAGCTAATTTATCTATCACTTATCTATTGCAAGTTTTTTCCTTATTAGCTAATATTTTATTTAGGGATCTTAGGACTTAGGTCCAATTTTTAAATGTTCTGTTTAAATTTAAGTTCCTTTTTAATGACATACAAAATAAATCAATGTACTGTCTCCTTCATAGAATAATGACTAGATATATGTCCATATCATCTAGATTTTTTTGGTGGGGAAGGGTTTAAATTTATTTCAATTAAGCTCTGTCATGAGAACAATGATAAAATTCCTTGACAGAATTTTTAGAAAGTTTTTTTTAATTGGGTCAATTTAATCACTTAAAAATATTTAAGTGAAAGAATGTATCTAATAATAATAAATACCAGGTTTAACCTGAGTATAAAAGAGTTATGGTGGAATAGGCATCTAGCAGAGGTTAGCTTTTCAAATCTCGAACTTCATATCATTTCATATTACTAATAGTATTTTTTTTCTAGAATTGTCCATTCTCTAAACTTACGTAGGATTTACATTTTCAAAAGTGTGAAGGGAACCATTATTGATTGTTTTGTTTAATGAAAAATTCCTTGTGACCAAGTTCCATTTATCTCTGGAATGTTATTTCCTATTCCACCACCTGACAGTAAATTACTCAACCATTAATTCTGTGTCTCAAAGATTTCCTTTGCAGATTCTCAATGTATACCTGCTGTAGTTAAAATAACGGTATAGCTAGGACCATACAGGTCAGCTTGATTTTACATACTTTTAAAAAATCATTTAACATAATTTTTAAATTATTTGCAAGGTTGTTAATATAAATGATTTCACAAGTTAAAAATAATCCTCTGGTAGACTTCTGGTAATGAGTTTATTTTGCTAAACATGGCCTCCATAATTCCAGTAAGGGTTTCCTATCCTTATTAAAATACTTCTTAGCTACTGTTACAATTTTACTGTTGTCAATTTTACATTGCCTTCTCTTGGTTCCTGTACAACCATGTGTAGCATTACCGTAAACACTGTACCTATTGCTGTCCTGCTCCCATAACTCTTAGCATAACATATTTTTTGTAGCTGTCACTTGTTCAAATGGAGCTTCAGATGTCTTCTCATTGTAGCATATCATTGCTCTCATTGGTCTTTATCTCCCACCACTGCCATCTTCAAAGGAAAGTAATCCTTTCTTTGACTCTACAAGTTGTACTGTTGCAGTCAAGACTGGCTCCACACTGACCATTAAATCTTTCCATTCTAACAGATCACATAAGTCATTCTGGTTTAGTACTAAATGCAGTGTGATGCTAAGCTGTAAGCCACTGAATTATACATGCTAACATTTTGATTTATTCACTTTTACCTTCTATGTGCATTCTGAGTATTGGGATAAAAGAGATATTTTCCAGGAAGAATGTCACTAGAAGGCCTTTTACCATCTGTTCTATAGTGTACCTGATAATATCCTCAGGATGATACACACAATATTTCTGAAAGCAGAACAGGTAAATTTGGTTAAAATATAAATGTTCAAAATATGCAAAAATAAAAATACATGGAAAATATTTGTTATAATAAAAGTTAAAAGTGAGATTTATATCAAATACAAAACAAGGTTTAATATGCCATTCTGTGGGATAAACCTACATGTAATCACAAGAGTGACATCCAAGAAAGAAAGTAAAATTTCAAGAGAATAAAGCAGTTTTTTAAGATGAAAGAGAATGATACATTTAAGAAGCAAAAATAAATCAGTATGAAATATTATACATTAATAAAATATGGATAGTCAAACCATTTACCAAATAAATTTAAAAATTATAAGAATGTAATTAAATTCTAAATTTTGTTTTTTATTCTTTTAAAGGGACCAAACAAAGTTGGAAATGTCAAGGTACAAATTAAGTATGAGTAGACATATTAACAAACCTATGTATAAAATATACATAGGTTAATTTCCTTTGTATTCTGAATCCTTGATTCTAGGAACACTATTAAACACTTGTACAAGATACAGTATTCAGTGATTTGAGAGATAAAAAATGGAGTAGAATATGGTTCTGAAATAGGAGTTGAGAGATGCTTATGTATGGTTATGGAAGACTTTATGGTTAGAAGATGCCTTTTCAAATATGCAAGAAAGAGGAAGAGTTATAAAATCTGAAGAAACATCATGGAACAAGGTGCAGAGGCTTGGAAATGTCCATTAAATGTAGAAACTGATGAGGAATATATCACCTTCAACTTCCCTTTCAAGTCTAATGATTATCATATGAAAGAGGCAGAATCATCTTTGATAGAGGATAATACAAGTCCAAAATACATTAGGATATAACAGGTGAGCACCTTGGTACTCTAAGGAATTTTGGATGTCCTGAGTCTGACAAATTATTTTCTGAGGTGCAGTAAGATCTGCATTGATATGACTGAACTACAGTTAATGATCTCTGAGGAACTGTGTTGAAAATAACACAGTCCCAGAAGTTGTCAGGCTGGCTAATTTGTGGAAAATGACAGACACAGCTTAAGAAGGTTTTATCAAGTAGATGCCTCTGAGAACTTAGAAAGGCAAGAAGGGAAGAGGTCATTGTTAACAGAATAAAACCACAAAGAACAAACAAATATCAAGTCTCATCAAGCATACCTCCTTTCCTTTTTTCTTCCCTTCTTCCTTCCCTTTTTCTTTCCTTCCTTCCGCCTTCTCTCTCTCTTTTTCTTTCTCCTTCTCTCTCTTTCCCCCATCCTTCCTTCCTTTGTTCTTTCATTCTTTCCTTCTTTATTTGTATGCACTTGCCATAGCTAATTGAAGAAATTATATAGATTAGTTTTCTCAGTGTTGGCATTGCATTGTCATTATCCTGATATTTTTTTGTTGGGGGAAGGAGGTTGTCTTCTAGGATGTTTAGCAGTGTTCCTGGCTTCAACCAACTAGATGCTAGAAGGATCTTTCCTTCCCTCTCAACTTCCTGGTGTTGTAACAAACTGTCTCTCTTCCTTGGTGGGCAAAATTTCACATGGTTGAGAACAATTGTTATAGATATAATGTATCTGAAAATTTTCCAAGCATTTGACAGAGTCATTCATGATATTATTTGGGATAAAATGAACAGATATAAATGGATGGTTTCTAATAATTAAGTGTATTCTTACCTGGCTTATTTACTTATTCACAAATATTAATTGAAAATCTACTTATAGTCAGGCAGTGTCTGGTGTTGGGATCAAAAACAATGTGAGTTAATATATCAATATCAATTTTCAAGAAGTTTGTCATGCCTCTATCTTTAGTCCTGTAAGGTTCAATATTTGACTGATGGTCTGGCTGTAGACAAAATGTTATTGGTTCCTAAACACATCTGGGAGCCTTGACTAAGTGGATTTTCAAAGATTGGTAAACATTTGTTATGCCAAGGGCAAGGGAGAAAAGTGAAGTTGGAGGATGTTTTAGGATGAAGAAATAATACGTCTGAAAGCCCTTATGTGGAAATCACAAGGGCTACTAGATCTTAAAAATACCCTTTCAGTCTGGAGACAAAGAGTGAAGGAAAAATGTGGGAGAGCATGAGTATATAAAGGTAGTGAAATAACAATGTCATGATGAGCTTTGTAAACAATTCTTAGAGTGTTTTATTTTACATAGAGTAATGAGTGAGAAAATATCCAAGTGTATTAAGAAAGAAGTATCTGATAGGAAGAGATTTTCTGTTGGTAATATTAACTCACTATGCAATGTAAATAGGCTGAAAACAATGAAGAGCCATGGCAATAACCTAGATGTAGCCTTGATTAGAATGGTGGCCGTAGACTGGAACAAGGTAGAGAGATTTGAAAAAAAAAAAAGAAACTAGTGAAAGAAGATGCTGTTGTGCAAGATCCAGCCCCAGCCCCACCTCTTTCAGAAATGAAGCAATCCCACAACTTCTAGGGATTGTCAGTTCTCAACTGATTGCCTACCTGGAAATTGCCTTCCAGAAGAGAGCCACCTCACCCAAAGTCATGACTTGTTCTGTGGTCAACCTGCATCCAATGAATGGTCAATGCAGAATTGTGCAATCTTGGATATTTGTTACACATAAATAGTAGCTAGAACATCCCATTGTTTCAGAATATCTTGTAAGCTATGTATGACTAATGTGATTAAAAGAGTGTTCCTAGATAAAATATCTGCATCTCTCATGGACACTCTATTAAATGAGTAATGATGTTGTATGAAAATTGCTCTGAGAAGTGGTGGCTGTCACAGTAGTGAAATGTGGTGAGGTGATGACTTTCTTGACTTAAGGTATTTCCTAATTAACTTTTACTGTTTAGAACTTTCAAAAATTCTATTTATTCTGTTGCAATGTCAAAATTGTATTGATAGCCAAAATACACACAAGATGTCACAAGTTCCACTTGGAAACATTTTATGTGATAGGCTAAGTGACAGCCAAAGTTAGGAATACACCTACCATCCCAAAAGAAGAAAAGAATATAGTAGCAAGGAAAAAAAATTACTCAAACACTGATACTATGAAGCACTCAAATAGTTCTCAGAATATACTTGTTTCCTATTTTCTCTTCAACATCACAGCTTTGCTAAATCTTTCACTCTAAATTTTAGAAGGCTGAACTACCTACCTGCCGTACAGTTGCATTAAAATAAAAACAAATCTCCACCAATGAATATTGATTCAAAGTGGCTTGCTCCTATCCACCTTTGCATTGCCCAAGAATGTTTGCTGTGTGGTTATTAGAATGACCAAGGTAATTGACACGTGTGCTAATCCTTGTGGCTGCAAGGAAAGACTCTCCAGGAGTTTCATCCCTATTCTTCTTTAGTACCTTTGTTCTGAAATGAGTCAAGAAAAGTGTGCCTTCTGAGATGAGCCACAGTTCAAATAGTTTTTATTTTTAAGTTTTTCAATAGCTTCTCTTGCTGGAGACATTTATTTGAGTGTTCTTGATTATTATTAAACCTGGCTGATTCATCCTGAGTACCTGCAGTGCACCAGCTCCTTTTGGAAAGCTGGAAGCAGGAGAGAGTGACTGCTGTATAGAGAATAACATCCGTCTGAAATAGCACTGAGCTTTGACCTTGGCAGTTTCTCTGTAGCTGCTTCGAGTATTTATTCAGAGTGGGCAATGACTCATCGGCTCTGTCACTACCTCAGTCACGTTACATTAATTCTAAAGACTTCATGCTGCAGACCCTCCATTTTTAATCTTTATTTGTGCTCCATAGTGTTCAGACTTGAATACACTTAACCTTCAAAATAAACTTATTTTGGGCTTCCCTGGTGGCACAGTGGTTGAGAGTCCGCCTGCCGATGAAGGGGACACGGGTTCGTTCCCCGGTCCGGGAAGATCCCACATGCTGCGGGGTGGCTGGGCCCGTGAGCCATGGCTGCTGAGCCTGCGTGTCCGGAGCCTGTGCTCCGCAACGGGAGAGACCACAACAGTCAGAGGCCCGTGTACCGCAAAAAAATAAAATAAAGTAAACTTATTTTATTATTTTAAACATTCATTTGGAAATAATAAAGTTCCGGTTATGAGACAGTATTTCTAATTGTAGAATAATGTTAATATAATCACTTGTTGGACTAGCTTATGGATGGCTACTTTATCCTGGCATTTAAAAAGTACTTTACTGACCTTTCTTCCCATGATGAGAAGAAGAAAATGCTCCTTTTACTTTTCTCTCTAGGTTCATTAGAGTGGGAATTTTATTTACATACCCACATACAAAATTAATATTTTTTATAACTTAACATAAAAAAGCTATGACATTTATTAAGATATATATATATATATATATATATCCATCTATACCATTGGAATTATTTAAACTAGTGAAGATTTACAAGATGGTAAAGTAATAAAATGCAGAAATTATCTAACATGTTTCCCCTATTCTCATCATGATATACATATATATATACATATATGTATATATATACACACATTTTTCACTATATATATTTTTATCCACAAACATGAAAGTTTATATATTGTGAAATTTATTTTCATTTGGAAACAGAGTTTTTGAAAAATATGCCATATCTTCCTATTAATATGATCTATATTTGAAAAATAAAACCTGTCCATTTTCATTGAGAAAATAGAGTAATAAGCATTAAAAAATATACAGAACTAGAAAAAAAAATACATCCCTACTGTGAATACAAAATATCACATATATGTAGTTCATACAACATCTATATTTTCTGCAACTATCAAACACAAATTAACTCAGAAGGAAAGCTGGACATTTTATGTAATTCACTGTAAACAGTAGACTTTATTCCCCATAGCACAAATTTAAATCTTCTTAAATTATGTCAGAATTGCATATTTCCAAAAGAATTACCCCTCCAATTTCATACTTGAAGTACAATTTTGAAACTCTATCTTAATTAAAGTTAATGTTTTTCTATAGTGAATTTACCATCTTATATAAAGTACATCTGATCATTTATTTCCCTTGAATAGTGAGTGGGTAAAACTATACACTTCCTCTCCCACCTTATACCCTGGTTATATTTTGCTATACCTCTCTTTTATTGCTGTTCATCAATTGAATTAATGAACTGTGAAATCAGTTATTATTCTGTGTGTATATAAATTATAATTTCAAAATCAATGCTTCCTTTAATCCATACATATCTGGGAAACATTTTTCATGAGTCTTTCAAAAAGAATTAAATAAATAACAACATAAAAATAACTGCCAGTGAGTTAGGAAGAGTAGGTCACTAGCTATGATTCCACCTGAGGCATTGTGCTGTGTACAGCAAGCTACATACAAGTAAATGGTGTTGAAAGTACTCTGTCAGGATGAATCTGTCCTCTGGGTCTCCACTGAATGTAATTAGTTTCATGTAAAATGACTGTTTTTCAAGTTTATTGTATATGAATTTAACATACCAAATAGAATACAAGAAATGATAAGTGGAAAAAATTTTTGAAGATTTATATTTCTCCAATGAGCACAAAAATTGCCTCTCCTGCATTGTTCTCAGTTGCTGCTAGATGTATATTACTCTGGCTTTTCCCACAAGTGAAGTGATTAACTGTTTTGTGAGGGGCTTTTTATTCTTTCATTTTTTTCTTCGAAGGTTAAAAAAGAAAAAGCCCATAAAGAGGATACATACCTGAGTTTGTGAAATTAAAGAGCATGTAAAACTTACACCTCCTCTATATAAAATGTTTGAATTATAAGAATCCCTGAATGATAATTTTGGAAAAGTTGATAGGTGCCTTTCAGTTCAGTTCAGTTTATCTAATTTATTTGTTATTGGTAATATTAATACAACAGGGAAATTAATTTGATAAATTTACTCTGCTTGTGAAAATTGTCCATGATCACATATTTTTAGCAGCTTTTATTTTTATAATACATTAATAGTGACTTCTACAGTATTTTATATTTATTTTTTCTTAGACATGTATATTTTCCTTATACAGAAGTCAGGTTTTTCTACAATATTTTCCTTCTGTTGGAAGCTACACTTAATTAAGCAAAAGTTCTTCCTAGTCAGAAATAGTTCATTGTAAACTATATATTTGATAGATCAGAGAATTTATACATGCTCAGGTGTTATCTCTTTAGAAAGCTCTTCTCTGACCACCTCTTCTAATATAGTTTCCTCAGTCACTTCCTACGTATTATTCTGTTTCATTCTCTAAGATTTACTGTTCTCTGACACACCTTCATTTAGTTTTGTCCTGGTATATTTTCCCTAACAGCCATCATTCCCACACATTAAAATATCAGTGTACTTGCCAAACTGATTAATTTCTTTGTCCTTAATACCTAGGATTTTGTCATGCACCACTAGGAATCAGGAATATCACTTGAAAAAAATACTTCTAGATATTGAGGACAAAGGATAAATAAGTAACATATACTATGTATTCTAAGCATCAACCATGATTCTGACAATAAACTACAAACACATATAAGGTGTGTGTGCCTGTGTGCATGTGTGTGTGTGAGTATGTGTGAGTGTGTTACTGGTCTTAAAATGAAGTTTTGACTGAGGTATTTTTCAAAATGTGGTGCTAAAACCGTGATCCAAGCATTTGCAGTTTACTAGGCAAAAACCATTTAGACTGGGAGTGTGGAGATTGAGAGAAGGAAACAGACAGAGATGAACAGAGAAAACATGTAAACAATGTAGGAAGCATACATTTAGGATTAAAAACTATTTATACCTTTGAATCCCCTGTGCTCCTGTCTACTCAACATTCTGTGAACATGTTCCATACAGTCACAATTCCAAATGCAGCAGTTTATTTCTTCACCCAAATAATTGCTGCCCCAATTTTTCTACCAGAGAGATTATTTAGAGTATTTAAGGCTTAGCTCAGTTGCCATGACTTCTCTAAGCATTTTCTAATCCCGCCAGAATATAACCCCAGTGTGCAAGTACTTCATTAGATCTTGGGTGATACTGGGTAATTCATATCTGTTTTCCCCACTAGATTTTACAGCTCTTCATTATAAGCTCATACCTTATTGATCTTAGCAAGCTGGTACAGGATACCTTGTATGTAATTTCCTATAAATAATACAGTGCAGTGTACTGAAGTGGAAAGGGTGTGGGTTAGGAAACCACATGAGAGGACTTGTCTGCCAGAGGGCTTTTCCACATCCCTCCCAGTCAGCACTTTACACACGACTTCTGCCACTTCTGATAAGAGAGCTTGGTTCCCTGATACTCCCTTTACTGCCTATGAATTCAGAACTCTAATGCTTATCTCATAGAGTTTTTAATAATAATTATATTAGCTAATACATATAAAGAGTTAAGGCATTCCATATATTACAATTGTTATTGTTAATATTTTAATAATAGCTCTTTTTAATGGAAATCAATTTAGTTAGAATGATGAACAAATACAATCATAGCACCTGTGAGCTGTCTCCTTCTAACCCTGGTTCAGTATGTTCATTTTCTATTGTTGTGTAACAAATGCCACAAACTTAGTGACTTAAAACAACAGCTTTTCGTTTCTTACAGTCTGTAGGTCGAGGTTCAGCAGGGGTCTCTACTGTGGTTCTCATAAGGCTGCATCAAGTGTCAGCCTGGATCAGAGTCTCATCTGAGGTTTAAGTTCCTTTCCCAAGCTTGCGGGGTTTCAGAAGAATTTACCTCCTTGCAGCTATAAAACTCATGGAAGCTGTATATTCAAGGTCAGCAGGAGAGAGTCTCTCTGATGTTTCACCGTTTTTTAAATAAGGCTTAACTGGCTACATCAGGCCCACCCAAGATAATCATCAACTTCAAGATAAAGACAAACTAATGTTCTACTTTTTAATTAGTGAGGATAGAGGATTCTGGTTATATATATATATATATATATATATATATATATATATATAATACAGTAAGGAAAAGGCATTCTTTTCTGTCAGCAAGTCATTGAATGTTCTTTGGACAGCACAAATAGGATAACCAATGAGTGTTTGAAGAGACTGAAAGAGAGAGAAAGAGAGAGGAAAGGGAAGAGAGAGGGTGAAAGAAAGGGAGAAAGAGGGGGAGAGAGAGAGGAAGAAGGAGCCAGAGAAAGAGAGAGAGAGAGATGAGAATGGAGGAAAAGGAGTACCTCATTCTGTTCCCTTCATCACAATAAAGACAAAAAGAGATGAAAATGAGCATCAAGAAAGTGACCTAAAGCCAAAACTTCAAAATATATCCAGGCAATTACATAGAAAATTAATCAGGAAAATATTCAGAAAGAAATTATATAACTAATTATAATTTATTACTAAATTTTAGGAATCAAACTTTTTAAACAAAAAACCTTAGATCATGAAGCTATTTCAACATTATTTTTAAACTTCAGAAACATCACACCTTGTGTAACTGCTGCTCACATACTCTAGAAGCAAACAAAAGATTCTTATTAACAAACAGACACATTTGTTTTGCATTTCTTCTGTTGTATACAGGAATGGATTTGAGCCAAATTTTGCATGTTTTGGATATTATTTCTCAGAAGCAAAACTTGAGGAAAGATTTTTTTTCTAATTAGCTTCACATTTACAGTATATTAAATGGGTTCATTTCTTGGGCATGTTCCCTGTAAAACTCTGAAGTGATAGTGAAAAGTTTAGTCCATGTAAGCATATACTGGCATAATTCCACACTGAACAGTCAAATGTGTATGGCATGAAGATTGGGTTCTGCTGGGGGAGGGTAATATAAGGTTACAAGGCCTAACAATGAAATGGACATTTTTTTGTATGCTTTTACTGAATAATAAGTAAGGAGGCCTTTTCTGAAAATGTACTTGGGGTTACAGTAATTAAACTAATCCCTTGGGACATTAAAAGTCAAATTCAGAGACTATTGTTGTATACATACCTGATACAGACCTAATTGTTGGAGAAAGCTATAAATATCTCTTTAGGGTACTTTAGACATCTACTTATCTAAAAAGAGAAAATGGAATGGCATTGCTATAGATAAAGGTTAACTTTCTAATAGAGTTTGATAGTTTTTATGTCCAGAGATGCAAAAACACTCAAATCTTGCCCTAGATGGAGATTTATTCAAAAGGAATATCTGCAGAGTGAATCAAGCTACCACTTTATAAATAGCATTTATAACCCCTACACACCATCAAACTCAAGAAAAGTCAGCACTGGAACACAGAGTTAGAATCGAAGGCTAAATGAGACCCTAATCATCTCAATGTCCTTCCTCTCTCAGCAGTATTTTGGGACACCTGTTATCAGACTAATGGTGAGAGAGAAATAGAGAAATCTGCAGTGATGGCCTTGGCTTGATTAAACTCACATCACAGTATGCTTGCAGATTTTCCAAAATAAGAGAAAGAAATTTGATCCTGAAAACTCAGTCAGCCCAAGGAATGAAACTTTTCATAGGTCTACTTACCACATAGGGACATGTAGCTCAAGAAAATGAGTGAATTCCTGACTTTAAAGCATAAAACCTGTCCTGATTAGTAAAATATAGCTCAAGGGACAAAGAGAAGTCTTTGCAAATAGGTCCAAGCTGTTGTGCAAGAGACCCTGTAGCTTGAGGATCTGACTCAGTGAACACGATGATACTAAAGGCCCCTGTGTGAGATGGAGAAGCTGTATGTGGTCTCCAGAAAGCCCTAATTAGAGTATCCTGGCACAGATGCTCATGTTCTACAGCAAAGCCCTGTCTTCAGCAGCAAAGAACTACTCTTTTTGTGAAAAATAGCTCCTATTATATGGATGAATGCCTGACCAAAAAACAGCAAAGGACACTTTATCAGAGCAGGCCAACATCATCCCCATATTGTCAGGTTACCAAATCATAAGGTCAGGTGGTTGCAGAAGTAATCAATTGTGTACTGGAAATAGTACATCCTGGAACTGGTCTGAACAGAGCTGAAGGACACAAGAAAGTTGCAGAGGCAGGTAGCCTGGCCTCTGTTTTACTAGTGTGTCTTCCTCAGCTCCCAACTCTGGTCACATGGCTTACAAAAGCACAGTTCACAGATGGGCTGGCTTCAGATCTTGATGCAAGATGAAAATGTAAAGCCACCACAGGACAGACAATGAGGAGTTTACCTGACTCCTTGGACTGTCATAAAAATGCACCACAGGCTGGGCAGCTTAATACAACAGAAATGTATTCTCTCATCGTTCTGGAAACTAGAAGGCTGACTCCAAGGCTCCAGGGAAGGATCTTTTCCTGCCTCTTCCTAGCTTTTGGTGGTTACCACAAATCTGTTGTTCCTTGTCTTGCAGCTGCACCACCCCAATCTCTGCCTTGATTGCCTCACAACATTTTCTCTGTGTGTGTCTCTGTGTCCAAATCTCCCTCTCCCTTCTCCTGTAAAGATGCCCTTTATTGAATCAAGGTCACCCTAATTCATTATGATCTCATCTTAACTTGATTACATCTGCCAAGTTTCCAAGTAAGGTCACATTAATAGAATTTCAACAGATCTTTTGGAGACACAATTCAAGACAAAAAGAAGTGGCACTAAAGGGCAATGACAAGGAGACTCTTCACTGTGAGCAGAACTGGGAGTATACTTGGTCAGTCACTTGTCGTGAAGAAAGATCTGAAGTGAGATCAGGTTACACATGTTGTCTGGACAGTTGATGAGGGGCGTGAGATGAGTGAGATTAGAAGTTCAGAGTCAAAGAGGTCTGGAAAATAGTGCACAGATAGACTTACAGGAGTCAAGATTCTTGAATCTCAAATTAATGCCCAGTAATGTTGATATGACACAAAGGACACATTCAAAAATCAGTGGACAGGATGACCCAACCAGCAGACATTAGCCAACTTCTGCTCTTTACCACTTACGTTTGTGGAAGAAGTCATGAGTAAACTCCTTGTAGCAGGGATGGAGACTATGCATGGGCCCAGTGGTTTGAGCTTCTTCTCAAAAAGCAGGTCTACCTTCTACTGATGCTTGAACATCTGAAATTTTCATTGCAGAGACCGATGCTGAGACCATGAAGTTGTCCTGTCCTTCAAGGAGACTTGTTCAGTCACTTCATGGCAAGCTAATTATATCAGGCCCTTCCAACTTGGAAGGTAGTATTTCATCCCAAAGAGAATTGAATCTTATGTTAGTACTGACTTGCCTTCCCTGCCCATAGGTTTTGCCAACATCAACATCTATAACATGTGGCGTCACCTCAGTCTAAAACGTCGATTTAACAGAGAAGGTAGTGTTATGATGGGCACATGACTATGAGACCCTCTGATTCTACCCTATGCAGTATTATCCAGAACCACCTGCCATAACAGAATAACAGAATATTTTACTAAAGATTCAACCAAGGAACTGTTTTTGACAAAACACTTCTCAGGGTTGAGATGTTGTCTGTCTGGATGCAGTGTATGCCTTGAACTGACTTCTTGAAATATGGAACTTAGTACCCAATAACTAGAACATGCAGTGCAGAGATCAAGTAGGTTTGGCTTCTCTCACCATCACTGCCTGTCACCTATGTGGAATTTATGTTTCCTTGACCAATGCCCTAACTTCTGCTGGATTAGATGTTCTGGTTCTTGGGAGTAGAAGGGTGAGGACATTTTTACTCAGGAACATAGTAGAACTAGGTTCTCTGGGGGCAGGGAGTATGTGTGGACAACAGGAGATCTACTTGGGCCTCTCCTGGTGCTTATATACCTAGTACTATGGTGAAAGAACTTTTGCAGCAATCACAGTCAGGGCCGAGGATCTCCAGGCTTAGACTTCTCGGAGATGAAGTTTTGGGTGATTCCATCAGACAAGCAACCAAGAACAGATGAAATGCTGCTTGAAGGGGAGGCATATCTAGAATTGGTGGTGGAGAAGGGACATGATAAATATCACTAACAGCCTTAAGCTGTTTCAGAAAAGAGGACTGTAGCTTATCCCACTAACCCTGGCATAGTAAGTCATCAGTAGAGACTTTGAAGACTCAGTAACAGAGTGAATTTCATGCAAGGCACTTGTGGATGGAGGGCAGGGTGGACTTTTCACCTCTTTATTGCTAATGCTCCAGCCTCACATCCTCTTGGCCTTTCCCAGGGTTTCTCTAGGGTAGAAGTAGGAAGTGCTCACAGTGTGGGCAGGTCAGCAGTACAGGTGTAAACACTCTGAAGGAATCAACTTTTGATCAATGGACATGAGCAATGTTGGAAAAATGCTTTAAGTAGTCAGTCCTGGAAGGCATTTCCTGTGCTTCCTAGAAGCATCTGTTACATACAGCAGTGGAATTGATAATGTGCCTTTACACTGGTTTTCTTCCCTCTCTGCCTCACTCTTTCTGTTCTTCCCACTTACTCTCTGGCATTGCTTCTCAAACTATCTGCACACAAGTCATTGTCTCAACCCTATTTTGAGGACACCCAAGCTAACACAGGAGACCATTTTTTTCTGTTCCTTTTGGTATTTGAATCATCGTCGCAAAATTGTATTCACTGTAACACCTGATTATAAAATGTAACAAAATACAAAAGCAGAATGTATCCCATAGCACAAACTACTAACACGTAGACTAACATAATTTCATGTTTTTCACAATAAAATATTAATATTAATTAATAAGACATAGAATCGTATGTGTTTTCTTTTGAAGTTCTCAAGAAGAAGTGTTGATAAACTGTCCTCTATAATATAATGAGTGGTCATCTGAAAGCTGCATACCCATCACTGAAAGAAGTATTTCAACGCATGTTCTTTGTTTTTTTCTCATGAAGAGACAGCCAGAATCATCTGGAAAAGTGGCGCTCTGAGGAGGTTTTCTGAGGCAACTCAAGAGAACCATGAACAATATTCTACTTGTTGCTTATAAAGACCTTTCCAATCATTCTTTTATTCTTTCATTCAGATCACTAATTTTTTTTTTAAGCTCAGCTGTTTTCCAAGTAGTTTTCTAGAGGCTTAGAATGCAACAGTTAACAAGATAATCTCTGTTTCATGGAACTTACACTCTATTTGGTAAACAGAATGAAATAATAGATATATAATACATAGTGTTGTAAAGCAGGCTAAGAATAAAATGATTAGGAGAGTAAAGGAATAAAAAGGGATAAGTACTGACATTTAGATATGGGGCTAGAAAAGAACATCCTGAGAAGAAGGCACTTTTAGTGTCCTAAAGGAATTGAGGGAATGGGCCATCAACAATCTGGGGACAAGTTTTCAAGACATAGGGAATAATGAGGAAAAGGACCTAAGACAGGAGCATGCAGGGCACACAGATGAAGAGTGCAAAGGCCAGTGCTGGATACAAAGGGGAGGGAGGTAATCAGGGGGCAGATCATGGAGGGGCTTGTAGGCCACTGCATGACTTTTGAGGCTTTTCCTTGGTGTGATGGAAGGACACTGAGGTGTTTTGAGCAGGGGCATTGGATCTGAAAAAAAGTTTGAAATGGCTCC
This sequence comes from Lagenorhynchus albirostris, assembly GCF_949774975.1. Taxonomy (NCBI): domain Eukaryota; kingdom Metazoa; phylum Chordata; class Mammalia; order Artiodactyla; family Delphinidae; genus Lagenorhynchus; species Lagenorhynchus albirostris. The sequence goes on along the minus strand of NC_083112.1, from coordinate 39,560,871 downwards.
TTTTGACTGCTCTGTGGAAAATACATCTTTATTGAACCAAGTAAAATTGTATTTTTTTTAAATAATATGAAATTCTGCAAAGAAAATGGAAAACTTGAGGATAAATAAAAATTATTACATTGCGCTTCCCTGGTGGTGCAGTGGTTGAGAGTCTGCCTGCTGATGCAGGGGACACGGGTTCATGCCCCGGTCCGGGAAGATCCCACATGCCGCGGAGTGGCTGGGCCCGTGAGCCATGGCTGCTGAGCCTGTGCGTCCGGAGCCTGTGCTCCGCAACGGGAGAGGCCACAACAGTGAGAGGCCCGCGTACCGCAAAAAAAAAAAAAAAAAAAAAAGATTACATTGCCTTGTTGGAAATATCCATAGACCTAGAGTCATTTCGTTAGTTTAGACATGTAGATATTTGTTATATATAAAATGATTTAATAAGCTTTGGGGTATTTCTTCCTCTTGCTCTTTTTCCCCATTCATAGTAACCCTCCACTATGTTCTTCTTGCCTTTTAACAGAAGACACCAAGATAATCAGCAGGAGTAGAATGTTTCCCTAAAGAAGCTATTTGCTTCTGCTTAAAGAAAGGCCCCAAGGATGTTGTCAAACAGCCATAAAAACCAAGAAGGTCCAGGGTGTACAATCAGGTCAGCATCAACAGATTGCCCTGGACATAGCCAGTGTTCCTCAGGAGGGTGTGATCCTGCAATTAGTGATGGGAGAAAGTGAGTTCCACAAAGATGGTGAGTCATATTTTTATCTATCTATCTAATTCTATATCTATAGATATAGATATAGATATACAGTACCTGGAACAATTAAGCACAAAGTTAGTGCCTAGTAAATATTGACTGCAACTAAAAAAAAAAAGTGGAAGAAGCAAGAGAAGATTTTGAATCTCTGAGCTGCTGTCTTAGAGAAGGCACAGTTTGTGCTATTTATCTTTAATCCAGAAAGACCAGCCCAGCAATTAACAGGTCACTAACAGGCATATGTTCCTAGAAGTCCAAGATGGAGCATGAGCTGCAGTGAGGCTGGGAGTTCATTCCAATTTGGAGAGCCAGGGATCACGGAGGGGTGCCCAAATTAGAGGATTCTTTTTAGAAGATCATGCCATTGACTGTTATTTGTGGATAAAAATATTTGGCATTTATCTCTTTTATGGCCAAGGAAACCTTGACACAAAAGGAAGATGAAAAACAGAAGTATGATATTGACCCTAAGCAGGTAGGTAGTGTCTGAACAATAGAGTCTCAGGGTTCCATTCACCATCAAAGCACACAAAGTGGGGGCTTCCCTGGTGGTGCAGTGGTTGAGAGTCTGCCTGACGATGCAGGGGACACGGGTTCGTGCCCCGGTCCGGGAATATCCCACATGCCGCGGAGCGGCTGGGCCCGTGAGCCATGGCTGCTGAGCCTGCGCGTCCAGAGCCTGTGCTCTGCAACGGGAAAGGCCACGACAGTGAGAGGCCCGCGTAACACACACACACACACACACACACACACACACACACACACACACAAAAGCACACAAAGTTAATTGGGAAATTAAACATTTATAAAACAATTTAAAGCTCACTTTAACTCTGGGGTAACTTGAATTAAGTTTAGGAAATTCTTCTCTCTTCTCTCTCTCTCTCCCTCTGAATATCTAGGACTGTTAAAATATGAGTAGCTTTACCATAATCTGTTATGAAACATTTTTGAGAAAAAGTCGTGATGACCTCTCTCTAAGAGTTTCACAGAGAGAATGCAGATGGCAAGGAATAATGCTGAGCCTCAAACCTCAGGGATTGCTGTTGGTTAATTGCAAATTTTATTTTTTTTTTGCTCTTTTTATAACGCTGCGTCATCTAGGGGTTCCCAGCCCACTGGCATGGGTCCTGTAGCCTAGTTCCTCATGTCTACCAAACAGCTGTGAAATGTGGCAGCCTGGTGTGCTGAGATCTCAAGTCACATTTGCAGCACTTGTCCCCATGTTGCCATCATCATTTCACATTTTTAAAGGATATCAACTGAAAATGAGTGGTCCAATTTCAAAAGCATTACAAAACCAGTTTAGATAGTAGGTAGAAAAACAGGCATAAAATTTAACATTCATACAACTTTTATTTTTGATAAAAAACAGAAACAGTTCATTAACACCAGAATTATTCATTGATTAAAAAATCCCAGAGTGATTCTATAACATGTACTCTATTTTTGTATATCATTAAGCATTTCAAAGGGAAAACATCACTGCTATTTTCAGGAAACCAGCCTAAGGTTTAGAATGTGTCTTGTATAACTATGTCCTTGTTTTTTTTCTTAACTGGGCAGATTTTGAAAATAGCTCTCATGAAATTCAATTACCATTTCTTAATGTGCCAGGGTTTTCAGAGAATATGATTATAGTAAATCCTCAGAGATTATCCCATTGGCCAATGGAATGTACTTGCAGAGTAGGAAAATGTTGCCCAATCTGCCCTCAAAAACAACTTGTCTACCAAAGGTGGTTTTTATGGTAAGCCTGTAAGCAATTATACGAACCCCACCCCGTGCCAAGAACCACACTGGTTTTCCAGCTCTGCATTTCTGCCATATGAGAGCACAGCCAGGAGAGTGAGAAGAAGCTGGTAAAAAATGATAAAGGGCACCAGCAGGTGTCTTATCACAGCGTCTGTGCTCTAATATATTTGAGTTTCCTAAGCAACTATGCTCCCTAGGAAACTGGTTAAACTGCTTCTATAGAAACTATTAACTGAGCAATTCCTCCTTCAAACAAGCTTTATGGAGAGAGTACAGGAAAATGATGGGAGAATATTTTCCGCTTCCTCAGTTCTAGAAATTTTCTTGTGGAGTATTTCAGAACAATACTGGATAAATATGAACCTACATTTCCCTAGATTTTCATTATTTTCTACTTATTTCATTGAGTGTAATATAGAGACTGCAATGTTGTTTCTTCATTCAAAAGTTTTGGAGGACTAGGAATATTTTCCAATTTGCTTATGGGATTAATTTGACCTTTTTCTCTCCTAAACAATGGCACACAAATTAATATGATTAGCCTTGGGCTCACTAATACATTGCATTTACCTGTCTCATAATGAATTACATCTTACCATTACTGAACTGCATCACCTTTATGTATTATCATGAGAAACGTGAGGGTACTTTTTTAATAAAATGAAAATTCACATGTTTAAGTACATATATTCTTGTGATTTCCATATTTTATTCACATTTTTATGAAAGTTATTTTTTATTACTACTTTGACCTCTTTAGCCAACTCTTGTTCATTAATTTTAAGACTAGGCAAGATAAGCAGTCCAGGGTAAAAATTATCTAGAGCTGAGACATTTAAGAACAGGAAAAAGGAACAAGAGATACAAAAAAATCTTAATATATAAAATTCTTGGCCTGTGTTACAGTGCTTGTAAAGTAAAAAGTTTAAAAAAATATTAAAAGAATGCACTTATTTTGAGATTTAATCCAGTAAAATACCAATCCTATGAGGGCATGAATATAGTTTTCGTTCCTAATTCTTTATTCAGAGAAGACAGTCATAAACATCTATTCAGTAAATCATTAAAAATGTACACGATAGAATTGTAGAGAACCAAAAATATCGAGGAAAGCTGAGTCCACTAATTTATTCATGAGAAGGTATTTGTTGCTTTTCTTTGCATTATATTAAATTTACAAATATTAGTACGTGAAAGGAAATAAATATCACCTAAATTCTCACCTCCTTAAAATAAACTCCATTGAGAGACTATAATTGTATGCATCTCTTTACACAGATATATATGCTGTGCATATATACATACACACATGTACTTTTACTTAAATAAGAAAGCATAGTGTTATTTTTACCATATACACATTTGTTTTCAATGTTTTTCTTTCTCTTACTCCACTCCTACTGTAGACTTTTCATTTTTGGTGTTTGTAAAATTAATATATAAGAGAGTCATTTATTATAAATGTTAGCATTAGAAATAATTTTTAAATTAGTTTTCTTGACTTGGCTTATGATATATCTTGCGATATTTTGCATATATATGTATATATATAACCAAATATTTTTATATATTCTTCTATAACTTTTAGCTTTCCAATATTTTTAAAATCCCTCAGATTCTATATTTTCAAATTTTTGTTGGTTTTATTTTCTGCATTCATGTCACTTATGGGGTAAAATTTATTTTTGTTCAGTGTAAAAAGTACAAATATATTTTCTTCCACAGTGAGCTGAAAGGAATGTTCCACTATTTCATCATATACATAGAGAACATGCATAGAGAACATAAGACTAATTAGCCATACAGAATCCTTTTAATCTTGAAAATTAGCTGTTATTCACCATAGAATTTCCAGAGAACATCAACACCTAAATTACATAATAATATTAGTACTAACTTCAATGTAAATCTTTCTAAAAGACACTTCACATATTCTTGCTTTGTTGAGTAATGCTGACTTGACATAATTTAATGTTTTACTTATGGCCAGGATTATCATTACAAACATCAGCAATTCCATTGCTCATTGATGAACTTAGCCATTTTCTGCCTTCATCTTACTCCTCATAATAGAATTGAATGCTTTTTACCACTCCTGCCTTAATTACTCTCTTCACTTAATGTGGTGGAAATACATGCCTGACTTCCTCCTAACTAACACTCCAGACCTTCCATCAGGGCCTTCACCACAAGAAATCTAAGTGCTGAAATTCCTCAGGTGTTCATTGTTAAGTTTGTTTCTTCTTTCTCTACACTCTCTTTATAGGTGACAGTTATGGGCTGAATTGTGTTCCACAAAAAGATATGTTGAAGTCCTGATCCCTAATACCTCAGAATGTTACCTCATTTGGAAATAATGTCATCACAGATGTAATTAGTTAAGATGAGATCATACTGGAATAATCTGGGACTTTCATCAAATATAATCAGTGTCCTTATAAGAAGAAGTGAGAGATGTACACAGAAAGCAGACATCATGTGAAGATACGGAGCCACAGAGGGAAGATGGCCATATAAATATGGGGACCTAGATAATAGTTATACTGCCACCCAAAGAACACCTAGTCCTTACAGAAGCTGCAAGAAAAAAAGCAAAATGTCTCCCCTTAGAGACTTCAGAGGGAGCATGACCCTGCAGACACCTTGATTTATTAAACCTCCAACACCATGAGAAAACAATTTTTATTGCTTAAAGTGACTTAAAGTCACTCATTTTTTTGTACTTTGTTACAGCAGTCCTAGGAAACTAATAGAGTGACCTATTCTCTCCTCAAGATTAAATTCCATTCAAATTTACATCATCAATGCAAGTGTTGACTGAAAAAATGCACAACCTAAAAGTTGAGACTTATGTTTTATTTGGCGGACAATCTAAGGACTTCAAGCCTGGGAGACACGACTCAGATAACTCTAAGGGACTGTTCCCAAGAGGCAAGGGCAGGGGCAGGGGAACCGGGTTATTTTGCAACAAAGACAAGGTAGTAGGAACGTCTAAAGATCACTGTTAATTAAAGAAAACCAGGTATTTCAAGTTAAGGCATTTAGTGCTTTTCTATGTACAGGAAGTTGCAAGAGTCTGGGCTCACTGAAATCATCCCTTTGATATACACCTCAGCTATCTGGGGTCACTATCATGTGTTTTCTCATCCTGAGTTCCCTCAGGGCTCACCATCAGGGCTGTGTTATATGATGGCTTGATGGCTGCAACATTCTTTGTTTATTGATATGGCAGAAAAAAAAATATTTTTTTGGGGGGCCTTTTATTTATTTATTTATTTTTCAAAATGTATTGTTTTTCTTTCCCTTTCTTTCTTTCTTCCTTCCTTCCTTTCTCTTTCTTTCTTTCCTTCTTTCCTTCTTCCTTCCTTCCTTCCTTCCTTCCTTCCTTCCTTCCTTCCTTCCTTCCTTCCTTTCTTTCTTTCTTTCTTTTTCTTTCTTTCTTTGTTTCTTTCTTTCCTTCTTTCCTTCCTTCCTTCCTTTCTCTCTCTCTTTCTTTCTTTCTTCTTTTTAACATCTTTACTGGAGTATAATTGCTCCACAAGGTGTGCTAATTTCTGCCCTACAACAAAGTGAACCAACTATACATACACATATGTCCCCATATCTCCTCCCTCTTGTGTGTCCCTCCCACCCCCCCCATCCCATCGCTCTAGGGGGTCACAAAGCACTGAGCTCATCTCCCTGTGCTATGCTGCTGCCTACCACTAGCTATAGATTGTACACTTTGTAGTGTATATAAGTCCATGCCACTCTCTCACCTCATCCCACCTTACCTTACCCCCTCCCTGTGTCCTCAAATCCATTCTCCACATCTGCATCTCTATTCCCATCCTGCCCTAGGTTCTTAATAACGTTTTTTTTTGTTTGTTTATTTGTTTTTTTAGATTCCATATACATGTGTTAGCATCTGGTGTTTGTTTTTCTATTTCTGACTTACTTCACTCTCCAAGACAGACTCTAGGTCCATCCACCTCACTACAAATAACTCAGTTTCCTTTCTTTATATGGCTGAGTGATATTCCATTGTATGTATGTGCCACGTCTTCATTATCCATTCATCTGATGGACACTTAGGTTGCTTCCATGTCCTGGCTATTGCAAAGAGAGCTTCAATGAACATTGTGGTACATGTCTCCTTTTGAATTATGGTTTTATCAGGGCATATGTCCAGTAGAGGGATTGCTGGGTCATATGGTAGTTCTATTTTTAGTTTTTTAAGGAACTTCCATACTGTTCTCCATAGTGGCTATATCAATTTACATTCCTACCAACAGTGCAAGAGGGTTCTCTTTTCTCCACACCCACTCCAGCATTTATTGTTTGTAGATTTTTTGATAATGGCCATTCTGACTGGTATGAGGTGATACCTCATTGTAGTTTTGACTTGCATTTCTCTAATGATTAATGATGTTGAGCATTCTTTCATGTGTTTGTTGGCAATCTGTATATCTTCTTTGGAGAAATGTCTATTTAGGTCTTCTGCCCATTTTTGAATTGGGTTCTATATTTTTTTCATATCGAGCTGCATGAGCTGCTTGTAAATATTGGAGATCAATCTTTTGTCAGTTGCTTCATTTGCAAATATTTTCTCCCATTCTGAGGGTTGTCTTTTCATCTTGTTTATGGTTTCCTTTGCTGTGGAAAAGCTTTTAAGTTGCATTAGGTCCTGTTTGTTTATTTTTATTTCCATTTCTCTAGAAGGTGGGACAAAAAGAATCTTGTGATTTAAGCCATAGAGTGTTCTACCTATGTTTTCCTCTAAGAGTTTTATAGTGTCTGGCCTTATATATAGGTCTTTAATCCATTTTGAGTTTATTTTTGTGTATGGTGTTAGGGAGTGTTCTAATTTCATTCTTTTACATGTAGCTATCCAGTTGTCTCAGCACCACTTATTGAAGAGGATGCCTTGTCTCCACTGTATATACTAGCTTCCTTTATCCAAAATAAGGTGGCCATACATGCATGGGTTTATCTCTGGGCTTTCCATCCTGTTCCATTGATTATATTTCTGTTTTTGTGCCAGTACCATACTGTCTTGATTACTCTAGCTTTGTAGTATAGTCTGAAGTCTGGGAGCCTGATTCCTCCAGCTCCATTTTTCTTTCTCAAGATTGTTTTGGCTATTTGGGGTCTCTTGTGTTTCCATACAAATTGTGAAATTCTTTGTTCTAGCTCCATGAAAAACGCCATTGGTAGTTTGATAGGGATTGCATTGAATATGTAGATAGCTTTGGATAGTATAGTCATTTTCACAATGTTGATTCTTCCAATCCAAAAACTTAGTACATCTCTCCATCTATTTGTATCATCTTTAATTTTTTTCATCAGTGTCTTATAGTTTTCTTCATACACATCATTTGTCTCCTTAGGTAGGTTTATTCCTAGGTATTTTACTCATTTTGTTGCAATGGTAAATGGGAGTGTTTCCTTAATTTCTCTTTCAGATTTTTCATCATTAATGTATAGGAATGCAAGAGGTTTCTGTGAATTTACTTCATATCCTGCTACTTTACCAAATTCATTGATTAGCTTTATTAGTTTTCTGGTAGCATCTTTAGGATTCTCTATGTGTAGTATCATGTCATCTGCAAAGAGTGAGAGCTTCACTTCATCTTTTCTGATTGGAATTCCTTTTATTACTTTTTCTTCTCTAATTGCTGTAGCTGAAACTTCCAAAACTATTTTGAATAATAGTGGTGAGAGTAGACAACCTTCTCTTGTTCCTTATCTTAGTGGAAATGGTTTCAGTTTTTCACCATTGAGAATGATATTGGCTGTGGTTTTGTCATATATGACCTTTATAATGTTGAGGTAAGTCCCCTCTTTGCCTACTTTCTGGAGGGTTTTTATTCTAAATGGGTGTTGAATATTGTCGAAAGCTTTCTCTGCATGTATTGAGATGATGATAAGGTTTTTCTCCTCCAAATTGTTAATATGGTGTATCACATGGATTGATTTGCATATAATAAAGAATTCTTGCATTCTGGGAATAAAACTCACTTGATCATGGTGTATGATCCTTTTAATGTGCTGTTGGATTCTGTTTGCTAGTTTGTTGTTGATGAATTTTGTATCTATTTTCATCAGTGATATTGGCCTGTAGTTTCTTTCTTTGTGACTTCTTCGTCTGATTAGTATATCAGCGTGATGGTGGCCTTGTAGCATTAATTTGGGAGTATTCCTCCCTCTGCTCTTTTTTTGGAAGAGTTTGAAAAGGACAGGTGTTAGCTCTTCTCTAAATGTTTGTTAGAATTCGCCTGTGAAGACATCTGGTCCTAGTCTTCTGTTTGTTGGCAGATTTTTAATCCAGTCTCAATTTCATTTCTTGTGATTGGTCTCTTTATATTTCCTATTTCTTCCTGGTTCAATCTTGGAAGGTTGTGCTTTTCTAAGAATTTGTCCATTTATTCCAGGTTGTTCATTTTATTGGCATATAGTGGCTTGTAGTATTGTCTCATTATCCTTTGTGTTTCAGCAGTGTCAGTTATTACTTCTGCTCTTTCATTTCTAATTCTATTTATTTGAGTCTTCTTTTTTTCTTGATGAGTCTGGCTAGTGGTTTATCAATTTCGTTTACCTTCTCAAAGAACCAGCTTTTGTCTTATTGATCTTTGTTATTGTTTCCTTCATTACTTTTTCATTTATTTCTGATGTGCTGTTTATGATTTTGTTCCTTCTGCTAACTTTGTTTTTTTTTTTTTTGTTCTTCTTTCTCTAATTGCTTTAGGTGTTAGGTTACGTTGCTTATTGGAGATGTTTCTTGTTTGTTGAGGTAGGATTGCATTTCTATAAACTTCCCTCTTAGAACTGATTTTGCTGCATCCCATAGATTTGGGTTGTTATGTTTTCTTTGTCATTTGTTTCTAGGTATTTTTAATTTGCTCTTCGATTTCTTCAGTGATCACTTGGTTACTAAGTAGTGTATTGTTTAGTCTCCATGTGTTTGTATTTTTTACAGATTTGTTCCTGTAATTGATATCTAGTCTCAAAGTGTTGTGGTCGGAAAACATACCTGATATGATTTCAATTTTCTTAAATTTACCAAGTCTTGATTTTTGACCCAAGATATGATCTATCCTGGAGAATGTTCCATGAGCACATAAGAAGAAAGTATATTCTGTTGTTTTTGGATGGAATGTCCTATAAATATCAATGTCTTATAAATATCAATATATTAATAACATAACAATATGTTATTGTTTACCATATCTTTTAAAGCTTTGGTTTCCTTATTTATTTCCTTTTGGATGATCGGTCCATTGGTGAAAGTGGGATGACAAAGTCCTCTATTATGATTGTGTTGCTGTCGATTTCCTCTTTTATGGCTGTTAGCATTTGCCTTATGTATTGAGGTGCTCCTATGTTGGGTGTATAAATATTTACAATTGTTATACCTTCTTGGATTGATCCCTTGATCATTGTGTAGTGTCCTTCTTTGCATCTTGTAATAGTCTTTCTTTTTAAGTCTGTTTTGCCTGATATGAGAATTGCTACTCCAGCTTTCTTTTGATTTCCCTTTGCATGGAATATCTTTTTCCATCTCCTCACTTTCAGTATGTATGTGTCCCTAGGTCTGAAGTGGGTCTCTTGTGGACAACATATATATGGGTCTTATTTTTGTATCCATTCAGCAAGTTTATGTCTTTTAGTTGGAGCATTTAATCCACTTACATTTAAGGTAATTATCATTATGCATGTTCCTGTTACCATTTTCTTAATTGTTTTGGATTTGCTATTGTAGGTCTTTTCCTTCTCTTGTGTTTTCTGCCTAGAGAAGTTCCTTTAGCATTTGTTGTAAAACGGGTTTGGTGGTGCTGAATTCTCTTAGCTTTTACTTGTCTGTAAAGATTTTAATTTCTCCATCAAATCTGAATGATATCCTTGCTGGGTAGAGTAGTATTAGTTGTAGATTTTTCCCTTTCATCACTTTAAACATGTCCTGCCACTCCATTTTGGCTTGCAGAGTTTCTGCTGAAAGATCAGCTGTTAACCTTATGGGGATTCCCTTGTGTGTTATTTGTTGTTTTTCTCTTGCTGCTTTTAATATTTTTTCTTTGTATTTAGTTTTTTATAGTTTGCTTTATATGTGTCTTGGTGTGTTTCTCCTTGGATTTATCCTTAATGGGACTCTCTGCACTTCCTGTACTTGATTGATTATTTCCTTTCCTGTATTAGGGAAGTTTTCAACTATAATCTCTTCAAGTATTTTCTCAGTCCCTTTCTTTCTCTCTTCTTCTGGGACCCCTATAATTCGAATGCTGGTGCATTTAATGTTGTCCCAGAGGTCTCTGAGACTGTTCTCAATTTTTTTCACTCTTTTTTCTTTATTCTGTTCTGTGATAGTTATTTTGACTATTTTATCTTCCAGATCACTTATCCATTCTTTTGCCTCAGTTATTCTGCTATTGATTTCTTCTAGAGAATTTTTTATTTTATTCATTGTGTTGTTCATCATTGTTTGTTTGCTATTTAGTTCTTCTGGTTTCTTGTTAAATGTTTCTTGTATTTTCTCCATTCTATTTCCAAGATTTTGGATATCTTTACTATCATTATTCTGAATTCCTTTTTAGGTAGACTGCCTATTTCCTCTTCATTGGTTTGGTCTGGTTGTTTTTTACCTTGCTCCTTCACCTGCTGTGTGTTTTTCTGTCTTCTCATTTTGCTTAACTTACTGTGCTTGGGACCTCATTTTTGCAGTTTGCAGGTTCATAGTTCCTGGGTTTTTTTGGTGTCTGCCCCCAGTGGGAAAGGTTGCTTCAATGGGTTATGTATGCTTCCTGCTGAAGTGTCTTGTGCTTGTGTTCGGGTGGATGAAGCTTGATCTTGCCTTTCTGGTGGCAGTACCACATCCAGTGGTGTGTTTTGGGGTGTCTGTGGACTTATTATGATTTTAAGCAGCCCCTCTGCTAAAGGGTGGGTTGTGTTCCTGTTTCACTAGTTGTTTGGCATAGGGTGTGCAGCACTGTAGCTTGCTGGTCATTGTGTGGACCTGAGTCTTAGCTTTGAAATGGAGATCTCTTGGAGATCTTTTACCATTTGATATTACATGGAGCTGGGAGGTGTCTGGTGGACGAATGTCCTGAACTCGGCTCTCCCCCCTTACAGGAACAGGTCTGACACCTGGGCAGAGCACCAAGACCCTGTCAGCCACATGGCTCAGAAGAAAAGTGAGAGAAAAATAAAGAAAGAAAGAAAAAACATAAAATAAAATTATTAAAATAAAAAAATTATTATTAATAGTAAAAAATTAAAAAGTAATAATAAAAGAAAAAGGAAGGAAGAAAGAAGAGAGTAACCAAACCAAAAAACTAATCCACTGATGATAACCAGTTCTAAAATGTATACAAAAAAAAAAAACAAACAAACAAACAAATGGACAGAGAAAACCCTAGGACAAATGGTGAAAGCAAAACTATTCAGACAAAATCATACTAAAAAGCATACACATACACACTCACAAAAAGAGAAAAAGGAAAAGATATATATATACATTGCTGCTTCCAAAGTGCACCACCTCAATTTGGGATAATTTGTTGTCTATACAGGTATTCCACAGATGCAGGGTACAGCAACTTGATTGTGGAGATTTAATCCGCTGCTCCTGAGGCTGCTGGGAGAGATTTCCCTTTCTCTTCTTTGTTCGCACAGCTCCTGAGGTTCAGCTTTGGACTTGGCCCCACCTCTGCATGTAGGTTGCCTGAGGGTGTCTGTTCTTTGCTCAGACAGGTCAGGGTTAAAGTAGCCTTTGATTAGGGGGCTCTGGCTCACTCAGGCCAGGGGAAGGGAGGGTTATGGAATGCAGGGTGAGCGTTTGACAGCAGAGGCCAGAGTGACGTTGCACCAGCCTGAGGCATGCCGTGTGTTCTCCCGGGGAAGTTGTCCCTGGATCACGGAACCCTGGCAGTGGTGGGGTGCACAGGGTCCCAGAAGAGGAGTTGTGGATAGTGACCTGTGCTTGCACACAGGATTCTTTGTGGCTGCAAAAGCAGCCTTAGCATTTCATGCCCGTTTCTGTGCTGATAGTTGTGGCTCGCGCCTGTCTCTGGAGCTCATTTAGGCGGTGCTCTGAATCTCCTCTCTTCCTTCACCCCAAAACAATGGTCTCTTGCCTCTTTGGCAGGTCCAGGCTTTTTCCTGGACTTCTTCCTGGCTAGCTGTGGCACACTAGCCCCCTTCAGGCTCTGTTCACACAGCCAACCCCAGTCCTCTCTCTGGGGTGTGACCTCAGAAGCCCGAGCCTCAGATCCCAGCCCCCACCCATCCTGGCTGGCAGGTGAGCAGACAAGCCTCTTAGGCTGGTGAGTGCTGGTCGGCACCCCTCATCTGTGTGGGAATCTCTCTGCTTTTCCCTCAGCACCCCTGTGGCTGTGTTCTTCTCCGTGGCTCCGAAGCTTCCCCACTCCGCCACCCACAGTCTCCGCCCATGAAGGGACTTCCTAGTGTGTGGAAACCTTTCCTCCTTCACAGCTCCCTCCCACTGGTTTAGGTCCCATCCCTATTCTTTTGTGTCTGTTTTTCCTTTTTTTCTTTTGCCCTACCTGGGTACATGGGGAGTTTCTTGCCTTTTGGGGGGTCTTCTGCCAGCATTCAGTAGGTGTTCTGTAGGAGTTGTTCCACATGTAGATGTATTTCTGATGTATTTGTGGGGAGGATGGTGATCTCCACATCTTACTCTTCAGCCATCTTGAAGGTCTCCAAACACAGATAATATTTTTCATTCACATTTAATGTGTAGAAAAGCAAACAAAATCTACTTTTAAATGTAACATATGCAATAACAAACTGTCACCTATCCCCTCTCTTTCCCTCCCCCCAAACACCAGGCATTCACATTTCAGTGAATGGTATTACTATTTGCTGAGTCATTTAAACTGAAAATTGAGGAATAACACTAGATTCTTCTCATTACATCTCAGAGAACTCCATATCATCACTAATTCTGCAAAATTGCCTCAAAAATCAAACTTACATTCTTTCCAGTTTCCTACTTCTCTTTTGCACTAGTCTGCCCCATCACCCACACTAACCTTAATAATTTTAATAGACCACTAATTTATGTACCTCTTTCTTGCTTGCTATATTTCCATACAAATTACAGAGATATTTTGTAAATATACAATTCAGCTTATAATCCCTTCACTTAGCATTTTCAATGTTTCTCCATTACACTTAGACAAGAATTCAAAGTGCTTAATGTAGATTGTAAGACCTGTCTGATACAGCCTATGCTTATTTCTCTAACTTCAAGGCAAATGACTCTTGCACTTACTCAATACCATTTGTCCACAAGGCCTGTCTTTCACATGCAGAGTCTAACTGTTTATGCTAGTCTCTTGAGTGAATTATTCTCTCCCTTAAACACATTCTTTTTCAGGGATGTCTCCTCTTCTTTCTTCAAATATCATTAAGTGCTACTTTCTCAGAGAATCTTTCCTTTACTATGCTATTTAATGCTGTAGTTATACTCCCTACCACTATTAATTGATTTTAAAATCTTTGGCCATTGGCTTCATACTTGTCATAATACACAATATAAAAATTTTCATATTTAAATTTATTTGTATACAATTTTGATAGTTTACTATCTCCCCCTTTGACTTTAAGCTCTATGAAGGGAACTACCACATTATTGCACTGTCCACTGAATCCCATATCTTAGCATAGAGCCTAGCAATAAAATAGCAATCATCATTGAAGGAGGGAAGGAAAGAAGGAAGGGAGGAAGAGTGGAAGGGAGGAAGGAGGAAGGAAGAAGGACAGAAACAAAAGATATTATCTCAAACCTTAAATGACTCCCATAAACATGCTGAAGAACAGGGTAGAAATAGACTCACCTATTGTCAGCTGTTCCTTGTGACTACTGGCATGTATCCAGCAATTGGGATCTACTGCATCATTCTAAATATCCAGAGAATGACTGTAGTTTCCAGATGGTATAAAATTTGGCTAACCTTTGTATTTTTTCTAAAGTTTTGTTCAACAGTTTTTTTTTTAATTTAAAGTTGGAGAAAATCTTATTCTTGTTCCATGAAGATATTATTATCTCTACCCACAATCCTTAATATATTCATAGGACATATATTTATAGAACATACATTATCAGTAGCTAATTGTGACAAGGAAAATACTAAAGTACTATTTTTAATATGTGTCATATATGAAAAAAACTTTGTTCATCAAAATAAAGAACTGATTTCTCTAATCAAATTGCAGATTTTGGAAAAGAAAATATCTAATTCTTACTAAATGTGAACAATGCAGGGTGAGAGAAGTTATCTGAGTTTTCAGCAATATAATTGACTAGTAAATTTTTGTATAACTTTACAGAATTATGGGAAATTTAAATGTTTCCATATACATATATTAGGGAGGAGAGAGAGAATTGTTTCCTTCAATTTTTTTCTACTCTTCCAGTTTGTTTGCTTCTATTTTTGAGATGCAAAACAAAGAAATCAAGGAAAAGACAGCAGACAAAATCAATATTTTAGAGGTCTACTCACTAGTTAACTAGGCATCGTTCATTTCAGAATGTTCACAAAGTATATGACATTCCCTCAGAATGTCATATCTCCACAAACTACAGTGATAGAAGCAAACAACATAATGGGTTTTAATGCTTCAGTCATGAGTGTCTTACCAGGACATCTTAGATAAACCAAAGTCACTGAGCTTTACATTGTCTGAAAGTCATATTTATGAGCCAATGCAAACTCTTCCTCAATAAAATAAAGGAAAACCAAAGAAAATTAGATAGCCATAGATGAATTTAGTGGTCTTTTTGTTTATGGATTCTGACCATCTTAGCAATTAAGAATCATGGACAGTGTAACTTTTTTTTTTTTTGGAAAAGACAACTTGAGTTGATCTAATAAGTCCTGAAAGCTCATTCATATGTGGATTCAGAATAAGGTTTACATTATATACCTGTCAGCAGAAAAGCAAAATCTGAAAAATGGACAAGACTAGGTCTAGACTATTTATCTCTGATTTATTCTTGCCTCATACTATTGAGGATAGAATTTTTCTGCTTATATTTTATATTTTTACTATTTTTCACAATAGGAAAAAAATAGCTGAAACTACATATTTCATGGCTCTATAATTAATGCAGATTTAATGTTCAACCATGTCCATGAATGGGAAAATGCAACCTTTTTTTTTTCTTGCAGTAACTACTAATTTAGTTTATCATCTCCTAACAAAGGTGGCACTTTCAAAAAATTAAAATACTCAATCCAAAGAATTAAAAACCATCTTGACATACGTATGGTAATGCTAGACTTTCCCTCATAGCCTTGAATTTAAAGCTTAATTTTCTTTATGTTTCTTAGCAAATTGGTAGTGTTACTGGCTTAAAAACTTATTAAGTCTCAGAAAAGACCATGTATCTTTTCTTTTAATGTTCATCACATGTATCTTTTCCAGGAAAAGTAGTTAAAATTTGCCTCCTACATTCATATAGGATGTAAATTGCATTTAGCAATGGCATTTAGCAATTTAGTTCATTTTTCTGTGTTAAGCAATGACTGTTTCCACTGAAAAATTTCAGACTGATAAAAATCAATCCGGTTTTTCACAGAAGTTTATAACAAGTGATTGTGAAACCTTTTTATCTAATAACAGTGTGCAAATTTCTTTATTGTATGAAAATTATTTTTCAATTTATATCTACTATCACAAAGCCAAAAAGAAGTTCCAGAGATAATTTATCCACCCTGGTATTTTCATATAAGAAAGTATTTGAATCATTAAGATGACTCATGGCCTATTCTATTTTTAAAGATCTTTCCTTAAAAGCTTGCTGAAAAAAATCACACATATTTTATTTAATAATAAAGTAGTAAGAATTTTAGGACAAAGACTCTGAAGAAAAAAAACCACTGAGTCCTACTCATTTTTTAAGTTTATAGCCTTGGACAAGTTATTTCAATTATCTGATACTCAGTTTTCTCATTTGTAAAATGACAATAATAATATACCCTCATATGCTTATTCTAAGAATTAACAGCCATGATTCATATTGAGTTCTTAAAAAGTATCATGTATATTTATAGTATTGCCATAGCTTTTCCAATAAAGATTGCTAAATATTAACTTTCTAAAGATATGAAGTCAATCTTTCATATAGGTAAGCTGGGCATTTATCTATGAGGTGTGATTTAAGGAAAAAGTGGTATGGCTTAGAAATATTTCATATTTAAATCATAATTACCACATCATACTTCAACAGGGCCTATTAATAGTTTGAACCAGATTAAATTCTGAAAGAACATAAGATATTTTCTAATTTGTGAAATAGATTATACTTCCCAAAAGCATCATACCATATGAACATTAATGCATAAGGGATTTCATGGTCTTCCATGTTTAATAAGCACTGACTATTTCCCACTGGGGATTTGAATAGTGCATTATTATACTGAAGATTGGGAGAAGATGTGCATTAAAGTTGCATGATTAACTTTACTTCAATGGTATTTACCATACCTATTTGACAATAGAATCCTTTACCCTTTAGAGGTAACAATTAATAACCTTTGGAATTAACATTTTGTGGAAAACTTTTTACCAAATGCCTAAATGCTCATTTTAGGCAAGAACGTTGCATATTTTTCTGGCAATGGCTGTTTAAACACTACTTAAATTCCAAGGATGAAGAAACTATTACTTCTGTAGACACATGATTTTTTAACTATACAGTTATAAATATTAAGAAGTTTATGCTGATATTTAATTGTAATTTACTTCATGTAATTTCTATTCATTTGTGCTGGTTATGACCTTAGATTTTAATCTCTTGATCCCCTGATAGTCATTCTAATATTTGAAGATGTTATCAAGCTTCACTCTCTAGTTTTTTTTTTTAAACGAAATCCTTCTAATTCATTTTTACCTCTCATAATTAGAATTTGTCATTTCCTAATCACATTGCTGATTAACTGTAACCTAGTTAGTCTCCTAAATCCTTAAGTTAGCAGTTAGGAATTGTTCTTTCCTTTTCTGATCCCCTTCCCTTTCTCAAAGACAAGGTTTAAGCCCCATATCTTTTGTTTATGTCCTATCCCCCCACAGTTTTAAGCAATAAACCCACCTGGGTTCTTATATTAGCTAATAAAAAACATAAATTATTGTGTATCCTAAAGGTTATTTGCTGTTTAAGGGGGATCTTGATGAGCAAAATCCATTAAAGTAAATAAGTCCCAATGGTGGGGTGAAGTTATGTGATGGGATTACATTTTAGAAATTGTTTAAGGCTACATCAAACAGTAATATTGAGAAAGAGTCTAACTACCCAAAAGAAGTCATACTCTTTTAAAAAATTCATTGAGACAGACTCTTTAGATTTCTCTACATTTCCATAGGGCTTTGCTTTAGCTTCAAAAGGCCATGCCTATTTCAGTTGGAAACTATTAGATGAGTATGAGACCTTTGTGATTATCTACTCTACCCTATATCTATATCTTACTTAAATCTAGTAAATCTAGTCATCTTGCATCTTAGTGTATTTTTGTTGTCTTAGCCCCACAAAACCACTATCAGTTGATGTTTGTGGGGATAGGATGTTGTTTTAGACAGTAGGAAACTTGTTCTGGAGTTACCAGTTTGTACGTAGTTGTTATATATGCTTATGCAGGGAGAGAGGAGTTTTAATTCCTTCATATTTTAGAAGACACATTACTAGAAATGTATATGCCCCGTGGAATAAAATATTTGCTTACAATGACATTAGAATCATCCAAGTTACCTTTGAAATATGTGTTTATCTCTTTCTGAGAGTTAATTTCTATGCAATCACAAACTTAATTGGAACTTAAAATTAGTAGGCAGGTGTCTGCCTTAGTGAGCCATTCAAATTCAATAGCATCTAATGGCTATTTGATTGGCATCATCAATACAATATGTCTTTTCAAGCAGAAACCTATATCATGCACAGTCGTTTTAAAAATTAACACAAATTATGTTTTAAGCCAAAGGTTTAATTATTGTCCCTTCTTTCAGAATAGAACTGAGAATAGTTGTTCAGGCAACTGTGAGATAATGTTGTTTGGTGCCTGGGTTACTGTGATTAAAACAATGGCCTTCAGTTTGCAATGTCATCAGCCTGGTACATGTCACTAATACTGAACACATTTTTTAGAACAGAACCAAACACCCATCTTCCATTGCAATTACTGCAGAGGAGGAGAAATTGAGAAGTAAAAATGAAATATTTCAAGGATGAATGGGCACAGAAAATTGGGAAAGTGGCAGGAAAGTCCAAGTTTGAAGAATGAAGAAGTAAATGTACATAGAAAAAGCAGTTTGGAAAACATGAAAAAAATGATATTTTGCAGAAATATCTGTTTGCTGTTGCTGAAAAATTTTAGCATTTAAATGTTCTCATTTGGGCTCTGAAGTTAGCACTTCCCTGAAGTAGTTCACACCTTTGCTATTGCTCCTGTTCAGTTACAGATCATTTTAGGCAATGCTGATTTTAACAAGAAAATCATGCATTAATTTACTATGTGTGGAGTATTTTAAAAGTGGAAAATTCTAAGCTTTAGTGAAATTTTGGAATCTGAAAAAATAGAAATGCTTATGTAAAGCATAATGTACATAAAAGCATATCCTGATTAATATCATTAGACAATTCAGTTATAAAAAAACAACTTCTAAACTAGAAGATTTTCTATGACTCTGCAGTCTCTTTTCACTAGTGAATCAGATATAATCTCAGACATCGTTTAGCAGTACTATTTTACATCTTTCTCTTTCACCTGCTTGCTCTCACTCTCACTCTCCCTTTCCTTTCTCTATCTCCTCTCTCTTCAATTCTCATTTCACTCTTTTATTTCCTTTTTTTTTAAATTTTCCTTCTCTCTTTTTCTTTCTGCTGTCCCTCTTCTTTTTTCCTGTTTCTTACCTTTTTTAAAATTTCAAATATTTTAATTGTGTCCCTAATGAAAGAATAAACTTGAAAATGAGAGCCTATTCACCCTCTCTGTTATCTCCCTCATTGAAGTAGTTAATATTTTGGAGATTTGTTTTGTTTTGTTTTGTTTTTACGAAATATCTTAATGTTTTAGATGCAATTAAAATAACCAATGGAGATACCTGGGCATTGTATATGTATCTTCACCTATGTATTTTTTGGCAAATACCAAACTAACAGGCCAAATTGATGCAAATTTATAGATTCTGTTTCATTGTTTCACTGAATTAAGTCCATCTAATTAAAATCATAAGTATTAAGTTAGGTCCTTTTATTTTAAATGATAAATATTGAGGCTGTAAAGAAACAATCTTCTAATACTTTAGTCTTTCTTATCAAAGTACCATGACAATTCAGTATCCAAACGGAAAAGAATATAAACAGTATTGGATACTTTATGGACTAAGTTCATAATATGTAGTTGAGAGGGAAGGTTGTGCTTGTTTTATACATTTGGGACAGACACCAACCTTCAAAGAATAATAGCCCAAGAAAATAACTAAGTGGGATGCGGGTTTATTCTTCTTTTGATATTTTTATACAGGCAAATTAAAGTAAGGAAAGGTATTAACATAAGGTAAGAAAATGTTAGTAAGGATGCTGAAAATGTTATCTAATGACAACATAAACTCACACATGGATGGTGGTGGAGACAGACACAAATACAAATATTGTTGATTATATTGCCATATGACTGCCACTAGTTGCTAGTCAAAATACTTATCCCCTGAGCCACTGTCCAGGCTGAAATGAACAGAGGGCTCAAGGGTCATGCTGCATCACATGGTCAACTTATCCTAGAAAATCTAATTAGGAAATATAAGCACTGTTCCCTGGATGCGTGATAGTCTATCATGTTTACAGAAACATTCTTCAAAGTATGTGAATAGTTATTAAACATAAATTTAATATTTATAAACATAAAATATATGAATATAGAGAGATACAGATAGATAAATATAGGTATATAATGAATAAGAGAATGACTTTTCCTTTGTCACATTTGTAGGACTTACACCATATTCAGTTCTTACCTTTCTCAATCTTAAATAATGTCCCAATACTTAATAGATTTACAAAATGTACTGCATCTCTTACTTGGAGTGAAATTCTGTAAGTAATAAGCATGTTCTACTAAACTGGTAATGTTGTTTTTTCTTGTAAAACAAAAAATGCCTAAGATATACCCATTCTTACAGATGCCAAAATGGGAAGAATACAAAGCTACAAACTGCTAACTACAGGAATAGTTTATTGAGGCTTTAGGAACAGAGAAGCAGAGGTAGAGTAATCTATTCTGAAGAAGTCAAAGTGATTACACTCTTTCCTGACCTCACTTCTTAAAATTACATTAGGCTAGGAATATGTTTTGCACTTAGATTACAAAAGATTGGTCCTGCACTAGTTTTTGATTGGTTTCCTTTTGAATAATCTGTCAGTATCATTATTTTCTTATTTATTTGTTTATCTGCTTCTTATTCCTACTTGATCCTTGTTTCTACTTATTTTTTCATCCTTTACCTTTGTCTTTTTCATGCATTGCTCCACCTGTAATTGCTAAGCAATGCAAATAGGCATACATGCACATATAACCATACTTCCTTCTGTATCTGCATCCAATTTTATTATTACTTTAGTCCAAGCTTATTGAATCCTGACTAATCCAGAGTAATTGTATATTCACTTATTATATCAGTAGTCCACATTCCTTCCTTTACTTATGGGAAAAATATTCAATATCCTTCCTATATGAGAAAACTTCTAAAAGAGGAACATTAAATGACTATAATGTAAAACACAGACCGTGGTGAGTGAGAATGTACAGGAACCAAAGTTGTGCAATGGTTTTTAACACCCCATATGGGTTGATTTTTAAGCTATTTCTCCTCATCTTCAAAGCAACCCTTTTACTCTTTGCTATGTAATGATGAGGCTGGGACTCTGGAAAACACATTCAGCTTTCCCAAAAGACCCTTGTTAAACTCTGCCAACAGAGAGCTCTGAAGGAGACTTAGCTACCAGAAGAGGAAGAAGGGGGACTCCACTTCCTATGAAGCTCTACAAGTGGTTCTTCACCTTGACTGTAGCTGTTGGCTCCTCCAGTAGCAGCTGGCTTCAGTTTGAGTTTCCTATATTAGAAGAAGCCCCTTATCTTCCTTCAGAAGAACAAGTTGTAGCCTGTTGAGCCCCTTTCTCAGAAATCCAGTGCCCCTCACCCAGTTTTTGAAGTATAATAATTTTTACCTCTTCCCACTCTAGATGTGGTAGATACTCCAAACAGTTATCATCTTACTGTCCCCTTTTGTCTTTTACTTTCTCTAATACTTTGTTAGCAAATCATTATATTAAATTCTCTTTGTTAAAATAATGATGTTGTCTCTAATCTCTTGAATGGACCTTGCTTGATATACTATTTTTAATTTTGGCAATTATCACCTAGCTACTAGTAGTTGAGTAGAAGATAAAAATTCAAAGTTAATTTCCCTCCTTAATTCCCTTGCATGTACAGTTTCCCCTTAGAAAACACTGGATCATAAGACTGACTTATAGTATTTTCCTCTGGCAAAAAAGCTGTATCCTACAGGTAACTTACTGGGTTTCATTTCCACATATATCATTTTTATATATAAAAAAAATTATTTTCATTACAACCTACTTCAAGTAATTGTTTTGGAAAAAGGATAGAGTTTATAAAGTTACTATAGTGAGATGTATTTAAGTAGGCAAAAACAATATAAACCCATGGAATAAGAGCACTAAGCAAGGTAATGTTTAAATCATTCATTCATTCAAAAATAAACATTGATTATGTGACAAACATGATCCTTCAAGTCATGAAAAAATTGGTTCTTATTTTCAAAGATTTTATACCCCATGAAGAGGAGACTTTGATACGTCATATGTTATTGAAAATATATCAAACATACACTATGCCTTTTTAAAAATTCCAATGCAAGAGGAATGCAGGACATACAGTGGGGGGGGGAAATGAAAGAAATTTGAAGAGTAGTATATAACATCAGTGGAGGCATGAAGGAGGACACAGATCATTCAACAAACAACTTGATGTTTTAATGATGATGGTAATTGTCTGAGAATACAGAATAAACCTCAGAAATAGCCCTCCTTCATAAAGTCCATTACCCAAAAAGGTAACTTATGTGGAGTTTTATTCTTTTAAGATCATCTAATGTTTCATAGCAAATAAAACTTAGTGGCTTAAAACAACAGCAATCAATTATTTTGCTTTTAATCTGCAATTTAAATCAGTCATCTCTGTTTTAATCAATTTGAAATGTAGCATCTCCATTTGGGCTGGAGGACAATTTCTAAGAAGGTAAGTTCACATAGCAAGTAAATTGGTACAGGCAGTCAGTTGGAAGCATAGCTGAAGCTAGTAGTAGGACCTGGGTTCCCCTCTACACAAGCCCCTTTGTATGGGGAAGCTTGAGCTTCCTTACCAGGTGGTGGCTGAGTTCCAAGAATAAATATTCTAAGAGACAGGAAGTAGAACCTGCCAGTTCTGTAAGGCATTGGCCCAGAAATGGGCACAATCCACTTCTTCTATATTCTTTTTGGTTAATTAATCACAGGTCCTCAAAAATTCAAAGGAAGGGACCACAAACCCCACATTTTGGTGGAGGATTGTCCAAGAATATGAAGCCATCTCCAAAGTACTATATATATATTCTGTAATATTTGTTCCTATCTCTTACTTATGTTAGCATATATTCAGGCAATCAGTTTAAAGATGTCAACATCAAAACATCAGGAATAGCTCACAATTTAAAATTATATCCAGAGGCTGTTCAATGCATTTTTTAAAGTACATTAGATATATCTATGGGCAGTGCTTCCTAAAAATAGGCATGGGTATTTTGGGGAGGAAGAAATCTTTCTTTACCCTCCTTGGTTCTTCTGATTCATTTAAGAATCAATTTTTTAAAATTTATTTATTTTATTTTTGGCTGCATTGGGCCTTTTTTGCTGCATGCAGGATTTCTCTAGTTGTGGTGAGCAGAGGCTTCTCTTCGTTGCGGTGCACGAGCTTCTCACTGAAGTAGCTTCTCTTGTTGTGGAGCACAGGCTCTAGGTGCACAGGCTTCAGTGGCTGTGGCTTGCAGCTTCTAGAGCACAGGCTCAGTAGTTGTTGTGTATGGGCTTAGTCGCTCTGCGGCACATGGGATCTTCCCAGAGCAGGGATCAAAGCCATGTCCCCTGCATTGGCAGGTCGATTCTTAACACTGCACCACCAGGGAAGCCCCCTAAGAATTAAATTGACATGAGACAGATTAAAGGAGAACAATCAAACAAAAGCTTGATAACATTTTTAATACATGGGAGAGACTGGGGTAAAATGAGTAATTCACCAAAATGGCCAAAGTCCTACCATAAATATAATACCATCTTCAGTTAAAGACTAAAGAGGATGTTCGGGGTAGTGGTTTGGGACTTCAAAGGGGTGGAATGTAATTCGCATGGAGATGGAAAAGCAAATGTTTGGTAAGCAAATGTTTTCTGGGACTCGTAGAGACAATGGGACACAGAAAGGAATTTTAACAAGCAGACTTTGCTAGGTTCCTTCCTGTCTATACACCTAGCTCATACTATAGTTATCTGTGGGGATAGCTCCCGTCCTGTAACACTTCCTCTATCTACATTCTTTTAAGCAGTTAGGGGGAAAGTCAAAGGTTTTTCCTGAGTCAGGCATTTAAAATGATGAACCTAAATTAATCCTCATGCCAAGGAGACACACTTTGGGCTGGCAAATTTTGCTCCCCTACAGACATTTACTGCTACATCTTGAGCCAGTAACTGTGAACACATCTACTCACAGATGAGTAAGAAGATGAAAATAAACAGGGAGTTGAAATTTTTCTATTCCATTTCTCTTGTCTTAGTATTTTAACAAGTCACATTGTGTGTTTGACATATGGCTTATCATCACTGTTGTTTTCTCATCTATTTCTATCTACCTTTCTATAATGTAAGCTCCAGGATGGCAAGAGTTGTCTTACAATGTATTTTTCAACTAACAAAAATAGTAAGCTGCTAAGGAAATATTAATAATGAAGATGAGTTATAGTAGATTGGGATGGTGATAATTACTCTCAATTAATTAATTATTCTAAGAAAGGGAAACAGTATATATGTACAAACTGTATATTATTGTGGAATATATATATCTATATCTATATATCTATATCTATCTATATCTATCTATCTATATCTATCTATCTATCTATCTATCTCTCTATATATATACATACATAAATATTTTGGGACTGATAGTCTTTGTTGTTTACCATAATGCTAATTCTGCTAAAGCTGTTGATTTAAGGAAATTTTATGATATCTGGGATTTACTTCATATCAATTCAGAAGGAGGAGAAATAGGTGGGAATATAAATAAAAAAGTATTGGTCATGAATTAATAATTTGAGGTTAATTAAACTATTCATCATACATTTTTAAATGTCTAAAATTTTCCATAATAAAAAAAGTTAAATACAGAAGTTTTACTCATAAAAAATATTAAGAAATGTTTATCAGTAATACTTCTGGGTTTGACTTTTGAAAGAAAGTTGTTAAATATTACTAATCCTAAAAGAGTTTGAGAATATAAATTTTCAATCTCTATCAGTTTAATGATGATCTCTAACGATTAAGATGCCAACATATATTATTTAATCAAAGAGAAGAACCATTAGACATACTAACATATTTCAAATACAACAGTCATTTGTAATCTACAAATCCTAATAATTCAGTTTCTCTTATTCCTTGTAAAAAGCCTATGTTTAAACATGAAGTTTTAGTCCCCTTCAGCAGCAAAAATAGTCTTCACTATGTAAATCGATGCAAGGTTGTCACACAAGGCCTGCAGCCAAACAGACTGAAACAATATGACCAAAGCTGATATTATATTTCACATATTAATGAAGCGTTACTTTAGGAATAAAAGAGGAACCATTTAAATATTAACACTATTAGTCCAGTATATCAAAACAAATACCTTCCTTCATACATATTTAAACTCTGGGAATGAGATAAAGTCTTTCAACACCAGGCTCTATTCTTCCTGAAACAGACAAGGATAACATATCATAGAACAGTACTTTCCCTCACTGAAGTTTCACCAGTTGGTATGAACCATAACATTTAGATGGAAAATTATAATCTTTGTTTGCTTTTCTAGTAAGGTAACACATTTTATACTCATGCTAGGGAGAAAAAAAGTACTTGTGTTTATGTACTATTCATGCATATTTACTTACATACTAGCTCACTTGGACAATAAAAACGTGCTGAATTTTGTTAGTACATATAGTACTCTATTATCTGTTTGGGGGTTAAAATACTTACTTTATAAATGAAGTAGAAGACATAAGAAAATTTAAGGTAACAGAAAGAGAAACTCTAGGTTTTATGAAAACTAACTCTGCTTTCTATTTTGTGGTGTCTCTCTACTTTCTGTAGCTTCAGAGTCATGAGAAAAAAAAATAGAATTTTGGAATTATATGGCTACTAAATGTAATAGTTTCTGTAGGTCCTGTAATTGTTATGATAATAATGATCATTCTAAGGGATAAACTCTAGTGGAATTTTCCTTCTCACTCACTGAGCAGTCCAATGTGGATTTTCATTAAGAAACTTTCTAGGAAGCAATTCAGGGAGTCAAGTTCCTTCCAAATTTTGTCTGCATCATCAACATGTTTCTTCAAAAGTCACTATTTAAGGAGTAAGTAAACATGAGAAAGGTAGGTTCATTTCTTAACAACTTCAGCCCCAAAATGACACACGCATCCTGCTCTCTTGATGGTGGCATCACTGAGTCCATTCTAGTGTCCCTACTGGTCCTTTGTGCCTCTCCTGGCACAGGCATAGGGCATGGAGGTGCCACATGCCTGGAGGAGGAGAGGAGAGAGGAAGGAGGAAGGGAAGAAAGGGATGAAGAAAGTGCCACCAGAACCCAGACAGCCCAGGGTGGGTAGACTGAGTGACTGAAGACCTCCCAGGATGCTTTTCACAGACTGTCATAAACTGGTGCTCCAGCTTCCATCCTCCCCAAAAGATTAACAATTAGACATTGATTTTTAGTTTTTTAAGGACCCTCCATACCATTCTCCACAGTGGCTCTATCAATTTACATTCCCACCAACAGTGCAAGAGGGTTCCCTTTTTTCCACACTCTCTCCAGCATTTACTGTTTGTAGATTTTTATCATAGCCATTCTGACTAGTGTGAGGTGATCCCTCATTGTAGTTTTGATCTGAATCTCTCTAATAACTAGTGATTTGGGGCATCTTTTCATGTGCCTCTTGGAGGGAGGTCCAAGAGGGAGGGGTTATATGTATACATACAGATGATTCACTTTGTTGTACAGCAGAAACTAACACAACATTGTAAAGCAACTATACCCCAATAAACAAAACAAGCTATACACACAGCTATACCAAAACAACACTAGGAGAACCCTGGAGTCTACTTCAGAAGCTTCAACAACACAGAGGAACAAAAAACTTGAGAATAACCACACAGAAAAAGAAGGAAGAACAACTTTATTTTGTTTGCATTATCCCATCCCAAAAGCTGCCATTGCTCAGCAGCAAGAGGAAACTCCCCACCTAGAAAGAGTTCTCCTTCCTGGGAAACTAAGAACTGAGTGAGCAAGGTGTTACCCCAGCTTTTTTGCTTACTTCCTGCAGATCTGCTTCAGTTTCACCTCCCACTAAGAGGTCAGCAAAGGTAAGACTCATAGAGATGGCCAATAACAAGAAAGAAAAGAAGAAGCTACCAATACCAGTCACATAGCAGGAGAAAGAGTGTTCCCAGTAACATGCTCTGTAGACAATTGCAACAGTTTTTGACACTGAAGAAATCAACAGTCAGCAGAGCTGTCATAGACCCCTGTAGATTTCATCAGCTCTCCCCTATCTTCTGACACTGGTCTGCACCACTGTGTTCACTCTTCCAGCTGCACACCTGACAACCCTTCCCCAACTCCCTTCACCAGCCTCCAATGCTGTCCACCCACGGAGACACCCAGCAATCATGGCAGTGCACACTGACAGCCAGGGCCCCTACAGCTTCTATTGTGCTCAGTTGGCCCCAGACCTTGCTGCATACCTTAGTTCTCACCACTACATGTTTTTGTAACTGGCCCCTGCTACTACACAAAAACCTGCAGCTGGCCCCCACAACTGAGATTGTACACACCACTGGCTCCAGGCAATACCACTGCTTGTCACAATCTTAGATGCTAGACTAGGAGGCACCATTGAGGACCATAAAAGCCCTTGCAGTCTCTGTGGATTACCCCACAGTGTTTACCAAGGACCATATGATTGTTGATGCTGAGGACTACAATAACCTAAGCCAACGAGTTACCATGTCCTGAGACCTGGTTTAAACAGGCTTCCACACTTGGTTTCCTTCACTAAGCATAGCAAGCTTCATCATCCCTGCATCCACAGGTGAAGATTTTTTTATTGGAGACAGTTTATAAATTTTGGAAGAGGTAACAGCATCTTAAAATGCAGAGGTACAATGTTACAGGGAGAAGAACCAAGGAAATAATTCTTCATGAAAGGAATATGGAACACCTTTAGTAACTGGGCCCAAAGAAATGGATATCCAGGAATTGAAGATAGATAATTAAAGCACTCCATCCAATAGCAGCAGAATACACATTCTCCCAAGTGCACACAGAACCTACTCCAAGAAAGATCATATGTAGTCACAAAACAATCCTCAGCAAATTTAAGAAGATTAAAATTATATTAAGTATTTATTCTAAATACAATGGTATAAAACTATAAATTAACAAGAGGAGGAAAACTGGGAAATTAATGAATGTGTGGAAATTAAATAACACACTCCTGAACATCCATTGGGTAAAAAATGAAATCAGAAGAGAAATTTAAAAATATATTGAAATAAATGAAAATGAAAATACAGCACACCAAAACTAATGGGAGGCAGCAAAAGAGTACTAAAGGGGAGTTTATAGTGATAAATACCTACATGAAGAAAAAAAGAAAGATATCAAATAAAATCTAATTTTGCTCCTCAAGGATCTAGGAAAAAAAGCCCAGAATTATCAGAGGGATGGAGATAACAAAGATCAAAGCAGAAATATATGAAATAGAGAAGAGAAAAATAATAGAAAAGATCAACAAAACTAACAGATGGTATTTTGAAAAGGTAAAAAAATTGGCCAACCTTTAGCTAACTTACCAAGAAAAAGAGAGATGGCTCAAATAGTTAAAATTATAAGTGAAAAAAAAATATTACACTGAATTACAAATTTTACCATAGAAATACAAAAGCTCAAAAGAGAATACTGTGAAAAATTATATGCTAACAAACTGGAAAACCTAGAAGAAATGAATACATCTCTAGAACCATATTACCTATAAAGTCTGAATCATAAAGAACTAGAAAATCTGAACAGAGCAGTAACAAATAAGGAGATTGAATTAGTAATAAAAAAAAAACTTTCAATTAAAAACAAAACAAAAAAACTAGCACCAGATCATTTCATGGGTTAATTCTACCAAATACTTAAATGAGAATT
The DNA here is from genome assembly GCF_949774975.1 of Lagenorhynchus albirostris. Classification (NCBI taxonomy): domain Eukaryota; kingdom Metazoa; phylum Chordata; class Mammalia; order Artiodactyla; family Delphinidae; genus Lagenorhynchus; species Lagenorhynchus albirostris. The sequence continues at coordinate 39,531,822 of NC_083112.1, read as the reverse complement.
GATGTCAATTCTTATAATTCTTCTCAAACTCTTCCAAAAAGATGAGGGAATGCTTACCATTTGATGAGGCCAGAATTACCACGATACCATATCTAGACAAGATAATTATGGGCCAATATCCCTGATGAATATAGATGTAAAAATTCTCAGTAAAATACTATTAAACTGAATCTAACAGCATATTAAAAGTATCATACACTGTGATCAAGTGAGATTTATTTCTGCAATGCAAGGATGATTCAATATATGTATATCAGTAAATATGATACACCACATTAATAGTATGGAAGACAAAAATCATATAATCATCTCAATGGATACAGAAAGAGGATTTGTCAATATTTGACACCATTTCATGACAAAAACTTCCCAAAAATTGAACATAGAAGGAAACATACCTCAACATAATAAAAACAATAGATGGCAAACCAACAGTTAACATCATACTCCAAGATGAAATGCTGAAAAGCTTTCCCTCTAAGATCAAGAACATGACAGGACTGAACACTCTCACCACTCCTATTCAAGAGTGTGATGGAAGTCCTAGCCAGAGCAATTAGACAAGAAGAGTAATAAAAGTCATCCAAATCAGAAAGGGAGAAATAAAATTCTCTCTGTTTGAATATGACATGATTTCGTATGTATAAAAAATCCTAAAGACTCCACAAAAACAACTGTTAGAACTAATAAACAATTTCAATAAAGCTGCAAGATACAAAATCAACATACAAAATCAGTAACATTTCTATACAGTAACAATGAACTATTTGAAGAAGAAATGAAGAAAACAATCCCATTCACAATAGCATAAAAACAATAAAATACTTAGAAATAAATTTATCTGAGGAAGTGAGATGTCCATCATGGAAACTACAAGATATTGATGAAAGAAATTGAAGACACAAATAAATGAAAAGATATCCAATGTTCATGGACTGGAAAAGTTAATATTGTTAAAATGTCTATACTACCAAAAGCCATATAGAGCCAATGCAATCACTATCAAAATTTCAGTGGCATTTTTCACAGAAATCGAAAAAATAAATAAATAAATTTGCATGAAACCACAAAAAAACCCAAATTGCCAAAACAATCTTGACAAATAACAAAGCTGGAGAGATAACACTTCCTGATTTCAAACTATACGACAAAGCTTTTACTATCAAAAGAGTATACTATTGACATAAAAACAAACACATAGACCAATAGGATAGAATCAAGAGCTCAGAAATAAATCCACACATGTATGGTAAATTAATATTTGAGAAGGTTCCCAGGAAGACTCAATGGAGAAAATAGAGTCTCTCCAGTTAATGGGATTGGGAAAACTGGAAATCCACATGAAAAAGAATGAAATTGGACCCCTAACTTATAACACTCACAGAAATTAAGGACTTAATATATGGATTTAAGACTTAAATGCAAGACCTAACACCATAAAACTCCTAGAAGAAAACACAGAGGAAAAGCTCCTTGACCTTGGTTTTGCAATGATTTTTTTTTTGATATGACACCAAAAGCACAAGCAAAAAAAGCAAAACAAAACAAAACAAAGTGTGACTACATCAAACTAAAAGCTTCTGCACAGCAAAAGAAGCAGTGAACAAACTAAAAAGGCAGCCTAGAGCACGAGAGAAAATATTTGCAAACCATGCATCTGATAAGGGGTTGATATCTAAAATATATAAGGAACTTAGACAATTCAAAAGCAAAAAAAAAAAAATTCCAATTAAAAAGTGGGCCAAAAATAAAGTTACAAGGTGGACCTGAATAAACTTTTTTCCAAAGTAGATATACAAATGGCCAACAGGTACATGGAAAAGTGCTAAATATCACTAATCATTGGGATAATGCAAATCAAAATCACAGTGAGGTATCATTTCACATCCATTAGAATGGTTATCAAAAAGACAAGAGGTAATAAATACTGGTGAGGATGTAGAGAAAAGGGAAATCCAGCATACTTTTGGGAGAAATGTACACTGGTATGCCCACTATGGAAAACAGTATGGAGGTTCCTCAAAAAATTAAAAATAGAACTGCCATATGATCTAGCAATCCTACTTCTGCAGAAGTAGCTGAAGAAGATGAAATCACTATCTCAAAGAGACATCTGCACTTCTGTGTTCATTTCAGCATTATTCACAATAGCCAAGGCATGAAAACCTCCTAAAGTTCCAACCGTAGATGAAGAGATAAAGTAGGAATTTGGTATCCTCACGAAGTAAGGATTTGGTATCCTTTGGTATAAATGTACAATGGAATATTATTCAATCATTGAAAAAAGAATGAAATTACTCCATTTGTGACAACATGAATGGACTTTGAGGGCATTAGGATAAGCAAACTAATCAGACAAAGAAAAATACTGTATGTTTGCGGAATTGGAAAACATTGAACTTATATAAACAGAGAGTAGAATGGTAGTTTCTAGGGCTGAGGGGTGGGGGAAATGGGGAGATGGTGGTAAGGTTACAAACTTCCAGTTCGAAGAGGAATAAGTTCCAGGGATCTAATGCACAGTATGGTGATTAGAGTAACAATACTATATTGTATTGAAAGCTGCTATGAGGTTAGAGGTTTAATGTTCTTACCATAACTACAACAACAACAAAATGGTAATTATGTGAGGTAAACAATGTTTTAACTAACCTTATTGTAGTATTTCACAGTATATACACATATCATATCATCACATTGTATGCATTAAACATATACAATATTATATGTCAATTTTATCACAATAAAGCTGACCAAAGAAAAAGAAAAATTGAAGAAAGAAAAAGAAAGAAATGGATGATCTTTTGTAGGAGGATTATCTCCTCTTAATCCTTGAGTTGACAATTGGGGCATGTATTAACTTCTATGGACACATCTGAATTGGACACGGGAGAATGGACAGGATCTTAGTCTGTTTCCTATGAAAGTTGTTTTAATGCTTGTCAAACTATTGCAAGCTGTTTCTTTTAAGACCATGTAGGTGGTTTCTTTTAGGAAAAATTGTCTCAAAAACTTAGTATAGACTGATTTCATACTTTTCCCTATTCCTCCTGCTAAAGAAGCACAACAGAAAACCTTGTCCATTATGTATAAACAGATGTTAAATGACTCAATGTTAAAGAGAAGAAAGAGTAGCTGGTGACCTCAGGTTCTGAGAACAACATGGTAACGAATTTTGACACCAAAAATGTAATCTATAAAAAGAAAAATCAATAAATTTTACCTTACCAAAAGTAGAAACTTTTGTTCTATGAAAAACTCTGTTAAGAGGATGAAAACTCAAGCTACAGACAGGAAAAAATATATTTGCAAATCACAAGCACAAATCAAACAAAAGACTAGAATTTAAAATATAATTCTGGAAACTCAAAAGTTAAAAAAATCCAATTAGAAAATGGGCAAAAGACATGAAGAGATATTTCACAAAAGTGCATATGCAGATGGCAAATAAGTACATAAAAAGATGTTAAGCATTATTAACCATTAGGGAAATGCAAATTGAACACAATGAAATATCACTACACACCTATTAGAATACCTAAAATTAAAACAAACAAACAAACAAACATAGTGACATCAAATTTTGGCAAGGGTGGAAACTGGATCACCTATACATTGCATGTCAGAGTGTAAAATTACACAGCCACTCTGGAAAACAGATTGTCAGCTTCTTTAGAAACTAAACATGTAACTTTCATTTGGCCCATGCTTGCATTCCTGAACATTTATCCTAGAGAAATTACAACTTATGTCCACAGAAAAATTTGTACAGAAAAAATTATAACAGTTTTATTCATAATAGCAAAAATAGTTTTTTCCAAAATCTGGAAACAAATCATGCTCTTCAATGAGCAAATGGTTAGACAAACAAGGTACATCCATACCATAAATGATATTGAGCAATAAAAAGAACTATTAATAACAACATGATACATCTCCAGAAAATTATACTAAGTGAAAAACACCAATCCTTGAAGTTTACATATTAAAAGATTTTATTTCTATAAAATTCTTGAAATTACAGAATTATAGAGGTGGAAAACACATTAATGTTTGCCAATGGTTTGTGATGGTGGGGAGTAGGGTGTGAGCCTGACTATAAAGAGATAACATGAGGGAGATCTTTTGGTAATGGAATATAGCTTGTTATCTTGATTGCAGTGGTGATTATCCAAATCTACACAAGTGATAAAGTGATATAAAATTATACATAGACATTATACCAATGTCAAAATTCCGGTTTTGATATTGTACTATAATTATGGAAGAAGTTACCATGGGGAGAACCTGGATGCAGAATACATGGGACCTATTTCATTATATTTGCAACTTCCGGTGCATCTATAATAATTTCAAAATTAAAAATTTTAGAAATAGTATATGTGATATGTTTTCAAGTCTGTTCCATGTAAAGTAACCATACTCAGAGTACCTTCCTGTAAATATTTTTTAAGCCCTTTTTTTGTTGTTTTTGCTTTTGGCTTCCCTGCATCCATGGTCCCTGTCCCTTTTAATTTTCTGACAGCTACCTTAAGGCAATCCAAAACAAAAGGCTCAGATCTTTAACATCACAGAAAAGATTAAAGCCTATTGTTACAGATTAGAGCTCTAATGTTAATGATGCTGTCATTTGTTTAAATGAAAAGCCTTACAAGACCTTTGTCACTCAAGGCCTATTCCTTCAGTCTTCAGTCATCTGTATTGGTAGTATAACTGGAGTTACTCTGTAATATAAAAAGAAATTGTTGCACTGGCATAAGGGTCAGGCAGGGTGAGAAAAGTGATATCAGAGATTGGAAAGTTAGAGATCTTTGTCAGGCGATGACAAACTATTTGGTAACTCATCATTATAAATACCTTGGTAGGAAGACCACATATCTCCTGAGCTTGAAGTTCCATTAAATGGTGGTAAGGAGCCAAAGTTTCTGTGAGGTGCCACTCTTGGTTGAATGGTAGCCTCTGCCATAATATCAACTAGCATTGTTTTTCAACAGGCTTTGGTATTTTGAAGACATCATATATTGTTTGTACTGTAGTAAAAATTGTTTCTAAAGGTTAATTGCCAGGAGGCTACTGATTTCCTTATGTAGTATTAAATACTCTTTAATGCAATGATAATTCATATGATGATGGGGACATGCCAAAATTAATATTTATGTCAATTATGGTTTTTTGCTACAAAAAATAGAATACACTTTTTTTAAGTGTAAAATATGTATTATTCTAACATAATAAATATAATTAGGTTGGAAGTTCCAGAATTTATTCAGTGACTCCATAATATCAGGATCTGGGTCAGCTTCTCTGTGGAGCTCTTGACCATCTCTTTATGGTTACAAAATGGCTTTTAGTATGCCTAAGAAGCATAAAAATGTCCAAAAAGAAGAAAGAAGTATGAGATGAACAGATGGTGAGACAGCTTGAGTAGCATTTCTTTCTATTAAGTATTTTGAAGAAATTCTCTTTACTATAAAATCTCCTCTTATATATTTTTGCCAAACCTGGTTATATAACCATTTCTAAATGAATCATTAGCAAAATGAATGAGTTCATTCTCTAGAGATATCGTCCAGTATTTGACAAACACCGGAACAAACCCCACAACTATTTTAGCCAGAAAGGAGAGGTAGAACACCAACAGTAGGTATCACACCATGAAAAGACAGAAATTAGAGGACAGTTATGAGTCCTAATAAAATCCAGTGCACCTTAATAAATATAACAGAAATTACATGGGGCAAATGTATTAATTTAATTAGTATTGGATGGATTAAATTCAGATCCCACTACTTAGTGCATAGTCAACCTTAGAATCTCATAAAATATTTATCATTATAATCTACAGGCATATTTTTTCTATTCCATGTCACTATATATAATCTTTAAGTTAGGTGATCCTTTTCCCATCTCACCCTGCCCTATCGATGATGGAAGATTTGAATAAACATAGTACCATACTTACTAGATTTTCTATGATAATCATAATTTCAAATACTCCATACCATTAATCCTTAAATATAATAGTGAATTCTAGATCAAATATCTCAAATATACCTTCCATAATCTTCCATAAAATTCTTCACTTTTATTTACTCCACCCACATACACATGGTACCATTGACTAAGATGATTCTTAAGTTGATGAGAAAGGCAGAAAACTGCAGAGATGGGGAAAATATAAGTCATTTACCTTCTTCAGGCAAGTGGAGAATTATTTGTAATAATTCAAAAGAAATACTGATGGAATAAATATATTTTGAATATTTAATAAAATAAGACATTAAATAATAAAGATTTATTTACTTATTTTTCAAAAAATGTCATGCAATTATTGTACATAGAATCAACATTTACTATGAGCAAATACCATGTAATGCCATTGGGCAGTACAAAGATTAATCAGACCTGAACATCATCTTAAAACATTTAGGTTCTAATATAGAAGTTAAGTCAATAATGGTTCAGTTCAGTTCAGTTCGTTTCCAGAAGATGTCAATGTCCTATAAATGTTCAAAGAAATAAAAGTTATTCTCCACTTTCTCTCTTTCTCCTACTCCATTGAGGACAGATAGAGCAGAGAAAATACCAAGAAAATTTCAAGAATCAAGGAAATCTCAGTGTTAGAAGAGGCATTTTATCAAAGCTTTGACAGAATTTATATTTGTAAAGACAGAGATAAAAGAATTTCAGGTGGAGAATTCTGTATAAGGAAAGATACATGATAAAATTAGGGGCACATTATGGAGGAGCATAAATGCTAGCCTAAATTATATGGAATTTATATAGTTCAAAATTCAGCATACATAGAATTCAACAGGAGCTAAACTGAAAAATCTTTCAAATAGGGAGACAAGATGAATAATATGCCAGAAGACTAGAACATGATTTTTATTAAATAGCAATTTTATTTTTTTCTCCCTTTTCAGGGACTCCTTACATTTACCTTTCTGCTTTGGCATGTGTTGTCTCTTATAATGTCCTTTCTTTTCTACTTTTTTTCTAATCTCTGTGACAATACTCAACAATATTCAAAGATAAGAGATAAATTACCTGTGTATAGGAAAATAAGTTTTTTTTTAATTAATAAACAAATATATAACTCTTCTTCATTAAAACCCTTCATGAATTCATATGCTAATGATGCTTATTTATTGGTGTAGTTATAAAGAGAAAATATTCAGAATATTTATAACTTCAAATGGCAGAAACCCAGGTGACTTTTTATGTCCCCCTTAGAAATCATTTTTTTGAAAGTCTGAAGGACACCCCGCCCTCTTCACTAACAAGGGCAGATGCAAAGAGGAAGAGAAATTGGGAGTTGGAGGAGGGCTGCATTCTTCCTCAAAGCAGCTGGACAGGCAGCACTTTGCTGGGCTGTGTCTTTCATTTCCTCAAAGCACAATGTGACAGGAGTGTACAGTATGGGGGAGCAAGGCAGCTGCTTCCCCACTCTGCAGGGATAGAAGCCTAGAAATTGGAAGAAAATCCAGTACAGTGATTTCTTAAGGAAAGTAAGGTGCCACACAGAACTAAACCCTAATCTACAATCGCTTCCTCAAAGACGCAGCTTATACATTTTTAATACATAGACTAGTTTAACATGAAGTTGAAAGTAATCATGGTTGCACTACAAACAGTGTTTTCATTGCTCAAAGTAGGAGAAAAAGAAACCCAGAGATGTGTCCTCAAAGCAACTATACCATTAAAATAGTTTTGGTTATTAAGAAGAAAATAACATTTTTCATTTGATTCATTCATATGTTTAATTGTCTAGAATTATTAATTTTTTAAAACATATTTATTGGAGTATAATTGCTTTACAATGTTGTGTTAGTTGCTGCGGTATAACAAAGTGAATCAGCTATATGTATACATATATCCCCATAAACCCTCCCTCTTGCATCTCCCTCCCACCCTCCCTATCCCACCTCTCTAGATGGACACAAAGCACCAAGCTGATCTCCCTGTGCTATGTGGCTGCTTTCTACTAGTTATCTATTTTACATTTGGTAGTGTATATATGTCCATGTCACTCTCTCATTTTGTCCCAACTTACACTTCCCTCTCCCTGTGTCCTCAAGTCCATTCTTTATGTCTGAATCTTTATTCCTATCCTGGCCCTAGGTTCATGAGAACCATTTTTTTTCTTTAGATTCCATATATATGTGTTAGCATACGGTTTTTGTTTTCCTCTTTCTGACTTACTTCACTCTGTATGACAGACTCTAGGTCCATCCACCTCACTACAAGTAACTCAATTTCATTTCTTTTTATGGCTGAGTAGTATTCTGGACAGCTATAAGTAAAAGAATGAATTTAGAATACTTCTTAACACCATGAACAAAAATACATTCAAAATGGGTTAAAGAACTAAATGTAAGGCCAGACACTATAAAACTCTTGGAGGAAAACATAGGCAAAACACTCTATGACATAACTCAAAACAGTGTATGTAAGACCATGCCTCTCTCTCACTTAGTCCCAGAATATCCTTCCCCCTCCCCATGTCCTCATGTCAATTCTATATGTCTGAATCTTTATTCCTGTCTTGCCCCTAGGTTCTTCAGAACGATTTTTCTTTATTTTTTAGATTCCATATATATGTGTTAGCATAAGGTATTTATTTTTCCCTCTCTGACAGATTATACTCTGTATGATAGTCTCTAGGTCCATCCACCTCACTACAAGTAACTCAATTTCATTTCTTTTTATGGCTGAGTAATATTCCATTGTATATATGTGCTAAATCTTCTTTATCCATTCATCTGTCGATGGACACTTAGGTTGCTGGCTATTGTAAATAGAGCTGCTATTGAAAATTTTGGTACAAGACTCTTTTTGAATTATTGTTTTCTCAGGGTATATGCCCAGTAGTCAGATTGCTGGGTCATACGATACTTCTATTTCTAGATTTTTAAGGAACTTCCATACTGTTTTCCACAGTGGCTGTACCAATTTACATTCCCACCAACAGTGCAGGAGGGTTCCCTTTTCTCCACATCCTCTCCAACATTTATTGTTTGTAGACTTTTTGATGATGGTCATTCTCCCTGGTGTGAGGTGATACCTCATTGTAGTTTTGATCTGCATTTCTCTAATGATTAGTGATGTTAAGCATCCTTTCATGTGTTTGTTGGTCAACTATATATCTTCTTTGGAGAAATGTCTATTTAGGTCTTCTGTCCATTTTTGGATTGGGTTGTTTCATTTTTTGATAGTGAGCTGCATAAGCTTCTTGTATATTTTGGAGATTAATCCTTTGTCAGTTGCTTCATTTGCAAACATTTACTCCCATTCTGAGAATTGTGTTTTCATCTTGCTTAGGGTTTCCTTTGCTGTGCAACAGCTTTTATGTACCATTGGGTCCCATTTGTTTTTATTTCCATTTCTCTAGGAGGTGGGTCAAAAAGGATCTTGCTGCGATATATGTCATAGAGTGTTCTGCCTATATTTTCCTCTAAGAGTTTTATAGTGTCTGACCTTACATTTAGGTCTTTAATCCATTTTGAGATTATTTTTGTGTATGGTGTTAGGGAGTGTTCTCATTTCATTCTTTTACATGTAGCTGTCTAGGTTTCCCAGCAACACTTCTTGAAGAGGCTGTCTTTTCTCTACTCTATATTCTTGCCTCCTATATCAAAGATAAGGTGACCATATATATGTGGGTTTATCTCGGGGCTTTCTATCCTGTTCCACTGATCTGTATTTCTGTTTTTGTGCCAGTACCATGCTGTCTTGATTACAGTAGCTTTGTAGTATAGTCTGAAGTCTGGGAGCATGATACCTGTAGCGCCATTTTCCTTTCTCAAGATTGCTTTGGCTATTCAGGGTCTTTTGTGTTTCCATACAAATTATGAAATTTTTTGTTCTAGCTCTGTGAAAAATGTCATTGTTAGTTTGGTAGGGATTGCACTGAATCTGTAGATTGCTTTGGATAGTATAGTCCTTTTCACAATGTTGAATCTTCCAATCCAAGAACATGGTATATTTCTCCATCTGTTGGTATCATCTTTAATTTCTTTCATCAGTGTCTTATAGTTTTCTGCATACAGGTCTTTTGTCTCCTTAGGTAGGTTTACTCGTAGGCATTTTATTCATTTTGTTGCAGTGGTATATGGGAGTGTTTCCTTAATTTCTCTTTCAGATTTTTCATCACCAGTGTATAGGGATGCAAGAGATTTCTATGCATTAATTTTGTATCTTGCTACTTTACCAAATTCACTAATTAGTCCTTGTAGTTTTCTGGTAGCATATATGGGATTCTCTATGTATAGTATCATGTCATCTGCAAACAGTGACAGTTTTACTTCTTTTCCAATTTGGATTCCTTTTATTTCTTTTTCTTCTCTGATTGCTGTGGCTAAAACTTCCAAAACTATGTGGAAAAATAGTGGTGAGAATGGACAACCTTGTCTTGTTCCTGATCTTAGAGGAAATGGTTTCAGTATTTCACCATTGAGAATGATGCTGGCTGTGGGTTTGTCATACATGGCCTTTATTATGTTGAGATAAATTCCCTCTATGCCTACATTCTGGAGGGTTTTTATCATAAATGGGTGTTGAATTTTGTCAAAAGCTTTTTCTGCGTCTATTGAGATGATCATATCATTTTTCTCCTTCAGTTTGTTAATATGGTTTATAACATTGATTGATTTGTGTATATTGAATAATCCTTGCATTCCTGAGATAAACCTCATGTGATCATGTTGTATGAACCTTTTAATGTGCTGTTGGATTCTGTTTCCTGGTATTTTGTTGAGGATTTTTGTATCTCTGTTCATCAGTGATATTGCCCTGTAGTTCTCTTTTTTTTTTTCGTGATATCTTTGTCTGGTTTTGGTATCAGAGTGATGGTGGTCTTGTAGAATGAGTTTCAGAGTGTTCCTCGCTCTGCTATATTTTGGAAGAGTTTGAGAAGGATAGGTGTTAGCTCTTCTCTAAATGTTTAATAGAATTCGCCTGTTAAGCCATCTAGTCCTGGGCTTATGTTTGTTGGAAGAATTTTAATCACAGTCTCAATTTCAGTGCTTGTGATTGGTCTGTTTATATTTTCTATTCCTTGCTGGTTCAGTCATGGAAGTTGTTCTTTTATAACAATGTGTCAATTTCTTCCAGGTTGTCCATTTTATTGGCATAGAGTTGCTTGTAGTAACCTCACATGATCCTTTGTATTTCTGCAGTGTCAATTTTTACTTCTCTTTTTCATTTCTAATTCTATTTATTTGAGTCTTCTCTCTCTCTTTTTTTTTTTTTTTGATCAGTCTGGCTAATGGTCTATCAATTTTGTTTATCTTTTTAAAGAACCAGCATTTAGTTTCATTGATATTTGCTATTGTTTCTTTCATTTATTTCTGTTCTGATCTTTAGGATTTCTTTCCTTCTGCTAACTTTGTTTCTTTTTTTTTTTTCCTTCTTCTTCTACTTTCTCTAATCACTTTAGGTGTAAGGTTAGGTTGTTTATATGAGATTTCTCTTGTTTTTAAGGTAGGATTGTATTGCTATAAACTTCCCTCTTTGAACTGCTTTTGCTGTATCCCATAGTTTCTGGGCCATTGTTTTTTCATTGTCATTTTTTTCTAGGTATTTTTTTTTATTTCCCCTTTGATTTATTAGTGATCTCTTGGTTATTTGGCAGTGTATTGTTTAGCTTCCATATGTTTGAATTTTTAAGGTTTTTTTTCCTGTAATTGATATCCTTTCTCATAACATTGTGGTCAGAAAATATACTTGATATGTTTTCAATTTTCTAAATTTACCAAGACTTGATTTGTGACCCAAGATATGATCTATCCTGGAGAATATTCCATGAGCACATGAGAAGAAAGTTTATTCTGTTGTATTTGGATGGAATGTCCCATAAATATCAATTAAGTCCATCTTGTATAATATACTATTTAAAGCTTGTGTTTCCTTATTTATTTTCATTTTGGATGTTCTGTCCATTGGTGAAAGTGGGGTGTTAAAATCCCCTACTATTACTGTGTTACTGTTGATTTAACCTTTTATGACTTTTAACATTTGCCTTATGTATTGAGGTGCATCTGTGTTGGTTGCATAAATATTTACAGTTGTTATATCTTCTTCTTGGATCGATCCCTTGATCATTATGTAGTGTCCTTCTTTCTCTCTTGTAATAGTCTTTATTTTAAAGCCTATTTTGTCTGATATGAGAATTGGTACTTCAGCTTTCTTTTCATTTCCATTTGCATGGGATGTCTTTTTCCATACTCTCACTTTCAATCTGTATGTGTCCCTAGGTCTGAAGTGGGACTCTTGCAGACAGTGTATATATGGGTCTTGTTTTTGTTTCCATTCAGCCAGTCTATGTCTTTTGGTTGGAGCATTTAATCCATTTACATTTAAGGTAGTTATCTATATGTATGTTCCTATTACCATTTTCTTAATTGGTTTGGGTTTGTAATTGTACGTCTTTTCCTTCTCTTGTGTTTCCTACCTAGAGGAGTTCCTTCAGCATTTGTTGTAAAGCTGGTATGGTGGTGCTGAATCCTCTTAGTTTTTGCTTGTGTGTAAAGTTTTTAATTTCTCTTTTGAATCTGAATGAGATCCTTGCTGGGAAAAGTAATGTTGGTTGTACATTTTTCCCTTTCATCAGTTTAAGTATGTCCTGCCACTACCTTCTGGCTTGCAGAGTTTCTGCTGAAAGATCAGCTGTCAACCCTATGGGGATTCTCCGTATGTTATTTGTTGCTTTTCCCTGCTGCTTTTAAGAATTTTTTTCTTTGTATTTTTTGATAATTTGTTTAATATGTGTCTTGGTGGTTTCTCCTTGAATTTAACCTGTATGGGACTCTCTGTGCTTCCTGGACTTGATTGACTATTTATTTTCCCATATTACGGAAATTTTCAACCATAATCTCTTCAAATATTTTCTCAGTCCCTTTCTTTTTCTCTTCTTCATCTGGGTCCCCTAGAATTCGAATGTTAGTATGTTTAATGTTGTCCCAGAGGTCTCTGAGACTGTCGTCAATTCTTTTCACTCTTTTTTCTTTATTCTGTTCTGTGGTAGTTATTTCCACTCTTTTATCTTCCACATCATTTATCCATTCTTCTGCCTCAGTTATTCTGCATTGATTCCTTCTAGAGATTTTTAAATTTCATTTATTGTGTTGTTCATCATCGTTTGCTTGCTCTTTAATTCTTCTAAGTCCTTGCTAAACGTTTCTTGTATTTTCTCCATTCTATTTCCAAGATTTTAGGTCATCTTTAGTAACATTACTCTGAGTTCGTTTTCAGGTAGACTGCCTATTTCCTCTTCATTTGTTTGGTCTTGTGTGTTTTTACCTTGTTCCTTCATCTGCTATGTATTTCTCCGTCTTCTCATTTTGCTTAACTTACTGTGTTTGCAGTCTCCTTTTCACCAGCTTCAGGTTTGTAGTTCTCACTGTTTTTGGTTTCTACTACCAGTGGGTACAGTTGGTTCAGTGTGTTATGTAGGCTTCCTGGTGGAGGGGAGTTGTGCCTGTGTTCTTGTGGATGAGACTGGATCTTGTCTTTCTGGTGAGTAGGAGCACATCTGGTGATGTGTTTTTGGGTGTCTTTGATCTTATTATGATTTTAGGCAGCCTCTCTGCTAATGGATGGTGTTTTGTTCCTTTCTCACTAGTTGTTTGGCATGGGGTGTCCACCACTGGAGATGGCTGGTCTTTGAGTGGAGCTGGGTCTTAGCATTGAGATGGAGATCTCTGGGAGAGCTTTCATCATTTGATATTACATGGGGCCAGGAGGTCTCTGGTGGTCCAATGTCCTGAACTCAGCTCCCCCACCTTAGAGGCTCAGGCCTGACATGTGGCCAGAGCAGCAAGACTGTGTCAGCTACATGGCTCAGAAGAAAAGGGAGAAAAACAAGAAAGAAAGAAAAATAAAATAAAGTTATTAAAATAAAAAATAAAATTAAAAGTAGAAAAAAAGAAAGAAAGAAAGAAGAGAGCAACCAAACCAAAAAGCAAATGCACCAATGATAACAAGTGCTGAAAATTATACTAAAAATAAAAAACAGTCAGACAGAACCCTAGGACAAATGGTAAAAACAAAGCTATACAGACAAAATCACATAAAGAAGCATACACACACACTCACAAAAAGATAAAAAAGAAAAAAATATATATATATAAAATGAAGGAAGAGAGCAACCAAACCAATACACAAATCTACCAATGATAATAATGTCTAAATACTAAACTAAGATAAACATAAAACCAGAAACAAATTAGATACAGAGAGCAAACCCCAAGTCCACAGTTGCTCCCAAAGTTCACTGCCTCAGTTTTGGGATGCTTTGCTGTCTATTTAGGTATTCCACAGATGCAGTGTACATCAAGTTGATTGTGGAGATTTAATCTGCTGCTCATGAGGCTGCTGGGAGAAATTTCCCTTTCTCTTCTTTGTTCACACAGCTCCTGGGGTTCACTTTTGGATTATCCCCCACACCCACCTTGCCTGTAGGTCACCTGAGGGCGTCTGTTCCCTGCCCAGAGAGGATGGAGACAAAATAGCAGCTGATTAGGGAGCTCTGGCTCACTCAGGGCGGGGGGGAGGGAAGGGTACGGAATGTGGGGTGAGCCTGCAGCTTCAGAGACCCGCACGACATTGTAACAGCCTGAGGTGTGCCATGTGTTCTCCTGGGGAAGTTGTCCCTGGATCACAGGACACTGGCAGTGGTGGGCTGCACAGGGTTCTGGGTGGGGAGGTATGGATAGTGATCTGTGCTTACACACGATTCCAGGTGGCTGCAGCAGCAGCCTTAGCATTTCATGCCCATCTCTGGTGTCTGTGCTGATAGCTGTGGCTCATGCCTGTCTCTGGAGCTCGTTTAGGAGAATCCCCTCTCCTTGAGCACCATGAAACAATGGTCTCTTGCCTCTTAGGCAGTTCCAGACTATTTTCTGGACTCCCTTCTGGCTAGCTGTGGTACACTAGCTCCCTTCTGGCTGTGTTCATGCAGCCAAACTTAGTCCTCTCCCTGGGATCTGAACTCCAAAGTCAGAGCCTTGTCTCCCAGCCCCCACCTGCCCCAGTGGATGAGCAGACAAGCCTCTCAGGTTGATGACTGCTTGTCAACACCTATCCTCTGTGTGGGAATCTCTCCATTTTGCCCTCTGCCCCAGTTTCTGCACCCTCGTCCATGGCTCTGAAGCTTCCCCCCACCCACCCCCCGTCTCCACCAGTGAAGGTGCTTCCTAGTGTGTGGAAAGTTTTCCTCCTTCACTGCTCCTTCCCCGAGGTGCAGGTCCCATCCCTATTCTTTTTCTTTATTCTTTTGCCCTACCCAGGTACATGGGGAGTTTCTTGCCTTTTGGGAAGTCTGAGGCCTTCAGCCAGCGTTCAGTAGGTGTTCTGTAGGAGTTGTTCCACATGTAGATGTATATCTGATGTATCTGTGGGGAGGAAGGTGATCTCCACGTCTTACTCCTCCACCTTCTTGAAGGTTCCCCCTAGAATTATTAATTTTATCATAATGATTTTATATTTTATATATCATACTGAATACTATCATCATTTTGAAGAAAACTTTCAAAAGTGGCCACTTTTAAAAGGTAAGAAAATACTCCCCAAAGCATGTGTAAATCAGCACATAGCAAACCCGGTCAGTTTGTAAACAACAAAGTGAACCCGGGTGGGGAATACTTATAATCATAACTATTTCCAGACAAACATTTCCCAACTGTCATCTGGAGAATAAAAAATAGATTTTAGTTGTGTTTGCTTAAAATTAAAGCCTTATTTAAAAATATTTCTTCTGCTGATGAATATATTAAATCACAGACAGTTTTCTGCATCTGTGGACCCATGATGACAGATTAACTAGCATGGAAAACAATCCTCATTCTCCTTTGCAATAATGGAAACTGACTCATGAAATCAAGGTGTTTTAGGAAACACTAAATTGTTTTTCTTCAAGTTTCATGAAAATACTGACAGAAAAAACTAGTTGGAGAAAGAACACAGGAGACAGGTTATCTTCTACCTTGCTTTCCTCATTCTTTTCCTTATCTAATGGGAACAGCGTAAGCATTTCTTATTTCCTTCTACCAAATCTTGGATTGTCTGATATTAACATTCAGCTTGACCACCTTTGTGTATAAATCTTAGGCTAGATAAGCCCTAGCTAATACAGCTTCTCCTGCCTTCTATTGCTTACTCTAAATTTATACCACTAAGTTCAAACATAATCTTTTATAGTCACTAATACCATAACAGAATGGTCTGAAAATGTTTGATTCCTCCATTTCCGATTTCTCAGCCACTGACATTCTATGGAGAGGGTGACACATAGATGTCTAAGCAAAGTACAAAAATGGAGACGTTATCTAAGCAGTCACAGTGATCACGACAAATAAAACATACTGCAAAAAATAGATAACATATTTATTCTAATAAGAGCTCAGATCCTAATTCCCCAATGACCTTCTCAGCCGAAAAGGATTACCTTTGGGAGTAAATACTCAGAGACAACACTTTCTTACATGTTCAAAAATAAAAAATTAACACTCCATTATATAATGGATTAGATTAAAACCTAGAGGACTATTAGTAGTAGTATAAAATTAGATTTCTTTAAACTTAAACACTAACTATATTTTCCTATTCTTGTTGAACAGCTTATTATAAAACCATAAGAAGTAAAACACTGCCAATGACTTCCAAACTTTTTTGAGATTCATTAAAATGTACACTCATTAAAATGTATAGTGTGTCATTTTATTTTTCAGTTAATAATGTTACTCATTTAAGGACTGATATATTAAAGTTCTGCTATAATGTATTTCAATTCTTGGTCTGTCATTATTAACGAAGTTGAAATAATACGTAATTTTCATCAATTACAAAGGTGGCCAATCTGCTTACACATAAAATTATGGCAACAATTGTAAAGAAAGAAAAACAGAAACAAACACTAAGCTAGTTGGTAATAAGAATAATTGGTTTGATAAGTCATGGTGAAAGAAAATTTATAAATGAATGTAATTTCTTATATCATATGATAGCATATAATTCTTAATAGTTTACTAAAATGATCATAGAGCTCACGGCATAATCTTATCTAAGCATTTCCCAAGTGTATATAAATGATATCTCTTCCCTAGGAAGAAATCATTTTATAAATCCTTGAGTTTTCATGAACACAGAAGTCTAACTTAATGAGAAAAGTCCAGTTTTGTATAAAAGGTGTGAGGGGTGAAGAAATTCAAAAAGAGCACGGACCTGTCTCTTCATTATTTCTAAAACAAAAAGTTAGTAGAGAAGTTATAAATCTTCAAATAATTTTGACTAATACTTTGACCTAATCAACACATAGTTACAACATTTAGACAATGGCCACCCACAAATCTGATGAATTTGTCAATCCACAGCAGGAGTTGAGATAGAGTGAGAGAAAGAAGAAATTATGAACATAGAAAATAAATCTGGATTTTATGTTAGCAGTTGAACGCAAGAAGAGATGGCATTAGGGTGTGAATTTGACACCCTTTCCTTTTCTCTGCTCTATAAAAAATTTTTCCAACTACAAAAATTTGGGGTCTTTTGGAGCATGAATATTTTAAGAGTCCTAACTGAACTTTTGCTATTATCTTAACTGGTTTGTTCAGTCTTCCATTTTCCTTTCTGCCCAAAATGAAGAAAGTATATTATCATGGTTCTTGGTTAGCATCACAAACTTTGAATATCATTAACAATAGCATTTATTTTGACTCTGTATAGCTCATAGATTAACAATAAAGCCTGTTAGACCATTTATATATGGAACAGGTGTAGCTTTTACCCAGAGGTTGTTGAAATGATTCAGTGATTTATAGCAAGAAAATTTTCTGACACTGGGAGGTTATAAACTAATAGAGGGTTATGGGGAATGAAAACAGCTCAACTTGTAATCAGGTATAGGACCTCTAGGATTTTGCTCAAACATACCCCTACATGGCATATGACTAACATGGACTGGATGATTTTCCAGGGTTTCCTGAATGGCTCTCTCCTATAGGAATAAATGCTAAATGGCACTTCTGCATCAAACCCAGGACTGTGATAATACAGACACCTTTGATATTTTGCTACCCTTTTTTTCTATTTACTTTTACATACTTTTCTAATAACTATTCGATTTTTAAAATAAAAACACTCAGATATCATTCTAAAACATTAGTGGTTTGGTTTTTCAGTAGAAATGTATTTTTAAACAGATTTTAGAGTAGATATCAAGTTAAAAATCACTGCAATTTTATAGTCTTTCTACATTGGTTGCCAGAAATATTAGGAAATGGAAACAGACATCTATTAAATAAAACATCATTGTGTTATAGTTTTATCTTTTAAAAGCCTTCTTATTCATTGTAAAAGAAACTGGTTTGGTTAAAAATGAGAATAGAGAAAAGCAAGATCTGGCTATCATTACAAGTGTTTTGTTTTAGCCATTTTTTATTTAAAAGGAAAATGAATATTAGAATAGAACAGCAAAATATATATTACTAAGATGATTTTCAATACTCAGAAATCATGGCTACTATTTTACGCAGCTGACAAAAGAAAGGGACAAAATAGCCATGAATTCACCGTGATTCAAAAGTTATGGTGTACCCAGAGAAACAATCCTTGTTAATACAGAATTCTATACAGTGTGCTTTTAAATGTATCTGTTTATTTTGTTGCTGGAATCCTCATTATAACTGTAATGTAGAATTCTTCAAAACAAAGTTCAAAATCATATCTGAAAACTTCTAAAACACTTTGATGTCAAAGAGCTTACAAATAATGTTTAAATGCTTTCTTAAACTGAGAACTGTATGCATTTTCTACAAATTCATTTACAACTAACTATAAAGCTTATTTAATGACTTCTGTTATAAAATTCCACCTCCTCCTCACTAAAACATCTGTCAGATCCTCTCTCCTGGTGGTCGACAAAGTAATAGACTATGTTCTGATATTAATTAAATTCTGAGAAACTAACAGTGTTCTTGTCTACTTAGCTTTTTGTGTCAAGAATTATATAAAATACCCATTAATTTATGTACTTTGTTTTTCCACTAACTTGTTTTTTAAAAATAAAATTCGTAAGTACTCTGTTATTCAAATGAATTCTATGGAAATCTTTTTTTCTCCTCCAAGAATATTCTTAAACTTCTAGTGGATACATCTCTGAATGTTGGATTACTCATGTTTAATAATATGGGAATAATATGAGAATACCGATTAAGGTAGGATCACCATACAGTGTCTCTGGTGATGTCTCTTTTTTCTTTTTTTTTTCACCAGTAAGACATGTTTCATTACACTATAAATCTCTTAGGTTTGCCCTCATAGTTGCATATATAATCTTTTTTTTTTTTGCATACGTAATCTTGATGTAAGTATTCCTGTGTCTCAGATGTTTGTCTTTGATAAAACATGCAGTTTGAGGAAGAAAGTTACTAAGGTACAAGGCTTCCAAGTAGATTATAATCTAATAGAGACTTATAAATCTAGTGTAATGCTCCTCACACTGAAGTCTATGCATCAGTGTTACCTGAGAGTTAGAAATTCAGGCCTCCAAACATACTGGATAAAAATCTTTGGAAGTTGGGTTCAGGAATCTGCATTTTAAAAAGATCCCCTGAAGATTTGTGTGCACATCAATATTTCAGTATTGACCTAATGGATGAGTAATGAATTTTAAATTAAATTATTAAATAAATTTCCCATAATAGCTGTATAATAAAAAATATTTTATGATCTTCAATTGTTCTACTATGTGTGTCACAACATAGGATACATGAATATATGCATACATAGTTAATATGTAGAATGTATTGTACACACACTGTGTATAGCATATATACTACCAATGCTCAAAATACATATTTTACTAACAAAAATCTAACTTAATGAGGTCCTAGAGGAGAAGTTCAATGGTTTAATTCTGTTAATCTAAAATGTACAAATCTAAACTTTCCAACTGCTATTCAGGTGAATTAACAATAATATTTCAGTTGAAATAGCAATATAAAAATTCAAATACATCTTGTCCAAGTAAGTAGTCAATGGTTTGTTACATTTATGTGCTATTGGCCAACATGGAAATAAAAGATAAAACATTTTTTATCATAACAATTGCAACTTATGTTAGCTGAATGTGACTTGAAAACATTGCACATTCCATATTGACTGCAATTCAAAAGTTAAAGCATGGGGCTTCCGTGGTGGCACAGTGGTTGAGAGTCCGCCTGCCAATGCAGGGGACACGGGTTCATGCCCCGGTCCGAGAGGATCCCACATGGCGCAGAGCAGCTGGGCCCGTGAGCCATGGCTGCTGAGCCTGCGCGTCTGGAGCCTGTGATCCGCACGGAAGAGGCCACAAAGTGAGAGGCCCGCGTACCACCAAAAAAAAAAAAAAAAAAAAAAAAGTTAAATCATGATAAGAGTTAATGGTTAATAAATACCTTTTTTCATAGCCAAGAACTCATTTAATATTTTCTAGTCTTTCAAGTTCTTTTATTTTAGACTTTGTAATTAAAATGGAAGATTTTTTTTTTCTTTTTTTTGTAGTACGCAGGCCTCTCACTGTCGTGGCATTATCTCCCGTTGCGGAGCACAGGCTCCGGACGCGCAGGCTCAGCGGCCATGGCTCACGGGTCCAGCCACTCCGCGGCATGTGGGATCTTTCCAGACCGGCGCACGAACCCGTGTCCCATGCATTGGCAGGCGGACTCTCAATCACTGCGCCACCAGGGAAGCCCAGAAGATTCTTGAAGGAGAAGAATTTCCCAGATTATAAATTTCATAAGAACAGTGATCATATTATTCCCAATAGGAAATGCAGGGCCTAATACATAGAATGTTCTAAACAGGTACTGACTGTATGGCTATAAGCAAATTTGTGTCTGTGTAGAATTAGATGTTTAAAGAGTGCCTTGTGTATTTGAAGAGCGTTTTGCAAAATAGTAGTTGTTGAATAAATATTTCTTCATCCTAACTGAGTTTAATTTATATTATCATATTAGAGAGGCAATGAATCAATCGTAAAATTTATCAATAGATAGTTTAGTATGTACATACTACAGATTCATACATTAGAGACAGTTCATAAATTTAAGACTTATTGCATATATTATTTCAAGAGATAAACATTATTACATTGACTAATTTTCAATTGTGCTTATTACATAAATATGGATTTATGCCTTCATGCCAATTTGTGTGAAATACACATATCCACATGGAATGCAAGACATATATCCAGATGGAATGCCTGAAG
The DNA here is from genome assembly GCF_949774975.1 of Lagenorhynchus albirostris. NCBI lineage: Eukaryota > Metazoa > Chordata > Mammalia > Artiodactyla > Delphinidae > Lagenorhynchus > Lagenorhynchus albirostris. The sequence goes on along the minus strand of NC_083112.1, from coordinate 39,510,575 downwards.
ACACATTTTCATTTTTTTTTTAACGTCTTTATTGGAGCATAACTGCTTTAAAATGGTGTGTTACTTTCTGCTTTATAGCAAAGTGAACCAGCTATACATATACATATATCATCATATCTCCTCCCTGTTGCATCTCCCTCCTACTCTCGCTATCCCACCCCTCTAAGTGGTCACAAAGCATCTAGCTGATCTCCCTGTGCTATGTGGCTGCTTCCTACTAGCTATCTATTTTACATTTGGTGGTGTATATATGTCCATGCCCACTCTTGAACTTCGTCTCAGCTTACCCTTCCTCTTCCCTGTGTCCTCAAGTCCATTTTCTACATCAGCATCTTAATTCCTGTCCTGCCCCTAGGTTCCTCAGAAATATATATATATATATATATTTGTTTGTTTTGTTTGTTTATAGATTCCATATATATGTGTTAGCATACGGTATTTGTTTTTCTCTTTCTGACTTATTTCACTCTGTATGAGATCTCTAGGTCCATCCACCTCACTATAAATAACTCAATTTCATTTCTTTTTATGGCTGAGTAATATCCATTGTATACATGAACCTTTCTTCTTTATCCATTCACCTGTCGATAGACACTTAGGTTGCTTCCATGTCCTGGCTATTGTAAATAGAGCTGCAGTGAACATTGTGGTACATGACTCTTTTAGAATTATGGTTTTCTCAAGATATATGCCCAGTAGTGGGATTGCTGGGTCGTATGGTAGTTCTATTTTTAGATTTTTAAGGAACTTCCATACTGTTCTCCATAGTGGCTGTACCAATTTACATTCCCACCAACAGTGCAAGAGGGTTCCCTTTTCTCCACACCCTCTCCAGCATTTATTGTTTGTAGATTTTTTTAATGATGGCCATTCTGACCAGTGTGAGGTGATACCTCATTGTAGTTTTGATCTGCATTTTTCTAAAGATTAATAATGTTGAACATCCTTTCATGTGTTTTTTGGCAATCTGTATATTTTCTTGGGAGAAATGTCTATTTAGGTCTTCTGCTCATTTATGGATTGGGTTGTTTTTGGTTTTGTTTTGTTTTGTTTTTGATATTGAGCTGCATGAGCTGCTGGTAAATTTTGGAGTTGAATCCTTGTCACTTGCTTCTTTTGCAAATGTTTTCTCCCACTCTGAGAATTGCCTTTCTGTCTTGTTTATGGTTTACTTTGCTGTGCAAAAGCTTTTAAGTTTCATTAGGTTCTATTTGTTTATTTTTGTTTTCAATTCTATTTCTCTAGGATGTGGGTCAAAAACGATCTTGGTGTGATTTATGTTATAGAGTGTTCAGCCTATATTTTCCTCTAGGAGTTTTATACTGTCTGGCCTTAAATTTAGGTCTTTAATCCATTTTGAGCTTATTTTTCTGTATGGTGTTAGGGAGTGTTCTGATTTCATTATTTTACATGTAGCTGTCCAGTTTTCCCAGCACCAATTCTTGAAGAGGCTGTCTTTTCTCTACTCTATATTCTTGCCTCCTTTATCAAAGATAAGGTGACCATATGTGTGTGGGTTTATCTCTGGGGTTTCTATCCTGTTCCACTGATCTATATTTCTGGTTTTGTGCCAGTACCATACTGTCTTGATTACTGTAGCTTTGTAGTATAGTCTGAAGTCAGGGAGCCTTATTCCTCCATCTCCATTTTTCTTTCTCAAGATTGCTTTGGCTGTTTGGGGTCTTTTGTGTTTCCATACAAATTGTGAAATTTTTTGTTCTAGTTCTGTGAAAAGTGCCATTGGTAGCTTGATAGGGATTACATTGAATCTGTAGGTTGCTTTGGTTAGTATAGTCATTTTTACAATGTTGAGTCTTCCAATCCAAGAACATGGTATATCTCTCCACCTGTTTGTTACATCTTTAATTTCTTTCATCAATGTCTTATAGTTTTCTGCATACAGGTCTTTTGTCTCCTTTAGGTAAGTTTATTCCTAGGTATTTTATTCATTTTGTTGTGATGGTAAATGGGAGTGTTTCCTTAATTTCTCTTTCAGATTTTTCATCATTAGTGTATAGGAATGCAAGAGATTTCTATGCATAATTTTGTATCCTGCTACTTTACCAAATTCATTGATTATCTCTAGTAGTTTTCTGGTAGCATCTTTAGGAATCTCTATGTATAGTATCATGTCATCTGCAAACAGTGACAGTTTTACTTCTTCTTTTCTAATTTGGATTCCTCTTATTTCTTTTTCTTCTCTGATTTCTGTGGCTAAAACTTCCAAAATTATGTGGAAAAATAGTGGTGAGAGTGGGCAACCTTGTCTTGTTCCTGATCTTAGAGGAAATGGTTTCAGTTTTTCACCATTGAGAACGATGTTGGCTGTGGGTTTGTCATATATGGCCTTTATTATGTTGTGGTAAGTTCTCTCTATGCCTACTTTCTGGAGAGTTTTTATCATAAATGGGATTGAATTTTGTCGAAAGATTTCTCTGCATCTATTGAAATGATCATATGGTTTTTCTCCTTCAATTTGTTAATATGGTGTATCACATTGATTGATTTGTGTATATTGAAGAATCCTTGCATTCCTGGTATACACCCCACTTCATCATGGTGTATGATCCTTTTAATGTGCTGTTGTATTCTGTTTGCTAGTATTTTGTTGAGGATTTTTGCATCTCTGTTCATCAGTGATATTGACCTGTAGTTTTCTTTTTTTGTGACAACTTTGTCTTATTCTGGTATCAGGGTGATAGTGGCCTTGTAGAATAAGTTTGGGTGTGTTCCTTCCTCTGCTATATTTTGGAATGTTTGAGAAGGGTAGGTGTTAGCTCTTCTCTAAATGTTTGATAGAATTCACGTGTGAAGCCATCTGTTCCTTAGCTTTTGTTTGTTGCAAGATTTTCAATTACATTCTCAATTTCAGTGCTTGTGATTTGTCTGTTTATATTTTCTATTTCTTCCTTGTTCAGTCTCAGATGATTGTGCTTTTCTAAGAATTTGTCCATTTCTTCCAGGTTGTCCATTTTATTGGTATGTAGTTGCTTGTAGTAATATCTCATGATCCTTTGTATTTCTCCTTTGTATTTCAGTTGTTACTTCTCCGTTTTCATTTCTACTTCTCTTGATTTGAATCATCTCCCTTTTTTTCTTGATGAGTCTGGCTAGTGGTTTATCAATTTTGTTTATCTTCTCAAAGAAACAGCTTTTAGTTTTATTGATCTTTGCTATTGTTTCCTTCATTTCTTTTTCATTTATTTCTGATCTGGTCCTTGTGATTTCTTTCATTCTGCTAAATTGGGGTTTTTTTTGTTCTTCTTTCTCTAATTGTAAGGTTAGGTTTTTTATTTGAGATGTTTCTTGTTTCTTGATGTAGGATTTTAATTGCTTTTCCCAACCCAAAAATGTTGCATGAAATAACTCAGACTAAGGTAAGAGTAAACTGCTTTCCTATAACAAATATTTTGAGAATGGCATTCTTATATGGGATTGGAATGACATTGTCTGAAAATATACTTGATTTAGTTAATATATTTTGTTTTATCAAATTACTGAGACTTATGAATGGTACTGTTTGAGAGCACTACTAAAATTAAATAAAATTCAATATGTGACTTAAAAGACAGTTCCAAAATAGAATCATCTTTAAGTTAGTTTGCTGTATTTTCTTCTTATAGAGCAAATACATAAATAAACTGGAGCAGAAAAATCAGTCTCATTAAATTTACTACCATCAGAAAAAACAAGGTAAGTGGAAAAAAAGAACTTAGGTCTCTTATGCAGGTAAATTTCACAAGTTAATAGAGGCTAGTAAAAATCATTGCCAGTTTTAGTAAAATCTTTCACTCAAATAGGAGCTTAAAGATAGTTTATATATCTGTAGAAATGTACATAAGTGTTACATTTATTCTCTGATATCAAAAAGTTAAAAACCTTGCAAAGTTAGTATCTATTCTTTTCCAATTAATTATTTTTGTTTACATTATAAGATTTATCTACTTGTTAGTGATATTTGCCATTTAATTGTTAAAGAACAGGGATAATTCAAGTTCTTTCAATGTTCTAGTTCTTTCTAATTTATACATTACTAAGTACCTATATATATTTCTGAGGCCATATTGTTTAATTTTATTCAGGATACCCATCTTGCTGTGTGTAGAAAGGTAATGTTTAACTACAAGTAGTGATTAAAATTAGGAAATCATAGTAAACATTGGCTATAGAACCCTACAACTGTCAAGAAGCAAATATCTACAATAGTACAACTGGAAAGAAATTTGAAAACATTGATATGAGGGAATCCAAAGAAGCCTGACTCCAAAAAAGCCTTTGATGAATAGGTCTTTCCTAACCTAAAACTCTCTAATAATAAAGCAAAGTGCAAATAACTAGTTCCAAGAGTCAATCTATCATTAATTTAATCTTTATTTATATACATATCCAATAATACTGTTCATTGTACCTTTGTGCAAAGTTAGTTTACTATCCTTCTAGTAGAATTGCAGAACTTAGGTTAAAAGTTTCTAAAAGGTAGTGTGTAAAACATATTTGGGTGAATTTTGTTTTTCAGTCAACTTTTAAGAATTAAATGCATACTGATTTCGGTGGATATTGAATTCAAAGAATCTAATGTTGATATGGCATACAAATGTTATTCAACACTATATGATACTTCTTAGAAAACCATCATCCTCTAATTTTAAGAAGAAAATAGGGCTAGAAGTAGTTACCAATTATTTCATACTAATTATCTGTATTCGGTACTTCCCCTGAATGATCCTGGTATTAGTTGTCTCAATGTAAAGAATGAAGATTAGATTAAAGTGCCTTTAAAGAGACTAACAGTTCTATAAAACTGTGAAATACATATTATTCTACATCTTGTCTTTTGTGGGTAAAATGATCCAAGACTCAATCTCTCTGCTAGACCTCTTGAGGAAAGAATGTTGTATAATTTTCATAAAGTGTGTTTACACAGATCATAAAAATATTCAGGAATATGAAGTGTGAGATTGAGGATGTTATCTGTTATATTCTCAGCCCCAATAAACTAGCAATAAAAGAACAGTTGAGGCTAGTAGTCAGCCTATATGGCCCAAATCTAAAAACATACGGTTTATGACAACATGTTCTCTTTAAAAATACTTAGGCATTAAGGAGACTAAGACAAATGAATTTACTAAGAATTGGTGCGTATGAATTTATTCCAAGGTTAATGATTTATAAGAAGGAATATTCTTGAGACTGAAATGATATGACATCTCTCAAGTTATCTGGTCTTCCAGGCAGGAAGAAGCATACTAAGTCAAAGGTTTAGTGAAAGATTTGAATCTTATGTAAGAGTAAGAGAACATAAGGTCAATGTTGGTGCTCAACACTGGCTAAATAATGTCTCATTTCCACTTGTCTGGGGCAACCACTGGAGCAGAAAAGGGGCTGGGACATGCCAGCATAGATTACATGGAAGGAGAAGAGATAAGAACACAATAGTAGAAAAGTCTGTAGCCAGGAGAAGGTACAGAAACTTAGTATCTGGGAAAACTTCAGTCTCTTTGGGGAAAATGAAAATAGATCCACTAGGTAGAAGAAGAAATTCAGGGCTTCTCTGGTGGCACAGTGGTTGAGAGTCCGCCTGCCGATGCAGGGGACATGGGTTCATGCCCCGGTCCGGGAAGATCCCACATGTTGCGGAGTGGCTAGGCCCGTGAGCCATGGCTGCTGAGCCTGCATGTCCAGATCCTGTTCTCCGCAGTGGGGGAGGCCACAACAGTGAGAGGCCCGCATACTGCAAAAAAATTAAATAAATAAATAAATAAAAAGAAATTCAAGAGAACTTTTGAAATATTGCCCAATCTTGAGTACTAAAAAGGAAGAATTTAGGAACATTATTTCCTTTCATTCTAATAATCCAGGGAGAGTAAGAGGCACTACATCACTGAAGACATTCTCTAGACTGGAGTCAGACAAACCTGCATTCTAACACTGGCTCCACCACCTACTCCCTGTGTGAATTCAGGTTTTTACGTGCAAAATGTGGATAATGGGAGCCATCTCATAACAATTTTGTAATGCTTAAATTTGATAATATAAGGAGAAATAGATATTCAATTATTGCTGCTGCTGCAAATATCATTGATATTTCTTTCAGTAAAATGAGAAGTAAAATAATCAACATTCCCTAAACAAGAAAATCCTAAACAAGAAAATCATATTTCAGAGGACATACAGATTGTTTAAATGCCATATGTTTTCTCCAAGGCATATTCAGTAAGGCTCATTTCAAGGCATTTTCTCCCACCCTAGTAACATTTATCTTAAGTGTTCAGATCAGTAAAAATATTAACTAGATACACATACATTTTCTAGGATGGTTGACATAATTATTTCACAGATTTCTTTATTGCTTACCCTCTAAATTAATGAGGATTAAAAGTATTATCTTGGCTAACAAAACCAAAAGCCACACTTATCTTGAAGCTTTAAAGCAAAATTATACAACCACAGTAAAATGATGTTTTCAAAAGTGAGAAAACAGATGGGGAAAACAAAAGGCCATATTCTAGTGTGTCTTTTTGCCCATGGTCTGGGCTCTCAGTTCTCGGATAAATGCCTCCTTTACTCCATCCCAAAACTTGCAAAGTAGAAATTTCATACAACTTTACACCTGAGGAAATTCAGGCTGAGAGTAATTTAACTCATAAGTGGCTGAAGTAGTATCTCAACTCAAGATCACCAGACCTCAAAGCTGATGCTCTTTCCACTATTCATGATGCTTCTATGTTCAAAGAGCAAGAACTATTATATTTTCACAACCCGAGGGGGGAATATATTATTTTTTAAAAAGTTTTAGTGTTTCAAGGATACACCTACTTGCAAAGTTCATTCTTGTGATCTAAGCTTTAGTCTCCAGGAAATACACACATTCAGCATGAGAAATGTTCCTTTTTGTTTTAGAGTTATATTCCCAAAGTCCAAAGTGTTTCTGCCCTTCCTTTGGCGTCCTTTTCAGCCATAAAAATCCTTATTCATCTTTCAAACTGGGATTTAATATTGCCTCTTCTATGAATCCGTATTTATTCAACCCCTATCTCTTCCCAACTCACACAGAACATTGGATGCTTCCTCTGTGGCACCAAAATGCAGGACATTTCTACATGACAGCATACCTTAATACATTGTACTTCTTTCTTCCTCTACTAGGCTGTGACCTCTACAAGGGCAGGCATGTTGGTTTATTCATGTCTCTTTGTCTTTAGTGACTAACAATATGAGCAGTACAAGAGTGCCTAACAAATGCCTGCTAATGACTAAATGAATTTTTCTTGTTACATGTTCTGTTGCATAAAAGAAAATATTTAACTAATTCACTTGCACAGAGATAGAAGCCAAAAATGAATTTGAAGTTTGTGGTGTTTCTTTCTCCTTTCTAGCTCCCACAAATAGAATGTACCTAAGGGAAATTTTACACTGAAGCTGAGTAAAAATAATTTCAATTCCGAGTAATCACTCTCCGGACATGGATCCTTCATTCTCTTTTTTTCCCCCTAGTATTTCTAAAAGGAATGGAGAGCACCAACTTATTAAGAATATCTAATTATTTTTCAGACACTGAAAATGCGTGGATACCATATAGATAGTTTCATTATCTTCTTTTTAGAGGAACTCTGTATGTGAATTGCATCTGAGTTGGTCTATCCTTCCAGGAATGGAATTAGTTTTCCTCATACTCTCAGGGAAGGTGATGCATAACACAGGTTACAAGTCAGAGTGTTCCCCAGAGATGACAACTCTGATTCAGCATCCTACGTTTTCAAAAATACAGACATATAATTATACTATACTTTTCGGCCTATATACTGGGAGCAGTTATCACTTTGAAATGGAACAGATTAAAATGCCTTTGTTAGAAGTCAAAATCAGGCACAGAAATTTGTTCCTACAACATAAATAGTCTTACTTCCACTTTTATGTATTAGATTTATTAAACTGGATCCTTCCTGATAAAACTTCCTCACAGTAAGTACAAAGGATACAAATAAATAAATGAATGAATAAATGAATAAATAAATAGAACTTCACTGGACCCTTCAAAAGTGATGTTCTTGTCAGTGATTGCTGTTTGTGTGTGTGGGTGAAGTGGAAGAGACCAGTCTGTAACCTCCAGTCCCTTCCACACTGTGCACACATGGATGTTGCTCTTTGATTTGCAGCTGCTACTTGCAGAGCTTGTCAGGGTTTGCAACTCTGCTACTTGTGCTCACCTTAGGCCCAAATCCTCAGCTCTAAAAACTCCCCAGCTTCTGATTGAAGCAAGCCTGCCTGCTCTGCCTGCAGTTTTCTCAGTGTTGACTCATGACAAAGTGCTGGAAACTCTTCACTGTTTATTTGTGTGCTGCCTACTTCCATCTACCTCCACATCACCATTCACCATTGTTGGAACAAGTTGCTCTCAATAATTTTTATACTCAACTATGGACATATTTTTCTTTCAAGGAGCAGTCTTTCCATTTTGGTGTCCTTATTGTTTTGTGATGAGAAAAATCACCTCTGTTTTGATATCAAAAACAAGACACTATATATGAAAACTCTGTCCTGGCTTTTTTTTTTTTTTAATCAGAAATCATCAGGGAACTCAGATGAAGTTGATCAAAAAAATGGGCATAATATGAATTGTATATCCAGATTTCACTTATTCAATAAGCATTAATAGAGTTTTAATTAGTTAATTAATAAGTATTAATTAATAGGGTTTCTACTATCTTTAAGACACTCTGATAGATCTGAGGCTATGAAAAAGTGTAAGACTTAGGCTCTTTCCTATATTTATCAACATAGTAGTAGGAAGACATATACCTAATTAAAAAAATGATCAAGACAATGCTGTACATACTATAATAGTAGAGATTATAACCTAACATGGAAGAATCCAAAAGACTTTAAAAGGGTAATTAAAAGACATCAACAAACAGTGGATACATGTCATTACACAAATGTTAAAACCCATAGAAAGTACAACACCCAGAGTGAACCCTAATGGAAATTCTGGACTTTGAGTGACATGTCAATGAGTTTCATCAGTTGTAACAAATGTCCCAGTATGGTGAGACATGTTAATAGCGGGATAAGCCCAAACCTGGATAGGAGCAGGGGGTGTATGGAAACTCTCTGTATTTTCTGCTCAATTTTGCTGTGAACCTTCCACAAGCCTCTTGTATCCACAACATAGAGGAAGAGAGGCTGTTGCAGTATATGGTGTAATTGCATGCACTGACCTGCATGGAAGACTTGTGGGGGGAAAGATATAAAACTAAGTATTACTTATACTCCTTCACTCCATGTTCAAGTGTGTAATGTCAATATAGAAGCCTAGAATAAAACCATCAAAATATAGAGAGAAAAGGGATAGAGAAAGAATTTAAAGTCCATATAAAATGAGGAACACCCATTTTGTATATGGAATGCCATGATATGGTGTGGAATACAAAATAATTTTAAAATGTATTGAGACATGGGATGAGACAGCTACTGCCCCACAGTTATTAATTTTCAATGGATGCCAATTGTTCAGGATTGTTTAACGTACACTTTGATTTATGAAATATTATAATCAATAATCTATATAAGACAAGCTTCTATGTACTTATTTATGTACTTCTGTATTTTAATTGTATAGTAAACAACCTTACACATCATCCAAAATAAAATCTAGTACCTTGAAAATAAATTCTATCTAACCAAATGGCCTCTTGCTCTTCTTTTACCACTTCCTCCCTCGACTATTCTAAATTTTCAGCTACATGTATTTCTAAAAAGTATATTTTTCACATTCACTAAAAAAGGGTTATCAGCAACCTTTGAAACTTAATTTTTCACATGGTAGGATATTGTTGAGATTCATTCACAGTCTTGGATTCATCTTAAACTGTCATACAATATGCAATTTTCCAAATACACCATCACAATTTATTCCTTGAATGTAGGGTCATTGATGGGCATTTGAGTTGCTTCCAATCTTGTTGTTATTGTGAACATCAGTGATACAATGTTTCTGAACCTGTTATTGATGCACAGATGCAAGAGAATCTCATGTGTAAATACCTAGAAATGGGCTTTCTGGGTCAGAGGACATGGGAATAATCAATGTAAGAAAATAATGCAAACTGCTTCAGTTGTAAATCAATTAACTCTCCAACTATAAGTGTATAAGGGATCCTGTCCATCATCATAATATCTAACACTGGTATTGCCAGATTTACATTTTGCCAATGTATTAGGAATAAGACAGAACATCATAAAGTTGTTGATGTGTATTTCGCCAGTCACATCATCTTGTTCTGTTTATTGGCCTTATGTAAAATGCCTATTCATGTCTTTTGCCCATTTTTTTCTGTTCCTGTGTGTGTGTACTTTCTCTGACTTGTAGGTTTTCTTTATATTTTTTGATAGAAAGCAATTATAGATATATTCTATACACTGGTATAGCATGCCTTTTCATTTTCTTTTAACATGTCTTTCTCAATTTTAATAGAATCAAATTTGTTAAACTTTTATAGAAAAAAAAAGCTTTTTTGATATCTTATTCAATAAGTCTTTTCCTACACAATATCCAAAAGATATTTACAAATTTTTATTTTTACTGACAAATTTACAGTTTTATATTTTGACATTTAGTCTTTAACTTATCTAAGACATATATGGTCTGAGGCAGGGATCCAATTTCATTTTTTTCCCACCTGAATAACATGTTTGATACTTCAATTTATGAAAAAGCTTTTTAAGATTTGATGAAGGATTTTCAAGTATTTATGGGTACTGTAACATTTCAAAATCCTTTGAATATAAGACAATGGTTTCTTTATTATCCCAAAGCAGATAATATCTCAGCAAATGGAAAATGACACCCAAGAAAAAGAAAGTCATAATTGAAGAAGTAGAATATAACCAGGATCAGAGTTGTGAATTATAAATGTTCATGAAATACACTTAGGACCTATCTAGTTACAAAGATCTGTTGCAAAAGTGTTTTATCATTTGGTTAAAGTGTCATGGTGGTTCAGCATAAGAACTTAAAATACTGAACATTTATCTAAACTTTCAATTTAATAAATATTCAACATTAATTTTCTTACAGATATTAAACCAACACGTGCTGTATACTCTGAACACAATTAGTGTTCCTTAATTGTCTGAAGAAAACAGTATTGAAGAGATATGGGATATACCACATGTAATCATTTTGTCAGATCATAAGTAAAATTTGCTTGCTTTGAAAGTTACATGCCAGATTAGAACAATAACCATTTTTTTGCCCATATAAAAATTCTAGGAATATAGTTTTAAGAAAGTCTTGATTAGCAAATAAAATAGTTAAAAAGTATTTTGCTGCCGTCAGTTTGTTATTAACCTTGCTCAAATGATTACTTAACTTCTGTTTTGACAACAAACAAGATAGTCATTTTTTATAAAATTTACAACCTGAAATCACAGGATATAAATCTATTTTTGTACTAATAGTATTGTATAGAGAAGGCACCTTTTCACGTTGAAAATGTGTGTATTGTGGGAATAGTATACGCTGGATCATCAAGAGATAATAACTTGTGTACCGAAAAAGAAAGTGTTAAAAGATATAGCTTTAAATTTCTATGAAAATACACCTTTATTCTCAACAGCCAGAAAACTCTATAGCTCATATAAAGGAGAGCCAAATAAGCATCTAATGTCTATTTTTTCCTATGTTTATATGACACAATCTATTACTTCATAACACAGCAATATATATGGTTTATCACTTTGAAATTTAGTGCTAACTACCCTAACAGTTCCCAGGTGCCCATGGAAATTATTTTATGCTTTAAAAATATCAACATAAGGATGAATATATCTATTTCCTCCATTTCACTTTCAGTTATACAAAATAAAGTGTCATAGGTCAACCATATGTTCTAGTTTTAAAGATGACTATATCCACACTTCATGTTAAGAAAAAAAAATGAAATGATTTGTCTATAATCAAATTAATTAAATATAATGAAAAATATTTTCAATATCTAATCAGATATATTTCACCATTTATAACATACCTTTTGGCCAGGTGAGTAATTTGGTGACACTCTCCTGTTATTGGCAAAGCATATGTTAGACTTCAAGAATAAACAGTCATTCAAGGTTCAAATTTTATATAGGACAGTGTTTAATTGCTGAGAAACAGAATACAAATTGACCTTACAGCTTAGTTATAAAAATGAGTTCTAATAAATTAGAATCAAGAGAATAAAAAGCCAATGCAGTAACACTGTAATCAAACATTCCTGTCACAAAAATATCGGTTTTATGCTTAAAGTCTTATATTAATGTCCTCAATTTGCTGTTGAGGCTGCCCTAACATTACCTTTTAGAGTATTGTTTTCCAATTAATATGATGTTATGAGAAGCCTTAGTTTAGTTACAAAGGCAAAACCCTTAGCTTTACCCCAGACAACTAAATAAAGATCAATATCCAGGTAAAGGACTTGGGATTCTATAATTTAACACATTCCTCACCTAATTCTTCTTATCATGTAAGTTTGGTAATTGCTGTACTAATGTAATTATTCTCAGCCCTGATTGGGTATCAGCTTCAAATCCAAAAGAAGCTATACCAGAGAAACATTTTTACATCTCTCATATTTTTTGAGCCCTAGTGAGAATATGCGGGTTTGGTTTAAAAACAGTAATAATTTCAGATAATTTTAGGGGAAAATATACACATATATTTAGTTTTCAAAATGTTAAATGAAAGAAGGCTGAAATGTACAACGGATAATATATTTACCCACATTTTTATTGATAAGTACAGATCTAATATATTTATTTTAAATAAAGCATACTACTCCATTGTATTAATATGACATAAATTATTTACAGATTCCCAAATGATATATAAATACATTGAGTTATACAATAAAATCATTGTTCATGTCTATTTTTCCACAAGTGGACCTTCACTAGGATATATATTTACTGTGTTATTCAGTGTTCTATAGGCTCTTGAGTGGTACTGTAGTCTGAGATACTGCAAGTAGGGAATGCAAACCTATATTCATAGTACTTGTCAGTTTCAGTAAAGACAAAATCATGGACCTTCCAATGAGCAAAGGAACCCATGTAATCCATCTGCTGGTCAATCTCACTAAGTATTGAGGTCAGATCAAAGCCCAGCCACATTCTATGCTACTGCTGTTCAGATCCATCAGTAAGAGTAAATAGAAGATTCTTAGTGAAGTTAATTCCATGTATCTGAGCCAATGCATAATACCTATCTCTGTCCTTATGCTTCTGTATTGATGTACCTATTGCACTAGCACAGGTGTGATTGAGGAGAAAGACTGGCTGTCATCCCCAGGACAAGTCTGTATCAAACCATCAGTGATTTGGAGCAGGACTTCCAAAAGATAAATGCTGACACTGCAATCTAAAGAGGTCCACAAAAAGGACCAAAACCAAAGAGGATTCTTTTAGTGGTACAAGGTTTGATTCAAATAACTTTCCTTTACTCTAGTGGATAAGTTTCCTTTACTCTAGATCTTGTCTCAGCAACATCTATACTATTGGATTTTACTTATTTAGCAGATTCCTGAATCATTGAAAAGTTTATTTCACAGTTTCTGACATGTGTGTTTGTTACTAAGGCACCTAGATTATTTACTACTTCCTGCTTGGCAGGTCCAATTAGCATTACGTCAAAATTATTCTGTGTCGGGCTTCCCTGATAGCACAGTGGTTAAGAATCCACCTGCCAATGCAGGGGACACAGGTTCAAGCCCTGGTCTGGGAAGATCCCACATGCTGCTGAGCAACTAAGCCCGTTCACCACAACTACTGAGCCTATGCTCTAGAGCCCACAAGCCACAACTACTTAGCGTGCATGCCACAACTACTGAAGCCCAAGTGCCTAGAGCCCATGCTCTGCAACAAGAGAAGCCACTGCAATGAGAAACCCATGCACCGCAACGAAGAGTAACCCACCCTCGCCACAACTAGAGAAAGCTCGTGAGCATCAACAAAGACCCAATGCAGCCAAAAATAAATAAATATATTTTAAAAAAATATTCTGGGTCAGTTGATGCTTTACTGAATACAAATACAATTAAAGCATCTGCAGGAGATCAGGAGAGTTAACTTGACCCATAGGCAAAACAACGCATGTATGTTTCTGTCTTTGCCATATGAGAACAAAACAGATTTTCATCCTGCGTATTAGTGAAATTCAAAAGAGCATATATACCAAATCAACAGTTTCATGACAATTGACATAGACTGTGTTGATTTAATCAAATAAAAGAGTGGTGTTCTCCTCATCAGCATGTTTCTTATTGTCTTAGAGATAGAAATGTCTTGTGGGCCCTTCAGTAGAATATAGGCAAATGATGGAGTCTCAGGTCATATATATTGATCTATTTTGATACAACCACCTCCCTTAGCCTTCTGCCTCTTCCTAATAAAATGTCAAAGAAGTTTCAGCAACTTCATCATATTGATATAAAGTCATCATTATTTATATGCCCTAATTAAAGAATACAGACAAATTATTAGAACCAGCTTCAAGCACTTTATTATTAGAACAGTGAATCCGGGGTAAAGAATGACCTCTATATCTTTAAATTTTCCTTATACTGTAACCTACAATTCACTCCCACACATGTTCTCATGATTTTCAACCATACTTATCCAGAATCTGCAATTTGGGAGGCATGTGCTATTTTCTCCTAGCCAGGTTACCCTACTCATACAGCTGAGACATCACTATAGTAACATGCAGAGTCAATTAGAATTGGCAAAGGCAGGTATTAAAAAAACCCACAAAACTAACATCATTTTGAGGTAACTATTTTGAGTGAGTTTTTGCATGGGCTCAGGGCAAATTGGAGATTCATGATTCTGAGGCTTATGCACTTAAATGCCATCATCTCAGATCTCAAAGACACACTCACTCCCTATTATATCCCAGATTTCCAGGACTGAGAAGAGCTACACTATTGAATAGATCTTATTTTTTTCAACATACTAGACCTTGAAAAGTCTTTAGAACATCAATGAATTTCCAAGAAAATGAAGCCAGTGTAGCTTGACAGGAGGTTTGGATGTCAAAACTACTCTAGAATATATGTATTTTGTGCTTCATCAGGACCTGATGATGAAGAGTGTTTCCTTCATTTTTTAGAAATATTAATACTAAAATAAGTTCCTTTAATTTTACTTTTATTGTATGTATTCATGTAGGAGTTTTTTTGGACCTATTGTATGTCAGATTTTTGTTCTCTCAAGAAAAATCTTATTGTTTTCATTATGAACTTCAAATACAAGAGCTCTCTGCATATATCATTAAGGACTGCCCCAAAATGTAATGTTGAGAAAAGGAAAACACTTATACTAGAAACAAAATATTTTTTTACCAAATATTGATTCACAGTGAGAAACTTAAATTATGTACAGTCAATACATGTTAATTGAAGCAGGGATGGATGCCTCTATCTTGTTAAGTACTAGAATGAAAACATATCAGTATATTTCAATAAAATATGCTGTCATTTTAAAACCATCAACATGCCTGAAGAAACAATTAACAATTTTTTTTTTTTTTTGCGGTATGTGGGCCTCTCACTGTTGTGGCCTCTCCCGTTGCAGAGCACAGGCTCCGGACGTGCAGGCTCAGTGGCCATGGCTCACAGGCCCAGCAGCTCCGCGGCATGTGGGATCTTCCCGGACCGGGGCACGAACCAGTGTCCCCTGCATTGGCAGGCGGACTCTCAACCACTGCGCCACTAGGGAAGCCCAAGAAACAATTTTCAAAAGTGAAGTAACCTCAAAAATTAGAACACAAACTGTATTAAATTTATGACTCAAGTTCCTAGGAGTAGTTTTGCTCTATTTCAGAAAATTTTTGTTTGTTTGCTGGTTTTGTTTCATGGTATAAAAGAATAAATGTGTCATTGCAGGCAAAGACACTATGCAGGCTGATAGGGAAAAAAGTAAAAAAAGAGAAAAAAGTAGGGCTTTCTTCAAAAATAGAGTGTTTTCTGTTAAGAAACAACTCTGTTCTAACCCCGATCCTGTGAAATACTACTGCATGCAATACAAATGGACCTCAAACTGTAGGAATGAACCACAGTCCCCTGGGCTTATTTAACAGAAAGCACTCTCTTTACCTCTTCCCTTCCCACTTCTTGGGGGTTGCCTTTGACTGCACTGAAGAAAGAGCTCTACAAGCTCTCTGTGGAACTTCCCTTACTCTGCTGCTAACTCATGTGACCTCTGCTTTTTCTCTTGCCACTCTTGGTTGTAGTTTGCAGACTCTGCTGTGGTTTCACGGCAAGAGAGTGGAGCTTCTATGGGTTTCACTAAAAGAGCAGAAACAAATTGTTATATAATATTACCTGGAAAAAATAAAATAAAAGGTAAAGGGTTTTTTAATCTTTTTTCCCCCACTGCTGTACTGTGGTTCAGAAACATTTCTTGCATATATGAGGTACTCAATAAATATAAATTAAGGGAAAAGATACATGTCCATCGTTCTTCTACATTCTAATCACTAAAAAATAGATGACAAATGATTGTCACTCTAACTCTGATATTGTTTTAACATCAAATGCCCTAATGTTCTTTTCATAACAAAAAAGATGTTAAAAACTAAATAAAAAATCAACAAAAAACATAATATTTTTATATATAAGACATAATTCCATATTATTTGATGCACTTAATTTATAATTATGAAATCCCACTATGGCAGGGACTACAAAATATTAGTTCAACTTTTCTTAATCAAAACTGGATTCATTCTCCCAGATCACCTCCCCTACTAAGTAGAGACTCCATTTCTTCTATTTCATCTTAGATTCTTAACAATTAAGCCAGCTTAATGCCTCTGTAACAGTCCAATTATCATAGTTGTCAGTGTAATTCCTTTAAAGAACCCCTTCTTTGTGAGTAAATCTGGGACCACTATCATCTCTTACAAACCAGAAGGGAGGTCTAAGGATGTTGTAATTATTTCAAATTATCAGGTAAAGTAGCAGGAAGGTAACATGTGTGTTACTATCTTTGTAATGTTAAACTCCTTCCCTTAGTTAGTATGGCATAGAAAAAATGGTTTACATATAGCCAAACTGTTTTTTGTCCAAACTGTATGTTTAATAGAGGAGACAGGGTTCATGCCAGCAGGAGGAAAACCCCTCAGCTTAAATTTCCCAGCTTAAATCTCATGTAAAGGTCACATACTGTGTCATATAATTGTCACCTTGAAAAGTTCTTTGATAGCTTGAACTTCACTACTTGCAAGAAGAGCTGGGCTGCTAAGTAGAGTATATTTTCCAGGTTTCTGAGTCCCTCCTTGAGCTAAATAAAGTTGACAAATCCCTGAGGGCAACCCAGGCTTTTCATGCCATAGGAAACCCTGACTCAAAAGTTACACACTCAAAGTAATGTAAGACTACACAGCCAACTACAGAGGTTGCCTGCACCAGGAAAGAAATGCTCCTGAGATCATGTCTACGTGATATCTCCAAAATGCTTCAGAAGTGACTATAAAATAAAACGTCTACTTTTTTTAAACAGAAAACAGCTGATTTAATTAAAAACAAAACAAACAAACAAAAAAACAGAGTGTGTGATCATTTGGATTTTGGATTTTTAATTTGTCCTGGCCTTCTGACTTAATTGAGATTTGCAGGAAACCAATTTGAAATGAATCAATGACTATAAAATATAGCTTTTAACCTTGAATGACCAGAACTTAACCGTTAGTTAAGCATCTCCTCATGTTCTAGGGTTCCTGAGATAGGAATTCTTGATTGCAAACCTTCTCAACTTACAGGAAAAAAAAAATGTTGCCTTTTGTAATGACTTTTTTTTAAGCTATCATGACATTAATGGATTCTTTAATACTGGTTGACCAATTTTTAAATCCAGTTTTATTTGTCAATTTCTTATGAAAGTGAAGTTGAGGAAGCATCTAACCTATATACTTAACCAAAAAAAATTGTTTTTTTTCTTATATTCTAAATATCAAAACCTAGGAAGAATTCACTGCAACTAAGTGGCTAAGAAATGTTAAGGAAAATGGTCAACATAAAACTGTACATTACTGAGTTTTTTTCAAAAGGGAGTCATAGGTTTTTATACACAGTCCCAGATGCTGTGGCCGGGACAATGAAACAGCTTAATGTGAGAAGAAAATATTACTCTCTTCCAATTTTCAGTGCCATATTTTCTACCCCTTTCTTACATAACATATAATAACTTGACCATTCTCTTGATAGTCAAATTTAGGTATAGCCAGAGTAATTAGTGATTATGTTGTCTAACCACTGGTTTCTAGGAAAGCCCCCAACTCTTAGGCCAACCCAAAGAGGTGTTGTATAAAGGTGTCCTGTGTCTCTCTGGGCTACCTGGAATGTCAGGTGTCTATTCAGAGGAGGAAGGCCCATCACAGAAGGAGTGGATAAGAAGTTTCACAATGTGGAAACATGAGAACCAAGTATACTTTATACACTATTTAATTAAAATAAGCAGGTGTTACAAAGTGTATTCTGACTACAGATAGCTTCCCTGATATTTTCAGAGGGGAGAAATGTATTTCTCATTGAAATAAGTTTGAAAACCAGCATACCATCATTCTGTTGTTGAATGACCAGACATATTTACATATCAAAGACTTTGAGAAAGTCACAGTAGGAAATGTTGTGTAATGGGTTAAAGCAGTTATTTTTTTCCAAATGCATTTGACAAATGCATCTCTTTTACATTTTTTAAACACTACTTATGAGCACCCTATTGTTTCCTCCCCCATGGAGTAGGAGCTGAAGAAATTTAGAAAAGATTGTTCCTGACTTATGCTTGACTTTTGGATAATCCTTTTCCAATTTTAGTTCAGAAATATAAAGAATTGAAAAGTGTCACTCCCACCCTTACAAGTGAAAATGCTGGACAAACTTAATAATTTTTGGAAAATCGTCAAAGAACTGGGAATAAGATTCAGTGAGAAATTTTTAATAAAGTGCTAAGCCCCCAAGTATGGGCTCTCATGAGAATGTAAGGCACCCAAGGGCCACAGACATACATAGGATTCCCATCCACTTTCAAGTTCTCCCTCCCAGGAATTCCACCAGCTGCTCAGTGAGAAAATCAAGGAAAACTCTAAGGAAGCTTTCCTGATGGTGCTGGCTGGGCAGGGGAAAAGCAGCCACTGCAGAAGCCCTGCCTAGATCAATCTCCCCTCAATGAAACAATTTTAAAAACCCTAAGAAGGAAAACAAAATCTGTAGCCTGAGAGCTGTGGTAGAAATCTTCTGTAGCTGGAAGAGGGGAGAGACATCCTTCCCAGACCTATCTCCCTCATATCACCCAGGAAATAAAAGCCTTAATCAGTAAAAGGGAGGGAAATAAAGCTGAAGACCCTGGTAGATACTCACAGCAGCTGAAGAAGGGAATATGAACCAAAAAAAAAAAAAAAGCACACAAAAACACCTTTATGTGGGGACCAGAGGGGGTGTTGGGGCGGCAGTAATTCATGCTGGGTCCAGGTCTAGGGTGGAAGAGAAGCTAGAACACTTGTGTAAGCTATACCTGGACATTCAGGTTGAAGATCAAGGTTAATTGCCTCAATAAATTGCTTAATATTAAGGCTTAATCTATACAAGAGAATGCATTATCCACCCCACCTTCAGCACACTAACAACTGTCAGGTAATAATGACAGTAGAGCAAAGCTAAAAAGCTACAGTACTGTAATCTCTCTAAGGAGCAAAGGAAGATTTAAAACCTTGTAGGGCACAAACAGAGAAAAAAACATCTAGCAAATAAGCCAATGCCGTAAACAAAAGGCATCACTAGAAGAGTTTAAAGCCTCTGGTGCACTGAGGTTAAGCATTGCTACAATACATTTCAAACCTAGGCCAACTCCTGGTCAGATTAGCAGAACCGCTGCTCCCTGCCCCCAAATAAAGGCCTACCAGAAAGAAAAGCTTGCTCATTTCCAGACATGAAAATAAAATACGTCAGGATTTATAGTCCTATACAACACATCACACTTCCAAAAAATGTTACAGTGCATCCAAAAAGGTAAGAAAAAACACAGTTTGAAGAAACAAAGCAACCATCAGATAAAGATTCATATAGGACACAAATCCTGGAACTTGCAGTTAGGGGAGTTAAAAAGGCACAATTAATATTTAAAGGTTTTAATGAAAAACATGAACACATACAAGATAGAGTAGATAATTTCTGCAGAGATGGAAACTATAAGAAAATTTTAATTGGAAACGCTAGAAATCAGAAACAACGTAACAGAACAAATGAATACCTTTGAAGGATTCATCTGCAGACCAAACACAACCAAGGAAAGAATCCGTGAAAATGAAGATAGTTCAGTAGGTATCACCCAGGTGAAAACAAGAGAAAAACTAGTGGGAAAGAAAGAAAACACAGCAGAGATCCAGTAGTTGTGGAACACATCCAAATGATCTAAAATACACATAAGTGGAATTCTGGAAGAAGAAAAAAGAAAGAACAAAACAGAATTATCTGAAGAAATAATGGTTGATAATTTCCAAAATTGGTGATATCATTGAACCACAGATATCAGAAGCTCAGATAAGACCGAAAAGGATAAATACAAAATGCACATCTAGGTATATCATCTTCAAACTGTTGAAAACAAAGACAGAGAAAATCTTGAAGATAGCCAGTGAAAAACGTATTCTCAGGTTCTGGGGATTAGGAAAAGGATATTGAGAGGATATTACTTTACTGATCACAATACTCCTTCCTGTAGGAGATTGATCTTAATTGATTCCCCGTCTTTAAGAATGGACTAGATTCAGTGACTCATTTATGTCTATAGTGTGGAAATGGAAAAAAAAAAGTTACTTCACAGTGGAGAAATCATGCAGAAACCATCTTAACCAAGTGATCAAACTTAACATCAACAGTAATAAGTCATGTTGATATCATGTACCCTCTGATCTGATACAATGAGAAGGTAACTACACTTCTGTGGTATTCTTTTAAAAAAAAACCATAACTGCAATCTAATAATGAGAAAACCCAAATTGAGGGCCAATCTATAAAATACCTCTCCAGTACTTTTCAAAATTGTCAATGACATTCAAACAGAGGAAGACTTAAGAAACTATCAGAGGTTAGAGGAGACTTAAGGAAACACATGAATAAATACAATGTGGTAAATTAGATTGGATTCTGGGACAGAAAAAGGATATTACTGTAAAAACTGATGAACACTAAATGGTGTAGTGCACCGTATTATACCAATGTTAATTTCTTAGTTTTGATAAGTGCACCATGGTTTGGTAAAACGTTAACTTTAGGGGAAGCTGAGTAGATGCGTAAAAACTCTCTGTATTATCCTTGCAATTCTCTGAAAATCTAAAATTACTTCAAAATGAAAAATTCAAAAGAAGAGCAGTAATCATTTAATCCCCCTACTGTCATATCTAATGGAATTTTATAAAAATTCACTTGCATTTCTCTTTCTCTTTTATCTTTCTTAGCATTACAGATAGAAAGAATGATGATAGCTACGGGTATCTTTTTTCTCTTTCAAAACTTTTATATTTTAAAAATGTATCAATGTGTTGAATCAGAAAAAAAAAGGACTTCATAAGCTCAATTAATTATGAGTAGGATCTTTCTTTCTCATACCTTATTCATCTATATTGCAGTATATAAGCCCAACATGATGTACCCTTACCAAGAACATGCTTCTTTTCCACTCGAATGTATTTTCACAATTTGACATTTCTCTTCCCTCTCTACTTTTCTCTTCTTGTCATATTGTTAATATTGCATGTTTTTTTTCCCCCAGCCTTTATACCAGTGCTATTTAAAGTAAAAGATTTGCAGTGAAGTATCAGTTTGACTGCTCCTGAACTGTAGTGTATACTACTACTAGAAGAACCAAAGGTATTTTTTAAACTTTGCTGTACTCTAAATCTTAAAGCTTGTCACAGAATGACAAGACTTGGTAACATTGGTTTAAAATCCATGTTTGGATTTTATTGTCACATCAATTCTCTTATTCTCTTTTGGAAACTATCCTCTATGTTGATGAATTCAATCAAAGTATTAGAATTATGATACTGAAAATATAGTTATTTAAATTCAATATACATGCAGACAAAAACAATATCAACTTAAATTCCTGTGGCATCAAATAATTGCAAACTAGAATTTGTTATATTGACTCCCTAACCCAAAATCTAAACCCTGAAAGTTAAAATTAGATCTGTTATTTTAGTTTAAGCATTAAAAATCATAATAATTTTCTATAAATCATGTGTGGAACAAAGTGTGCTGACATTGACCTGCAAAATTAGCATCTTTTGGGAGCTTATTGGAAATGGAGACTCTTGGACCTCACCCAAGATACACTGCATATCAATAAGATAGCCAGATCTTTCACAGGCAAATCAAATTTTGAAATGCACTGCTGTAAACTAAATCCAATATGCTTACTTATAAAATTAAATATTATTGTATTTGTAGAAGAACACTACTATTACCCTGTGGCCCTTAGGAATTACATGATTTTGAAACATGAATATAATATACCTATAATGGATGGATTAGTAGAGATTACAGAATGATCCAGAGATAAGCAGACAAAACTAAGGCCTGAAAGATTTAAATTATTAATGAGGTCTTAATAGAAATAATTTACAATACATTATATGATAAATATTTATCCTTTTGAATTCAACATAGTAACTGATATGAAAGACCATAATTATTTGCAAGAGTTGCAAAGTAAGCCAGTAAAGGAATCAGGTAACCAATACATGTCTTTTCATGTATCAGGAATTGAATGATTACCTCCATTCCCTGTGTAGAACAGCAGCAGGAGTGCAGGAGAGGGGAGGCATCACTGAAATCAGAACAGTCCTTCAGAGCTAGAGAGTATCACTATTTATTATTATAATCATAGTTACTAACCCTTAGTGAATGCCAGGCATGGTTCCAAATGCTTAATGTGTATTCTCTCATTTGTCCTTTCTAACAGCTCTAGGAAAGGTATTAATATTGTCTTTATTTTGTAGATTAAGGAAGAAGGAAGAGAAAATTGAGCAATTTGTTCATCATAGTTAACAGTGGAAGAAAGTTTTAAACTTGTCAGTCTTGACTTTAGACCCCACACTCTTAACTTTTATCCTATGCTGATAGACAGGGGAAAAAATCACTATTTTAAGTCTTATTTATTTACTAATTAATATCTGACTCATCCTTACTCTCCATAGCCTCACTCTTTAACAAAGTGTATTGTTTTCTACAGCTTTATTGAGGCATAACTGATAAACAAATAACTTCATATATTTAATGTATGCAATTCAATGAGTTTGAACAAACATATACATCTCTGATACCATCACCACAATCAAGGTAATAAATATGTTCACACCTCCAAGAGTTTCCTATGTCCCTTTGCTTTTTTATTTATTTATTTATTTTCTGGTGATAGGAACACAACATAAAATCTATCCTCAGCAAATTTTTCAGTGCAAAATACCGTATTATTAACTGTAGTCACTATGTTTTACAGCAGATGTCTAGAACTCATTCATCTTGTATAACTTTAACTTTATACCCATTGAACAACAACTCCCATTTCTCCCTTCTCCCATACTCTGTCAGCCACCATTTTATTTCTACTTCTCTAGGTTTGACTATATTTAGTACCTCATACAAGTGGAATAATGTGATATTTGTCCTTCTGTGACTGGCTTACCTCACTTAGCATATTTTTTCCAGGTCCATCCATGTTTTTGTAAATGGTAGAATTTCCTTCTTTTTTAACACTAAGTGTATATATATATATATATATATATATATATATATATATATATATATATACTTTATCCATTTGTCTGTCACTGGACATTTGAGTTGCTTCCATAGCCAGCATCTTGAAATGCCGTTTTTTAAAACAGTTTTTGAAATTTAAAAAAATTGCCCTATACAGACTATTCTCAGTCTACAAAATGGTGGGTTCCAGAAACTATTGTATGTTGATTACTTAGGATGCATTTACTTTACGTACAAGGTTTATGTTTAATCCAAAATGTGTAGTTGCATAACTTTAGTGAAAAAGATTACCAACATTTCAGTATTATAATTACACACAGCAGAATGAAAATTTACATGGGAAATAATATCTTTAAATCTGACTGACTATAGAATCAAAGCAGAAATAGGGAGGCATTTTGCTACAATTTCTAGAAATGTTAAAGGAATCAAGAAGTTGATACCAGTTAGTGATTATTCTTCCTAATATCAAGGAAAGGATACTATCTTTCTTTTTTTTAAACTGGGACTATCCTTACACTAATTAACCATGATAATTATAATTATCTCTCTTTCTCCCTCGTGTGTGTGTGTGTGTGTGTGTGTGTGTGTGCACATTTAATCATGAAATTAAGTGGATAAACAAAAGGAAAACTTTTCTGAGATAATGGTGCAGAGTATGGGTGTTGGCAGAGGAAGCTGAGAGGGATAAAATATGAGAAGATGTGAGAAAAAATTGCTTCATGGTGAAATTACCTGAGTTGGGAGAGGTGAAAGGCAGAGAGACAAGGAGAAGGAGAAATATATTATAGTACTGTGTGTGCATTCACACTCTAAACTAGAAAGGCCCATGTTGAGGTACGGGGAAAAGGAAATAAGGGCATTAGAAGCTTAGGGGAAGGTATGTGAAACTCAAATAAACATATTAAATATTTTATAATTTTAAATTTTGAAAATATAAAGAAATAGTTTTTTATAACAGAACTCCAACTCCATATATCCATGCCCGACACATTCTTCACAGGTAGTGCAAACACTAACTCTTATTGTCACATATAACCATTAAATGCTTATATCAGTATTGGAGGCAGAGAATCCTTGAGATATTTCTTACTTATTCAAAAGGTACATGGATTTTGAAAGGTTGAGATAGACCTCTTTAGATAATAAATGAAGGGTAAGCTTTGAAACCAAATTTCAATTTTACCTACCTGGAAAAGCTGTCAGCCCAAGGCAGGGAACTGTCTGGAATGTTTCTGGGGGAAAAGGCTTATCCACCTGGCTCTCCATATGTATAACCCATCCCAGAGCTACAGGACTTAGCAGAAACTGAACTGGGGGAAATTGAGTTGGAGGAAAGGATGGGTCAGACTTGGCCAAAAGAGGCATTTCAAGTGAGCAGCATAGTCAGCACTGGACTTCTACATAAAGAGACACTGCAGACAATGTCAAAGACGAGTCCAAAATACTGAACCCTGTGAAAACTGGGTCATGAGCCAGCCAAATAACTCAGATTAATGCAGTGAGGGATTGGATATGGCATCTCTGACATTTTGCCAGTGTATTTTCTGCTTGCAGTCAGCTCTTACTGGCCTAGTTGTGGCCCTTGTCTCTAGTGTATTTTAAAGGCACCGCACATCCCCAAGTCTTTAAAGGAGAGTGGAAGAGGAATCTTACAAGGTTTACAGGGTCAGTAGAAGCATACTTCATTGTTTACGACTCTTCTATTTGAAGTAACATAATTAAAATAATTCCCTTTCACTATTTCACAAATAACACACGTTACATGTATATCGAAAATTAATGAAATCCTTTTTTTCTAGATAAAAATTGAATTATTATTGTAAAACATGAACCTTAAACAGTGCTATGGAAGAAGAGCTGGATTGAGAGCCAGGAACCCAGCACTGCCCTTGTGCTCCCAGGCACTTCATCATCCTCTTCTCAGATTCAGCTCTCTCATCTGTAAAATGAGCAGGTTGGGCCAGATCATCTCTGAGGCCTATTCCACATGCATAATTGTACAAATCCATCATTATTATCACTACTTAATGTGAACAGCTATCTTGTCAGTGTACACATACACAAATTCAAAACTGCTGGCCTAATATAATAAGACTTTTAAAAACATCTGTTTAATTTTCCATGGAAAGGAAACTTAAGTAATTAATTAAACAAATCTTATTACAATTTAGGTTGCTGGTCCTTTTCTTAGAAGGAAAAATAGTTTGATTTCTTATAAAGTCTATTCAAGTTGCACCGTCTTCCAATATTTTGTTACTGATCTTCCTTCTGCCAGCAGCAGTCCCCAATTTTAACTGAATGGGGGAAAAAAAACAGTTCTGATGGTCTATGTCATTCTATTGGATTTCATATCATTGAATTTCAAGCTGATTTCACTGGGACCTGCCAAGAGTGGCTTATGCCAACCTCTGAGTCTCCTTGTTACGCTTATATCCTGGGTAGCATTGTTTGCCTTTTTGTCTGCTCTCTGACTAAACTGACAACATTTTGCCTTTTTCAACTCTGGTGTCATTTTCTGTTGACAGTGTCTAGTAATAGTAACAGACTGGTGTCCTTGTGGAATGGGTAGACGCCATTGATTGGTTAGGTGTATTAATGCAGCCCTGTTAAATGACATGCAGAAGTGTCTTTGTGCTACGTGGCAGCTGAATGGGTGCCAGTGAGAGAGGTTATTAAGCACAGATAAGAAGCAGCACCTCTATTCACTGGCAATGTCACTTTCTCCCGTTTGAGGAGAGACATTTGCTCAAGACATTTTTTTTTTCTCCTCTCACTGACGATATTTAAGGCAGAAAGTTGCTGTCTAAGTTGCCGCATGACTTCAGAATAGATTTTTTCGAGAAGGTGAACTCTAGAGAGGCTCATTTAGAAGAATTTTTCCTTAAAACTATATTGCATTGAATGCAAACATTTAAATAAGAAAAATGAAATTGTTAATAGCACCAGAAAAAAACAATAGAGACCCAATGACAAGTGTAACTTGTCATTACTCTGTATCATTTGGAAATAAAAATAATTTTTAAATAATTTTACCTTCTGGGCTCTTCAAAGAAATAAGATGACATCAAACAGAATATAGCAGAATTGTGAAATTTTCCCAAATAATGAAATCAGGAATACAATGGTGAAAACTACTATTTGTTTTTATTTTATTGTTTGAATTTCCAGGTATGCATCGTATATGTTCTAAGTTATCTAATTACGCAATATATATAACATCAGGGTTTAGACTCCAAACTTGTGAAAGTCTTTATATTCACAGGAAAATGTCATGACTGGTCCTCTTCCTTTTGTAAATTGAGAAATTCTGAAATTTTCTGTGCAAGTTTAACTGATATTTGCTAGGCTTGTTATTTGTGTTTTTTGCTTTACTTTGAAATTTTCGACAAATCCCAACTTAGCATCAATCACACCCTTTAGGAATTTAGCCTTTTACAATGTTTTACCACTTCTGCTCTCTTCCTTCAGTCTCCTGCTTCATATATATCTATGTATATATATATATATATATGCATATATATGTATATGTGTGTGTGTATATATAAAATTCCTTTCTGTCTTATCATAAATCAGTTGTTAGGGTTTGCTTATATAATGTATTAAATTTAATTAGTAAGTTCAAGTCTCTCTGTTAAGCATTAAGGGCAAAGACAAATGCACAATGTAAATCAATCTTCTACTTCCATTATGCAACCTGTTTGAACCTCAATTTTCCCTCCTATAAAACAGGATTACTATACAGAATCAGGGACATTCTTCAGGGTTACTCAGGTTCTTCCTTTCTACATCTGACATTCTTTCTCTGGTCCAAGTAAGTAGATGTTATCTCTAAGTGAGGTGTGTTTTCACCTCAATATACAGCAGCAGGGAGTGTCTACATGACCAATATCTCCAAGTTATAATCCAGATAATTGTATAGCTTATGAGACATTTCCTGGGACTTAATAACTCATAAACCCATAGGTTGGTTTACCATAAATAAATGTCAGGGACATCATGCTAAGTGTATTTCATGTGTAAGAGCTCTTCCCCTAGCAAATAGAATTAGTCTATTTATCAATACAAAATCATCCAGTTACCACCAGCATGCCTACACGGATATTAGACAAGATGACTTTTCTTTTTTGCCCAGGAATACATCACCAGTAATTGGGAGAGAAATAGATCAAAAGCCAGACCTTTTAATTCTTTCTTTCCCAGATGTATATGTTTGCCTCCCTCCTTTCTATTATTGAGAATCTTAATTCCCTTATAGTGAAATGATAAAAAAAATTGTGTGTATGTGCATAAAATAGCTTTATTAAATATGTGCCTTACAGAATCATAGAATTCTAAGTCTGAAAAGGAACATTAGCTTATCTGCCTTCTTTTTTGAAAAAAATAGAATATTCTTTTGATCAAATTTTTCAGCACTTCATTCACTTTGTTTTGTATTGCAGTTAGTTCATTCATTTATTCATGCAACAAATATTATTGTGAGCCTGAAGTACAGCAAATAAGGCAAACAAGAATCCCTGCTCTCAAGAAATTTATATTCTAGTGAGGAAAACAGTCAAAAATTTAAAATAAAGTAACATCTGTATGTACTACAGTATGTTAGATAATAAGTGATAAGAAGAACACAAAATAAAGCAGAAAAGTAGAGAGTAAGTTGACGGGAGTTAGGATGGGGAGGTGAAATTTGGATACATTGACCAGGAATAGCTTCCTAAAGAAGTAGTTATTGAATCAAGAATTGAAGGAATGAGGAGATGAATTGTGCCTCTAACAGGAGATAATTCTAGACAAAGGTCAGCATGTCCAAGGCTCTGAGACAGGAGCACCTCCAGTGTGTTGGAGGAACAACAGTACAGTGGGCCAGGAGTGGAGCCAGGTGATAGATCATGAGGTCAGACAAATAACGGGGTGCCATGCACATAAGATACCATTGATTATATATGTATTCTTTATTTAACTGAAGTTTAAAAAGTCTTTATGCATCCTACATCTATTTACTTGCCACTCTTAGATCCACATATCTAACATAATATCTTATAAATCTCTGATCTAAGTTTATTTGTTAAACTATGACTTTCTAAAATCTAAGTCTGTTGACCCATTGAGATGAAATTCCAATGGGTCATACTAAAATTTTAAGATAAAACAATTATTTCAAGAAATTTATAAATATAACACCTTCAAGATCTTTAATTGCCTTTAAATACTTTATGATTTTTTGCATATTCTCTTGTATATAAAGTTTTGGAACTTTTTAGTCATAGGGGCTCACATGCATGCCTAAATTACAGAAGATACCAATTATTTGTTAACTAATACTCTATAGGTAACTATGGTCCCATTTGTATTCTTGTTTCCCAAGACCTAAAGTAAGACTTGGTTTATATGAAATGCATGTTTGGGAGGTAAAAATGAGTTATCATTAATTCAGTTGGGATTCTGTATACTGGGGTTTGCATAATTACAAATTGTATTGCTTCTCAGAAATTGATGTTATTACTGACACACAACATTTTATAATGTCATAGTTTCTCAATATTTTCCAGACTATGTCACACTGCTTCTTGTACTTGTAAAACTTGCTTTGGTAAATATAAATGAACACACATTTCTTTTATATCTTTAAACTATATTGTCTTTTGTTAAGTACGTAGTTACCATTATCGGTAATAAGTCAGGCTCAAAGAATTCCAGCCAAAACCTTGCCAGAAACAAAGATGAAGAGAATGGCAAGATGCCACAGTGGGCCTTATGACCTAAATTGTTTTAAGAGCAGTTTCATATATTCTTACTATTTTCTTATGCACTTACTCTTTTTTTGATGCAAAAGAATGAATATTTACTCTGAAAAACTAATCTCTGTTGAGTAGTTTTTTTCTTCTCACAGTTTCTGACATCTTGCCACACAGCTACGATTCTGAAGTAGGATTTCATATCACCATTTAGAAGACGATATATTAAAATACACACAATTATTAAAGATTATTTACAAAGACCTAAATAGCATAGTATTTTCAGTGAAAGGAAATTTAGTCATTCTATATGAATAATGTTAGTTGTCTTAGCTCTGTAATAAAAATGAGCCCAAAATAACATTACATCCTGTAATAAAACTATAAACTTTTACACAAAAATGCACACCAGAAATACATGAAATCAAACTGGTGTTATTTTAATTGCTGCATGTTACTGTATTTCATACATTTCTCCCAGTTTGGCATATTTGAGAAATGCCTAGAAAATGTCAACTTAAGAAAAAGCCAATGCGGCATCTCCATGTTACTCCATCCCTGCAACTCTCGTGTCTGGGAGACATAAATGGAATGGCAGCTGTTTCTTCAGTATATTTGAAATATATTCACAGAGTAATTTCCTGATGTATATTTTGGTTGCTAAATTTCCAGTTGCAGCAGCAATGATGACTCTGACACTCTTCTTTTGAGGTAATTAAACTTTCAGCCCATCTGTGCAGTTACTTTCATAATATTTTCAAAGGGCACAGAATGCTTTCGATATTTGTATCACTTCATTTTTACTTGCTAAGGGACCTATTATCTAGCTGAACATTGTTGAAACAAGTTTTTTGAAAACCGGTTTATGAAAGAGAACATTAAAAATGTCACACTAGCAAGAAAGTAATGTAATTAATGTTGAATTTATAATAACTTGAAGGATATGTTGTTTACCAAACTACATTTCACATCCTTGCTTTGGACATTTTATCTTTGACTCTCTATGATGCTCAATGCTGAAGTGAAATGACAAGTTCTAGATGTGATCTTTCTTGTTCTGGAGATATCTTCTTTGCTTTGAGAAGTTTCTAGTTTTTGTGTACTTCATTGACAGAAGGTTATAATAAAATAGTGAAAATAATGAGTTAAGTAGACACAGAAAGACAATAATTTTTACAAGTGTTTCAATTGCTTATAAAGCATACAAAAATAATGGTTATTGTCTCCAGAAAGTAAATGTTAATTTACTAATTAGTTAGGTATCTAATGATATTTAGATTGGTATAAGGTTTTATAGAGAATAAGAAATTTATATTTTGAAATGTGCTCAATTCTATATTTTTTCTTATTATCACTGTTTATTGTGGGAAGGTTAAATATAAAGATATGAAAAAATTTGAATAGTAAAATCTCTAACTCCCTTATCCTCTCTAACTCCCTTATCCTTATTAATTATTATCAACTTAATTACGCAAATGCTTAAATACAGACACAAATTAGAATTACCCCATGCACTTTTTTTTACTGCCTGCTCTTTTATTTTATTATTAACATTTTAAAAGATAAGTAACCTTTCTTGGAATGTTTCCATAGACTTTCATCAACTGGATATAACATGTATGATTCAGCAAATCTTTTTATTGATAATACAATGTATATCTTTGGTGACCTGTCCTTTTATATGTTCGTTCCTTTTTTAGGATGTTTATATATTTTTGGTTTGTTTGTAAGAATTTAATAAAATGAGGATATCAATTCTCAGTTACGTATGATACAAATATTTTATTCCAGGTAATTTGACTGTTAATATTGTCTATGATGATTTGGAATATGTATGTAATAGTTTATGTTGACAAATCTTTCCATCTCGTTTGTCATTATAACATTATATAAATTTTATATTTAGAAATATCTTTTTATAGACAAAACATAAATATTCACCCATATTTCTTCAGTTTTTAATACATTTGTTATTTAACTAAAAAGTATTTATTTAGCATTAAGTTTTGTGCAGAGAATTAATCAGTGCTTGATTTTTTCCCCAAAAGTGTCATAATCATCTAAATGCCATTTATATTAATTTTTCCTTTTGTCTCTATTTTTTATTTGCTGCATTTATTAGACCTTACATACTTTATCATTTTTCTTGAGTCATTTTTAATGATTTATAAATTTATTGGGGCTTCCCTGGTGGTGCAGTGGTTGAGAGTCCGCCTGCTGATGCAGGGGACACGGGTTCGTGTCCCGGTCTGGGAAGACCCCACAGGCCGCAGAGTGGCTGGGCCCGTGAGCCATGGCCGCTGAGCCTGCGCGTCTGGAGCTTGTGCTCCGCAACGGGAGAGGCCACAACAGTGAGAGGCCCGCGTACCGCAAAAAAAAAAAAATTATTAACATCAAAATAAAGCATCAAAACTTTTGCAAATACATGATTGAAATCCTATAATTGAACACTAAATTGCCATTAACAAAACAATTAATAAAAAACATGAGCGAACACAAGAAACTTCAAAATCTATGAATAAATTTTAAATAAATATTTGTAAGTTGCAAGAGAGTGCTTTCAAAAGCAGTGAATTCAGTGTATATGTTAACTACCTGCTATGCTCAAGTGCTGCTGAGTACATGTGTCTCAAAGATGAAAGAGATACAGTCCTTTCCCTTCAGGCACTTCCAAAGAGATAATGCCATTTGGAAATGTTGTGATAGGACTGATGTATGTATAGTGTGGTGTGCAAGCAAATCATTCAACACAACGTGGCTTTCAGGAAATACTTCCTAGAGGAGACATGACTGAGATTAGTGATAAAGAATGAATAAGAATTTTCCAGATAAATAAAGATGTAAAAGTATGCCTGATACCACATGAACGAAGCCATGAAAATGTGTAACAGAAAGTTTAAGGGAAATGGAAACAGCAGTATTGTAAAACCAGGTGAGTTCAGCTACTCTACTCTGGTAATCTGGTAACAAGGAGAAAAGAAAAGCAGAATCATACCCCAAATGTCAGTCTTTCTTTCTATTTATCATCTATATATCCGTCCACAAATCCTTTTTTTGTCTGAAATAATAATTACAAAGAGAGAAAAGGAGAAAAAGAGCATGGAAAAAAGAATATAAATAAAAAATGAAAGTACTTTACTGATAATTATCATCCTTCATTCTAGTTAATATTTAGCCTTGTTGGACATCTTGATAAGTCATTAAATCTCATGTCTTATTGACTTGTTTAAAGGCTAACTTTGGCCCCAAAGTCTGTTATTACCATAATGTACACAAGCATCGGGATTCCTATAACTGGCTCATAATATCAAGGTCAAATCTCTTGGCAATAAAATTTTAAGCACTAATTATTTGCTAATACAGAGTTGATCAGCATAAGTGAAACAAAGTGATATTTTCTTTTATCTGTCCCTCTACTTACTAGTTGCTAGACACTTAAAGTGAAGCTTACTTAGCCTTGCAGAGAAATGGCAATGAAACATTACAAGCATAGAGTGGAAGAAGACCACCAGTTTCCCTCCTTAAACAAGACGTATGCATCAAATAAAGAGAGTAACCACTCTTTAATAAACATTTTAATAAAAATATTATTAATTTGCCAATAAATCAAAATGAAGGGGACAAAGTCACAATGATAAGGTAGCTTAAGTTAATGGTAGTCATCCTCTATATAGTATTATACTAGGTTTAGCGCAGAAATTGACATCAGAAATTATTCCTGTCCTTGTAGAATTTACAATACATCTGTTTATTGAACAAATGAAAAATGGTGGATATTGCCTTTGTCAATATTGGTTTTGTTAACAGACATACAATTAGCTTTAAGCAAATTCTTTCCATAATATGTAATTTAATAGATTTTCTTGTTTAATTCTGAAAACCCAATGAAGTATTGGGTTAAAAAACATTAAATATATGTGTATACATGGAGTTTAATTTCTTATCATAATGGTTGCAGGACTCAAAAACAAACTACATGAAGCTCCTTGAGCTGACCATCTTCTTCCTCTAAGTTGCATTTCTGTTTTTCTTTTTAAAACATCATCAGTTACACAGTGATGTCATTATATAGTTTTTGTCATTCCAGCTTTTTGAGAGAACTAATAACGATGCTGTCCAACAAAAGTAAGGTTCCCCTCTGCTGTGGAAATGGATTATACCCCATTCTTTCCTCTTGATCTGTGGTTAGATTAGGCAGTTCTAAACCTTCTGCTTTCTCCTCAGCTTTCTCTCTTCTCACATTTCCCACAGGTTCTAAACTGTAAAAGGGACTGGCTTTGCCTTAGTCCCAAAACAAGCATGAAATAATTTCTTACTGACTTATCCAAACCATCTAAAACACTCCAACTAATTTTATTATATGAGGAGAGATAAAATGAAAACAAGTAAATGTTATACAATTTGATTTTAACATTGCATTTTAGATGAGTTTCATTTAACTGGAAATATGTGGCTATTATAAATGAGGGTCTAGAGCTGTTGTGCACTATTCGAAACAGGGTTTGTAGCATGAGTCTAACAAAAACAACACATTGTTTTATGGTCAGATTTCTGGCAGCTCACTATGCATCCCTTATCTCATGAGGAAAGAGGAGAATGTGAATTTAATGGCTGATTTTAAAAGTATAGCTAAATATTTTACTCTCTTAGTAGGTTTAGCAATCAACACACCTGTTCTTCCTGAAGAATTTAGAAGGCAGGACATAGTTGCCTTTCTAATAATGTGTGTCTCCTGTTGTCATGTTATATGGTGAGTAAAGAAAGGCATTCATCATTGTTCTTCTGGAACATAACAACAAAAACAATAAAAGACATTTTACCTCCTCACTCAAATATGTTTCAAATAATTAAGTACATTATATGATGGGCCTAACGAGTATCAATTTATAGAATTTCTTTCATAGTCCTTTCTTATACAAAATTAGTATTAATCTAGTCTCCTTTTAAGGATTTTCTATTTTATTTTCTGAATTGTTTCAACAGTAGAAAAGGCAAACTATATTTGACAAGAATCTCATATTTGAATGGTTGCAGATATTAACAAAATTTATTCTAATTACCTTAACATGCTTCAAGTATTAAAAGCAATTCATTATTTGAATCAATTTTCAACCACCTGCTACTTTTTTTTTTTTTTGTATCTTATTCACTAAATTTTACTTAACATGTTTAGCCAAGTTGACAGAAAAGAAATTCACAGCAGTGCCTTACTTCCTTGAAGGAAATTCATTTCATTTCTCCCACAGAGATCTCACTGGAGGTTCAGCATGTACCTTTCTCAGGAATCTTAATATTCTCAGCAGGGTCAAAATAATTTTTTTAGGTATTTATTTCTCTAATAAATCAATACTGTCCAAAAATAGCTGAACATACAGAGAAGTTATGCCAAAACAGCATCACCTCATATTTTAGAAAAACTATTAATCTACACTTTTCTCTTGTTCTCTGCCCACCCCCCACCCCAAACAAATGTAAAAACTAGGTTCAGCCTAGATTTTATAAATTTACTTGGCTTGAAATTGTCTGTCTTTATGCAAATATGAAATATGTACACATTTTAAATATACATATTTACAAAGTGTTTCAATGAAATATTTCAGAGATTTTTAATCAAAAACTGAATTACATAATGCAGTAGTTTATTACTAGAGCTATAGAATATTCACAGTGTAGGGAATCTGACAACTAAACTTCTTTCCATTAACCAAGCACTTTGCCAATAATCAAAATCTTTGATGGTCATTCAGCATTGAAAGAGGCGCATCATTTGGTGAAACAGTCTGTAGTGTTGTTAACAGCTTTACATCCTTACTTATATTAGTGGAAGTCTACCTGTTCATTACCATTATGTCAACTCAGGTGCTGGTTCTAGTCTCATGAGCACACAGTTTGAGCTACTCCATATTCTAACCAAAAACTCTTACTTAAAGACACAGGACAAAGTGGTGGAGGGTAGTTTTGAAAGGACTCTTCCTCTCCAACAGTATGGAAACTGAGGCAGTAGTAGAAGACAAAGCTAAAATCTAGGCAGGAAAGGATCAGGCCAATACTACTTCAAGGAGTGCCAGATGGAGGTAGTGAATGGAGCCAGAGGTGGCAGTTATACAGGGAGCAAGCCCAACAAAGTCTGGATCAAAGATGGAAAGCAGTTTCCCACGGAACTCAACACAGTTTTTGACTCATTTTATTGGAGAGCCAGGTTGAAATATGAATGTGGGTTAGCCTAGTTTAAGGAGACAGGTGTAGAATGAACACAACTGTGCTTTCTCTCATTCAGCTAACATATACAGTTATAAAAATATCTTATGTGGCATTTGCTAGTGTGTCATGCTACACAGAAAATGAAGCAACTAGAACTAGATGCAATACTCCAGATATGACCTGATCCATACATAGTGCAGTAGAGTTAACATATTCCTTTTTATTAACAAATACATTCATTCTCTAGGCACAGTTCTGTATGCTTTCCATATACAGATTCATTTTCTGCAGTTCTGATCCACAAAGCTCTGAAAACTGAAAGTTATTTCATGTTTGGTGCAAATTTGTTTACTGCAAAACCTGATTTGATCCATCAAGAGGTAGTTCATAATTTTTATTAATCCCACTTGATGTAGATATAGGAAAAATTCACTACAAAAATGTCAAAGTCCTTTATAACACACTGGGAATATTTCAGTGTAAATACCATTTCACCTTTCTAAAATTAGAAAAATTCTAAAACACCTCTGGGCTTGAGGGTTTCAAGTAAGAGATTATGGATGTGGACTTACTCATTTAACTCTCAAAACAAACCCATGAAGTAGGTACAATTACTGCTATATATTCTCACACTATATGTATATATTGTGAGTTGCCCAAGGTCACAGAGCTAATTAATAAAGCGGTCAGGATTTGAAAAACAACAATCTAGGTTCAGAGTCCATTCTTCCCCTTCTGAAATGTTATTATCACCTCAAACTACCCAACCCCTATATAAAGGTGTCAGTATCCATCTGTGATAACACTATGATCAGTGAATATTATTTAGTGTCTCTTTCCTTGGCTACTAAAGTTCTCAATCTGCCCCTAAACTGTGTGATTTGAATCTCCATTTTGTCCAAGTATTCCATTTCTTTAAGCCTTACTGGACATCATAGAAGAAATATTCTGATAGAGTCCTTATATTATTCTGTTATTCCATTCTGAGAACAGTAAGTATGTAAGACAAAGAAGGGCAAGATATTATTGGTTAGTTTATTTTGTTTATTTTTTTCCAAAACACCTTAATCAACTATGGGGAAAAAATAAGTAAGAATAGGATATTGGAAAATCTTTCCCTCTTAACCCAATAGAGTAAAAAAATATCACATATTTGTCATAATTTTTGGCTTTTCTTTTTTTTTTTTTTTGAGTCACATTTTAGTCCAAATTTTGAAATGATCCAATTCTCCTCCTTGAAGCAGATTCTTGACACAAATAACCTTGTGAAGTTTGAAATGATTCAACGGTTCAATCTCATCTAAAGTCACATGAGATTGACTATCATATATGTTTTATATATATATATATATAAACACACACACAAATATATATATATATATATATATATATACACATACATTCTATATGTTAGTGCTGCCACAAATAATCATGGTGTAATATGATAAAATAATCATGGTGTAAATAACAGCATAATAATTACATAGTAAGTACTTCATCTTTTCAAGAGTGAAGTTTGAATTGTATAACTCTCTATGGAATACAACTTAATTATGCATCAGTTTTACATGTATTTCCATTAACTCTTCTGTTTTTCTTCTTTCTGGTTATTTAAGCTTCTCTTTCAGCATAACTTCAGGCTAGAAGTATACATTTGTGTCTTGTCTTTAGGAGATAATTTATATTCTTGTGATTTAGTATATCTGCATATTATGTATTTATAGCCACACATACACACTACAAAAATCAGATTGTTGAAGAACTTAAGAAGCTTGTGAAACTAGCGCATTGATTAAAAGGTCTATTCATTTATTCAAGAATTATTTATTGATTTTTCTACTATGTGCTAAGTACTCCACCAGCACTGGGAATATACTAAGAAATTAATAGAAAATGTCCCTTACCCTCATGCAGCTTATGGTCATTTCCCTGTTCCATCAAAGGCACATAAATAATACAGAACATCTTAATTTTTATCTTTTTCTTCACAAAATAAATTTCTAAGTTTTGCAAATTTGAGCTTGGTTTTATAGACTTATTAATATTGATTAGTTCAAAGAATACCTATGCTTCTATAGTAGACACCAAGCAGCTAAAATCATTACTTACCATTGAAATATTGCTGGAAATTGACAGTAAAAATGTTAAAAATTTTCCCCAAAGACTCAATATTTTATCAAAATGAAATATGTAGGCATTTATACCCTGTGAGAAGAGATTGAAGGAAGTTAATGTGACAACTATTCTTTTTCAGTTTTGTTAATATTTGCTACATATATTTTGAAGTAATGTTATTTGATAAATTCATCTTTTAATTTATTCACCTTTTAATTTATTTTTGTTATGTCATTTTGAGGGATTAATAATTTTGTAATTATGATCTCCCTCTTTGTCTCTAGCAATCCATTTTGCTTTAAATTCTATTTTTTATGATATTAATATAAACACACTTATGACTAGTATTTGCCTAGCATATTTTTTCCAACATTTTATTTCTAGCCTGTCTGTGTCCTTATTTTTAAATTCAGTCTCTTATCAAACAGCTTTTCTGTTTGTTTTTATTCATTCAGACAATCCCTGTCTTTTAATTAAATTGTTAGATCCATTTACTTAATGTAATTTGTGATATAGTTGTGTATGAGTATACTGTTTTAGTATTTTTTTTCCATTTACTTTGTTGTTAATTCACTACATTTTTAGATTGAAAAATATGTTTTCTCCACTATTGGGTTTAGCTCCACCTCTTTGTATGATTATTATTTTTACTGGATTCTCTAAAGATTAAAATATAAACCCTTAACTTATCACAATCTACCTCAAATTTATATACTATTTTATGTACAATAAAATAAATTGTTAACAGTATAGTTCAAATTACCCCATACTTTATACTACTGTTGTATATATTTTATTACTGCATATGTTATAAAACCCACATACATATTATATTTTATTTAAATAATCTATAGCCTTCTAATAATTCTTGACATGTTCCTTTTATATTTACTCACATATTTACCATTTTGAGTGACGTTCTTTTCTTTAGTCAGATGTTAGCTTTTATCTGCGACTATTTATCTTTAGCCAGAAGAAATTCTCTTTAGTATTTCTTCTTGTGAATATCTACTGGTGGCACACATCTCAGCTTTTTGTTGTTGTTGAAAATGTATTAATTTGCCTTTATTTTTAAGAGTATATTTTCACTGGGTATAGAATTATAGATTGACAGGTCTTTTTATTCCTTTAAAAAATGTTTAAAAAATGTAATCCCATTTTGCTCTGTATTATATTGTTCTGACTAGAGGCATCATCTTTATTTTTTTATTATACTATATGTATTATTTATTTATATTATACTCATGTTTTTTATGATTGTTTTCCTTATCTTTAGTTTCATCAGTTTGACTATGATGTGCCTATGTGTGAGTTTCTAGGGTTTGCTGAGTCTCTCGAACATAAAGATTGGTCTTTCAAAAGTCATGAGAAAAATTAACTATGATCTCTACAGTTAATTTCTGTATCTTTCTCTCTCCCATTTCCTTCTAGAATTCTACTGGTATATATGGTAAACTGTCTGATATCATCCCACTGGCCTTAGACTCTGTTAGTTTTCTTTTTTTTTTTCTCTATGCCTTTGTTTTAAATTTCGGTAATTTTTAAATAAGATATCTCATTTTTCAGCTGTAAAATTTTGGTTCTTCTTCATTCATATAAAAGTTGGCTCTACTTCAATTTTTCAATGTTTCTTACCAAAACAATTCATCTTCAATCACTTTTTCTGAAAAATTTTGAATATATTTTAATAGGTATTTTAATGTTCTTGTCTACTAATATCACTGTATAGATGATCTATGGGATCTCCTTACATTGACTATCCTTTCCCTTGATTACAAGACATTTTTTCTTGTTGCTTCTTTTTATATTTAGTTTTGTTTTCTAAATTTTCTGGACATTTTTAATAAAGTATATTTTAGAGAGTTTAGTTTGTGTTATATACCTTTATAGAGTATATTGCTTTATTTTGGTAGGTAGTTATGTATTGCGAGTTACTTTTATAATATTGACGCTTGAGCAAAGGGGAATTATTTTGGTTTTGTACTTAGTCCTAGGGTATAAAAGAACTTTCTAGGATTTCAACCAAATGCCTTAGGTGTTCACCAATGGAAGTCTTAAAAAGACAACAACAACAACAAAAATAAATTCTGAGTGTGTGAAATAGATGTGATTATTTAAGGTAAATACAGAAATAGGAAAACTAATGATATGATATTGCCACATAGGATGAAGCTGTCATCCCTTTTGCAAAATGGAACTTCAAACTACTACTCACTAGACAATACCACTACTTTCTATGCAGACCTAGAATATAGGGAATCACCTACCATGTAGCATAAATATTTTAGATAATAAATCATGTTATATAAATTAGTAGTTCTCAAATTTTACATCTATTTTGTGTTTTCACTATAGAACTCTAACCGTGATTCATGCACAGGTTAACAATAATTACAATGAAATTATTATTATCTCTCCAATAATATATAATTTCCTTAAGTGTTATGTTTATCTAATTAATTGATAATATTATGGCAAAAGATTTCTATTAAAATGCTTTCAATTCCTCAAATTTTCATTAAAGGGATCATGGTATTTCTTGCTTTGTATTTCACCTGGTTGTACAAATATGGACATGATATTTTTTTCCCTCTGTAACTGTTTACTTGCTGCTAAAATTGAGGTTATTGGATGATATGAACTCTTAAGTAATGATCCATGTCCAAAATTAAAAAAAAAAAACCTGACTGCATTTTAATCATTTTACTTGTGTTATATGTTGCAGTTGGCAATGTAAATCATTCAGTAAATTATCATTTATTAACACCTACTATGTACTGCAACGAACTAGGCAGAAAAATTAAAATATATTTCTTCTTCCTAAAAAGTTCACAAATTAGAAGAAGCAACCAATAAGTAAGTAGACAATTTAAATGTAATTTTATATGCTAAAATTGAGTTATGAATTAATTACATGAAGAAAAATTCTTCACATGGAATTTTCTAGGCACTTTTTGAAAAATCCAGAGAAGTAAATATTCTTATTTCCCATTCTAAAAATTCCTTAACAAAGTGGTTTGAATTGAGATATGAGGGTAGAAGAAAATTTGTGGTGTGAATCCATTAATAATTTGCTACTACAGAAATATGTTGTGGATTACTTCACATTCCTGCTCATATAACTTGTTATTTTTAATCTTTCTTTCCTCTACTCTTTTTCCTTATTCTTCTGCTAGTTCCTTTTCTCCTCTTCTCCTTTTTCTTTATTTTACATTCTACAATATGACAAAAGTATTTACTTTTGTTCTCACTACTAGAAATCTTGTTAACTTGTTAACAAGTATATTAAGCTATTCCAACAAATTTTGAATTACATAAATAATTTTATGATTTTAATCATGTTTGTACTTGTTTTTAAATATAACATATTACAGTCAAAAGAAATATAAACATAATACAGTCAAAAGAAAATTAAATCCTGACTTGGAAACACTTTTTCTCAAGTGTATATACAGGTAAGAAATCACTGTAGGACCCAATTAAATATTACAATTAGTTATTTCAATAAAAGACCTCCAGATTCCATTATTGCAACAAGAACCCTAACAAACTTGTAATATTTGCATTAGCAAAACCATGGCAAAGTCTTTGGAGTAGAACAGCCTGAAATAAATAATAAAATGATCATAATATCTGGGGGGATAAAACAGTAGAAAATGAATAGATTGACTATTTTATGAAAGTTAAATATCAGTTATTTTGTCTGTTGGAGAGTGAATTATGTGAAACTAGATTATAGATTATTATCTACCATATAGCAGTTAATATATTAAATAATAAATCAGCCTATATTGATTTTTACCCACTCCATACCAAAAAGTAATTTAATGTGAAGAAATTTTTTTCTATAAAAAAAGAAAGGAGGGCTTCCCTGGTGGTGAAGTGGTTGAGTGTCCACCTGCTGATGCAGGGGACATGGGTTCGTGCCCCGGACCGGGAAGATCCCACATGCCACGGAGCAGCTGGGCCCGTGAGCCATGGCCACTGAGCCTGTGTGTCCAGAGCCTGTGCTCCGCAACGGGAGAGGCCACAACAGTGAGAAGCCCGCATACGGCAAAAAAAAAAAAAAAAAAAAAGGATATCTGTTGGATTCTTGATAGTGCCTATCATGGGTCTAACTAGATATTAGTATTAAATTTAAAGAAAAAAAATGTGTTTAATTGGGGTATAGTTGCTTTACAATGTTGTGTTAGTTTCTGTTGCACAACAAGGTGAATCAGCTATATGTATACACATATCCCCTCCCTCTTGGACCTCATTCCCACTCAACCCCCCATCCCACCCACCCCCTCATCTCACCCATCTAGGTCACCACAGAGCACTGAGCTGAACTCCCTGCTATACAGAGGGTGCTCACTAGCTATCTGTTTTACACATAGTAGTGTATATATGTCAATCCCAATCTCCCAATTTCTCACCCCATCCCATGTCCACAAGTCCATTCTCTACATCTGAGTTTCTACTCCTGTCATGTAAATAGGTTCATCTGTACCATTTTTCTAGATTCCACATATATGTATTAATATACAATATTTGTTTTTCTCTTTTTGACTTACTTCACTCTGTATGACGGACTCTAAGTCCATCCACGTCTCTACAAATGACCCAATTTCATTCCTTTTTATAGCTGAGTAAAAAATTATATGAGACAAAGCTTAGATACTATTCTACATTATTACCTCATACTATTGAGGTGGGAAGTTAGACCAATGGAACACAAAAGTATTATCCATAACTTATGTTGGGGGCAAAACAAGGATGAAAACATAGTACTGTTGAGTTATTTTAAAATTCTTTTAATGTA
Organism: Lagenorhynchus albirostris; assembly: GCF_949774975.1. Classification (NCBI taxonomy): domain Eukaryota; kingdom Metazoa; phylum Chordata; class Mammalia; order Artiodactyla; family Delphinidae; genus Lagenorhynchus; species Lagenorhynchus albirostris. The sequence goes on along the minus strand of NC_083112.1, from coordinate 39,467,922 downwards.
TGCATATTTTACATATATTCTTTATTAATACTGCATATATTGTATGTAATATATGAATATAACTATATAAGACTGAATAATTTATGCTGTATTAAGTGAGTTTCTTGAACATTCCAATTCCCTCTTAGGACGTTTGCACTTATTGTTCCCTTATCATGGATCACTCATTTCTTACTCAGATATTCATGTGATTTGCTCTAAAATTTTGGTTACTTTTTTCCATTTTGTGTTTTTAAAATATTTGTCACATTCTAAAATATAAGTAATATTTATAGAGATTATTGTTAATAAACATTCTTAAGCAACCATCCAACCCCAAAATATGGACAATAATTTTCATCTACTTAGGAATTTCTTCCATAGCTCATCATCTGTCTTACCAAAAGGCAGTCCCTGTTTTTTTTTGTTTTGTTTTGTTTTGTTTTCCGGTACACAGGCCTCTCACTGTTGTGGCCCCTCTTGCTGCGGAGCACAGGTTCTGGACGTGCAGGCCCAGTGGCCATGGCTCACGGGCCCAGCCATTCCACAGCATGTGGGATCCTCCTGGACCAGGGCGCAAACCAGTGTTCTCTGCATCGGCAGGCAGACTCTCAACCACTGTGCCACCAGGGAAGGCCAACCCTCATTTTAAACTTTGTGTCTAACATCCTTTCCTTCTTGTGCTGTAGTTGTATCATCTATTTATGCCTGAACTATACATCATAGCTCAATCTGATTTGGAGTTTTATAAAAATGATATTATGGTAAGCAAAATAATGCCCCTCCAAAGATGTCATTTACTAACCCCTGAAGTCTATGAATATTATGTTACATGGTAAAGTGGAATGATGGTAGCAGATGGAATTAGGTTGTTAAATAACTGGTATTAAAATCTGGAGATAGCCTGGATTATCTGTGTGGCCCCAAAGTAATAACAGGAGTCCATTCTAACAAGTGTGAGGTAATAACTCATTGTGGTTTTGATTTGCAATTTCCTGATGATAAATGATGCTGAATATCTTTTCATGTACCTATTGGCAGTTTGCATATCACCTTTAGCAAAATGTCTATTCAGATATTTGCCCATTTTCTAACCAGACTTTTTTTTACTATTGAGATTTATGAGAATCATAAATATAAATCACAAATCATAATACTTGAGATATTAACCCTTTAAGAAATATATGATTAACAAATATTTTCTTCCATTCCATAGTTTTCATTTTGTTAATGGTTTCTTTTGCTATGGAGTAACATTTAGTTTTAACCAAGTATGTAGTAACCCCCCCCCTCTTTTTTTTGCTTTTGCTTGGGCTTTTGGTGTCATTTCTAAAAGTCATTGTCAAGATCAATTAAGAAGATTTTTCCCTGTTTTTCCTCTAGAATTTTTACAGTTTCAGGTAATACATTTAGATATTTAATCTATTTAAATTTTATTTTTGTGATCAGTGTGATATAGAGTTTTAATTTCTTGCATATAAATATTCAGTTTTCCCAACCCCATTTATTGAAGAGACTTTATTTTTCTGGTTGAATATTTTTGGCTCCCTTATCAAATGTTATTTGACCATATATGCTTAAGTTTATTTCTGGGCTTTTGATTCTGTTCCATTGGTATATGAATCTGTTTTTATGCCAGTGTCACACTTTTGTTTATTACTGTAACTTTGTAATATAGTTTAAAATCAGGAAGGTGATGTCTCCAGCTTTCTTCTTCTTTCTCATGATTGCTTTGGATATTTGGGAACTTTAGTGACTCCATATAAATTTTAAAATTGTTTTTTCTATTTCTGTAAATAAATTGGAATTTTGATAGGGATTGTATTGAATATATGGATGGCTTTGAGTAGTATGGACACCTCAACAATATTTTTTCCAGTCCGTGAACAAAGGAAATCTTTTTATTTATTTCTTTTCTCTTCAGTTTATTCCATAAATATCTTACAGTTTTCAATGTATGGTTTATTGCAGCCCTGCTTAAATTTATTATGAAGTATTTTATTATTTCTGATTCTATCATGAATGGGATTGTTTTCCTATTTTTTTCAGATTTTCTATTATTAGTGTATAGAAATGTAACTGAGTTTTGTATGTTGATTTGGTATCCTGGAACTTTACTGAATTTATTAGTTCTAACTCCTCTTTGGTGGTACCTTTAGGATTTCTTAATATATAAAATCATGTCATCTGCAAACAGAACATCTATTTTTCCTTTATGACTTTGATGCTTTTTATTTCTTTTTCTTGCCTGATTGCTCTGGCTAAGACTTCCAATACTATCTTAAAAAGGAGTGATAAGACTGGGCACCTTTGTCTCCTTCCTGACCTTAGAGGAAAAGTTTTCAACCTTTCATCACAGATTATGATGTTAGCTGTGGGTTTGTCATATGTGGCCTTGGTTCTGTTGAGGTATGTTCCTTCTATCCCCAATTTATTGTACAGTTTTATCATAAAAGGATATTGTATTTCATCAAATGCATTCTCTGTGTCACCTGAGATGATCATACAATTCTTATCTTTCATTTTGTTAATGTGGTGTATCACAATTACTGATTTGCCTATGTTAAACCATTTTTGCATCCCAGAGGTAAATCCCACTTGATCATGGTGTACGATAGTTTAAATGTGCTACTGAACTCAGTCTCCTAATATTTTATTGAGAATTTTGCATATATTTATTCATAAGTTATACTGGTCTACAGTTTTCTCTTCTCATAGTATATTTTCCTGGCTTTAGTATTGGGGTAATGCTGGTATCATAAAATGAGTTTGAGAGTGTTCTGTGCTCTTGCATATTTTAGGGTAGTTTTAGAAGGATTGATGTTAATTCATCTTTAAGTGTTTGGTAGAATTGACCAGTGAAACCATCTGTTCCTGGGCTTTGCTTTGTTGGCAGGTTTTCAGTTATGGATACAACCTATTCATTTATTAATATGTTCAAATTTTCTAATTCTTCCTGATTCAGTCTTGGTAGGTTGTATATTTCTAGAAATTTATCCATTTCTATAAGTTTATCCAATTTGTTGGTCTACAGTTGTTTCTGGTAATCTCTTATGATCATTTTTATTTCTGTAGTGTTTTTAATGGCTCCTCTTTCATTTCTGATTTTATTTATTTGAGGCTTCTTTTTGTTTCCTAGCTAGTCTAGCTAAGGGTTTGTCAATTGTGTGTATATTTTCCAAAAACAGTTTTGTTTTGTTGATTTCTCTATTGCTTTTTCTCTTCTCTATTTCATGTATTTCTGCTTTGATCTTTATTATCTTCTTCCCTCTGATAACTTTGAGCTTAATATGTTCTTCTTTTCTAGTTCCTGAGTTGTAAAGTTATTGTTTATTTGTGATCTTTCTTCCTTGTTAATGTAGGCATTTATCATTATAAACATCCCTCTTAGGAAAGTTTTTGCTGCTTCTCAGAAGATTTGGTATGTTACTTTCATTTGTCTCAAGGCATTTTTTTACTTTCCTTTGGTTTTCTTCTTTAACATATTCAGGATTTTTTAAATTTTTAATTTCTATGTATTTATGAATTTTGCAGCTTTCATCCTGTTATTGATTTCTAGTTTCTTACCATTGTGTTCAGAAAAGATACTTGGCATAATTTCTATCTTTTTAAATTTGTTGAGGTTTGTTTTGTGGTCTGTCATATGATCTATCTTAGAAAAATTTCCACATGTGCCATAGTACAGGGCATCTGTGGCCATACATCCTATGGTGATGAGATTGGCTCAGCAGTCAGGATGAACTGAAGAAAGGGTTCCATGGATGGTACAACACATTGGCTAAAGTTCCAAACCAGGCAGAGCTGCCAACTAAGCTCCCTGACCAGGCAGGGCCACTGGCTGGGCTCTGCAGATACGCAAAGCCACTGTCCAAGATCTCTGCTCAGTCCTCACTGCAAGCAGAAATATGGTCTGCCAAGATCTGTGTAACAGTTGCTGTAAGCTATGCCACCTTATTGTTTCTATATGATCCCCAGCACTTAAGCTCTGCAGATTTCCCAGTGATCTTCATGAGATAAGACCCAAGTGGCCTCTGAAGGGTCCTCCAATGCTGGGGAAGCTGCATAACTATCTTGGGTTCTCTGTTTCCCATTGGAGAAATTGTGGGCTCAGGGAGCTTTCCCGTTGGGGCACTGTGCTGGCCTGGGAGGAGGGACAATACAGTCAAAGTGTAGCTGGTCCTCTTATCTTCGTAATGCATCCTTCTTGATATTTCTTGTCCTGAGAGATGATTCAGCCTCACTTTCAGGTTCTGGGATTTTCTCAGCAATGACTAGTTTATGGGTAGTTGCTAGATTGTCTTTTGTGAGAAGGACTGAAGTCAGGAGTGATCTATGTCACCATATTGATGATGTCACTCTCCTAATCCAGTCTTGTAAAATTGACTATAGTACAATTTGTTCACTTACCCATACTTTTTAAATTTGGTTATTTCCTTTTTAAAAAAAAACATTTTTGTTATTACAAACCATGATGGTATAGATATTCTTGTGTATCTGCTCTGTGGCACATGAGCAAGATTTTCTCTCAGGTAAATATGTTGGAGTGAAATTTCTGGAATGTACTATATGTGATAAGTCAACTTTACATAATAACACTGACTTGTTTTCTAAAGTGATTATACCAATTTACATTTCAAACAGCAATGTATAAGCATCCACTAGATACACATCTTCTCTAACACTTGGTATTCTCCAGCATTTTAATTTTTGACAGTCTATAGTGAATGTAACATAATTGTATTGCTTTTTCTTAATGAATAACAATTTTGAGCATCTTTTAAGATACATATTCCTCAAATGTGCTTTTTCTTTTGAGTAATGGCTGTTTTTCAATTGGATTGTTATTTATCTTTTTACATTAATTTATAGAAGTGCTTTATTTTTTGGTTATGTGTGTTTTAAATATTGACTCCCAGTTTGTGGTTTGACTTTTCTCTTGTTATTTTTTGGATGAGCAGAACTTTTAAATTTTAATGTAGCCAAATTGATCAATCTTCTAAGTTAGCACTCTATGTTTATTTTTAAAAATATATCTTCCTACATTATGGTCTTTTTTTTTTTTTTTCTTTTTCTGCAGTACGTGGGCCTCTCCCATCGTGGAGCACAGGTTCCAGATGTGCAGGCTCAGCGATCATGGCTCACGGGCCCAGCCTCTCCGCGGCACGTGGGATCCTCCTGGACCGGGGCATGATCCCACATCCCCTGCATCGGCAGGCAGACTCTCAACCACTGCGCCACTAGGGAAGCCTCTATGGTCTTAATATATTCTTCTACACTGTCCTCTACAGTTTAATTTTGCTTATAGAATTTGGCTGTCTTATCTATCAATGGTTAATTTTTTAAATATGTGAATACTTATTCATTTTCCCCCTATGGATAGACAATTGTCAATGCACTGAAAACCTCATCATTTGATCTGCAATACTTCATCATTTGATCCCAATTGATCTGCAATACCACTTCCATCATCTACCAAGTGCTCATACACAGGTATATATGGTTTTGTATTGTGAAATCTGATCAATGTGCCAATTTTTCTGTCACTATACCAATACCTACTATCTTATGCACTTAGCTATGTAGTAAATTTTGATGACTGTTAAGGAAAGTTTCCTTCCTCAATTCCACTGAACTTTACATTTTCATATTAATGTTAAATTCAGATTTTTATTTTTTAAAATGTGATTTTGATTGGAATTGCATTTAAACTACATAACTACATTAGAATAATCAAGAACTTTGACTTACTGATAGTTTCAATGTAAGACTATGGTATCTTTCTTCATTTATTTTGATCCTCTAGATAGCTTTTAATAATTATTAATGCATTTTTTTAGAATTTAATATCATATGCTCTATAGTTTTTGGTGATATTATAATTGATGTATATTTTTTTAGATAACTTTTAATTTATTGTGATTTTCTTTAATTTTTATTTTGTTTCCTTTTGTTTTTTTTATTTGTTTCCATATTTAAAAATCATGAATGGATGTTGAATTTTACCTAATTCTTATTTTCATCTATTGGGATAATCTTTTATTCCATTTATCTTTTAATGTCCTATTTATATTTTAATATTATTAGTCTCTTTTATAGATTTTTTTTTAATGTTTAACTATCTTTGTTCCTGAAATAAATTCAGCTTGGTCATTATCTTTGTAGACATTTCTAGCTAGCTGTCTAGTCATTAGTGCTAATTATTGATAGTTGTTTTTTCTCTCCTTTTTGCCCAGCTCTGGAGTTGCCCAGTGCATTATGAATGAAAGACATATATGCTGCTTCTGGGCTACAATATATAATTAAAAGTTTGGATTGTTCAGAATTATTTTCCTCCTTCTAAGTTCATGTTGGCATGGAGCTTGTGAGCTCCTGGTTCACTTAGTGATTCCTTAAGCAGATTTCTTTTGACAGCAAACAATGGATATAAAGGAAATAAACTTTTTTTTTCTTTTAAACATTTGAGATTTAAGAGCTTCTTGTACCACAACATTACCTGGCCTATCCTGAAGGATACAATGTGTCAGCACTTATCAATATTCATAAATAAGACTCATCAATAATTTTCATTTCTCAAACTGTCCTTGTCTAGTTTCAGACAAGCTTATACTGATGTCAGCAAATAATATTCCTTTTTTTTCTCCAAATCTCTGGATGAATTTTTTGAGATTGGAATGAAATTTTAAGTTTCCTAGAATTCATGCATGAAGTTGATTTTTTTTTTAATTTGTAGAAAAAATTTAACAAATGTATGTGTTGAAGTCTCTTTCTACCTTTCATAAATTCTCTGAAGATAAAATGCAAGTATCCCACATAGAGAAGAGAAATAGAGAAGTGATTTGAGACTAAAGTTAAAAAGAATAGAGAATTCATGTATGCTGAGAAATAGCAATGTTCCTTGGGAAGCACAGAGAGATGGAGTGATATGCCTCTTGTTCTATGACCTCACCTCAGGAAAGCTCATGACTTTACACAAAATAGCTGACATCTGTGGGATTTAACAATTCAGCACAAAGCCTTGTGAAAGATTCCCATTCCCTAAGCAAAGAACAAGAAAGACAACCCATAGGGCCTGACATGATCATGCTGTCTGACCCCTTATGTATTCCAGTAGTAACCAGTGTGTAACCATGACTCAGGATTAGGGGGATTCCCTGAAGTAAAAAAGTTCTGATGCTCTATAGGATTGGTAGAAAACAAATGCTAATTATGACAGAAATGCAATTGCCCACAGTTTGGTTGGGAGTCAGAAACAAATTAAAATTGATTTAAATAAATAAATGTGATTTTATTTTTACACACATCAATTTTTCATTGCTGCACTTATCAGATTTTTGTTTTAATAGGAATGATACAACCAAACTTCTGGAGAATTGCTTCTCAGCTTTGTACCTGAATATTTATGTAAGCCAAATTCTTAGAAAAGCGGACATATCTGTCTTCATATTACCTGGGAGACTTGTAATACATTTTGATATCAGTATGGAATATGAATTTCAAGACATAAAAATTCCATGAATATCCAGACAGAAAAGGGCTGAGCTCTCGAGAAGAAATCCCTGACCACTTTCACAATGTACACACTAAGGTGAAGCACAAACTCATAGAGGGGAGCACCCAGTTCCCCAGAGCATTTGAAGAGTTTAAGTGAGGGAGTCTAAAAGTACAGGAACATTAACTGCCTTTGAAGGAAACTTTGACCAAATGGAGACAGGAGATGGGAAGGATCTGCAAATGAATTCTTTCTCAGATACCCCCTTAGATGAACTGTTTGCAGATGCATAGGTGTCACAAACCCCCTTGGAAGATGTTAAGACAGACTGAAATATCATATGTGCTTATGAAACAGAGGCCAGCTCAGTAATAAACTCTATATTTGCTCTTCCTCTTTCCTTTGCATCACTTACCTCTTTCTTCATGTGTGCTTCCTGTGACTTCCTACATCTACCACCTAATTTGTTAGCCCATAAATTCCCTCCAAGACCCTGCTTCTAGGGAAGTCTGGAAGAGACATTTATCAACATTATAGCTGCTTTTGGTAAAAAAAGAAAAAAAAGATAAATATATATAATAAATATATAGTAAATAGTACAATGTGTGGATGTGTGGGTGTAGCCCCTTATTTTCAGATATTGTTAAGACAAGAAAAAGCAACAACACTGACTGAATTCATTTTTTTTAAATAGCTGCCTTTCTGGCAACTATGTTAAAGAAACATGTAAAAGATGATGTACGGAGACTTCCGGGAAGATGGCGGAAGAGTAAGACGCGGAGATCACCTTCCTCTCCACAGATACACCAGAAATACATCTACGCGTGGAACAACTTCTCCGGAGCACCTACTGAACGCTGGCAGAAGACCTCAGACCTCCCAAAAGGCAAGGAACCCCCCACGTACCTGGTTAGGGCAAAAGAAAAAACTAAACAGAGACAAAAGGATAGGGACGGGTCCTGCACCAGCGGGAGAGAGCTGTGAAGGAGGAAAAGTGTCCACACACTAGGAAGCCCCTTCGCGGGTGGAGACTTCGGGAGGCAGAGTGGGGGAGCTTGGGAGCCGCGGAGGAGAGCACAGCAACAGGGGTGCGGAGGGCAAAGCGGACAGATTCCAGCGCAGAGGATCGGGGCCGACCGGCACTCACCAGCCGAGAGGCTTGTCTGCTCGCCCGCTGGGGCGGGTGGGGCTGGGAGCTGAGGCTCCGGCTTTTGTCGGAGCGCCGGGACAGGACTGAGGTTGGCGGCGTGAACACAGCCTGCAGGGCGTTGGTGCGCCGCGGCTGGCCGGGAGAGAGTCTGGGGAGGGGTCTGGACCTGCCGAAGAGGCAAGAGACTTTTATGTCCCTCTTTGTTTCCTGGTGCACGAGGAGAGGGGATTAAGAACGCTGCTTGAGAGAGCTCCAGGGACGGGCGCGAGCCGCGGCTAAGAGTGCGGAGCCCAGAGACGGACATGGGACGCTAAGGCCGCTGCTGCCGCAGCCAGGAGGCCTGTGTGCGAACACAGGTCACTAGCCACACGCCCTTCCGGGGAGCCTGTGCAGCCCGCCACTGCCAGGGTCCCGGGATCCGGGGACGGCTCCCCCGGGAGAGCGCTCGGCTCGCCTTAGGCTGCAGCCTCACGCTGGCCTCTGCCGCTGCAGGCCCGCCCCGCACTCTGTGACCCTCCCTACCCCCCGGCCTGGGTGAGCCAGAGCCTCCGAATCAGCGGCTCCTTTAACCCCGTCCTGTCTGAGCAAAGAACAGACGCCCTCCGGCGACCTACACGCACAGGCGGGGCCAAATCCAAAGCTGAGCCCCTGGGAACTGTGAGAACAAAGAAGAGAAAGGAAAATCTCTCCCAGCAGCCTCAGAAGCAGCGGATTAAAGCTCCACAATCAACTTGATATACCCTGCATCTGTGGAATACCTGAATAGACAACGAATCATCCCAAATTAAGGAGCCCTGTGGATGAAAGGCTCTTGGTGCTGCAGCCAGGAGTCAGTGCTGTGCCTCTGAGGTGGGAGAGTCAACTTCAGGACACTGGTCCACAAGACGCCTCCCAGCTGCACATAATATCAAAAGCAAAAATCTCCGAGAGATCTCCATCTCAACGCCAGCACCCAGCTTCACTCAACGACCAGCAAGCTACAGTGCTGGACATCCTATGCCAAACAACTAGCAAGACAGGAACACAACCCCACCCATTAGCAGAGAGGCTGCCCAAAATCATAGTAAGTCTACAGACACCCCAAAACACACCACCAGACGTGGACCTGCCCACCAGAAAGACAAGATCCAGCCTCATCCACCAGAACACAGGCACTAGTACCCTCCACCAGGAAGCCTACACAACCCACTGAACCAACCTTAGCCACTGGGGACAGACACAAAAAACAACAGGAACTACGAACCTTCAGCCTGCAAAAAAGGAGACCCCAAACACAGTAAGATAAGCAAAATGAAAAGACAGAAAAACACACAGCAGATGAAGGAGCAAGATAAAAACCCACCAGACCTAACAAATGAAGAGGAAATAGGCAGTCTACCTGAAAAAGAATTCAGAATAATGATAGTAAGGTTGATCCGAAATCTTGGAGATAGAATGGACAATAGAATGGACAAATTGCAAGAATCAGTTAACAAGGACCTAGAAGAACTAAAGATGAAACAAGCAACGATGAACAACACAATAAATGAAATTAAAAGTATTTTAGATGGGATCAATAGCAGAATAACTGAGGCAGAAGAACGGATAAGTGACCTGGAAGATAAAATAGTGGAAATAACTACTGCAGAGCAGAATAAAGAAAAAAGAATGAAAAGAACTGAGGACAGTCTCAGAGACCTCTGGGACAACATTAAACGCACCAACATTCGAATTATAGGGGTTCCAGAAGAAGAAGAGAAAAAGAAAGGGACTGAGAAAATATTTGAAGAGATTACAGTTGAAAACTTCCCTAATATGGGAAAGGAAATAGTTAATCAAGTCCAGGAAGCACAGAGAGTCCCATACAGGAAAAATCCAAGGAGAAATACGCCAAGACACATATTAATCAAACTGTCAAAAATTAAATACAAAGAAAACATATTAAAAGCAGCAAGGGAAAAACAACAAATAACACACAAGGGAATCCCCATAAGGTTAACAGCTGATCTTTCAGCAGAAACTCTGCAAGCCAGAAGGGAGTGGCAGGACATATTGAAAGTGTTGAAGGAGAAAAACCTGCAACCAAGATTACTCTACACAGCAAGGATCTCATTCAGATTTGATGGAGAAATTAAAACCTTTACAGACAAGCAAAAGCTGAGAGAGTTCAGCACCACCAAACCAGCTCTACAACAACTGCTAAAGGAACTTCTCTAGGCAAGAAACACAAAAGAAGGAAAGGACCTACAATAACGAACCCAAAACAATTAAGAAAATGGGAATAGGAACACACATATCGATAATTACCTTAAATGTAAATGGACTAAATGCTCCCACCAAAAGACACAGATTGGCTGAATGGATACAAAAACAAGACCCATATATTTGCTGTCTACAAGAGACCCACTTCAGACCTAGAGACACATACAGACTGAAAGTAAAGGGATGGAAAAAGGTATTTCATGCAAATGGAAACCAAAAGAAAGCTGGAGTAGCAATTCTCATATCAGACAAAATAGACTTTAAAACAAAGACTATTAGAAGAGACAAAGAAGGACACTACATAATGATCAAGGGATCGATCCAAGAGGAAGATATAACAATTGTAAATATTTATGCACCCAACATAGGTGCACCTCAATACATAAGGCAAATACTGACAACCATAAAAGGGGAAATCGACAGTAACACATTCATAGTAGGGGACTTTAACACCCCACTTTCACCAATGGACAGATCATCCAAAATGAAAATAAATAAGGAAACACAAGTTTTAAATGATACATTAAACGAGATGGAGTTAATTGATATTTATAGGACATTCCATCCAAAAACAACAGAATACACATTTTTCTCAAGTGCTCATGGAACATTCTCCAGGATAGATCATATCTTAGGTCACAAATCAAGCCTTGGTAAATTTAAGAAAATTGAAATTGTATCAAGTATCTTTTCTGACCACAACGCCATGAGACTAGATATCAATTACAGGAAAAGATCTGTAAAAAATACAAACACATGGAGGCTAAACAATACACTACTTAATAATGAAGTGATCACTGAAGAAATCAAAGAGGAAATCAAAAAATACCTAGAAACAAATGACAATGGAGACACAACGACCCAAAACCTGTGGGATGCAGCAAAAGCAGTTCTAAGGGGGAAGTTTATAGCAATACAAGCCCACCTTAAGAAGCAGGAAACATCTTGAATAAACAACCTAACCTTGCACCTCAAGCAATTGGAGAAAGAAGAACAAAAAAACCCCAAAGCTAGCAGAAGGAAAGAAATCATAAAAATCAGATCAGAAATAAATGAAAAAGAAATGAAGGAAACAATAGCAAAGATCAATAAAACTAAAAGCTGGTTCTTTGAGAAGATAAACAAAATAGATAAACCACTAGCCAGACTCATCAAGAAAAAAAGGGAGAAGACTCAAATCAATAGAATTAGAAATGAAAAAGGAGAGGTAACAACTGACACTGCAGAAATAAAGGAGATCATGAGAGATTACTACAAGCAACTCTATGCCAATAAAATGGACAATCTGGAAGAAATGGACAAATTCTTAGAAATGCACAACCTGCCAAGACTGAATCAGGAAGAAATAGAAAATATGAACAGACCAATCACAAGCACTGAAATTGAAACTGTGATTAAAAATCTTCCAACAAAGAAAAGCCCAGGACCAGATGGCTTCACAGGCGAATTCTATCAAACATTTAGAGAAGAGCTAACACCTATCCTTCTCAAACTCTTCCAAAATATAGCAGAGGGAGGAAAACTCCCAAACTCCTTCTACGAGGCCACCATCACCTTGATACCAAAACCAGACAAGGATGTCACAAAGAAAGAAAACTACAGGCCAATATCACTGATGAACATAGATGCAAAAATCCTCAACAAAATACTAGCAAACAGAATCCAACAGCACATTAAAAGGATCATACACCATGATCAAGTGGGGTTTATTCCAGGAATGCAAGGATTCTTCAATATATGCAAATCTATCAATGTGATAAACCATATTAACAAACTGAAGGAGAAAAACCATATGATCATCTCAATAGATGCAGAGAAAGCTTTTGACAAAATTCAACACCCATTTATGATAAAAACCCTGCAGAAAGTAGGCATAGAGGGAACTTTCCTCAACATAATAAAGGCCATATATGACAAGCCCACAGCAAACATCATCCTCAATGGTGAAAAACTGAAAGCATTTCCACTAAGATCAGGAACAAGACAAGGTTGCCCACTCTCACCACTCTTATTCAACATAGTTTTGGAAGTTTTAGCCACAGCAATCAGAGAAGAAAAGGAAATAAAAGGAATCCAAATCGGAAAAGAAGAAGTAAAGCTGTCACTGTTTGCAGATGACATGATCCTATACGTAGAGAACCCTAAAGATGCTACCAGAAAACTACTAGAGCTAATCAATGAATTTGGTAAAGTGGCAGGATACAAAATTAAGGCACAGAAATCTCTGGCATTCCTATATACTAATGATGAAAAATCTGAAAGTGAAATCAAGAAAACACTCCCATTTACCATTGCAACAAAAAGAATAAAATATCTAGGAATAAACCTACATAAGGAGTAAAGATCTGTATGCAGAAAATTATAAGACACTGATGAAAGAAATTAAAGATGATACAAATAGATGGAGAGATATACCATGTTCTTGGATTGGAAGAATCAACATTGTGAAAATGACTCTACTACCCAAAGCAATCTATAGATTCAATGCAATCCCTATCAAACTACCACTGGCATTTTCACAGAACTAGAACAAAAAATTTCACAATTTGTATGGAAACACAAAAGACCCCGAATAGCCAAAGCAATCTTGAGAACGAAAGAAGGAACTGGAGGAATCAGGCTCCCAGACTTCAGACTATACTACAAAGCTACAGTTATCAAGACAGTATGGTACTGGCACAAAAACAGAAAGATAGATCAATGGAACAGGATAGAAAACCCAGAGATAAACCCATGCACATATGGTCACCTTATCTTTGACAAAGGAGGCAGAAATGTACAGTGGAGAAAGGACAGCCTATTCAATAAGTGGTGCTGGGAAAACTGGACAGCTACATGTAAAAGTATGAGATTAGATCACTCCCTAACACCATACACAAAAATAAGCTCAAAATTGATTAAAGACCTAAATGTAAGGCCAGAAACTATCAAACTCTTAGTGGAAAACATAGGCAGAACACTCTATGACATAAATCACAGCAAGGTCCTTTTTGACCCACCTCCTAGAGAAATGGAAATAAAAACAAAAGTAAACAAATGGGACCTAATGAAACTTCAAAGCTTTTGCACAGCAAAGGAAACCATAAAGAAGACCAAAAGACAACCCTCAGAATGGGAGAAAATATTTGCAAATGAAGCAACTGACAAAGGATTAATCTCCAAAATTTATAAGCAGCTCATGCAGCTTAATAACAAAAAAACAAACAACCCAATCCAAAAATGGGCAGAAGACCTAAATAGACATTTCTCCAAAGAAGATATACAGAGTGCCAACAAACACATGAAAGAATGCTCAACATCACTAATCATTAGAGAAATGCAAATCAAAACTACAATGAGATATCATCTCACACCAGTCAGAATGGCCATCATCAAAAAATCTAGAAACAATAAATGCTGGAGAGGGTGTGGAGAAAAGGGAACCCTCTTACACTGTTGGTGGGAATGTAAATTGATACAGCCACTGTGGAGAACAGTATGGAGGTTCCTTAAAAAGCTACAAATAGAACTACCATATGACCCAGCAATCCCACTACTGGGCATATACCCTGAGAAAACCATAATTCAAAAAGAGTTATGTACCAAAATGTTCATTGCAGCTCTATTTACAATAGCCCAGAGATGGAAACAACCTAAGTGTCCATCATCGGATGAATGGATAAAGAAGATGTAGCACATATATACAATGGAATATTACTCAGCCATAAAAAGAGACGAAATTGAGCTATTTGTAATGAGGTGGATAGACCTAGAGTCTGTCATACAGAGTGAAGTAAGTCAGAAAGAGAGAGACAAATACCGTATGCTAACACATATATATGGAATTTAAAAAAAAAATGTCATGAAAAACCTCGGGGTGAAACAGGAATAAAGACACAGACTTACTAGAGAATGGACTTGAGGCTATGGGGAGGGGGAAGGGTAAACGGTGACAAAGCGATAAAGAGGCATGGACATATATACACTACCAAAAGTAAGGTAGTTAGCTAGTGGGAAGCAGCCGCATAGCACAGGGAGATCAGCTCGGTGCTTTGTGACCGCCTGGAGGGGTGGGATAGGGAGGGTGGGAGGGAGGGAGACGCAAGCGGGAAGAGATATGGGAATATATGTATATATATAACTGATTCATTTTGTTGTGAAGCTGAAACTAACATACCATTGTAAAGCAATTATACTCCAATAAAGATGTTAAAAAAAAAAAAGAATGTAAAAAAAAAAAGATGATGTACGTTAAAATTCTTTATATAGTCCATCTCATTTGTTGAAAAGTGAATTGTTATGATAAAGGCAAATATATTTAGATCTATTTTAAAACCTTATGAAATGTGTTATATGTCACTGATAATGCTTAGAAAAGTAGTCTGCAAATAAAATATTAGAATTATTGCTTTCTTAAATTATTTTTGTTGTTCAAATTTTGATTACTTGTGATTATATTTATTAATTACAGCTATATTATCATCATGTAGGCAAAAAAAAAATTTAGGTGATATTTTACCTAATATTTGCAAAAATCTGAACTGCACTGCATATACTGCTTGAATAACTCCCTTACATTTATGCTGAGAATGTAACATTTTAGGAATTAAAATGTTAAATTAAGACACAACGCTAATCTACTTCGTACACTGTAGGGAAATAATCTATCGTAAAACAAAGCATGGAAGACTGAGGGCTTATTCTAGCAGTTGTGATGTTAATGATGAAAATATAATACTTTTAAACAATTCAATTGCCCTAAATCTCCTCAATTTTATTTAATTATTTTATTATCACTAGCCCTAAGGAGTCTTTTTAAAAAATATTTTTCTTTAAAGCTCATTATCACACTTCATGTAGTTTTGCTGATAGATATTATTGATATACAAGCATGGGTCCACGTTTCTATTGTGATTTTAGTTCCTGAATGTAAACACATACACCTTTTTTTAAATTAAAGAACATGATTTTGTGCCAAGGAATGATATATTAAGATTAGGAAACTATAAATTTATCACAAAGATTAGTAATGTCTTCAAATATGGAATAAAAAGAAGGAACATGTTTTAATACGGTGCTATACATTTTTTGAATTTTTATTTTATATTATAGTTGATTTACAATATTGTGTTAGTGTCAGGTGCACAACACAGTGATTCAGTTATACATATACATAATCTATTTCTTTCAGATTATTTTCCCATATAGGTTATTACAGAGTACTAAGTAGAGTTCCCTGTGTTACACAGAAGGTCTTGTTGATTATTTATTTTGTATACAGTGTGTGTATATGTTAATCCCAACCTCTTAATTTATCCCTTCCCCCACCTTTCCCCTTTGGTAACCATAAGTTTGTTTTCTAAGTCTGTGAGTCTGTTTCTGTTTTGTAAATAAGTTCATTTGTTTCATTTTTAAAGATCCAACACATAAGTGATATCATATGATATTTGTCTTTCTCTGTTTGACTTACCTGACTTAGCATGATAATCTCTAGGCCCATCCATGTTGCTGCAAAGAGCATTATTTCATTCCTTTTTATGGCTAATATTCCATTTTATATATGTACCACATACTCTTTATCCATTCATCTATCAATGAATATTTAGATTGCTTCTGTGTCTTGGCTATTGTAAATAGTGCTGCAGTGAACATTGGGGTGCATGTATCTTTTCCAATAATGGTTTTCTCAGGATATACACCCAAGAATGGGATTGCTGGATCATACTGTAACTCTATTTTTAGTTTTTCAAGGAACCTCCATACTGTTTTCCATAGTGGCTGTACCAATTTACATTCCCACCAACAGTATAGGAGGGTCCCCTTTTGTCCCCTCTATCATTTCTTTTTTGTAGACATTTTGATGCCCATTCTTACTGGTGTGACGTGATACCTCATTGTAGTTTTGATTTGCATTTCTCTAATAATTAGAGATGTTAAGCATCTTTTCATGTGCTTTTTGGCCATCTGTATATCTTCTTTGGAATAATGTCTATTTAGATCATCTGCACATTTTTTGATTAGGTTGTTTGTTTTATTTGATACTGAGCTTCATGAGCTGTCTGTTTATTTTGGAGATTAATCCCTCATTGGTCACATCATTTGCAAATATCTTCTCCCATTCTCTGGGTTGTCTTTTTGTTTTGTTTATGGTTTCCTTTGCTGTGCACAAGCTTTTAAGTTTAATTAGGTCCTGTTTATTTATTTTTATTTTTATTACTCTAGGAGGAGTATCCAAAAAAATATTGCAGCCATTTCTGTCAAAGAGTGTTCTACCTATGATTTCCTCTAAGAGTTTTATATTGTCCAGTCTTAAGTTTAAGTATCTAATCCATTTTGAGTTTATTTTTGTGTATTGTGTTAGAAAGTGTTCTAATTTAATTCCTTTACATGTGGCTGTCCAGTTGTCCCAGCACCACTTTCTCTCTTGTATATTCTTGCCTCCTTTGTTCTAGATTTACTAACCATAAGTGTGTGGGTTTATTTCTGGGCTTTCCATTCTGTGCCACTGATCTATATATCTGCCTTTGTGCCAGTACCATACTGTTTTGATTACTGTTGCTTTATAGTACAGTCTGAAGTCAGGGAGCCTGATTCCTCTAGCTCCATTTTTCTTTCTCAATATTGCTTTAACTATTCAGGGTCTTGTGTGTTTCCATACAAATTTTAGGATTTTTTTGTTCTAGATCTGAAAAAAATGCCATTGGTAATTTGATAGGGATTGCATTGACTGTAGATTGCCTTGGGTAGTACATTCATTATGACAATTTTGAGTCTTCCAATCCAAGAACATGACATATCTTTCTATCTGTTTGTGTCATCCCTGATTTCTTTCATCAGCATCTTACAATTTTTGGAGTACAGGTTTTTTACCTCCTCATATAGATTTATTACTAGGTATTTTATTCCTTCTGATGCAATGGTAAATGGGATTGTTTCCTTAATTTATTTTTCTGAGAAAGTGTATTTTTCATTTCAGTTTTTGTATTGTTCAACTCTGTCTGTTTGTTCTTTATATCTTCTATCTCTTTGTTAAACATTTCTTGTATCTTCTCAGTCTGTGCTTCAATTCTTTTTCCAAGGTCTTGCAACATCTTTACTCTCATTACTCTGAATTATTTCTCTGGTAGATTGCCTATCTCCACTTCACTTAGTTGTTCTTCTGGGGTTTTACCTTATTCCTTTGTCTGGAACATATTCCTCTGCCATCTCATTTTGTCTAACTTTCTTTGTTTGTGGCTCCTTTGCTCAGGCTGCAGGATTGTAGCTCCTCTTGCTTCTGGTGTCTGCCCCCTGGTGGGTGAGGGTGATTTAAGAGACTTGTGTTGACTTCTTGGTGGGAGGAACTGATGCCTGTCCACTGGTGGGTGGAGTTGGGTCTTGTCTCTCTGGTGGGGAGTGCTGTATCAGGGGTTGTGTTTCAAGGCAGCTGAGGGCTCAGGCAGACTTTAGGCAGTCTGTATGCTAATGGTGAAGCTGTTTTCCCACCTTGTTGGTTGTTTGGCCTCAGGCGTCCCAGCACTGGAACCTGCAGCTTGTTGGGTGGGGCCATGTTTGGTTTCAAAATAGTAGCTTCCAGGAGAGTTCATGCCAATGAGTACTCCCTGGTGTCTCTGTCTCCAGTGTCCTTTTTCCCACAGTGAGTCACAGCTACCCCCCCTGCCTCCCCAGGAGACCCTCTAAGACCAACAGGTACGTCTTCCCCAGGCTCCTGTGAAGTCACTGTTTTTTTTCCCTGTGTCCTGGTGCACACGAAATCTTGTGTTCACCCTCCAAGAGTAGAGTTTCTCTTTCCTCCAGCCCTGTGGAGTTCTTGTGATGAAATCCCACTGACCTCCAAAGCCAAATGTTCTCAGGGTTCCTTCCCCCAATCAGACCCCAATATTGGGAAGCTAGATGTGGGGCTTAGAACTCTCACTCCTGTGGGAGAACCTATGCAATATAATTATTTCCCAGTGTGTCATCCACCTGGTGGGAATGAGATTTGATTGCATCTCAAACGTGCCTCTCCTACCATCTTTCTGTGGCTTCTTTTTTGTCTTTGGATGTAAAATATATTTTTTGATATGTTCCTGTCTTTTTTGTTGATGGTTGTTCAGCAGTTAGTTATGATTTGGGTGTTTTTATGAGAGGAGGTGAGCTCAAGTCCTTCTATTCTGCCATTTTGTCTCCTGCATCAATATGGTTCTATACTTTTAAACTTAATCTTCTTAAGACTGGTGTACAAAGAATAAACAACTACTCATCATAATAGTTTTATTTCAACAGTCGCTACTTCTGAGGAGTATGTATTCTTCAACTTTTGTTTAGAGGTAGATAATGTCTCTGCTGCTAACAGAGGATTTCTAATGTATTTTGGTTTTAGAAAAAAATGTGGGTACAGAAAAAACATGACTTTTATTTTGCTAATTTTAGTTAAAATTTTCAGAAAAGCCTTATGCACAAGATCATTTAGAAAAGATCATCCAGATTCCCCTAAGTACAAAAAACTTCCAATACATTTTACTGCTGCAAGTTGTCATTCATTCTATTCAATATAATCAGTTTCTTGGGATATAAATATCCTTACAGCATTCAAAGGAATAAGTATGAAGTCCTCATTAACAAAGTATAGTAGTAAATCACATTTCATTTTCTTTGAAATTTGCAATTTAATTTCACATATGTTACACCTATCTTTTGATAAGAAATTTCCTTTTTTTTTTTTAAGGAAACCAGGTCTCTCTCTCTCTCTCTCTTTCTCTTTCACCCATTCTCCTCTTTCCTCTCCCTGAATCAAATTTATGTATGCAAAGATTGTGCTTATGAACTTCAGCAGAATTCCCAAAACTATTCTTTAATACCATGCAGAACATTTTTTTTAAATTGACAAAATATATTTTCATGGTATTGGAATACAAATGGCTTGTTAACACTTTTGATACTTTATCAATATGTTAGAGTGTAATATTTATCAAAAGCAACCTTTTCCTAACTATGTAAACACATAACTGAAATGGAAATGTAAGTGGAGTGATTGTGAAGTCAGTTCTGACTCTCATGACAATCATGACAATCTAGTCAGCTCCTTCTATTCTCTATATATTTACATAAATACAGCCTAATTTTCCTTGTTGCCCTTGTCATAGAAACAACATTTGACAGTGTTCAGTGGCATTTTTTACTTGTTTTAAAATAATCAGTATTGTTACATTAATATTTTCTATAAGTAAAGCTATCTTTTTAAATAGGTAATGTAAAACTTCTGAAGAAGAAGAAGGCAGGCTAAGTCCTTGTCTTACTTAGTTCTTTAAATTATTCAGTCTTCTAGGGTTTGGTAGGAAAATGTTGACTGAAAAAGAAAAAAAAATCACAACCTTGAGAATTATGTTTTATTCAGTAGACATACTGTTAACTTAAACCCAGAAGACAGCCTCTCAGATAACTGAGAGGGACTGTCCCAAAGAAGTAGGAGAAAAGCCAGGATATATAGCAGTTTTTGCAAAAAAAATCAGGCCATTGGAAAATCAAAAGATTACTGTTAATTAAAGAAAAACCAGAGATTTCAAATTCATGAATTTAGCAATTTTCTATACATGTGAAGACTCAAGAGTCTGGGATCATTAGAATCATTCCTTTGATATGCTCCTTAACTATCTAGGGCCATTATCATGTTTTGTTTTGTTTTGTTTTCCCATCCTGAATCTTCTCAGGGTGCACAGTCAGATGTGGTTGTAGTGGCTGATGGCTTGATGGCCACAACATCTTTTGTTTACTGATATGACAGGCAACATTCTTCATTCACAGAAAGAATGAGAATATGGTATTGGTCAATAGAAATTTGTTGATTCCTTTCCATTGAAATCCATTAGTCTATGGAGTTAATTCTTCCTTAATGTGTCTATAAGATAGAAAAAGGCTGATGATTCCATTTATGTCCAGAAACACATAATTCTGTTTCCAGAAAATGCTTAACAAAATTAATGCACACTTATCTAAATTGGCTACCAACACTCTATAATATTTTGTGACATTTTGCAGAGAATTTGTCATATTTGAGAATTTTTTTCTTACTTAACCTCTCAGTTTCTTACTGCTCTAGACCTTCTGTAACAGACTCCTATCTGAATTCATATATGACCTTAATACATACAAATTATCATTACTAAATCAACCTTGTCAGCAAATTATTCTAAAAAGCAAACAAACAAAAAATTTTACTTATATTAATCCCTTACTCAAAAACATTTGATAGTTTCCTGTAAGTCAAAGTACACTCTTGGTGTCCAAGACCCCCTACAGTCAGTCTCCAGCTGATTTTCCAAGACTTACTCTATCAAACTTCATTAAACCCTCTGGTGATCCTGATTTCTCAAAAACAGACATTTCAGATAATAATTTTGGGACACTTTTATATGTAGTAAACTAAAATTTTCTTATCTTTTTCATAGTATACATTTTCCCACTAAATCCAAAATATTGTGTTACTTCAAGTTTTAAGTCAATCTAAGCAAACAATATTTTTAAGCAACTCAAACTAAAAATCATCCTCATGGTATTGTTCAGCTTTATAAATAACTGTTAAGTAAATTATTTAAGTCATACAGCAGAATAGTATAAAGCCAATAGAAAATGAGATTGTGGAAGAATATTAAATGATCACAAAAGATATATAGAATAAATTGATAGTAAAAAGGAGCAGGTTGCCAATTAGTATAATTTTATATTTGAATAAAAATATTCATAAATACAGTTGTCTATAATAAATTTATATTTTATGTAATAGGACAAAATAGTTAATGGAAGCACCCCTGAGAGAATAAATTTCATAACATATTTTGAGAAAAGATTTATAAATGCAATTAGTTTTCTTGGGAAGGATGCTTATATTCTATGACTGTCACTAACCTACTTATTTATTAATCAAATAATTGTTCATATCAACTCTGTGCCTAGTATTGAATGAAATGCAGGAGATATGTAGGTGACCCATGTAGACATGGATACTCTTGTTAATAGAAACTGAGCAACAAAGAAGCTACTTATCTCTTTTTACTTAAAATTAACATTCATTTTCCACACCTTTACAATAATGCTTATTTTTAGCAGTAACATTAGAGTGCAATTTAATGAAAATATATAAGCTACAAAATATCAAAAAAAATTAATATCTTTGAATCAAATGGAAATGAACAAAAAGTCAGCTATTCTCTTAGTTTGCATGCTAAACTCAATGAAAAAAAAGATGAAGAATAAACAGAAATATTTTTAATCATATCAAATTTGTTCAAAAGTTAACAGGTCATTTTGCTTTTTTCTTTATGGTTCATTTCCCTTATGAATATAAGCTAATTACTCAATAATGCTTGCCTACTATTAATGATATTAGCATATTTACTAGACAGATTGCTTGTAAGTGAAACTATTTGATATCCTTATTATCTGCCCCAGATATTGGGATCAAATCCACGTTCAACAACACAGGGTCTAAGCTCAGAGTCTTTATTGTAATTGGAAAATACATGGTCTGCTTATCAAAAACCAAGGAGCCTCTGACTATGTGATGTGGTTTAATGAGTGTTTAACCCCAGGTCTTACAACCAAAGAGCTTCAAATTCTCCTCATTAGTATAAACTTACTGTGAGCTGGAATCTTAATTTTCTTATTTATATATTCCTAGCTCTTGAATAGTACTTGTCATATAGCACTAATTTGACACATATGTGTTGGTAAAAATCTATGATGTTTTTAGTCTGCATTTGCATTTCAATTAGATTTAGTCATTATTGCCTAAATGAGCAAGACTTGAGACTAATTTACTTTCCCTAGCCAAGGGTACTGGAAAAGAGGGTAGCTATTTGTTCGTGAAAGTTAGAAGACAGAGAGATCAACATTAGGAAAATTTCCAAGAGGTTGTATGTTGAAAGGGGAAAATTTTAAAGCAAAGCAAGGGAGAGGGACTGAGAATGAAGTCAGTAGCCTTGATACAGAAGGAAGACACTGGATTCCTATATTGAAGAAGAAGAGTAAAGGATAAAAAATATATATAAAATTATGATGTGGTCTGAATTGTGTCCACCCAAAATTCATATGTTGAAACCCTAACTCCCAATATGACTGTATTTAGAGCTAGCACCTTTATGGAATTACAGTTAAATGAATTCCTAAGGGTAGCTGTCTGATTTGATAGGATTAGTTTCCTTATAAGAAGAGACCCCAGAGACTGTCTATCTCTCCACCAAGTGAGGACACAGCAAGAAGACAGCCATCTGCAAGCCTGCAAGAGACTTCACACTAGAACCCAAACATGCTGGCATACAAATCTTAGACTTCTAGCCTCCAGAAAATAAATTCTGATGTTTAAACCACACTGTTGTGATATTTTGTTATGGAAGCTAGATATGACTAAGACAAAGTATAAATAAAGCCAGAGATTTAAAATTAAACATGTTATACAAGTATGTTTTTTTTTTTACCTCAAATGCCTTTCATGAAAGCATTACATTTAGGGAAATGTAGCCAAGATGGTGAAGTAAGAAAACCCTGAACTCACCTCCTCCCATGGAGACACCAAAATTACAACTACTTACACAGCAACTACCTATGAGAACAAACTAAATACCAGCAGAAAACTATTTTCACAACTAAAGACATAAAGAAGTAACTAAAATGAGATGGGTAGGAGGGGCTGAGTGATGATGTAGTCAGGATCCATTGTGGGTCAGTGACCCACAAAAGGAGGAAATTTCACAGTTGTAGAGGTCCTCCCTACCAGCAAGAGGTTTGAGCCCAACATTGGGCTCCCCAGCTTGGGAGTCCTGCATCTGAAAGATAGGGCACCAGATCATCTGGCTTTGAAAATCAGAGGGGTTTATACTTAGAGAGCTATAGGAAACAGACTCCCTCTTAAACAGCATGCACAAAAGTCTCACAATCTCACAGTCCCAGCACAGAGGCAGCAGTTTGAAAGGAGCTAGGTCTGATGTACTTGCTGATCTTGGAGAGCCTCCTGGAGAGTCAGGAGGCAACTGAGACTCTATCTGGGGATGGAATTGCTGGTGGCAGCCACAGTTGGGAGTTCATTCAACCACTCAACCAAAATAACACAAACTCTGGCTAGTGCCACCAATTTTTCTTAGTTATATTGAGATATAATCAACATACAGCACTGCATAAGGTATACAGAATAATGATTTGACTTGTATACATCATAAAATGATTGTCAAAATAAGTTTAATGATCATCATTTCATACAGATACAAAATAAAAGAAAAAATATTTTTCTTTATGATGAGAACTCTTAGGATTTACTCTCTTAACTTTCATATATCACATACGGCAGTGCTAATTATATTAATTATGTTGTACATTACAACCCTAGTACTTATCTTATGACTGGAAGTTTGTAATTTTTGACCACCTTCATCCAATTCCCCCTCTCCCCAAACCCTGCTTCTGATCTCTTTTTCTATGGGTTTGTTTGTGTGTTTTTGCAGTATAATTGACCTTCAACACTATGTTAGTTTTTGGTGCACAAAAAAGTGATTCACTATTTCTATATATTACAAAGTGATCTTCATGATAAATCTAGTTATCATCTGTCAACATGCAAATATGTAATAATACAAATATTACTGACTATACTGCCCACACTGTACATTTCATACCCTTGACTCATTTTTTTGTAACTAGAAGTTTGTAACTCTTAATCTTCTTCAACTTATTCATTCATCTGCCCACCGCAAACATCTAGGACAACCACCTGTTTGTTTTCTGTATCTATGATTGTTTCTGTCCTTTTGTTCATTTGATTTGTTTTTCATATTCCACATATAAATGAAATTACATGATATTGGTCTTTTCCTTGGCCTGGTTGGTGTCAAGGCAGTAAAAAAGGATATAATGATCAAAAAAAATAAAAAAATAAAAAAAAATAATGATCATAGGATCAAACAGGAAGGTATAACAATTGTGAAAATATATGCACCCAACATAAAAGCACTTAAGTACATAAAGCAAATATTAACAGACATAAAGGGAGAAATTTACAATAACACAATAACAGTAGGGGACTTTAACACCCCACTTACACCAATGTGTAAATCATCCTAGCATAAAAGGAATGAGGAAGCACTGGACTTAACTGACACTTTATACCAGGTGGACTTAATAGATATATACAGAATATTTCATCCAAAACCTGCAGAATATACATTCTTTTCAAGTGCACGTGGAACATTCTCCAGGATAGATCTCATGCTAATCTACAAAACAAGTCTTAATAAATTTAAGTATATTGAAATCATATCAAACATCTTTTCCAACCACAACATTATAAGACAAGAAATCAAATCCCAGAAAAAATAAAAATAAAAAAACTGCAAAAAAACATAAACACGTGGTATGTAAATGACATGCTACTAAACAAACAATAAGTCATGTAACAATCTAGAGGAAATATGAAAATACCTGAAGACAAATTAAATGAAAACATAACAATAGAAAAAATCTCTGGGAAAAAGTGAAAGGAATTTAAAGAGGGAAGTTTATAGAAATAGAAGCCTACTTCAGGACACAAGAAACTAAAGAATCTAACTTTAGGGACTTCCCTGGCAGTCCAGTGGTTAAGACTCCACATTTCCACAGCAGGCAGCACATGTTCGATTCCTGGTTGGGGAACTAAGATCCCGCATGACATGCAGCATGGCCAAGAAATAAAACCAACCAACCAACCAACTAAACAAACAAAAAACAGAAGTCTTCAGAGAGGAAATCTACCAAACATTAAAAAAAGAGTTAACACTGATACTTCTCAAAGTATTCTGAAAAATTGCAAAGGAAATAATTCTTCCAAATTCATTCTAAAATGCCAGCATCACCCTGATACCAAAACCATATAACTACATATAGGGCAATATCACTGATGAATATAGATGTAAAAATCCTCAGCCAGGGCTTCCCTGGTGGTGCAATGGTTGAGAGTCTGCCTGCTGATGCAACGGACATGGGTTCATGCCCCGGTCCAGGAAGATCCCACATGCCACAGAGTGGCTAGGCCAGTGAGGCATGGCCACTGAGCCTGCGTGTCCGGAGCCTGTGCTCCACAACAGGAGAGGTCACAGAAGTGAGAGGCCTGCGTGCCGCAAAAAAAAAAAAAAAATCCTCAGCCAGATATTAGCAAACCAAATTCAAAAAAACATTAAAAGTATGATATACCACCATCAAGTGTGATTTGTCCCAGGTATATGAGCATGATTCAATATCTGCAAATCAGCCAATGTTAACAAAACACCACATTAACAAATTGAAGAATAAAAATCATGATCATCTCAATAAATGCAGAAAAAACTTTTGACAAAATTCAACATCCTTTATGATAAAAACTCTCAAAAAAGTGTGCATAAAGGGAACGTACCTCAATGTAATAAATGCTATTTATGACAAACTTATGGCCAACATTATTCTCAATTGTGAAAAGCTGAAAGCCTTTCTTCTAATATCACTTATAAGACAAGGATGCCCACTCTTACCACTTTTATTCAACATAGTATTACAAGTTCCACCCACAGCATTCAGACAAAAATAAGAAACAAAAGAAATCCAAATTGGAAAGGAAGAAGTAAAACTTTCATTGTTTACAGATGACATGATACTATACATAGAAAATTGTAAGGATACCACAAAAAACTATTAGAACTTATAAGTGAATTTTGTAAAGTTTCAGGATACAAAGTTTATATGCAGAAATCTGTTGCATTTCTATATACTAATAACAAACTATCAGAAGAGGTATTATGAAAACAATTCCATTTACAATTGCATAAAAATATACTTAGGAATAATTCTAGCCAAAAGGTAAAAGATTAGGAAAACTATAAGACATTGATGAAAGAAATTGAAGATGACACAATCAAATGGAAAGATATACTGTGTTCATGTTTTGGAAGAATTAATATTATTAAAATTACCATACTACCCAAGGCAATCTACAGATTCAATGCAATTCCCATCAAAATACCAATGGCATTTTTCATAGAACTAGAAAAAAAATAATTCTAAACTTTGTATGGGAAGACAAAAGACACTGCATAGCAAAAACCATCTTGAGAATGAAGAACAAAGCTGGATTTCAAATGCTTCCTGATTTCAAAATATACTACAAAGCTGCAGTAATCAATACAATATGGTGCTGATGTAAACACAGACCCATAGACCAATGGAACAGAATGGAGAACCCACAAAAAAAACAATGTTTATATGATCAATTAATCTACAACAAAGGAGACAAGAGTATACAATGGGGAAAAGACAGCTTCTTCAATAAATGGTTTTGGGAAAACTGTAGTGTTACATACAAAAGAATCACACTGGACCACTTTTTTATACCATATTAAAAAAGAAAACACCTCAATTTGGATTAAAGACTTAAATGTAAGGCCTGAAACCATAAAACTCCTAGAAGAAGACAGAGGGAGTATACTCTGTGACATTAGTCTTAGTAATGTTTTTTGGCTATGTCTCCCTAGGCAAGGGAAATGAAGCAAAAATAAACAGATAAGACTACATCAAATAAAAAAACTTTATACAGCAAAGGAAACTATTAACAAAGTGAAAAGGCTGCCTACTGAACTGGAGAATCTATTTGTAAATGATATATCTGTTAAGGGGTTAACATCCAAAGTATACAAAGTATACATAAACTCAACATCAAAAAAAAAAAAATTGATTAAAAATTGGGCAGAGGGGCTTCCCTGGTGGCGCAGTGGTTGAGAGTCCGCCTGCCAATGCAGGGGATACGGGTTCGTGCCCTGGTCCAGGAAGATCCCACATGCCACGGAGCAGCTAGGCCCGTGAGCCATGGCCGCTGAGCCTGAGTGTCCGGAGCCTGTGTTCCACAATGGGAGAGGCCACAACAGTGAGAGGCCCGCATACAGCAAAAAAAAAAAAAAAAAAAAAAAAAAAAAAATGGGCAGAGGCCTGAATAGACATTTTTCCAAAGAAGACATACAAGTGGCAACAGACACATGAAAAGATGCTCAATGTCACTAATCATCAGGAAAATGCCAATCAAAACCACAGTGAGATACTACCACATACCTATCAGGATGGCACTTATCAAAAAGACAACAAATAGCAAGTGTTGGTGGTAAGGATTTGGAACCCTCAGGTACTGTTATTGGGAAGGCAAACTGGTGCAGCCACTGTGGAAAAAAGTATGGGAATTCCTCAAAAAATATTAAATAGAACACATATAAGTGGGTTCTAAAAAACAAAACAAGTCATCAAATATAACAAACAGAAACAGATTTATAGACACAGAGAACAAACTGGTGGTGGCCAGAGGGAAGGTTGATGGGAAGAGGAAAGAAAAAGGTGAGGAGGATTAAGAGGTACAAAATCCCAGTTATAAAAGAAATGAGCCAAGAGTATGAAATATGCAATGTGGGGAATATAATCAATTACAATGTACTAACTTTTATGATAATATATTGTAACTAGACTTACCTTCGTGATCATTCGAAATGTATTGAAATATCAAATCACTATCTTGTGTAAAAGGAACTGACGTAGTGTTGTAGGTCAATTATACTTCAAAAACAAACAAACACACAAACAAACAAATTCATAGAACAAGAGATCAGATTTGTGGTTACCAGAAATGGGGAGTGGGGGGAATTGGATAAAGGTGATCAAAAGGTACAAACTTCCAGTTATAATATAAATAAGTAGTAGAGATGTAATGTACCACATGATAAATATAATTAACACTGCTGTGTGTTATATATGAAAATTGTTAAGAGAGTAAGTCTTAAGTGTTCTCAGTACAAGAATTTTTTTTTCCATTTCGTTAATTTTTATACCTTTATGAGATGAATATTCAATAAATTTCACCAACTATCACTAAATTTCATTAAATGAATATTCACTAATATCACTAAATTGTGATAATCATTTCATGATGTATGTAAGTCAAATCATTTCACTGTACACCTTACACTTATACAGTGCTATAGGCCAATTATATTTCAATAAAACTGGAAAAATAATATTTAAAACTAAATTAAAATATACAGAAATATGTATACATATATCTGTATTATAAGTAATATTGAAGTGTGTGTGTGCATATATATGTATTACTTTACTTAACATTGTACAATTATCAAAATATGCCTACAAATTGAAAGCCTTAAGATAGTGAGAAAAGCATTATTACAAATGAATATATTTAACAAATTTTGAAGAAAAAAAACTGCATGTGGATATTCTTATGCATGTGAGTATTTTTTTACATTTTATATATATTAATCAAAGATTCCTAGAGGTGTGAATATCTTACTGTTATGTATGGTTACCTGTGTGTCATGGGTTTAGTACAAAGTAAAAATTTAATAAAAAACATTATTTTACTTTAAATATTGTACTATTTGAATTATTTACAACTATTATTTATATTTAAGAACATTTTTATATGAAAACAAAAGTTTCTAGGTTTAGTGTCAGAATTTCAGATTTCATATTTTAGCTCTGTCTCTTATAGATACCAGCTGTGAGATTTTAGACAAGGTGCTGCTCCTACTGAAATATTTATTGTAATTCTTGCTTTAAAGTTTTTGTCCAGGGGTAACGTATGTAGGAAGTGCCTTGTCCATGGCTTTGCAAATAACAAGGCAGTACTCCAGAAATGCTCATTTCTTTAAACACAAAGTAAGAAGAGAGGGAGAAAGAAGAATAATTCCTTTATCTCAAATATTTTTGCTTACAGCCCTTGTGGTAGTATCATTCCAAAAAAGCAGATTTTAAGAAAAGATAATTAGTACAGTGCTAAAGCTATAACTTCATTTACCACCCACTCTCTAGTGTTATTTGTGGAACTCCATTGTGTAAAGATAGCAAAGGGAGAATATAGATAAGTACAATATATAATTTTACATAGATCCTAAAAATGATAAGTACCTGTGGATCTCAAGCCTACTTGACTTCATTCAAGATTTGTCTGACTCTTGGGTAGATCTGAGTAGGTCGGGGTACTGCCAGACTGTGGGGACTCTTCCCTCTTGTTCTGCCTCTGTTAGAGACCTCTTCACTGGCATTTCCAACCTTAGAAATGGTCTTCGCCAGTGGAAATTAAGAAAGTAATTTCAACAGTGGAAATCAACAAGCAAAATTCATTAATCGGTAGCTCTTAAAGAGAGAGATCAAAATCATAGGCTGGAAAAATTGGGAAGTCAGACCCCTGCGGGCATTAGGAGTTTTACATAAAGACAATGACTTTGCAATAAGGACACACTTTGTACAAACAATTTCAGACTGGCAGTCATTGTCAATTCAAAGACGTTACTAGACATCTTACAATAAGATCACACAACACAAAGATATTCAAATCATGATGACTGATGAGCAAGAAATCCAGTTTATTGCTAGATCTCCTCAAATGTTCTGAAGAACCCCTGAGGATGTTTACATTGGCCCATTAAACAGTTTACCTTACTGTGCCAAGAAAACAGAAACTCAGATGTAATCACTTGTGCCCAACAGTGTAAATGCTGCCCTCTGAAGAGCCCGCTTGGCTGGGCGACATCCACAGCAACCATGGTGCCATCAGTAACATGGAGGTCAGCTTTGACCGTTGAACCTGAATAAAAAAACTGCTGCTGGCAACAACTGGGGCAGTACCCTGGTATGCTGCTTTCACAAACAGTAAATGCAAGTTTCTTTTTGATTGACCCACACCTGGGTGACTTTTACTTCACCAAGGAGTGCATAAACCTTCAGTGTTGAGCCCAGTCTGTGAAAAAACAGAGCAAAAGGTTCAGGACCATAAAGAGACCAAGTCTCAGGGAATAACTCTTAGAATTTACACACAGACATTTTCCCAAAGGCAGAGCAACTGTGAGCAGGGGCAGCAGGAATAATTGGAATAATAAGAAAACTTGGACAGCATGCCCAGAATCTATTGTCCTCCCGGACAATAGATTAAGGTATAATAATTTCCTCACGTCCAAAATATCAGAAAGAATTTATCTCACTTCTTGCCAGTGGGTCTAGAACTCAGATGCATGTTTTGAACTGGAGCGGGATGTTAACCTTGCCAAGAATCCCTGCTTTTCCAGACAACTGAAGAAAATCATAGCCATTACTGCATATGCAAACACTATTGCCAGAAAAGGAAGGAAAGTGTTATAGGGACTCAATGGTTTTGCTGACTCTGTATGAACTGAAGCTACCCTCACCACCAAACCTACCCTAAAATTCCTCATCTTTCAGAACGAGGACTTCTAGAGGGAAGAAAGAGCCTTTCTCTTTGTCTCGTCTTTTTTTTTTTTTTTTTTTGCCTCAGTATAAACTATCACCCAGATTGATTCCCAGTAGGAGTTTACATTCATTTTAAAGAAAAAAAAAAACTCTACCTCACACATTAGGGATAGTTTTTCACACAGGGACTCAATAGATCATTGCAAAAATGTCAGTAGATTTATTATAGTGGTTAAGAGCCAGATTCTTTGGTCTGTATCTCAGCTCATAATTTATTAGCTGTGTGACCTTGGGCAAGACATTTGCCTTCTCTGTGCCTTAATCTGAGAGGAAAAAAATCTTAATCTGAGAGGAAAAAAAAGTTGTTTTTTTTTAGCAGTGTAGCACAGGGCTGCTGTGAAGATAGAAAAAAAATAATAACGTATTAAAGATGTGAAAAATAGTGCCTGCATATAATAAATGCTCTATAAATAATTTTCTTAACTGGGCATAGGTTTGTTTCACAAGTCTGTCATATTCAACTATACATAGGGACACCTTGTAATAGTACCTACCATAAGTATATTGTACCACAAGGGATGAAAAGGGAAAGAAGAGAGTAGACAGGTATGCAGAAGAAAAAAAAGTAGATAAAGTCTTGCCACTATTCCCAAGACAATCTGTGCCTAAATCTGGCACCTCTGGGTCATGAAAAGCATTTTTCCCCAAAACACTGCTCACAATTCTCCATCCTTTCAAGGACAATGGTAAATTATGATATTTTAAACTAAAATTGTTGCACAGTAAAAGTATAAAATGTTATATCTTATGTGTGTTTTGGTTTGTTTGTTGGGTGATAGTTATTGTAGCCTTTCTGAGAAAACTGATGGAGACAAATGCATTTTGTTGGCTCAAGCCTTGCTGAAGGACTGTTCTGTCCACTAAAAATCTCCAAAAATAACTCTCTGGCAGAAGACTTTCAGGGACTTTTACCTTTTTTTGTACAAGGGAACTCTTCCCAATTATTCTTTTGCGCTGTCATTTATAAACAGTGAATAACTATGAAGTAAGAGCTTTTCAGCAAACGGAAGCAGTGACATCCAACCCTTAGTTGCCACGTTCTATTTTCTGAATCCTTTATTTGAGACAGTAATGAAAATGTCATGATTTAAATTGTGGGCATTGATGATGGTATTTCAATAGGTTTCAGGAAAAGTTTATGGGTACTTCAACTCTTTTATTGTATAAAAATATGTTTTATCTTTATTGTACAAAATATAAAATGCAGAAGAGTATATAGAAGAATTAAAAGTCATCTGCAATCCAATAACCAGATGCAGCTACTTTAAAAAATGTGTGTGTGAGAGAGAGAACTGATTTTCACACTTTATGCACAATGCAATACAATAGATAGATAGATAGATAGGGATAGAATGCATTATATATGTAATACAAATGGGGAAAAAAGCAATTGAAATCATGCTAAGAAAAAAAAAACATGCTCATATCATAGTAAATGAATGGTTTTCATTAACATTATATCATGAGGACTTTTCCTTGTCTGTCAATGTGCTCTGAACACATGACTTTTAGTGGTGGCAGAAAATGTTACCATACCAGTATACTATCATTTACTTACCTGAAATGTACTAAATTATTTTACTTATTAAGCTATTCCTCTATTGCTGAATGTTATGTTGTTTCTATTATTTTTCACTCTCAATTTATGCTTTAAAGACCTTTCTAGGACATACAATGGTTTGATTCTTTCCTTAGGATTTATTCTTTGAAGTAAAAATACTGATCAGAGAGCCAAATTTTCCTCTAAAAGTTTGAACCAATTTTCATTTCCACCACAGACATATGAGAATACCTAATTGTATTAATTACTCATTTTAGGCTTAGATAATTAGAAACAGGGGTATGTTATATTATTGTTCTTTTTAATCTACATTTAAAAATTATTGGTAAAGCTGAACATTTTTTTCTGTTTTAGTCCTTTTAAAAATTGAAATGCTGCTATACTTTACATTTGGAAGAATTCTTTAAACTTTTGAGAAAAATACAGATTCAAAAATATTTTTATTAATCATTTGTCTATTGGTTTTATTTGTAATGACTTTTGAGTTATCAGCTTTAAAAACCAGGTAAAACATTATTCAAATTATTTCTGTGTGCATGGGATATTCACCTATATTTTTATAGTACTTGTATTATTTTGTTTATATAAAATTGTTTTTTAACTTCTTTTAAACCTCTGGGACATTTTTGGGTATGTGTTGTAAGCAAATATTCCAACCTAAAAATTTCCCAAATATCCACTATTTCCCACACCTTTTTAAGACTCACCCATCAGGAATGGTCAAATGGCAGTCACTTTCAAGGTGGAATATTCTGTTCCATTTACCTGTTGATTTTTATGCAAACTTACTTTTTACATTATTCTATTTTTCAAAAATTTTTATTCTCAGTGACAATGCTAATAGCGATAGTTTCCTGCTACTTCTCCTACAATGCTTCCTGGTTATGCTGAAGTTGGAATTATTTTGTCAAGTTCCAATAAAAATCCTTGCAGAGAAATGATACATATTTTGTGATGTCTATGAATTAATTTGGGAAAATTTGAAATTCTTACACTATTCAATTTTGCTTATTGTGTCTAATTGATTAAAATGCAGTTTTCATTTTTTTAGAACATATATTTATTGAGTACCTACTATGCGCCTGATACTGCTCTAAATTTTAGGAGTACAGAAGTGGAAAAACAGATTAAAATCCCTGGCATCACGTGGTTTACATTCTAAAGAGAACAGAGAGACAATGAAAAAACAAACAAACCATAAGAACAAAAATTTTAAAATAATGTCATACATTTATCAAACCTATGGAAGAGAAGAAAGCAAGGTAGGAGGGCAGGAAGTGTGTGTGTGTGTGTGGGGGTGCACTGGGTAATCAAGAAAGACCTCAGTGAGAAAGTGATGTTTTAGCAGGGGCCTGATGCTGGGAAAGTCACAAGTCAGTCAAATACCTGGAGGAAGGACATTCTAGGCAGAGGGAACAGCTATTTCAAAACAATTTAAAAAACCATAAGATTTCTTCAAGTTTGTCTTCTGTAGATTGTCTCCACTCCTTTCTTGCAGAGTTGCTTTAATGCATTTTATATTTTATATTGCTTAAAAAGTAATTATTGTATAATTAGTATCATTATTATTATATCATGTGAGTTACTGCCATTTATAGAACAGAAATAGCTTTTTTCCTACTTTCTATTTAATTTTTGGTAAATTAAAATTTACTGATATTGAAACATAATTTCCAATAAATTTGCATGGCATGTCAGTGAAAACAGTGGTCGTGCTTGGCCCTCCTTATCCACTAATCATGTACTCCAGAAGTAGGAACTTATTTCTTTTGGTGGCTGCATCCATGTTTTGAAATAATATGTTTTTAGTGCTATTAATTGAACTTTTAGCTTTAACTACTTACCCACCTTCTCTAATCACCACCTTCATACATACAAACAGTGTATCCTATATAGTTATATATTTTTTTTATTAAATCAATATTCTGTGATTAGGGTATAACTAACTATTCAGATCTGTACAACATAGTTATGATGCTTAAATTTTCTCTCTTGAATGACATTTTTGTTTTTCTTAACCTATGAATAATCAATTCATTTGCCTGTCCCTTTTTCTCTGTAATCATCATGATTCCTTCTCTCCAAGACTCCAACACACCTTTAAAGTTTTTCTCAATACAATGAACACACTGGGAAAATCTATCAGTTTTATTTGGCTTTGTTTCATTTTGTTTTCCTAGGTGAAATCTCTCTAGACCTCTCTACTGTCCTGCTTCAACCTGGACTGATGGATCTTGAGATCTCGTGGCAGCTAGATCTCTGGTCCAGGATCTCCCTTCACCTTCATCCTGCGGGTTCACTTTGCCCGTTTCCTGTGTTGGATCCTTTATGCCCTTGATTCTATAATTTCGTCTTTCTTGCTTAACTCTGTGTGGGGGAAGTTTACCTTCCAATAATCCGGGTGACAGCAAACTATGGGCCTGCCGGCCAGATCTTGTCCACTATCATTGGACAACTCAGAATTTAAGAATGATTTTCCCAGCATGCAGGGAACTGGTTGCCACTGGGGGCTCAGGCCACTGCCCGGACCTGCTCCCAACCAGCGGCCTCGGCACCTTCACAGCACTGCTGCGGGTCCCCAGACATCCCCCTATTGTCTCTGAAGCCGACGTACAGGTGGGCTCTGGGATTCTCAGTACGGTCCGCAGACCTAGCCTCTCAGCCCAATGGCTGCCTTGCTACCTTTCCCACTCCAAATGTTTCCAGTAACCCTGCCTCAATGCCAGGAGATGAGGCAGTAGGCGTCTGAAACTGGTTTTTGTCTCTGCATCTGTTTTAGCTTCCGTCCCTGTTCCCTTCTCCTGGACTCAGTTTCTGCCTCTGTTCAACCGCTCCAGTGTAGACATGCTGGTATCTCTTCACGATTTGGAATTGCGCCCTACCGGTGTCGTATTTCCACTCCTAGTTTGTGTTTCCTTTGTCCTGGGAGATGAAAAACTTGCCTTTAAAGGAGGGGTGACAGACTTTGGTGTGTTTCAGATCACTCAGGAAGTTGTGCATATTCCTGGGCTCTATCACAGGGGCTTTGGATAAAGTGGGGCATGGACACCTGCAATCCTCCCCAGGTGGTTCTGATTCAGGTGGTCCCGAAATCTTCACTTTGAAATTCTCTGCTGCAGAAGGCTGGAGAAAATCAATTGAAATATGAGCCCCGTTTCAGGGCCTTGGGTGGGAGGCTAGTGGGGACTTCCTTTGCGCTATAGGAGCTAGAAGGCTGTTTGATGCTTTAAAAATACATAATAATAAAAATATATATGACTCATATGTAAGACCAGTTTTCTAATAGCTGTTTTTAAATGCTTGGCCTCAAAAAAAATGATTTTCATATTTTTAAATGGTTGAGAGAAAAAGAATACTATTTCAAGGCACATATATGATATTTTATGAAATTCACATTTCAATATTCATAAGTAAAGCTAATTGGAACACAGTCCCACTCATCTACATATTGTCTACCACTGTTTTTACACTGTCAGGGCAGATCTGAGTGGTTGCAACAAAGACATTATGGTCCACAGAGTGTAAAATATTTATTATCTGAGTCTTTACAGGAAAAAGGTCGTTGACCACCACAACAGCCTATTGGTGGGGCATGAGATGGAATCATTTTGAAAGGTTTGTGACTGAAGATGTCTTTATTCTACTCTTAAACCTAACTTACAGTTTAGCTAATTATGTATTTTTAGGTTGGAAATCACATTTCCTCAAATTTTTACTTAGGTGGGTAATGAAAGTATTATCCACTGTCTTCTAGTGCCCAGAGCTGTTGTTGAAAGGTCTAGTAACATTTTAACTATCTCTCCTGGTTGTTTTCTTCTCTGTAAGTTAAGTTATTATATTTTCTCAAGAGCTCTGAAATTTCAAAATGATGTGTCTTGCTGTGGAACTTCTTAATTTACAGAGATCTCAGTTTTGTTTTTTGGGTTTTTTTCGGTACACGGGCCTCTCACTGTGTGGTCTCTCCCGTTGCAGAGCACAGGCTCCGGACGCGCAGGCTCAGCGGCCATGGCTCTCGGGCCTAGCCACTCCGTGGCATGTGTGATCTTCCTGGATCAGGGCACGAACCTGTGTCCCCTGCATCGGCAGGCGGACTCTCAACCACTGCGCCAACAGGGAAGCCCAAGATCTCAGTTTTTAGTTGTTGTTGTTTTGTTTTCCAATCTGGTAATTTATGTCCTTCAATTCTGAGAAGCTTCACTGAAATATTCCTTCGGTAATTTTTTCCCTTATGTTTCCTGTTATCCCTTGCTGCAATTCTTTTCTTGCAGAAATTGGGTCTTCTGGGCTAATCTTTTCCTATCTCCTATTTTATAAATTATCTCCTATTATTCATTCCTTTATCTTTTTGTTGTCCCTAGGATATTGGTTCAATTTTATTTTCCAATTCTCCATTCCTTATATAAACATACATACGTACTATATATATGTAAGCATGTGTACAGTATATATAATATACTTATTCAGTTTATATTATATATTAATATTCAATGTCATTGTTTTAAATGAATAATTGGTTTTTATATCATTCTGTTTGCTTTTTATGGCTTTACTCTCTTACCCTCTAAGGATAGTAATTATATACATATTTTCAAGTTTTTGTCTAATTATTTTTTGCCTTTTTTTTTCTCTTTTCATTCAGACCTCTGTATATAACATGGATTTTTTTAACATATACTTTCTATTTAGTGCTATTTATATTTTCATTAGTATTTGCTAAGTCTAATAGTTTTCTATTACCATGTAACAAAGTACTCAAAACACAGTGACAAAATATATATATTTATTATCTCGTTTTTGTGGGTCAGAATTCCAGGAGCAGCTTAGCTAGATGCATCTGGTTCTGAGTTTTGAGTTTCTCAGGAGGCTGCAAGCAAGGTGTCAGCAGCAGCTTCCATCGCCTCCAGGCTTAACTGGAGGAATATTCACTCTGAGCTCTCTCATGTGGTTGTTAGCAGGACTCAGGATCTTGTTGGCTGTAGGCTGATGATATCAAGATATCAGTTTCTCACTACTTGGGCCTCTCCCTAGGCTCGTGTGCTTTCCCCAGAGTGAGGAATAAGAAAGAGAGAGAGAGAGAAAGAGAGAGAGATAGGCTGAGAATCTAAGAGAGAAGCCATAGTGTTTATATAACCTAATCTCAGAAGTGACAACCTATCACTTCTGCTCTATCCTTTCCATTAGAAGTGAGTCACTAACCCACTAATCCAGCCCACCCTCACGGGGAGGGCTTAAACAAGGACATAAATTCCAGGAGATGACAATCATTGAAGACCATCTTAGACACTGCCTGCCAGAGAAAGTACAGTTTAAGCTATACTTTTCTTTGTGTTTGCAATCTTTATCAAGTTATGATATGATGATTGTGCTTCACAGAAATGAACGTTGTAGTTTTCTCTTTTGTTCTATGCCAGGGAAAATATTGCTTACTGATTACATTTTACTGAAATGTTTGAAGCTTGTTTAGCCCTGAACTATTTTAGTAGGTTATTCTTTGACCTTTTTTCCCAGTTATTCAGATTGCTTGCCTAATCAAGTTATGTCCTGCTTTTTGAATCAGTATTTACCCCCAATCCAGGGTACCATCTGCCTCACTAAGATTTTAAAATTTATTTACATATATTAATACATATGATTATTTACAATGTTATTATAATCTAATTCTCCCACAAACATGACCCCAATTCCAAACTAAGTAATTTAGCATGATTCTATGACCCTGCACTGTCCAAGATGGGACTTTATTTTTCTTTTTGTTCATTTGAAAATTATTCTTATGTATTTTTAAATTCAGGTTTAATTTATTTTTTCAGCTTTTATTGGGTTATAATTGACAAATAAAATTTTAAGTTGTTTAAAGTATATGTCCTGGTGGTTTGATATACATATGCATTGTGAAAGGACTCCCCGCCCCAACCCCCAGTCATGTTAATTAGCACATCCATCAACTCCCATTTATCTTTTTTTTTTTTTTTTAGTGAGAACATTTAAGTTCTACTGTCTTGGCAAATTTCAATTATACAGTACAGTGTTATCAATTCTAGTCACCAAGTTATATTTTAGATCCTCAGACCTTATTCATCTTATAGGTGAAAGTTGGGAAAGTGGCATAAAACTCTCAGGTCAGCTCTGCAGGTGGAGAACATATTAAGCAGAGTCTTGTAAGACCTAAAAATCTTATCTTCTGAGAATAGTAAAACTGACCTCTTAGGCTTCATGGGAGATTTTCTGGATAAAGAGATGAAGAATGCAGACTATCTGGAATACCATCTTGACTATCAGAAGGAACTAGAAGAGGTGGCCCAGCAAAAAAGTCCTGTTTGAGAAGCCTGCTGAAGCATCAGGTGAAAACTTAACTTCTGAAGGCAACACTGCAAGTGTTCCTTTGTAGTAAGTCTTAAAGTTAGCTACTTAAACGTCTTTGTCTTCTCCATTTGCCAGAAGACTACTTTCTTTTTTTCTAGTATCCTAATCCTCGTTGTGCATGCAAATAAATCTTCTTTGCATTGTAAAATATGTATGTATATATAAACATTAAAATATATGATATATGAAAAGATATGTAAATATATTGTTATATATGAATATATGTTTATAAGTATATATGTAAATGCCCTGAGGGCATTATGCTAAATAAAATAAGCCAGACAGAGAAAGACAAATACTGCATGGTATCACTTATACAGGGAATCTAAAAAAAATGTTAAATTCATAGAAACAGAGAGTAGAATGTGGTTGCCAGGGACTTGGCGGGGAGGGCTAGAGGAAATATGGAGAGGCTGGTGAAAGGGTATAAATATTCTTACATATCTTAATTTTATATTATTTTATTTCTAAATTATATATTTCAATAGTTTTATTAAGATTGTGTTATTTTATAACCATATTTAAAATTTTATTTTTTATAATTTACAGTGGCTTCCTAGTATCAGCACTCAGTGCTTGTATTTTGTAAAGCAGTTTCCCAATTTTTGAGTTATTTCTCAAACTTGTCTTTTACAATGATATGGTGATCCAATAGATTAATTTTATTTTTTGTTGCCTCCATTCGAGATTTTTATTGTTAATTTATGTTTTTAG
This sequence comes from Lagenorhynchus albirostris, assembly GCF_949774975.1. Lineage (NCBI taxonomy): Eukaryota > Metazoa > Chordata > Mammalia > Artiodactyla > Delphinidae > Lagenorhynchus > Lagenorhynchus albirostris. The sequence continues at coordinate 39,428,154 of NC_083112.1, read as the reverse complement.
ATTCCTTGAAATATATCTCTCAATAAACTCACATTTACTGTCAATCCTATACTTCCTGGTATCCTGTTTCTGTTCATAGGAAATAGATCTTTTAAGAAGTCCAAATAAGTGTTTTAAAATTCCCATGTACTTATTATACTGTTTTCAGAGTTATATTCTTCCTTTGAGTTTTTAGTATGACATTGTCTTTTTCTTTTACTTGGAATAATGTTTTATATGCCACATATTGATTTTTATTGTTAATCATTCTTTGATGAGAAGAGTTATATCCAGGCATGATCTTTGCCAACTAAAAGGATATAGAGGCTGCCCTTATGTTACTTATTGCCCATAGAGTTGCTGTTAATTTCCAGAAATAATTCATAAGTTTTCAATTGCAGGCCATTCTGAGTAGCCTGATGAAATCTCTGGCCGACCTGCTCCTTGCCACCTAGGATGTGAATCATCCCTCTGTCCAGTTTATTCTGCCCATTAGCTGCTTAGTAGCCATCTTTGTTATCAGATCAACTGTTGTGGTATCGCAGTGCTGTGTTCAAGTCGCCCTTATTTACTTAATAATGATTCCAAAGCGCAAGAATAGTGATGCTGGCAATTTGGATCTGCCAATGAGGAGCCCTAAAGTGCTCCTTTAAATGATAATGTGAAAGTTTTTGACTTAATAAGGAAAGAAAAAAGCTGTGTGCTGAGATGGCTAAGATCTATGATAAGAATGAAACTTCTATTCAAGAAATTGTGCAGAAGGAAAAAGAAAGTCATACTAGTTTTACTGTCACACCTTGAACTGCAAAAGTTACTGCCACAGTAACTTTTGGTGCTAAGTTTTTAGTTAAGATGATAAAGCCACTAAATTTGTTCAGTGAGATATTTTGAGAGAGACCATATTCATGTAAATTTTATTACAGTATATTTTTATAATCATTCTATTTTATTATTAGTTATTATTGTTAATCTCTTACTGTGCCCAATTTTAAGTTAAACTTTATCATAGGTATGTCTGTATAGGACAAAGCACAATGTTTATAGGGTTTGGTACTATTCGAGGATTCAGGAATTCACTGGGGGTCTTGGAATATATCCTGCATGGATAAGGGAGAATTACTGTATGTCTAATTCTTCTCTTGGTCTATGTTTCATGACTGCTTTCAAACTTGTGCAATGCTAATATATATTTCATGTTCTGGCAATGAGTTGTCAGCCAGTGTTAGTTTCCAAAGTTGTGAGTTTTTCTGTTTCTATGTCTTGATAACTATTTAGCATAAAGAGACAAAGTCAAAGAGCTAATTAGACACTATTTTAAACTAATAGTTTAAGTTTATTATTATTTTTCTTTTACAAAATAAGGAGGAAAGACTCATGATATAAAAGTTTAAGTTTAAATTGAAATAACTCTACCATAGTTCACAGAATACATAGATATATTTCTGATGCTGTTCATTTGGCTCCAATATTAGTTTTCTTCAAGAATAGTAAAGTCTATTTTAGTGTGACTGCCTGTGCTTTATACATCATCATCCAGATTGTAATTTAAAAGGTGACATTGTTTCTTCTCAGTGTAGCAATTTCACCAATTTTTGTCCCACTAGAAATAGTAAAATGAATGCATCTAAACAGAAAAATTGCTTTTTTTCACCATAACACACTATCATTTTGATTCCTCAACGCCTTACCCCAAATTTTAACACTTAATTAGCAAATCATGTTACTTGTGAAGAAGAAAACATTCTTTAGAATGGCAGGTGGTAGGGTCCAAAGTCATTGGAAATTTATACCATTTTTTTTGAAGAACAAAAAGTAACAGATAAAATATGTAAATGATAATGTCAGTTTAGGATTCTGTTTTTAAAATTTTTAAACAATCAAAATGCACTTATAAAATGTAATCTTACAAGAAGATTGTCTAAATTTACCATTCAAACATTTAGCACAATGTTAGGCTGTAATTATTATTGAGTATTATTTCAAATTTTTTGTGTTCATATTGGTCAAGAAAGTTAACAATCACATAGGTATGTCTTAAACCATAACCACAATCATTGACATTGATAGTTTCCTGGTAATTTGCTTTAAAATAAAATGTATTATAAAGAAATTATAAAACAGCTGATCAAGGTAAAAAATTAGTTATTTGGAGATATAAAGTTATTGACACAATGTACAGTTCCACTGTCTTAAAATATACCTATGCCTGCAAGGTTCCTGCCAGTAACTTTCTGCAGTTGAGGAAACTGCCCTGATTTGCACTGACATGCAATAACTTCCCCCAGGCAAATACCTGCAGACAGTCATCTACTGATGCCTGTCTATAGGCAGAGGAAAGCCTTAGAACAGTAGCTCTGTAGAAGCAATTATTCCCTTGACTGTTACAGGAAGAACACTAAAGAATACAGAAAAAATATTAGTTCTCATTTATACAGTTCTTTTCATTCCAAAGACTTTGGCAAAATCGTCATTTGTTTCTAATATTATTTAAAAGACAATACAGTCAACATATTGCTAAGCTGTAGGTTGAAAATCATACTAACTGGTATATATGACCTGCTCAGTTCTGGTAAACAAAACTCCACTGATTACTCAGCATGCACTGAGCACTATGCTTGGTCCAATGGGTCTGCACAATATAAGCATTTCAATAGAATCCTGTCTTTGCCTTTTGGCTGCATTCTTTTTGTTGAACTACATCATCTCCTTAAGAGTTAGAGTTTTTAGTATAAAATGGAGGTGTATTGCCTAATTCCTTGAGTGGTTATGATGATTAAATTTTATAATCTGTTTTAAGTTCTCAGTGCAGTAGCCCAGTTATCACTCTAGAAAAAGCACTGAATGAATGTAAGTCATTACTATTATTGTACTATCAAAAATCTCTTAGTATCAGCTGTGAAGACACAGTTATATAGGTGTTACTTTTCTTCCTAACTGAGAAGTTTTTAACACATTTAAAAGGAAAAATCTAGAGAAGTATATCTCAAAATATCCTTAGTAAAGATTAAAATAGATTACAAATGTGAACTGAAATTGAGGTGATTTATAAATATATTCTTGTATATTTATACAAGAAATACATTGGTGTAGATGGAATTTGGATGCTATTGAAACATTTATGGAAAATTATGTTTAAAAAAGAATTAATTGAATGAGACAGGTAGCTATACCAAATTAAGTAAAAGATCAGGCATTTCCTTTATGGGAGAGAAATATTAAAAACTAACAGTAATATTCACTAAAGATATAAACCAGGAAAGAGGCCAGTGATCATAATAATTGAGTCATGAAATGGGCAGAAAGATATCGCCAAAAACTAGTTTACATCACCAATAAAGGCTCTACAAGGCAAAAGTGATACTATTAGCTAAGCAAGATATTTATCCTATATGGTCTCCAGGAAGCAACTCCAAGAAATTGTGTATTAAAAATTAACTGAAATACTAGATCAAGACCAGTAAAACTCATAATAAAAATATACTATATGCTGATTATATTTTAATGTCTTTAAATTTTGTTTTCAATGTTATTTCCTCCAAATCTTAATATCTACATACATATACATTTTTAGTCTGAATTATGCACAAAAAATTACTTTAAAATGCATAACATATTTTTACTTTTGTAAAGTTCTCTGTGAATAATAAAAATAATGAGCCTAATCTACTGTACATTCAAAAATGTCTTGTCAAAAGATTTCCACTAAGATAGACATGCTTACTTCAGAGTAGTTTAACCAGCCTGAGGAGACATGATTTACAAAACCATTCTTATTGGACACACAAGTAAAATTTAATACCTTTAGAATACAATATAAATAGTTAATGCTGGTGAGATTTTAAGAAATTAATAATTAATATTTCTTTCATTCTCAGTTTAGAAGTAAGTTAAAATTAAGACATATAGGAGATCCAAAAACAGGGATCAAATGTCAGATTTTAACTGATACATAGATTTGGAAGTGTGGCTTTAGATCTGTTGATAAAAAGTTGATAATGGCTTGATAACGAAAATGAATTTTACAGAAAACACTCATCCATTTTTCTACTCCACCTGCTAATTATTTTTTAATAGTTTAACTCCATTAAGTCAAAAAATCTAGACCAATATGAAGCAGTCTTACAAAGCTGTATAGCCAAGGAAAGCCATATTTCCAAAATCTCATCTCAGTTGTTATCAAGAGAGATAATATAAGGAAAAGAAACTCCCAAAGCCTGAGGTCAGAGGTAACAGAAAACAGTGGGCAAGCAGGTACTTTCCTGAGAACAGAATTAAGGATTAATGAAAGTACCTAGTGTATCTACAAATCAAAGACCCGTGTAATGCTTCCCCAGTAGGATTTTAAAATTTCTATGTATCAGGGCTTCCCTGGTGGCGCAGTGGTTGAGAGTCCTCCTGCCGATGCTGGGGACACAGGTTCGTGCCCTGATCCGGGAAGATCCCACATGCCGTGGAGCGGCTGGGCCCGTGAGCCATGGCCGCTGAGCCTGCACGTCCGGAGCCTGTGCTCCACAACGGGAGAGGCCACAGCAGTGAGAGGCCCGTGTACCGCAAAAAAAAAAAAAAAATCTATGGATCAATGACCGTGAAGAATTTTCACTTCTTTCTGAATAGAAGTGTTCATTGCAATTATTCCACCCTTTTTTCCCACTGAATACTTGGTGAACAGAGGCTGATTACTTGATGGAGTCACATCTGACTTAATGTAGAGACTGCTGTGTGTCACCAGAGATTCTGGACTTTCGAGCTGGATGCAGTGATGGGTTGGAACTTTCATGCGGATGGGATGAGTGTTTTCTTTCATGGTAATGAGAAAGAAAGGAGATTTTTATGATCAAAATTGTGGCAACTTCTAGCAAATGGGTCATGGGTGAAAGTGACAAGTATTATTTCTGGGCTGAAGTAATAAAAACACCCTGCATAATGTTCCATGTTCTCTTATTCTCTCTCTTGAAGTAACCTTAAAACACTCATGTTGAGATTATGAAGGCACAAAATAGAGATAGACAAGATTCTTAAATAATGACTTACAAGAAGGTGTCCTAGAGAGTTTCCCAAACTATTTCAGAATGTCTTTGAATGGAAAACAAACCTCTATGAAGTTAAAATCCTGAAATTTTGTGATTAAACAATTTTTTGACATCTTTATTGGAGTATAATTGCTTTATAATGTGTTAGTTTCTGCTGCAAACAAAGTGAATCAGCTGTACGTATACATATATCCCCATATCCCCTCCCTCTTGCGTCTCCCTCCCACCCTCCCAACCTACCCCTCTAGGTGGTCACAAAGCACCGAGCTGATCTCCCTGTGCTATGTAGCTGCTTCCTACTAGCTATCTATTTTACATTTGGTAGTGTATATATGTCAATGCTACTCTCTCACTTCGTCCCAGCTTACCCATCCCCGTCCGTGTCCTCAAGTTCATTCTCTAACTCTGTGTCTTTATTACTGTCCTGCCCTTAGGTTCATCAGAACCATTTTTTTTAATTCTATATATATGTGTTAGCATATGGTATTTATTTTACTCTTTCTGACCTACTCCCACTCTCTGTGACAGACTCTAGGTCCATATACCTCACTACAAAAAACTCAATTTCAGTTTTCTTTAATGGATGAGTAATATGCCATTGTATATATATTGCCACATCTTTATCCATTCATCTGTTGATGGACACTTAGGTTGCGTCCACATCCTGGCTATTGTAAATAGTGTTGTAATGAACATTGGGGTGCATGTATATTTTCCAATTATGATTTTTTCAGGGTATATGCCCAGTAGTAGGATGGATGGGTCATATGGTAGTTCTATTTTTGTTGTTTTAAGGAACCTCCATACTATCCTCCATAGTGGCTGTGTCAATTTACATTCCCACCAACAGTACAAGAGGGTTCCCTTTTCTCCACACCCTCTCCAGCATTTGTTGTTGGTAGATTTTCTGATGATGCCCATTCTAACTGGTGTGAGGTGACACCTCATTGTAGTTTTGATTTGCATTTCTCTAATAAGTGGTGACGTTGAGCATCCTTTCATGTGTTTGTTGGCAATCTGAATATCTTTGGAGAAATGTCTGTTTAGGTCTTCTGCCCACTTTAAGATTGGGTTGTTTGTTTTTTTCATATTGAGGTGCATGAGCTGCTTGTATATCTTGGAGATTAATCCTTTGTCAGTTGCTTTGTTTGCAAATATTTTTTTTCCCATTCTGAGAGTTGTCTTTTCATCTTGTTTTTGGTTTCCTTTGCTGTGCAAAAGCTTTTAAATTTCATTAGATTCCATTTGTTTATTTTTGTTTTTATTTCCATTTCTTTGGTAGTTGGGTCAAAAAGGATCTTGCTGTGATTTATGTCAAAGAGTGTTCTTCCTGTTTTCCTTGAAGAGCTTTATAGTGTCTGGCCTTACATTTAGGTTTTTAATCCATTTTGAGTTTATTTTTGTGTATGGTGTTAGGAAGTGTTCTTTTACATGTAACTGTCCAGTTTTCCTAGCACCATTTATTGAAGAGACTATCTTTTCTCCATTGTATATTCTTGCTTCCTATAACAAAGATAAGGTGACCATATGTGCATGGTTTTATCTCTGGGCTCTCTATCCTGTTCCATTGATCTATATTCCTGTTTTTGTGCCAGTACCATACTGTCTTGATTACTGTAGATTTTTAGTATTCTCTAAAGTATTGTCTGAAGTCAGGGAGTCTGACTTCCTTCAGCTCCGTTTTTCTTTCTCAAGATTGCTTTGGCAATTCTGGGTCTTTTATGTCTCCATACAAGTTGTGAAATTTTTGTTCTAGTTCTGTGAAAAATGACAGTGGTAGTTTGATAGGGATTGCATTGAATCTGTAGATTGCTTTGGATAGTAGAGTCATTTTCACAATGTTGACTCTTCCAATCCAAGAACATGGTATATCTCTCCATATGTTTGTATAATCTTTAATTTCTTTCATCGGTGCCTTATAGTTTTTTGCATTCAGGTCTTTTGTCTCCTTAGGTAGGTTTATTCTTTTTGTTGCAATGGTAAATGAGTGTGCTTCCTAATTTCTCTTTGAGATTTTTCATCATTAATGTACAGTAATGCAAGAGATTTCTGTGCATTAATTTTGTATCCTGCTACTATACCACATTCATTGATTAGCTTTGGTAGTTTTCTGGTAGCATCTTTACGATTCTCTAAGTATAGCATCATGTCATCTGCAAACAGTGACAGCTTTACTTCTTCTTTTCCAATTTGGATTCTTTTATTTCTTTTCCTTCTCTGATTGCCGTGGCTAAAACTTCCAAAACTATGTTGAATGATAGTGGTGAGAGTGGGCAACCTTGTCTTGTTCCTGATCTTAGTGGAAATGGTTTCAGTTTTTCACCATTGAGAACGATGTTGACTTTGTATTTGCATACATGGCCTTTATTATGTGGAGGTAAGTTCCCTCTATGCCTACTTTCTCGAGGGTTTTATCATAAATGGGTGTTGAATTTTGTTGAAAATTTTTTCTGCATCTATTGAGATGATGATATGAATTTTCTCTTTCAATCTGTTAACATGGTTTATCACATGGATTGATTTGCATATATTAAAAAATCCTTGCATTCCTGGGATAAACCCCACTTGATCATGGTGTATGACCTTTTTAATGTGCAGTTGGATTCTATTTGCATCTATATTCATCAGTGATATTGGTCTGTAGTTTTGTTTTTTGTGACATCTTTATGTGGTTTTGGTATCAGGGTGATGGTGGCCTCCTAGAGTGAGTTTGGGAGTGTTCCTCCTTCTGCTCTATTTTGGAAGAGTTTGAGAAGGATGAGTGTTAGCTCTTCTCTAAATGTTTGATAGAATTCTCCTGTGAAGCCATCTGGTCCTGGGCTTTTGTTTTTTGGAAAATTTTTAATCACAATTTCAATTTCAGTGCTTCTAATTGGTCTGTTTATATTTTCTATTTCTTTCTGATTCAGAATCAGAAGGTTGTGATTTTTTTAGAATTTCTCCATTTCTTCCACGTTTTCCATTTTTTTGGCATAAAGTTGCTTATAGTAATCTCTCATGATCCTTTGTATTTCTGCAGTGTCAGTGGTTACTTCCTTTTCATTTCTAATTCTGTTGATTTGAGTCTTCTACCTTTTTTTCTTGATGTGTCTGGCTAGTGGTTTAACAATTTTATTTATCTTCTCAAAGAACCAGCTTTTAGTTTTATTGATCTTTGCTATTGTTTTCTTCATTTCTTTTTCATTTATTTCTGATCTGATTTTTATGATTTCTTTCCTTCTGCCAACTTTGGGGATTCTTTGTTCTTCTTTCTCTAATTGCTTTAAGTGTTAGGTTAGGTTATTTATTAGATCTCGCTTGTTTCTCAAGGTAGGATTGTATTGCTCTAAACTTCCCTTTTAGATCTGCTTTTCCTGCATCCCATAGGTTTTGAGTCATCATGTTTTCATTGTCATTTGTTTCTAGGTATTTTTTGATTTCCTCTTTGATTTCTTCAGTGATCTCTTGGTTATTTTGTAACATATTGTTTAGCCCCCATGTGTTTGTATTTTTTACAGATTTTTCTGTGCAATTGATATCTAGTCTCATAGTGTTGTGGTTGGAAAAAATACTTGATATGATTTCAATTGCCTTATATTTACCAAGGCTTGATTTGTGACCAAAGATATGATCTATCCTGCAGAATGTTCCCTGAACACTTGAGAAGAAATTGTTTTCTGTTGTTTGGAGATGGAATGCCTTGTAAATATCAATTAAGTCCATATTGTCTAATGTTTCATTTAAAGCTTGTTTTTCCTTATTTATTTTCATTTTGAATGATATGTCCATTGGTGAAAGTGGGGTGTTAAAGTCCCCTACTATGATTGTGTTATTGTCAGTTTTCTGTTTTATGACTGTTAGCATCTGCCTTATGTACTGAGGTGCTCCTAAGTTGGGTGCATAAATATTTATAATTGTTATATCTTCTTCTTGGATTGAACCCTTGATCATTATGTAGTGTCCTTCCTTTTCTCTTGTAACATTCTTTATTTTAAAGTCTATTTTATCTGATATGAGAATTGCTACTCCAGCTTTCTTTTGATTTCCATTTGTGTAGAATATATTTTTCCAACCCCTCACTTTCAGTCTGTACGTGTCTTCCTAGGTCTGAAGTGGGTTTCTTGTAGACCATATACATACGGGTCTTGTTTTCATATCCATTCAGCCAGTCTGTTTTTGGTTGGAGCATTTAATCCATTTACATTTAAGGTAATTATTGATATGTATGTTCCTATTACCATTTTCTTAACTGTTTAGGGTTTGTTATTGTAGGTCTTTTCCTTCTCTTGTGTTTCCTGCCTAGAGAAGTTCCTTTAGCATTTGTTGTAAAGCTGGTTTGGTGGTGCTGAATTCTCTTAACTTTGGCTTGTGTGTAAAGCTTTTTATTTCTCTTTGAATCTGAATGAGATCCTTTCTAGGTAGTGTAATCTTGGTTGTAGGTTTTTCCCTTTTATCACTTTAAATATGTCCTGCCATTCCCTTTTGGCTTGCAGAGTTTCTGCTGAATGAACAGCTGTTAACCTTATGGTGATTCCCTTGTATGCTATTTGTTTCTTTTCCTTTGCTGCTTTTAATAATTTTTTCTTTGTATTTAATTTTTTATAGTTTGATTAATATGTGCCTTGGTGTGCTTCTCCTTGGATTTATCCTGTATGGACTCTCTGTGCTTCTTGGACTTGATTGACTGTTTCCTTTCCCATATTAGGGAAGTTTTCAACTATAATCTCTTCAAATATTTTCTCAGTCCCTTTCTTTTTCTCTTCTTCTGGGATCCATATAATTCACATTTTGGTTCATTTAATGTTGTCAGGGGTCTCTGAGACTGTCCTCAATTCTTTTCATTCTTTTTTCTTTGTTCTCCTCTGTGGTAGTTATTTCCACTATTTTATCTTCCAGGTCACTTATCCGTTCTTCTGCCTCAGTTTTTCTGCTATTGATTTTTTCTAGGGAATTTTTAATTTCACTTATTGTGCTCTTCATCATTGTTTTTTTGCTCTTTAGTTCTTCTAGTTCCTTTTAAATGTTTCTTTTATTTTCTCCATTCTATTTCCAAGATTTTAGATGATTTTTACTATCATTACTCTGAATTCCTTTTCAGGTAGACTGCTTATTTCCTCTTCATTTGTTTCATCAGGTGGATTTTTACCTTGCTCCTACAGCTGCTGCATATTTATCTGTCTTCCCATTTTGCTTAACTTACTGTGCTTGAGTTCTCCTTTTCGCAGGCTGCAAGTTCATAATCCCCGTTGTTTTGGGTGTCTGCCCCCAGTGTTTAAGGTTGGTTCAGTGGTTTGTGTAGGCTTCCTGGTGGAGGGGACTGGTGCCTGTGTTCTGGTGAGCTGGATCTTGTCTGTCTGGTGGGCAGGGCTGCGTCTGGTTGTGTGTTTTGGGGTGTCTGTGAAATTAATATGATTTTAGGCAGTCTCTCTGCTAATGGTTGTGGTTGTGCTCCTGTCTTGCTCATTGTTTGGCATGGGGTTTCCAGCACTGGAGCTTGCTGGCCATTGGTTGGAGCTGGTCTTAGTTTTGACATGGAGATCTCTGGGAGAGCTCTCACTGATTGATATTATGTGGAGCTGGGACATTTCTGGTGGTCTAATATCCTGAACTTGACTGTCCCGCCTCAGAGACTCATGCCTGAAACCTGGGCAAAGCACCAAGATCCTGTTAGCCACACGGCTCAGAATAAAAGGGAGAAAAAAGAAAGAAAAATAGATAAATAAATAAAATATAATAATTAAAATAAAAAGTAAAAGAATTATTAAAATAAAAATAATTAAAAAAAAACAAAAGGGCTTCCCTGGTGGTGCAGTGGTTGAGAGTCCGCCTGCTGATGCAGGGGACACGGGTTCATGACCCGGTCTGGGAAGATCCCACATGTCGTGGAGCGGCTAAGCCCATGAGCCATGGCCACTGAGCCTGCGTGTCCAGAGTCTGCACGTCTGGAGCCTGTGCTCCGCAATGGGAGAGGCTACAACAGTGAGAGGCCCGCATACCACCAAAAAAAAAAAAAAAAAAAAAAAAAAAAAGAAGAGAGGAACCAAACCAATAAACTAATCCACCAATGATAACAAGTGCTAAAAAAATATACGAAGGTAAACATAAAAATCAGAAACAAGTCAGTTGCAGACAGCAAACCCCAATTCTACAGTTGCTCCCAAAGTCCTCCACCTTATTTCTTGGTTGATTCATTGTCTATTCATGTATTCCACAGATGCAGGGTACAAGTTGATTGTGGGGATTTAATCCACTGCCCCTGAGGCTGCATGTGTTCAGCTTTGGTTTTCACCCTACCTCTGCATGTAGGTTGCCCTCAGTCTTCTGCTCCTGCCCAGACAGGATGGGGTTAAAGGAGCGGCTGATTTGGGGGCTCTGGCTCACTCAGGCCAGGGTGAGGGAGGGGTACCATAGTTATAATTGGAATTCAGGGTGAACCTGCAGCAGCAGAGGCTGGCATGTTGTTGCAACAGCCTGAGGCATGCTGTGTGTTCTCCCAGGGAAATTGTCCCTGTTTCACGGGACCCTGGCAGTGACAGGCTGCACCAGCTCCCAAGCAGATGTGGATAGTGACCTGTGCTTGCATACAGAATTCTTGGTGCCTGCAGCAGCAGCATTAATGTTTCATGCCTGTCTCTGTTGTCCAAGCTGATAGCCATGACTTGTGCCAATCTCTGGAGCTCATTTAGGTGGTGCTCTGTCTGCTGTGGGCAGACAGAGAAGGAATCCCCTCTCCTCGTGCACCCTGAAACAATGGTCTCTTGTCTCTTAGGCAGGTCCAGAGATTTTCCCGGACTCCCTCCCAGCTAGCTGTGGTGCACTAACCCCCTTCAGGCTGTATTCATACAGCCAACCCCAGTCCTTTCCCTGGGATCTGACCTCTGAAACCTGAGCCTCAGCTCCCAGCCCCAAGCTGTCCCAACGGGTGGGCAGACAAGCCTCTCAGGCTGGTGAGTGCTGGTTGGCACCGATCCTCTGTGTGGGAGTCTCTCCACTTTGCCCTCTGCAACCCTGTTGCTGCGCTCTCCTCCATGGCTCCGAAGCTTCCCCACCCCCCACCCCCTACTTCCACCAGTGAAGGGGTTTCCTAGTGCATGGAAACTTTTTCTCCTTCACAGTTCCCTCCCAGAGATGCAGGTCCTGTCCCTATTCTTTTGTCTCTCTCTCTTTTTTTTTTCTTTTGACCTTCCCAGGTACGTGGGGATTTTCTTGCCTTTTGGGAAGTCTGAGTTCTTCTGCCAGCATTCAGTAGGTGTTCTGTAGGAGCTGTTCCACATGCAGATGTATTTTTGATGTATTTGTGAAGAGTAAGGTGATCTCCACGTCTTACTCCTCCACCAACTTGAAGGTCCCCCCCATGATTTAATTTTTGTTATTGAGCTCTAACTTTTATGCTATCTGGTATATCTATATGTCATATACAAAATGCCATGATTAAAATAAAGTTAAGCCTATACATATAAAAATATAGACCAGTGGAAAACATGTACAAATTGAGTGATTCACTTTTCCTTGCAGAGTTGAGAAATCAGGATAGGTATTCTTATAGAAGTCTTGCTATATGGGAAAAAGATGTCAGAGGGAAGGAAGTTTTCCCACAAACAAGCCTGGAAGGAATATGCATTACATATTAATTAGGACATTAGCTTTACAAATGTATCTATTACTTACTTATAAAATATTTTAAAATTTTTATGTGCAGCATTTAAAATTTTTTTGTCTGAATGATCTGTTAACTTTAGACCTAAAATAAATATCAATAGATATATTTCTGTAATTATCCTCCAAATCATGCCATTTTTTTAAAGGTTAAATGGAACACAATTAATAATTATTCCAGAACAACTAATGTAAACTAGAACTCTTCTGGGAAAACTAGGAAATATGATCACCCTCCCAAGAAGTTTTTGAAAGCACTGGAAGGTACCTCCATCTTCCTTTCCTCTCTTCTTCCTCCTGAAAAATAAAACCAAACAAAAACAAAAGAAACCTGCCTTTCTTTGCTTAAAATACATTTGATATAAATACAGACATTCATACCACTATTGGAGTTTAGACTTAAAAATGTAAATATTCTTGGATAACACACTTATTAGCATGCACATGTTCATAGCAGGATTTAGTGGAAGGCGATCACTGGTAGCATAAAGTGGAGGCGGCTGAGAGTAAGGGTATGAGGGTTTCCATAGTAAAACAAAGAGTAATGAGTAATGACTGGATGCACCAAAGATAAACTTCACTTACTTTAGTCTTGCAAAGAGCCAGCAATATCTGAATATATAGTTCCTAAAAGTGAATTAGCATTAACCTTGAGAGAGATTTCATGGTGCATGTTTTATTGTTCTCATTTTATTTCTAATTTCAGACTGAAGTCTACTGCCAAGCAACTTTTCTTTCTCCTTCAATAATTACCTGAAATCCAAACTGCTACATGAAGTTTTCAGTGATTAAGTCATTTAAAGAAATTAAATAGTCTTGAGCAATAATCAGAGCAGTTATCCATTTTAGATGAGTCATCTGAATAATAAATGCTTAAAAAAATCCTCTTCAATGGCACTTTTAGTCTGAATTTTTTCTATAATTTCCTTAATTTCTCAGTACAATTACTAAATGTCCACACACTTCTTTCACAATTTTACTACTCAAATTACTTGCTCTTGCTCATCAGCTTTGCAAATTAATAGTTTGTTAAATGTACCAGGGTAGCATACTTGAAATGAATGCTAAAGTGAATTTTTCTAAATGACTAATAAATGTGCTTTAAAAGACATTTAGTAAGCTTTAAGATTCTCATTCCAGAGTAAACCTGTATTTGAAAATACAGGCTTTCAATGTCTTCTCATGACATTGAAATTCATTAATGCCAACAACATTATTAATAAAGATAAGAATAACTACTAGTTCATTTAGTCCATAAAATGAGGCAGGTGCTGTATTAGGTATTTTATGTACATTGTCTTATATTCATTCTTAAAATAAGGCTGTAAGCTATATTTATTCCTATTTTAATCTTTGGACCTTATGCACAAATCAGGCATCTCCTATATGAATATACTTTTATACATTTTCTTCACCATCTGTATGTCTTCTTTGGAGAAATGTCTATTTAGGTCTTCTGCCAATTTTTTCACTGTTTTTTTGTTTGTTTTTTTAGTATTGAGCTGCATGAGTTGTTTATATAATTTGGAGATTAATCCTTTGGCCATTGATTCATTTGCAAATATTTTCTCCCATTCTGAGGGTTGTCTTTTCATCTTGTTTATGGTTTCCTTTGCTGTGCAAAAACTTTCATTTCATTAGGTCCCATTTGTTTAGTTTTGTTTTTATTTCCATTACTCTAGGAAGTGGGTCAAAAAAGATCTTGTTGTGATTTATGTCAAAGAGTGTTCTACCTATGTTTTCCTCTAAGAGTTTTATAGTGTCTGGCCTTACATTTAGGTCTTTAATCCATTTTGAGTTTATTTTTGTGTATGTTGTTAGGGAGTGTTCTGATTTCATTATTTTATATGTGGCTGTCCAGTTTTCCCACCACCACTTATTGAAGAGTCTGTCTTTTCTCCATTGTATATCCTTGCCTTCTTTGTCATAGATTAGTTGACCATAGGTGTGTGGGTTTATCTCTGGGATTTCTATCCTGTTCCATTGATCAATACTTCTGTTTTTGTGCCAGTATGATATTGTCTTGATTACTGTAGCTTTGTAGTATAGTCTGAAGTCAGGGAGTCTGATTCCTCCAGCTCAGTTTTTTTTGCCCTCAAGGCTGCTTTGGTTATTTGGGGTCTCTTGTGTCTCCATACAAATTTTAAGATTTTTCATTCTAGTTCTGTAAAATATGTCACTGGTAATTTGATAGGGATCACATTGAATCTGTAGATTGCTTTGGGTAGTATAGTCATTTTCACAATATTGATTCTTCCAATCCAAGAACATGTTATATCTCTCTATATGTTTGTGTCATCTTTGATTTCTTTCATCAGTGTTGTATAGTTTTCTGAGTACAAGTGTTTTACCTTCTTACATAGGTCTATTCCTAGGTATTTTGTTCTTTTTATTGCAATGGTGAATGGGATTGTTTCCTTAATTTCTCTTTCTGAACTTTCATTGTTAGTGTATAGAAATGCAAGAGATTTCTGTGCATTAATTTTGTATCCTGCAAATTTACTAAATTCATTGATTAGCTCTAGTAGTTTTCTGGTGGCATCTTTAGGATTCTCTTTGTATAGTATCATGTCATCTGCACACAGTGACAGTTTTACCCCTCCTTTTCCAATTTGTATTCCTTTTTATTTCTTTTTCTTCTCTGATTGCTGTGTCTAGGACTTCCAAATCTATGTTGAATAAGAGTGGCAAGAGTGGACATCCTTGTGCTGTTCCTAATCTTAGAGGAAATGTTTTCAGTTTTTTTGGCATTGAGAATGATGTTTGCTGTGGGTTTGTCATATATGGCCTTTATTATGTTGAGGTAGGTTCCCTCTATGCCCATTTAGGGGAATTAATTTTAACTGATGATATCAGACCTCATATTTTCAGTATGCTTGCTTCCTTTCAGCTTGGGATGCTAGTATAAAGACATGACTCTGGGAGCTGTGAGAGCCATGCTGCTTCTATTATGTTGAAAAGCCAACAAGTTGGAGAAAAGTTTTTGCAGGTTGGAAAATTTTTTTCTGTGTTCTTAGCAACATTTTTGAGCCATTGAATGAAACCTGGAAGTGTTTACACTTGAATTTTTGTGATGTAAACAACACGTACCCTTATGATCTAAGACACAATTAGATGTTCTTTGTTTGTGCTCTAACACATCAAACTGATTCAAAGGCTTGTCATCACCCTTCACAAAAAATTTCTCCATCAGGGGAAACACAGTTATGTCTAATAGTGTTCTGAGCTTTAAACAAAAAGTAGGTTATGTGAAAGGAAAAATGCAAAAGTGTTTTTCAAGATGTGCCATAAACTGGTTACCATACATGTTTTTAGAAGCATCTAGTTATTTTTTCTAAAACCAGTTTTGAAGAAAACAAAAAAAAATTTGTTCTTTGTGTGTATATATATACATATATATATACATATATATATACATATATATATATGTATATGTATGTATTGTGTGTTCTCCTGGCATGCTAAAACTATTGCTCTTATTTTTTCATACCCACTTGTGATATGTATATATCATGGATGATGGAGAAATCTGATGGATGATGGAGAAACCTGATGGAGAAATCTCCAATGAACAGAAGATGTAACCTCTCCATTCTGTTTCTTGGAGGTAGATAGGTATAAATAAAGTTGTAGATATAGATATATAAAATATATATTTTGTTTATCTCACATATGTATCTATATAAATATATATATCAATTAATATATATTTCATTTATCATATGCATATGTATATTTAAGAACATTACATATGTATGTGTATATATATATATTTATATATATATACACACACACATACATTTATGTTTGGATATATTTATATACACATATATATAAAATCTCCAAAAGATTACATATGTATACACAGATATAGATATACATACACACACACACATATATATATATATATACAAAAAGATGTCTTTTATGGCAAGCTAACACTCTACTAATTATTTATTTTATTTTATTTCACATATGTATGTATGTGTCTTATGTTAATAAAATATATAATCAAAGTAGTGTTAGCTTACCTGAAGGAAATATGCCTTCTTTCCCTTTATCTTAGAACACAATATAGTACTTGATATAGTTAGTACTCAACTAAGGGCATATGTGAGTTATATTGTTGGATCTTTAAGGAAATGTTAAAGTCAATTTAGGCACAATTATTAAGAAAAGGTAACAAAGAATTTGGATAAAAAATAAACTTATACAATTAAATTCAGAAAATAAACTATGAAGAAAAGTAATGTCAATTACCCCTAAAATGTATTAAAATTCAGCTTTTGTTACAAATAATACAGTATAATACCTAAGACATAACATTGGAATAGTGACAGCTACTTCCACAAACAAATAGCTGTAACAGGTAGATGTCATCATTGGTGAAACTCAGGGTGGTTTTCCAAATGTTCAAATGTTCTCTCTACTTCTATTCAGTTTTGAAAATTGACCTGAAATTCTTTAAGGAAAATAGTAGAGTAGAATATAGCCACTTTTAATCTAAAACAGTTTAGTGATATCAGATGTACATAGATAAGATTTTTAAACTTTGTGTTAGAAGTTGATGCAATGATAAATTGCAAAGGAAATTAAATAAAGGACAGTACATTATATGAGAAGAATGTGCTTTATGGAATGCAGGAGACATTAGTCTATAGCTGAGTTATTGATCAAGAATATGGAAGTTTATGATCCAATCATGGCACCAATTAAACATGAAACCTTGGTGTCTTTTCTGGTGTTTGGTCTCCAAGCAACTCTTCCTTTCTTCATTCTGTAACAGAAGCAACTTTTCAAGCAACAGTAAACAGTCCAAGGTGGCACCTGGCCCTTGCTAGACCAATGGTAATCCATTTCGTGGTGGGAGGGACAGTATAGAGAAGCATTTAAAAGGGCTCTGGAGCCAAAGTTTCCAGTTTCACATCCTGCTTATGATCCTTATTAGCTGTGTGACTTAATTCAAGTAAGTGAACTTCTCTGTGGCTCAGTTTCTACAACTGGGAAGTTTAAGTGAGCTAGTAAACAATAGGTATGGAATAGTATTCCTTTAAATAAGGGTTCAATAAATATTAATAAACAAAACAAAATTTCTTACTTATCTCCTTGAAGTCAGAGTGACATTTAAAATTATATAAAGACAAAAATATAAATTACTTCTGTTTCTGGGAAGATGGAGAAAACAATATTTTTTCTTATTTCTCCTGCTAAATACAATTAAAACCCTTAGATATTATATATAAAATGAACAAAAGAAGATTCTGAAAGGTAGAGAGAAGAAGGCAGACCAGCTAGGGACCTTGACATCTAAGAAATATCACAATGGTGAGTCTCCAAGGTTTTCTATTTACCTCAGATACTATGGACTAAACAATGGAGAAAATGGTAATTTAGAAATGCCTATGGAAGTAGAAAAACAACTATTCTATCTAACCAAGAGACAGGAAAGGAATAGCCTCAGAGGATGGAAAACTCAGACAGTAACTATTCTGCTGTAACCAACATCACAGAAAAAAATGTGGCCTTACCCTCATCCAAACCAGAAAAATTCTTAGTGGGAAGCTTAGATCCACACTGGAGAGGCTGTAAGGAGGTATCCCAACACATCTGCCAGGGCATGTCAAAAAAGGCTGAGTAGAGAGTCATGAAAATTTCATCCTCTCCAAATGGTAACAAGCCCCCTTCTCACCACCTAACATATGGGTAGAGACCACATGGGAAGGTTGGACTTCCATCTCTGCCCACCAGTAATGAAGCAACCCTTCTCATGACAGCAGATGTGGTGTCAGAGGAGAGAGAACTTTCAGCATCACCCAAAAGTAACCAGGCTACATCCCTCCCCTGGTGTCTGTGGTGATCATATGGGGAGCAGTAACAAGGCCCTCTTACCCCTCAGAGCCTGAGGACTCAGAGTTCAAAATGCCTTTGTATTTCATACTCTTACAGCAAATATTTTATTTTTAAGTGCAAAAGTATTAGCTAAGGGAAATGTCAAGTGTAATAGGGTACTTCTTCTCTTCTTCAGGTTTTTTTTTTATCATTTCTTTTAATTCAGTGAGTTTTCTAATTATCTTGCCAGTAAATACACTTTTGTTAAAGATTCTCTTAGTTTCTGTTGCTTGCCATTAAAAAGTTTTAATTTATACAGCTAGGAAGTGTGCATAAATTATTTAAATAGCCTGTTGGCATTGTTTTTTAATATTTGTGAGAGGAAAATGATAATTTATGCTCTTTTAGTACATAGCAACTTGCTTACTCCATACCTACCTCAATTCCTAAATGCCTTCTTATAAATACTAGAATGCTCTATATTTCCTATATCCACTTACAGTTTTTTTTTTTTTCTCATGTGATCTAGGTTCCACCAACAGTCACCTACTCAAGATGTAAAAGGCAAAAAGGAGCAAGTTTTGAGCTTTCACTCAGGGAAATCAGGGTTTGAGGCAGAAACATTTAGTTCTTCTAAAGCAGGGGTTCTTAACTATTTTTATGCCATTGACTTCTTTGGTAGGCTTAAGTAGTGCTAATACTATTGCAGTTTGTAGTTTACATTCAAAACAATAAAAAGTTAAATTTCAATTAGAGGACAGGGAAACATTTCTACTCAAGTTCAAGAAATTATAGAATACCAATGAAACAGGAGTCACTGTCAACTTCCTAGGGATGTCCCTAGGTGTAGGCATCTATGTGGACATAGATGTCAGTATAGATAGGAAGATAGCTTTCAGATGGATGCAAAATTCTTTTCTTGACTAACAAGAAAATCCTATGTGTTTGGACATTCATCCTAGGTGTATTATCCTATGTATTATTAAAATTCTAAGGCACTCCTATAAATTCTGTTCCCCACCTATTATTTTCTTTAAAAACCTAGCTTGAGGGAATTCTGTTGTCTGCAACTAACAGCAGTGACCAGTATAGTAATTGGTTAAAGAAATGGTTTCAGGAAAAAGTAAGCTAAAAGAAATGAGAATCTACATTGTTTTTCTGACCTAGAGCTTGAAGGCAATGGAGATCTGCTTAACATAATTTGAAGAAACACTGGTAATCTCTAGCACACAATGGTGAAACATTATTGAAACTATTTAGCATGGGTACTTGGAATGAAATGCTTGTTGAAAGCAAAATGCTGAGTGGCTGTTGCAGTGGACACTTTTGAAAGACTGATATGAGTTGGCTGCTTCTAAATTTAATGGAGAGCTTAAAGAAAACTATTCACTTAATTAAATTGTTAGATAAAAGTGTGGGTTAGAGAACTACTGGGTTTCTTCTCGTGGTAACAAAGTTTATGTAGTTTAATATCAGATGTAGAATCTGAACTTGAGGGGTACTAAAATATACAATAAGATATATTCACAGCATGTCTAGAGTTTTTATATGAAAATTGGGACATCATTGTTCAGGAATAGTGAGGAATTAAGAAATGCACTGGAGACATTCAGTTGCCTCTGAATACATGAAATGGACAAATTTACTGAGCTTCCCTTCTCAGTAGAAACAGTCCTTCTTGTAATATTGAATGATTCTCTTCCTAAAAATTCTGTAATGACCACTCTTGAGGATAGTTGTCTCTTAAAGGGATATAAATTTTCCTCAAGTCCCACTTATACCACATTATACCACATTGTCTCCAAGCCCAAAATTTTACCTTGCTACACATTAGAATTTACCTATAGAGGTTTAAAATACCCTGCTGTCGTCACCAATTAAACCAGATTTTCTGAGTGTGGGGCTCAGCGTCTGTCTCTTTTAAATGTTCCCCAGAAGAATCTTACTATCTCCTTATGACAAATTTTATATACAGGAGATGTATATATATACACTTTCTTATATATATATATATATCATCTGCATCCAGCTGCCCAAAAAGCAAAACAAGGCAAACATGGAGGAAGACATAAAACACTTTATAACCAGGATAAGAAGGGTATACTTCACTTCTACCCACATTGCTGAACAGTGACAGTTCCCATCTTAAGTTCAAGGAAGGGTGGAAATGTAGTTATCATGTGTTTCCAAGAAGAAAAAGAGATTGATGAGATCTAGCTAGTATGTGCTTCTGAGAGTAATCATGGAAAATACATGAGGAGGAGCTTCAAGATGGCAGAGGGGTAAGATGTGGAGATCACCTTTCTCTCCACAAATACATCTACATGTAGAACAACTCCTACAGAACACCTACTGAATGCTGGCAGAAGACCTCAGACTTCCAAAAAGGCAAGAAATTCTCCACATAACTGGGTAGAGCAAAAAAAAAAAAAAAAAAGAGAGAGAGAGAGAGAGAGAGACAAAAGAATAGAGACAGGACCTGTGCCTCTGGGAGGAAATGTTTCTGTGCCCTAGGAAGTCCCCTCATTGGTGGGGATGGGAGGGAGCTTCAGAGCCTCAGAGGAGAGGGCAGCAACAAGGATGTGGAGGGAAAGTGGAGAGAATCCTGCACAGAGGATTGGTGCCAACCAGCACTCCCCAGCCTTGAGATGCTTGTCAGCTCAATCATTGGGGTGGGTGGCGGCTGGTTGTTGATGCTTGGGCTTCCTCCCTCTAGGGAGAGGACTGGGGGTGGCAATGTGAAGACAGCCTGAGGGGGCTAGTATGCCATAGCTAGCCAGGAAAGAGTCTGGGAAAAAGCCTGGGCCACCAGAGAGGCAAGAGACCATTGTTGTGGGCTGCATGAGGAGAAGAGCTTCCTGCTCCAAGCACTCACAGACAGCAGGGCATCATCTACACGAGCTCCAGAGGTGGGTACAAGCCCCAGCTGTTATCTCGGACCTCAGGGGTAGGTGATGCTGCCACCAAGGGTTGTGTGCAAGCACAGGTCACTGTCTGCACATTCCCAGGAGTCTGTCCAGCCCACCACTGCTGAGGGTCCCACTGTCTGGGGCCAACTTCTCTGGAAGAATGCACTGCGTGCCTCAGTCTGTAGCAACTTCCTGCTGATGTTGCCTCCACAGGCACTCCCTGCACATCACAATTGTGACTTCTGTATTCCCCCCACCTCTCCTCTGCCTGAGAGAGCAAGTGAGCCCTAATCAGCTGTTGCTTTCGTCCCCTCTTGTCTGGGTGGGGAACAGACACCTGAGGTGGCCAACAGACAGAGGCAGGACCAAAACCAAATCTGAACTCCTGGGGAAGTGAGACCAAAGGGAAATCTCTCTGTGCAGCCACAGGAACAGCAGATTAAATCCCCACAATCAGCTTGGTAAACCCTGCATCTGTGAAATATATGAATAGACAATGAGTGTTCCCACAATCAAGGCTGTGGACGTTGGTGGCAACTATGGATTTTGGAGGCAAGTACACGTGGGAGTAAGGGCAGATCAGAGTCTGAGCTTCCCCCACAGTGCTGACAGTGGGTCCAGAGACCTACCTAGAAGTATTGGAGGACTTCCTGGTTAGGCAGGGAATGGCAGTGGCTCACTTTGAGGCAAGGACACTGACAGCTGAGGCCATGGGAAAATACCAGCAGTATTACTATATATATTTTTCATTTTTCTCTATTGTTCTCTTTTTAGTATTCTTTTAATTTTTATTTTTATTTACCTTTTTCCTTTTTTATGCTTTTATTCTTAATACATTTTAAATCCTTTTTTCCTATTTCTACTGTATTTTTTGTTATACTATATTTTTCTTTTTGTTTTTTCTTTGTTTTTCTTTGTTTTTTGTCTTATTTTTAACTATATTTTATATTTTTCTACTTTTACTTTGCTTCTTTGTTGTTTTATACTTTCCCTTTTGCTTCCATGTTTCTTTTGTTTTTATTATTATTTTTTATCTTATTTGTGTGTTTGTTTTATGCTTTCTTTGCATTTTTTTACTTTGCTCTCTGTGTTTCATTTTTTTTGTTGTTGTTTTACTTTTGGTGAGTTTAGTTTTTTGTGTTTGTTTACATTTTAGGGTTTGTTTATTGGTTTGGTTGCTCTCTTCTTTTTTTATTTTCTCTTTTCTTTCTTCTTTTTTTTTTCTTTTTGTGAGAGTGTGTTTCTTTGCATTTTTGTCTGTTCAGTTTTGCATTTACCATTTGTCTCAGGTTTCATTTGTCACTTCTTTTTTTCTTTTTTTGTTTTTCACCTTTCTTCCACACCATGTGGCTTGCAGAGTTTTGGAGCTCCGGCCAGTGGTTGGGCCTGTGCATAGGAGGTGGGAGAGTCAAGTCCAGGATGTTGGACCATGAGAGAAATCTTGACCCCATGGAATATTAATTGGTAAGAGCTCTCCCAGAAGTCTCCATCTCAACACTAAGACCTGGCTCCACCCAATGGCCAGCAAACTCCAGTTCTGGATACCTCATGCCAAGCAAATATCAAGACAGGAGCAAAACCCCACCATTAGCAGACAGACTGCTTAAAGTCATACTAAAATGACAGATACCCCAAAACACACCACCGGACATGGCACTCCCCATCAGAGGGACAAAATCCAGCTGCACGCACCAGAAAACAGACATCAATTTCCCCACCAGGAAGCCTACACAAGCCACTGGACCAACATCACTCACTGGAGGTAGACATCAGAAGTAAGAGGAATTACAACACTGCAGCCTGTGGAAAGGAGATACCAAAGACATAAGTTAAAATGAGAAGACAGAGAAATATGCAGCAGATGAAGGAGTAAGGTAAAAACTCACAAGACCAAAAAAATGAAGAGGAAATAGTCTAACTGAAAAAGAATTCAGAGTAATGAGATTAAAGATGATCAAAAATCTTGGAAATAGAATGGTGAAAATACAAGAAATGTTTAACAAGCACCTAGAAGAACTAAAGAGCAAACAAACAGTAATGAACAACACAATAACTGAAATTTAAAATACTCTAGAAGAAATCAATAGCAGAATACCTGAGACAGAAGAACAGATAAGTGAGATGCAAGATAAAATGGTGGAAACAACTGCTGTGGAACAGAATAAAGAAAAAAGAATGAAAAGAATTGAGGACAGTCTCAGAGACCTCTGGGACAATATTAAATGAACCAATGTTCGAATTATAGGGGTCCTAGAAAAAGAAGAGAAAGAGAAAGGGTATGAGAAAATATTTGAGGAGATTTTAGTTAAGAACTTGCCTAACATGGGAAAGGAAATAGTCAATCAAGTCCAGGAAGTGCAGAGATTCCAACACAGTATGAACCCAAGGAGAAACATACTGAGACACATATTAATCTAACTATTAAAAATTAAGTGCAAAGAAAAAATATTAAAAGCAGCAAGGGGAAAGCAGCAAATAACATACAAGGGAATCCCCATAAGGTTATCAGCTGATTTCTCAGCAGAAACTCTGAAGACCAGAAAAGAGTGTCAGGATATATTTAAAGTGATGAAAGGGAAAAACCTACAGCCAATATTATCCTACCCAGCAACGATCTCATTTAGATTCAATGGAGAAATCAAAAGCTTTACAGACAAGCAAAACCTAAGAGAATTTAACACCACCAAACCAACTCTACAACAAATGCTAAAGGAACTTCTCTAAGTGGGAAACACGAGAGAAGAAAATGAGCTACAAAAACAAACCCAAAGCAATTAAGAAAATGGTAACACTAACATACATATCAATAATTACCTTAAATGTGAATGGATTAAGTACTCCAACCAAAAGACACAGACTGGCTGAATGGATCCAAAAACAAGACCCGTATATATGTTGTCTATAAGAGATCCACTTCAGACCTAGGGAAACATACAGGCTGAAAGTGAGGGGATGGAAAAAGATACTCCATGCAAATGGAAATCAAAAGAAAACTGAAGTAACAATAATCATATCAAATAAAATAAACTTTAAAATAAAGGATGTTACAAGAGACAAGGTAGGACACTACATAGTGATCAAGGGATTAATTCAAGAACAAGATATAACAATTATAAATATATATACACCCACCATAGGAGCACCTCAATACATAAGGTAAAGACTAACAGCTATAAAAGGGGAAGTCAACAGTCATACAATAATAGTGGGGGACTTTGATACCTCACTTATACCAATGGACAGATAATCCAAAACAGAAAATTACCAAGGAAACACAAGCTTTAAATGACACAATAGACCAGAGAGATTTAATTGATATTTCTAGGACATTCCATCCAAACACAGCAGATTACACTTTCTTTTCAAGTGCTCATGGAACATTCTCCAGGATGGATCACATTTCAGGTCACAAACAAGTCTCAGTAAATTTAAGAAAATTGAAATCATGTCAAGCATCTTTTCTGACCACAATACTATGAGATTAGAATTCAATTACAGGAAAAAAAAAACTGTAAAAAATACAAACACATGGAGCCTAAACAATATGCTACTAAATAACCAAGAGATCACTAACAAATCAAAACCTATGGGATGCAGCAAAAGCAGTTCTAAGAGGGAAGTTTATAGCAATACAGTCATCCTTCAAGTAACAAAAAAAATCTCAAATAAACAATCTAAGCTTACACCTAAAGGAGCTAGAGAAAGAAGAACAAAGAAAACCCAAGGTTAGTAGAAGGAAAGAAATAATAAAGATCAGACCAGAAATAAATGACATAGAGACAAAGAAAACAATAGCAAATATCGATAAAACTAAAAGCTGGCTCTTTGAGAAGATAAACAAAATTGATAAACCTTTAGTTAGACTCATCAAGAAAAAGAGTGAGAGGACTCAATAAAATTATAAATGAAACAGGAGAAGTTACAACAGGCACCACAGAAATACAAACATCATAATAGAATACTACAAGCAAATATATGCCAATAAAATGGACAGTCTCAAAGAAATGGACACATTCTTAGAATGGTATAAACTTCCATGACTGAACAAGGAAGAAATAGAAAATATGAACAGACAAATCACAAGTAATGAAATTAAAACTATGACTAAAAATCTTCCAACAAACAAATGTGCAGGACCAGATGGTATCACAGATTAATTCTATCAAACATTTAGTGAAGAGCTAATACCCATCCTCCTCAAACTCTTCCAAAATAATTGCAGAGGAAGGAACACTCCCAAATGCATTCTATGAGGCCAGAATCACGCTGATACAAAACCAGACAAAGATATTACAAAAAAAAGAGAATTACAGACCATAATCACTGATGAATATAGATGCAAAAATTCTCAACAAAATACTAGCAAACAGAATCCAACAACACATTAAAAGGATCATACACCATGATCAAGTGGAATTTATCCCAGGAATGCAAGGATTCTTCAATATCCACAAATCAGTTAGTGTGATACACCACATTAACAAACTGAAGAATAAAAACCATATGATCATCTTAATAGATGAAGAAACAGCTTTTGACAAAATTCAACACCTATTTATGAAAAAAACTCTCCAGAAAGTAGGCATAGAGGGAACTTCATCAACATAAAAAAGGCCATATATGCAAACATAAAGCCAGCATCGTTATCAATGGTGAAAAACTAATGCATTTCCTCTAAGATCAGGAACAAGACAAGGATATCCACTTTCACCACTATTATTCAACATAGTTTTGGAAGACCTAGTCATGGCAATCAGAGAAGAAAAAGAAATAAAAGATATCCAAATTGGAAAAGAAGAAGTAAAACAGTCACTGTTTGCAGATGACTTGATACTATACATAGTAAATCTTAAAAATGCCACCAGAAAACTACTAGAGCTAATCAATGTATTTGGTAAATTTGCAGGATACAAAATTAATGCACAGAAGTCTCTTGCACTTCTTTACACTAACAATGAAAGCTCAGAAAGATAAGTTAAGGAAACAATCACATTCACCATTGCAACAACAAAAATAAAATACCTAGGAATAAACCTACCTAAGGAGACAAAAGACCTGTACTCAGAAAAGTATAAGACACCGATGAAAGAAATCAAAGATGACACAAACAGATGGAGAGATATACCATGTTCTTGGACTGGAAGGGTCAATATTGTGAAAATGACTATAATACCCAAAGCACCTACAGACTCAATGCAATCCCTATTAAATTACCAATGGTGTTTTCACAAAACTAGAACAAGAAATCTTAAAATTTATATGGAGGCACAAAAGACCCTGAATAGCCAAAGCAATCTTGAGAAAAAAAAAAAAACTGAGCTGGAAGAATCAGGTGCCCTGACTTCAGACTATACTACAAAGCTACAGTAATCAAGAGAATATGGTACTGGCACAGAAACAGAAATATAGATCAATGGAACAGGATAGAAAGCCTGGAGATAAACCCATGCACCTATGGTCAACTAATTTATGATAAAGGAGGCAAGGATATACAAAGGAGAAAAGACAGTCTCTTCGATAAGTGGTGGTGGGATAACTGGACAGCCACATGTAAAAGAATGAAATCAGAACACTCCCTAACATCATACACAAAAACAAACTCAAAATAGATTAGAGACCTAAGTGTAAGACTGGACACTATACAATTCTTAAAGGAAAACATAGGAAGAACACTCTTTGACATAAATCACTGCAAGATCTTTTTTGATCCACTGCCTAGAGTAATGGAAATAACAAAAAATAAACAAATGGGACCTAATGAAACTTAAAAGCTTTTGCACAGCAAAGGAAACTACAAACACGATGAAAAGACAACCCTCAGAATTGGAGAAAATATTTGCAAACAAATCGATGAACAAAAGATTAATCTCCAAAATATACAAGAAGCTCATGCAGCTCAATACCAAAAAACAGACAACCCAATCAAAAAATGGGCAGAAGACCTAAACTGACATTTCTCCAAAGAAGACATACAGATGGCCAAGAGGTATGTGAAAAGCTGCTCAATGTCACTAATTATTAGAGAAATGCAAATCAAAACTACAATGAGGTATCATCTCACACTGGTTAGGATGGGCATCATCAGAAAATCTACAAACAATAAATGCTGCAGAGGGTGTGGAGAAAAGGGAACCCTCTTGCACTGTTGGTGGGAATGTAAATTTATACAGCCATTATGGAGAACAGTATGGAAGTTCCTTAAAAAACTAAAAATAGAATTACCATATGACCCAGCAATCGCACTACTGGGCATATACCTAAAGAAAACCATAATTCAAAAAGAGTCGTGCACCCCAATGTTCATTGAAGCACTATTTACAATAGCCAGGTTATGGAAGCAACCTAAATGTCCATCGACGGAGGAATGGATAAAGAAGGTGGTACATATATACAATGGAATATTATTCAGCCATACAAAAGAACAAAATTGGGTCATTTGTAGAGATGTGGATGGACCTAGAGACTATCATACAGATTGAAGTAAGTCAGAAAGAGAAAAACAAATATTGTATATTAATGCATATTTGTAGAATCTAGAAAAATGGTACAGATGAACCAGTTTGCAAGGCAGAAATAGAGACACAGATGTAGAGAACAAACATATGCACCCCAAGGGGGGAAAGGGGTGATGAATTGAATTGGGAGATTGGGACTAACATATATACACTAATATTTTTAACATAGATAACTAATGAGAACCTGCTGTATAGCACAGGGAACTCTGTTTCACTTCACTGTACAGTAGAAACTAACACAACATTGTAAAACAACTATACCCCAATTAAAAAAAAAGAGAAAATAGAAGAAAAAATGGAAAATTGAATGTTAGATAACAGTATTCTATATAATAAGGCTCTCAATTCAATATCAAGTTTCATGAGCCCTTGTTCCCCATCATACTTCTGGGACCTTTTTCTTTTTTGCTTCTTCTCATTCCATACAACACCACAGCTGCTTCCAGTATTCACATAACCGTGTTTTTTTGCATATTGTTTTAACACTTATTTTTAGTTAAACTTTTCCCATCTATATTCTATTGTCACAACCATGGCATTGTTAGATAAATAGACTCATTAATATTTTTCTGAGGCAAAAGAAGATTTTTTTTTCTATTCTTCTAAGTCAACCAGCTCAAACTGTAAATAGCTTTTAAAATAAACAAATTTTTTTGCTCTCATAGAATCTTTCAAAATCCCTATACTCTTCATAAAGCAAAAGTTGCCATCAATATTTAAAGATGGGCTGCCAAATGAGAGATACTATTGCTAGAAAGTCAAACTCATCACAGTGTGTGTTCTATTCAGAGACACTCTGAATTATGTTTGATGGTATATATAAGTGCTCTGTCACAAACATGTATGTGCTCAGTAGTTTTTTGTTTGTTTGTTTTTTCCTCTTCTTTCTTCCCTTCCTCTCTTCTCTCTTGCAGCCTTTCCTCTTGGTTCCCCAACAAGCACTTCTTTGGTTGGCTTTGTCAACTACTAATTGGCATTTTCCTTTGGCACTTGCCATCTACAAGGATTAATCCTCTACAAGGATTAAATCATGAGCTGCTGCAGCTGCTGACTTTAAACGCCCCCTGAAAGGAGTTCAGGGTGGAGAGCTGAAATGAGGCACTCTGTGCTCTGGGAAAAACTCGCAGAACAGTTCTTCAGATACTTAGATATTTTCAGGAGCCAATTTTATGAGCCTTGTATCTTCTCATATCTAGAAAAGCACTAAAATCCTTCATGGTGACATCTGTTCCTCATGACTAGCAGTAATCTGCCCGAGCCTAGCAGAAACATTCTGTAAAAAACATGTGCTTGATTGCATGTATTCTGCCTTCACCAAAATCACGTATATACTTCCCCCCTGCCTCTTTTGAGCAGTTTCTCAGAGCTATCTGGCATGCTGTCTCCTGGGCTGCACTCCTCATATTGCACCAAATAAAACTTAACTCACAACTCTCAATGTTGTGCACTTTTTTTAAGTCAACAGCTTCTTCAGTCTCACATTTATTACTTTTTCTCAGATGTGAGGTCTTGATGCATGGAATCTGGAGTTCTAAGAACACTGCAAATAAGTGAGTAAGCGCTGAAAATATACTTTTTCCAAATCTGCTCTATTTTCATGAAAGGTGACTGATTTTTCAAAATCTATTCCATATAACTTCTTAAATACATTTGTTTCTATGACTTATCTTATTGTTGTTATTGTTCCTAGAGTAGTAGCAGGCACCAGAAATATATTCGCAAGGTGGCTATTTACATAGTGAAAACATTTCCTCAGGTTAATATGATAGGCAATGCTTCAGACAGGTGAGCAGCCTAATTGTTTTCCATCACTCCTCCATACTGGTCAAGAAGCAAAGGGTTAATAATTTAAGGTTTTTTTCTCTATTACATATATTTTTAAAATATCTCCTTCAAATAAAGACCTCAATTTCCTTTTACCCAAGTGTGGCCTGAACAATTTACACAGTAGTGGCTGGAAATAATCACAAATGCCTTCTTTTCTCTCTCTCTCTCATGTTCGTTTAATAATATTTTTGTGAAAAGTAAAATACTGCTGTTATACTATAAAGAACATTGATAGAGGTTAATAGTAGTGGATATATGTTTACAAAACTCTGTTTATGTCTATTTGTTATAGAAATTCCCTCAAATCCATATGAAGAATAGCTGAAATTGTGCACACTTGTTGTAGGATTTTTCCCTGTATACAAAACCTTCCCCTTTCCTTAACTTCACAAATGTTCCTACACTTTTCTTGAGAGAAAAATCTCCGTTTCTATTCAAAGACTAAAAATGACATATTAAGCCTGCTTAACCAACACTAAATTTCTAGAAACAATAAAAAAAAATAAAAAATGCACTGAAAACCAGAAAGGGAAAACTAGTATCTCATAAACTATTCATAATCCTTCAAACACAGACAGCAGACAAAATCTATTTAAAGAAGGAATCCATAGCTTAAAATGTGTGCCATTGTATACTTTTCTTAGTAAGGGTTCATGGAGAGAAGCAGACAGAAAAGACAGGAGGCAATGAAGTGACAGCCAAAGAAAGGTGCTATTAGTTTGATTACCCCCACAGAAGCAACCAGGAAAATTTTCCCCTGTACATTGCTAACTTGTGTCAGGCAATATCCAAGGAGGCAGGTATATACAGGCAAGAGCACAGGGTTTAGGAACTGAGTTGCAGTGACAGGGAAATGCGCAAGGCAGCTTGCTACACACTGGAAGAAATGGGGTACTTACACCCAAATTTGCTTCTAAAGTACTATGCTTGCTTCCTCTCCCACCCCTCTGCCACTCTCCTGGAAAATAGATCAAACAAAAGCTGCAACACCTGCTGCCAGGTCTTTACCCACAAGAAGGCTGTGCAAAGGATGTTAAGGGCAGTCTAACATAAATCTCAGCTAGGAAAATAAGTACACTTGATAGCCAGCACTGAGAGACAACTCAGCCAACACAAGAACTAACACTTGAGGAATCAAAATTAATAGAGCAAGCAGAAAAGATGATGATTTCCTCTAATTACATACTTAGAGGAATTAATGACATTGGGTAATGTTCTAGCTATAGAATAAAAAGCCAGATCAGGATTTGGAAAAGTCAGAATAAACAATCATTGTATGGTAAATTTAAATGACCTCCTAGTTCATTAAAATAAGAAAAAAAGTAAAAAATATAGGACATACATGTGAAGTATAAATACACAGTTTACATATAAATATATAAGCTATATTTATTTAAATATATATGTTTACCATATATAGTAAATATGTATTTATAAATATATATAAATTTACCATACCATTTATAACATATAAATGTATTATTTAAAATAAATTTGTTAGCAAGAATAAAACTTAAGTACCTTTTTGTTACAACATATTAAAACATGTTGTTTTCTCAGTAAAAAAAGTTTTATAAATTTAACATGTTTCAATTTTTTCCAAGTTATAGATAGATGGCCAAGTCCAAGAGAGAGTCAGTGTTTAGAGTAAGATCCTCACAATTGTCATCAGACATCCAGAGGAGCCCTCATACCAGTACTGGAGCCACACCCCTGCCTAGCACAATAGCCCCTTTGCACATCTGTCTACATCTCCATTAGCAGAAGTAAAGTGGAAACCTGGATCTCTTCCTTATACTGGTAAGACCCTTCCCCAACTCAACATTATCTTCTTACTCCCTTCATCACTATCTGTCTGGTGTTTTTTTTTTTTTTTCCCCTGGAGTAAATCTATCATGCTGCTCTTACTTGTCCATGACAATCGTACAAGTAGCCCAAGCCCCTCAGATCAACCTTCATTCCCCAAATCCTAACTATCCTACTATTTCTGAACAAACCCCCTCCCAACTCCTAGATATCTCACTGTATCCTCTGAAATTCAAGATAAATCATCATCAAATTCTTTTCTCCCCATTGTTTCTTAATTAGCTGAAGCCTGGCTTTCTCTGATCATACTGCTTCTCCTGAAGCCATTTCAAGGAAGAACTTAGTGCTTTCCCCAAAGTCCTCATACTGCTGGGTTTGGAGGTGGGGTAACTGCTGTTCTCATATCTCATTAAAGTACCTATAATATTTTTCCTCTCTCCTCCTTATAATATCCAGCTTCGAACACCACATAATCAAATGATACCTCTCATTACAGTTCCTTGAATTTCAGTCATATAGGAGGGACTAGTTACTCCCTCTTATTCCTTGAAGATTTTAGCTATAGGCTTAGTGTCATGTTCTCCAACACTATTCTTATTGTAATTTTTGGTGATTTCAATGTCCACATACATGTTCCTTTTTGAAATCTTGGTATCTTGATTTACTGACCTCTCTTTCAGTTATTCTGTCTTCCATTCTATCTTAGTCATTCCTTTCTGTGATCCTACATCTAACTCCATCATACTGTACATAATTCCATCACCTTTCTAATTACAATTTATAATATTCAGCTCTTCTATTGCCATTTCCTGTCTTTCTAGCTTACTTCTGCTAACACTTCAACACCAACAATTTTTTCAACCCACTTTCAGTTTATCTAACTTATTCATGATCCAAGTTTTTATGACTAACTTATTCATGATCCCTCATTCTCCACATCCTCTCTTCCGACCTTACCCAACTTAAGTTCCATGGTAAATCTTTTTTTGCCTATACCATCCACTCCATCTCCTCTGTTTTTGCCAAACTCTTTTGGTCAAACCACAACCTTGGCTAAATCCATCTTTCTCCCTACTGTGGAAAGTGGTTGAGGAAAAGTCACACTTTGGTGACTGGTCTCACTGTAAATGTAGCATATTCTTAGTTTCTTCCAATAGTCATACTCTATTACCTAAGTCCAATTTCACATCTACCCTCTTAGATAACTATTTCATTCTTTATTCTCTCTCCTCAATTTCCAATATCTTCTCTCTCATTTTCACTTTCAATCAATGATTATATTTAACAATGTCATTATCCTCTGAGAAACATTCTGATCTATTTTTAGTTTTTATTTGTTTTTGTTGTTGTTTAGTCCTTGGCTTCAAGAGTGTTTTTACCTCAAATAGCTAGCACCTGGTTGTTTTGTTTTTTTTGTTTTTTTTTTTTTTTTGTCAGAGGACTATCTCAGGGTAATGGATTCTGTCTGTAAGAATAATTCTGGGAATTTGCCACCCCTGGGAAACATTTAAACAATGAATGATGCATATTGTTGTATGAAAGTCTAGCTCACTTATCTTTGGTCAGTACAATTCTTAGGTACAATTTACATTCCAGAATTCCCCTCCAAGATCAGGCTAAATATTTACTGTGACTGAAAATGCCTTCCTTCTTGACTTCCTCTCCTTCTTTATCCTTCTCCCGTCCTTTCTCTTAATGGTCTCTTCTGAGAGTACTTTCTTAATAAATTGCTTGCAGAAAAATCCTCAGCTCAGGTCCTCTTCTGGAAAGAAAAAAAAAAATTACCTAAAGTAATGTACTTGTGTCTTGCCTGAGAAAATTGAAGGAATCAGAAGAGTTCTATAAACTATCATTTCATCTACTCATCTTTCTACCCATATATCTTAGGATTTTTCCTGTTACAATAGGAGGACTATCATGTACTCAACTCATTCACTAATTCCCATCTCATTACTTTCTCACAAATATTGATTTAGCAAATATCTGCTTCTCCCCCATATGATCAGTTTTTTTCCTCTCTAATGTATCATTTTATCAGTATCTGTAGTGGCTTGAATGATGCCCCCCAGATATGTCTGTACCCTGGAACCCAGACCCTGTGAATGTTATTTTACTTTGAAAAAGAGTCTGTGCAGACATAATTAAGGACCTTGAGATGAGATCATCATGGATTACCCAGGTATGCCCTAATTCCAATGACAAGTATCTTTAAAAGAGACTGATGAGAAGATGGAGACAAAGGAATAGGAAGAGGAAATGTGACCAAGGAAACAGAAATTGGAGTGATAAATCCAGGGAAACCAAGGAATTCCTGGACTCACCAGAAGCTGGAAGAGGCAAAGTAGAATGGTCCCCAGAACCTCCAGAGGTGGTGTAGTCCTGCTGAGACCTTGATTTTAGACTTCTGCTCTCCAGAACCATGAGGGGATACATTTCTATAGTTTTAAGACAACCAGTTTGTGGTAATTTGTTGCAGCAGCCATAGGAAACTAATAAAGTATCCAAACACGATATTACTCTCCCATAATAAAAAAAATACAAAATCAACAAATTTTATCTTACCCCAGTTACTGTCCCTTTTTCTCTTTCCTTTTACTATGAATGTCCTTGAAATAATTATCTTTCCCTGCTGCTTCCAATTTTTTTTCTTCTCCTTTTCTCATGAATACATTCCAATCAGGTTTTTCTTTTTCCTACATCACTACAAGAAACTGTTCTAACTGAAGTTACCAAAGACCTGAAAAAATAGATTTTAAATCCAATTTTCATTTCTCAGCCCTTATCTCACTTGACCTATGGACAGCCTTTGACACAGGGGATCACTCTCTCCTCCCTTAAATAATTTCTCCACTTAGCTTCCAGGGAATCTCACTCACCAATTTTCCATCAACCCTATTTTTACTGCTTACTTTCTATCTCTCCAACTTCTATAATTTGGATTTCTCTAAGACTTGCTCTTTGAATTTCATCTTAAATATTTATATTAACTAGGGTAATGCATCCAATATTGCAGTTTTAAATAATATCTATATACTGATAAATTAATAATTTCTATTTCTATTCTAGTCCCTACTGTGCATTTCAAATCCAAATATTCAACTATCTACTTATTACCTGTGCTTAAATGTGTAATAATTTTGACAAGTGTAACGTATAGCCTTAACATTCCTTCCTAACTCCTTCTTCTCCCTTGATATTTATATCTTAGTCAATGGCAACCTTCTTTTTATAGTTATGTAAGCAAAGATATTTGAGTATTTTTGACTCACATTTGACTTGCTCCTCAAACCCATTAGGATATCCATTGGGTTCCTCTTCAAAATCACTTCAAGATTAGACTTTTCACACCACAACTGCCAATAATCTGAGCCAAGCCAAACCAACAAGTTCTCTTACGTGGACTATTGAAATAGCCTTCTAGATAGACTTTCTTCTTCGGCTGTTTTTAGTTTCCTCTCAACATAGCAGTCACTGTGATCCTATTAAAATATAAGGCAGCTTATATTTTGCTCACTGCTCAAAACCATCCAATATCTTTCCACATCACTCAAAGGAAAAACCAGATTTCTTACAATGACCTTGAAGTACCTACATGATTTACCCCTCTCATTGCATCTGGGACCTCATCTCTTACTGTCCCCCTCATTTACTCCCTTTATAACCATAATTATGACTATCTTACAGTTTATCCCCAAATCAAGGAATACTCCAATCACTAGGCCCTTCTTTTTATTTTTCTTTTATTTTTTTTAATCTTTTCTCTTCCTAAATTGTTCCGCTCCAGATTAGTTCTTTACAAAAGGCAATTTCTCATACATAACTTCTCTGGGCTCCTTGTCTAAAATTTCAATTTTCCTTCCTACATTATTTTTCCTCCTTAGCACATATCAGTATCTCATACTCTATATATTTTACTTTTTTAATATTGTGTATTTTTGTCTTCCTCATAGAATTTAAGAGCCATAAGATCAGTGATATCTGCCAGTTATTTTCACTTTTGTATCCCCAGTACCTGGCACATAGTAGGGGCATAATTAATATTTGTTGAATGACTAAATACAATGATAAGAAAACATTAACTGAGAGAGGTGGAACACCACAATATCAAAACATCATCAAAACACACATACCTGATTTATACCCTATTTGTAATTTTTAACAATAAGAAAAAATTCTCAGGTAACACAAATCATCAGACCTCAAGTTTGGGTAATTCAACCAATATTTTGGATTAAGTGTTTAATGTCATAAACTATTTAGATTCCAGTATTCACTTATAACAATCTAATTCTTTTTGAAACATGATTTTTTATTTTTCTAAAATCATTAGTATTAACTCAAGGTCAGAACACACCATATTATACATAGAGGAATGAAACAATCCTAAAGATTTTTTAAAAATGTATTATTGCTTTTATGAATGGCTAAAATTATTGTTTCATATAAGTATATAATATTTATTTCTCTTTAACAAGAAAAAGTGGAAACAATGTATCATTGTGCATGATTTTTACCTAAACCATGACTCAGAAATGGACTAAAAATGTCCTTTCTTTAAAGATTTTAGTGAAAAAAAAATACTCCTATAGCCTTCCTGGATACTCATTATGTTTTAGTTTTAGCACAGTTTCTTATATCCATTAACAACTTCCTCTAGTGTTAATTGAGGTCTATTTCTAAGAGCTATACCTGTATTGCTTTATCTAACAATAATTTATATCAAAATATTTCATTAGATATCACCAGGTTCTTATTATATAACTAATTCTAAAGAAAAAGGACTGTTACATAATAGGAAAAAAAAATCTCTGAATGCCAATATACTAGTTTGTATTCTTTCAGTAAGTAGTTATGAAACTTTGAGGGAATCCAGTAACCCTCTTTTGGTTTCTTTGCCCTCATTTGTTTAAAACAATTATTTTTAAACATATATACTGATTAATTTTTTAGAAATGGTAGGACTGTTGAGAAGGGTAGGAAAAAAACCAAATATCTAAAGACAAATAAAATTATCTGGAGAGAATATTAATTTTTATAGATTCATTGCACTTATTGTAGGTAGTCACCCTTAATATTCTTTATTAATCACTTAATTTTTCATGAAACAAATATATGAGGAAGGTTTGGGTACTTGCCATGCAGAAGGCATTCTTCTAGGCCTTGAAAGTACAACAGTGAAAGAGACAGATATGGTCACTTGGGATCTTTCAGCCTCTCAAAAACATGAAATTTATTTTTCATACAAAAAAAGGAAAGAAGATGAAAGAAAGAAAGAAAGAAAGAAAGAAATTGAAAGAAAGAAAGAAATTGAAAGAAAGAAAAAGAAAGGAAGGAAGAAAAGGAAACTACTCTTTATTCTCCCTTACTCTCTTGCTACTGGAATTTTCTTAGAAAAAAGAGAAAATGAACTTTCCACTATTAAAGAGTTAAGGACTTAAATCTATGTATAAATGAAACAGTTCATTCTGGAAAACAATATTATCATTGTCTCTGGAACACTTATATTTGACTTCTGTTCCTGGTGTTTCTTCAATTTTTTAAATATAATTTTCATTTTGGAATAGTTGTTGGACTACAGAAAATTGCAAATAGGGTACAAAGTTTCATATACCCCTCAATCAATTTCCCTGTTATCAACATTTATATTAGTATGATACATTTCTCACAATTAATGAACCAGTATTGACTATATTAACTAAAGCCTGTGCTTAATTCATATTTTCTTAGTTTTAACCTAACTTCCTTTTTTATTTCTAGGATCCCATCAAGAATACAGCATTACATTTAGTCTCCATGTCTATCAAGGCAACTCAGAGTAGGCCTTTGTTATAGAGAGGACTAGGTGTATTTCCCAATGATTACTTTTGCCGTCCTGAATGTCAATGAGCTTCAGTTTTCTCACCTGTAAAATGGAGATAAAAGCATTTTTCTTATATAGTTATAGTGAGGAATTTTTTTTTAATCTGTAGATCATCTATACATTAAATTGTGACCACTATTATTATTCAATTAAAACAAAGCAGCTTTCTTCACTCTCTTTTATCCTTACTATTGCTAAGAATAACAATGTAATTCTACTATTCTCTTACTGTGTAATGAAGAAGAATATGGTCTTAAAGCAGCAGTTCCAATTCTAGATGCCTACAGAGGCATGCAATATAAATAGGTGAATCTGAAGTACAAAATAATATAAAAGGGATGGAGAATTTGTAAACAGGAAAGTGTGTGCCCACTAGGAATCTTTTCATATTGAAAAAATTTTAAATACTATTTTGACCAAACAAATAGAACTCATTGGATTAATTTGGCCCATTTGGTCTCATAATAAGTGGCTTAACATGTTGCATGTTAAGGGAGTAAGGGCGTGAAACAAATATCTTTGTTCTCTGTAGCATGTTTTTTGGCCCAGAGAAAATGTTTCCATGTGTTAGTATTTAGATTGTATATTCTTCAAAGATGTGTGGCCCTGGAGTTTGAAAAATAATTTCAGAAATCACACATCTAATGATTCTAAATCCATATAATAACTTTTGGAAGAACTTTTTTTAGTAGGTGATTTATACCATTTTTTTTTTGTAGTAGGAGTTAACAAACAAACAAACATACAAATATATATACTTGTCACTTCAAAGAATTATTTGTATGTTCCTCTGAGGCCAATCTTAATTTAAGACTAAAGAAAAAGCATGGAAAGCAGCAAAAATATATGCTTGCCCTAACGTGATAAGAACATGTACTGTCCATGTATTACTCAAATATCAAAAGTGTACATGTATTAGAAAACAATTTTTGATGTTGCCTTTATTACAGGAAAATGAGTTTGCTCTTAGTGTTTGTTTAAACTCATCTACATCTAATATAGTCAACTCATAGGCAATTTCTCCTTCCATTAGATAAGCCTGGCAAATTTTTAATCCTTACTCAAACATCTTTTGTTGTGTACCTCTGGTTTGCTGAGAGCTGTTGGTAGAAAATTTCACAACTAGAAAACTAGGCCCTCAGTGTGGCCCATCCAACCTTCTCTACTTCCAAAGTCAGTTTCTTTCCCATTATCTACAACAACCTTTTCAAACCTTCTTTCATCAGATCTCTAAACCCATCTCTCTACTCTGAGCTAAAGATTTCACCTTCTACTTCTCAAATACAGAAGAAGCTCTCAGACAAGAATAGTCAACTCCATTCACTTTCATAAGGCAAATGAATCAAGCCCCCTGTTTCTCACACAACACAGTCCTCTAACCCACCTTAAAACATAAGGAAACACACAAAAACAACTGAAGATAAAGAAAGGCTATGGGGCTTCCCTGATGGCGCAGTGGTTGAGAATCCGCCTGCCAGTGCAAGGAACGCGGGCTCGTGCCCCAGTCCGGGATGATCCCACATGCCGCGGAGCGGCTGGGCCCGTGAGCTGTGGCTGCTGAGCCTGCGCGTCCGGAGCCCGTGCTCCACGACGGGAGGGACCACAACAGTGAGAGGCCCACGTACCACAAAAAAAAAAAAAAAAGGAAGAAAGGCTATGACTTCTGAATAAACTGGTCATAAGAAAACTTATTTTTCAGTTGCAAATTTAGTAGCTGCTGCTTAGATAGAAGTTACCATTATCCTATCTGTTCCTTGAGCTAGACAGAAATTTCATTTTACTTCTCTAATATCTTCTGTGTCTCTTACAATAGTCACAGCTCATAGTGGTTTGAGTGAATAGATTACTGTACAGGTATAAGCACCAGAAATACTTAGATACATTTTGAAAGACTAAAATAAACAACGATCTTTCAGATTCTCTGAAAATAATTTGAAAAAAATTCTGAAATTTGAATCTAAGTTTGGTAGCTTGGAAATAAAGTAGATGCAATAGCTACTCAATTTTGGAAGAGAAGATTCTAAAGATGAAAAAATCGAATTACATTGTCTTTTTCTAATCGAGTTGTTACTTTTTTAATATTCTTATTTTTCCCAAGTCGTATTGAGAGCTAAATGAAGTATTTAACAGAGTCTTCTTTTCCATAAGTTGCTTTTAAGTTTCACCATTTTTGCTACATATAAATGAGGAGAAACGCAAGGCAATTTTCACAATGGGAAATGACTTCTTTGATACTTATTCATTCAAAGGGAGACTGGAGGATGAGAGAAAGAGAGAAGAAAAGATATATGATAAGGAAAATGGAAAAGGAAATTCAAATTAAGAACAGAAAATAGGGATACATAAAAATACCAGCAGGGTGTAAGTAAAGGCAGCCTGTAAATTGGGGAAAGAAGATATATATCTCTCTATTTGTCTTCAGATAGAAGGTGTGCTTCTTGACAAATGGCAGCAGGCCATCTCCTTTTTCTACTCCACATAGTCTCAGCTCTGCTCTGTTTAGTGTGGTCACTGAAAAATTATATTTACTCACCAACTAAGTAATCCAGCAGCATACATAAAGGTCTTCTCTCTCTGAATTGCCTTAAGGTATGAATTAAAATGCAAACCTGTAAAATATCAATAAAGCTGACATAAAAGTTTTTGTTCCCAAAGATAGAAAGCAAAAAGAGCATGGCCTTAGGGTAATATACTATGCCTGAAGGCTAACCAAGCCTCCTGCCACACATTATATTGGAGTGTTATTACATTTTGTCTATTAGAGGCATAGTGCCCTTGGGATTTTACAGGGTTTTGAACATAAATCCTTCAGCAGCTCAAATTTTATTTGATGCAGAAGTATATACCATGGCTTTAATTCTCATGAGTGGGACAAAATACCTAATCATTTCTTGAGATGCCTAATGTGAGTGTCAAATTACCAACCTCCACCAAGCAAAAGGGAATGCTAATTAAAAGGGTAGGACATGTTCTAGTTGTTCTAATCAAAGGGAGCTTAATCCTTCCATAAGCTGGCTGGCTTTGTTGGAGGAAATTCTGAACAACCTTGTTACTTTGGATAACTGTAAGCCACTGACTCATGGCCCCTTGACAGCTAGCTGAGCATGTAATAACATTTCTCTGTATTTGGGGACTGGCTTAGCTGGCTTTATAATAGATTACTGTGGATATTAAACTGAAATGTTAGTCTTTCTTTAAAGCTCTGTATTCCCCAGTAATTAAGGTTATAAAAAGGGCACTGAGCACAATACTGTTTCAAGGTCGCCAAACACAGATACAACAGCCTTCAGTTTGTGTAAATAAGGTATTAACCATAGGTTTATTCTGCAATTGCGTCATGAAAAATAGGTTTTTTTTCAAGAGCAGTTTGATGGGAAAGTATTTTGAGGAGAATTTTAAAGCGTCTTTTTTTTTTTTCTTTTAGTTCCAAAACAAATTAATGAATAGAAACAAAAGCAAGTGACATTACAGAAAGGCAGGAAAAGGGAAAATATATACAATAAAAGAAGTTAAATGGTATCAGTTAAAGAGAAAAAACAGATACCAGAGCAGAGTGTCATCCAAAAAGCATTTGAGGTTATTGGGTATAACAAGAACCTTGGAGAAATCACAACCTTTGGCATGAAGATGTCTACAGAGACCACACAAACAAGGATTTCACCTTGACTTTCAAGGCAGTGACAGTTATTGACTGTTTGTGTTTCCAATTCATTGTAAATGGAAAAAGTTCGCCCATGAGAGCCATATAACTACTTAATTGATATAATTTCATTCAACTTTGGAGTTTTGATATTCACTTACCATTTGGATCAGATCCTTATATTCATCATTACAGTAGAGAGAAATGTTACATCGTGTGTTTCATAAAAAATACTCCCTGGGCTTCCCTGGTGGCGAAGTGGTTGAGAATCTGCCTGCCGATGCAGGGGACACGGGTTCATGCCCCAGTCTGGGAAGATCCCACATGCCGCAGAGCGGCTGGGCCCGTGAGCCATGGCCGCTGAGCCTGCACGTCCGGAGCCTGTGCTCCGCAACGGGAGAGGCCACAGCAGTGAGAGGCCCGCGTACCGCAAAAATAAACAAACAAAACAACAACAACAACAACAAAAAACTCCTTTCTGATGTTCAATGGCCATATAATTTGAGATGAAAAAAAGAGACGAAGATTTTCTATGTTAGTATTGTAAAGGTAAAACAACTTCCTATAGCATGAAAGAGTCACACTAGTGGTGTAGATTTCTGTTGCAGAAGGGTGCTAGAGTTGGGAAAGAGTAATTTATAGTGTCAGGAAGACAATCATAATTTCATTGTACTGGATAAGATCAGGGCAGCTACTACCCAAGGAACCAGCCTCTTTGTTTCAATTTTAAACTGATGAAAGGGAGGATGTGCAGTGCTTTATAGTGCAGACAAAAATGTCACACCAGTAATTGCTATGCAGGTGCTTAAGTACATGCCAAATAAAACCATAAATTATATTTCTCATGCCTTAAGCATTAATTGTGTCAGTAGTTAAAAGAACAATTACCACATAATATGTACCTTTTTAAAAGATAGAAATAATCAGGAAAATCATTCAGATAACGTTTGTGAAGAATTAAGACTTCCTTTCATGGTATTTTACATCGTTTTGCCCATCTATCTTCTATACAGAAATATTCATTTTAGTCAAATTCCTTCCACCAGATGTCATATATAATATATTGAAGTCTTCCAAAATGTATCAAATAAAACTATAATTAGTGATATAATGAATTCATTTAAAGTTACATGATAGGATAAAATGAAGTTTACATGGTTTTCAGGATATGAAAGCTATCCTAGACATCATCAGCCCTTTTCTCTCTTCCCACACAAATGTACTTGGTTATCCTTTGTAAGAGACAAATTTTAATAGCTATGTACCTCAACACCCATAAACCCAGAAACCTTGCTTGGGTTTCTCCTCCCACCTGCTCTTTTCTA
Organism: Lagenorhynchus albirostris; assembly: GCF_949774975.1. Taxonomy (NCBI): domain Eukaryota; kingdom Metazoa; phylum Chordata; class Mammalia; order Artiodactyla; family Delphinidae; genus Lagenorhynchus; species Lagenorhynchus albirostris. The sequence goes on along the minus strand of NC_083112.1, from coordinate 39,385,799 downwards.
AACATAATTTCCATTGCACATTAACCCAATCTTGGACAGACCTTCCTAGGTATTGTTCACATAGAACTTGGGGGAAATAAGTGTCTTTTTTCCTGTCTGGCCACAAGACAATAATACTGCAAGCACCCAGCTGACACTGGCTGAGTTTCAAGTATCCCTGAGAAATGAACACAAAGAGGGAAGCAGAGGTAAGAGCAAGAGATGGGAATCTGATGGTATTCAAGTTTCAAGTTATCCCCAAGGCTTTCCAGAGTTCAGTTAGATGCACTAATTATCAACTCCTTCTAGTCTATGATACTTTAGGTATTTATACTCATAAACAAAGGAAATGTGGTAAATGTATCTGTGTTCCCACTAATTTTTGTAAATTTGTCCATGACCCACTATTCTTTTTTTTTTTTAACATCTTTATTGGAGTATAATTGCTTTACAATGGTGTGTTAGTTTCTGCTGTATAACAAAGTGAATCAGCTATACATATACATGTATCACCGTATCTCCTCCCTCTTGATTCTCCCTCCCACCCTCCCTATCCCACCCCACCAGGTGGACACAAAGCACCAAGCTGATCTCCCTGTGCTATGCAGCTGCTTCCCACTAGCTATGTTTTATATTTAGTAGTGTATATATGTCCATGCTACTCTCTCACTTCATCCCAGGTTACCCTTCCCCCTCCCCGTGTCCTCATGTCCATTCTCTACATCTGCGTCTTTATTCCTGTCCTGCCCCTAGATTCTTCAGAACCTTTTTTTTTTTTTTTAGATTCTATATATATGTGTTAGCATACAGTATTTTTTTTTCTCTTTCTGACTTACTTCACTCCATAAGACAGTCTCTAGGTCCATCCACCTCAATACAAATAACTCAGTTTCATTTCTTTTTATGACTAATATTCCATTATATATATGTGCCACATCTTCTTTATCCATTCATCTGTCGATGGACACTTAGGTTGCTTCCATGTCCTGGCTATTGTAAATAGAGCTGCGATGAACATTGTGGTACATGACTCCTTTTGAATTATGATTTTTCTCAGGGTATATGCCCAGTAGTGTGATCTCTGGGTGGTATGGTAGTTCTATTTTTAGTTTTTTAAGGAATCTCCATACTGTTCTCCATAGTGGCTATATCAATTTACATTCCCACCAACAGTGCAAGAGTGTTCCCTTTTCTCCACACCCTCTCCACTATTTTTTTTTATTTTGTTAAGCTACTATGTATTGATATTAATTGCCCAAGATGCCTAGAATTTGCATTTGAAAATGAACTCAACCATTTCCTTGGTAGAGTATCTTGGTCAAGTGTCTAAATCTCTGTGATTCAGCCCCCTTATATAAATTAGCTAATAAGTATACCTACCTTATGGAATACAATGAAGGTTAAATGAATTCATGTATGTACTAGTTCCTGACACAGGATAATAACAATAACAATAATAAAATAATATTAGGCTCTATTAAGGCCCCTTAAATTGCTTACTATCTTTAATCATAACAAAAATCCATATCAAGTTCCCTTTATTCTTCTCATTTTACCAATAAGGAAAATGAACTGAAGAAGTTGTAGTGCCAGCACTGATTTCCAGGTTTGTTTACATCTGATACTTGTGTTCTTTTCTTTTTATCAGGCTATGTCTCATAATGTTAATATGAAACATATCTCACTGTATTATTGTTTATTATATAAAGATCTGTGTCCTCTGCTAGTTATAAATTTTGTGAAGGTAGTAACCATATTAAATTCATTTGGCTAAACTGAGTGCTTGTCAGTGTACATGTTCTTCCTCCCTCTCCTTCAACTCTTCCCAGGTCAAATACCCATGTGCAAGAGCCATGCAATCTACCTGAAATGATTCAGTCTGTGTCTCCTGGCTACTCAAATTTCCCTGCCTCCACAGAATATTGCTACCTAAGGAAGAACAATATTTGTGTTTTTTTCCCCTATGGCCTGAGAAGTCCACCCCACTTTATTCTTGCAGATTCTATTTCATGCAGGTGATATTGTATCTGTTCTCATTGGTTTGGATTTTGTATAGAGTTTCTGATGTAACTCAGCTTCATATCTATAGCTCACATCTCTCCAATCTTCATTGCCCTTGAAATGTTCCTCAAAGATCATATTGCCCTTGATTCTAAATTTCCAGCATAGAACTGGTATGGATCACTCTACTTTGGGCCTATTAAACTTGATTACTCATGACTGATCACTTCTATTGTCAATCCATATTCCTTCTTGCTAGTGCCAAGATAATTCTTCCTGTTCCAGAGAGCCACACCTGTCCCCAGCACACACCATGTACACATACCTCAGGTCGTGCTATCAACACAAAGCCATGAGTTTATAGTACATATAAAGCTAGAAGTGTTAAGGGCAAAGGCGGCTGGGTAATGTAAGCCTATCATGTGTCTCAGGGGCTGAAGTAAAGCCTAGAAAGTTGTCAGTGACAAGTTATGTCAGTTGAAGTCAGTTATGACCTAAGTTCATTGAAGAATGGTTTATATTGTAGGAGATTCTCCTTTGGTTTTAGTCATGGAAAAGTTTTCATCACCAAACCAACCTCTTAAGTGTTCGCAATGTATTTTTAGTTAGCATGTATACTATATCAAAACATCCATTATCTGAAATAATACTGTTTCTTCTAGTAATTTAATATATCTATTTGTAAAAATATATTACAATTAATAAACTAAAATATATCTGTATAGTCAATAACAGACTGTATTAAATAATCTTGGAGTGTCAAGAAAATTATCTAATTCATTTTTACTTATGAAATTTAGAAATGTCTTTGTGATTAAGAGTTTAATACTTTTTTTTTCAGTGAAACACAGTGACTATCATCACAGATAAATACCCCAAAAGTGGCAGGTTAGAAACACACCAGATAGAAATTATAGACATTTTTCTCATTAAGTTTTAAGTAATAGGAAGTCAACACAGATAATATTTGAGTTAATTAACTTTCTATAGGCATTTCAGGATAAACAGTCAAACAAGGAACTTAGAGACTGCTGGTAAGAAGCTAAATTGGCATAACCACTTTGAAACACTATTTGGCATTACTACCAAAGATAGACTTTTTTATATCCCAGGATCCAGCAATTTCTCTTCTAGCTATACAGCAAAAAAGAAATAAACAATTATGCCAAAGTGGTGGCACTTTGCAGTAGTAGAGTTATAATAGCTCCCAACTGGAAACAACCACAATGGTTTAATCAGAGTAAAATTTAAAAAATAAATTGGGACACACTATGCTAGAAAATACTATAAATAATGACAATGACAAAATAAATACAACATGCAAAAACATAAATGAGCTTCACTTACATAATATTGAGGGAAAAAACTCAGATCTAAAAAAATTTGTGTACAGTATAGCTCTATTTATATAAGGTCCAGACAAAACCAATCTATTTTGTTAAAAGCTAGGATAATGGTTATCCTTCAGTGACATGTAGAAATTGTAGAGTACTACAGTTCTCTTCTCGAGTACTGATAATGGTTACATGGGTATATTTACTTTCTGATAGTTCATTGAGCTGGCCAATGATGATATGTGCATTTTTTGGGTCTTATGTTATCTTTCAATAAATAGTTTACCCAAACCTGAAAAAGAGTCATAAAGTGGAGTATTAAAAATGGCAACTTCTGCATGAGTTCACAGAAGGGTTCACTCAATCCCAGAGTGGTTGAGCCTGGGCTTGTGGAAAACATGAAGATTAAATGGAGTCTTGAACAAAGTATAAGAGTAATTCCTCATAACTCACTTTGGTAGAATGTTAGAATGAAGTTTAGCTAAAAATAACAGACAAGAAAAAAAATGAACAAATAAATCAGGATAGATTAAGCAAGATAGAAATGTATTTCTCTCTCACTATAAAAGAAGTTTAAAGATATGTCCAGGTAAGTTATGGTAGATCCAAAGTATTCACCAGACACCCAGGCTCCCATCTTTTTGTTGCATCATGTTGGTGTATGGCTATGTTTTCAGGTTCATCATGGTCCATTATGACTACTGGAGATGCAGCTATCAGAGCCAAGTTATTGACTGGAAGAAAGAAACAAAGCAAAAGGCAAGAAAATAAAAAAAATAAAAAAGAGGATGTTTAGGTTTAATCAGCTCCCTTCAACCCATTGTCTAACAGGAGGGACAGTCCCATTTATATATCATTAGTCACTTATCCTGTGATGAAGCTGGAAAATGAAATCTTTCCCTCTGATAGGTAACATACTGAGTTAAAAATGAGAGTCTGTTATTAATTGAAACAGGATTAAAAAAAGTTTGTTTTAGGCAGTTAAATTTCTCTGCCACAGTGGAAAACAAACTGGTTATCACTAAGGATCTACCTTTGTGAGACACCAGTTTGGAAGAGTAGAACTGATTTTGGATTAAAGAATAAATGTATCTGTAACCACAGAAGACAGTAAAATGTAGTATGTGTCTTTGTGGAACACATGTTTAAGTGGCCATATTTTCAAATCTTATTTCAATTTTTATTTTATTTTATGTACAAAGAAAAGGAGAAATAACTAGATCGAAACATATTTTATTTGATAGTTGCATATCTGAACATTTGAATGCCACTTTTATACATGCTTTGAAATACCTTAGAATCCAAAGTTGCCCCTTTAAGGAGGGAACCAGTATTTATTATAAGAGTCTTTGTTTTTAGAAATTCTTGCCACATCTTTCCATTAGAGATACTGATTAGGGCAATTTTGCCATATAGGATTTCCCTAAAGTTAAATGTGCTTGAGGATAACTGTAAATGGTACTGTCTTAGTTAGCTTGGACTGCTATAGAAAAAAGTACAGACTGGGTGGCATATAAACAACAGAAATTTATTTCTCACAGTGCTGGAAGCTGAAAGTCCATGCTAGCATGGTCTGGTAAGAAATAGCTCTGGTAAGAAATCTTTTCCAGGTTTCAGATTGCTGATTTCTCTTGGTAACTTCACATGGCAAAGAGCAGAGAGAGGAAGCAAGCTCTCTCTGTCTCTTAAGAGGACACAAATCCCATCCATGAGGGATCCACCCACATGACCTCATTTGATCCTATTTACCTTCCAAATGCCCCACTTCCTAATGCTATCATATCTAAGGGAAAGATTTCAACTTAAGAATTTTGCAGGGACCATAAACATGCAGTCCATAACAGGCACTGAGAAAACATTTACACTAAGCAAGGTATAGAAATGTATCAGGGTATTCTGCTGAGTTTCTTCAAATACAGGGTTTCAGTTCAGAGGAATTACCTCTGAGATGATTAAAGGCCCTTTCTAGATTGTACATCCCTAGTAGACAAGAAAATTCATTTTTGTGTGTGTGTCTCTAGAATCTGGTAGAGTGCTCAGCAATTAATAGGCTTTTAAAATTTGAGAATGGAATAAAAGAATTGGATTCTGGTAGTGAAAGTCAGCTGTATAAAAAATTATTCTCTCCTTTGCATAAAATAAAACTAATGATATATGAAGTGCAACATGGCTGCTCAGTAATTCTTAAATCCAGGTGTGGTTAGGTCACCACTTCTCATCAATGGAACATGAACAGAAATGATGCGTAAATTCCTGGGCCAGGGGTTTTGAAAGCAAGAGGATTGTGCTCTCTCCTGAATATCTGAAGTAGATATTCTGAGATCATAGAGATGGTGCAGTCATACAATGGAGCAGACCTAGGTCACTGGATCACCACATGGAGAAAATTTACTTCTAAGTAGAACTGCCACATTTGTCTCTTGGCTGAGCAGGAAACAATTTATTGGATTAGACCATTGAGATTTTGGAGTTTATTTGTTAAAACAGCTAACATAACCACTACAAAGGCAAAGATCACTCCCAAAATACAGAATATGTAAGTTAATTTTCTAAGATAATGTGATCTTTCAATAGGGGAAAGTCAGTGAGTACTTATCGAATATGGACTGAAATCCTTCCATGTACTAGCATCTGCAGTTGTATGAGCCATTCTGGAATTTTTCTCACATAGATATACATATATGGAAATACTCTTGTTTAGTAACTGCATCAGTAACTATGAAAGAGAATTATTAAGGCTCTACTTTTAGATACCAATTCTTACATTCCCTACTTTGAGACCCCAAATTGTGTGAATATCTCTTCTAACTCACAGTTTCTAAGATTCAGTATCATTGACATTTTGGGTCAGATAATTCTTTGTTGTAGGAGATTGTCTTACATATTGCAGGATGTTTAGCAGCATTCCTGGTCTCTACTCCATAAATGCCTATAACATCCTGCCATTTGTGAGGACCAAAAATGTCTTCAGACAGGAGATAATGCCAAATGCCCTCTGGGGGTCAAAATGCCTCCTGATTGAGAACCACTGAGATCTGATCTCTTATACATCATTTAATTACTTGCATTTACTTCCCAACTGTAAGTATGAGTTACCAAAAAAGGATGCCTGGGCTTCCCTGATGGCGCAGTGGTTGAGAGTCCACCAGCTGATGCAGGGGACACGGGTTCGTGCCCCGGTCTGGGAGGATCCCACATTCCACTGAGCAACTAGGCCCGTGAGCCATGGCCGCTGAGCCTGCGCATCCAGAGCCTGTGCTCTGCAATGGGATAGGCCACAGCAGTGAGAGGCCCGCGTACTGGAAAAAAAAAAAAAAAAAGGGATGCCTGCTGGATTATTATGCAGCCTGTCTCATTCATTCAAATTGAGTAACCCCATACTAAAACATATTTGTTCCTTTGCACTTAAAAAACTACTAAATTAAAAAAAAATCAATAATAGTGAATCAGTTTACTCTATTTGGGGGTTGATTAGAAAATATATTTAAGTTATATCAATGTGTGGCATGTAGTATGCATTCAAAAAAAAACCTGTTGATAATTTTCTAACTCTCTCCTGAGCTAATAATTCCACCAAAATATATATTTCTTATAGAGAGACATGGTTCATTCAGTTATTCAAGAAATACTAAGTTACTAAAGACAGGATTTATGCTATGTGCTAGAGTCACAAAAGAGAAGAAATCTGATAATCACAATAGTCTCTTGAAACAATTTCCAGAAAGATTTTATTGTTCCATCCAAGTCCTACAAGGCATATAGTGCTATCATAGCCACAAATTTAGATCTATAAAAATAAATGTTTGCAACTGATTCTGCTTAAAAGTCTACACAAAGGGCTTCCCTGGTGGCACATTGACCTGCCAATGCAGGGGACACGGGTTCGTGCCCCGGTCCAGGAAGATCCCACATGCTGCAGAGCAGCTGGACCCGTGAGCCATGGCCACTGAGCCTGCGTGTCCGGAGCCTGTGCTCCGCAACAGGAGAGACCACAACAGTGAGAGGCCCGTGTACCGCAAAAAAAAAAAAAAAAAAAAAAAGTCTATACAAATATTATTCAACAAAAAACTTTGATTTTTGCATTTTATACCCTTGATATTTCATTAGGAATGTAAACAAGAGTATTAATAACATTTCTAAAATATACACATTTGCATAGACAATGGTTTAGCTATCACAATGTATGAAATGGAGATATAAAATATAAAACTTTTTATAGATGTTCATATTGTATGTTTATTGCTTAAATCATATTTGTATTTTGAGAATCCTTCTCCACTTCCAGTGTCCTTCATACAGGACCCAGTGCCAGGATTAACAGCCACAATGGAGGAGAAGCTGTTAAACTCACATAATGAAATCAGGCCGAGGTAACAGCTTAGGAGGTATCTCTGTGAGTGATAGCAGTGACTAGCATTTAGTAGGCCTTCAATGCACATTTGCTGATTGAAGAAGGAATGCTTGACTCTCAGAATCGTGCCTGCCTAAAGAGGATTCTGTGGACTCTGTTACTACCTAGCCCTGCTGCCTGTGTTTTGATAGACAAATAATTTGGTAGCTTCACAACATGCTTTGCTTATGAGTGATGTCTGGAGAATGTAGGACTGCCACTGCCTTTAGAAATCATACTGCTAGTGGGAAAATATAAAAGGACAAGTTAGAAAACCAGTTCTTAATTGTTACTAGAAATAGAGCTTTCCCTTTAGAGCAACATATTCTGAAACAGATTTTGAAACATTTACCTAAAACATAAGGAAATAAATAGATGTTTTCAACCTCTGGGGCATTTTTAGTCCATTTATATTTTTAACCATTCTTTTCTCATTTAGAATAAGAACACTAGCTCCCACCATTCCATAACTGCAATATTTACTCTGGGACTTAAAGTTGCAAACAGTCTCCTTAGCTGCTGGCAGTTTTGTTGATAGATAACCTCTGGTGTTTCAGGACTTGGAAGCTTCACTATTCCTGCACTTGAGGAATTGGTAAGACTCTGCGTCCTTCCACTACACACAAAATTGTTAATTAGGTGATTATCCTCACACCTTAGCTAACACTCTTATCTGAGAATACCTTCTGCTTACACTGGCATGATACAAGAGACAGTACCTTACTCATGGCTTCTCCCTGCCAAGTCTTGATCCCTCAATCCTTCTCCTTCCAGACTAAGCAAAAGTGATGTGTGCTGGGGTTGGGGAGGGATGGGGTGGGGAGGGGTTGTAGAAAAGATGCAAGGTATGCTTACTTTATAGTCTATGTAAGCCTGATCCAGCTTTATGATATTTTCTGAGTAATCACGATCAGATTATAACATCAATAGTATGAGAAAGAGCTTTTTCATGAGATTTTGAACCTGTTTGTTTCTCTCCCTTTTGTTGGGGTGGGTAATGGTAGTAAGCCATTACCCACCCCAACATTACATTACAGGAGGTAATTTCAATCAATGTTATTTTGGTTCCTTTCCTCTTCTAATGTGATGTTTTCCCACTAATCTTTTCAGATCTATTTCTAATACACACACACACACACACACACACACACACATACTTGTGTGTATATATATATATATATATATATGTAGCAATACATAGATATATACACATACAGACAAATCTTGAACAGTTAATGGTAAAGTTTCCTCGGTTTTCTCTTTAGGCATCTCTAACCCACAACTTCTCTTTCTTAGACATGCCTAAGGCATTAACATGACATTAAAGAAGTAATAACATGGCATTTACTATATAAATATTAATCTGGGGAAATAAGGAACTATTAGAGTCTATATTCAGGAACTTCATGCTTTCACTTTATCAAATTAATATGTAAGCACTTTAAAGGAATGATTTATGTTTCTATTGGGCAATTTAGCATTCATTTTGAAGGGGAAAATTTATTATCCTTAACATATCTATACTAGCTAAAGTTCAGGTCAACTTTATCTAGCTTGTCAACGTCAGTTTTTTGATAAGTAGTGATCACTTCATCCTTGAAAATTCTGCTTTTGATAAATAATCTCCAGGTAATAATAGTTACTTCTACCACTTCATAAAGATGGTTTGAGTGTGGGGTCAAACTAACTCTTCATTAAAGCAAAGCAGTGAACCAGATGCTTAGAATAAGGATGGTAATTAATCCATGGCCTTTTAGAAGAACAAAGACTCATTTGAAGAAGACATTTATATGCTGGAGCCATTTCTTTTGTTCTTATTTTGTTTTCTATCTCATGGTAATTTAATTCATAAGATATTTGAGAAACATATTGATAATACTTATTATGTGACAGAATATCAGCATTTCAGAAAATCCCCCTGTACCTCAGGGATCGAATTTACCTTTGTTTCTAGTTTTGTGGTAAAATTAAATATACTTACATTTTTTAAAAAAAATATTTATTTATTCATTCATTCATTTATTTATTTTTGGCTCTGTTGGGTCTTCATTGCTGTGTGCGGACTTTCTCTAGTTGCAGCAAGTGGGGGCTACTCTTCGTTGTGCTGCACAGACTTCTCACTGCGATGATTTCATTTGTTGCAGAGCCTGGGCTCTAGGTGCTCAGGCTCAGTAGTTGTGGCACACAGGCTTAGTTGCTTTGTGGCATCTGGGATCTTCCCGGACCAGAGTTCGAACCTGTGTCCCCTGCATTGGCAGGAGGATTCTTAACCACTGAGTTACCAGGGAAGTCCCATACATATATTTTTTTAATCTCATCAAAAATGGATAATGGGCTTCCCTGGTGGCGCAGTGGTTGAGAGTCCGCCTGCCGATGCAGGGGACATGGGTTCGTGCCCCGGTCCGGGAGGATCCCACGTGTGACGGAGCGGCTGTGCCCGTGAGCCATGGCCGCTGAGACTGCGCGTCCGGAACCTGTTGCTCTGCAACGAGAGAGGCCACAACAGTGAGAGGTCCGCGTACGGCAAAAAAAAAAAAAGATGGATAATGAATTCTACATTGGTTTCATGGATGTGGTCCTTATAAATGTTCACTAACAGATGTCTCCCTATAACAATATTAAAGAAAATAGATTCAATTGAGTTTGGATAAATGTGATTAGGTCAAAATATAAAATTCCATGCACTCATTTGTTGACATGTTAACAAAACCAAGTTCTAATACTCATTTAATATTTTTGTATAACTTTTTATGTAAAAGAAATAATTTTTTGTGATATATTCCTTTTTTTCCTACTGGACAAAAGGAGAAAATAAAGCAGAGAATATCAAAGTAGTCTGAGAAACACAGTTTCTCATATACTCCAATGAAAAAAACTCATCTCCAAAGTATAACTTTAAGCATTAGAAATTTTCTGAACTAGATTAGCATTGCACACAGCAACTCCTACCAGACAAAAATATCTTTCATTCATTTATTCAACAAATATTTACCATGCACTTCCCATATGCCAGGCACTGTGCTATTTGTTGTGAATGTAGCAGTAAATATTATATGTTGAAAATTAAAAACATCAATGAAAATTCCAAAAAGAGGTCCTTAGAATCATTTACAGAATGCACAGAATGAAGAGCTGACAGAGGAAATTGGGAAATAATCAGAAAGAAATGTAGAAGGAAGGCAAATAATTCATCGTATAAAAAGTATCCAGCAATTTCAAATGCTGCTAGTAGGTCAGGTAAAAAGAATATTAATTTGTCTCTAGTAGTAGTAAGACAGTGTGGGGGAACTTTACTGGAAGAAGTTTTACTGCAATGGTGAGGCAACTATCAAGCTGCTGTCATCTGAGTGAAGGCTGTGAGGAAATGGAGAAAGCCATGGTGTTGAAAACTTTTGAGATGTTTTGAAGAGAAGAAAGCTATGATAGAGGCTAGAGAGCCAACAGATTGAGGGGGTTTAATGGGACAACTTGGTAACTTGATGTTTATACACTAAAAGAAAGAGGTCAGCAGGGAGGGCAAGAATGAAAATACAAAGGATAGAGGGGAAAAAAGACATAAAACTGAGAAGTTGGTAAAGGAGGGCTAAAGAACAGTCTAGATGTAGATTAGAATATTGGTCAGGTGGCAGAAGTAGAGCCTGATCTATTAAATAATTTCTGTTTTAATCCGAAGATTTATTAATTCAGTGAATATGTTATCTACACTATTGAAGATATTACTGAATGTGGGAGAAAAGGGAAGAGGGGAATTTAAGGAGAGTTTAGGGAGATTTATGGAGACTTATGAAGAAAAAGAGCATGAGAAGGGGAATAAAGAGAGAAAATAGTGTTCAAGGAACAGGAGGACTGTATGAAGCTGAAGAAAATGTGTCTTGATATTAACTGAGATGAATATAAGCTGTTTTTTTGATTTGGAAAAGGAATGTTTCAACTCATTTTAATTGGTTAAAAGTTTCCTAGTGATGATAAGATCCAGTGTAGGAGAATGTTGATAAAAAAGACATTAAAGGTGAAACAAAATCACAAAACTGAAAGGCTAGGGGACTGAATCTTGAAGTCATCCGAAAAGAATTAAGATTGTTTCTCAGTGTGAGAAGTGCTCCAAATAAAATGGATAACCAAGAGAGGTATTACAGCCCATCTGACAGAAGTGACAGCCCAGAAAATGGCCCTTAGTAGAAAATAATTGAATAACTCTTCAAAGTGGATAAAAAGAAAAGAGAAAGGAAATATTTCATAATGTAAAGTTCATGGGATTTGGAATCTTATAGACCTGCATTCTTATTCCAACTCTACCATTTATTGAATACTATTTCTGTGGCATCATCTGAGTCTTGGCTTTATCAATAGTAAAATGGTTAGTCATTTAGTATATACTTACTGTGGTATTTCTCTATGCCAGAGAGTGAGTTAAATGCTAAAATACTTATGTCTTGTTTTTAAGATTTTTATCATGATGAAATAAATGAATGTACAGAATTGGATGTGTAAATAAATACATGTTGTTATTGTCTCATTATTGCTCTCATTTCTAAGATCTTATTAGGATCCTATTAGGAATTATGCTCCAGTAATAATATACATATACATACTATTGCCATGTGAAGACACTCAGAAGTTACTAAAATATATCTAAATATTTTCACATTTGAATAAAGTATATGTTTCTAATTCTGTTGAGCATTTTTGACAAGTAAATTCTTACCTACTCTTTGGAGGGTAACATGTCCTAAGATTTTGCTTAATTAAGTTTTTATTTGTAGCTAATTAGTTTGTAGTCATGTACTGTATAGTTATAGCATGTCTGTCTCTTTATTACTGAAGAATGCTATGTGTTCTACTTTATGATTTAAAAAATGATTAATTACATGTTATTATAAACTTTGTTAATATAAATTTTATCTTAATATAAACTGTTTTATGCTTATATAACTATTAAGTTTAAAAGTTACTTATTAAATTCTTTGAAAAGGTTTTTATTTCAGAATAGTAAGTGGCTCTGATGTATTTATAAAAATGTTTTCTAGTTTCTTTGAAATTTAAAATAACTCATGGTTTATGTGAGAAAATATGCAGGTTCTTAATATTTATTGAAATTAAACATAATTCAAATGGTTTCATCATCTATTTTCAAAACAATTGTCATTGTCATGGTGGTGACTATAATATTGCTGAATCCTACGACATCCCAGTGGTACCTTGTAATGAAAAACTGGCCAAATTTTTTATATTTCTTCTGGCTGGATAGATTGCCTCCTGAAAAAAAGAAAAAAACATAAGAATTAAAATACTTCTGAGAATAATCTGTTTCCTGCTAAAGCATTTTTCAGTTATTGTTAAACTCAAGCAAACTATTCTTGCTTTTCCAGGTTTACTTGGAGTTATAAGAGTTCCCTTTCAGTACTGTGAAAAGTCCTTTACTTATAATTGATCCTGTGACCTCTGGTCTAGACCTGCACTGTGTGGACTGACCACTTCATTCCCTGAAGGCCTTTTGATTGCTCAGGGAAGAGGGCTGGTACTCACAGCCCTTGGTTCCTACATTATAGTTTGGCTGCAGAACTTACAATAATGCCCTTTCTTCCTTTAACCAGCTACTGACTCCTAACCACACCTTTCCACCCTTGTTTAAACTGCTATTTCCTGAAATGTGGAGACTATGCAGCTACTATGAGAATGGATGATCACACTTTTGGTATGTTCTACTTAATTATTTTCAAATTTCCTTCCTAACTCACCCACTTTAGGGTTTACTAAGAGTTACAAAATTCAGAGTGTGGATTAGCATTTTAATTTTACTGAAAAGTACCGGCAGTTTAAAACTTGGATTCATAATGTTCTTCCTTCTCACAAAGAGCCTGTTTTTAAACCTAACATCAATCTACAAAACATAACAAGCAGGATTATATGAAAACACACATGCAGAACATTTTCATCATAACAGATGAGTGGCTCTCAGAGCAGACAAGAACCCATAGGGTATTCACTGCCACGACTCGTCTCTTCAAAATCCTGTCTCTGCTCCACATGTGCAATTTTAGATCTCACTGCTTCCCAGCATGAGCTGAGATAGAGCCTCTTGCACCTTCTGAATATATTATGCTCATTTTCAACTCTAAGCTCTTTTTTTGTGTTATTGCCCTAAATTTATGGACTACATTTTCCTTCCCTCTCCCTTTTCATATCTTAACTATTGTGTTTTTTTTTAAATTTCAGCTTTATTGAGGTATAATTGACAAATAAAATTTTAAACTACTTTTAAGTATGTGTCGTAGTGATTGCATATACATATACATTGTGAAAGGACTCCCCTCAATGAGTTAATTAATACATCCATCACCTCAAATATTTATTATTATTATTTTTTTGGTGAGAACATTTAAGTTCTACTCTCTTAGCAAATTTCAGTTATGAAATATATGTGTTATCAACTACACTTATTGTGTTTTACATTAGATCCACTCCCACCCCAGCCTCTGGCGACTACTTTTCTACTCTCTGTATCTAAGAGTTTTACTTTTATTTCCTCAGATTCTACATATAAGTAATACCACACAGTATTTTTCTTTCTTTGTCAGACTTATTTCACTAAGCATAATGCCTTCAAGTTCCATCCATGCTGTTGCAGATAACATGATTTCCTTATTTCTCATGGTTGAATAATATTCCATTTATCCATTCATTCATTAAGAAACACTTGGGTTGTTTCCATATCTTGGTTATTTTTAAAGATCTAGTTGAGGTGCCACTTCCACTATACTTTGTCAATCTTGCCTACCATTGTTTCTTAAGTATTTGTTTCACCAACTAGACACAGTGTTTTTTATTTTTTTCTTTAGGAATAGATATTATCTTAGAGGGTTGTGGTGGGGGGTTGGGAAACTTTGGCTAACTCAGAGACCTAGGCACATAATAAGTCCTAAGTTTTAAGAAGAGGGTGTATATTTCTACTCCTGTATTCTTATTTCCAACACAGCTAGCAGGGCTGACATTCATCCATTCAAATTTTTTATCTTTCTTTACCTCCATTTCAGTGCTATCACAGAGAGTTGCAATTCTAAATCTCAGCATGCCAACTGTTAGGTCTCACTTTCAGTAAGAAGAAATTCTGCATTTAAGAATGATACTGTTCTTTGAGTGGGCTCATTTCCATTTTCTGTGGCAGAGTATGAAATATTGTACCTTCACTGGACAAACATAGGCCATACACAACCTTTTCTTTTCCTGGTCACAGAGGCAGAGGCCTTTGTCTTCCATGATGTGAGCAATCCGTGGACTGTGCCTGGTCCCATTGACCTGATCTGTCAGTTTCAGTTCCTCACCTATGTTCATTCTTGCTTAGGTGAACTGAAGTCTGCTTCCAAGGGAGCAAGGTAGAATGTGAAGGAACAATAAAAAACTCATGTAGGTTTCTAGCCTAAGCTGAAACTCAACATCAAAAGTTAGAGAAATTCTAGGTTCAATGAATGTTATTGGGTCTTCATTAACAAATGAGTAATTTCTTTCCCTATTGTTCTTTTTTGCAGTGATGTCTCTTTAGGGGACTCTGAAAAGGAAAAGTGAGAATTTGTAGGGTAGAAAAAGTAATATTCCAAAGGGACTAATAGCCTAACTTCTTAAAGCTACAAGTCTAAATAGGAAAATGAAAAAGGTTTAAAGTAATTTTTAAATGTTGAGTTAAAAAATAATTCAAGCCATAAAGACAACCATTATGGTAAAGACCAAATAATGCTTAAATATATACATTTATACGAGGAAAAAGTCCAGTTTAGAATTTTTAGCAATGATTGTCTGCTTTTATTACCTCCATTTACCTAATTTCTTTTCTTGTTTTACTAATTTATACCAAAATATTAGACACACATGGAGGAATAATCAAATAATAAAAGTTTGTAATGAAAAACAACTCGTTTTATATAGTGCCCTACACCCTGTCTAGTGCCCTAACATGCTTTTTACACACATTTAGAGGTAGATAAGGTCCTAGCTCTAAAAACATTACTATGGCAATGATTCCGGATTTAACTATTGGTGCTCTATAAGGAAAAAATGTTTAACCTCTAATCTACCCAAATAATAGTCCTCATTCATCTCACATTTAAAGTGTTTTAACATTATACTATGGTATGATTTTTACTTGTTTTATTGATTACTCTTGTAACAATACACAATACTATTAAAATTTGGTTTCTCATTCCATAAAGTTTATATAAATCTTTATTTAAAGATCTCTATAGAAGGATAAGTTTTCCTGTCATTTTCTTAGTCAATATATATGTATTGAGTAGCTACTATATGCCAAGCACTGTTTAGTCAAAGAGGGTTCAGCAGAGAAAAAACTGGTAAACAAAGAAACAAAAATGTCCCTGTCCTCAGGGGGCTTTCAGGTTAATATAATTTAATAGCTTCAAATTTCATGTCATAAATACTGTGTACTTGAATAATATTTCAAGCATCAAGGTCAAATGTAATATATTTTCCTATTCTCCATGAATTGCTCAAAAATTTGCCATACTCCAATTTACTAAATGTTGAATGTTTTTCTTCAGTTGTTTGCTTTTGTAGAAGTGTCTAATTATTTTTTATTGTTGATTTTTTAAAAAATGCCTTCAACAAATCCTACTATTAGCCACATCATAGTTATAATTTATACAAAATGGAAAACTCCCCCTCCCCCTTTCCCCAACTATCTTTAAACAGCTTTTTAAAGTATGGACTTATTATTGTGCAGGATTGTTGCTTGGATATATTTTTAGAATCAATGTTTCCTGAATTCCCATATCTAAAGAGTCATTTTTGCATGATTCCTTCTTGAACAGGGTTATGGTAAACGGAAGGAAGCATGCAGGGTCTTTGAAGATGTTGTGTTATATTTCTCCATCCTGTTGCTGATGATGTGTGTGTGTCCAGTTTGGGAAAAGATTGCTCTAGACACTTTTAGGAAAATATAAATAAAAAAACAAAATCTTATCCCAACACAGAAACTGTCTCCACTTTTATTGCTGAATAAGCTTTAAACCAGAATGTGATGCACATTACAGGAAATTCACTAAAGAGATTGTAAACACAGATATTTCACCCTTTTATGTAGTCAAGGAGACACAACCCATTACAAACAAATTTTCAAGATAAACAATAAATAGTCCTCAAGTAAGAAATCTTGACAGCACTCTATGCAACACATAGTTCACCCTAAATTTACCCAGTAATTGGGGTGATCATCTATATTAGCTAATAGAATTTATTCAGAGAACAAATAAACTTCTCATCTTCATGACAGGATGTAGTACTGAGACTTGGAACAAGGGACTCAGGAAGTTAGGCTCGTAATCTTACACAGATACTGAGAGATAGGGTTGTTGTCTTCTTTACACTTGAAAGAGATGGCTCTCAGGTCCTGGAGAAAGACATTCCTGGGTCATAAAGCTGACAAAAGGCCTATCTAGTGCTCAAAAGGTTATACAGACATTTTTTTTAACATCTTTATTGGAGTATAATTGTGTTACAATGGTGTGCTAGTTTCTGCTTTATAACAAAGTGAATCAGCTATACATATACATATATTCCCATATATCCTCCCTCTTGCGTCTCCCTCCCACCTGCCTATCCCACCCCTCTAGGTGGTCACCAAGCACCAAGCTGATCTCCCAGTGCTATGCAGCTGCTTCCCACTAGCTATCTATTTTACATTTGGTAGTGTACATATGTCCATCCACGCTCTCACTTCGTCCCAGTTTACCCTTCCCCTTCCCCATGCCCTAAAAGTCCATTCTCTTTGTCTGTGTCTTTATTGCTGTCCTACCCCTAGGTTCTTCAGAACCTTTTTTTTTTTTTTTTAAGATTCCATAAATACGTGTTAGCATACGGTATTTGTTTTTCTCTTTCTGAATTACTTCACTCTGTATGACAGAATCTAGGTACATCCACCTCACTACAAATAACTCAATGTCATTTCTTTTTATGGCTGAGTAATAGTCCATTGTATATATGGCCACATCTTCTTTACCCATTCATCTTTTGACAGACACTTAGGTTGCTTCCCTGTCCTGGCTATTGTAAATAGAGCTGCAATGAACATTGTGGTATGTGACTCTTTCTGAATTATGGTTTTCTCAGGGTATATGTCCAGTAGTGGGATGCTGGGTTGTATAGTAATCCTATTTTTAGTTTGTTAAGGAACCTCCATACTGTTCTCCATAGTGGCTGTGTCAATTTACATTCCCACTAACAGTGGAAGACGGTTCCCTTTTCTCCACACCCTCTCCAGCATTTATTATTTCTAGATTTTTAATGATGGCCATTCTGACCGGTGTGAGATGATATCTCATTGTAGTTTTGATTTGCATTTCTCTAATGATTAATGATGTTGAGCATTCTTTCATATGTTTGTTGGCAATCTTCTTTGGAGAAACGTCTGTTTAGGTCTCCTGCCCATTTTTTGATTGGGTTGCTAGTTTTTTTGATATTGAGCTATATGGGCTGCTTATAAATTTTGGAGATTAATCCTTTGTCAGTTGCTTCATTTGCAAATATTTTCTCCCATTCTGAGGTCTGTCTTTTCATCTGGGTTATGTTTTCCTTTGTTATGCAAAAGCTTTTAAGTTTCATTCGGTTCCATTTGTTTATTTTTGTTTTTATTACCATTACTCTAGGAATTGGGTCAAAAAAGATCTTGCTGTGATTTATGTCATAGAATGTTCTGCCTATGTTTTCCTCTAAGAGTTTTATAGTGTTTAGCCTTACATTTAGGTATTGAATCCATTTTGGGTTTATTTTTGTGAATGGTGTTAAAGAGTGTTCTAATTTCATTCTTTTACATGTAGTTGTCCAGTTTTCCCAGAACCACATAGTGAAGTGGCTGTCTTTTCTCCATTGTATATTCTTGCCACTTTTATCAAAAGTAAGGTGACCATATGTGTGTGGGTTTATCTCTGGGCTTTCTATCCTGTTCCATTGATCTATACTTCTGTTTTTGTGTCAGTACCGTACTTTCCTGATTACTGTAGCTTTGTAGTATAATCTGAGATCCAGGAGCCTGATTCCTCCAGCTCGCTTTTCTTCCTCAAGATTGCTTTGGCTATTCGGGGTCTTTTGTGTTTCCGTACAAATTGTGAAGCTTTTTTTTTTTTTTAGTTCTGTAAAAAATGCCATTGGTAGTTTGATAGAGATTGCAGTGAATCTCTAGATTGCTTTGGGTAGTATAATCATTTTCACAATGTTGATTCTTCCAACCCAAGAACATGGTATATCTCTCCATCTGTTTGTATCATCTTTAATTTCTTTCCTCAGTATCTTATAGTTTTCTGCATACTGGTCTTTTGTCTCCTTAGGTAGCTTTTTTCCTAGATATTTTATTCTTGTTGCAATGGTAAATGGGAGTGTTTCCTTCATTCCTCTTTCAGATATTTCATCATTAGTGTATAGGAATGCAAGAGATTCCTGTGCACTGATTTTGTATCATGCCACTTTACCAAATTCATTGATTAGCTCTAGTAGTTTTCTGGTAGCATCTTTAGGATTCTCTATTTATAGTATCATGTCATCTGCAAACAGTGACAGCTTTACTTCTTCTTTTCTGTTTTGTATTCCTTTTATTTCTTTTTCTTCTCTGATCGTTGTGGCTAAAACTTCCAAAACTATGTTGAATAATAGTGGTCAGAGTGGACAGCCTTGTCTTGTTCCTGATCTTAGTGGAAATGCTTTCGGTTTTTCACCATTGAGGATGATGTTGCCTGTGGGTTTGTCATACATGGCTTTTATTATGTTGAGGTAAGTTCCCTCTATGCCTACTTTCTGGAGGGCTTTTATCATAAATGGGTGTTGAATTTTGTTGAAAGCTTTCTCTGCATCTATTGAGATGATTATATCCTTTTTATCCTTCAGTTTGTTAATATGGTTTATCACATTGATTTGCATATATTGAAGAATCCTTGCATTCCTGGGATAAACCCCACTTGATCATGGTATATGATCCTTTTAATGTGCTGTTGGATTCTGTTTGCTAGTATTTTGTTGACGATTTTTGCATCTATGTTCATCAATGATAATAGGCCATAATTTTCTTTCTTTGTGACATCTTTGTCTGGTTTTGATATCAGGGTGATGGTGGCCTTGCAGAATGACTTTGGGAGTGTTCCTCCCTCTGCTATATTTTGGAAGCGTTTGGGAAGGGTAGATGTTAGCTCTTCTCTAAATGTTTGATAGAATTCATGTGTGAAGCCGTTTGTTCCTTGGCTATTGTTTGTTACAAGTTTTCAATCACATTCTCAATTTCAGTGCTTGTGATTGGTCTGTTTATATTTTCTATTTCTTCCTGGTTCAGTCTCAGATGGTTGTGCTTTTCTAAGAATTTGTTCATTTTCTTCCAGTTTGTCCATTTTATTGGCATATAGTTTTTGTAGTAATTGTTCATGATCCTTTGTATTTCTGCAGTGTCAGTTGTTACTTCTCCTTTTTCATTTCTAATTCTGTTGATCTGAGTCATCTCCCTTTTCTATTGATGAGTCTGGCTAATGGTTTATCAATTTTCTTTATCTTCTCAAGGAGCCAGTTTTCAGTTTTATTGATGTTTACTCTAGTTTCCTTCATTTCTTTTTCATTTATTTCTGATATGATCTTTATGATTTCTTTCCTTCTGCTAACTTTGGGTTTTTTTTTTTTTGTTGTTCTTCTTTCTCTAATTGCTTTAGGCATAAGTTTAGGCTGTTTATTTGAGATGTTTCTTGTTTCTTGAGGTAGGATTATATTGCTATAAACTTCCCTCTTAGAACTGCTTTTGCTGAATCCCATAGGTGTTGGGTCATTGTGTTTTCATTGTCATTTTTTTCTTGGTATTTTTTGATTTCCTCTTTGATTTCTTCAGTGATCTCTTGGTTATTTAGTAGCATACTGTTTTGCCCCCATGTGTTGTATTTTTTAGAGATTTTTTTTTTCCTGTAATTGATATCAAGTCTCATAGCATTGTGGTCAGAAAAGTTACTTGATACAATTTCAAATTTCTTAAATTTACTGAGGCTTGATTTGTGACCCAAGATATGATCTATCCTGGAGAACATTCCATAAGCACTTGAGAAGAACGTGTATTTTGTTGTTTTTGGATGGAATGTCCTATAAATATCAATTAAGTCCATCTTGTTTAATGTATCATTTAAAGCTTGTGTTTCCTTATTTATTTTCATTTTGGATGATCTGTCCATTAATGAAAGAAGGGTGTTAAAGTCCCCTACTATGATTGTGTTACTGTAGATTTCCTCTTTTATGGCTGTTAGCATTTGCCTTATGTATTGAGGTGATCCTATTTTTGGTGCATAAATATTTACAATTCTTATATCTTCTTCTTCAATTGATCCCTTGATCTTTATGTAGTGTCCCTCTTTGTCTGTTGTAATAGTCTTTATTTTAAAGACTATTTTGTCTGATATGAGAACTGTTACTCCAGTTTTCTTTTGATTTCCATTTGCATGGAATATCTTTTTCCATTACCTCACTTTCAGTCTGTATTTGTCCCTAGGTCTGAAGTGCGTCACTTGTAGACAGCATATATATGGGTCTTGTTTTTGTATCCATTCACCCAGTCTATGTCTTTTGGTTGGAGCATTTAATCCATTTACATTTAAGGTAGTTATTTATATGTATGTTCCTAATACCATTTTCTTAATTTTGGGGGGTTTGTTGTTGTAGGTCTTTTCCTTCTCTTGTGTTTCCTGCCTAGAGATGTTTCTTTAGCATTTGTTCTAAAGCTGGTTTGGTGGTGCTGAATTCTCTTAGTTTTTGTTTGTCTATAAAGGTTTTAGTTTCTCCATCTAATCTGAATGAGATCCTTGTGAGGTAGAGAAATCTTTGTTGTATGTTTTTCCCTTTTTGCACTTAAATATGTCCTGCCACTCTCTTCTGGCTTGCATAGTTTCTGCTTAATGATCAGTTGTTTACCTTATGGGGATTTCCCTGTATGTTATTTGTTGCTTTCCCTTGCTGCTTTTAATATTTTTTCTTTGTACTTAATTTTTGATAGTTTGATTAATATGTATCTTGGCATGTTTCTCATGGATTTTTCCTTTATGGAACTCTCAGCACTTCCTGGACTTGACTACTTCCTATCCCATGTTAAGGAAGTTTTCAACTATAATCTCTTCATATATTTTCTCAGTCCCTTTCTTTTTCTCTTCTTCTTCTGGAACCCCTATAATTCGAATGTTGGTGCGTTTAATGTTGTCTCAGAAGTCTCTGAGACTGTCCTCAATTCTTTTCATTCTGTTTTCTTTATTCTGCTCTGTGGTAGTTATTTCCACTAATTTATCTTCCAGGTCACTTATGTGATCTTCTGCCTCAGTTATTCTGCTATTGATTCCTTCTAGAAAATTTTTAATTTCATTTTTTGTGTTCTTCATCATTGTTTGCTTGCTCTTTAGTTCTAGTTTCTTGTTAAATGTTTCTTGCATTTTCTGCATTCTATTTTCAAGATTTTGGATAATCTTTACTCTCATTACTCTGAATCCTTTTTCAGGTAGACTGCCTATTTCCTCTTCATTTGTTTGGTATGGTGGGTTTTCTCCTTGCTCCTTCAGCTGTTGTGTGTTTCTCAGTCTTCTCATTTTGGTTAACTTACTAGGTTTGTGGTCTTTTTGCAGTCTGCATGTTCGTAGTTCCCACTGATTTTGGTGTCTGCCTCAAGTGGTAAGGTGGTTCAGTGGGTTATGTAGGCTCCTTGTGGCAGGGACTGGTGCCTGTGTTCTGGTGTTTGAGGCTGGATCTTTTCTTTCTGGTGGGCAGGACCACACCCAGTGGTGTGTTTTGAGGTGTCTGTGACCTTATTATGATTTTAGGCAGTCTGTCTCTTAACGGGTGGGGGGTTTTGTTCCTGTCTTTCTTACTAGTTGTTTGGCATTGGGTTTCCAGCACTGTAGCTTCCTGGTCGTTGAGTGGAGATGGGTCTTAGCATTGAGATGGGGATCTCTGGGAGACCTTTCACCATTTGATATTACATGGAGCTGGGAGGTCTCTGGTGGACCAATGTCCTGAACTCGGCTCTCCCACCTCAGAGGCATAGGCCTGACACCTGGCCGGAGCATGAAGACCCTGTCAGACACACAGCTGCTGGTCTGGGAGAGTCCCCAAAGAGGCGGAGCTCCCTGGGGACTAGGCACTAGTGGCAGTGTGTTTGGGATCTCTTTCTATGCAGAAGCTGCTGGTAGCAACCTATATAGACATTTTAAAGATTGTGGAAAGTACTAACATGTTTTCTAAAATAAAGGCCCTATGAAAAAAGGGGGGGGGTTGGAGTTTCTTTCCTCAGTTTCAACAAGGAGAATTAATCCTCTCTTATTTTTGATTTTTACTTGTCCTTATGACACACATACAATTTCTGTTTGTTAGTTATCTTAAAAAGCCCTCCCCAGATTGTATAAACTTGAGGCAACTCACACACTGGGTCTGTCCTCAGATTTTCCCATTGATTCATTTTATTCAATAGATAAAGGAATAGCCCAAGTGATCATAGAGAATATCTTTTAATAAGTGATTAGAGAGGAAGCATAGTTTCCACCTGTTTTAATATCTTTATTACAATAGAGCCTTGATGAAATTTTTTAATAAAATTGTTACTAAAATGTTAGCCATAAGTGTTTTCCCAAGGTTTTTTTAGGATGTGTGAAAGTCAGTAGAAGGAAAACAAATGGTTTAAACAGTTTGGGAACTAAAGCATGGATTAACAATGAGAAACCCTGTAAATGAAAATGGAAGGTTTAATGATTTTTGCCTTAGTTGCTAAATCCTTTATAATGCATATCATTAGAAAACGATTTAAATATCTGGTAAAGACACACAAGGGGGCAAATTCCAAAGGTGGTTTTGGACCCTTATTAAAAATGCAGTGAAATAGCAACTCCACATTACAGTAATAATTAACTATGGTTAAAGGCACCCTGAAGAGATATAATTACTTTTAAAGTAATTCTGCAATTTAAGATGTATATTTAATGCATTTATTTTTCAGTTAATTGATAATTTGCCAGTTAAATTAAATGTGAAATTTCCCACTATAAGACATAGTGAACACTTTTCATTCATTTGGAAGTATTATATTGCTATTTCTTATAAATAATACTTATGATGATCATTTTCCTCATTACAGCTAAATATAATATTCTTAAAAAGTTGATGAGAATAAAGTGGTTACTACAGGGCATGTTCATTTATTGAGTCATTTAAATTTACAATAGTTCATAAGAGCAATAATAATTCTCTTTGAAACAAAATAATTAATTCCCCATTTTTAAAATAAATTTTGCTATAGTTATTTTATATGTGTTAGAAAGTAAGGAAATAGACATTTATAATAAATACTAAACATAGTTATATCTCTAAGTGGCTTTCTCCAAGTTCTATTAAGATATTAGAAACATTTTCATGATTGTTTAATGGAGGGTGGATTTCTATTAATCAAATCCTGCTTTATACCAATTTCCATTATTAAAAGTGAGACCCATTTTATCAAAAGTAAAAACTGCCACTGGAAAATTTAAATGATAAAATTAAGGGTAGAAAATTTAAATATGTATCAGAGAGAAAATGATAATTATACAGATATTTAAAAATCTTAATAGCAAAACCATTTACAAAATAAATCTCAGGGTAAGCATATGCTTCAAGATTTGAATTATTTACACCAGGATTACTCATTTTTGCTGATTTGAAAATTGTACAGCATGTAATCCCTAACACTTTACCCACATGGGTAAGTTTTTCACTAACCTCAAAATGTTTTATTACTTCTATTTTTGTACCTTGAGTGATAATATTGCTCTTTTTATTTCCTTCTCTGTCATTTGACCTTACTGACCTCTTTTGAAACATCTTCAGCTAATAATATCCATAGAGTCTGTCACAGTATTATTGAAGAGAAAATAGAGTACAAAACATTTCAATTATTTGACAGTGGAGGGAAGGTTGATGGCTCATGTTTACTTGAATCACATAGGAGAACACTGGAGTCTGTATTTGATGACATTAATAAAATAAAGAATCAAGGACCATAAGAAGAACTATAATTTCTGAGTGTGAAGGAATAGTTACTTAAGACAAACACCTGATTTAATTCTTTAACTGCTTAAATATAGACTTTTAAAATCCAGTATTTAAATTTCTTAAGTAGACGGAACAAGAGAGATTCTGGGTTGCAAACATTACTCTCTACTCCTCCCAAAGATTCCGAGAGCTACAAGACATTCTTTTTAAAATTTATTTTTTTGCATGTATTGCCAAGGGAGGCACAACAGAGGGAGGAGGTTTAGGGAATAAAAGCATGATTAGATAATGGAAGTCTGCTTAGTCGATGGTGAGACCCACTCACAAACCCAATGTCAATTCTCAAACTGAGACATAAATCAAAGGCTATCCAAACAAAACCTGAACAGTTTATTTGTGGAATTAAACAAATTGTAAGATTTATATGGCATTTCAAGCAATCAAGAAGAGTCAAGACCTATTATAGAAGAATAAAGGGATGAAAAGACGTGTTCTATCAGATATTAAGATATAATACTATTTAGTCAAGACCCTATAATATTGGTACAGGGATAG
The DNA here is from genome assembly GCF_949774975.1 of Lagenorhynchus albirostris. Classification (NCBI taxonomy): domain Eukaryota; kingdom Metazoa; phylum Chordata; class Mammalia; order Artiodactyla; family Delphinidae; genus Lagenorhynchus; species Lagenorhynchus albirostris. The sequence continues at coordinate 39,360,518 of NC_083112.1, read as the reverse complement.
TATAGTAAACCAATGAAACAGAATAAAGAGAAACTAGAAACAGGCTTACAGAGATATGGATGCTAGACTTACGATAAACTTGTCTTTACAGAGCAAAAGGAAATAAATTAACTAATAAATGAAAATAACTTCATGACATCTGTGTAGTGAGAGATTCCTAAATGGACAGAAAAAGCAGAAATTTTAAAGAAAATGATTGATAAATTTGAATGCATTAAACTAAGAACTTCTCATTAAAAAAAAGCCATTAAGAGAATGTAAACTTAGCAACAGAGAGGCTGAGATGACATTCCCAACCACTGACAAGGGGCTCATATCCACACAGAACCCCTCAAAAATCATTAAAGACACACAAACCAATAGGTAAAATCTTATATACACACTTTATAAAAATGAAAATCCAAAAGGCCTATAAACATATGGAAATGTTGCACCCCTCATTAGTAATCAAGAAAAAGAAAAAGAGAATCAGTGATTTTAGATCCCCACAAGTATGGCTAACATTAAGAAGTTCAGTTGTTGACAAGTTTGTTGAGAAAAGTAAATTCTCATGCACTCCTGTAGAGGAGTGTTAATTGGTAACATTACTTTGGAAAAGAGTTTGGCATTATCTGGTGATAACAAATCTTTCCTTGACCAAACTCTAGTCAGGCTCCTCTGAGCCCTCTTCTGGACTAAGCCTTGAATTGGCCTGCCTTAAGCAAAAATCCTGCTAAATCATTATAGTGAGAATCCCTCACCCTTGATACCTGATCATCATCCTCCACTCTTGATATCTAAATCCCTGGCCTGCTTCTATTACAAATTCTTTTAGGTCAGGTTAGCTAGAATTCCCTTATGCTTAATGTCTCTTCTTAGTAATTTTCCATCCACTCACTCCTCCACTCCACTCCTTGACTATCAATACCCCATGTCCTTGCTGTCTTCGGAGTTAAGCTGAATCTTTCTTCCTTACTGTAATAGATTTGACTCGTATTACAAAAGTCCCTGGATAAATTGCATTGTAACAAGTGTCAAAGTAATTTTTCTTTAACTGGGTCAGGTAAAAGGTCTGCATACCCTATGACCTGATGATTCATTTCTAGGTATGTATGGTGCAGAGATGTATTCTTTTGTGTATCAAGATACTAATATTGAAGAACACTCATAGAAGCATTGTTTATGATTACCCCAAATGGAAAATTACCCAAATATACATTCATGTAGCAAATAGTTGTGTCATGGTTTATTAAAAAAAAAAAAAAACTACAAGCAACAACATGGAAGAATTTTGAAGAATAATATTGAGCAGGAGTAGGTAAACAAAAAATAATATATTCTGCAAAAATAAATTCAAATAAAGTTAAAAAGTAGGTAAAACTAATTCATGCATACATAGGCTTACATGCTGTTATGACCTTTTCATATGTCAGCTTGCTCAGGCAATAGTCCCCAGTTATTCAATCAAGCAGTATTCCAGCTATTGTTGTGGAGGCATTTTGTAGATGTGGTTAACATCCATAATTTGTTGACTTTCTGTAAGGGAGAGTGTCCTAGATAATCTGAGTGTCCTGACTCAATCAGTTGGACAGCCTTTAAAGCAGCAGAACTGAGGTTTCCCTGATGAGGAAGAAGTTATGCTTGTTGTTAGCAGCTTAAATTCACCCAGCCTGACCTTCCTCATGGCCAGCCCTAGGGATTTTAGACTTGTCTAATCATCTCTCACAATTGCATATGTCAATTTCTTGCAATAAAACTCTTAATATACATTTCATTCTGCTTCTGGTTCTGTGACTGAACCCTGACTGATGCATACATATATCATGCAGGTGTAATTAAATAATAAAACTATAGAGAAGAGCACAGAATTAATAACAATAAAAGTCAAGATACGGGATTACTGTGATCAAGAAGAGAATCACATACGGGCCTCTGAGTACTGGAAATATTTATTTTTTTGACTTGAATGGTAGTTTCATGGTTTCTCATTGCATTCATTTGCTAACCTATACATTTAGGTTTATCTATTTTTTCTAAGTTCCCCCCCAAAAAGTTTTAAAAATCCAAATTTTGCATCATGAAAATGTACCTAATTAATCCTGATATAATATGGGAACCTATATATATTTCTCATTAAATTTAGTACTGGGGAAACGTTCTATAGGATACTATTTTACTTATTTTTTTCCCTAGATTTTTCACTGTTTTCTACAGGGTGCATTATGGAGCATTTTTTTAAGCTATCATGCAAACTAATCATTACAACATAAATATATGCTGTGAGACTGAGCTATTTTATCTCTACAGTGTATTTGGAATTTGGTTAGCAAATCTTCTATTTTAGTATTCTGAAATGCACTGACCAGTTTGTCAGCTTAGGTTGCTTTATTCATCATTTAAAAAATATGTTAAGTTTTTTCCCAAAGAAAAAATAATAATTGAATGAAAAATTTGCTACTTTTGCTCTTATTGCCCCACATCCTCCAAAGATGATCTGGGTTTGGGTGTTCTTTGAATTTAACATTTATTTCTGTCATATATTATGTCCTAGGAGAGGGAGAGACAAACCCTTAAATGGTGAGCCTATAGATTTTTAAAAATAATATGAGGTTTAAAAGAATATTTTAAATAGTTCTAAAACAGCCTGATTTGTTTAAAATATATTTTGAAATAAATAACAATAAGTACAATAAAATATAGAACATAAATTTGTGTGTTGCTTTTAACATAGACTAAAGGAATAATCTCACACATATTCAATTTGATGTGAAAATGTCAATTTGAAAAGTTTCAAAAATTCACTCCCTATACACCAAAATAATGTTTATATTAATTTAGTATTAGAACTAATATATTTATTAACATTTATATTCAGATTCCAAACATTCAGGAAATCATTCAAATTCCAGGTGTATATCTCACATCTATCACTAGATTCTTAGTGTCATACTGTCAAATTCAGAAAGGCAGTCCTTGAATTAAATACTCCAGTTCAAGCTTTAATATAGGATGAAAGTTGATATAACTTGACAGTTCTCTAGAAATAATCATTCTGACATGTCAAAGATGGCACATGCTTGGATCTCTACATTATTCAAAAATGATGGAATCTAGGGAAAGGGAAAGAAATGACAAAAATTCCTACACTCAAGGAATTAAATACTTCAAAGGTATAAATTGGTATAATTCATATGGGGTTGGATTGGGCATGGAGGATAAGAATATAGCAGTACACACCATTTTATCTGTTCAATATTTTTCTCAACATTTTCCCACATTTATTGAACTTCTCAAATTTTGGGAAATTATGGAAAAAAGATGTATAAGGCAACCTTTTGGCATTTAGCTTCCATAGTCTGATATTTTTTGATATGATGTTTTTGGTAATTAGTAAACCACCAGTGGTACAAATATATTAGGAAATGTTAAACAACCTGAGTCTAAGATTTTGAAGTAATTGTCCTTTTTAAATAATTTTATCTTAGTAATTTGCTCCAAGATATTTTCAGCAAGCACTGATTATGATCTAGTTGTCTATCTGGCTTGTTTGATTGGTTATTTATATCACAGATTGATTGGAACTATTGGTTATTTCCACCATTTTTTTCCCACTTATAACAGCAGTGACTAAATCCATTTTGGAGTTTGTTGCTAGAAATTTTCATTTCTATCCACAATTTGAATTCATGATTTTTCCAACTACACCATTTAAATTAAGAACTATGCTGCAAGAATCACCTATAGATTGACATAGTAGTTCAGATACCTTTGCCCAACTGAGCCTTAGACCTCTGTGATGCATCTACCATAAAGACACTGCAGTCAGCATATGAATAACAAACTAGCTGAGCTGAGTCAGCTGGGTCATCTACTGCTTCCTGCTCACAGAGGAGAGCTGGAAGTGATAGATAGCTCCATTAATTCTGCCCGACTAATGCACACTTGGGGAACACCAAATTGGGAACATTTTTTTATCTTCCTGACACAAACCACAGTGTTGCAGTTGGTTCATTCTCCACTTGTAATAAAGATTATATTTGAGAGAATGAATAATAGCAACAGAAAGCAGTGAGAATAATATTTTATATCATAAGTAAGTAGTATTTGGTTTTTAATGAACACATTTCAGTCCAGAGTGTCAAAATATTTTCTCAGCATTATTTACAAATATCTGAGAAAACATTGACATTCAAGGTCTCAATTCAAACATTAAATAATTTTAGTTTAATTATAATGTCAATTCTCATGACATTAATATGTATATACCTGGCATATTATAGGTCTCATTTTATAATGGTGAGGTATTTATATTGTTTTTTTCTAATTCAGGGATTAAATAAAAGTTTACAATAAAATCACAATTATTTTCTAATTTGTATTATTAAACATACAAAGGTATCATCATTTTTTTTAAGTTCAAAGAGAGAATTTAAATTTGAGGGTTAGATATACTAATTCCTCATTTTTTATAAAAATTTTATTACAAATTGGTGTTACTTAATAGGCTCAGGAGAACACAAGGCAATGCTGCTTCTCTACCATTTGCCAGCTTGAAAATCAGTTATTTACAAGAGTCAAGTACCAGAAATAAAGAGTCTTTCTGTATAGTGATTCCTTCTTTTATTCACCTCAATAGCCCTATGTAAGATATTTAAATTACTTCAGAAATTAAAAATGGTAATGGAAAATAAACCAAAGTATAATGCACTTGTAAAAACAAATGGAAAAAAAGAGGTATTTCAAATGCAGTGTTGTTCTATTAGATGTCATTGTAATTATAAGAAACAATATCTTCTGAAGGATTTACAGTAACTATCTCACTTCCTTAACATATTCTTCCCTTTACATTTCCACCAACCTTAATGAAAAAGTGTTTTTTTTTTCTTAGTAGATGTGATGAACTGTTTGTTCAAAGATGAATAATTTCATCATCTCTGAGCTTAAAGGAGGAAGAAAGAAAGAAGTAGAAATTTAAAATTTCAAAATAATACTCATGAAACAAATATAATTGATTACCTACTATATTTCAAACACTATGCTTGGCTCTTGTACTTGGCAAAGAAGAGAAGAAAGGTATGTATATTCCATGCCTTCCTGGAGTTTAGGGTATATATAAAGAAACAGATAGAAATTAAATGATTACACAGAAAAATATAAAATGTCAAAGTTGATAAAAGTCATGAAGAGAAGAGACAAACTTTTAAAGAGACTTGGTAATCTGAGTCAGGAAAAACTTTCATGAAGACAAAACAGTTGAATTGATATGTGTGAGATGAGTAGGGATTTACTGAATAAAAGGTAGTAGAGATATGTTCTAGACATGTAGTAGGAGGAGACATGGTATATTTAATGAACAGAGAGAGTCCAGTGTGACTAGAGCTCTGACAAATTGGAGAATAGTGGTCCAAGATGAAGCTGCAGAGATCAGGATAAGACAAGCTCAAACAAAACGGTGTTGTACACTTATAAACTTGTTAAGAGGATAGACCTCATATTGTGTTCTTACCACACACACACCCAAGAAAAACAAAAGGGAACACAAGAAATCTTTTGGACATGATGGAAGTGTTTATTACCTTGGTTGTGGTGACTGTATCATGAGTGTATGCATATGTCCAAATTCCATAAAAGGTACACATTAAATATGTAGAGTTTTTTGTATATTAAATATACCTCAATAAAGCTAAAAAAAAGACAAGGTTAATAAAATAAAAATGAAAACATAGCTCAAACAAGGCAGAATACACCAGTTGACAAATATTGGACTTTCTCCTGGGTCACAGAAAGCAGAAAGATTTTAAGTATGGACTAACATGGCTAGTTTAGCAGGCTTTAAAAAATATCATTATGTCTGAAGTGTGGAGATAAAATTATAAAAATGAAAGTCAGTAAGCATGATATCTTCAGCTTTGTTATTTTTTCCTCAAAATTGCTTTGGCAAATTAGGGTTTTTGTGGTTCCATATAAATTATAGCATCATTTGTTCTAGCTCTGTGAAAAATGTCATGGGTATTTTGATAGGAATTGAATTAGATCAGTAGATTGCTTTGGATGGTACAGACTTTTTAAAAATACTAATTCTTCCAATCTAAGAACATGGTATATCTTTTCATTTCTTTGTATCAGTTTCAAATTCCTTCATCCAACAATTGTTGTTCATCCAACAATCCGTGGGATTGGATTGTTTTCTTAGTCTTTCTGAGAGCTCATTTTTAGGGTATAGAAAAGCAACAGATTTCTGTATATTAGTCTTGTATCCTGAACTTTTACTGAATTCACTTATTAGTTCTAATAGTATTTTGATGGAGACTTTAGGTTTACTACACTACAAAGCTACAGTAATCAAAACAGCATGGAACTGGCAGGAAAACAGACACATGGATCAATGGAAGAAAATAGAGAGCCCAGAAATAAACCAATGAACCTGTGGTCAATTAACCTATGACAAGAAAAACCAATGAACCTGTGGTCAATTAACCTATGACAAGAAAGCAAGAATATACAATAGAGAAAAGACAGTCTCTTCAATAAGTAGTGCTGGGAAAACTGGACAGCTACATATAACAGGATGAGATTAGAACATTTCCTCACATTATATACAAAAATAAACTCAAAATGGATTAAATACCTAAATGTAAGGACTGAAACTATAAAACTCCTAGAAGAAAACATAGGCAGAACAATCTTTGACATAATCATAGCTTTTTTTTTTTTTTTGGTATATGTCTCCTAAGGCAAAATAAGTAAAAACAAAAATAAACAAATGGGACCTAATAAACTTGAAAGCTTTTGCAAGACAAAGGAAACCATCAGCAAAATGAAAAAACAACCTACCCAATGGACGAAAGTATTCGCAAATGATAGAACTGTCAAAGGGTTAATATCAAATGTATATGAATAGCGCATACAACTTAATATAAAAAAACAAGCAACCCAGTTAAAAAATTGGCTGAAGACCTGAATAGACTTTTCTCCAAAGAAGACATAGAGATGGCTAACATGAAAAGATGCTCAACATCATTAATCATCAGGGAAATGCAAATTAAAACCACAATGCGATATCACCTCACACATTTCAGAAAGGCTATCATCAAAAACTCTACAAATAACAAATCTTGGATAAGATGTGGCGAAAAGGGAACCCTTGTACACTGTTGGTGAGAATGTAAATTTGTGCATCCACTATGAAAAACAGTATGAAGATTCCTCAAAAACTAAAATTAGAACTATCACATGGTCCAGCAATTCCACTCCTCGGTATATAGTTGAAGAAAATGAAAATATTAAATCAAAAAGATATATGTACCCCAAGGTTTGTAACAGCACTATTTACAGTAGTCAAGGTATGGAAGCAACCAAAGTGTCCATCAATAGATAAATGGATAAAGAAGTTGTGATATATGTATATACACACACACACACACATATATATATGTATACATATATATATATATAGCAATACCGCTCAACTATTAAAAAAAGAATGAAATTCTACCATTTGCAAGTATGTTGATGGACCTAGAGTATTATCCTTAGTGAAATAAGTCAGACAGAGAAAGACAAATACTTTATTTTATCACCTACATGTAGAATCTAAACAATGAAACTCTCTCATATTGAGAACAAACTAGTGGTTATCAGTGGGGAAAGGAAGTGTGATGGTATTGCCATAGAAGGCAAAAGGGCATACTTCAAGACACAGGAATGTTGAAAAATACTGAATACTCTTCAGAGGTCAATTAATAAAGAGAAAATATATGTATGTGAACATAGTGATTGGCATAAATGGTATCTGTGAAACAGCATATTTAAGTCATGATAAAAATGATCAAGGTAAGAGGTAGAGTTGAATTCCCACAGAAGGAAAATAAGTAAGTGATAGTATAGGTTCCTGAGAATAGGTGGATCTGAGGTGCAGGTACAGATTGACCTTTGTATAGAGGACAAAGGACAGGGTCTCAGTTTTACAAAAGGCAGGGAGAAGAGGTTGAATTGGTGTGTAGACAGGTTGTTTTATCTGATTGTAGGAAAATTAGAGTACTCTTATTAGACAACAACTTATTTCTCTGTGAAATATGTGTTAAGGCACCTTCAGGGGGAAGTGGAGTCGAAGGATAATTCATTTGTTTGGTGGGGAGCAGGGAGATTCACAGGTTTAAATTAGGTAAATAGGAGTTTACATTGCATAGCACAGAAGAGTAAGTTTAGCAGAGTAAGGTAATAAACACAGTAGTGAAAAGAGTCTGAGAAAAAGGCTGTGGAAACATAGTAGGGGACACATTTAACTCAGCTAAAAATTAGTGAAAGTCTCATAGAAATGATTTATGAGGTGAGTCTAGAAAGACAAATAAGAGATTATCAGATAGGGAAGGAAGAAATATTAGCATAGGAAGCATCATTTAGAGAGGCAGGCATGAGAGTACCTTCAAGAATTTCAGTGTGGCTAGAGTCATCTGTGTACCCTACTGATTCTGTCAAGCTTTCACCTAAGGTGTGCAGCTGGTCAGTGGCTCTATTTTAGATGCCCTGACAATGGTTGCTCTTTTCTACCTCCCTGCAACACCCCTCCAGTGCCCCAAAAACATGTCTAGGCACAGACCAATATTTAGTTGAGATAATCAGTAAGGAAAATGTAGTTACCATACTTTTCTTGCAGTTTGGGTAACTTTTACTATCATTCCAAAAGAAAAAAAAAATAAGTCAGTTACTTTTACAGAACAGTTAATTAGCTAACTGGACTTTCTCATGGTTGTTCATGATAATCTATTCAAAGTGAGAATAAAATATGCATATTATTTTGCATCACTTTTTTGTAATTCTCATTTTTATTACTATGTGATTGTGAGTGATGACTTCTAAGGTAAAAACTTCTATTTATTTTAGCACTGCAGTTAATGAAGTTAGAAAATTGATATTAATTACTAAAGTGAATAACACTAATAATAAGCTAATATTCTCATATTTAATATCCAATGAAAGGATTAATGACTATGGTTTAAATCATTCTTTTGCTATTAAGCTTAATGTTTTTATGTCATTTTATTACTTTGTTTATTATTCTTAGGTGTTTTAATATATCAACAATGTATTTATGGATATGATCTAGAGCATATATTTTGCAATGATCTGAGTAAGTGATTTTAGAAAACACAATTCAGTGCTATCATTATTCATAGCATAAGTGTTTTGTTGTATTCCATATTTACAGATATGTATCATGTTGACATTGTGTGTGTTCAAACATTGAATTGCATAATGATACAAAGTCTGGAATGGCATTAACACTCTATCAAATGTTTGATGCAATAATAATGAAATAAAGCTCACTATAATATTTAAAATTAATGTTATTACTGTAATATTAGCTGTAATATTTAAAATTACTAAAACCATATGATGCCTAGATATTTGAGATGACTTTTTTTGGTTTTCTTTTGATTTTTACAGTACTTGATTTTACTGGTGTGTTTTGTTCTTTTAGTATGTTAGTGTATATCTTATTTAAGTATATTTTCTATATACTGTATATCACTACCTAAATATATACATTTTTTTAACTTGATTTTTGTCTCTCTCTTTGTTGGGTACAATGTGTCCAGTAAACAAAGAAGAGCCTGGCTCAAAGTAGATATTTCATGGATATGTATACTTAAATGTGTAATTTGTCAATGGTTTTTAATTACCTTAAGATAAATTTCATACTTTTCATTTTAAATTATTTTATGTTGTCTTCCTCTCAATACTGCATTTTAGATGATTTTTAAGATACTTTTCCATAAGAATCCCACAAACCCTTAATTTCAAATAATATGCAAATATAATTATTATGTATTTTATCTGGAGCATTTGGCTACACACAGGAACTACATAATTAAAATTGGCTAAAATCATAAAAACATTTATTTGCTTAATTTTCAAATTAGTGGCCCTGCTGTTCATTCTACAACTGAAAGAAACTGCTAATAGTCCAATATGCCCCCATCCTTCCAATAGATGTAATGAGCTTGTGGGTGTTGTCCCTCACAGTTGCTAGTTGATTGCTGCAACTCTTAGCATCTTACCCACTCTTACCTCTCTAAGCAAGGGAGGCAACAGCAAATTAAAAAAAAAAAGTGTGTGTGGCAGCGTGGGCGGGGGGTGGGAGTTTGTGCAGTTTTGAGCGGGATAGTATAATAACAGTACATTTAACTTAAATTTTTTTACAATGTTTATTCATGGAGTACCCACTGTAAAAAAAACATTTTTTCCTGGCTTCTTACTAATCAGCTTGTGTCTTTCCACTCCATATTATTTGAAATAATTCTTTGACTTTGTTATTTTCTTCCTCTCTCTCTATATATTTCGCTCTCAGAATTCTTTCATGCTTTTCTCAAATTCCATGATCCTAAAAGCCAAAACTCAAAACCCAAGCCAATAATTTTCCAGGTATCAGGAAGTCAGATTACAGTTATTTTCAGTATGTACAGACATAAAAAATAAATCTTTCTTTGCACTACTCATGAAATATTAATTTTAGAAGATATTTGAGCTCAAATAAATTTTTATTTTTAATTCTCTCCTTGGACATCAGCTTCTCCATAGGAAACTTTTTCTTGGACTTTTAAAAATGCCTAGGTCTTCCCTGGTGGTGAAGTGGTTAAGAATATACCTGCCAATGCAGGGAACATGGGCTCGAGCTCTGGTCTGGGAAGATCCCACATGCCAAGGAGCAACTAAGCCCGTGCTCCACAACTACTGAGCACTCATGAGCCACAACTACTGAGCCTGCGTGCTGCAACAACTGAAGCCTGCACACCTAGAGCCCGTGCTCCACAACAAGAGAAGCCACCGCAATGAGAAGCCCATGCACCGCAACGAAGAGTAGCCCCTGCTCGCTGCAACTAGAGAAAGCCTGAATGCAACAATGAAGACCCAACACAGCCATAAATAAATAAATAAATTTATTTATTTTTTTAAAAAATGCTTAACATTCTATATTATTACCCCCCCAAAACTGTTTAATCACTTAATGCCACTAGTTTCTTACTCTTCTTTTTTTTTACTTATAATTTCCTAATGATCTTTTTTATTAATACTTCTGTCATTATATATTTCTATTTTCTCCCACAAAACATCTAACTCTCCTTCTTATAGTTCTGACCATGGTCATCTCTGATTTCTACCATATATAAATACCTCAGTTATGTTTTGCTACAATAGCTTTACTCATTCACTCATCCATCATCTACTGTACATCAACCATGTGTTAATTGCTGAGCTAACGACTGGTGATATGCAATATGCAATGCATTTTGTCTAATTACTATACTTTTTAAATACACAGACTTTCAGTTTACTCTTTTTTTGGCATCTATATTATTATAGTATCTTGATCTAGTGCTGTACTTCTTTCATTTGAGATTTGTTTGTATTTTTCAATTTCTGTTTGCCTAAAGTAAAGAAATCCTTAATTTATCTATGAATTTTATTTTTATATAATTTATATTTAATTTCAGCAATATATGCATGGCTTGTTTTCTCCTTAGCAATACATATAGTACAGTTATTTAAGTGGATTTTATTTTCCAATTTACATGTAGAAAATTAATATTCATAACATTTTGTCAAGTGTGAGAATTAGCTTCAGTTAATAATGTGAGTTTAGGTCAGAGTTGGGTAATATTTTAATTCTCAAAAATGAAATTGGGTCCACAAAAATCTAAATTTATTTTTACATATGCTATATTTTACTCTTTAATTGGAATATTTCTGACAGTCTATTTTATTTTATAGCATTAAAAATATACTGCCATCTTGCAAACTTTACCTGTGACTTTATAAAATATATGAGCTCCAACAGACTTGTTTGAGTTTAAAGTTTAATAGTGTTAAACTAATGGGTTTTACACTTTACCATTGTTATTCAACATAACAAGGCAATAATGTTTATTAAATGTAATACATCTATATAAACATATGTGTACAAACATATATGTAATGTTAATATAATATTTTCTTGAAACATATGCAGTACTTTATGGTCTGTCAGGCTTAAATTTAGAGTCTAGTGATATCATTAAATAAATGATTTGGTATTTTAATTGAATATCACACTCTACTAATTAGCACCCCAAATTCAAGAATACCATACATGTTTTAGCATTTCACTTTGAGTTGCTTTGTAATGGAAACTTGGAGGAAAAAATTACTGACAATTAGAATCCATTCAATCTTTTATTTGTTGATTTATTTATTTTTGTAGAGAGCTGTGTGGAAGGGATGGCAGTTAATGAAATATCCAAAAGGCTCAAGTCAAATTCCTCTCTGCACCAAAGTATAATCTCATTATAAGAGGTTCCCTTATCAAAGATAGAAATATCATTTTTCTAGTTTTTAAATTTTATTTCATAATTACACAGTATACAATAGTATGAGATAGATGCTATTACTTCTGATCCTACAACAGGATAAGAAGAAGAGCACAGCAATTTATATAGATGATAGATGTTTTATATATCTTGTATGACTAGCTCCATTAATCTGGGGTAAAATATAGTCACATTTCTTGTTTTTCCAAATAATCACTTTTGCCATTACCTGTCTTATTAGCAGGAAGTATAGTATTTCCCTCATCAAAACTGTCTCAGCTCAATTGTCTAAAAAATCTAGATTGAGTTATTTAATCCAAAATGAGTCTATTCTGCCTTAATTCACCAAGAAGAGAGACATCTGATGCCTGGTAAATTCACTTCCATTGTTTCATTTCCCTATCCCATAGTATTGAGGTTGAGTGACATACATTCATGGATGTTTTGTCTATTAGGTATGGCACAGCTAGTCAATTTCCTTGGGCACAACTATTGGAAACTATTCTTAGTCTGCAAAATTGGAATTCTCTTATTTCTTACATGTACCATTACCTTTCCCTAAAACTCAAATACCATCAAGCTGGCAGGAGTTTTCAGCATTGCTCAAGTTGTAGAATTAGTCAAACATTTTTATTTAAATAATATTATACCAAAATTACTTAAAATTTTTAAAAACTAACTCACCAACTTAGACTTATTTGTTCTTCAATAAAATTTTATTTCACTGTACTCCTATGCCTTTCCTGGCATTAGATTTTGCATAATGTTGCCAAAATCCCATCAGTTTCTCTAACTTTGAATATGAGGATGCTTGGTGATTCTATTCCACATTTCCCATAAGATCTTGGACTCTATATGGAAAGATAGCCACCATTTCCCAAAAGCAAATTTGCATTCCAAAGGGTTGGCAACTTTTGTGACAGTAACCAGTGTCTCAAAATTTCTTATAACACTTTTACCTGCCAGGATTCTAACTGCATAAATAAAAGAGCCATTCTAATCCTACTAATAGACTTAGAAGACTAATAAATAATAATAAGAATAAGAAAAGACAAAGGAGGAGGAGAAGAGGAAAGGAAGAGGAAGAGGAAGAAGGAAAATAATATAACAAATATCAACACTATCAACAGTCTTAGTTCACCAGCTACTGTTACTTATGTGACAAATGGAAAGGGAGAATATATACGAACTTTTCTTAAAAACAGATGACATTATGTCTTTAATGTTTTCCATAACCCAGTTTGATCTATTAGACAAAATACCTCTCATGTGACAACTTTGGGAGGATGGGGGAATCCACAGGAAGATGCATGAAAATTGCACCATGACTCTTCCTAAAGTATTCTTGCATTTTCTTGAGTTACTCTTGAACTGTCAATGGTTTTGCCGTCAGAGACAATTTTAAACCTGTTTTTTTGGATCTTGAGGTGAACAGACTATGAGGTTGGAAATATACATGAGAATGTTAAGAAATTTTGAAAAATCTCTGGATAGATGCTTTAGTCTATTTGCAGGATTATAGAATTCAGTTGTGGGGGTGGGGGTCAAGATGGTGGAGGAGTAGGACATGGAGCTCACCTTCTCCCACAAAAACATTAAAAATACATCTACAAGTGGAATGATTCACACAGAACAGCAACTGAACACTGAAAGAAGACCTCAGACTTCTGAAAAAACAAGAAAACCTTCTTGTAACTGAGTAGGAGAGAAACAAAGAAATCAAGATGGGGCTTACAGCCCAGGGAGGGAGGTGTGAAGGAGGAAATGTTCCTGCACCCAGGGACATCTGCCCACTGTCAGGGAGATCAGACTGGATGGAGGAGGAGCTTTGGAGCCTAGGAGGAGATCACAGCAAATGGCTTGTGGAAGGCAAAATAGAGAGTAACCTGCATAGAAGGTTGTCACTACTGCCCTGTGCTCCCCAGCCTAGACACTCATCTGTCAGAATGGGTGAGGGCTGGGTGCTGAAGCTCAGGCTTCAGAGAGGGCCAAGGTTGGCTGTGCAGAAACTGCTTGATGAGGCTGGGCTGTGGCAGCTGAAGTTGTACTCAGTAGAAGACAGGGCCCACCAAAGAGGCAAGGCATCATTATTTGTGAGCACACAGGAAGGGGGCAGGACCACCATAAGAGCTTCTTTCCCTTTGAGAACTCTCAGGCAACAGGACACCACCTACAGGAGCCCCAGAGGTGGGTGCAAGTTGCCACCACCATTGTGGGCTCCAGAAGTGGGAATTGGCCACCCTTACGAGACCCATGTGAAGACAAGAGTCTCTGCTCTCACTGTTCTGGGAGGGTGTGAAGAGTGCCAGCCACTAGGAAGTCCAAGAGCAGGTGGCAGAACCTGTATCCAGTGTCCTGTGAGGGTGTGGCTCACACCTACCCCTAGGAAATCTATGAATAGGGGACAGGACCTGCACCCACTGTTCCCAGAGGGCACAGAGAGGAGCTGCCCATAGAAGACCCTAGAGCAGGCACCAGGCCCTGATCCCACTGTCCTGGGAGTGTGAAAGGTCCATTTTACCTGCACCCTACATATCAAGAGGATAACAGACATGAAAGATGCAACAAACATCCAAACTAAAAGCAACCCTGTGGTTCTGGAAAAGTGGAGTAGAAGGGCCTGAGCTCACCTCCTCTCATAAAAACACCAAAGTCACAACTAACTGCTGAACAACCATGATAAAAAAGACTGGAACCTACCAAGAAAGATATTTTACATTCAAAGACAAAGAAGAAGCCACAACAAGTTGGCAGGAGGGGCACTCTTGTGACACAATTAAATCCCATACCTGCAGAGTAGGCAATCTACAAACAGGAAAATAATTATATTATAGAGGTTTTCCCACAAGAATTAGAGTCTAGAGCCCCACCTCAGGCTCCCCAGCCTGAGGGTCTGTCATCGGGAGGAGAAATCCTCAAAGCATTGGGGTTTGAAGGCCAGCAGGCTTGAGTACAGGAGATCCACAGGACTGGGGGAAACAGAGACTCCATTCCAGGAGGGTGCACATAAGGTTTCACATACACAGTGACCAAGCACAAAGCAGTAACTCTATAGGAGGCAGGGCTGGACCTAACTATGAGTCTTGGAGGGTCTCCTGGAGAGGTGGGCATTGACTGTGGCTCACTGTGTGGTTGGGGGGAAGGACCATGGGGCAGAGGCCCCAGAGAATATTGATCACCGTGAGGTTTCCCAGAGATTGCCATTTGGCATCAAGACCTAGCCCTACCCAACAGCCTACAGCTTCCAGTGCTGGAAAGCTTCAGGCCAAAGAACCAGCAGGATAGGAATATAGACCCATCCATCAGCAGACAGGGTGCCTAAAGCTATACTAAGCTCACAGCCACCTATAAACACACCCTTGACACAGCCCTGACCACCAGAGGGAAAAGACAGATCCACCTAACAGTGGGCGGGCACCAGTCCCTCCTACCAGGAAGCCTCTACAAGTCTCAGGACCAAACTCACCCACCAAAGGGTAGGCACCAGAAGCAAGTGGAGCTATGATCCTCCAGCCAGCAGAAAGGAGTCAACAAACACAGAAAGTGAGACAAAATGAGATGGCAGAGAAATATGTTTCAGATGAAGGAATAAGATAAAAACCCACAAGAACAAGTAAATGAAGAGGAGATAAGCAGCCTAACTGGAAAAGATTTTAGATTAATGATTTTATATGATCCAAGATCATGGAAAAAGATGAAGGCACAGACGGAGAAGTTACAAAAGATGTTTAACAAAGAGCTAAAAGATTTAAAGAACAAATAGATGAACAATACAAAACCAGAATGAAAAATACACTAAAAAGATCCAATAGTAAAATAACTGAGGCAGAAGAAAAAATAAGTGAACTGGAAGACAGAATGGTGGAAATCACTGCCATGAAAAAGAACAAAAAATAAAAACAAACAAGCACAGTCTCGGAGACTTCTGAGACAAAATTAAATGCACCAACATTGGCATTATAGGGGTTACAGAAAGGGAAGAGAGAGAGAAAGGGCCTGAGAAAATATTTGAAGAGATTATATCCAAAATTTTCCCTAACATGAGACAGGAAACATTCATTCGAGTCCAGGAAGCACAGAGAGTCCCATTCAACATAATTCCAAGAAGGAACACACTGAGACACATATTAATCTAACTAACAAAACTTAAAGACAAAGTATTAAAAGCAACTAAGGAAAAGCAACAAATAACATGCAAGGGAACCCCCATAAGGTTATCAGCTGATTTTTTTTTTTTTTTTTTTTTTTTTTTTGCAGTACACGGGCCTCTCACTGTTGTGGCCTCTCCTGTTGTGGAGCACAATCTCCGGATGCGCAGGCTCAGAGGCCATGGCTCACGGGCCTAGCCGCTCTGCGGCATGTGGGATCTTCCCAGACTGGGGCACGAACCCGTGTCCCCTGCATCGGCAGGCGGACTCTCAACCACTGCACCACCAGGGAAGCCCTATCACCTGATTTTTGAGCAGAAACTCTACGGACCAGAAGGGAGTAGCATAATATATTTAAAGTGTTGAGAGGGAAAAACCTACATCCAAAAATACTCTACCCAGAAAGTCTCTCATTCATATTTGAGGGAGAAATCAAAAGCCTTACAGACAAGCAAAAGCTAAGAGAATTCCACAACACCAAACCAGCATTACAACAAATCATAAAGGAAATTCTCTGGGCAGAAAAGAAGAGGCCACAACTAGAATCAAGAAAATTACAAATGGGAAAGCTCAACTCTAAAGACAAACATAAAGTAAAATCTTCCATACACAAACATGATTATCAAAACCAGCAATCATGAAAAGAGGAGAGTACAAATGTAGGATATTGGAAATGCACTTGAAGCTAAGAGATCAGCTTTTTAAAACAATCTTCTACATATATACACTGCTATAACAAAATCTCATGAGAATCACAAACAAAAATTCTAGAATAGATAGACATAAAAAATAAAAAGCAATCCAAACTTATCAGTAAAGATAGATATCAAATCACAGGAGAAGAGTAAAAAAGAGGAAGGGAAGAAAAAGGACCTTCATAAATGAATACAAAACAATTAACAAAACAGCAATAAGGACATTCATATCAATAATTACCTTAAATGTAAATGGATAAAATGCTCCAACCAAAAGGCATAGACTGGCAGAATGGATGCCAAAACAAAACCTATATATATGCTGTCTACAAGAGACCCACTTCAGATCTAGGGACACATAGAGACTGAAAGTGAGGGGATAGATAAAGGCATTCCATGCAAATGGAAATCAAAAGAAACCTGGAGTAGCAGTACTCATATCAGACAAAATAGACTTCAAAATAAAGAATGTTATAAGAGACAAAGAAGAACACTACATAATGATCAAAGAATCAATACAAGAAGAAGGTATAACAATTGTAAATATATATGAACCCAACATAGGAGCACCTCAATATATAAGGCAAATGGTAACAGCCATAAAAGGAGAAATTGACAGTAACACAATAATAGTGGGGGATTTTAATACCTCACTCTCATTAATGGACAGATCATCCAGACAGAAAGTCAATAAGGAAATACGTGCCTTAAATGACACACTAGACCAGATGTCTTTAATTGATATTTATAGAACATTCCATCTGAAAGCAGCTGAATATAATTTCTTCTCAAGTACACATGAAACATTCTCCAGAAGAGATCACATCTTGGGCCACAAATCAAGGCACAGTAAATTTAAAATAGAAATCATATCAAGCATCTTTTCCAAATACAACACTATGGGATTAGAAATCAATTACAGGAGAAAAACCTGTTAAAAACACAAACACAGGGGACCTTCAAGATGGTGGAGGGGTAAGACATGGAGATCACCTTCCTCTCCACAAACACATCAAAATTACAGCTGCATGTGGAACAACTCCTACAGAACACCTACTGAATTCTGACAGAAGACCTCAGACTTTCCAAAAGGCAAGAAACTCCCTACATACCTGGGTAGGGCAAAAGACAAAAGGAAAAACAGAGACAAAGGATCAGGATGGGACTTGCACTTCTGGGAGGGAGCTGTGCAGGAGGAGAAGTTTCCACACACTAGGAAGCTCCTTCACTGGCACAGATGGGGTGTGGGCTTGGGGGGAAGCTTTGGATCCATGGAGGAGAGCACAGCAACAGGGGTGCAGAGGGCAAAGTGAAGAGATTCCTGAACAGAGGATCAGTGCGCACCATCACTTACCAGCCTAAAAGGTTTGTCTGCTCACCTGCAGGGGCTGGTGGGGGCTGGGAACTGAGGCTAGGGCTTCGGAGGTCAGACCCCAGGTAGAGGACTGGGGTTGGTTGTGTGAACACAGCCTGAAGGGAGCTAGTGCACCACAGCTACCTGGGAAGGTGTATGGGAAAGTCTGGAACTGCCTAAGAGGCAAGAAACCATTGTTTTGGGGTGTGCAAGGAGACGGGATTCAGAGCACCACCTAAACGAGCACCAGAGATGGGTGGGAGCCACGACTGTCAGCAAGGACATCAGAGAAAGGCATGAAATGCTAAGGCTGCTGCTGCAGCCAAAAAGAAGCCTGTGTGCAAGCACAGGCCACTATCCACACCTCCCCTCGTGGGACCCTGTGCAGCCTGCCACTGCCAGGTTCCCATGATCCAGGGACAACTTCCCTGGGAGGACACAAGGCATGCCTCAGGCTGTTGCAAAGTCACGTCGGCCTGTGTCGTCACAGGATTGCCCCGCATTCTGTACCCCATCCTCCCCCAGGCCTGAGTGAGCCTGAGCCCCCTAATCAGTTGCTACTTTAACCCCGTCCTGTCTGGGCAGGGAACAGATACACTCAGGCAACCTACATGTGGAGCCAGGGACAAATCCAAAGCTGTAAATGAGGAGCTGTGCAAACAAAGAAGAGAAAGGGAAATTACTCCCAGCAGCTGCAGCAGCAGCAGATTAAATCTCCACAATCAACTTGATGAACCCTGCATCTCTGGAATACCTGAATAGACAACGAATCATCACAAAATTGAGGCAGTGGACTTTGGGAGCAACTGTAGACTTGGGGTTTGCTCTCTGCATCTAATTTGTTTTCAATTTATGTTTATCTTACTTTAGTATTTAGAGCTTATTTTCACTAGTAGATTGGTTTATTGATTTGGTTGCTCATATATATATATATATATATATATATATATATATATATATACATTTTTTTGCTGTTTTTGTGAGTGTGTATGTGTATTCTTCTTTGTGTGAATTTATCTGTATAGCTTTGCTTTTACCATTTGTCCTAGGTTTCCATTTGTCCGTTTATTTTTACTTTTTAATTTTTTTGGATAGTTTTAGCATTTGTTATCATTGATGGATTTGTGATTGGTTTGGTTGCTCTCTCCTTTCATTCTTTCCTTTTTTTCTTTTTTTATTCTTTATTTTTAATTTTTAACAATATATTTTATTTTAACAATATTATTTTATTTTCTCTTATTTTCTTTTTTTTCTTTCTTTTTTCTTTTTTTTTCTCCCTTTTCTTCTGAGCCTTGTGGCTCAGAGGGTCTTGGTGCTCTGGCTGGGTGTCAGGCCTGAGCCTCTTAGGTGGGAGAGCTGAGTTCAGGACATTGGACCACTAGAGACCTCCCAGCCCCTGTAATATCAAACAGTGAAAGATCTCCCAGAGATCTCAGTCTCAACGCTAAGACCAAGCTCCACTCACCAACCAGCATGCTAGATTGCTGGACACCTTATGCCAAACAACTAGCAAGACAGGAACCCAAGCCCATCCATTTGCAGAGAGTCTGCTTAAAATCAAAATAAGGTCACAGACATGCCAAAACACACCACCGGATGCGGTCCTACCCACCAGAAAGAAAAGATCTAGCCTCATCCACCAGAGCACAGGCACCAGTCCTCTCCACCAGGAAGCCTACACAACTCATTGAACCAACCTTAACCACTGGAGGCAGACACCAAAAACAATGGGAAAGACGTACCTACAGCCTGCGAAAAGGAGATCCCAAACACAGTGAGTTAAGTAAAATGAGAAGACAGAGAAACACAGAGCAGCTGAAGTAGCTAGGTAAAAAAACACCATACCAAAAATATGAAGAGGAAATAGGCAGTCTACCTGAAAAAGAATTCAGAGTAATGATACTAAAGATGATCCAAAATCTTGGAAATAGAATGCAGAAAATAAAAGAAATATATAACAAGGACCTAGAACAAAAAAACAAACAAACAATGATGAAGAACACAATAAATGAAATTAAAAGTTATCTAGAAGGAATCAATAGCAGAAAAACTGAGGCAGAAGAATGGAGAAGTGACCTGGAAGATAAAATATTGGAAATAACTACTGCAGAGCAGAATAAAGAAAAAAGAATAAAAAGAATTGAGGACAATTTCAGAGACTTCTGGGACAATATTAAATGCAACAACATTTGAATTATAGGGGTCCCAAAAGAAGAAGAGAAAAAGAAAGGGACTGAGAAATATTTGAAGAGATTATAGTTGAAAACTTCCCTAATATGGGATAGGAAATAATCAAGTTCAGGAAGTGCAGAGAGTCACATACAGGATAAATCCATGAGAAACAGGCCAAGGTACACATTAATCAAACTATCCAAAATTAAATACAAAGAAATAATATTAAAAGCAGCAAGGAGAAAGCAACAAATAACATACAAGGGAATCCCCATAAGGAAAATAGCTGATCATTCAGCAGAAACTCTGCAAGCCAGAAGGGAGTGGCAGGACATTTTTAAATAGATGAAAGGGAAAAACCTACAACAAAGATTACTGTACTGAGAAAGGATCTCATTCAGATTCAATGGAGAAATTACAACCCTTACAGAAAAGCAACAGCTAAGAGAATTCAGCACCATCAAATGCATCTTTGCAACAAATGTTAAAGGAACTTCTCTAGGCAGAAAACACAAGAGAAGGAAAAGACCTACAATAACAAACCCCCCAAAATTAAGAAAATGGTTGACAAAGTTCAATACCCATTTATGATAAAAGTTCCTCAGAAAGTGGGAATAGAGAGAACTTACCTTATCAAAATAAAAGCCATATATGACAAACCTACAGCTCACATCATTCTCAAAGGTGAAAAGCTGAAAACATTCCCTCTAAGATCAGGAACAATACAAGGATGTCCATTGTCACCACTTTTATTCAACATAGTTTTGGAAGTCCTAGCCACAGTAATCAGAGACAAAAAAGAAATAAAAGGAATCCACATTGGAAAAGAAGAAGTAAAACTGTCACTGTTTGCAGATGATGTGATACTATACATAGAAAATCCTAAAGAGACTACCAGAATACTACTAGAGTTCATCAATGAATTCAGTAAAGTTGCAGGATAAAAATTAATACAAAGAAATCTCTTGCATTCCTATACACTAACAAAAAAATGATCAGAAAGAAAAATTAAGGAAACAGTCCCATTTACCATCACATAAAAATGAATAAAATACCTAAGAATAAACCTACCTAAGGAAGCAAAAGGCCTCTACTCTAAAAACTATAAGATACTGATGAAAGAAATCAGAAATGACACAAACTGATGGAAGGATATACCATTTTCTTAGGATGGAAGAATCAATATTGTGAAAATTACTATAATATCCAAGGCAATCTACAGATTCAATGCAATCCCTACCAAATTACCAATGACATTTTTCACAGAGCTAGTACAAAAATTTCTAAAATTTATATGGAAACATAGAAGACCCTAAGTAGCCAAAGCAATCCTGAGAAAGAAAAATGGAGCTGGAGGAATCGGACTCCCTGATTTTAGACTATACTACAAAGCTAAAGTAATCAAAACTGTATGGTACTTGCACAAAAACAGAAATATAGATCAACAGAACAGGATAGAAAGCCCAGAAATAAACTCACACACCTATGGTCAACTAATCTATGACAAAGGAGGCAAGAATATACAATGCAGAAAAGACAGTCTCTTCAATAAGTGTTGCTGGGAAAACCGGGCAGCTACTTGCAGAAAAATGCACTTAGAATACTCTCTAATGCCATACAGGAAGATAAACTCAAAATGGATCAAAGATCTAAATGTAAGGCCAGACACTATAAAACTTTTAGAGTAAATCAAATCATAGGCCAAACACTCTTTGACATAAATAGCAGCAATATCTTTTTTGATCTGTCTCCCAGAGTAATGGAAATACAAACAAAAATAAACAAATGGGACCTAATTAAACTTAAAACTTTCTGCACAGTAAAGAAAACCATAAACAAAACAAAGACAGTCCACGGAATGGTAGAAAACATTTGCAAATGAAGCGACCAACAAGGGGACAAGGGATTAATCTCCAAAATATACAAACAGTTCATGCAACTGTATGTCAAAAAAAGAAACAATCCAATCAAAAAAACGGAAGAAGATCTAAATAAGCATTTCTCCAAAGAGGGCATACAGATTGCCAAAAAGCACATGAAAATATGCTTCAACATCACTAATTATCAGAGAAACGTAAATCAAAACCACAATGAGGTATCACCTTACACTGGTTAGAATGACCATCATCAAAAAGTCTATGAACAATAAATGCTGCAGAGGGTGTGAAGAAAAGGGAACCCTCTTACACTGTTGGTGGGAATATAAATTGGCATGACCTTTGTGGAGAACAGTATGGCAGTTCTTTAAAAAACTAAAGATAGGGCTACCACATGATCCAGCAATCCCATTCCTGGGCATATATCTGGAGAAAACCAGAATTCTAAAAGATACATGTACCCCAATGTTCATAGCAGCACTATTTACAATAGCCAGGACATGGAAACAACCTAAATGTCCATCAACAGATATAGAAGATGTGGTATATATATATATATATATATATATATATATATATATATATATATATATATATATATATATATACACACACACACACTGGAATATTACTCAGACTCAAAAAAAGCATAAAATATTGGCATTTGCAGCAACGTGGATAGGCCTAGAGATTATCAAACTAAGTGAAGTAAGTCAGACAGAGCAAGATAAATACCATATGATATCATTTATATGTGGAATCTAAAAAAATGACACAAATGAACTTATTTACAAAACAGAAATAGAGTCACAGATGTAGAAAAAAAACTTATGGTTACCAGGGGGAAAGAAAGAGGGAGGGATAAATTGGGAGATTGGGACTGACATATACAGACTACTATATATAAAATAGATAACTGGGCTTCCCTGGTGGTGCAGTGGTTGAGAGTCCGCCTGCTGATGCAGGCAACACGGGTTCGTGCCCTGGTCCGGGAAGATCCCACATGCCATGGAGTGGCTGGGCCAGTGAGCCATGGCCGCTGAGCCTGAGCGTCCAGAGCCTGTGCTCCACAACTGGAGAGGCCACAGCAGTGAGAGGCTAGTGCATCCCCCCACACACAAAAAAAGAAAAGATAACTAATAAGGACCTACTATATAGCACAGGGAACTCTACTCAGTACTCTGCAATGACCTATATGGGAAAATAATCTAAAACTGAGTGCATATATGTATACGTATAACTGATTCACTTTGCCATACAGCAGAAACTAACACAACAGCGTAAATCAACTATACTCCAATAAAAAAAATAAAAAGAAAAAGAATTCAGTTGTGTGCTTTGTTACCCACCCAAATGCATGCGTTAGGGCTCAAGTAAGGAATTCAAGCCAGTCCATGCTGAGTCGTTCAAGGCTCTGCCTAAGTTTGCCTTTAGCCTGGAAACACAGATGTCCTTTCCCATAGGGGAAACTTTTTTCCAATTAGTCTACCTGGGGAGAGGTGTATCTTTTTAATAATTTGTTCCAGACCCCTTATGTTTTAACGGAAATCTGACTAGTGTTTTTTTGTGATGATAGTAACAATCCCATAATGGTTTTTGGCTAAATTATTCATCTATGATTTTGGAAATGTGCCCTCACAACACACACAGAAAATATCTCTAAGCAGTTGTATGTGCGGTTTGAAATAATTCCATGTGCCATTTATTAAATAAGAAAAGAATGAAAATAAATCAGTTTAAGTATTATGAAGTATAGTAACCATACCTAGACATGGTCAAAGTGAAATGTATAGCTAAGGTACTTGCCCAGTCTCCTTAGGGATTTCTTGTATTAAATTGCTTACTGAGGGAGAAAAAAGCAAAACATTACTGAGCATTTATTTATTGCTTCATCCTCCACCTTCAATTTGCCTCTTTAAACAATACTCACACTTCTCCTAGTTGAGCAACACATTCACTCTTGCTGCCAAAAGACAGAACATCTGAAATCTGCTTTTAAGCAGTGTCAGTTTTTCAAATAGGCACAACAAGAGGAAAAGAAACATCTGCTATGTGCAGAATTTTTTTCCTTTTCCTCCCAACATCAATCTAGTAAGTCTTTGGCAAGCAACTCCTTGCACTCTAAGTCACAGAAATGTCAAAGGAGAGTAGAAATGAGAGTGAACACCTCTGTTGAAATGTCACTTTGAAAGTAAATAAAATCAATTGAAAAAAGGACATCTAAAAACAAGGAACGGTCAGGAGACGAGTTGTACTGTATTCATAGTCACATACAGAAATGATACTTTTTTCCTAAAGCATGCTTCATAGCTATTGTTTGAAATGGTAAAATACAATAGACATACATACAAAATTTAAAATTTAGTGGCACTTACTGCCTTGAAATTAATTAATTAAGACTACTTTATGTTGAGACTAAATTAGTATGCTAAATGAAAACATGTATTATATGTGAAAAATCTTAAGGTATTTCTATTTAGAAAATTGCCTTCAGAAATAATAGTGATGGGTGTCAGAGAATTTCACTGTGATGTAGGGTATAAAGCCTGTAGATTCAGAATCTCTGGTTTAATTTCTTAGCTTCATCACTTAGCTGTGTGACTATGAGCAAGTTATTTAAACACCTAATGATCACATTCATAATCTGTAAATTTTGATAATAATTGTCTCTAACTGGAATTTTGTGAGTACTAAAAACAAAGCATTTTTGCAAACTATTGTACATAGAATGGATAAACAGCAAGGTCCTACTGTATAGCACAGGGAACTATATTTAATATCCTGTGATAAACGATAATGGAAAAGAATATATATATATATATATATATAAAAAACGGAATCACTTTGCTGTACAGCAGAAATTAACACGACATTGTAAATCAACTATATTTCAATTTTAAAAAATAAATTAATTAAAAAGTTTGAAAAATTAAAACAAAGCACTTAGAATTATGCCTAGCATGCATGGGTACTCAATAAATGTTTGCTTATTATCATTATTAATTAAAGTATCTGTAATGGTTCAGTGCTATTCTTTCTATCATAAACCTATACATAAGGAAGCAATTTCCCCCTTTAATTTTCATTTACTCTATGGTTGGTATGACCAAAGGTGTTGACTCCTAAGCAAACAATGGTGTTGTCTAGACATACTTCTTACAGAGCTATTAGTAAACCTGTTAAAAATAGAAAGGACTTAAAAGTGCAGTCCAAATATTGGTGATGAAAACTGTTGTGTAGTCTCCAAAGAACTAATAGTAGAAAAATTATGGTCATTATAATTGAAATAAGAAAATAATCATACAATCATTATTGGATAGGATTGTTTTGCTGAACTGATGCAACATTTATTATCTAGAGCTAATATGGAAAACTCCATATCTCTAAAGGACCTCTATAAAATTTGCTTATTTCTTTTCCAGACTCATGTGCAGCTAACACCCTTGTTTAACCTCTCTAATCTCATTTATGTTAATACAAATGTTGGAATATTTAGGTGAAAAGTCAAGAAACAGAATACTTTAGGTGACTTGTTTGGTAGTCTAGGAACAAATTTACACGGCACTTTTTTTTTAAGCCTCACTAAGTTTTTAAAAATTTATTTACTATTTAACTTTTTGTTTTCTACATATTTTTCTGCTCCTTGAGTTTTCTTTTTGTCAGTTCTGAAAGGTAGTCATTGGCGCAGGTCATATAAAGATGAGAATATGTATGAAATTTCTCCCTTCCTTAGTATTGACCCTGGTCTCCTCCATCCTCAGTATTCAAGTGGATAAACATAGAACTGCAACTTGGGAAACCAATATCCATTCTTCAGTAGAATAGCTTTTTTTCCCTGATACTTGAAGTAAATGTTCCTTTGTTTGTATTTTGCTAAATGAGATTCCCAGGGAAGTGGAATACTTTAGGGTAACATTCCTGAAGCTTCTGTAAACCAGCCTAGAGACCATTTTTATATTCAAGTTTTCCGAACTACAAATGACCTGTGCCTTATGTATAGAGATCTTCCAGAATTAAGCTCCTGCCAGGCAAACTTTGTTGAAGTATCTGAGAGTGGGTCATCTTACAATTGGGAAAGTAAGTCAAAATGGAGCTATTTGTAAAGTTTTACTGGCTGGGGCTTTTACTTCTGTGTTTGTTTGACACTGGAAGAAAGTGACATGGTAACTAATTGCTGTCAGTCCCTGTAGAGATTCAGCTGTAGGATGTACCACTTGAGCTGGGCATCACATGTACCTATGACCTTTCTCCAAGGATCATGGCAAGGAGGAAATATGGGGACATTACTTAAATGATAAGGGCTTTTGAGCCCAATATTTTTTCAAGCCTGCCACATGATATATTTCTAAGCCACCAAGCTTGGAAAACAATTTTTTTTTTTTTTTTTTTTTTTGTGATACACAGACCTCTCACTGTTGTGGCCTCTCCCATTGCAGAGCACAGGCTCTGGGCGCACAGGCTCAGTGGTCATGGCTCACGGGCCCAGCCGCTCCGCAGCATGTGGGATCTTCCCGGACCGGGGCATGAACCCGTGGCCCCTGCATCGGCAGGCAGCCTCTCAACCACTGTGCCACCAGAGAAGCCCTTGGAAACCAATCTTAAACAACTGATTGCTTTTGCAATGTAACATCTTAAGGCAACAAATTAGCATTGGATATATTATAATTTTCCATTTTGAACAGTTAGGTGTATACTAATATACCCCTTAATAAATTTTTATGATGAGGTTAACACAGTAAGATGTAAAAAATACTAAAAATTACATGAAGGAAATAAGAAGTTTCCAAAATTACCTGATAGGAAAAAAAGAAATTAGGTGATATAAGAAAAAAATCAATCAGAAACTCTGAGCTGAGTTTGAGATGGTAAATATTGGTCAATGTTTGTCTGATTTAAAAATATAAGAGTATAAGAATTAAATGAAGGCAGAAACCATTTCCAAAGCACTTGTGGGAGAAGCTTTTTTGCCGATATGCTACAAATATTCCAGTCCCATTAGTGAGGAAAGTTCTATGATAAAATGGATATATTTGGCTATTATAGTTAATAAATATTCAACTTACCTCATGCAGCTTTGAAATTTCATGTTCGTCAAGCAACTTTTTATCGTGACTTGCTTTCCTGTAAAGGTTTCCTAGAGAAAAAAGACATTCATCATGTCACTATTGAGTCTTGCGGTCTGTGTGGCAAGAATGTTTTATTGCAAAGAAATACATTGACATTCTACTTGTCCATCAGACTCATGAATTTGGTTAATAATACATGTATGGATCTACACAGACTGAGAAGAGGCACATACATCATAGCAAACTTATCTGTGATACTTCTTGGAGGTGAGCCAATAAGATTTAAACCATGCAGAAGGGTTGTGATATTGACATGTGAGACTATTAAAAAATTATATAGGGCTTCCCTGGTGGCGCAGTGGTTGAGAGTCCACCTGCCGATGCAGGGGACATGGGTTCGTGCCCCGGGCTGGGAGGATCCCACATGCTACGGAGCGGCTGGGCCCGTGAGCCATGGCCTCTGAGCCTGTGCATCCAGAGTCTGTGCTCCACAATGGGAGAGGCCACAGCAGTGAGAGGCCTGCGTAACGCAAAAAATAAAAAAATTATATATATTAATATAATTAGTTTTACATTTGTTTCTTCCCATAATTTTTTGCACATAAGAACAGATTCTATGTCTTATTTATGCCTAACACAAATGTTGGCCTTCAGTCCTTCAGCAAATATGTACTGAATTGATTCTGTAAGTCTGGTATGCTCTGTTATTGTCTTTTATTTTATTTTATTTTATTTTTTTTTTGCAGTACGTGGGCCTCTCACTGTTGTGGCCTCTCCCGCTGCAGAGCACAGGCTCTGGACACGCAGGCTCAGTGGCCATGGCTCACGGGCCCAGACGCTCTACGGCATGTGGGATCTTCCCAGACCGGGGCACGAACCCGTGTCCCCTGCATTGGCAGGCGGACTCAAACACTGCGCCACCAGGGAAGCCCCTGTTATTGTCATTTTAAACCCACTCACTCATTAACTCATTCATTCGAAATGTGTGCCTTCCACGCACTAGGTAGACATTTATGTGTGCATAATTTCTAAATATTCTGTAGCTCTTTAGAAGCAGACCAATTCACCTAATATATCCACAGTATTTAGTTTTATTTGGTGAATCAGAAATGGGCTTTCCTACAGTATCCTTCTTTATTTTTCACTAATAAAGATACTGAATTGTATCTGTACACATGGTCACACAACTAAAGACTATATTTCTCAACCTCAATTTCAGCAATATTGAGCCATGTGACTATATCCAGGCTAATGGGATTGAGCAGGAAGTGATGAGTTCAACTTCTATACCTTTAAAGGCCAGGAGCATGCCATTTGATGTCTGTTCTATCCTTTCTTATAGTTGAAATATAGACTTGATAAATGGGACCTTGGCTTCTCTTTGACTATGAAATGGAGGCAATATGTTGAGGGCCTCAGATTAATAAGACAGAAGGATCTTGGATAACTAATATCATGGAGCCACTGTCATTTCATGAGTGAACAATTAATTGAAAGAGAAATAAAACTTTAACATTTATTAGCTACTGCTCTTTGACCTTTATAATTGCAGCTTATCCAACATAGTAATAACTACAACTGGATTTCATTTGAACTTTAAAACATTTTGAAAAATGTTCAGCTTTACCAGTACGCCCTGCTGCTGTAGATATAAACTTAAGAGAAAAAAAAGTCATATATTGATATACTGATGGGAGAAACAGATGAAAAAACTAAGGGGATCTGTGTCTTTCTATATTTCCCTTTCTCAGCCCTCTCTCAGTCTTTCATCTCTTATATACCATCCCTCAATATATAAGAGATGGGAAAATGTTGCCCTCATTTATCCAATGCAGAGCAGTAATCTTAGGCAAAGACAAAATTAACTTTTCTGAAAATTATGTTATGAAGATGTAATCAACATTATAAAATAAAACAGTTTAAAGAAATAAGTGGATTTTATTGAATTTTTTGTATAGGTGACTTGTCTTTTAAGAAATTGACTTTTTAAAAATGTATTTATTCATTTTTTCTAGAGACCAAATCTTATTCCTATCCTAAGCATTCCTTAGTACTCCTTCCAATAAAACTTGCAAATATTTCCCAGTTGCAGTTGCAGGATCTGGCCTTAGCTGCCTTGATCTATCTGTTGCTTTAATAAACATTGCATTGTTTTTAACTATCAAGTATCCCATAACCATTCTTCTGGGAAAAACATCATCTTTTTAGTATCAAACTTAATTTTATTTTTTACAGACACTCCAGATTCCTACTTCACCATCATAGCTATTTTTACTAGTCTCAAGCTGACTTGTCAGAGTAGCACATCATACTTAGTCACAGTGATTTGATCAACGTTGGATGTTTGGTGCAAGAAAGGAAAATCAGAGGGTCAAGTTATTATTACCAGACAAGGTTGGTTCCAATATAAAAAGTTAAAGATATTGATATTCCTCATAATGATACTGTTTTCTGTCTCTAATGAACAGTCATGAATATTTATGCATCAAGTGTTATATAACATAATTCATAAAGAAAAAACTAGCAAAACTACAGAAAATACAAATATAGTATGTGACTGTAATATTTCCTCTCAGGAAATGAAGATAAAATCAATAAAATGAGTGAGCCAATTCATCAGTTATAACAAATGTACCTCTCTGGTGGGGGATGTTGAAAATGGGGGATGCTTATGCATGTGTGGGAAAAGGGGTATATGATAAATCTCTGTACTTCCCCTTCAATTTTGCTGTGAAAATAAGATGTGTGCCCTAAGAAAATAATGTCTTAATTAAAAAAAAATACACTTACATATATGCCCACTTACCCCCTCTTCACCCACCTCAAGTATTCTATATACAGATAGCCCCACATAGTTTTCTTTCTCAAGAAGTTAGCCAAAAACTTGGAGCTGCACAGGGCAAATGGATAAGAGAAGAAAGTAGAACTTGAAGATGCTGAAATTGTAGCAAGAGGAATTAATTTTTGTTTTTCTACCAAGATAAATTTTTATGTGTCTCAAAAGTAAAATAATTCAATCTCTTGTGAACTGAAGGCAGTCAGGTTTTTTTGGTTCCATGAAATAAATAATGTGTTGCTTTCAATAAAATAAAAAATGTGTGAGCCTATAGAATTCTGGGATATCATAATTAGGGAGATGAATCTACCATACATGTATTAAATGTATTAAATTTCTGATGAGATTACAGTCATAGATGATTTGTAAAATGATGATTGCACTTTAGATCACAAAAAAATTCAATAATTTATAAAAAGTATAAATACAGACTCTTCTTTGAATAAGTGTCATATATTCTCTAAGTAAGAGCAGAAATTAATAAAAAATAGATATTTCAAACAAAGAAAAACTTACTGTAAGGATCAAAAAATAAGAACCCTAAGAAATATTTGTGTTGACTTCCATTTTCATAAATATGGTGTACTAGATGGCTGAACAGAGACGCTTGATATTAAAAAATCCCTCAATATCATATAAAAACATCTCTATGTAGCCATATGCTAGCAAAAAAATAGAAAGAATCCTCAGACAAAATGTACATGAAACCAGGAACTCAGACAAGTAAGTGGAGCATAAAAGCCAATTTTTCCTTGAGGGAATTTTCCAAACTTAGTGAACATAAGCATATGTTTTTTAGCTACCTAAGACTTATGGAAGAGATACAGCCCAACAGAGACCAAGAGATAGCATCTCAAATATCCATGCCCTCAGTTTAAAGGTAAACTAAAAACAGTGTCACTACCGCCAACTAGTTCCTACAAATGAAATGCAATGTGAGAATTTGTAATAAAGAAATAGACTTTATAAAGGATATTTCTCAAATTCACTGTGACTGGGTGGCCAGAGAAATCTAAACCCCAGAATGTCATCCAGAGTCACAGAATAGTACTTCCCTTGTGTGTCTTATAGAAAAAAACTGAAAATCCTTCCTGTAGTGACCAAACTTCATCCCACATCCTGTATATTCCATAGTTAAAATTTTCTAGGAAATCTATACACAGTAAATAAATAAATATTACTAAACACACACACACACACACACACACACACAAATAAAGTAACATGAATTGAAATCAACTGAAAAAAGAGATGACAAAAGCAGAACCACAAAAATTCCCAATATTGTAACAATGAGTAGGAGATTATGGCTAGCACAAAAAAATCTTTCAGTAAATAAAAGATAGATTTAAAATATTTGTACAGAGCAAACAAAAGTTTTAAAAAAGTCAGAACTCTAGAAATTGAAAATATAATTATTAAAAGTAATAACTCAAATCAAGACATGTTGAAATGAAGAAGCTAGAAACAAAAGAGTATATTCTGCATGACTTATTTTAAATAAATTTAAAATTAGACAAAACAGTTCTATAGTGTTAAAGTTCAAGACAGTGGTTATCATTGGAAAGGATTGATTTAATATATATAAGGGGCAGGAGCAGGGGGGATTTCTGGTGTGCTTATTCTAATCCAGGTTACATGGGAGTATGGGTGTGTTTTTTGTAAAATTCATTGAGTTCTATATTTAAAACTTCTGTATCTGTCTGTGTTTAGATTACACATAAATAAGGAGTTATTATATATATATATGTATTAAACTCATTTATCTATTATTCAGTTTAGCAATTAACTCATATTCAATTTAGTTTTATTTATTCTCTTACTCATTATCCTCCAAAAATTTCTTTGAAGAGATAATGACTGAAAATTTTCCAGAACTGTTAAAAGACACCGAGCTACATATTCAAGTATAGCTAATTCCAAGAGGAATAAAGTAGAATAAATCTACACCCAGAAACAACTTAAAGAAGAAGCCCAACAAATGAAAAGTACAGAATAAGATGCCTTAAATAATATACCTCAGTAATTAAAATAAATATAAATTAACTAAATCCTGAAATAATTTGAGATTGGATAAAGGAAAAGAACCTAGATATATGCTATTTTCAAGAGAAAAAATCAAAAATGACTGAAGGTTAAAATATAAAGAGTAAAGTGATGCAAAATAATGTTAAAAACAGCAACAAAAGCTGTTGTGGTAATATCAACAACAGGCAGCAACAAACAAACAAAGAAAAAAACTAAAAAAAACATTGTTTTAAAGCAAAATAGAATTATCAGAGATAAGTATGATTAGTTCATAATGATAAAAATGTCAATTCATCATGAAATAAAAATTTAATTTACATACAAATGTAGCACAGCTTCAAAATTTATAGAAATTACAAGAGGAATGAAATAAATATATGAATATAGTGGGATATTTTAAAACACCTCTTTAAGGAATTGATAGAACAAATAGTCAAAGATCTAGAAAAATATATAGAAGATTTGACTGAAAAAATTTTAAATGTTGATCTATAGATATATAATATAATGATAGTTATATAATATTCTATAGTACACTGAATCCAACAACTAGAAAAAACGCTCTCCTTTTAAACATGCATTAAATATTCACTTGCTGTAAAGCATGGCACAACAAATGTCAAAGGTTTTCCAAAGGTTTTTCTTCCAGATCATTACGGTCAACATTACACAGAAAGTGAATAAGTTAGAAAGTAAAAACAAAATGATAACCAGAAAAAATGTTAAGAAATTAAGAAAAAAATTTTCAAATACTCGTGAACCAAAGTCACAATACTACAGGAAATTGAAAATATTTACAAATTGAAATTAATAAAATATATTTTAAAACTTGTTAGCTGAATCTATAATATTATTTAGGGGGAAACTTGTGACAAATCAGGTGTCAACAAATTTAACCTGCTGATATTTTTATACAACTATTGAGATAAGAATTGTTTTGGTACACTTTTAAAGGGTTGTGAAAAAACACAAAGATATTTTTATTTTTAACAGAGTTTGTATGTCGCTGACATAATTTCAAATATTCACTATCTGATCATTTATAGGAAAATGTTTATTGACACTTGGTTTAAATGCTTATATAGAAAAGAAGAATAATCAGCTTAGCAGAGTGTACTTCCTAAGAAATTGATAAAAGACCTGTATAGCAAACCTAAAGAAATGAGAGGAAAACAGTTAAGAGTAGAAAGTAATAAAACAGAAATCAAACATATGGTTGCTATCAAAAAAGCCAAAGTTGTTTCCTTGAAAAGTCTAATAAAACTGACAAGTTTCTGGTGAGACAGATCAAGAAAAAGAAAAAAAAAAAAGAGTAGGCACACATAAACAATACTAGAAGTAAAACAGGAGATATAACTCAGATTTTTCAGACTTTAAAAAGTTATTAAGAGGATACAATGAACAAAAGAAATATAGCCAGTCTCCTCAGAGTGCTAAAAGTTAATAAGAAAATAGTATTAAAAAATTATGCTATTAACTTAAAACACTACTGGAGGTAAAAATTCTAAATAAAATATGAGCAAATAAAATCCAGCCATGTTTGCAAAATATAGTATATCATAACCTAGTTAAATTTGTTCCTGGAATGCAGGTTAGATAAACATTAGAAGATCACTGAATGTAATTCAGTACAGCTAATAAAAGAAGAAACATATAATTATATCAATATATACTAAAGAAAACAGTAGAACTCTCTCACTCTCGCTATATATATATATGTATACACATATGTATTCATTATTTTAAAAAGTATTTTTATAAAACTAGAATTAGAAAGGGAGTCTATATCCTGAAAAAAATAAAATCTTATTAAAGCTATGGACAAGAAACATTAAATCAGATATTATATACTGACGTTAATTCTATTTAACCTCAGAAATAAGCCAAAGTAGACTACTGTCACTATTCAGAACTTCTATTCAATATTGTTCTGGTGTGCCTAGCCAGCAAAACAAGGTGAGAAATAAAAGTGAAAGGGAGAAGCCTTGGAAAGAAATAAGCAAAACTGTCATTATCCTCAATATGATAGTTTACATAGAAATTCCGAAGTACTTTTACGTATAATTATTAGAATTAGAGTAAAAAATTAGTAATATTTTATGTACAAACATCAAAAATTGGATACTAACATAAAACACTGTAGAGCATATTATTTAGGGTAAGTAATGTTAGCTTCTGTAACAATCAACCCCCCAAATCACACTGGCTTAAAACAATAATGATTTATTGAATGACAATAATTCACTCAGGTGTTCCATGAGTAGCCTTGCAAACATGCCTCATTTTCAAACATGCATCATCACCTTCTAGGACTTCCTCAGGATTTTCTGCTAAATCTACATTCTTTCAGGCAATGAACAAATAGGAAGAGCAACAATTGCTGTGATTGTTTAAGGACAAATCTCGAAGTAACATATATCATGTCAAGAGAGTCTTGCAGTTGCAATTATCCTAAATGCCCAGAAAGATTAAAGGAATTCCTGGCTATCTATAGATTCTCCTATAATAATTGTGGTGTCTATTTTTTCCCTTTATTTCATATATTGAACTCACCAACTTCCTTCTTTAGGGAAAAAACTTCAAGTCAGTGCATTTATTTAAGTGTTTAGGATCTCTAGGCAATGTAGCTGCTTCTCTTTTAAGTGCAGGTTGTGACCCAGAAATCTATCAAATAAAAGAAGTTAGTATCCATCCTTATTGCTGTCCAGCCCCACTGTCAGTATAGTGATAAAACAGAGATAAAGTAATCACAATAAGTCCTCTTTTGTGGAAAGATGAATAGAGGACTCCCAAATTTGCTCATGTCCAAATTTCTGAAACCTAAGACTATGTTGTCATACATGGTAAAAATCACTTTTTGCTGATGTACTTAAGTTAAGGATCTTGAAATGAATGGGTTCAATGTACCAACCACAAGAGTACTTATAAGAAGGATGTAGGAATCAGAAAAAGAGGGAAGGTGATGTGATAATGGAAGCCAAGGGGAAAAGAAAGATACTATACTGCTGGCTTTGAGGATGGAAGAAGGGACCACAAGTCAAGGAATGTAGGCAGACTATAGAACTTGAAAAGGCAAGGAAATATATTTTCCCCTAGGGCCTCCAGAAGGAATGCAACACTGTGAAACCATTTTAGACTTCTGGCCACCAGAAGATAGTAAATTTGTGTTTTGAGCCACTAATTTTGTGGTAATCTGTTATAGCAGCAATAGGGAATGAATACAGGTTTAGGTACCTAGAACTGGGGTGTTACAGTAATAATAAAATAAAAATGTGAAACTGGATTTTTTTTTTTTTTTGCAGTACGCGGGCTTCTCACTGTTGTGGCCTCTCCCGTTGCGGAGCACAGGCTCCAGACGCGCAGGCTCAGCTTAGTGGCCATGGCTCACGGGTCTAGCCGCTCCGCGGCATGTGAGATCTTCCTGGACCGGGTCACAAACCCGCATCTCCCGCATCAGCAGGCGAACTCTCAACCACTGAGCCTCCAAGAAAGCCCAAAACTTGCTTTGCGTTGCATATTGAGTAAAGGTTAAAAGAAGTAAGTATCTTGAACAGACTGTTAGTAGAAATAAGGATATTAAATTCTCTGCAGGTGAGGGCTCAGAAGGAATGAGAAATTCTGCATTGCCCCTGAGAAAAGCTAAGTCACCAAAAACAGAATGTTGCTAGAAATATAGGCATTAAAGTCCTGCTGATGAGAATGAAAACAAAGTGAGATGCATGATGGAGAAAACTTTATTATCTTAGAGAATTCCTAAATCATCCTAAATAATATCAGGAATATATATATTAAAAGTGTTAATGGTGATGATTCAGAAGGTAATAAGGAACAAATTACTGAAAACTGGTGGAAAGGGAATCCTAATTATATTGTGGCCAAAAAACTTAGCTGAATTGTGTCCTCAGTTATTTGGAAAACAGAAGCTGTAATCAATGAACTTGGATACATAGTTTAGGAGCTTTCCAAGCAAAGTGTGGAAGCTGTGTCCTGATTTCTTCTTGCTGCTTATAGTAAAATGAGGGGGAGCAGAGATAAACTGCAGGAAGAAGTGAAGTAAAAAAAAAAAACAAAAAACAGGACTTGGTGATTTAGGGTATTTTCAGCTTATTCAGATTGCAAAAGACACTAAAATGAGGAGATTCGCTGTCAAACTGCATGCTTCAGAGAGAAAGCCAGGGATGTGGCTGGATAAACTTTTTGTCTCAGAAAGAAATAAAGTTCACAGCATTCAGTCACAAAGAGGGATCTTTGAAGAAATTAAACATGTGACTCAGTTCCCCTCAGTCATCTCAGCAGAAATTAAAAAAAGAGAAACAATTATGTTGCAAACAATGCAAAGGAACCTCCTACCTATTGGAATAATGTTACATACAAGGGAGACATATGAGGTTTGAAGGAAGTTTTTAAATTATTCAATTTATTTAAACTAAAAACAAACACCATGCATCCATTTATTCCACACCCCAACCCTTGCATCTGGCAACCATCTGTTCTCTGCATCTATGGACTTAGAATATATATATATATATATATATATATATATATTTTCCACATATAAGAGAGATCTTAAGGTATTTGTCTTTCTCTGTCTGACTTATTTCACTTAGCATGATGCCCTTGAGGTCCATCCATGTGGCCGCAAAAGGCAATATTTCATTCTTTTTTATAGCTGAATAAATTTTCATTCCCTATATATATATACCACAATTTCTTTATCCATTCATCTATCCATGGACATTTTTAGGTTGTTTCCATATCTTGGCTCTTGTTAATAATGCTACAATGAACATGGGGGTGTATAAATCTTTTCAAATTAGTATTTTTATAATCTTCAGATAAATGCCCAGAATTGGAATTGCTGGATCATATGGTAGTTCTATTTTTAATTTTTTGAGAAAACTCCATACAGTTTTCCATAGTGGCTGTACCAATTTTCAATCCAAATGACAGTACATAAGAGTTGCCTTTTTTCCATATCCTCACCAACATTTATTATTTCTAGTCTTTTTGATAATAGCCATTCTAACACGTATGAAGTGATATCTCATTGTAGTTTTTGATTTGCAGTTCCCTGATGATTAATAATGTACATCATCTTTTCATGTACCTGTTAAGCATTTGTATGTCTTTGGAAAAATGTCTCTTTAAATAATCTGCCCATTTAAAAATCAGATTGGTTTATTTTTTTGCTATTGAGTTGTATGAATTTTTATATAATTTGGATATTAGATAATTATTATATACATGGTTTGCAAATATTTTCTCCCACTCAGTAGGTTGCCTTTTCATTTTATTGATGGTTTCCATTACTGTGCAGAAGGTTTTTAGTTTGATGTAGTTGCTTTAGTTTTGTTGTTTGTTTGGTTGGTTTTTGGTGGGGTTTTTGTTTGTTGGTTTTATTGGTTTTAGTTGTTGTTGTTTTTGCTTTTGGTGTCAGATACTAAAAAATCATTGCCAAGACCTACATCAAGGAGGTTGCTGCTTATGATTTCTTCTAGGGGTTTTGTGGGTTTAGGTATCACATGCAAATCTTTAATCTATTTTGAGTTAACATTTGTGTATGATACAAGATAATGATCCAGTTCCATTCTTTTGCATGTGGCTGTTCAGTTTTCTCAACATCATTTGTTGAAGACTGTCATTTCCCCATAGCATATTCTTGGTTTGTTTGTTGTAAATTAATTGACCATACATGTATAAGTTTACTCCTGGGCTCTCAATTCCGTTCCATTGATCTATGTGTCTGTTTTGATTATTATAACTTTGTATTACAGTTTGAAATTGGGGAGCATCATGCCTCCATCTTTGTTCTTCTTTCTCAAGATTACTTTGACTATTTGGGGTCTTTTGTGATTCTATACACATTTCAGGATTGTTTCTGGTATTTATGTGAAAAATTCCATTGAATATTTTTAAGGATTGCATTGAATCTGCAGATTGCTTTGAGTAGTATGGACATTTTATCAATATTAATTCTTCCAATCCATGAGCATGAAATATCTTTCCATTTATTTGTGTCATCTTCAAAAACTGGTTAAATTTATTCTTAGATTTTTTTTGGATACAAATGTAAATGGAATTGTCTCCTTAATTTCTCTTTCTAATAGTTCATTGTTGGTGCATAGAAATGAAACAGAATTTTTGTGTAATAATTTTTATCCTGCAACTTTCCTAAACTTATTAGTTATAACAGGTTTTTGATGAAGCCTTTAAGATTTTCTATATATAATATCATGTCACCTGCAAATAATGACAGTTTTACTTCTTCCTTCCCAATTTGGATATATTTAATTTCTTTTTCTTGTCTAATTACTGTGGCTAGGACTTTCAATACTATTTTGAAAAGAAGTGGTAAGAGTTGATATTTTTGTCTTATTCCTGATCTTAGAGGAAAAACTTTCAACTTTTCACCATTGAGTATGATATTAGCTGTGGCTTGTCATATATGGCCCTTAATTATGTTGATGTATGTTTCCTCTATACTTGATTTGTTGAGAGTTTGTTGAAGTCATGTTACACCAGCAGAAATACTATTATCTTGAACTGAAAAGAGAGATAAAGGAGGGAATAAAAGAAGGCTATTAGACATTGAAAATTCTACAGGCAGCAAACAGCCTGATAAAATTACTGTGTTCCAAAGAGGTGTTACCTTTTCAGAAGAGGAATACTATCTCAGAGGAGAAATTCTCAGACCTGGATGATGAAGTGTGAAGGAAAATTAAATAATATATTATTTAGAGATGCATAGTAAAATCTATAAATAAAATTAGAGAATGATTAACAAAGTCAGTTTTTATTTGTAAGAAACAGATAAAGGTGTTAGTGGTGGTACCTGGATGCATATTTTGTTATTGTTCCTTAAAGTGTCCAAATATATTTCACTCACACACCCACAAAATTGTGTATGTTCATATATATGTGTATGTATGTATGTATGTATGTATGTATGTATGTATGTATGTAGGAGAGTGGCAGGTAGAAAACTGAAGGATAGCAGAAGGAATGAGTGAGTATATAAAAAATTATGAATTGGAGAATGATGTGAGCAAGATGGCAGAATAGGAAGCTATGTACCCTTTCTGCCCCCACCACAAATATATTGATTCAACAACAATTCACAAGGAAATTCTCATTGGGAGAAATCCAGAAACTAGTTGAGAGGCTCTTACATCCAGGGTGAGCACAAAACCAACCACACTGAAGCTAATAGAGAAACTACAGCAACATATGATTAGGAGGAGGGAAAGAGGTGGGCCAAGCATTCAACACCCCACCTTCACTAGGGACTGCCCTGAGGATTGGCTTCTGTTTAGTCTGTCTCAGATCATTATGGGACCCAGCATAATCCAGCTACCTGGGAGTCAGTGAGAACAAAAAATGCAGTTTGATTTAGTGTGAAACTTGTCTCCACAGCCTCTTTCTCATTCAGCGCAGAATTAACAGGTGAAAATCCAAGATAACAGCTTTTCTCTGGGGTAGGAAAGAATTGGACAGTGTGTCCAATTATTCAACTTATCTGGGAACACCTGAGGAACTGACTGCAGTGTCACTTTCTCCTCTATAAGGTCAGTTTGTAAAGTCTGAGAAAGATGTCTCTTTTGTCTAATGCAGAGGCACCAATAGAGTAAAGGAAAATGAACAAACAGATTAATATGCTCCAAAAAACCAAAATAATCTCCAGAAACCAATGCTAATGAAATAAAGATATATAATTTACTTGACAGGCAATACAAAATAATCACCACAAAAATGCTCACTGAGGTCAGGAGAATAATGCATGACAAAGTGAGAATTTCAACAGAGATAGATAATTTAAATAGTACCAAATGGAGATCATAGGGAAGAAGAAAACTATAATCAATGAACTCACTACAGGAGTTTAACAACAGGCTAGACCAAGCAGAAGAAAAGATGAGCAAACTCAAAGACATGCCATTGGAAATTATTCAGACAGAAGAAAAAGAA
Organism: Lagenorhynchus albirostris; assembly: GCF_949774975.1. Lineage (NCBI taxonomy): Eukaryota > Metazoa > Chordata > Mammalia > Artiodactyla > Delphinidae > Lagenorhynchus > Lagenorhynchus albirostris. The sequence continues at coordinate 39,320,051 of NC_083112.1, read as the reverse complement.
ATGAAAAAGACTGGAGGAAACCTAAGGGACTTATGAGATACCAGCAGGGACCAATATACACAATTATGGGAGTTTCAGAAGGAGAAGAGAGAGAGAAAGGACTGGGAAGCTTTAAAGGAAATAATGGCTAAAAACTTCCCAATTTTGGGGAAGGAATTGGACATCTAGATCTAGGAAGCTCAAACAATCTCAGAAAAAATGAACCCAAAGAGATACACACTGAGACATTACAATCAAATTGTTAAAAGTCAAAGACAAAAGAGAAGTTTGAGAGCAACAGTATAAAATAGGCTTTTTATGTAAAAGAGAACCTCATAAAATCTCAGCAGATTTTTCAACAGAAACTTTACAGGGTAGAATGTAATAGAATGATATAATCAAAATGCTGAAAGAAAAACCTGTCAACATAAAAAAATAACAGATAAACTGTCCTTTAAAAATGAAGGAGAGTGTACATGTCAATCCCAAACTCCCTAACTATCCCTTGCCCCCACACTTACACACTGCTATATTTAAAATGGATAACCTTTACTTTTAAAAGGGCCTACTGAAGAGCACACTGAACTCTGCTCAATATTATGTAACAATCTAAATAGGAAAATAATTTGAAAAAGAATAGATACATATATATGTATAACTGAATCACTTTGCTATACACCTGAAACTAACACATCATTGTTAATCAACTATACTCCAATATAAAATAAAATGTTACAAAAAAATAAAATAAAAATGAAGGAGAGATAAAGACTTTCCCAGACAATTAGAAGTTTAGGGAGTTTATAAGAATTCCTAAAGGGAGCTCTTCAAGTTGAAATGAAAGTGTACTAAACAGCAACATGATAGCATGAGAATGTCTAAAACTCAATGGTAAAAGTAAATATACAGAAAAATACAGAATATTGTATTATTGTAATGGTGCTGTGTAAAGTACTCTTAATTGTCATATAAAAGTTAATTAAAAATACCCATAGCTAAAAATGTTAATGAAAACAATACAAATACATGCAAACTGTGACATCATAGCATTAAATGTGGAGGAGGGGGATGTAAAATGTAGTTTATGTATGTGATTACTGTTGTTAGCCACTTAAAATAGACTGTTAAAACTGTAAGATGTGGGTTTCCCTAGTGGTGCAGTGGTTGAGAGTCTGCCTGCCAATGCAGGGGACATGGGTTCATGCCCTGGTCTGGGAAGATCACACACACATGCCACAGAGCGGCTAGGCCCATGAGCCATGGCCGCTGAGCCTGCGCATCCAGAGCCTGTGCTCCACAATGGGAGAGGCCACAACAGTGAGAGGCCCATGTACTGAAAAAAAATAAATAAATAAACAACTGTAAGATGTTTTATCTAAGCCACAAGATAACCACAAAGAAAATACCTATAGTAGATACACAAAAGAAAAGGAGAAAGAAATCAAAGCACATCAATAATAATACATCAACAAAATAAAATGGTAGATAACAACAGAGGAAAAGAGGGATAATGAATAACAAGACAAATGGTTAACAAAATGGACAAAGGAAAACCTTCTCTATTAACAATTACTTTACATGTAAATGAACTAAACTTTCCAATCAAATGACATAGAGTGAATGGAAAGAAAGAAACAAACAAACATAAAAACCAAGATCCAATTATAAACTGTCTACAAGAAACTCACTATAGATTTATAGACACAGATACATTGAAAGTAAAGGGATGGAAAATAAATTCCCTGGAAATACCAATTCCCTGGAAAAACCAAAGAAGAGTAAAGGTAGTAGTTAGAGAAAACAGACTTTAATTCAAACACTGTCACAAAGCAGCAGAAAAGAACATTATATAATGATAAAAGTGTCAGTTAGCCAGGAAGATATAACATGTATAAATGTATAAGCACTCACATCAGAGCAGCTAAATATGCAAAACAAGGATTGACAGAACTGAAGGGGAAAATAGATGGCAGTATAAGAATGGTAGAACACTACAGTACCTCATTCTCAATAATGAACAAAATAAACAGAGGGGGGAAAATCAACAAAGAGCAGACTTGAACATTATAGATCACATAAACCTAACAGACACAGAGCTTTACCTCCAACAGCAGGAGATGATATATTCTTTTCAAACAGAGAAGGAAAATTCTCCAGGGTAGATCACATATTAGGACACAAAACAAGTCTTAAGAAACTGAAGAATATTGAAATAATATCAGGTATTTTTTCTGACTGCAATGGAATGAAACCATAAATAAAGAGCAGAACGAAAAGTGGAAAATTCACAAATATGTGGAAATAAATAAGATATATTTAACCAACCAATCATTCAAGGAAGAAATTGAAAGAGAAATTAGAAAATATTTTGAGTCAAATGAAAATACAATGTACTAAAACTTAAGTTATGCAGCAAAAGCAGTACAAGGACTGAAGTTCATAGCAATAAATATGTACATTAAAGATGAAGATATATTTTAGGCAAACAACCTAATTTATATCTTAAGGAACTAGAAAAAGAAGAACAAACAAAGTCCAAAGTTAGAAAGAAATAACAAAGATCAAAGTGAAAATAATTGAAAAAAAGACTAAGAGACAATAGAAAAGATCAATAAAATTAAACACTGTGCCTTTGAAAAGATAAACAAAGTAGACAAACCACTAGCTAGACTAGCCAATAAAGAAAGAGAGAAGACTCAAATAAATAAAATTATTAATGAAAAAGGAGACACTCCAATTGATACCATTGAAATATAAAGGATCATAAGAGACTACTTTGCACAACTATATGCCAACAAATTTGACAACTTAAAAGAAATACAGATTACCAACAAACACATGAAAGAATGCTCAACATCACTAATCATTAGAGAAATGCAAGTCAAAACTACAATGAGGAATCACCTCACACCAGTCAGAATGGCCATCTTCAAAAAATCTACAAAACATAAATGCTGGAGAGGGTGTAGAGAAAAGGGAACCCTCTGGCACTGCTGGTGGGAATGTAAATTGAAACAGCCACTATGGAGAACAGTATGGAGGTTCCTTAAAAATCTAAAAATAGAACTACCATATGACCCAGCAATTCCACTATATACAATGAGAAAACCATAATTCAAAAAGAGTCATGTACCACAATATTCATTGCAGCTCTATTTACAATAGCCAGGACATGGAAGCAACCTAAGTGTCCATCAACAAATGAGTGGATAAAGAAGATGTGGCAAATATATACAATGGAATATTACTCAGCCATAAAAAGAAATGAATTTGAATTATTTGTAGTAAGATGGCTGGACCTAGAGTGTGTCATACAGAGTGAAGTAAGTCAGAAGGAGAAAAACAAATACCATATGCTAACACATATACATGGAATCTTAAAAAAAAAAAAGTTTCTGAAGAACCCAGGGGCAGGATAGGAACAGAGATGCTGCTATAGAGAATGGACTTGAGGACATGGGGAGGGGGAAAGGTAAGTTGAGATGAAGTGAGAGAGTGGCATGGATTCATATGTATTACTAAATGTAAAATAGATAGCTAGTGGGAAGCAGCTGCATAGCACAGGGAGATCAGCTCGGTGCTTTGTGACCACCTAGAGGGATGGGATAGGGAGGGTGGGAGGGAGACACAAGAGGGAGGATATATGGGGATATATTATATGTATAGCTGATTCACTTTGTTATAAAGCAGAAAATAACACACCATTGTAAAGCAATTATACTCCAATAAAGATGTTAAAAAAATAGATAAATTCTTAGAAACATACGAACTGCTAAGACTAAATCTTGAAGAAATCGAAAATATGAACAGACCAATCACTAGTAAGGAAATTGAATCAGTAATCAAAATCCTAATCAAGAAAACTCTAGAACCAAATGGCTTCATTGGTAAATTCTTCCAAACATTTAAAGAAAAATTAATCAATTCTTTTCAAACTGTTCCAAAAATTAGAAGACGAAGTAATCTTTCCAATCTCATTTCACCAGGCCAATATTACCATGATACAAAGTCAGGCAAACAGACAATAGGAAAAGAAAATTACTTCAATGAATATAGATGCAAAAGTCCTCAAACAAAACACAAGCAAACAGCAAAACACCTCAAACAGAGCACCAGCCAAAGTCAGAATATTCAAGCTGTCACTTCTTTTTCTTAAATTTGATAATTAGCAGCCTATTTCTCCCTTTCCACCCTCAACTCCCTAAAACCACCCAAAGAGTGTGTTTATACTCCTTGCTATCTATTTCTTCTTGTATAGCATATATAAATAATTAAGCTACTCAGAGAGGACATGTTGATGGGTCTGACTTGTGATGTTATACTGAAAAATACTCATTTATTAGATTAAATAGTGTATTGTACCATCTTATTTTTTAAACATCTTTATTGGAATATAATTGCTTTACATTGCTGTTAGTTGCTGCTGTATAACAAAGTGAATCAGCTATATGTATACATATATACCCATGTTCCCTCCCTCTTGTGTCTCCCTCTCACACTCTGTATCCCACCCTTCTAGGTGGTGACAAAGCACTGAGCTGATGTCCCTGTACTATGAGATTGCTTCCCACTAGCTATTTTACATTTGGTACTGTATATATGTCCATGTCACTGCCTCACTTCATCTCAGCTTACACTTACCCCTTCACGTGTCCCCAAGTCCATTCTCTAAGTCTATGTCTTTATTCCTGTCCTGCTCCTAGGTTCTTCAGAACCTTTCTTTCTTTTTTTTTTTTTTTAGATTCCATATATATGTTACCATATGGTATTTGTTTTTCCCTTTCTAACTTACTTCACTCTATATGACAGAGTCTACGTCCATCCATCTCACTACAATAAAACTCAATTTCATTTCTTTTTGTGGCTGAGTAATATTCCATTGTATATATGTGCCACATCTTTATCCATTCATCTGTCATTGGACACTTAGGTTGCTTCCATGTCCTGGCTATTGTAAATAGAGCTGCAATGAACATTGTGGTACATGACTCTTTTTGAATTATGGTTTTCTCAGGGTATATGACCAGTAGTGGGATTGCTGGGTCATATGGTAGTTCTATTTGTAGTTTTTTAAGAAACGTTCCTACTGTTTCCATAGTGGCTGTATCAATTTACATTCCCACCAACAGTGCAAGAGGGTTCCCTTTTCTCCATACCCTCTCCAGCATTTGTTGTTTGTAGATTTTTTGAAGATGGCCATTCTGACTGGTGTTAGGTGATACCTCACTGTAGTTTTGATTTGCATTTCTCTAATGATTAGTGATGTTGAGCAGCCTTTCATGTGTTTGTTGGCAATCTGAATATCTTTGCGGAAATGTCTGTTTAGGTCTTCTGCCCACTTTAAGATTGGGTTGTTTGTTTTTTTCATATTGAGGTGCATGAGCTGCTTGTATATTTTGGAAATTAATCCTTTGTCCGTTGCTTCATTGGCAAATATTTTCTCCCATTCTGAGGTTGTCTTTTTGTCTTGTTCATTGTTTCCTTTGCTGTGCAAAAGCTTTTAAGTTTCATTAGGTCCCATTTGTTTATTTTTGTTTTTATTTCCATTTCCCTAGGAGGTGGGTCAAAAAGGATCTTGCTGTGATTTATGTCATAGAGTCTTCTGCCTATGTTTTCCTCTAAGAGTTTTATGCGGTTTGGCCTTACATTTAGGTCTTGAATCCATTTTGTTTATTTTTGTGTATAGTATTAGGTAGTGCTCTTATTTCATTCTTTTACATGTAGCTGTCCAATTTTCCTGTCACCAGTTATTGAAGAGGTTGTCTTTTCTCCATTGTATATTCTTGCCTCCTTTATCAAAGATAAGGTGACCATATGTGCATGGGTTTATCTCTGGGCTTTCTATCCTGTTCCATTGATCTATGTTTCTGTTTTTGTGCCAGTACTATACTGTCTTGATTACTGTAGGTTTGTAGTATCATCTGAAGTAAGGGAGCCTGATTCTTCCAGCTCCATTTTTCTTTCTCAAGATTGCTTTGACTATTCGGGGTCTTTTGTGGTTCCATAGAAATTGTGAAATATTTGGTTCTAATTCTGTGAAAAATGACATTGGTAGTTTGATAGGGATTGTGTTGAATCTGTAGATTGCTTTGGGGAGTATAGTCATTTTCACAATATTGATTCTTCCAGTACAAGAACATGGTATATCTCTCCATCTGTTTGTATCATCTTTAATTTCTTTCATCAGTGTCTTATAGTTTTCTGCATACAGGTCTTTTGTTGCCTTAGGTAGATTTATTCCTGGGTATTTTATTCTTATTGTGGCAGTGGTAAATGGGAATGTTTCCTTAATTTCTCTTTCATATTTTTATTAGTGTGTAGGAATGCAAGAGATTTTTGTGCATTAATTTTTTTACCTGCTAATTTACCAAATTCATTGATTAGCTCTCATAGTTTTCTGGTAGCATCTTTAGGATTCTCTATGCATAGTATCATGTCATCTGCAAACAGTGACCGTTTTTCTTCTTCTTTTCCGATTTGGATTATTTTTATTTCTTTTTCTCATCTGATTGCTGTGGCTAAAACTTCCAAAACTATGTTGAATAGCAGTGGTGAGAGTGGGCAACCTTGTCTTCTTCCTGATCTTAGTGGAAATGGTTTCAGTTTTTCACCAAGGAGACGATGTTGGCTGTGGGTTTTTCATACATGGCCTTTATTATGTTGAGGTAAGTTCCCTCTATGCTTACTTTCAGGAGGGTATTTATCATAAATGGGTGTTGAAATTTGTTGAAAGTTTTTCTGCATCTATTGAGATGATCATATGGTTTTTCACCTTTACTTTGTTAATATGTTTATTAAATTGATTGATTTATGGATATTGAAGAATTCTTGCATTCCTGTGATATAATCCACTTGATCATGGTGTATGATCCCATTAAGGTGCTGTTACATTCTGTTTGCTAGTATTTTGTTGAGGATTTTTGCATCTATGTTCATCAATGATATGGCCTGTAATTTTCCTTTTTTGTAACATCTTTGGTTTTGGTATCAGGGTGATAGTGGCCTCATAGAATGAGTTTGGGAGTGTTTCTCCCTTTGCTCTATTTTGGAAGAGTTTGAGAAGGATAGGTGTTAGATATTCTCTAAATGTTTGATAGAATTTGCCTGTGAAGCCATCTGGTCCTGGGCTTTTGTTTCTTCAAAGATTTTTAATCACGGTTTCAATTTCAGTGCTTGTGAATGGTCTCTTTATATTTTCTACTTCTTCCTGGTTCATTGTTGGAAAATTGTGTTTTTGTAAGAATTTGTCCATTTCTTCCAGGTTGTGCATTTTATTGGCATATAGTTGCTTGTAGTAATCTCTCATGATCCTTTGTTTTTCTGCAGTGTCAGTTGTTACTTCTCCTTTTTCATTTCTAATTCTGTTTATTTGAGTCTTCTCCCTTTTTTTCTTGATTAATCTTACTAGTGGTTTATCAATTTTATTTATCTTCTCAAAGAGCCAGCTTTTAGTTTTATTGATCTTTGCTATTGTGTTCTTTACTTCTTTTTCATTTATTTCAGGTCTGATCTTTATGATTTCTTTCCTTCTGCCAACTTTGGGGACTTTTTGTTCTTCTTTCTGTAATTGCTTTAGGTGTAAGGTTAGGTTGTTTATCTGAGATTTCTCTTGCTTCTTGAGATAAGATTGTATTGCTGTAAACTTCCCTCTAAAAAACTGCTTTTGCTGCAGCCCATAGGTTTTGGGTCATCGTGTTTTCATTGACATTTGTTTCTAGGTTTTTTTTTTTCTTCTTCTTTTTTTTTTTTTTTTTTGGTACGCGGGCCTCTCACTGTTGTGGCCTCTTCCATTGCGGGGCACAGGCTCCGGACGCGCAGGCTCAGCGGCCATGGCTCACGGGCCCAGCCGCTCCGCGGCATGTGGGATCTTTCCGGACCAGGGCACGAACCCGTGTCCCCTGCATTGGCAGGCAGACTCTCAACCACTGCGCCAGCAGGGAAACCCCATTTCTAGGTATTTTTTGATTTCCTCTTTGATTTCTTCTGTGATCTCTTGGTTATTTAGTAGTGTACTGTTTAGCCTCCATGTGTTTTTAGTTTTTACATATTTTTTTTCCTGTCGTTGATATCTAGTCTCATAGCATTGTGGTTGGAAAAGATACTTAATACGATTTCAATTTTCTTAAATTTTCCAAGGCTTGTTTTGTGACCCAAGATATGATCTATCCTGGAGAATGTTCCATGAGCACTTGAGAACAATATGTCTTTTGCTATTTTTAGATGCAATGTCCTATAAATATCAATTAAGTCCCTCTTGTTTAATGTATCATTTAAAGCTTGTGTTTCCTTATTTATTTTCATTTTGGATGATCAGTCCATTGGTGAAAGTGGGGTGTTAAAGTCCCCTACTTTGATTGTGTTACGGTCAATTTCCCCTTTTACGGCTGTTAGCATTTGCCTTATGTATTGAGGTGCTCCTATCTTGGGTGCATAAATATTTAAAATTGTTGTATCTTCTTCTTAGATTGGTCCCTTGGTCATTTGGTAGTGTCCTTCTTTGTATCTTGTAATAGTCTTAATTTTACAGTCTATTTTGTCTGTGATATGAAAATTACTGTCCAGCTTTCTTTCGATTTCTATTAGCATGGAATACCTTTTTCCATCTCCTCAGTTTTAGTCTGTATGTGTCCCTAGGTCTGAAGTGGGTCTCTTGTAGACAGCATATATATGGGTCTTGTTTTTGTATCCATTCAGCCAGTCTATGTCTTTTGGTTGGAGCCTTTAATCTACTTACATTTAAGGTAATTATCGATCTGTATGTTCCTATTACCATTTTCTTAATTGTCTTGGGTTTGTTTTTGCAGTTCTTTTCCATCTCTTGTGTTTCTTGTGTAGAGAATTTCCTTTAGCATTTGTTGTAAAGCTGTTTTTTTGGTGCTGAATTTTCTTATCTTTTGCCTGTCTGTAGAGGTTTTATTTTCTCTGTTGAATGTGAATGAGATCCTTGCTGGGTAGTGTAATCTTGGTTGTAGGTTTTTCCATTTCATCACTTTAAATATGTCCTGCCCCTCCCTTCTGGTTTGTTGAGTTTCTGCTTAAAGATCAGCTGTTAACCTTATGGGAATTCCATTGTATGTTATTGGTTGCTTTTCCCTTGCTGTTTTTAATATTTTTTCTTTGTATTTAATTTTTAGTAGTTTGTTTAATATGTATCATGGAGTGTTTCTCCTTGGATTTATCCTTTATGGGACTCTCTGTGCTTCCTGGACTTGATTGAGTATTTCCTATCCCATATTAGGGAAGTTTTCAACTATAATCTCTTCAAATATTTTCTCTGTCCCTTTCTTTTTCTCTTCTTCTTCTGTGAACCCTATAATTTGAATGTTGGTGTGTTTAACATTGTCCCAGTAGTCTCTGAGGCTGTCCTCAATTATTTTCATTCCTTTTTTTTTTTTTTTATTCTGCTCTGCAGTAGTTATTTCTACTATTTTATCTTCCAGGTCACTTATCCGTTCTTCTGCCTCAGTTATTCTGCTATTGATTCCTTGTAGAGAATTTTTAATTTCATTTATTTCCTCATCACTGTTTGTTTGCTCTTTAATTCTTCTATGTCCTTGTTAAACATTCCTTGTATTTTCTCCATTCTATTTCCAAGATTTTGGATCTTCTTTACTATCATTACTCTGAATTCTTTTTCAGGTAGATTGCCTATGTCCTCTTCATTTGTTTGGTCTGGTGTGTTTTTATCTTACTCCTTCAACTGCTTCATATTTCTCTTTCTTCTCATTTTGCTTACCTTATTCTGTTTGGGGTCTCCTTTTTGCAGGCTGCAGGTTCGCAGTTCCCATTGTTTTTGTTGTCTGTCCCCAGTGGGTAAGGTTGGTTCAGTGGGTGTGTAGGCTTCCTGGTGGAGAGTACTGGTGCCTGCATTCTGGTTGTTGAGGCTGGATCTTGTTTTTCTCATGGGCAGGACCGCTTTCAGTGGTGTATTTTGGGGTGCCTGTGAACTTATTATGATTTTAGGCAGCATTTTTGCTAATGGGTGGAGTTATGTTCCTGTCTTGCTAATTTTTTGGCATGAGGTGTCCAGCACTGGTTTTTCCTGGTCCTTGAGTGGCACTGGGTCTTAACGTTGAGACTGACATCTCTGGAGACTTCTTGCCAATTGATGTGCTGGGAAGAGGCTGGGTGTCCAGTGTCCTGAACTCGGCTCTTCCACCTCAGAGACTCAGGCCTGACACCTGGCCAGAGAACCAATACCCTGTCAGCCACATGGTCAGACATAAGCAAGGCAAGGGAGATCTTGGGCAAGGGGTCCCACCAGGTCACACAGACTCCTGGACTCTCTGATGTCCTTTTATTCCTTTGCACTTAGTCCTGTTTCACTTGCTCGTAGTGAGCTGCGTGAAGAGACCTCATGTTCCATATTAAGAAATGGTTTAAGTAAAACTAGTAACTGATGGGGTTCCCTTGTGGTGCAGTTGTTGAGAGTTCACCTGCCGATGCAGGGGACACGGGTTCATGCCCCGGTCCGGGAAGATCCCACATGCTGCAGAGCGGCTGGGCCCATGAGCCATGGCCGCTGAGCCTGCGCATCCGGAGCCTGTGCTCCGCAATGGAAGAGGCCACAACAGTGAGAGGCCCGCATACCGCAAAAAACCAAAACAAAACAAAACAAAAACTAGTGACTGAGGATAAGCCTTCTATATATAGGTAATGCAAGACTTGTACAATATATACACTTTTAAAACAAAATAATAATATATTTATTTAAAGAAATAAGAATAATAAATCCAAAATTAACTAAGGGACCAACAATTAAGAACCAATAATTTTAAGTTGTTAAAAATGGCTTTCTTAATTTGTGGATTTTTTATTTTTAAAAAGTAGTGTTTTTCAATTATAGTTACATACATAACACTGTGAAAGTGTTGTGAGATATTAAAACATATTTGTGTAATATGAGTAACGTCTGAGTGACAAGCAGGTACTAGAAACTATTTTTTTTTTTAATGAGCATTTGCCTCTGGAATCAAACATACAAAATGACAGATAAATTGGTATTCCCTTTTCAATCCTGATGATATGAACTATGAACTATTATAGATATATATATATATGGATAAAGGAATAGATATGAATATAGACATAGATATATGTAGGTAGATAAATGAACAGAAATCCTAAAGATACAGAAATTAAAGTTTTCAGGACCTTAAAAAATCCAGGTAAAATATAAATAGCAAAACACAAACCCAAATCCAGCTCTTTCAATATCCAACCTCAGCTTCTATCTACAATGTTGTATTTCCTGAGTTAACAGAGAGTGAAGAGTCAGTAATAGTAGTATTCCATAGCTTCTTTATTGGTTACAGATTTGTCTTCCAGGCATAGTCTCATTTTTATTGGGCAAGGGGAATTAGAAACCACAGGCTTCCGTCTTGATGCTGCTTTCCCTGTATCTGGTAAATGTTTTTAAGTAACAGTGATATAAGGTTTCATTGTTAATAATTGTAAAGACTGTTACATGTAGTCTGTTTCTGTGTTTATTGTTAAAATAAAAATGTTAATTCAACATAATATTTAGTATCCTCAATACATATAAATTTCCACTATAAAACTTGTTTCATAAGAATATTTTTTTAGATATACTTTGATTTTGGATAATGTAAGTATGTAACAGGATCTTGTATTGCAGTCCATTTGGTTATCAAAAATATTAATACCAAATTTTGGGGTTTTTTCAGAGAAAAAATTTTTGTCCATAAAAATTTGCACATTTGTGTTCCATGTTAACCTTGATTTTTGGTTTCTATTCCTTACAATTTTTTTTTCTTACAAGTGTATTTTAAATAATGTAAAAGAATTATCTGTGTAAATATGTGTAGAATAGGTTATAGTATATGAAATACATACATAAATGTATGTTTAAAAATGAAGAAATCTGTATTGCAACTGGAAGTTTGTACTTCTTAATCTCCCTCACCTATTTCTCTCCTTTCCCTCCCCCTTTCCCTTCTGACAACCACCTGTTTGCTCTCTGTATCTATGACTCTGTTTCTGTTTTGTTATGTTTGTTCTTTTTTTTTTTTTCTATTCCACATATAAGTGAGATCATAAAGTATTTGTCTTTCTCTATCTGACTTATTTCACTTAGCATAATACCCTCTAGGTCCTTCCATGTTGTTGCAAATTGAAACATTTCATTCTTTGTATGGATGAGCACAATTCCATTTATTTATATGCTATATCTTCTTTATCCATTCACACAGGTTGCTTCCACATCTTGACAATTGTAAATAATGCTGCAATGAATATAGGGGTACATATATATTTTTGAATTAGCGTTTTCATTTTCTTCATACCCAGGAGTGGAATTGCTGGATTGTATGGTAGCTCTGTTTTTAATATTTTGAGGAATCTCCATGCTGTTTTTCATAATGGCTGCATAAATTTACATTCCCACCAACAGTACACTAGCGTTCTCTTTTCTCCTCATCCTTGCCAACACTTGTTGTCTTTTTGACAATAGCCATTCTGACAGGTGTGAGGTGATATCTCATTGTGGTTTGGATTTGCATTTCCCTGATGATTAGTGTTGTTAACATCTTTTCATGTGCCTGTTGGCCATCTCTATGTTTTCTTTGGGAAAATGTCTATTTATATTCTCTGCCCATTTTTTTAATTGGGTTGTTCACTTTTTTGATGAGTTGTATGAGTTCTTTCATATTTTGAATATTAACCTTTCATCTGATATATCATTTACAAATATCTTCTCACATTCAGTAAGTTATCTTTTTGTTTTGTTGACAGGTTCCTTCATTGTGTGAAAACTTTTTAGTTTGATGTAGTCCTATTTGTTTATTTTTGTTTTTGTTTCCCTTGCCTGAGGAGACATAACTAAAGAAATGTATTAAGACCAATGTCAAAAAGCATACTGCCTAAGTTTTCTTCTAGAAGTTTTATGGTTTTAGATCCTACATGTAAGTATTTAATTGATTTTATATTTATGAGAAAGTAACTCAGTGTATAACATGTACAGTGGGGAATATCTTTTTACTGTGACAGATGGTAACTATAGTTATGGTGGTGATCACTTTGAAATGTATAGAAATAGCAAGTCACTATGTTGTGTAACAGGAACTAACATAGTATTGTAGATCCATTATACTTCAAAAAAAACTCAAAAAAAAAAAAAAACAACTGAGTAATAAAAGATCAGATTTGTGGTTACCAGAAGTGGAGGTTTGGGAAGAAGGTACTGGACAAAGGTATAAACTTCCAGTTATAAGATGAATAAGGACTATAATGTACAGCATGATAAATATAATTAACTCTGTTGCATTTTATATATGAAACGTGTAAATCCTAAAAGTTGTCATCACAAGGAAAATGTATTTTTTCTATTTCTTTAATATTGTATCCATATGAGATAATGGCTGTTCACTAAACTTGTTGTAGTAATAATTTCATGATATATATAAATCAAATCAATATGCTGTACACCTTAAACTTATACAGTGCTGTATGTCAATTTTATCTCAATACAATTGGAAGAAAAAAAGAGGAAGAAAACTGGACCAAGAAAATTGTGATATATAAATTTAAAAATAATATTCAAATGTAATTTTATATTTCCATACTATTTAAAAATATCTATTTAATAAATAGCATCTCATGATCTGGAAAATATGCTTTGTAGTGGAATATGTAATGATCAGGAACCTGTGGTATCCAGGGAAATTTAAATTATTTTAGTGTCATTTAAGGACAAAGTTTGATAATAAGTAAATACGTTCATATGAGTGGTAATTAAAGGCCTATCTATATAAATCAAAAAAAATTGTATCTGTGAAATAAAGAGTGGTTAAAGCTACATAAACTGCAAATTTCTATATAAATTACTTGGCATTCAATTTTTGTTAAATATTTAATATTTTTAGAGTGGGTTCCTACATATGCATCTGTCTTCTTGCTTTTCTCTATAGACAAAGTGGAGCAGATGGGGACAGTGAGACAATATAAAGATAATTCTTCTTCCTGAATGTGGATTCACTAAATATTTAGGATCTTGGCAGCAGCAGTCGTGTGCCATATCCAGAATGACAGTTCTATAATCTCTCCATCTATAGAAGATAGCTGTTTTATGTATTGAGATACTTTTTCCATTTTTTTACACCCACACATTGTAAACTTGAGGCATACATGTGTGTGTGTATAGTATAGGGAACCCTACTCAATACTCTGTAATGACCTATATGGGAAAAGAATCTAAAAATAAGTGGATATACGTATATGTATAACTGATTCACTTTTCTTTATAGTAGAAACTAACACAACATTGTATATCAACCATACTCCAATAAAAATTAATAATAATAAAAAGATAAAAAAATAAAAGTATCTTCTACCATTACAAATGAATTGTCTTATAGAACTCAATTCTTTGTACTGTGTGCTGTTTGAAACAGGAATTCTAAAACATAGACTTTCCTGGGAAAACTGCATCGCAAAGTTCTGGCCCTTCAAAATTCAGAGTAGACTTGTCACTTAAGGGCAAGCCTAAAACATACTGCGCACACACACACACACACACACACACTTTAGGAGCTGGTTAAGAAATAAATGCTAAATGCATTATCTAAGCAACTTCACAATAACATCAGGTTATACCTTGATTTAACTGAACAAATAATGTTGGTCCTCAATATACATTATTAAGTACATAAAAATGAAAATTTAATTGCTATAAATTATTATTCTCCCTAAAGTTCTTGTCAGTATTTTCTTTTATTTCTCATCAAGAGGAAATAATTTGGCAGCTACCTATAGTTTGCTATGGCTTGCTAACAAAAAACTGTAGTGGTGTCTAACTGCAATTATACACAAGGCACATCTATGTAGCCAAGTAATGGGAAGAAGAAATGCATGTTACCACTTGTGGCTTTTAGACTGGGTATCAGCTAAGAATATGCTTTTCTTTGTGAGGAGGAAACTCAACTTACTCCTCTACCCCTATGAATGACCTTGATTATCAAAGAGTACAAAGAAGATACCCACCCATAGGGGACATATATTGTTATCAGTGTTTTCAGGGTCATTATCTAGGGCATATTAATACTCTGACTACTTAAGAATCTCATATCTATGATATTTTAATTACCCAAGCTTCACATCCATTGATTTTTTATACCATAGGTGAATTCCTTTCAGATTGTTAAATTACATCAAGATATATATTCAACAAATAATTATTAATTACCTATTATGTAGAGGCACTTTATGTGAACATGAAGATTAATAAACCATTGCCCCTTCCTTCCCTCAAGGAACTCAATGTAGACCTGAATGAGACAAATAATGCATAATTACCAAAAGAGGGATGTGCGGTAACTCAACAGATATGTTAGCTAATGTTGGTCCTCAATACACATTATTAAGTGTGTTAATTAAGTATTAATATGTTAGCTAACTCAACAGATAAGAAATGGATCTGGTCAACTCAGAACAAATGCCACTTAATGACATCTACCACCTGCCAATACAGCATTTGTTTTGATCCAGAATTATTTGATCTATTTTTGATAAAGCTTTGCTGAATACAGGAGCATTTTGGTATTAATTACTCCATTGAATTTGTTACTTTAGAAACATGTCTATGTAAATGGTGTGCTGGGAAATATACTTTACTCTCTGTTCACTCTCTGAAGTAGTCCTTCATGGTTCATTTTACCACTCCAGGGTTCAAGTTCTCTTACCTGAAAATGAGAATGCAAATCACTTCACAGATATAAAGCTTGGCATCAATGCTACTTTTAAAAATCTCATGATTCGTTAAAACACTTCATAGTCTCTCTACCCCAAACCTCCATTTAGGTGCTTAAGTACTACCAAAGATTTATCAACAAGTACTCATGCACCACTCACAGGAAACATTTGCACTGTGAAGGGCATGTGCTTACTTAGTACATGCCAAATGTACAGATCTTTAAATAATTACGATGTGCACACCTAAAACAGATCTCCATTGTTGGATATAGTTAAGTACCACAAATTTTGAATGTGCACTTAACATCTATGCACATATTTTCCCTGAAAAACTGAGAGAATTTCATAATGATATTAAAAAACATTGTTCCACCAAAATTATGTTTCACTGAGAGGTAACTAAATAGGAAACACATAATAAAAAAAGTAATAAAAATACAAGGCATGTAATAGCTATGTATTTTAATACTGAAAATGCTGTATATATAGATATCAGATATCTATATATATATAGATATCTGTATATATAGATATCAGATAACTGTATATATAGATATCACTGTATATATAGATATATGTGGTTGTTTTAACTAATATTTTAAATATTTGAACTAATGTGTAATCTTAGTAAAAACACCTACAAAGATACAAAACTCTCACTAGAAGTCAATACAAAACTTAAATGAAACTAATTGGACCATGTGGAATATGTAAGAAAGATTGATCAAACTTTGTCAAAACTTTAAATGTCGTCTCAAAACCACCTTGAGCTTTTCATGAATTTAATGCACATGTATTGCTAATACACCTATAAAGCTTTTCCAACTCCTAAACTAGATGATTTTACTTTTATGTGTGTAATGAACTAAAGTAGAAGAACTACTTAAATGATGAGTCAGTATGTTTCTATAGTTATAAAAGTAGTTCTGGTGCTCTTTCTAAATATCAGCATCTACTAAGGAAGTACAGTATATTGAAACAGTGGGATTTTTTTCTCTCTTTAGTGTATGAAGAAGAGATTCAGTGAGCCTCATCCTGCAATTAGAGAAAAGAGGTTCCACATATTAATGATGTACACCTCACAAGCTATCTATGTATCAGGCATGTTGTTCATATAGGGGAAAAAGAAGATTGAAATAAATTTACAAGTGATTGAGAAACCAACATGTAAATCTTTTTTAAAAATCTTGATTTTGTGTATATATATGAAACTGAATTTTCCAAAGTGTGTGCATGAATGGGATATGAAGGTGATATTTTTAAGCTCTGAGCTGTAGAAAACTTTAACCAAATATTCTAATTCCACATAAAACACCTTATTACTAACAAATCTAGAATAGCTATTTGAGTCTGCATTACAACTGGTTTTATAGAAAGGTAATCACTGCATTGCTTATCTACCTTTTATAGATTTCTTGCTATTGTCTTGTTACATGGAAAACAAAAATGTAATCCTGTCACACTTGAAATCGAATAGATAAATGAATTGGAAAATTTATAATTTTGAGAAAAAACATCTAAACAATTGTTGCATATTACTTAAAAGTGTTCTTTTCAATTTGAGCCCCCTTTCCAGAAGCAATGCTATAGATAACCATTTTGATCTTTAGTGTCCAAATTTTTTAGAGGTTTTAGTAGTTAACGAAATTGTCATTACAGAAGAAAACCTGATGAAAAACAGAAGGTAGAAGTTCTGCAAAATACTAGATACTCTTAGATAAATGAAATTCTAATTTTTAAAAATAATTGTTTATCTCACTTATGGTTGTTCTAATGTAAGTTATCACAGAGTTTTATTTATTTGGGCTCATTGATGTCGTATTCTTCTGGGGCATTGTGGAACCAACACACAAACTTGGCTTTCTATTCTTTGCTATGGACTCTCAAATTTTTTTCCCTGTAAACTGTTTATAAGAATTACATTTACACACTCCTGTCTTTGACATTCTCCACTAATACAAGTAATTCTCAACAAAGGAGGGAATGAATTGCTTTATAATTTAATACGCTCATATTTCCATTCCCACCCCCATACTTGAAAATAAACCTCAGTTAGAACTGGCTAAATCACATCCCCTTTAAGTCTTTACTTCGTAAAATATGGCTTTGGACCAGTATGGTGTATTGCATCAGAGCTTGTTAAAATTGTAGAATCTAGGTCCTTATTTAAATCTGCTTAATTATTAGGGCTAAGTGTCAATCTTCCTTGGTCAAATCCACTGTGACAAGTATTCCAGGATCAAATGAGACAAAGCATGCCAGTGTGTTCCCAAGGAAATATCTCTGTCTGCTTAGTTCCTAAAGGGTTTGTGCATGAGGTGATATATACCTAGAGTTTCATGGGCCCCTCTCAAATACAACAAGTGACTCCAACATATGACAGAACATCATAAGTGCCATAAGAGAATGGTTTACATTTGTTTTGATGCTGAGAAAAGGAATATATTTCCATTTGAGACAGTAAACTCTATTGAGAACTTTTTGAAAACATTAAAAAACTGCACTGAACAAATTATTTTCGCAATGGATGAGTTATTTTCAAAATACAGTGAATAATTTCTTAATTATGCAAGTAAAAATAGATTTTTAAAGAGACTGGTGAACTTTTCAGCTGCTTTTAATATGTGATTTGTACATAATTGATTATTAAAATTGTCAAAATTGTGTCAAAACTAATCAGTTTGAGAAGCATAGTTGAAGGCTGTCAAATAGTAGATAATTTTCTCATCCCTTTATATTCAATGTCCATTCTGGTTTGAGTAAAAGAAGCCCTAAATTCTTATAAATTAAACAAGTATTAATTAATTATACAATGTCGTTCTCTGAAGTCACCATATAAGGAGAGATAACTGAGTTTATTGTGACAATAAAGGAGACAACAGGATGAATTTCACACCCAAGACTCTATGATAAGTTACCAAGCTGCTTCTCCAGCTCCCTTTCATTCTGTGCCTACTTCTCCACATGGCACTTGCCACTGTTTGGGTGGACCAGACTCTTCTATATCTCATTGCTTTTGTCTATACTGAATCCTGTGACAATATCCTCCTTCTGGCTTCTTCCTTACCATCCCCAAGTTTGGAAGTCTCTTGATCATCTTTTAACACATTAGTCAAATAAAATTTCTCTACATTTATTTTCTCACAAGTCAAGGCCAACATCTATTGTGTCGCAATATATGGAACTTGATATGTATTATTATTATAGCATTTATCTCATCATATTGTAATACCACTTTACATGCCTGCTTCCCTCACTAGACCAGGTACTTCTCCAGAATAGAGACAATATAGCATCCATTCTGACACTCCATTAGCACAGTGTTTCATACACAGTGTGCTCTCAACAACACTTTTTGAAGGAAGGAATGAATTTTTCATTGATTAGGCATGAAGATAAATTCATCCATGTAAAATATTTATTTTATTCTTTATTGCATGCCTTGTAGCAATGACAACAGCAACAGAAACATCAGACATTTACTGAGACTTGTTTAGTGCTAGGCACTGTGCTAATAGCTTTACATATATTATTTATTTCATTTAATGCTCAAAACAATCCTCTGAGGGTGGTATGATTATTATTCCTGTTTTAAGATAAGGAAACTGAACAAAGAGAGATTACACATTTAACAAATGCTAGGGTCAAGATAAAAACCCAGGGCTTCTGACTCCAGCACTTGCCATTTTGAGCAAATACAAAAAGCAACCCCTTACATGATTGATATGAGAGCTAATAAAATGCTTTAGCCAGTGGCATAAATAACAAAATATCTGAAAATAATTCCCTACTAACTGCAAAAATAAGTGACTCTTCATAAGAAAGTTTCTACTACTTTCATCTTTCCAACCTTACACTGTATTTATTAATACATTGTGGTTGTGATATACAAAGATTCCATTATTTACTCTGGTATTATTCTATTTATTTATGCCTACTTCAACACTCAATAGTTTTAATTTATCAGCCATCTTATCCTTGAAAGATTTCTTTCAATTAATGTATCTCATTTTACTTCTAAAAAAAATTACATTTATTCTATAAGACCTTGGAATACAAAAGTAGTTGAAAAATTAAATCTAACCCTTAAATAAATGATTTTTAGATAAAGCTTTAATTGTCTAATTCCTTTATTTAAAATTTATAAAATTTGTGTTGATTGTTTGCATATGCATACACATATGACACACATACAACTACACAGAAAAAAAAACTACCACATCCTAAAATTTTCTTTTGTTTATATTAACACATATGAAATTCAGTTATATCAATGTTATGGCTTTTGCATCTCTAAATTAATGTGTGAGAGAAGTAAATTGAGATAAAATTCAACACAGAAATCACAAAAGTGTTCACCTATGGGGTATGGAGATTAACTTGATTGAATTATGAGGAAACATGTGAGGTGAAGAACAGCTTCTATATCTTGACTGATTTCTTGGTCTTCCAAAAATATATATTTTCAACTTATTTCTCTTCTTTTATCATATTGTATTTTATTTTTAATTCTCCTTGAACTGGACTTCCCTTGTACAACATGGTTTTAACATTATGTCTTTACCAACTTTATATTACATAGTCTGAAATAGCTTACAATGTTAGAGTGAAAATTAAATGTATCTTAGTTAAATATCTTGAAAGAATACTAAAGAAAATTTATATGTCCTTATTAGAGAGGGCATAAGCTAGGGCCTCCCTACTGGCAAGAATCCATTATTTTCTTAATATTTTAAAATTATTTCCATATATCAAGCTTACATAGATAGAAAAATATTTTTGTTACCTCAGATAAGACTCAAAGTTGCTATGATATTTATATGATTGTTCATAGTAACCAGCATTGTCTTGTCCTTATGCTCTTGGGAGGGTTACAGGTACATCCTTGAAAGACAATGTTCTGAAATCTTCCTGGTTGAAAAAGAGCTGTAAAACACCACTCTTTCCTCTTTCCTATTGTGGTAAATCTTGCTCCTCTGTCCAGGTATTACAGAACATACTTATTAACTCATTGATAGATTCATGGACATTACCTAGGAACCCATAGTGTGATAGGTCTTATGCTAGGCTCAGCAGCTACATAGACAAATACCAATAGGTCCCTGCCCTCAGAAGTTTCAGATCTAGTGGGAGAAATAATAACCCTAGGACAACTTCATCTACAAAAATAAAATTTTTACTTACCAGGAATTATTTAAACATCAGCACAAGATTTCTACAAGATTATTTTGTCTTACATTTATAAAGACATTATTCCTGCCATCAGTGAATATAGTTTTGTGATGAGGTGTCTAAAAGCAATTAATTTTGCTGTGATCTGATAAATTCTATAGTAGGCTTAAGTGCCTGTAATGACTTTTATACACATAGACTAATTTTAATGCAATATTTACTGTAAAAAGATACCACCAAAACTGTATTTCCACTAAGTTTAACCTTTATGGATTTTTTACAGGCTATTTTCCAAATATTAAAAAAAATATATTTTACAGAAAGACTTCAGTTTTAACTTTTTTCTCTTTTTTTCAACAATCAATTCACTCCTGTTTCATATGAGTGGAACATCTTTATTTAAAATTACATTGAGATAAAATGGAATGTTAACTTGTAATTCAAAATGTGACATGCCTGGTTTCATTCTAATACTATGTCTAATTATTTTCAAGTGTTTTTAGACTGTTAAAATGGAACTGTCCATTCTGGCATGAATCCTGGCCCAGCAGCAGTATACTGCTCAAGATGCACTCCTGCATGTGACTCTATCAAATCATATGTTTCTAAAATCTTTAAGGAACACCAATAAAGAGAAAACAATTTCTTCTTGAAAACCCTTATCTTGAAAATCAGATAATATTCTCATGATTTAGTCAAATATCGCTATATTATTTTTAGTTGTTTTGATCTGATTTGATTTGGACCCTTTTCTTGTTCTTCTGTTTTCTTTATTGTTATTAAAATGTATTTTCCTAATCTAATATTTTTATGGATAAAAATATTGTTTATTAATTTGATAAACAGAACCCAAAATTCAGTAGTCTTTACCAATTAGCTCAGTTTGTTCAGATTCCAAACAAAGGGAATGGAAATAGGTATTAAAAGGAGATGCGGAAGTGCATGAGGCAGAGGTGACAAAGTTTTGAGGTAGGCTTTCTAACACCTTGCCCCTTTAGGACTGAAGGGCATGCTCCTGCAGCTGATGGGAATGTTGCCTCCAGACAGCTCTCAGCTGACAGTCCTCTTCAGGACTGCCTTGCCTGAATCACATTATCCTCCTCAAAGTCATGTTGCCTTCCCAGGATGGCCTGAAACCAATGGCTGATCATGTGCAGTCATAGCCAGCCCTCTAACTCTTATTCAGAACAACTCTAAAGGTCCATCCCAGATTCAGAGATCTGAGTGGTCTCTGAGTCAACCGAGGTGGTCACTGAGACTGCATCACAACCTAACTCCACTGTCTGTCCAATCCTGCTTCCTCCCCTCCCACTCTTCTAGTGTTAAACTCTGTGTGCTAAACTTTCTCCTACTTGCTAATCTCCTCCTCAGTCAGTTTAGAGGGAAACGCTGAGAGGAGCCCTGTCCAGTAAACTCGAAGAGAGGATCAATTGACTTCAATTTTATCTGGAAAAACCTAATTTATTCTATGATTGAATGCCTTGGTGAGGGCACAAGCACCATTCTCTGTCAACAATTCCACATAATCTAATGGTTAGTTAAGCGTGTGAAGGAAGTTGGTTTTTCTCTCCCCTTACAGATTTTACTTAATCAAACAATGCAAAAGGGCTTTACTTAGCAGCTGTTACCTGAAATGTAGGAGAAAAGTGACAATCATTTGAGAGAAACTTCTAGAGAATTAGTAAAATTCAGGTGCCTATTGTAGGATCACTGCAGATCCACAAAATGATCCAGTGGGCAGAGCTATCATGTTGTTTGTGTTTCTTTCTTCTCCTCTTTAAAACTATGAAATTTACTTTATGTGTCTGTTCCACATTTATTTAATAAAAAGGAGAAGGAAAGTTAGAGCTCATGTAAAATCACAGTTCACAAAAATTTAGAGAGGAAGATAATTTTAGGTTACCTCCTTTAGGTCCCCTATTTTTAAAATGAAAGATTTGATAACCTGTAGAGGTAACTTTTAGGGAAGGTATGAGAAGCTGTTTTTCTTTCCCCCCAAATACAGTACTACCTTGTCACCAAAGTTTTTGTACACCAATCATTTGTAAAAACTGCCCTCAATTATTATATCCTGCATTTTGGTGGGGACCAATACAAGTAAGTAAACAATTACATAGCAGTTTAAGTTCTATAAGAGAAGTAAGTTCTAGTGTGTCTTTTATAGTTGTAACTAAAATCTACAATAACAGTTATGTGTGTGTGTGTATGTGTTGTATTTCAGTTCAAAATCTTATCACTTTTATTATTTCAAGTATAGGTTTTAGCCTTGCCTGAATGGAACACACTCTACCAATTAAAATTCTTGAATTGCATACCTGATAATAGAGCTCTCTACCCTAGATAAATATATGCATATATCTAATAATGCATTTAACAGCACATTTTCAGGTGTTAGACATGGTTTTAATAATAAGAATGCAAATGTTATTACTAATATTTCTGAATATAATATATTTAAATATTAATAATGACTAATCATGTTATAATTGCAACAAGGCCTAGCAAGCCATGAAGTAAAGTTGATTAATGCTTTTCTGATGTAGATTGGAAGCACCAAAGAAGTTCATTAATCAGAAGTACTGCATTGCTTGTCATGTTCTATTGCTTAAGTATTCCATGTATTACTTTAGCCACAAAATTTTAAATGAATCTAAATAACATATTGCATTAAATTAATTTACTCCCTAAGGAATTGAGTCTATAGATATCTATAGATACCTATCTAGAATATCTATAGATATTCTATAGATAACTGTATATCTGAGAATTGAGAATATATTTCCTCAGAGTTGTATAACCATTTACAACTCATATTTACATTGCCTGCTGTTGGCCTATTACAAATCATGCAACACACTCCTCTTCAGAATATATCCCTATTCTATGAGAATAGATTAGATACAACATTTAAGCCTCAGAGGGGGAGACACAGTTCATTGTCCCAATGACTATGTGATATGGCTTTGTAATGTGTCAACCTGCTCTGTGAACTTTAACCTCCAGTATCAGGTGTGAAGATAACAACCTTAGAAAGACTAAGATCACACAGATCACACAACTGCATAAGGTCAAATCTCTTAATAAGCCCTGTTTCTGTTTGCAAGTTTGTGTTTATACATACACATGTATAGTTTACTTCTCTGACTGAATCTTCACTGATGCAATTCTCCTGAACAAGTCAAGCAAAAGGGGTTTTGACTCCAGGAAAAGGAAAAGAAATCCAAAAACAGCAACAACAACAGCAACAACAGAACTCTTTACCTTCATCCTGAAGCTAATCAAAGAAATGTCCTGATAAATCCATCACTAAACTTTACTGATTATCCTGGGCGTATGCTCATTATTACATATGTATAATTTCATATATATTTGCTTTTCTAAAGCAAAGAGCTTCAAACATTATTTTATTGATTTATTTTATTTTATTGAAAACCCCTATTGGTAAATCTGAGGATATATGGAAGAATATGCATGTTTACTCACTTTAAGAATTATTCACATAATTATTCACATTACATTATTCTGTATATCAATATTGCAAAGTTTTTTTTTTCACTTTTAGATACAAGTTAATAGAAATTGAAATTCCAGAAGTTTTTCTGTATACAAAATTCTGTCCTGAGAACCCACAAGAACTGGTGTGCAGTTTGGGGCAAATTATCATTTGCAGACTGTTCTCTAAATGAGTACTCCTGTCCCCAACTAAATCCCAGAAGTTGTCCCACCTACTCATTGAGCAACCAAAACACCTCCCATGGCTATATGCTCCCTAGGTTAGCAGTACCTCATCTGGTTGAGATGTTAACACTGACTGAAATGTCCAGAGGACAGACTGGGGCCTGGCAGTCTGACCACACTTGGCTTGTTATATTTTCCCAGCTGTAGGTATAGGTAGTTGATGGGATTGTTCCAGTTGATAAAAATTTCTCCTTTATTCACAGAATTCTCCAAAAAATAAAAACCCAAACCAAAAACAAACAAACAAACAAAACCAGACACTTTCCTGCATTCATTAACATAATCTATAAATCCAAAAAAAAGAGTTGAAGAGTAGATTGTAAGCAAGGACTACAAACTGCTGTTGTTAAAAATTGCAAAATATGATAAAATTCCCAGTGAAACAAGGATAATCTTCATTTTCTAGTTTATTTTTATAAGATCATGTAAAAACACCAACTTCATTTCCAGCATTATAGGTAAGCTAATTCTTTTCATAAGTTAACCTTTGCCTAAGGGTGTCTCTGTAAAGTTCCAATGCAAATGACTTTTGTAACAACAACATTCAGACCCCAATAGCATAATATGGCCCAAATTCTGTGGGGTGGGATAGGGAGGGTGGGAGGAAGGGAGACACAAGAGGGAAGAGATATGGGAACATATGTATATGTATAACTGATTCACTTTGTTATAAAGCAGAAACTAACACACCATTGTAAAGCAATTATACTCCAATAAAGATGTAAAAAATAAAAGCATATACAAGAATTTACAACTATGTATATGAAATCGTTTATAAAGTTAACTAGCATTTTCTTGTTTAATATGAACAAATCCTAAGTACTGATTATTGATTTTCAAGGTAGACAAGAACAATATATATAATTATCCCACATAAAAAATCAATTTAATAAACCACTATATTTGTAAGCTTAAAAGGTGATTATATTTTGCAATGTAGTTCCTTATGATGCAATTCATTCAAACTACTCTTGTATATATTTGTTGCTGCAAATGAGACTTTACTGGTTTATAGAGGAGAAGAAAGAGATGATGACAAGATTTCTAAACTTGAGCCTAAGAGTCATTTACAAGATATATTTCTACCGTCAGGGTTTATCACCAATTTACATAATTGATGTTTCATCTACAATACAAAAACTTTTTTATACAATATAGATAATTAGCTAGTCCTCACTTCCAGCTTATTATTCCATCCTCCAAGGAGCCTCATGGTATAATGGACAAAATGTCAAGAATAATTAGGAATAATGATGGTGGCAACCATGCTATCAAATGACGCATACCTTGGCCTGATTCTTTTATGCACCATGCTATCAAACGACGCATACCTTTGCCTGATTCTTTTATGCCTTGCCTTTGAAGAAGATATTTAGATGATTTAAAGCTCTCTCCTAGGCTTTAATTTTTCTTAATGTAAAAAAAAAATAAGATTCTGAAAAAGTTTCCCTTTATATTCATATATATGGTACACAAAACCTTGGTTTATATATTTATTTTCATATTTAAGGTAGTAAAATCAATTGATCCCAAGCACGTCACAGTTTTTTAGTATCTCTGCATACGTAATTATATGTTATCTTCCACATACATATTTTTAACATCTTTATTGGAGTATAATTGCTTTACAATGTTGTGATAGCTTTGGCTGTATAAAAAAGTGAATCAGCTATTTGTATACATATATCCCCATATCCCCTCCCTCTTGCATCTCCCTGCTACCCTCCCTATCCCACCCCTCTAGGTGGTCACAAAGCACGGGGCTGATCTCCCTGTGCTATGCAGCTGCTTCCCAATAGCTATCTATTTTACATTTGGTAGTGTATATATGTCAGTGCGACTCTCTCACTTCATCCCAGCTTACCCTTCCTCCTCCCCATGTCCTCAAGTCCATTCTCTACATTTGTGTCTTTATTACTGTCCTGCCCCTAGGTTCATCAGAATCATTTTTTTTTTTTTAGATTCCATATATGTGTTAGCATATGGTATTTGTTTTTCTCTTTCTGGCTTACTTCACTCTGTATGACAGACTCTAGGTCCATCCGCCTCACTACAAATAACTCAATTTCATTTCTTTTTTATGGCTGAGTAATATTCCATTGTATATATGTGCTACATCTTCTTTATCCATTCATCTGTCAATGGACACCTAGGTTGCTTCCATGCCCTGGTTATTGTAAATAGTGCTGTAATGAACATTGGGGTGGATGACTGTTTTTGAATTATGGTTTTCTCAAGGTGTATGCCCAGTAGTGGAATTGCTGGGTCATATGGTAGTTCTATTTTTATTTTTTTAAAGAACCTCCATACTTTTCTCCATAGTGGCTGTATCAATTTATATTCCCACCAACAGTGCAATAGGGTTCCCTTTTCTCCACACCCTCTCCAGCATTTATTGTTTGTAGATTTTTTGCTGATGGCCATTCTGACCAGTGGGAGATGATACCTCATTGTGGTTTTGATTTGCATTTCTCTAATGATTCGTATGTTGAGCATTCTTTCATGTGTTTGTTAGAAATCTATATGTCTTCTTTCTTCCACATATTTTGAAAGCTAATGTAACTATTTATCATGCTGTATGAAGTGAGCAGAAATATTTTTTTTGTCTGGGATTTGATACATTATATTTAATGATACTCAAACACATCTATTTACTTGGTATGTAACCTAATATGTGCTCATCCAATACATTCTCCAATAGTGGTTCCTCAAGGTGATTTAGCTGAGGAGAGGAAAACATTGTATACTCTCGCATTATCATATTCGGTCTAATTTACAAAGTGTCACTTCTGTCAAATTACATAATAACCATTTATTCCAATCCCATCATACACTGTTGAAAATGAAGAAACTAGCAACTGCTTTCATTTCAAACTTCAAAAAAATTATAAATATAAAAATACATTTAATAATATCACATATATCAGGTATCATATCACCTGGCATATTAACACTTTTATCTGTACTTTCCTACATTTTGAAAGTGTTTACCTCATTATGTTACTAATACAGTTGCATTTTTGTCCACTCACTGGTTCTGTGAGAGAATGCGAAACTTTACGTCCAATATTAAAAATAAAAGCTCAGAGGATAAGTGATTTATCGAAGGTCAAACAATTGATAAATAAATGTCACTAGAAATAGAAGCCAGGCTTTTCTGAATTTTATTTACATTGCCCAAACCCTACGCCAATTCCTCTAACAGTATATTATTTATACAAGAAATCCAGATAGACAAAATTTTCAAATTTTCTTACTAGCTAGAGTTATAAAAAAAAATCTCTTAAAATATAAATATTTAATATCATAAAATAAATATCTAAATTTTACTTAATGTAATGAAGCATCAAGTTGATAATCCCAGTCTAGAAAGGACCCAGTTATATAGTATAAAGAATGTAGAAGTTTAGAAAAAGAATATTTAATTCTTATATATAACCTTAACTCTCAAAGTCTCACCTGTCAACCAACTTCAAGTAGTACTGAACTTATGAAGTCAATGTTCACTTCCACATGCAGAAAAGGGCAAAAAATGCAACAGGAAAATAATATGTAAGATGACCTTTTATGGGTCTCTTGGATTTCTCAAATATTTGTCATGAAACAAGAAAAAGATTCAAGAAATCTATGTATAGGGATGCTGTTCAGTGATACTTACTCCTGGGTCTATGCTCTAGAAAGCCAAAAGGAGAGATGCTCCTACAAAAGTGAATGTGGGCTTCCCTGGTGGCGCAGTGGTTGAGAGTCCACCTGCCGATGCAGGGGACACGGGTTCGTGCCCCGGTCCGGGAAGATCCCACATGCTATGGAGTGGCTAGGCCCGTGAGCCATGGCCGCTGAGCCTGCGCGTCCAGAGCCTGTGCTCCGCAACGGGAGAGGCCACAACAGTAAGAAGCCCGTGTACCGCAAAATAAAAAGTGAATGTCCCTGAAGAGAAAGCAGATCTCTGCCACCATCCAAATCCATGCTAATCAAGTAAAAAGCAGAGTAAGCACGGGAGGAAGAAGATCTAGTGCCTCATTTAATGAGGAGCTCTCTATTCTTCCCAATGGGGCCATTTCATGCAATATATGAGGAAGTCTGGTATCCGATTAAGTCTAATGCCACAAAACAGGGTGATGAGATAACTAAAATTCTTAAGGACTCAGAAGTATTCACAGGAGTAGGAGACTAATATAGATCTCTTTATTCTTTATGTCTGAAAAAAAAATTCACTTCACCACACATACCACAGGTTACCACCAAGTTACATAAGCTTATGATCTGATAGTTGGAAATCTTTGAGGGTGGAATCTTTACCTCTCCCACGTATGAATGCTTCCTTGATTTTTGCAAATTCAAACAATGAATGAAACTGAAACGTACTCCAGTGATGCTATGGATGCCACAGTTACCTGTGGCGAATGTTTCCAGTGGTTAATAATTCTAAATTAGAAAATCTTAAAAGTCATGACTTGCAGTCCCTTAAAATAATATTTAATAATATTTCTATGTATTTTAAATAATTCCTTGGCTGATTAATAGTTATGATTCCACGTAGAAGCTAGCTTGATGCTGCAGTTGTAAAGTTAATAATTTACAAAGACTGCTTTGTAGTCTAATGGCAGCACTTGACTTTTGCTACTGCTTGAGGGCCTGCAACTTTGATGTTTCTGTCTTAAATAAAGAGAAAATGAAGAGTCAGGTATCAGCTTTTTGTTCAGTTACTTTTCTGAAGGGTTCTTTTAACTGAGTTCCATGAAGCCATAATGTCTTTTAACAAGAATATTGATTGCAAAATAAAGCCTTGTTCCATTATCTTTTTAAAGGAAGGAAGTCCAGATAGAGGTGTTTTAGAAGTTTGAGTAACATCACTTCTTTGCAAAGTGTAAGTGTACTGTTACCTCTCTGGAACACATAAAAGGAAAGTTTTCAGAGGGGTTTGCTAGGTAAGCAAATGTTTTCTTCCTCCCCAATTCAAAATAAAAAGCCATGGTACTTAATGTCCTCTGACTGTGAGTGTGTGTGTGTGTGTGTGTGTGTGTGTGTGTGTGTGTGTGTGTGTTTTAATTTAGAGAAACTCTCTAGACTCCTAGATTTTACTTACTAGTTTGATAACAGCTGTGTGCAATGAACACTACTGTTTGCTACCTTGTGACCTAGGGATTGACAGGTAATTGTTCTTAAGGTAACCAACAGCGCCAGTTATCTAATCCCAGTGTCCAGTGAAGCTGGCAGACTAAAACTCAGCAAGTTAAACCACTGCATACTGAGTGCACTTAGCAAAAACTCAGAGGATATCCTTATCCAGTGGACATCACCTCTAGTTCTTCATCATCACTGTAGTTCGTTATTCCCACATTCAAAACATACTGTTAGAATTCAGCAACTCTGCCATTTCATTTTATAATAAAGTGTACAGCTAAAACTAAACATAAACTTTGAAATATACTTATTTAGTGGTCTATCAAATAATAACTGAAAATCTTATTGCACAATCCAAAAAATGAAAAGTTCTTTTATTGAAATATGAAACAATGATAATCTGAGAAACATGATTTCTGATTCCCAAGCAAAAGTAAACTAGAACTAATCAAATGTTTTTAACTCATTAGCTAAGGGTTTCTATTTTGTAGACTACATTAGAATCACATTTAAAAAAAAGGAAAACATGACAATGAAATTATTTTTGACAGCAGGAAGGATGGAAAACTAATTCTATGCTACTTACTCATTGCCAGTAACTATATAGTAACTAGGTTTATGTAGTTGGTAAAAGCTTGAAAGACCCACATATGTTTTAATTAGTTTAAAAACTAGCTTTCAGTATCTTTGCTGGTGTCTGGTGGGAATTCCAGAAGTAAAAGTGATGTTACCTTTATTCAATGTCTATTGATAATATACAAGGCATTAAATAATGAAAATTCATCAGGAGAATGTTTTTTTAATTTCCATGCTAACAACCATATCACAATAGGCCTAAAAGCATTCAAAGAACTTACGTTCTTTTACTTACTTTTTATGTTACTATGTGAACACTTGCTGAGAAATCTAAGTACTTTAAAATATGATGAGGTTTCACACATTTGATTAATTCAAGAAGATTCTGAACATTTTAATATGTTGTTTTTCTAATTGGTTCTTTCAAGCAGAATTTAACATTAGTTCTTGAATTCCCAGTTTTAATCATTTTTAACTAGCTGAAATAAGCCATATCCTGGATAACCCATATATATTGTGTGCTTCCAGAAAATGTATTGTGTAATATCTTGGTCCTTTCTGGAGTTTTTCCTTAAGTCTTTTTTACAAGTCAGATTCCTCTTCTCTGCAAAAGCATCTCAGGCAACTCTTTCTAAACCCTAACAATGCAATACTAATAGTCTGTCAAATTTACTTTTTTTTTCTTCTTACAGTTTCTGAGTTATATGATTTTTAAAAATCTATCTATGTCTATCTATCTATTATTATCTAATCTACCATCTTCTACCTGTACATATGCAGATTTTTCCATTCATAATTATTTCATCTTTCCAAATTCCTATGATAATGTCAGAACTTCTAAAGAGCTTGCCTTATTTCTTGAGCCTCCCTTATTGATTCTTTCTACAGGGGATCAGTAATCACAGAGATGTGCCTTAGGATCTTTACTATATGGCAGAGATTAAAGAAGGAATGGAATGGGTTAGTAATGAGAAGAATAACTTAGAGAAACCCACCAGCAGTTATGAATAAGTCAGAATAAGTGGAAAAAAGATACTGGAGAAAATTAATCACCTTATTAGTTTTTTCCAGAACCATATTCAGTCTCATGATTTTCCAGGAAGCCTAATTGATCAAAGACTTGTAGACTTTGTTATTCCCACCATTGACCTAATGAAAAAAACTTTTAAAATAATGCATCTTAGCTGATATTTTCAAAATTTTTTTGCTGTATTTTTTAATGCCATGCAAATAAAAATAAAATTCCAAAATTGAATTTCTGTACAAATTGCACAAAATTTCTTCCTTGTGGCCACAAGGAGTCCTGTGTTTTCCTTGTGTCTGGTCTGGCATTTAAGAAGCATCGATTACACTTCTAGAAAATGGCAAAACAATTTGCCCTAAGGTTATGTTTTCATAAGCAAAGTAATTTTAGATAATTACACAATTCAAGCAGAGTGGGTTTGAAGTTACATTATACAGGTTTGTATAATAGCTTAACAGAGCACTGCCAAGGAGTCTGGACTTTTATTTCTAGTGTTAGCTTTTATTCTAATTACATGTGTGAACTTGAACTAGCCACATTGTCACTTGTTCTCAATTTCCTCATCTATAAAATGAAACACTTGTCCTAAATTGTGTCAGTGCTTCTTCTATACTTTATATTTACCTCAGTTCCCAGGGCATAGCCTTCAAATTCCTAACCCTTTTATTATATTTGAAAGTGCTTACAGATTTATAGGACTCTAAGGGGTGTTCCAAATCTACATTTTTTGAAATATAGTTTAAAGATATTATCTTTGGAAAAAAAGTTCAGTTAAAAGTATATATAAAGGGCTTCCCTGGTGGCGCAGTGGTTGAGATTCCACCTGCCGATGCAGGGGATGTAGGTTCGTGCCCCGGTCCGGGAAGATCCCACATGCCGCGGAGTGGCTGCGCCCATGAGCCATGGCCGCTGAGCCTGCGCATCCAGAGCCTGTGCTCTGCAACGGGAGAGGCCACAACAGTGAGAGGCCCGTGTACCGAAAAAAAAAAAAGTATATATAAAATGTTAGAAAGTAATTTAAATATCCATTAAAATTGACTTACTGAAAGGACAGAATGAAGGCAATACTCCTGTGATAGAATATAGCTTTGAGGACTAAATGTGAACTGACTTTTAAGTGGTGGAAATGAGAAAGCAATTTTTAAACAGAGGTACTCTATACATTTGGTGTTTCTATTGTGAGAAGTAAATGCTTATTCTAATGCATTTAAGCAAGCAGTATTAATGATTAATGACATTCTTGATCCTGTAACTAGACGTACAACTTCTTGAATAATTAATAAGGTACTCAATACTGAACAGCATATCCATCTGCTAAGAAATTTTGTATGTGTACAAGCTATTAATATTGAAAGCCTTACACAAAACCATGAGGAAGAAACTTTGGGGTTGAAGCAATAATATCTATTAAAATATACAGGTTTTTAATTTCTCATTTTTAATGTTCTTGTTTAATGGTAAATGTTTAATGTTCAGTATAAAATGCTTATAAAGTGGCCATAAAAGAGGTAATTATTATAGCACAAATGACAATGATAATTTTTTTTCTCAATTATGTCTTCTTCTATGACAATAATGTATAGTTATCAAGGAAGTACTACTAAATTGTAGTTATTGTGCTGGATTTTAAGAATAATATGAAGTAATATATATGGAATCTAAAAAAAAATGTTCTGAAGAACCTGGGGCAGGACAGGAATAAAGATTCAGACATAGAGAATGGACTTGAGGACACGGGGAGGGGGAAGGGTAAGCTGGGACGAAGTGAGAGAGTGGTGTGGACATATATACACTACCAAATGTAAAATAAATAGCTAATGGGAAGAAGCTGCATAGCACAGGGAGATCAGCTCGGTGCTTTGTGACCTCCAGAGGGGTGGGATAGGGAGGATGGGAGGGAGACACAAGATGGAGGAGATATGGGGATATATGTATATGTATAGCTGATTCACTTTGTTATAAAGCAGAAACACACCATTGTAAAGCAATTATACTCCGATAAAGATGTTAAAAAAATAATAATATGAAGTAGAAAATATGTAAGATCAAAAGCTCATAATTCTTCATATTATTTAAAGTCTTTTAGGTTGAGAGAAAATTATTCAAAGGGCCATTTTTTAAGTCATTACTTGTGCATTCAGTAGAGACAACGTTTCTGAGACATACGTGAGAAAAAAATTTAAAAGTCATTACTATGTCATCCTAAGTGTTTAAAGGATAATCTCATTTTTCATATTTCATATCATATTCTAACCTTCAGGTTGACATCTTAAAAAGAAGAAAGCTGTGATAAAATAGCAGAATTATAGAGGGTTAGATTTGAATGAGATCTTTAAGAACATTTAGCTCAATTTCTTTATTTTAAAAATAACATAACTGAAGCCCAGACATGTTAAGATACTCAAGAATTCCCTCTGGGTTTGTGACATTCCATTCTGTCTCTCTTAGGTGAAACCATAGTTGTAAAGTTGCTTATGCAATGGAACTGCTCTGTGGTCTAAGGTAGTTGCCAGGATTGCCTAGAAAAGTACCACTCCCTGTTGCCTTGGAAATGTAATATCATAGTTCTTTACATGGTGGAGAAGTGAAGGGAGGGTAAATATTTAAAAGTACCATTGAGTTCAGCTATAAATTATTCCCATTTCATTATTAAGTAAAAACTGATAACAATACACAAACTAGTGACAAAAATATTTTGAAAATACCAATATAATTATTTGCAATTTTGACACAATTTTCAATTTAGTCCAGGTAGCTCATATGTACATCAAATTATATTCATAAAGCTTACCTGTTTCATTAAGCTAATACCATGGTACACTATCACACACATACATTCAATATAGATAGATAAGCGTACAGCTGTGTAGTCATATTACTGTAAATGTTTCACTCCTCTGGGAATCAGAAACCTTTGAAGTTAAGTTGCAGGGCATTTATAGGGGCCTAATTTTTAAATAAAGAAACTTTTGATAGCTCAAATGTTTCAAGCTTATCTATGAAAATAGAACCTTGGGGATCTTATAATCTATTTTCATTTAAAAAACATATGAGTCAGTCACTAGGAATATGATGGTAAACAAGGTAAATACATCCTTTGTCTTTTAAATGTGAAGAGGATAAAATAATTACAACATAATACATTTTGATATGGAAAAATAGTGTGCCATAGTAGAAAATAAGTCAAGTATAAATTAAATTAATATACATGGAATTGTGTTTTTAAATCACTTTATTGGGCTATAATTCACATATATTAAAATGTACCCAATTTAATGTATAGTTTGATGAGTTTTGACAAACATATACATCTATGTAACCACCATCCCAAACACTGTTTCTATCACCCAAAAAGTTCCTCATGCCCTTTCTCAGATCTCCCCGGAGGCAAAAATGGTTCTAATTTAAATCGCTATTGATTCATTTTGCCTGTTATAAAACTTCATGTAATAGAATAATGCTTATATCTTTTGGTTGTCATTCCAAATCTTGGAGTTTAAATTGTTAGACTAAAATTTGTAAGAGGAGGGCTTCCTTGGTGGCGGAGTGGTTGAGAGTCCATCTGCCGATGCAGGGGACACGGGTTCGTGCCCCGGTTCCGGGAGGATCCCACATGCCGTGGAGCAGCTGGGCCTGTGAGCCATGGCCGCTGAGCCTGCGCGTCCGGAGCCTGTGCTCTGCAACGGGAGAAGCCACAACAGTGAGAGGCCCGCGTACCGCAAAAATAAATAAATAAATAAATAAAATAAAGTTTGTAAGAGGAAGAATACAGGTAAAACATCAAGCTAATAAATAATACTGTTAAATTCAGCACTGGGCCTTGATACATTGTTCATTACTCTACACCAGTATTTTTTTGCTTTTTTATACTGCATTTTTATATTACATTTTTATACTACATTTATGAATTTTACATACAGAATACTCTTAACAGTGTTAAGAACATTAACTTTATTGTATCACTTCCTAAGTTTGTTTAATCAGAAATATCTGATTAAATCAGTATGTTTCCTAATGTTTAATCAGTATGTTTCCTATGTTTAATCAATATGTTTCCTAAACAACTGTTCTGCATTTATCTTAAGAATTTTGTAGGTTTTGTAAATAACTAGGTTTCTCCTCTCATATTCACTGGTTAATGTCAAAATTCCGGCCCACTTCTGGCAAAAACATAGAATTTATAGCATCTATTTTTATCATAACCTCATTGTTAATTCCCTTTTGTGTCCTTAACTTTGTTGAATTTCTTTAGTATATGTATACATATTTTTTAAGTTATCTTGTTCTCTACTATATATGTCAATATGAGCTCAATCAATCAATTAAAAGTGTTAAGTTAAATACTTAAATTATTTTCAAATTTGTGTAAACAAATCATTTAGTAATTAGTTCAGGGGACTCTCCAAATTTATTTTCTTTACCTCAAATTTCATCTTCTTTTAAAAAATAAAATGTCCTTTGATATCTTCGGGGAAACAATCTGTTAGAACTCTGATCAGCAGGCTGGGATGTATTACGAATAAAGTGATTTTGATATATGCTGGATACATATAACCCTTTATTGTTAGTATTTATGTGAATCACACTTCTAAGAAGCAAAGTCCGAATCCTATCAGCTGTTACAGCAATTCAGTCTTAGCCCATTACTCTAATTAAACTAAGATTATTATCAGTGCTTCCATTTTCCTGCAGAGAAAGTCAGAGAAGATGTAGAATCAATTAACTTTCTGAGATTAATTAGGAGGAAAAAAAGCCTCTAAACATTTCTGACATAGTAAGATTCTTTGCTCTATGACAATACCATGTACATACCCAAACATACATTTGAAATAAAAACTTAAAGGCATAAAAATTATGCTTATAATAGTGATTATTGCTGAAGGTAGCCAGCTGCCTTTTCATTCAAAATAAATAGCTGTTATATCATACACATATGGCATTTTAGTTATCCAAATATTATTAAAATATAAAAATTGAAACTCCTTTTTCTTGTTGAGAATGAAAATATTAATAATTGTTTTTACTATAAGGAAGAAATAAATTCCTGATATCCAAAACATAAATAATTTACACATGTAGTTTAAACACCTAAAGACAGGAAGAATGTGGCTGAGACAATTGAGTTATGTCCTACTTCAGAGTGAACATTTTGCATCATAACATGAATACAAACTTCTATATTTAAATGAAACAGGTTAAGAGGCCATAAAACTAAGTTGATGTTGTGCATTATTGTTAGTGATAATTATGCTTTTGGACATAAAATTCAAATTTCTAACAAATAAAGTAGGAACTTCTGAAATTCAAATAGGCTTGTATCTAAAGGTAAAAAAAAGACCATTGTATATTTCCTGAAAATTGTTTCTGACCCTCTAAGTGGAAAATTATTTTCTAAGCTTAAATTAAATTTAAAAAATCCTCTTTAATGCAGGAAACCCAGACTTATGATTCTTAAACCTCCATACCCCCACAAAGGTAAATTTCAGGGAGTTAAATTAAGGACAGGTTCCTCCTTGCTCTCAAGCACACAGAATCCATTGTCATGCTCAAATGCTGGAACCTTGCCAGAAGGAAATTTATGGAGAAACTCAGAGGTTCGGCTGGTTTAGCCAAAGTGGAAGTGGGGTGGTGTGGAAAACATGCAAACCTCAGTCCCACTGTACTAAGCTGCAATCAAGGTCTTGCAGGTCTTCTGTTTTCAGGATAGATGTTCAGGGCCTCAGTTGCCAGGGTGATTTAGCAGAGAAAAGAATGATTGATTCTTCTTTAAAACCTTCAGCATTTATCCTTACATCTTTATTCCAATCATCAGTGCCATTTCATTCCCTTGTTGTCTCTTCACAGCATCATTGTAAATGATTCCTAATGGATCACTCACCTAGCCCATCTTCAACCCTATCTCATTTATTGCCAGAATGCTCTTTCTAAAACATATATCTGATTATAGCACATACCTACATGAAACACTTCTAAGTTTCCATACAATAAATAATATAAAATCCATAAACATGTCCATTGATATATAAGAATAAAATCCATAATCATGTCCATTATCTGGCCTAAACTATTACTACAAATGATTGTCAACAGATTTCCTATATTTACCTTCTCTCCACCAAACAAACTATGGTTTCCCAAATATATAACAGAGTTTTCTATCTCTCTGCTTTAGCATACATTCTCTCATTTTGAAAAGCTCTTTCACCTACTTAATGACCTGGGAAATGGCCACTTAACTCTGGCTCAAGTATATTGTCTGTATAATATTGTCTCTGATTCCCTATTTTTTTGTTGTTGTTGTTTATTTCCTCCTTGTGTTCCCATTATATGTTTTACATTATCTTATCATTAGTACTCTTTATAGTGTTCTGAAATTATTCCTTTGTACGAGACAAGTCGACTATTTCAAGGTTTTTTGTTGTTTTTTTTACTGTTAAGTACTAAAGAAAAGTCAAAACAGTCACATTTTTAATCACTTGACTTCTGACTCCTTAAGCCAGAGAAAATCCGGACAATGGATGAAGCACCAAGTCCAAGGTTACCTGTTCAATAGACTGAACAGAAAACACAGAAGAACTAGGTGTTTATATTTTATTTTTCAGCAGTTTGAACTAGAAAATGCAGGGGTGATAAAGTAATTTTTAGCAGGGAATAAAGTTAGAAAGATTCATTCAAGGAAACTGAAGTAGTTTATGACTGGTAAGGAAGAGCCAGGTTCATAAACATTCATGATATGCCAAAGTTATGAGGAAGTAAAAGTTATAAGTAAAAGGTTCTACTTTGGAAAATCAAATATCTATGTGCAGTGGAGAGAAGAAAAAGTGAGAGTGTTTTAAAGGGGGAAAATAACAGAAATTTGGAGGGTCTAGAGTGGTATTACAGCAGAGCACCTAATTATTAATGATTCTGTACAATCTTTTACAGCTAATGTTCTCAGTGCTGTCTTAGATCCCTGAAGAAACTTAGGTTTCTAAATTTTCTCATTCATCTGTGACACTGTGATTTTTATTTGCTTATGGCCTAATTATGCAATAGTTTTCCCTGGGTTGAACAGTTACTCTTAAAATAAGTTCTTCATTATTAGAAATAAGTTGAGTGACTCTCTTCCTTTTAACCACAAGAGCCTAACTAGAACATCTTTTTCTACCATAATGTGAATTTCACACAGGATGGAATACTCTCATCTTCCGCATTATATCTCTGATACACAGTAAGCACTTTCCCTTCCTCCAATGCTGGATACCATTGAAATGCCCCAGACTATCCTCCAGATCCTACTGCTTACCCTGTAAGTTGCCAATTCAATACAACCAGAAGAATTACAGTTTATAGTAAACTCTCATAGTAATTACCATGAGGGAATGGGGAGAGGGCAGCAGGACAAACTAAATTCTATCTGAAAAATATTAAAAGAACAAACTTCCTGGCTCACATATGAAAAGCTTTTCAAGGTGCATTATATCTTGCAGTGACCACAGTGGGGAACAACAGTAAAAGCAACCGGTAACTGGGTCCAGAGAACAACAGAAGCCTAGAACTCCTAGAATGGCTACTGAGATGAGTACTCTCACAAGGCCTATTTGCAAAACCTTCTCATTTTCCCAAAACTGCCCACTTCAAGGCTCTCCGTTAGCACTGAAATTCTGAATTACTATTTGTTCAGGTGACCACCATTTCTTGTATCCAAATTCTCAACCCTATACACCCTCATGTTCTCCAGACTCTTCCCAGGTCTGGGAAGTTCTCATTTTAGGTTCTCACAGGACAAAAAGTCTTATGTGATGGAAGAACCCTTCCATGACCTTAGGATCTTCTTCTCTCAGTACTCTAAGTCATCCTCTATAACACTCTCCACCCAAAAGCAAAGCTACCTTTGGTAACTTGCAGATGACTTATTTATTTATGGGTGATAAAGGTGTCTCTTCTTTTAAAGGTGTCTTTAAAGTACATATTTTTACTAGAGTCCTTGAAAGAGCAGGAAAAAAAAAAACATATGCAAATTTAAATTTTTGGCAGACTGTGCTAAAACTGTAATGAACAAGTAAATCAATGTCTGCTGACTACACTAGACGCAAGTGACTGAGACCATGGCCTTATAACTTTAAAAAATAGTACTGTTAACAAGGCTAAAACTAACGTATTTGGTGATCACAGCAGAAACAATATAGGTACACTAATATTCCTAGGGCTCAGGGTCCATTATCATCAAACTCAGCACTCATGTAATCTGGCTTCACTGCTCTTCCTTCTCTATTAGGAAGAAGACTCTTAGCACCTTTGTTAGGTAGCATTTACATACCTAACATATCAAGAAAATCTTCATGCATTGTCTTACATCCACAAAATTAAACCAATTATTTTCTGGAACAGCAAGTTCAGATATTTAAAAAATCTAAATGTAGAATAGCTATAAATAATACATTTTAAATATATAGCATTTTATTATAAAATAGTAGGAATAGATTGATAACTATACAAAAACACTTTTACAATCCAACATTTCTTCATTAGATTAAAAAACTACTAGTTCCTCTTATTCTAAAATAAGTTTTTCCATATGCTTCCAAATAAAATAATTTGACATAATAATGTGAATAGAGAAAAAAAAAGATCCCTTGAGAATAATACCAGCGAATTGTAGGAGAATTATTTTTGCAGTTTATCAAGGTATAATTATTAGTTTATAATTATAAAAAAATGAAAACAAATATATTCATACTATATTTTATTGTATAAGGATTATTAACTAGCCAGTAAATTACCTAATTGTTTTCACTAATTTGGACAATTATTAGAATTACATCTCATTTGATGGTAAAAAATATGAATCTTAGTTATTCCCAAACTATTCTCTTTTAGTGTGGCTGTAACTGCATTAATTGGACTGTGTTAAAAAGATTTCTGCGTACACACACAGTTATGGTATCATAGAAAGTTGTTGTCTTCAGTTCCTCACCCAGAGCTGCTAAAACCCTTGGAATTTCCTAAGTGATAAGGGTTATAGGAATTTGGTTTTTTGTTCTAATGAGGAAACTCTTGGTGGGTTCTTAGATATCTTTAGGATGGGAGCTAGTTGCCAGAAATACAAAACATTAATTGGAAGCTTGGAGCTTTCAATGCTGCCACCCCCAAACCTCCAGGGAGGGGAGAGGGACTGTAAGTTGATTTAATTACTAATGGCCAGTGACTTAATCAATTATGCCTACATAATGAGACTTCATAAAAAAACCCTAAATGGTGGGGTTCAGAGAGCTTCTAGGTGAGTGAATCCATCAAGGTGCTGTGAAGATGATGAACCAGGGCAGGACCTCTAAACTCTGTACTCCTCTTGCCAAATCTTGTCTTATGAATCTCTTCCATTTGGTTGTTCCCAAGTTGTATCCTTTATAATAAACTAGTAATGGTAAGTAAAGTGCTTTCTTGATGTCTGAGAGTCTCTCTGGTGAAATATCAAATTTAAAGGGCAATTATGGGAACCCCTGATTTATTTTTAGGTAGTTGACCAGAAATACTCATGACCCAGAATTGGTGAATAGCATCTGAAGTAGGAGCAGTCCTGTGGGATTGGGTCCTTTAACTTGTGGGATCTGATGTTAACTTCAGGTAGATAGTGTTAGAATTGAATTGAATTACTGCATACCCAGTTGGTGTCAGAGAGTTGAAGAAGTGATGGTGGAAAAGACACCATCTATTTGGTGCCAGGAAGGAAAAAAAAAAAACCCTTTAATTGGTTTCAGAATTGGTGTGAGAAAAAACAGTCAGGGTGAGTGTGTGTAATGAAGTCTTTGAAGAGAATGTGTTTTCTGCTAGTTTTCTAGACACCTCCGGCAATGAATGCAGTTGCTAGGCAAAAAGATCTATGGGAAGAAGAAGGCCACAGAATACAAACCTAGATTCAACAACTTTAGTAGTTATGGAAAAAAATGTCTTAGTATTACCAGATATTCACAAGAGGATAAAATATTTCAATAGGATGTAAAACCAGGAAATTTTATAGATAGATCTTTAGAGATCACTGAGAAGACAAACCCTGAATTTAAAACAAAAGAAAATTTAGTAATGGCTGTTTTACCTCTTTGCCACAACTGTTGCTCCTACTCATTGCATTCTTTTTTTTTTTTTTTTTGGTACGTGGGCCTCTCACTGTTATGGCCTCTCCCGTTGTGGAGCACAGGCTCCGGACCCGCAGGCTCAGCGGCCATGGCTCACGGGCCCAGCCGCTCCGCGGTATGTGGGATCTTCCAGGACCGGGGCACAAACCCGTGTCCCCCTGCATCGGCAGGCGGACTCTCAACCACTGCGCCACCAGGGAAGCCCTTTTCTTATTGAAACAGATAACATTTTTGGACCGATTTTAGAATTATCTTGAGATGGAGATTTTCAAAAGTGGCTTTAATTGAGTGCATTCTCCAACTTTCTTTGTATAGAGTGTATTAGGATAGACAGTGGTCTACACCCAGTACCCAGCAGGTATCCTAGGATTTAGAGAATGATCTTCCTATTCAGAATAATTATAAGGTCCTGGATAGTATATTTAGTGTATTTTCTTGGGAGAATATTTTTGTAATTCTTAAAGAATGAAGGATAACACGGTGTTCATTCTAATTCATAAAGGAATTTTGCCTAATTTGGTCACTGCTGTACTCTCAAAACCTAGAAAATTGCCTATAACACATTAAGTATCAAAAAAACACAAAATATTTATTGAGTGAATTAATGAATGAGCATAAATAAATTTGAAGCTAAGGAGAAAAGAGCCATGACCTAGATGAACTTTCCTATATTGCAGATGATGAAACTGTCCTGGAAAGATGTCCCTCTCAAGACCTTTGATCTTGTGAGTAGTAGAATTAAAACAAGAAGCCTAATTGCCAAGGACAGTATTAATTCCATCACACTAGCATTGCTACTATACTTCTAACCAAATTTCCCTAGTAGCTACTATTGGATCAGGCAATGAAACTGCCTTTTCTGTATGTCAAAAATAGTAAAATATCAGCAATTTTATATGATTAAACATATATGCATCTATAAAGATAGGTAGATAGACAGATATGGATGCTAGATAGATAGATAGATAGATAGACCGATTTAGATATATATATATAGAGATAGATAGGTATATGTATGGATGTATCTATGTAACTATAACTCTCTGTAACTATACATAATTATTCATACAAATACACATACGTGTACATATTTCAATAGAAGCACACTTCCCATCTGAGTTAGGGATTAGAGAACAAATGAAAAGCATATTACTTTCAGAAGACACATTTGAAAATATTAATCTACATTGTTCATATAGGATAGTTTCTTTAACAATCTTCCATTCCTAGGGAAAATGTTTGAGCTTAGTAGAAAAATTAAGAAATGCTGTTAGTATATTTAGGTTTTTTATTACCATTAAAATGGCAAATAGTAACAAATTATGTCTTGGAGAGTTTTTCCATTGCTGTGAGAAATGGAGAATGAGGGCCTCAGACAGCCATAAAAAAAGGACATAATTATTAAAATCAATATGAAAATTACCCCTTATTTTTATGCTACTTGAATCTTCTTGGAAACTCTACCTTGCTCTCCTTCTGTCACTTGACAGTTAGGTAAGGGTCACAGAAGCCTTTTAAACTTAAGGAGAATTTTTGGCAAATAATTATGATGAATTTCAAAGGCCATAAACAATATGACTTTTTGGAGTACATGGGCTTTGTTAGAAATGGAGTAGAGATACTAGAAGAGGTTAACAAATTGGAAATTGTTGGAGATTTCCTAAGGAATCTTTAAAACAAATAACAACATATATAACTTCTGTAATAGAAGTGAGGCTTAGAGGCTGGATAAATACATGATTTACAGAAATTTTTGTTCAGGATTTTTAATCTGTGATTTCAAGGAGAATGGAA
Organism: Lagenorhynchus albirostris; assembly: GCF_949774975.1. Classification (NCBI taxonomy): domain Eukaryota; kingdom Metazoa; phylum Chordata; class Mammalia; order Artiodactyla; family Delphinidae; genus Lagenorhynchus; species Lagenorhynchus albirostris. The sequence goes on along the minus strand of NC_083112.1, from coordinate 39,276,824 downwards.
AAGTCTAAGCACATTTATATGCAAGCTTTTCAGAACAGAGAGCATCCAAATGTTATAATATTAAATAAAATGGCCCAAAATGCCATGAATGTAATAAACATACTTTTCGACTTATTATCTGGTCTTGCATATATATCAATCAAGAAGCTCAAAAATTCCACAGATTACTCACTTTTAATTTGGAATATATTCACTTGTAAATGATAATTCCTTCAGGGTAGCAACCTGCATTATTTGTAACTTAATTTTCTCTAATTACTGTATTACCTTACAGGAGTGTTACGAACTATGACTAATTAATAATTATAGCATTTTGAAATATCAATGTGTTATATTAATGCTAAGTACCAATGATAACAATAATGTCAGATGTGCAGTACATCAATGAACTCTTACAAAAGATAAACAAATTAAATAAACATATATTTGTCTCATTGACAAAATCATTATTTGTCCAAAATTGAAATGTTTATATACATATTTTACCAATCTAAAGACAGTATTAAGTTACTATTTATTCCAGTTTTATCCTAGAGATCATATACTAGGAAACGTTTCAAAATTTGGGCTATGAGAAAACTAAACATGAAAATGTAATTTTTCCATTCAAAGCTTAAAATCCTTCGAGGAGAAAAAAAGTTACATACCTGGCTTCACAGTCCACTCATGGAACCATGCATTTGCTTAATTCAGAGTAACTATATTACTGATAGCAGAATAAAAATTGCTATGTTTTCAGTGTTCTGAGACCCCCTTAAAATTTCCTAAAATAATTACATATCTAGTACATAAGATTTGATTTTGAAATCATGTGATCTATTGATCATTAAATTATAGTTAAGTATATGGATCATATTCATATTCTCTGGATAAGAAACAGAACATACACAGGAACTCGTAACTAACAACATATTAGTGTAGGAAAAAAATATGTTCCTAAATATGTCAGGATGTAGAACATTTGTTATATTTGACCCCTATATTTTCTCTTCTGAACACTCACCATGTTTTTGTTTGGGTATTCATAGGCCTAGCATAGAGTCCTTGCGTTTCAGAAACAAACAGACCAGCAAATGGAGTTGAGGAGGTAGATGTTGAGAGTTAGAGTGGTTTGGTAGAAAGGTCTGTTAAACCAACAACAAATTCCATTCCCCTACTCAAAAGGATCAGTTCATTTGTGAGAGAACTGTAGTACTATCCTTTCAATAGCTAGGTTAGAAGTGTTTTTTCCCCACCTATGGAAAAATGAAGCTGTTATTCCTCATTACCTTTAATCATGAGGATATCAGCCTAAGGGCAAAGGAAGAGAAGAAAAATGAAGAAATCTTAAAGAAAGAGAGATGAATCTCTTCTCAGACTAGGTCTCAAGCCTTCCTTACATCTACATTACTCAGATAAATGAGCCAGAACATCTCCTCTGTCATTTGAGATGGATTTCATATTGGATATATTGTATTAATTTCCCTAGTTTGTGAGTAAAATTTTATGACTATCTTTTGCTATATTAGCTGGACATCTGCTCTACAATGGTGTGAATTAATCAATGGTATGAATGGTACAATCACATTTGTTCTACAATGGTATGGATTCATGATTATATACCAAAGTCCTTAGAATATATACATATTTATACATATTATATCTAATATGCAGGCATGTGTGTGTGTGTGCACATACATATAAATTTAAAGTACCAAGTGTGTTTTGGTTGTGAAAAATTCAAAACATTTTTCTTTAAAAAATGTTTTCCTGGGGCTTCCCTGGTGGTGCAGTGGTTGGGAGTTCGCCTGCCGATGCAGGGGACGTGGGTTCGTGTCCCAGTCCGGAAGGATCCCGCATGCCGTGGAGCATCTGGGCCCGTGGGCCATGGCTGCCGGGCCTGCGTGTCCGGAGCCTGTGCTCTGCAGCAGGAGAGGCCCCGACGGTGAGATGCCTGCGTACCGCAAAAAAAAAAACAGAAAAAAATGTTTTCCTTGCTGGCTGATTCTAAATAACCCACAAGTTCCTTTTGTTTGTTTGCCTGCTATTATAATTATATTACAGCTCCTAAGAAAGTTTCCCTTATAGCTCTTTTGATATAGATGCCTTCAATCCAGAGAATCTTTTCTGCTCTTGATCTCCTTCATTACTTTTCTTCTTTTTCCTTTTCATGGTGTTTTTCTTTTCAATCAATTCTACTGCTTCTGCAATACTGTTGACTTAACAATGTTTCATGGGATAGTTTGAAAACTCACAGTCTTATAAAACCTTTCTATTTCTCTTTGGGTCTCTGGAGTTCATCCCTACCACTGAAGTGTACACAATTTAGAAAGTAATAGTTTTTAGATAAGCAGATAGATAGATATAGATAAAATGCATAAATAAATTGGGTAAATAATTGAGAATACATGTTATATGGCTATAGCAATACGTCTATACTATCATTATAACATTTTACTGTATCCCAAATCAGAATTCCATCCTGGTACCCACTAGTGTTAAAACTCTGTATAGAACACTCCTCTCCTTAAGAGTGGAATGAATAGTGGCTTGTTTCCAAAGGGTACACTTTGGAAAGAGAAAGAAAAGAAAAAGAATAACTTCATAGTAGAGAAACATGGCAAACACTCCCTCAGCCTGGTGATCATGATTAATAGCAACAATGATAAGTCTTGGATTTATATACCCCTGATATGATGTAATGAGAACAGAACCTATGTCTCCAGTCCTCCAACAAAAAGCTCATAACCTCTGTCCAATCAAAAGAAATACATCAGACAAATCCCAGTTGAGGGACATTCTACAAAACATTGATACCTGAGCAGTACTCCTCAAAACCGTCAAGGTCATTAAATACAAGGGAAGTCAGAGATTCTATGGTCAAAAGGAACCTAAAGAGACATGATGACTAATCGCAATGTGGCATCCTGGATGGGATTCTGGAATAGAGAAAAGGCATTAGGTAAAAACTGAGGAAATCTGGGAGGAAAAGTATGGGTTTTAATTAGTAACAAATTATCAATACCAGTTCATTAATTGTGACAGTACACTAATGTAAGATGTAATTAATATGGGAAAATGAATATGGAGTATATGGGAACTCTCTGATCTGTAGTCACACTTTTCTGTGAATCAAAATGTATTCTGAAATAAAAAGGTTATTTGAAAAAAAATAAACTATATTTGGGATCCTCGAGCTGACCTACCTTACATGTTTTCTACTTTTGACCTACTAACATAAGACCTAAATTAAAAACAGGTGAAGTGACAACCCTGGGCCATTATTCCCATGTCCATACCATTGGGCTCTTTCATTTAGCTAGAGAAAAAGGTCACAAAAATGAAAAGAGAAACAAGGGAAAAGAAGTCCTGCTTCAGGCTTTGGATCAGGTCCTCAACTTTGTGGGCTTATCAAGAGCAGAAGAGCAGTGCCGGTGTAAGGGGCCCAGGTGTAAGAAATTCTGAGAACAGAAGTCAAAGCCAAGAGAATACTCACTCAAGCCCATTTCTTTTTACGTTTCCTTAATTTTCTTCCCTACATTTTCCCCTATCCACCAAAGAATCATCAGTGTTCTTTATCTGAATCATAACTTCTTTCCCTGTGTGTAGAGCAGAGAAATACTAAAAGACGAATACAACATTTATGTGTGCCACTAAAACAACAAATAAATAAATTTTAAATAGAATAGATATTCAAACGACAATTTTTAAAGATCCCATAGAGTGTGATCATGAATTTGGTATATGTCAGTTACATTATGGCATAATCTTTAGCAATAGTTCTTATTTTTAACTTTAAGAGAAATTACAGTGCATACCATATGAGACATGTTTGTTTTTGTTTATAACTTCATTGCCCTCCTATGCTGACATTTATGCAAGAAAGACCGTATTATACTATTTTGTATTTAGAAGGTACATCCTGTGACAATACAGCAAGTGTTTTGTTATATTACTTAATACAAACTAATATATCCTGTTAATGATTTTTGTGTCTCATGTTAATTGACATTCATCTTCACTTTCATCTTATCTCATTATTGTTCATTGGCAAGTCGTTCAGTATGAAAATATATGCGTATAGTTATTTAACTGGATCCTCTGATTAGGGTCTCACAAGGCTGTAATGCTGGTGGTGTTTGACAAGGTGATTCTCATAAGATGGTCTGATTGGGGAAGATCTCACTTCTGGGTTGTTCCATATTTCCATCAGATTGTTGGTAGAATTTATTTTCTTGAGGCTGTAAGGCTGAGAGTCTGGCTTCTTGATGGCTGTTGGTTGGAGGATGTCCTCAATTCTGAGATGTTGCCTGCAGATTCTTCCCACGTGAGCTTTCCTAATATAGCTACTTTCCTCATCAAACCAGCAAAGAAAGTCTCCAGAGCAGGTCAGCTAACAAGATGTATTCTTACATAGGTAACATAATCACAAGAGGGACAAGCTATTAACATTTCCCTACGTTATTAGTTAGAAGCAAATCACCGTTCCCTCCTACACTCCAGGGGATTACACGTAGGTGTAAATATTAGGAGACTGGGAACATAGTGGGCCACATTAAAGTCTATCACAATGACATTGTTGACACAACATAGTTCAGAATTATGACTTTGTAGCACTTTTCAAAATATGCCAGAAGAGATATATTCATTTTTATGAGGTGTCTATTGAAAACTTTATTTGCAACTATAGTATTAATATAATAATATCAAAATTCAGAGCATGTTTTATATAATAGTGGCATTTATGCAAAGAGTTGACTTTAATCTAGTTATAACTTTTCATATGCTTATTAATTCCCAAAGTATTTATTTGGAAGGTCACCCATGGAAATAATATAGTATCAGTAGTTTCTTTTGAGGAAGGCAGCTGAGTAAATTTTCATTTTATTTTATTTATATATTTGAGCCATATTAATGATTACCTGTCCAACAATTTAATTAAGAATTTAAAAATTCCATATATAGCATTACAAATAGTCACAAAATCTAAGCAATCTCACAGAGTGTTAAAGCTGAGAACCATCCTTATTCTTTTTGTAATTATTAGTGATGATGTTTGTAATAGAAACTTCTAGCTGAAGAGCTAGTAGAAGCGGGCATTAAGAAGATAACATCTATTAAAAATTCTGACAGTTAAAACTGTTTTAAACTTTCACATTCTTTAGTGTTGGTCCACAAGAGAGCTGAAGGAAAGGAAAGTGCAAAACACGTACATAGAACCCAAGGGTTGTTGGCAAGAGAAATTTACTGGCAGACCGCAGTGACAAATGTAATGATCTCCATAGCATCAACAAAAAATTTTGACATCATTTTAGGTATGTTAATATCTATTTTTTAAGACAGCCATATTAGCATTTAATGATTTTTGTTGCTGGATACCAAAGCAGGATTTGAGCTCTGTAATGATCACAAAAGCCAATCTGTGCACTTCCGTTTTTCAATGTTGAAACTAACATTGTGGAACAGTAAAAGAAAGAAACAGGAAGAGCAGTGTTTATGAGCTTACAATATTTAAGGCGAGTGCCTTTAAAAGTCTTCGGAATGAAGTCACTGAGCAATATTAAAACCATATTTTGAAAACCTTTTAAATGAACTGTTTGCAATGATCTCATAAATGCTCTCTTCCTAGCTCAACCATTTCTGTTTTGTTTCTATCCATGAGTTTGAATGTTGCCCTAGAGGCTAAGGGATATCAGTCATAAGTGCTGATAACTACAGTCAGACTGTAGCCAGAGTAGATACAGATGTACAAATCCATCTCTCTCCATTTGAACAGTCTGCAAAATTCTGCATGCAGCTGTTGGCCCTTAATGGTTTTTAACTCTTCCATAATATATACTCTGTAAATATTAAGTATATATTACTTTTCACCCTATCTACTGTCCTTTATTTCCCCTATTGTCTCATTTGGATATAAAATTTAGTTATAATGAATCTGATGATTACATCAAATCCCTGTAAGGTGAGTGTCTCCAACAAGATTATGGTCCCAAGACATCTTTGTCTGTTTTTTGATTATACAAATAGTGTATAATGAAGCAGAGAGCATAGACCTAGAATAAAGTTCTCTCAAAGCTGCAGCTTGAAAAAAGGTAAGAAACTGGACTGATGGAATGTTATGGGTAATATTTTCCCCCCTCTCCTTCATTACTTGGGTGGTTTAGTCACTTTCCATTGATGTCTCTTCACTCTCTGTTCACTCTTAACTATTTCAGATGGTTGGACTTAGCTGTTGTAGATGATCATATACAGCAGAATCAGTTTTTAACAGAAAATTAAAACTGGGCAATTTTCCCACTCATATCCACCCACAAGTGTTAAGTGAATACATCAGCAAAGTAATCATGTGTAAACTCCCCCTTGCTGTAAATGAACATCTTCTAGAAATGTGTTGCCAAAGGCAGTTCAGTTCTACTTTTGAAGGAAGCCCATCCTACTTGTGAATGCAGACGTCTATTCTCTCTCATATCAGAATGCAGACCATTACCACTAGATAAGCTTAGAGGCACAGCCACACTCAGAAAATGAAAACAGTGAGAGTTTTTCTACTATGAAACCAACTACAAAATGCAGATTCATTCACGTTATATGGTTCTGGCATCTGCCATCTGTAACACACAAGCAAATTCCCCTAATTACTGACCTCTCTCTAGGAAGGCCCATGTTTTCTGTGTGTATTTTGCACTTTCCTTTTCATCAGCTCCCTTGTGGACCAAAAACAACAATTCTACCAGGTGAGCTTAACAGATGCAATTTTCTGACCCAGCCAGTAAAAGGTCTGTTGCTTTGTTTTTAGCTGGAAAGATTTCTTGTTGGATTGTACAAGGTTTGTCTTTTCAGATTGAGCCACCAGCTTGCCAGCTTACAATGCTTATCAAAATTAGAACATTTATCCACAGTATACCTATGGTACATCAATCAAATGCATGTAATGCATGCCAAAAATCTACTCCACAAAGACAGTGATGAGTGAGAAACATGATGGTGTCAAGTAAAGAGAAATCAGGGCAAGCAGTTCTCACTCCTAGTGAGCACACAGGAGCCAGGATCTACAGACACATCCAAGGTCAAGGCCATCTGGCATGATGAAGAAAGCAAAGGATGTGAACTCAAAAGATACTAAAACATTTCTATACAGTATGGTCATTTATGAAAATTTTCTGTGAAAATTCTAGTCTCTGCACCTATATTTACATCTCTTTTTTAAAGGTCCTAACATCTGAGGCCACTGTTTTTGTCATCTAGACTGTTTTTCACTATCTACTTCCACAAATCACCCTAACTCTTTGACTTCCAGCTGTCTTTTTACTGGCATCTCCTTCCTGTATTTCAGAATTGATTGATTTCCTGCATTTCTACATTACCATTGTGCTTATGATCTTTATCTTGCAAAGCTAAACTTTACTCAGTCATTCCACAAATATTTATAAAGTCTCCATCATGTCCCAGTTGCCCTTGACTTACATTTGCTTTTTTCTTTCTACTGAGATATAAGAACCCCAAGGATAAGTATTTGTGATATAAATTTGTTTTTATATCCCCTATATCCTTTAGCATAGTATAGGATACAAAGTGAGAATTTAGTAAGAACTTTTTTAAGAAAAAGATAAGATGGAATTATAAGCAGATAAAAGTGAGATAAGTATTACAATTTAAACCAAATAAGCAGTAAGTACATTTATTATGTATATTGGAAATCTATATGTAACAGCAGCGATACATTTCTTGGTGGAGTTGCAAGGTAGGTTCTGAACTAACACCATAGCATTTGGTATGCTAAGGAAGGAGGCAGAATTAGAGTCAAAGTAGAACTGTCAGAATCATAACTGACTGGACAGAAAATATAAATTAGGAGAAGGTTTTATAGAATGACTTCTACATTTAGGGATGGATGGCAGAACTAATGCTAGTATCATGAATCAAGATTTTATTTTTGTCATGCCCTATCTTTCAGATGCACAGGTGAAACCTTCCTTCAGCATCACTGGCTGAGTTTTATTCCCTGTCAACTTCACTATCCGATGGATAAACTTTTCATTCAGTATTTATTTAGCAACTATTTATTGGATGAGTGATAAGAGAAGAAACCAAACAGGCACAAAGATGCATAAGACCTAGATGGAAATTTAGTCAGACAGATAGTATTTAAACTAGAGATATTGACACACTGTACATATTCACAAAGTGCTATGGAAACACTTTAAAGATTTCACAAAAGGAGGAGTGATATTTGAAATGACCTTTGAAGAACAAGTAGTATTGAATTGAGCAGTGGACATTCTAGCTAAAGGAAACTGTCTCTGCAAGCTTATAGAGTCCAGAAAGAGCATGTTACATTTAGGCAACTTCCCAGGTTCCAGCTTTTCCTAGCTCTTCCGCCTTCTGTAAGCAAACGGACAATGCTCAGCTAACTCTTAAGATGTAGTATACTTTGTACAGGAAGTAGATCTAAGAAATTCTGAGTTAAAAAAAAAATCAACTCAAGGTATCAAACCTCCAAAGATCAAAAAGATAAGTCTTAATTTGAGCTTGAGTTTTGACTTCATTTATCCATTTTACAGTGTGTGTAAATACTATTAAAATAATGATATAGAACTTTCACTTTTTTTTTTTTTTTTTTTGTGGTTCGCGGGCCTCTCACTGTTGTGACCTCTCCCGTTGCGGAGCACAGGTTTCGGACGCGCAGGCTCAGCGGCCATGGCTCACGGGCCCAGCTGCTCCGCGGCATGTGGGATCTTCCTGGACCGGGGCACAAACCCATGTCCCCTGCATCAGCAGGCGGACTCTCAACCACTGCGCCACCAGGGAAACCCCAGAACTTTCACTTTTTCAAAGTCCTTTGAGAAACTCTACTACCAAACCAGTTCAGAAGAGTTTGACAAAAATTATTTAGAGTTTTAAAAAATATAGTTCACTTCTCCCCACGCAGTATTTAAACATATTTTTAAAATATTTGAATAGTTGTGTATCATCACAGGGACATTCTAATGGTGAAATAGCTGTTTTACATGACAGTTTCCCTCAAAACTATGAATTTACATGGACAATGAGGAAATTGATATACACACAAAGCAAGATCTCTATCTTACTGTTATATTGCATTATACTTTTAAGGATTTTGTTTAACATAACAAAAATTTCCTAAGACTAACTTTTAGCTTCTTGCTAGATTTCTATTTAACATTCTTCCCATGTGAAATGAAGGTAGGGAAGGGACTATATTAAATTTGAACTATAGTACCTTGAATTTTTCAAATTGTGAGAAGAGTCTTAAGATAAAAGAGATGTTTAATCACATTGGTTTTCCTGTTTCCACAGAGTGCAGAACTCCTTCTGGGAAAATTGAAAATTCAACAATCAAAGACATTATTCTCTTTCTTCTCGAAAACTCTCCAAAGGGTAGAATGTATAGGAAACTTTCTTAAGTTTTATGATTTTCTTTTCTTTTACTTTTTTTCCATGACAACTCTCTACTGTCCTCGCAGTAGGACCCTCAGAATAATTGTGATCAAGCCAATATCTACGGAGGCAGAAAGAAAGCAGAATAACAGTGTTCTACTTCACATCCCCCACCAGAGTCCTGGCTTGTTAACCACCTTTGTTTTAATGCCTTAACAGCTGAGCAGGTAGGGGAAAGGTTGTACCTGAGGGTCATTGAACCCACTTAGCACGATGTAAAAATGTCTCTCTAACCTGCTACTGCAAGAATCGGTTATCTCGTAACAATCCCGACTCAGGCACCGCTTGTGGAACTAGAATGAATACTGCTGTCAGACGCAATTGAGAGAAGTTGTTTTCTATGCAGATTCCCTGTGTTCATATGGTTGGTTGTGTCCACTTATGTCCTGTGTTCACATGGTTGGTTGCGTCCACTTGTGTTCATCTGTTTCCATTTTAACAATACTTTTGAACACGGTCCTTTCATAAATGAGTTAAGTGAGAGCCACCAAAACGGTTACTGGAAAATTAAGCTATGCATTCTTTATGTTGATGATTTCAATATGCACAGCAATTGTGATTTTTATTTAACAACTATTTCCAAATCAATGGGGTGCTAAATATTTTGAGGTTAGAGGAAATAGTTCAGTACTGTCACTGACCGTTTGGGGTCATCCTATTCTCTTTCTTTTCCAGTTATCTTCCTATGAAGTATATAGAAGGACCTTCAAAATCCGGCTGCCTGCAGGCCTTTGACACCTTCCACATACACTTAAATCCAAAACATACCTGCTAATAACCAAGACTTCTTCTTTCCAACAGAGGCAACTAAAGATGGCCACATTTTCTGTGATTTTTTTTTTCCTTTGATTGATTGGGAAATGTCCCTCTCTTGCTCTTTGGGTTTGCATGTTTCACTGTGCTGCACTATGTGCTGAAGCTACAGTCTCGTGGTCTTTTTTGTTACATCATCCTTCTAAGCTTGCTCAGCAACCGGGTTACACTCTGTGGTCTGATGTCCTAATTATTCTCTCTATCTCTGCTGATCGCAGAGTCTCAATGATCCGTCTGCTTTCTGCCCTGAGCACATCATACATAGATACTTGTCCTGCTGTCATCATTTTGAGTGCAAATTAGAATAATGGCTGTAATTCTTTTAGAGTTTCCTACATGCCAGATACTGTGATAAGTACTTGACACACATTATCTAATGTAATCTTCAAAAATAAGAATGTGTGAAGGAGGTACCAATATTAGCCTCTTTTAGAGGTGAGAAAACAAGATCAGAGAAAATGGTTTTTTTTTAATAAATTTATTTATTTTATGTATTTATTTTTGGCTGCATTGGGTCTTTGTTGCTGCACATGGGCTTTCTTTAGTTGCAGCAAGCGGGGACTACTCTTCGTTGCAGTGTGCAGGCTTCTTATTGTGGTGGTTTCTCTTGTTGCGGAGCATGGGCTCTAGGCACGCAAGCTTCAGTAGTTGCAGCACGTGGGCTCAGTAGTTGTGTCTCGAGGGCTCTAGAGCACAGGCTTAGTAATTGTGGTGCACGGGCTTAGTTGCTCTGCATCATGTGGGATCTTCCCGGGCCAGGGCTCGAACCCATGTTCCCTGCATTGGCAGGCAGATTCTTAATCACTGTAACACCAGGGAAGTCCTGAAAATGTTTATATTAAATACAGTTACAGATCTAATAAATAACTCAAGCCTGTCTGATGCCAGAGTCTACACTCTTGTCCGTTAATCTCAACAGTGTGAGAAATAGTTCCCAGGCAAAGTGAGACTAGGAAAATATATCCCTTTCTCTGAACATGTTCTGATCTCTTTCAAAACTTTCCATCCTATTTCATATCTACAGTAATAATATGTGCTTAATAAGCAACAATGCGGCTCTTGGACTAATTATTAATATTGACAGGGAATTCAAAATTATAAAATATTTTACTTCTTCCTTCTCATCCATGGACTCATACTGCATTTGTAGTTAACTTTTTCAAACAAACAAAGAAACCTAATTGTGTTCTTTATGATTGAAATTGTAGAAGGCCCATAACCAACCCCCTCCAGAGTTTGGACTGTTTCAAAGAGAAACAAACGAGTTACACAGATGGAGCTTAAAGTACCACCTCTATTACTGACAGTGTTACTGTAGGATTTGTCTGGGTTAATCAGAATTAGGCTGAGTCTTCCATTCAGTCTGGGGCAGTAGTCCCTTGTGAAGCCTCAAAGCAGTGGTTCTCCACTGAGAGTGATCTCCCTCTCAGACGACATTTGGCAATACCTGGAGAAAGTTTTTGGTTGTCACAAGTGGGGGAGTGCTACTGGCATCTAGTGGATAAAATAAGCCAGGGATGCTGCTAAACATCGTACAATGCACAAGACAATGGATAACAACAAAGAATTATCTGTTTAAAATGTCAGTGGTGCAGGGATTGACAAACTCTGAGTGAAGTTTATGAATGGGACTGGCGTAGAATAGAATGCATTTTCTCTGGAAGAAGGCAGATCCGTAAGGGAAGGATGATACTGCCTACATTAACCCAGTTCCTGCTTCAAAATGTATCAATCAGACAATTCACACATCTTGCCCTGGTAAGGAAAAAGGGAAGAAGCTAAGAGGGCCAAGCTGTGTCACACTAATTACTGTCCCTCAAAGAAGAAACACCAACTAATGCCTATTAAATTAATGTGATTTGTTCACATCTTCTAAATCGATTCTGTCTTAGAACCAAGATAATACAAAGGCAGTTTCATTTTGTATCATACATTTGTTTAATTCATGCTCAGAAGAATAATGAACATTTTATTTGTTTTTAGGTCTATCACACAGGAAAGGAGTGACAAATTGCAATGTGTATTTTTACCTATGAAATCTTTTTAAGCTCTACAAAAGTACATACATAACACTATTCTTAGGTGGAAGAAAAAAAGCAAAACTAACATAGTTTGCAGAACGCTTATTTCTTTTATTGATTAAACAATTCAAATTGAATTTGACTAGTTACTACAATGTCCCAGAAACACTTAATTAACCCTACTGTTAAATTTAACTAAGGGGAGAGAGGCAGAAAAGGAGGGAAGATAGGCAGAGTCATTTAAATTACCACAAAAATTGAGTTTCAGATTGCTGGAGCAAAATTATAGATCTCAACAGAGGCCTCTAAATTTACTTAATTCTTCCATTTTCTGCCTCATTGTTACTTTTATACTCTGAAACATGTCAGCTTTTCCTTTTCTTATCGTCCTCCTTTGAGTCTGAAGAGAGGGCAATGCCCTGAGAGTTTTAGTCTACGGTCAGATGCCAGGCATCTTTCCATTCTCCATTGTTTTGATTCTATATAAATAATCCAACAGATTAGCTAGAATTAGTAAGCATTAAAGTGGGAACCTGTCCTTGACCCCACAGTGTGGCATCAGAAGCATATGCTGTTCTTGAAAGAAACAAGACTAATAGTATATTCATCATGTTAAAGCTATAATAAAGAGAAAAGACCAGATCCCAAAGCAGAGGCATGTTTTTTAAAAAACAATAAGTTTTAACATTTATTAAACAGTTACCATGAGCCAGACACCATGTAGATCCTATTTTATGCATTATGTCATTTTATCCTTACACCATATCTCTGAATAATGTTCTGAATTGTCTCCACTTTACAGATAAAGAAACTTGTCCAATGTTAAACAGAGTACCCTGAGATCCAGACTCAAGTTCGTTGGCTGCATATCCTATCATTTTAACCACTTGGTGAAAATAACTTCATTAAAAGATAATCATAACAACAAATAATTCTGGAGCTCATTGGTCCCTAAATGTAAAAAAACCACTAATATCGTGGCAGGGTTTAAATACTTAAAAAATCTTCCTTGGTATGTCATAAGCCTTAACTACACCTAAATAGTTTCCTTCAAATGATTTCTAACTAAATATAAATTACTTTCCCTGAGTGAGAGGAAAGAGTCTTAGATAACTCCCAGATGATCTGTTTGGGCAACAGAAGAAAAATAAACACAAAGGGGTCACTGATTAAGAAATAATGTAGAAAAGGAGAAATTGATTTTTAGAGAAAGATGAGTTCAGTTTAGAAATATTGACTCTGAAGTACATTTTGTATAAATATTGTTTTTGAGGGTTTGGGAACACTCTTCCTTCCTCTGAAAATAGAACCTGTTTTTCAAAGTGAACCTCATCTTACATAGTCTTAGAAGGGTCACCCCTTCCTCACCCCTTGCAGAAGGGTGGACATACGAATGAGGTCTCACCAAGCAGAGTACAATATCTCTCTGCTGACAGCAATTTGTTTGAGGATAATATGTAATGCAACAGGGCAAGGTGAAGTTCTCCCAGTAATTGGTAATTTTTGTTGGTACTGAGAAGAGTGAATGGTATAACTAAGTACTAAGTAGACCTCCAGCTGCCCAAATTGTCTTTGCTGTTATGTTATAGAGCCTTCCAATTATTTCACTTTCACAGAGCAAAGAAGAGGAAGGAAGACTGACTCATCACTTGAACACCGGTACTAAGAAATGCACAAAAGTAGATTTTCAATTATGAAAGCCAAAAACTTCCCTTTTTTTAAAAAAAAAATAAAGTTAATTTGAATTGTATACTTGTAACTTGGAATCAAAAGTGCTAACACATAAAGCTGGAATGGCACAAAAGTGGCAATATTACCACTCTCTCACTCTTCTCCACCCAGCTGAAGTTGAAATTGTATTCATATTGCCCATATACTGCGGTACAAATTCCAGACTGTTGAACTGCTGCCACCTCACACTGAAACATTAGCTCTTCTGCTTCCAACTGAGTTATCGTGGTTTCTTTGAGGTCATGCCATATCACTTTGCATCTCTCCATCTTCCTTGATGACTTCAACACCTGGCTCACTTGCTTCTTCCCTTAATGCTTAATCATTTATAGTTCCTTTAATAACAATGTCAACGATTTATTGAACTCCTTGATCTAGTCACCATTATCACTCAATTCTGTCCTTTTTAACCAACTGAATTTTAACTTTACATCACTCCAGTTCCCTGGCAGGATTTTCCCATTTGTCTTGGTCATCCCATAGCATAGTTCAAACCTCAAAAACCATAAACAGGACTTACCCTTTATTATGACCTCTGAAAATTGTATGTAATGTGTTTCTTTCAACTCTTACTATGAACTCCTTCTCATCAACTGTCTTCAAATTATATTTGACTTCATTTTTCAACTTCAAATTTCTATTAAAACATTTCAATATTACTAATATTACTCTTACCATAAAATGTATTCCTTTTTAGTTTTACCATTTCATTCACTTATTCATTCCTTTAATCTTTTTCCAGTCTTATTGGAAAATTGCCCAATATCCAACTCAAAACAGCTTTCTCCCTCCCCTGCAACATCCATCTCTCATTATTCATACTGACTTTACTTTTACTTCCTAATATTTATTTCATTGTCTCCATATGCATTATTCCTACCCTGGTCTGCTATGTCATCTCGTTTGGACTCCTAGTATTTATTCTTGCCTCATTATATTCTGTGCCTCACACTTATGTTGTTTTTTAAATGAAATATCATGATGTCATTTCCTGTTTAAGACTTATTACATTTTTCTCATTGCTTCTAGAAAAAAAATGGAAATCCTTACTGTAGCCACCAGGCCTCCTTGGTATGACCCCTACCTTTATACCTCTTTCTTCTAATCTTGTATCACATATTCATTTGCTCTTCAAGATTCAAACATACTGTCATTCTTTTCATTCCTTCTTACTACTGATTCTTTGTGTAGTCTTATTCTTCCGTTTGGAATGCCCTCTCCTCTGCTCACCTTCACCTAGTTAACTCCAATTCAACATTTCTATTTTTCTCCCACTTAAATGCTCAGGACAACCTTACCTGTTTCCCAAGCTTTTAGGTCAGGTTTCTGTCTTACATAAACCCCTGTAACTGTATTCTTTCCTTTTCCTTGCTTATCTCAGTTTGTACTATTGCAAACACTGTTGATGGTTGTGTAATATTTATCTGCCCCAATCAATAGAAGCTCCTAAGCATGTAATTACTAAATAAATAGTTAGATGAATGGAAAAATTATTTCTAAAATATTACGTCCCAGGCACTGTACTATATACTGGATACGCAAAAAACTACATGGAAACTGTGGGCACATAAACACATCAGTGTGATAGTTCAGATCCAGCCCAGTTAAGCCCAGGTTGATATGTATCCAAAAGAGGATCTCAACACAATCTGAGGACAAATTTAATGGGGAAAAGACTGGAAGTGGAGATATCACTTAGGTAGTGGAGAGGTATTGCTACACTAATCCCCACAACTTATACATTTTCATTCTTGTCTCCCTGGGATGAATTGTTTTGATGGAAAAAGATAAAAAAAAACACTTCAGTGCTGCTCCACAATCAGTCATTATTTAATTCATTTAGGAGATTTTCATTGACTACCTACTATGTGCTGACAGTGTGCTAAACTGGAAATGTAGAAATGAATGAAACTGTCTTTGTCTTCAAATGTTTCTCAGTTCAGTTTGGCAGAGAGGCTTTTATGGTACAATATGGTAAAAATATTCAAAGGAAAGTGCCAGATAATATGGAAGTACCATAGAGGACCATTTAAGCAACCTGATGGATTTGGGAAGGTTTTCCTCATTTAGAGAAACCCTGAGTTTAAAGATATGCATAAGAGTAAACAAGTTAGATAAAAGTATTTAAAGCAGAAGAATGATCAAAAGATGAGTTTGGGGGAAATGTAACTCGTATTGTTTCACTTTATGGTGCACAGTATCTTAAGGAATATTTAGAGATGAGTCTGTAGCTGTGAGCAACAGAAAATCATAAAGAGTCTTATGAGCCATGAAAGAAGTTTGGATTTTACCAGTGAAGCATTAGGAAGAATTTTAATTTGAAAAATAACATGAGATTCATTTTTAGGGAAAAAAAATTGACTAATGTGAGAAAAATATATTGGAAGACTGAGAGACTCAAGAGGAGGGGGTTAGTCTTGCTAATCATGTAGAATTCCACTCAGGATGTTTCCCAGACTGAGGGTTCCTTACATTTGCTCCCATGGCACCCTGTGCTCACCTCCATCATGGAACGTACTGCAAAGTAACAAGCTCATTTTTTTACAAGTAGGTGGTATCTAGCACAATACTGGATATATGATAGACTCGATGTATACTTCTAGATCAGTGAGAGAATGAGATCAAAAGTCAATCAGTCTGTGAGAGAGCTGTGAGATTCCTAACAGTGATTAATACGGTTTACATATTTACCTTTCATATGTTGCTAAATCACACTGAAATTGATTTTTTTTTCTATAGAAATACTTAATATTTCTCTGGAAAACCTTTATATCATCCCACTGGACCAAAGCCAGCTATCTGAAGAAGATAAAAATGGTAAGAAATGTTGTTGTCAGTCTTCTTTCTTCCAAATTAACTTTGTATGTATCAGATATCAGAGCAACTATTTGTTCCAGTGAGGTGAGCATATATTAAGTGACTGCAGCTTTTGGTAAAAAAAAATGATTAAAGTATTAAGCTAATTTATTCATAGAAGTCAAAGGATTTTTCAATGGTTGTGTTGGAGAAAAAGTCATGAATATACCTTTATTTATGTAATGTTATTTTCAAAGGTATAAAACAAAATGTAGAGATAATGTTTGTTTTTTAAAAT
Organism: Lagenorhynchus albirostris; assembly: GCF_949774975.1. Lineage (NCBI taxonomy): Eukaryota > Metazoa > Chordata > Mammalia > Artiodactyla > Delphinidae > Lagenorhynchus > Lagenorhynchus albirostris. The sequence goes on along the minus strand of NC_083112.1, from coordinate 39,259,727 downwards.
CCTTATTTTTGTTATTCTAGCTTAATAAAAATCTTCCTACTAATTTATTCAATCTATCATATTTAATTTAAATAGCACATGAAATTTTAGGCAGATGTTATGTCATAAATATCCAGAGTATAAATATTAAAATTATGCTTACAAGCATAGAAAGATCTATTTTTATTTTAAGTAATTAGCACATTTTCGGAATGTTTTCACAAATACTTCTCAACTATGAGAGAGCAGCAGCATGGATTATCCAAAACTATGAATAATCCAGAAAGCATTTGTCTACAATTTGTGGATGTACGTTTTTGGTAACAGAACCACATTATAAATTTGTGTTACTTAAGCAAAAACTCAAATTAGTTTATATTTCCTGTGTGCATGGAAAATGGCTTACCAGCTGAGCTGCAAGGTTAGTTGTTGAGAAATATGTTGGGCTTTGGGAGAAAGAAAAAGCAGATCCACGGGTAATAGATATGTCACAATAATTTTATTACCTCATTTTATTACCTCATTTTATTACCTCATTTTATTATCTGTTTCCTTGATTTTGACCAGATTCTCTTTTCATAGACATTTAGATAATTCCTTTTATTCTATATTATTTTTATTTGAACGAAGAATATTTAAAGTGATCAATGGTAGCAATTAGTGGATGTACAATATATTTTCAGCACTAAATAAAAATTTTACATTTCCTGTGGTGAAGCTGAATGTGTGCCTGTAAGCAGCAATGTTGAAGGATAAATAAATAGCAAATTATGCTCAATACATACTGTAAATAATAATTATTACTGAGTGAAGATAAATTCATTAATTCCTTTTGCTTAATTTTTTAAAATTATTAAATGTGTGTTAACTCATATAAAAGATTGCATTGAGATCTGGGTATATAGTAATTGCTAAAATAGAATATCTCTATGGAGCTTACCTTCTAGAAGTAAGCTTCTTTGTCTAAATGAAATGAAGTACAAATTAAAATAACCTTGTGGAAAGAATTTTGGGTGTTATAAATATTTCATAGCTTGGTTATTTACATATTGATATCATTTTTATTTCATTTTATTATTATTATTATTTTTTTCTTTTGAGGTACGCGGGCCTCTCACTGTTGTGGCTTTTCCCATGGCGGAGCACAGGCTCCGGACGCGCAGGCTCAGTGGCCATGGCTCACGGGCCCAGCAGCTCCGCGGCATGTGGGATCTTCTCGGACCGGGGCACGAACCCGTGTCGCCTGCATGGGCAGGCGGACTCTCAACCATTGCGCCACCAGGGAAGCCCTTTATTTCATTTTAGAACAAAATATATATCCGCTTATTGCAACAGAAGAAGATGGAGTAGTGGATGAGGATGGAGGGGGAGACACAGATGTAGACAAAGACTATTTCAGGGAGGAAGCTGAGAATTTCATATTAGGGTACAGACAAGGGAGTATGTCTGTGTCATTCCTAATTAGCTCTGTAAATAGTTGTTTCCAGTGCTTATGCATAATTAAGGGACAGGGATGGTTTTCACGATACCTATTCAGAGTGTGGCACTAGAGAAACCATGAAGAAAATGATAGAAGACTGACAGGAAGCAGTAGTATTAGTCTGTACAAATGTTGGGGATTCCAGTTAATTAAATGAGTAATGTAAGGGAAAGAGCCCTCCAAAGGAAATAGAACTGGCCAAATTTGGCAGATAAATAGGGTCTTAGGTACTTGAGCTAAGATTCTAATCCTTGAACGAAACTATCACTAGAAACAGGGAGAAGAGGGAGAACAAAAAAGGGGCAACTCTGAATTTTGTTTTACTCTGTAGAGTGATTCAATTTACCTCTGGAAGATAAATTTCAAGTGTGGTTGACACTGAGATGAAGAAGTGGGCCCCACTGGTCTGGAGTGAGCTGGAGATAGGGTGAGAGTTTACTAGCAGTGCTAGATTACTAATAAGCATATCAGCATTTCCTTAAGACATTAGCCAGCAGGAACCTCAAAATTTTGATGAAGTGAATATTTAATATGTCACTCTTCAAGAAAACATGAAAGTAATCATTATGGGAAAGTCAGAAACTTTTTGGATTATTAACAATTAGAATTTTCAAATTATACATGAAGAAGAGACTCATTGTCTTACAAGATTTGTATGCTTCTAAGGATGTTATACTAGCTCTGGCTGTGTCTGAGTGTGTTTTGGGGACACACTCAGAAGGACAGAGTACCTATTGTATGAAATACACTTCTGCTGTTATCTGACCTGAACCTATAAATGCAGTAAGCAGTAGAATACTGGTAGATTAATTATTTTTGTTGCTTCCAAGTTACATCTGTTATCCAGGCAATTCAAACAGGTAAAAGTGACAAGGACAGTTACCAGTGTATTATAGATGATGAATAATCAATAATAAGCTTCAGTTTCTCCCCCCTTTCTCTTCTTTTCAACCTCCTTCCTTTTTACCTTTCTTTCCTCCTTCATTCCTTATCATCTGTAACACTGTAGTCAAATCTTTAAGCCTTCCATTTCGCACTCAAAGTTCAGTTCAGAAAATAGAAACCCTTCTCCTTATTTCAATCAGAAATGAATTTAATGCAGAGAATTAAGACTTAATCAAAACCTGGGAAAGCATGGACGTGCCGCGGCCAGGAGGCCATCATTCTATTAATGATTTGAAGTGCCACCATCTAGCTCCAATCCAGAATGCAAGAAAATGTTGTTGACACTGCAACCACCAAGACTGGCCAACAGTGTTTTCAATGCCCAAGAAGCTGGATACTAAAGTATGGTGAGTCTGCATGTCCTGTTACCATACTTTTTCATCTCTCATGATCTTGCTTGCGAGAGAAAACAGCTGCAAGAGATAGCTTCTGCCTCACTTCCACCTTCCAAGCATTGTTTGTGTGCAACTATTAGGATACCTTACTTGCATCCAGACCCTACCTGTAAGAGAGTGTGAGAAAGGTTGTTTTCATCTTTCAATCATCATGAAATTGAATGAAGCTGGACAGGAGTTTGGGGGAGCCAAATCAAGTGTCTGTGACAAGCTGGTATAGTGATGCATGTTGACCTCCCAGCTGTTGTTGTTGTTGTATACTTGTTCTTTTATATCATTCATGGTTTTTATTAAATTTATGTCTTATATTCTGCTTACCTCTCCCCAACCTTGCTAAATCTCATATGTGTCCTTTTCTGTAAGTATATTAGCCAATTCTGTGTTTCTATAACATTGCTATTACCTGGCATATTTGCTGTATCCTTAACTTAACTTATGGAATACTCTTCTACAATTTAGGGAAGAAATACACTATAAGATTAAGTCAAAACTTATGTACCTAAACAATTACTTATTTACTATGGGCCTAGAGATAACTGTCATATTACTTCATCAGAATATTTATTTTGAGCAAGTGTTATTTCTGTAATATAATACATATGCTAATCAAAATGTAAAATTATTGAATGATTAATATTATCAAAGGTGGATTATAAAGAAAAGTATCTTCCAAGGGGGTAAAGGGGGGGATTGGATGAATTGGGAGATTGGGATTGACATATATACACTAATATGTATAAAATAGAGAACCTGCTTTATAGCACAGGGAACTCCACTTCTCTGTACAGTAGAAACTAACACGGCATTGTAAAACAACTATACCCCAATAAAAATAAATACACTAACTGAAATGTAAAGAAAGAAAGAAAGAAAGAAAGAAAGAAAGAAAGAAAAAGAGTCTTGAATTTTTAGTTGCTCCTAAGTTGACTTTTTAAATTAAGAGATAAGACATTTATTACTCAGACAATTTTTTTTCTCATATATTTAGCATCATGGATTTTAAGTTTGCTAGACAAGCTAGCAAAAATGATAACAAAAATCAGCAGATACCATTTGCATTTGAAAACCAGCATAATTCATTTTTCTATTATTTTTAATAGAATTTTATTTCCTTTGCATATGCTTTAACTGTACATAGGCTGATATTGTCCTATCTTACTATGAAGTGTTAAACTTGATTTCAAAATAAGAAATAAAATTATGTCCATTCTAACAATAATTCTAAAACCACTTTCTCTTAATCTTTTAAGGTAAAAGTGAGGTTACTCCTCTGTCAACTATCACCGTATTTTCCTGTTTGCTATCCCTGCCTCTAAAATAAAGTGGGCTTGTAAAACTAGTTTTCAATTAGACAACCTACTAAAATCCCTGCTTTCCTTTTTGGACAAGCATTTTTGCTCTGTTCAAAGCATGTCCTGTTATCAGAGACTGTGAAGTTGTGTTGTCCCTTGGTTCAGAATGCTGGACCCAAGAGTCTAATGTTGTATTTACTGCATGAACAACTTAATTAAGTGTTGCTTTAGAAGCATCACCAAAGCTTTGTTTCTGGTATTGCACTCAGGCATGTATCACATTGTTCTGACACAGGCAATGGGAGATTTGCTTTGTAGTTAGTCATGTTTTAGGAGCACTACTAGTAAAGACAGAAGAAAATAATAATTCTATTGGTACAGCAGGGAAAATGCTCTCAGATCCAAAAAATGACTATAAAAGACAGGATCAGGAGAAAAATTTTCTTCTGGGAACACTCTCAGTAAAACCAAATTTCCTCTTTTGACATTTACTGCTTAAAAGTAAATGTTTTTAATGCTTTTGTAAAGATTAGTAAAATCAAATATACAAAGATTTCTTCCTTTCATATGTCCATATTTATCTCCCTAAGGACCATATTTTATATACCTAAATAAATGTGATATTTTAATTTTAGATTGTCATTTACCATGATAAAAGATCTTTTAAACAGTATTTTTCTGCTATAAACCAAGAAGGGTTTGGGAAATGATGATAAAGCATAAATGTATTTTCACTCTCTCTTCTGCAAAGAAATAAAGAATTTTTTCCTTCTTGATGTACTCTGAAAATGCACCTGAATCTAAGAGGAATTAAATTCACCAGCCTCAAAACACAAGAATGTTTAACTCCACTATCATTGGCTTCATATTTGAGGTTGTAAAATTAATATAGTTGTTTGACAAAGAACTGAAAACTTGAAAAAAAGGAAGCTGCCAACTAAAAAGAAAGGAGCAAGTTCTTCAAAGGTAGTGTCGCCTGGAATCTCTAGATAAGATGGCCCAAAAGATCAGTGAAGGAAAGTACCCCAAAGGGACACAGAGCATTAAAGATCTACAAGATAAAGAAAGGAAAGTAATTATTTTCAAAAGTTTTCACATGTTCCTTTTATCTCAGTACTAGTCCCCATTCTAGTCCAGTGATAGATAAATGGTCCTGACTAATGAAAGTCTAACCAGAGTTTGTTTACCTCGAAGATAGTTTAATATTGAATTTCAAATCATAAGATACCCAAATTAAGCAAGTTTTTTAAGTACTTGCTAGAGAAAGATCTATAGGACTACTATATTTAAAATGTTGTCTGTGATTTAGTGATCAATTAAATCTATTCTACACTTCCATATATATTTGAAAAAGTGTTCTGTTAATATTTTATTATGCAAAATTTGATTATTTGTATGAATTTATAAGTATGCTGGCATGTGTGATTAAGCCTCTCTCTGTATGTATTTGTTATTGCATTGTAAAGGCATCCTTATGTCCTAAATTATCACTTTATTTCATAATTCCAAAGATCAATACCCATTATACATATTGTGACAATGTTTTGCCAAAGCATAGTGAATGCAACTGAGAGCAGCAACAGAAAGATTTTCCAGAATGTGTCAGAAAGTAGCCAAAGAATTAACCAAAGACAGAGACATAGACATGCTAGTAACCATTGTGAAAATTAAATAAATTGTCCAAAATTTCCTCCAAAATGGCCATGATCCCAGAGAGTTCATTCAAATTGCTTTGACACTTTCAATGGGCAGAAAATTCTCATATTATAGATGATTTCAGTGCAAAGAAGAAATGAAAAGTTTACTTTTTGATTTCACAAACCTGGTATATCTCTAATACCATACTAATAATATTTAAAATAGAAATTAGAAACCAGATTCACTCGGATCACTTACTAAGCTATTGCCTCTCAGCTAGGAAGCTACCTTTCTATACATTTTCCCTTTGTTGGAGCTGGGCCTCTGAAAAGTGCATTCTCCTTTGTCAGCTCACTGCTGTTCAGCCATCACTGGTATAGAAAGGCAGCTGGCAGGGAGAATGAGTACGCTTCACTCTGTTTGCGTCTTGTACCTGCCAGCAGCATCTCAGTTTTAGTCTTTCAGCAGAAACAGATACTCCAAATTCCATGTTTTCTGGGTTGGTGAGCACCTGTATATTGGGGGAGTGACACACTGGGAGAGGGCATGAGAGCCCCGAGCCCTTTCCCTACATCTTGCCCTATGCATCTTTTCCATCTGGCTGTTCTCGAGTTACATCCTCTTACAATAAACCAGTAATCCTGTAAGTAAAATGTTTCTCGGAGTTCTATGAACTCCTCTAGCAAATTAATTTGAAGTAATGGGTGATGGGGGACAGTCTTGTAGGACTGAACCCTTAGCCTGTGGAATCTGATGCTACCTCTGGGTAGACAGTGTCAGAATTGCTTGGTTTTAGGTTGGAAACCCCCTCCACATACACATAATTGGATCCAGGAACCCAAAAGAGCTAGGATGGGTAAATAATAAGATGTTGATTTATATCATAATCACAACAAAAATGAAAAAACTTTATCTGATTCTCATAATAGAACCCAAAAATCTTTTGGTAAAATCAGTATGCATTTCCCAGTGAAAATTCCTAGTAAAGTAAGAAAAATAATCGTGATTAAACTAATATTTTCTCATTCTGACAGCCAACATCATACAAAACTGAAAACCTATATACCATTCCAATAAACTCAAGAACAAGGCAACGATACACACTTTTGTCACTATTATGTAGTATTATTCTGAATATAATCGCTGCAAGTAGCCTATGACTTGCATTGGCCAATGAAATGAGAACAAGTCACATGGCTACTTACATACTTACATGTTTTTCTATAAGCCTGTTCTTAATAGAGTAATGTTTGGACATGGCTCCACATTTTTTTTTTTTTACGCAGATTTGATCAGAATCAAGTCAGTTTCAGAAAGAGGTAAAGCAGTTACATTTTTTCTTTTATTTTGGTCAATTTAATTATACAAGTAGATACAGTGGACAGAAAAGGAAGATAGCTTATGATCATTCAAAGTAGATAAAAATAATTTAACTGACATAAATAATAATTTAATAAAATTTAACAAAGCAGAAATTAATTACTGAAGATTTCCAATCAGGAATATTAAGTGGTCATATGGAACAGAAAGTTAAGTGACAAAGTAGGGTATGGAAACTTTTTACATATTGGATTTGTTAAAACTTGAATTTGCAAATTAATGCTTTCATGTTCCTTTAGAAATAGTATATAATCTATTTATAAAACCATAAACATTAAGTAGAAAAATGATTTTACTTGTTAACAAATGAGATTATTTTTAACAAATTGCTCTGAAAGTTTAGTCACAAATGATTACATTACTTTTAAAATAATGTGTCATTAAAGATTTTTTACCTGATTAGAAGAACATGAGTGTGTATCTTTTGAATTCTCTCCCTGAAATGTGGAAACATTTGGGGAATAACCCTTACCTGTTAAAGCTCTCTATCTTCAATATCTAGAAAATGTAATAGCTCATTTATGGCTGTGTCAGGGTAGATTAGATTAAGTTATGGTAGCAAACAAACTGAAACTCACAGTGGCGGAAAACAACAAAGTTTCCTTTCTTGTTTGTGCAGCCTGCTACTTACTGTCCATTGCAACTGTCAAGTGCAGCTGTTTTTCATATGCTGGATTGTACCTAGATGTCAACATGTATCTCCATGTCCATGCAGCAGAGGAAAAAAACAAATTGAAGAGTTTATCTTTGATAATTAAATATTTTCACCTAGAATTAATATATGTAATTTCAGCTCATATGTCACTATCACAGAAAGTCCTATAACTTCATCTCTCTTCAAGAAGATGAGTGCAATTTACCTAATTGTCCAGAAGATAAAGAAAATCAGATATCATTAATAGTAGGAGGGTCTAATACAAGAATGCTTTGAAAATATTTTTATTATAAGTAGTCCAAATTAGAAAATCATTAATATTACTGCTCATAATACTCAACATACCACACCCAAACACATACACCACATACACTCACTCCATGCCCAAATTACATAAATTACCCAAGAAGATGGCAAGATAGGGCCTCAGTTAACTAAGTTACTTCAGTACAAATTAAAAACCAACAGAATGACCAGGGGATTTTTTGATGAGATTATATAATAATGCACAGAAAATATACCCAATTTAAAGTAAGAATTGTCTAAGGAAAGGGAGCCCAGAATAAAAGGAAGGTGGATTATATACCTTCAGTGATGGGTCTTTCAGTTGCATCTGAAAGCATATATAGGCTTCTTATTCTAATCTCCAAAATTATTATTATTATTATTATCATTTTTTACTTTCTTATAAATTACTTTATTCTTTATTTATAGTTAGGGCATTACATTGTTGTTTTTCTTAACATCTTTATTGGGGTATAATTGCTTTACAATGTTGTGTTAGTTTCTGCTTTATAACAAAGTGAATCAGTTATACATACACATAGATTCCCATACCTCTTCCCTCTTGCATCTCCCTCCCTCCCACCTTCCCTATCCCGCCCCTCCAAGTGGTCACAAAGCACGGAGCTTATCTCCCTGTGCTATGTGGCTGCTTCCCACTAGCTATCTACCTTGCGTTTGGTAGTGTATATATGTCCATGCCTCTCTCTCGCTTTGTCACAGCTCACCCTTCCCCCTCCCCATATCCTCAAGTCCGTTCTCTAGTAGGTCTGTGTCTTTATTCCTGTCTTACCCCTAGGTTCTTCATGACATTTTTTTTTAATTCCATATATATGTGTTAGTATTTGTCTTTCTCTTTCTGACTTACTTCACTCTGTATGACAGACTCTAGGTCTATCCACCTCATTACATGCATCAAATTGAGAAGAAAAATCTTCATGTAAGATACCCATATGTAAAGTGGTTTCATCAGTTGCCTTCAATCACAGAACTCCATTATACACTACATCTTTCACTTATCTGACCCCAAACCCAGAGCTATCTCAGACCTATTCTATCAGCAGCAGGTGTATGGAGAACTTTAGTTTGGACATGCTACCCCTCTCTTTCTGTGTTTTTATAATCCCTGCTGCTATGCACAAACTCTAGCAACCTCAAATTTTAATGTGTCTTTTGATTTCTTATTTTCCATCACTTCTGATTTCTGTTTACTTATGAATTCTGCTGACTCACAGCCTCCTCTAACTCACCACCTTCTCTAACTCACCATCTCTACTATCTCAAGGTCTCTGTGTGTCTCCTCGGGTGGTATTGCCATGATCAAATGCTGGTGTTTTTCTGTGTTGCACAGTTAAATTTTTCAGAAAAGATCTAATTTAACCATCTAACTTCATTATACTTATTCAGGTAGAACCTTAATTTTAAGCTTCTTCATACAAAACTTATTGACCTAAATATTGGTTTTCTTTGAATCAGTTTCTTACATAGCACCCATCAGATGTTTCTCAGAAGATCAGTCACATAAAAACAAACATGATCCTCTATACTTATACTTATACTTATACTTATACTTATACTATACTATATACTATACCTAGGAATTCTCTAGGTTCACTACTGAGAGCAGAGATCACAATCAGCGACCATATCTCAAAAGAAAACAGCAGTCATAGCTTTTGGCAATTATAGTCCTATAAGACTTAATATTACCTGACTTCCCTGGTAGTCAAGTGGTTAAGACTCCACATTCCCACTGCAGGCGGCCCGGGTTCTGTCCCTGGTTGGAGAACTAAGATCTCGAGCGGCATGCCAAAAGACAATATTACCAAGGTAATATCTGTTAGGTCTTAGAGTAGAATATATATATTGGAAACAAAGAAATGTAAAGGAATTTTCAAGAGCTAAACATACAATAAAGGAATCATATGACATATAATATTTTTAGAAAAAATAACCCTGAATAATTAATGCCCCAGAATTCTGTATGATCTTGTTATATCTACTTTTCTAACCTATTTTAAATTTATCACTTATTTGTCTAATCCGCTACCTCACCTTGAATATGTACTCATACTTTTCAATTGACAACCACTTTTCTCTTTCTCTTATAGCCTAAAGAGATCCTTGGAGGCCATAAATTATGTTGGATCCAGGAATAAAATCCCACTGGGTAACTCATGTTTATAAGTTGTAATGTATACTTTATTAGAATATAAATTGAAAATAACAACTTTGATCAGGCTGTTTAATGAAAAATACCTCCTAGTACAAGTGAAAAATGATTTCCTTAATCCAGTTTGCTTAGAAAACAACAATAAAAACCACATATGTGATTACTGCAAAAAGTGACAGGGGACAGGAAATCAAAGTGATGGCTGAACCAATCAACCTTTAGGAAAAATCTTATGTTAATTCTGGCTGGATACACGTGTAGACAGAAACCCTTCCAATAATGTTCTTAATGTCAAGGTCTCTTGGGTAATAAAGACTTCCCTGTGATGAAGTCCATTAGGCAGCAGCCTTATTAAACACGGCACACACAATTAGCTCTGGGTGACTACCTTCAGGCTTCTCTCCTATGACAATACAATGAATCTTCATTTTTTTCAATAAAGGGTGATATGGCTTTGACCAAACCTAACTTCAATTTCCCTGAGTTAAAAATATTCCTAGAAAACCTTTTTTTTGAGGCCCAACATCACATAAACTTTTTTATTTTTCTTCCCATATGTGACATTTTCAGTCTATATGCAAAAACCATAATTAAAGACAAATATTATGTCAAATTTCAGAAAAAAGTATTCAATGAATTCATATTGCTATTTATATTTTTATTCATTCATTTTGAGAGTATACATTAACTTAAATAATAAATCTCAATTTAATTGAAAAGGACATCTTGCTGTTATTGGCAACTGGATGACCAAGAAGAGAATACACACATGTTACTGCATGTGAAAAGATAAGGAAGCAAAGGACATTGTATTCTACAGCAGCAACATAAAAATCTACCAGACAAATGAAGTAATACTATATAAAAATCTAAAGAAGTTTTGTGACTTAAAACCAAAATGTACTGTTTGAGAGAAAAATATGTACAATCGTTTAAACACTAAAAAATAAAAAAAAATCAAAAAGTGTGCCAAGTAGTAATAATGGGAGATATCAGTTTTCCATGAACAGATAGTGATAATACTGCCAGTATAGCAGTATAGAAAATATGACAGTTTCTTTTAACAGATTTCATTTAGAAATCCAAATGAAAGGAAAACATTATACCAGAGGTTCTTAAAAATGCTGTACTGCTTTCCTATTGTGGCTTTAACAAATTAGAACAAATTTTGTGGCTTAAAACAACATAAATTTATTATTTTACAGTTCTGGTAGTCAGAAGTCCTCCAGAAATATGTCACACTGGCTAAAACTAAGACGTTAGCAGGGCTGTATGCACTTTTAGAGGCTCTGGGGTAGAATCCATTTCCTTACCTTTTCCAGTTTGTAAAATCTGCCTGCATTCTGTGGCTTGTGGTCCCTTTCCAATGCACTACAACACTTACCTGAAAAATGTTCAGACTCTTTGCCATAGCCAATGATGTGGAATTTATTTCTTTTGTTGTTTTGTGTTTTTTGTTTGTTTGTTTGTTTTAAAGGATTGTTTTTTTTGTTGTTGGTTTTTTGCCACGTTGCACAGCATGTGGGATCTTAGTTCCCCGACCAGGGATACAATCCGGGCCCTGGCAGTGAAAGCACCAAGTCCTAACCACTGGACCACCAAGGAATTCCCTGGAATGGTTTCTATATCAACCCTACTTTGATTCAATTCATAGATCATATTGCAGTATTTCTTCTTAAGGAGGTTCTTGTTAGAAGGACAAGAATTACCACCTATTTTCTTGTAAAGAACAGAACATATTTTCTTACATATTCAGTTAATGATATTGGTTAAGATCTTCACTGTTCACAGTAAAAATTTTCTCCTAATTCCTATTTGACTTGTTTCCTTATAAGTCTCCTCTTTTATAATAGTACAAGGCACCTTCACTTTAAGTCCATGATAGAGAGCATAACTTTTAATTAACTATATTGTAGGTTCTATCAAAAACCCAGTGGAGAAAAACAATATTTAAGATATACTTTAAAATCATGTTCACAAAGTTGGGTTTTAATCTTAGCCTTTGACTTTGACTAAGAGTCACTAAATTAAAAAAATGTGACATTTGTTCTGAAATCATTGTTGGGGGTACCATTTATTTCAAGGAATAGCAAACTTTAAGCCTTAAGCCTGCAAATGTGTTTGGTATATATAAAAACATATTATTCTAACATTTGAATCCTTTTAGGTGGGACACTGTCCCTGTCTAAACAGAGCCATGACACCCAGCTATCTCAAAACAAACCACTTTAAGCATCTGTGTTACCTGGCTGACTCTTAAAGGCATTTGTGTTTTCTTGCCCTTGTCTATCATATTCCTAAATGCTACTTCTCACATTGAATTGCTCCCAGCACTTGAGACTGCTATAATTTAGTCTTTGTTAAAGACTGGTATTTTTTTTTTCTTACATCAGTGTGTTCCAAATGTTTATAGTATCATTAAAATTTTTTGACCAATCATGCCTAGACTATATTTATTTATGCTTTATTAACACTTTATTTCTTATTTTTATTAACACTGTATTAATATATTATGCATATCATAGAGCATGCACAAAATGGACATTAAAATATGGATGAGTTAAAAATATAAGTAGAAATATTAATATTTTATAGTATCCCACTGTGAAGATCATTATTCTAGATATTATCTTTTCATTTCTTATATCTAGTGGCTAATGAGAAGCCTGCAGAGGGTCGTGATGCCCAATGAAAGAAATTTTATTGACTTGATGTTGACAATGTTGGTCTTTTGCTTGAATACTCATTTTCTCAAGTCTTGTTTTTAATTTGTTAAAATGTTCCTTTTTTTATGTATGTCTTTTTATATTCTTTTTTTTTTTTTTTACGGTACGCGAGCCCCTCACTGTTGTGGCCTCTCCCATTGCAGAGCACAGGCTCCGGACACGCAGGCTCAGTGGCCATGGCTCACGGGCCCAGCCACTCCGCGGCATGTGGGATCTTCCTGGACTGGGGCACGAACCCGTGTCCCCTGCATCGGCAGGTGGACTCTCAACCACTGCACCACCAAGGAAGCCCTATATTCTTTTTGGAAAGGAATGAAGTATTATAAAATAAGTATTCAGTACACTGGACAGAGTGTTCACATATCTCAGAATATTGGAGCTCATAGAACAATTAGATAAACACTATAATTGTACTGGGATGTAAAATAAGACATAAATTTAAAATTTTGTTCTCAAGGTCACATTCCTCTCTCTGTATGTCACATCAAATTTAATACAATATCTTTGATTTTCTTTAGAATTTCCAATTGGATCTTTATTCTTCAAATTGGCTGATACCTTAGGAATGATTTTTAAATGCACTCAAATTTGAAAAGACTGCATCTTTTTCAAAATCTAATGGAAGTTTTGAAAGCATTCCATTGAGGAAGTACAGATCTGCCTTTCTCATCACTTTCTAGGCCAAAATGTAATTTATTATAACCAAAAATTTAGTGGTTCTTCATTAGGCTTACATATCAGACCATCATCGCAGGAGATTTTTTCAAATTCAAAATGCCAAGTCTTCTTCTAACATGAGAATCACTTTTAAGCTCTTGACGTGAGAAAAGAAAACGAATGGGAAGGTACAGAAATGAAACTTTCTCAGAGCTATATGTAGACATTTCTACTTAAGAACCAATTGAATACAGAAACCTGAGGTAATGACTAAAAGGAAAACGTTTAAATTAGTGAAATTTAAAACCTCACCCTTAATTAAAGCAACTATAAAAATTGACAAACTTAGGTGTGCCATTCGATGTCACCAGAAGGTCAGAATGTGTGGTCTTTTATACATAAAGAGCTCTCTATTTTCATTCAGTAATTTCTGAACACTTAAATGGCTTTGATTTGATTTTACCATATCAAATCCTTATTTGAATAATAAATTAGAAGTCAAATATATCTACAATAATCATTTTAGATGGGCCAAGATTTTATGAAATCTAAAATGTTACAGTAATATTGGTGTAAGACATAGTAAAACTTTAAATATGTGTAACCATAATTGGTCGTTACTGCATTTATAAACCTAGGTGATACGTTTATTTTTCTAGAGACTTGGAACTAGGGCTAGACAAGTAGGCCAATAAACCCTTAATGCCTAAACAACATAATTGGTGATTCACAAAATGAGATATGGAAATGAAAATGAATAACAATAAAATTTTGAATTTTGTACTGTTCTTTTCATTTTCTAATCACTGTCAAAACAATGAAATATGATTGCACTGCTCTTACATGGATAAATAAGAAATAGATAAATTGATGAATTTGGATTATTATGCCATTGCAAAAAATACTAAAATGATAAAAATTCATTTTCTTTATTTGGACAAATCTGGTAGTTATATTAAATATTCACTAGAGAATATTTTCAAAGTTTATGGTGTCTTTTATGCTTCTACACATTCTGGTTTTGAGAGAAAGAATTGCCCTGGAGGAGAAAGCCTTCAGAAAGACCAAGAGAGGGAACACAAGGACTCAGGAAAAAAAAAAAAAAAGTTTACCACTGCAGAGAATGATTAGCACAAGGAAAAGGGGGAGGAGACATCTGTTGGCGAAAAGATTTTTAGAGATAATTAAGTGCATTCATCCAGAAATAACACATATTATACATGGTTTGCAAGCACACATGCCTTCACTAAAAACACAACAGACTTTGAAAGGCCCACAAAAATAATCAGTGGCTTTGATCTGATGTCACCAGAATGTCAGTCTTCCCCGTGTGCCCCACCTCAGCCTTCCTAAACCCCTCTCATGCTCCATAATAGTTTTCACTGCAGGTTATGTTTACTATTTACAGAGGTAAGCTTTGTTGGGGAATATTGTCAGAAAAGTGTAGCTTGGTCCTTGTGTTTCTTAAGTAGCTTAGATTAATATCCCATTTCAATCTCCTGAAATTTAATTGGATTTCTGGGCATCTCAAAGGTCCATATATAAAGAATATTAATATTCCAAATAAAAGGATGCAGATTTCTTTTAAGCACAGAATAAAGCAATTGACCTGACAGTAATGACTATTTTAAAGACAATAAAAATTAACCTCAGAAATAAAGTTTAGATTTTGCTTGACATTTTTGCTTATTTAATCCTCTTACATAGTAAAATGTATGCTTCATATCTCTGTATGTGACGCCTTCTTGTGCAGTTTTAGATACGTTCTATAAAGGGCTAAATGATAGGTGTTGAAATGTAGTTAAAGAAATATGAAAGAACAAGGTAAAAGACATTTTTTTATTAGAGTTTACATATATCATTCACCATAAAAGAACACAAAAGATCATGCTTGGTTTTTAAATCTAAAAGAATTTGAAAGTTTTAGATCAGAAAGTATATATGTAAATAAAAATGGAAGACACTGATTTCTTCTCATTAACTGAGATTAACCATAACAGTAAAGTGAACAGTATTTCCACATAAGTCATTTGGCATTAAAAGGTTTTCTAATGTAAGGCTCAGATGGATTTTTTGCTTCCCTATCTCAGCTTTGCTGCCATTCTATATCTCCACTTCAGCATTTTTGAAAATCTCAGTGTTTCTTTAAGAACTAGCCATAATGCCATCTACTTTGAATTTCCTGTTAGTTAGATTTCTTTCAAGTCCACATCATTCCTCCTCCACAAAATAGAATGTTTGTAAATAACAAAAATATAATATTGCACGTAATGGAAAATCTCAAGGTAGGATGCTTCCATGATTGATAAATTTATCAGCCCAAATCAAGAATCCAATTTATCTGAATTCATCTTTTCAGTCTGCTATCATTACAGTGTTAGTGAACCTCATGATTCTAAGGTTTGTTTGTTCCAGGTATAGAAGGAAGATGACACCTTTGAAAAGCCAGAAAGATGAGAGGAGGCATGCCACTTCCTTACATTTCTTTTTATGAGTAAGGACATTTTTCCCAGATGTGTCTATCATGGTCATATCTTGTAGGCTAGGATCATGTCACATAGCCATTCACAAGCCTGTCTCTGGAAAGACAGAACAGAATTACCATGATTGCTTGGCCTTAGACAAATCAAGATCAACTAGCATATGGCTTTCTGCTACCTAAGTAATATAGGAGTTCGAATGGCAAAGACAAAGGGGATGTAGGTGATGCCACTGGATTAGCATCACAGTGTCTGATACACACTTTATTTATCCCACGTCTATTGAAATAATCACTCTTCTTTTTGAACTATACTTATTTTTTAAGTCTTATATTCATTTATAGAGTATAAGTAACTTTAAAGAAGAAAACACATCAGAAAGCTTTTTTTATTTCACATTTTGCTCGATGCAGTGGTTTAATTATAATAGGTAAGCAATAAAACTCTTTTGAGTGAATGAATAAATTTATAAAGTTTTGTTTGGTGTGTGGTTTTCATTTGCACAAGTTTATTCTTAGCTATGACTAAACAGATTTTTTTCTTGACTTGATAAAATGTTTCTGAAATATATTTTTGGAATGCTTGTTCCTGGGAAGAAAACCTTTTAGTTGTAGGAAAGGAAGTAGAAATACAATTTCCTTCTTATAAAAACCAAAGACATAGTTTTAAACTATTACTTTTATAAAATGAAGTACAGCACAATAAGCAAAGATGGAACTTGGTTCATTTTAATAATGTGCTCTCTAAATAAAGTAAATCTGAAATAATTTTAAATTAACTGCTTGATGCAGTTTGGTGCAAAACTTTTCATAGATAATATAAACACCAAATGTTGGGGGATGACTTTTGAGTTCTGTCATTTATCATTAAACATAAGGAAAATATGCTTGGAATAAATGAATCTTATACTTTATATGTATTCTATTATAAAGAAATTCAAACACAGATGAAAAAAAACAAATCTGGTACCTCCTTTTCATTCTCATTTCTACCATTCAGGTCCAGGTGTCATTTCTCTAACCTGGGACTTTTACCCCAGCTGTCTGGCCTCTATGCCAGTCTAACAAAGAAAATTCCACTTCTTTGAAGTTTAATGCACAGATCCAGTCACAACAACTTCTGACCTGACATGTGCTGACTGACTATATGTTGTCTAGAAAATTGACTACAAACTCATTGGCCTGATAAACAAGCCTCTTCTTAAAATAGACTCAATTCAGTTTTTTATTCTTTTACTTTTTGATATTCACATACAACTCATTCTCTAGTCTAATTGTATATTCACAGTTTCCCAAACACAATCTCTACTTCCTCCAACTGTCAACATTCTCACTTTTTTCAAGATTCATCTAAACTCTTTTACTTATTTGGGAAGTCTTTCATTATATCTCTACTGTCATGTAATCTTTCCACCTGATTAATAAACTTTTGTTAATATTTCTTATAAGCCACAGTTATTATTGAATTGTGCCCCCCCAAAAAAAAGATATGTTGAAATCCTTACTCCCAGTGCCTCAGAATGTGATCTTATTTGGAAATAGTGTCTTTATATATACAATTAAATTAAGATGAGATCATACAGGAGTAAGACCCCTAATTCAGTATGGCTGACATCCTTAGAAGGGAAGACACAGAAACACAAGTGAAGACCAATGCAGAGACAGGAGCTATGTAACTGCAAGCAAAGGAACACAAAAGACTGCCATCAGAAGGGCAAGGAAGGATTCCCTTACAGGTTTCAGAGGAAATGTGGCCCTGCTAGCACCTTGATTTTAGACATCTCACCTCTAGAAATTTGAGGAAACAAAAGTCTGTTGTTTTAAGCCACTAGGTGTGTAGTACTTCATTAAGGAATCCTCAGGAATCTTATACAGCCACTATATGAATTCCCTGTTTTGATATAGGTATTATACTATAAAAATTATATGGATACCACTTTCCTCCTTCTCTTTCCTCTATCTATCCTCTTATTTCAACACAGTAATCTAAACTTTACCCTCCCTTCATCATAAATCATATAAAGGCAAGCATTTTCTTTTATCTTAAAATGTGTTCACTATTTTTGAAACACTTTCAGTGACTTAATAATTGTTGCCTAATAAAAAATAAATTAAAACATTCTAAGACAATTTTATGATTTAACTCTCCTCTTTAGTGAATGAAAATGCTCAGGCAAACACCTAAAAATATTTACAAAGTAATCCTTTGTACATTTCCTCCTTAAACCATCTGGCACACAAAAGCATGTGCTCACAAATAGCGTTTCAAGTACTGCCTAACTTGAAACATACAGATGCACTGACAAATATTCAGTCAATTGCATAGATATAAGTAAATAGTTAGCGACCTTAAAGCATGCTCTATCTTAACATTTAGAATGTACGAGTGATTAGAGCAAGTAGAAAACTGAGAAACAGTTAACTGCGTGTGTGCGTGTGTGTGTGTGTGTGTACATATATATGTAGGAAAAAAAGAATATTAAACTTTCACATGTCTATCACTTAACTTCAGGAATTATCATTTCACGACCAACTTTTTCAATATATGTCCCCACAATTTCCCCTCACAATCTAGTGGATTATAAAAATATATGTTTTTTATTTCCTATCATCTATCCGTCATCCTGTGTCTAGCATTTTCTCTTACCTTCTAGATACCAAAATAACATTTCTGATGTTATCTTAGAATATATGTATGAGAATATTTTTCTTTTTTATCGGTATGAGAATATTTCAGATCTAATATTCTAGAACATCTGTATGAGAATATTCAGAGGTAAGACTTGAAAGGCAGGAATTAGGAAAAATTTGAATTTCAACTGAATTTAGTATGTTCTAGTTTGGGGAGGGCACAGTGAGGAAAGAGCTGTTGTGTTTTTATTTAGTTACAAATATACGAAAACAGTAAAAATGTGTAAAATTTAAAAATTGTAAATCTTTCAAAAATTCCTCTGTCATCAGTGGCAGAGAAAAAGTTTAGGAAATCAGGCATGGCACAGGTTTGAACAGGTGAGTGGTGGCAGGATTTAATAGGCAAGAATAAATGTTGAAAGATAGTACTTTGGGCATCTGCCCTCTCATAGTCAATAAAGTGCCATTAAATAAGGAAAACTAATGCAGAACAGACAAATGGTCTCAAGGTTTAGGCAATTCAGGCATTGTGAAAGTGCTGACTAATATTTTGGGAAATGGGTACTATGGAACAGTTTTCCTTTCCAATTCATTCATTTAAAAATATATTTATTCTTTTCTTAACATATAGGTACTATTCTGAACTGTTTACAGCAATTATTTTGAAATTAAATAAAATTCTAGTTAAAAAATTAAAATTAAGTTGATTTTTTTAAAAGTCTGACTCATGGTTCATATTCTCATGAGGGAAACATTTTAAACAAATAATCAAGGAAACGTGTAATTTTAGGTAATGCAAAGAATAATAAAGCCAAATGAACAAAATAAAGGGTTAATAGTGACTTCAGGGAAGTCACCCTATTTTACTTAGGGTGGTCAAAAGCCTATCTGATGAAATACATTTGAAGAGAGTTACAAATGCAAGAGGAAGTGAGTCAAATATCTGAAAGAAAACAGCTTTTCACACAGAGGGAATAGTGTGTACAGTTCTCTTAATCAAAGTTTGACTGTAAAGGGAACAGCAGGAGGGAAGCAAAGAGTGCAGGGCAGTAAGATTGGAGACCTCTACACAGTAGATTAGGTAAAGTCAAGTAGACCAGTAGACCTTGATAAGGAATTTGGTTTTAATCTAAACATTCTTGGAGACCATTTGCAGAGTTTAGGACAGTGGAGTGACATGAACTAATTTTAAGATTTATAAGATTACACTGGCAACTGCCTGAAAGATTTATTTTATTTTATTTTATTTATTTATTTTTGGCTGCATTGGGTCTTCATTCCTACACGTGGGCTTTCTCTAGTTGCAGAGAGTGGGGGTTACTCTTCATTGTGGCACGGGGGCTTCTCATTGTGGTGACTTCTCTTGTTGTGGAGCATGGGCTTTAGGCGCATGGGCTTCAGCAGTTGTGGCTCACGGGCTCAGTAGTTGTGGCACACGGGCTTAGTTGCACCCCGGAATGTGAGATCTTCCCGGAGCAGAGATCGAACCTGTGTCCCCTGCATTGGCAGGCGGATTCTTAACCACTGCACCACCAGGGAAGTCCAGGATTGATTTTAAGGTAGGTGGAAGAGTAGAGGCAGGAAGAAAAATTTGGAAATTATTGCAGCAATTTAGAGAGATATGAGTGTGTTTTAGACTAGGATGGCTAGTTAATGGCTGGATTTCTGGTATATTTTGAAGGAGAAGTAAATGAAAATTCCTGATGAGTTGGATATGGGTTTGAGGCAAATATGGAAGTCAACGTTGACAACATTTTTGGTTAGTTTTTTGACCTAACCACTTGAGTGAAGATGGTACCATTTCCTCTGATGGGGAAGACTGGGCTAAACGTGTTCTTTGAGAAAAATAATCTTTGGTCACAATAACATTGAGAACACCACCCAAAGAGAATTGTCACTTAAACTGGGGTATATGAAGCTAGAGCTCAGGGAAGAAATTGAGTTTGAAGATAAAAGCTTGGATTCATGAGCACATTGAGTGTATTTTTAAATACATAATCCCGAGGGTTATATGCTGGGATTATAATCCTTATCATCCCACTATTGATTTAATAATGTAAATAAGGTAATTATTAATTTTCTGCTTAGGCAAAAATAGTACCATGATACATTTTTTTCTTTAAAAATAACATGTATTATCTTAAAATAAACCTAGACAATTCTGTGGGTGGTCTTGAATCCCTTTTTGTACCTCTTCTCTTTGAAAA
Organism: Lagenorhynchus albirostris; assembly: GCF_949774975.1. Lineage (NCBI taxonomy): Eukaryota > Metazoa > Chordata > Mammalia > Artiodactyla > Delphinidae > Lagenorhynchus > Lagenorhynchus albirostris. The sequence goes on along the minus strand of NC_083112.1, from coordinate 39,238,808 downwards.
AAGAAAATAGTTTCAAAGTCAAACATTGACAGAAAAATTCAAAATGTGTTTTACAAATATAGGTTCTCATTTTTCACATAGCAGTTACTTAGTAAATATTTTTTTGCAGTAGACTAAATGTATGAGCAAAGACTAAGCATTATTTGAAAAAATTATTAGCAAAATTAGTCAGTTAACTAAATGAATCAATCTACAACATACTCAAACCCACCACCTAAATATTTAAATAGTTTAAGTGAATAATTTTTTCAAGTAGTGAACATCAGAATTACTTGGGGAGCTGTTTCAAAAGCTGATGTCCAAGTGTCACTTCCCCAAACTGTGAAATCTGATTCAGTGGATAGATGTAGGTAACTGGCATGTATATTGGGAAAAGACTAATGCATCCTAGTTTAAAACCACTGACTTAGCAAAAAGGGCTATTATTGGCACTGTTGACCTTAATCTCTCTGACTCACTTTTCTTCTCTTTCTTCTAACCAAACATTCATTTCAAGTTTAAACCTTCTACAGATAAATTAACTCATCCATTAAGCTACTGTAAAGTTTTGCCTTATATTGAGTCAGTCTTTTTGAGGTGATTTTGGATAACTTTGATTGCATCCATTATGCATGGATTTTGTGGGTTAATTTATAGGTAATAATTTTTCCTTTTATTTTAAATAAGCAGGCAGTCTCTTTTTTTTTGCTCCTTGTTCACTTTTGTCCATCTCTTAAAGCTAACATCTTTTTTTTAGTTTTTTCTAAACAATATAAATATTTTTACTGGTCTCCAATCCATCATTCAGGCAATCATACTATTGCTAAATTAGTTTCCATATACTTTTTAAAATTTGCATTGAGAATCTTCACCTATATGCATGATATAAATCAATTAATTATTTCCTAAAATTCTGCCCCTCTTCAGAGGGACCCGTCTTCAATGAAGTATTAACTTCATTTAAAAAGTTTAGTGTCGGGTTTCCCTGGTGGCGCAGTGGTTGAGAGTCCGCCTGCCCATGCAAGGGATGTGGGTTCTTGCCCCGGTCCAGGAAGATCCCACATGCCGTGGAGCGGCTAGGTCCGTGATCCATGTCTTCTGAGCCTGTGCATCTGGAGCCTGTGCTCCACAACGGGAGAGGCCACAACAGTGAGAGGCCCACATACCGCAAAAAAAAAAAAAAAAAAGAAAAAGTTTAGTGTCACTGGAAAAGCATAGTTTTATTTCAGAACACACATCACATATTCAAATATGATCAAAATATATTTTTATACTTTCTGAATTTAAAGTCTCATCTTTTATAAACAGTAAAATCATTTTGTGTTTTTATACTTAGTATTTTGTTTTATTTTGAAATCTATTCTCTATTACACAAACAGTTTTTATGTTCTGCAGTTTCCTGGGCAAAATTCCCATTGAATTCCCTGCACTGATCATCTAAAAGCTGTTTGTTTGTGAAACAAATTCAGACTATGCAATGGAGTATACAGTGGAGATAGTGAGGTTAATTTTACTCTGGATTTATGGCATCCTTTTCTTGGCAATTGCAAAATTTCTCAATGCCATATCTATAAACATGCTAATTTGTCTAAGTTTTGGAATGTAAATACATTGTTAATGAACATCTATATTTATTAAAATTCTTTTCCATATCTAAATGTTTATTTCTATTATTTTGGAAATGGTGAGACAAACTTTTGAGAAGCACACTGAAGAAACCATTTGGAAAGTAAATGGTCACCCAGTAAATATGTTCATGTGGAAAATCAAAATGGATTCCATTAGAGAAGATGGGAGTGAGGGAGAGCCAACTGGAGTTCTGTGCTGCAGGAAAGAAAAATTGATATTTTAAAAATTACATGTGTCAGAGTGACCTGAGATATTACTACATCAAAATTTTAAAAAGATAAATTGGGAGAATTAATTTTCAGTGTTCTAAGTAGAAGTATAAAATGTATTCAAAACCATTAACTTTTTTTTTTAAACATCTTTATTGGAGTATAATTGCTTTACAATGGTATGTTAGTTTCTGCTTTATAACAAAGTGAATCAGCTATACATATACATATATCCCCATATCTCCTCCTTCTTGAACCTCTCTCCCACCCTCCCTATCCCACACCTCTAGGTGGTCATAAAGCACCGAGCTGATCTTCCTGTGCTATGCAGCTGCTTCCCACTAGCTATCTATTTTACATTTGGTAGTGTATATATGTCCATGCCACTCTCTCACTTCGTCCCAGCTTACCTTTCCCTCTCCCTGTGTCCTCAAGTCCATTCTCTACATCAGTGTCTTTATTCCTGTCCTGCCCTTAGGTTCTTCAGAACCAATTTTTTTTTTTTTTTAGATTCCATATATACATGTTAGCATACTGTATTTCTTTTTCTCTTTCTGACTTACTTCATGCTGTATGACAGTCTCTAGGTCCATCCACCTCATTACAAATAACTCAATTTCTTTTCTTTTTATGACTGAGTAATATTCCATTGTATGTATGTGCCACAACTTTATCCATTCTTCTGTCAACAGACACTTAGGTTGCTTCCATGTCCTGGCTATCGTAAATAGAGCTGCAGTGAACATTGTGGTACATGACTCTTTTGGAATTATGGTTTTCTCAGGGTATATGTCCCAAACCATTAACTTTTAAACAAATACTAGTAGTTATGAAGAAAAAAAAAACTTACAATTTAATTCTGATCATCCTTATCTTTAAAATTAACCTGTTCTTAAAATCCTTCAATATTCCCTGTCATCAGGAATTTTTCACTTGCCAACATTTGTACTATATACCTCTCTGCTTGCCTCCATGTTGCTTGGCCTCTTCCTCCCTGTTCTCTGTTTCTCTCTACCATCGCCATCCTCCTCACCATCCACCTGTACCGTCTAACACTCTGCTATCAAACATAGAACTTCCTAAACAGATCAGCTTATCTATCTCTTCTTCTGGCTTCTGCCACTTACAAGGTATGTCAGATGGCTGAAACTTGAAAACCAAACTCTCCATGTAGGGTTTTCTGTACATTAAGAAAACTTCTGTGTCCAGATCTTACTTAAAAACAAACAAACAAACAAACAAAAAAACAGTGATAGTAAAAATTATTTGGTCACGAGTCAATATTCTATATTGACTTTTTTTTTTTTTTTTGCGATATGCGGGCCTCTCACCGCTGTGGCCTCTCCCGCTGCGGGGCACAGGCTCCGGACGCGCAGGCTCAGCGGCCATGGCTCACGGACCCAGCCGCTCCGTGGCATGTGGGATCTTCCCGGACCGGGGCACGAACCCGTGTCCCCCGCACTGGCAGGCAGACTCTCAACCACTGTGCCACCAAGGAAGCCCTACGAGTCAATATTTTAAAAGTATGCCAGATCAATGACAAAGTTAAATCATTGATCTAGAAGAAGTTTCTCAACTAACTATTAAAGAATGTCTCAGGTAATTGACCTTGATATTTGGTGCTGTACTAGTCAGGGTTTTGGTTGCAAACAATAAAAGCAAACTTTAGTGAATGTAAGAGGAAAGGGGATTAATTAAATTCATGTCAAAAAGGTCATACACTCAGTGAGTGGCTGAAAAACTATGCTAGGGCATAAACTTACTTCAGAAAGAGTTTCTGAGGGTCTATGGATACTATTTCTATGCCCCTGTAAGCTTATCTCCACAACAGTCGCTGTGAATTAACAATGCTTCTACTGCAGTAGTCACAGAGCCTTGAAAACTGCAGCTACCACATTTATTACTTAACTAAAGTTACATATTGTAAATTTGTGATGAAATAAGCATCAGATTGCTTCTCACATATTAAGGGTGTTTAAATCTGGGTAGAGCATAATTACAAATGCATTAGGATCCAGTCAATAGAAAGAAAACACACCAATTATCTGAAAAAGAAAGATTTAACATAAAAAATTATTACTAGTAAAAAATGATTCTAAAGGTAGTTAAAGAGAACTTTAAATGATACACATTATAAATGGCACTATATTTATGTAGTAAATGTATGGAGTTCCAGCTTTCAGTTCATATGTAGAAGCTTGGAATTCACCACTCTTTCCTAACAACAAGTGAAAAACTAAACAAACTGGAAAATCAACAACTCTTCATGGATCTAAAAGAGATCCTGTGACACAGGGCAAACTGCTGTCCCAAGTCTTGGGAGAGAGACAGGCAAATACAGGAAGTCAGGGCTACCAGAGCCCATACTCAGATATCATGAGCGGAAACCTCCTCTGGAATCAGTGCTGCAGGCAAAATTTGAGAGTTAAAAACTCCAGAGGGACCAAATCTGGGGTCCCCACGCTATTGTGAGATTTACCTTCAGGGACTCAATCATGTCACAACAGTAAATATCAGAGAAAACTTTCCTCCTGCTTCTGGCAGGTGGAGGGGAAAGTTAACCATTTTGAAATACTACAGACCATTCTGTTCTTCCTAAATAAGGCCTGCCCTCAGGAGAGGCTAGTTAACCAGAGCCTAACCTGCTGGGGTATTAATTAGAGCCCTATTTAAAATGAGGGGAGGGAAGTACACAATTCCAGCCTACTCTAATCATTCTGTCTCACCTAAACTGGAAAAAAAAACTGAGAAACTTTTATGAAGATCATAGTCCAGAAGCAGAAGCTTCCTAAAAGGATGAAACCTAATCATAAAGCTTCCCTTCCCCTGACACCTCACCACTAAAAGCCTATTTACAGGAGTTCCTTTTAGCTGGGACTAAGAAATGGCTGCTGGGCTGTTAATGATATTCACTGGAAGGTATGTGCCTGGCAAAACTCCCTGGAGGGTAAAAACCATGAGATCCCAGCACACTGCTCCCATGGAAGCCACCTGCTGGGTTGCCAGCAAAACACAGTAAGTCGCCTTTCAGTAAAATGCCAGTGAGACTTGCTGGCTGGTGATTACCATTGTGTTTTCCACAAAGTAATAGCAAGGAAACTGCTCCTTCAGATGCTGGGAATATGCTGGAGGGCGATAGCCACCAGGTCTTCTTCATACCACTGGAAGAATTCTGGTATTTGACTCTAGTTGTGTGTCTAGTGGCATCAACAGGTGGTCTTAGAAGAAAAAGCATCCTCTTATGGCATCTGCAAAAAGTGAGGTTATCACAGTGTTTTCAAACAATGGGTGACTATTCACTTCTGACACAAGTGGAAAAGCTTCTTCCACTTGCAAAGGAAGCTCAGATTTACTTGTGAGTTTGATGTATGCACTGCATCTAGGTCCAAACAAATGTTTTCGATTCCAAGATTGGTTCCTATTGTGAACTCAAGTGATGTTGTTATTTACCAACTTGCACAATTATTGTATTTGATTCTTAAGCAATATCAGCTCTATGGCTAAAGAAATGAGATTTTTATGAGGGCTGTCATGAAAGCTCTCTGATTTTCATATCATGATTTGAACCAAGGGTTAAACGACTTGAGCTGTCATTTATTTTTTGTAAGTGCTCCAGTGCACTCAGCAGCTTCCTCTCATAACACAATGCTTATATGTACCATGATTGCTTAATAGTCCAGTGAAACAGCCACTTAGGCTCCCAAGGCATGGGCTTCAGTTGGCACTCAGAATCAACCACAGGTGGTAGTTTGATTAGTTGTGATACCATTGCCTGCCTTGAATTATTAACATCCTACATCCCAGTGGTAAGGATGTCAGCACTGTGCACAAGCCCATGGGTAGGACCAAACCAATTCCTGAATCTCATCTTTAAAGATTTATCTCCTAGGGCCACTTCCAGTACTAATTCTCCATCAGTCAGGATCCTTTTAGGAAATAGAATCCATTACAGTAATTGACACAGGGAAAATGCACTATAAAGAATTATAACTAATTAAGGATGATTACTAAACAACAGACAACTTTTAAAAAATACAGGAATAACAAAAGTAGGGAGCAGGTACTACATCTAAGGCCAAGGGAGGGTATGCAAAGAGTAAAGAAAGAACTTGGAAGAATTACTCTCCACTCCAACCCAGGCTGAAATTCAGACTTTGTTGGCAAAAGTGTGGTTGTGGCCCACTGGATAACAAAATTCACAGAGTTATAGCAGACCAGAGCTGCTGAGCAGAGGGCTGCTAACAAGGATGCCAGCTGTCCCTGGATGGCAAGCAGAAAACTCCCACTGAACATAGGGTTGCTAGATAAAATAGAATGCTGGGCAAAATCTGAATAATAGATAAATAATGAATAAAAGGTTAATATAAGTATATCCCAAATATTGCAGAAATAGTGTTAATCTGAAATTCCAAATTAACTAGGTGTCTTATGTCTTTATTTGCTAAATAAGGCAACCCTACTCTGCAGTGATGTGAAACTAGCTGGAAGGCATGCACCACTGGGTCTCCTACACACCATTAGCAAGAAAGCTGCCCATTGGGATACTGGTGAATCTTGCTGAAGGCACAGTCCCAACAGGCGTCCCTCAAGGCACTAACCATCAGAGGAAGGAAGAAAAATACACACCAGAACCAAGAAGAAAACCTCCTTCTACTTTTCCTTCCAGATCCTTTTAATGCCATCTGATCATAAACATTGTACCAGATATCAAAGAAAGAATGCCTTGGGGTGGAGCCACACCAATTACACAAGACAAGGCAAGAAAAGGTGGATTTAGAACTGAAAGAAAATAAATTGGTAACTCTCATGCTAAGTATTCACTGTAGATATCTTTAAAAATATGATTTTATACCTAATTTGAACAAAATTATACAAGCAATTATATTTAAAGCTGCTTAAATCACCAATTCTATATTTGTATCTTTAATTTTGAATCAAGTTAGCGTTTGTTTTCTATTCAAGGATTTTTAACACATTATAATATTACACATTTATAATATTTGTCTAAAAATTTATTTCAAAGTGACACTTTTAAATGGTGGCTACAATCATTAGTGGTGGGGAACAAATGAAAGCCCTATGTAATGAATCATTTATTCATAACTTCATAATTCATTGCTGTAGTTATACTTAAAAACCACCAAATTTAGAGTTTGATAGGCTGGAGAAATGAGCTAAACATAGTGTTTCTCTGAATATATGAGGTTTTTTTTTTTTTCTTATACTAGTGACATTTTGCAATGATGGAGCTTCAGTAAACTGCTATTAGATACATTTTTCTGGAGTAGAAAAATAGCAACTGTTAATTTTGGTTGGATAGAAAGGCCTACAATTATATTCTCTTCCACCAGCAAAGCTATTGAAGATATCCACGTTGTACAGCAATTTATAGTAGCTTGGTTTTGGGGGATCTATGTGTCCAACCCATTGTGTAGTTCTACTATATAGGGACATATGATTAAGATATTTTTCCCCCACATCAGGTAAAATGTGAAGCATCTGAGTATTTTATCCCAGAAAAAACAGACTGAAGCTGTTTGAAGAGGCGATGGGTTGGGGTTGGGTGGTTCAGTCTCAGTGACAAAAATGTGGGGTCTTATCAGCCATACAGTAGGTAAGGCTTGATAATTACATAGTGGGTAGCTGAAAATCAAAGCATTTAAAGGGTCACATCATCACTTAATTGGACGTTCAAAGGACTTCACTATCATTGAAAAGTTAGCTTTGAAAAAAATCAATATTTGATAGCTAGAAAATGAAGAAACTTCTCTGTCTTTGCTTGGGATTAATATGTAAATAAAAATAGTTTTCCTTGACAATTAATAAATGGGTGTAACCTTATGCGAGTTTAAATATTTCACCTCTTTCATGATCCAGAAACACCCAAGCCAACAACTTAATATAAAAAGTGATCTCAAGTGAAATCAAAAGTGAAAGAAACATGGCACAAGTATTCTAGAGAGACAACATTTAATTCAGATTAGAGAGGATTCCCACGGGTAAAATATAACTGAATGTGAACTCACAACTCAAAATGACACAATACTTGTGCAAACAGTCTTTCAAGAGCAATAATTTGCAGACAAACAAGATTTTGTGGGTTTTTTTAGAGATGGATTTTTTTTTAATTAATTAATTAATTTTTGGCTGTGTTGGGTCTTTGTTGCTGCGTGCAGGCTTTCTCTAGTTGTGGCAAGAGGGGGCTACTCTTCGTTGTGGTGTGCAGGCTTCTCATTGCCGTGGCTTCTCTTTGTTGCGGAGTACGGGCTCTAGGCATGTGGGCTCGGTAGTTGCGGCTCGAGGGCTCTAGAGCACAGCCTCAGTAGTTGTGGCACACAGGCTTAGTTGTTCTGCAGCATGTGGGATCCTCCCGGACCAGGGATCAAACCTGTGTCCCCTTTATCAGCAGGCGGATTCTTAACCACTGCGCCACTAGGGAAGTCCCCCAAACAAGATTTGTATGTAATAAAATAATTATATACAGACTCTTAAGTGATGAATATTAAATATAAAAAAAACTGAAAATGAATAAGCAGGACCAAAAATTAACAAAATAGAACCTCTGTCAATAAAATATATACTAAAAACATCCCACAAACCCTCAATGGATTGATCAAATAGCAAATAGCATATTAAATATGGCTGAATAGAGAATTAGTGAAGTATTAGAAGATATAGCAGGGAAATTATAAAAAATAAAAACAGATATACAAAGATGTAGGAAATATGAAAGGTCCAATATATATCTAGTATAAGTTCAAAAAGGGAAGACCATTAAAAAATAGGAGGGTAAAATCCTGAATCCACAAATTTGGTAATAAACATATTTTTAAGCCTACACGGAACATTTATAAATATCAAAAACTGACAATATACTAAATGTCACAAAAGTGACTCTCAACAAATGACAAAGAAACAGTATAATTCAGAGCATTTTCCCTAATCACAATATAAATATTATAATTCCATATTGAAAACTAACTTTAAAAAGCCTGATACAGGGCTTCCCTGGTGGTGCGGTGGTTAAGAATCTGCCTGCCAATGTCACGGACGAGGGTTCGTGCCCCGGTCCGGAAAGATCCCACATGCTGCGGAGCGGCTGGGTCCGTGAGCCATGGCCTCTGGGCCTGCGCATCCGGAGCCTGTGCTCCGCAATGGGAGAGATCACAACAGTGAGAGGGCTGCGTAAAAAAAGCCCGATACATATGGAAGTTTTAAAATGAATATACAAATAGCTTATATGTCAAAGACTAAGTCACAAAAGATAAAACTTTAGAACCAATTTTTAACCAAAATTACATACCAAAATTTGTTGGATCCAGCTAGGGTAGTATTTAGACGAGACATTTTTTTTTCCATAAGCTTACATTAGGGGAAAATGACTGAGAATTAAAGAGGTTAGAGTATAACCTGAGAAACTAGAAAATGAACTGAAGAACTATCTTAAGAAAATAATTGATGAACATAAAACCACAATAGAAAACAAACATGTAAAATTTTGTATCAATAAAACCAAAGGCTTATTTTTAAAAAGACTTCAAACATGCCTAGACAAATAAAATAAAAGGATAAAAATCACAAATATCAATGTGAGGATTTGAGATCTAAAAATGTACATGTTTTATATTTTAAGATTCCTGAAATCAGGATGTATTACAATCAAGAATATGTCACAGTTTAATTGGTAAAGTTTCTTTTTTTATTTAAAAGCATATAAATTTGCAGAGCATCTTATAAATGACTAAATAAAATGTCATTATAAGAAAGCACCATGACCAATTTTATGTCAACCAATTTGAAAATTAAGACAAAATTGATTTACAAAAATATAACAGCACTATTAACACAAAAAAATAGAAAAAATAGATAGATATATTATAAAAATACCTTAGCCTGGGTTTCCTTAGAAACCTTAGACATAAGGTCTTATATGTGGTACTTATGTGAGAATGTGGTGCCACGGAGCAGGAGAACAGGACAGGTGGAATGAAACTGAAAAACAGGTACATCCAACTTAAGGGTTAATCAAATTGTGCTCAACTCTAGGTAAATACTGCTGGATCTGAGGATATGTCTCAGAATTCTTCACTCAGGGGAAGGGAGGGGGGGCACTTATCCATTTGCTCTCATTCCTCACTGATCAAGTGTAGCCCAAGAGTCGTTAATTTCTCTGTCCTTCCAGTTTGTGCATGAGATGAGTGAAGAGTGGTTCTGAAGGTGGCAGAAAATGAGAGGTACCTGGAGTGGTTCCAATTGATGGGTGGCCCAGTTGTCCCTGCATAAAGCAAATCAACATCACAACAGCATAGAGTGCTCACTGGGCACTGATAAAGTTGAAGTGGTGTATAAGAGATAACCAAAGTAGATAGTTATAAATCTACCATGCAAAACAAGCCCAGGTAACCTGTGCCAAATATTTCCAATTTTATATAATTTATTCCAAAATACAGAAAACTCAAATTATAAAGTCCAAAACATATTGATAACAAAAATTGACAAGGAGAATATGAGAAATTACATGCCAATCTTACAAATATAGATGCAAATTCTTAATTACAATGTTAACAAGTTGAATCCATCAGTTTATATTTATAAAGCAAAGCACTATCATAGTAATTTTGATTTCATCCAGAAATACATGGAGAGTTTAACATTAAAAATAAGAACCTTATGATTCTTCACTTTTTCAATGAGACATGGGGAAAATCTCTCCCTTTTCTGTCTCTGAACATCATTGTATGAGGCTATGACATTTGGAACCGCCACAAGCATCTCTGACCATGGACACAAAGCCAAGAAGAGGACTCCAGAAAGGCTGGGTGCCACATGACTGTTCAGCTGCTTCAGTCACCACCCTCCCTCTAAGATTCTTCTTGTGATTAGAGATAAATGTGCTTATTGACTATGCTAAAGCAAATAAACCTCCAAATCTTATGTTCATTATATTAACAAGTTAAAAGATGTTTTTAAAGTATGATCATTGCAACAGAAGCAGTTTTCAAATGATGACATTTCTGTATCTGAAATAAAAAGAAAAACTGACTTCATTGCTTACTGTAGTAAGGAATACCTAAGCTAGTCAGTCACAGTCTCCCAGGACAGAGCAGAATGCTAAACTTACAGAGAGTGTTTAAGAATCAGGGGAATTCAGGAGTTGATCAACTTTAGAGGTGAACATGGTGGGTGTCATCATTTGATTACTCAGAGGTGAGAATGTTGTTGATTGATTGATTCTTACAAGTGAGTTTATTTGAGTAAGTCTTCCCCTGATTGGCTGATTTGCAGAAGAAAACGGTTGACAGATATTGGTAGGCCTGGAAACGTGTGCTCATTTAGGTACATTGTGGTAGAATAAATAGCTAAATCCAATTCTGGTGTCTGTAGGACAACGTGTATTTTCCTGAATTTGTGAGAATATTAAACCATGTAATGATGTTTATGGCAAAAGGATTGCTGAATCCTAATAGCATTGGATTTCCTTAACTGGCTAAGTGGTAGCTACAAAAAAAAACACCTGCCAAAAAAATTGTATATAGTGATGAAATGATAGGCACATTCTTTTAATAGGGACAAAGCAAAGATGTCCATTATCACCACTAATTTTCAGCATTTTACTGATGGTGCTAGCCTGCACAAAATGGCAAGAAAATGGAATTATGATAATTAGGCAGGATGAAAATGACATTGTTCTTAAACCATCATATATATACATTTTTAAAATCCAAAAAGTTCTACAAAGATTGTAAGAGTAACTTCACTGTACAGGATCAATTGAGTTTTAAACATAGGCAAAAACAGTAGAAAATATAATTTAAAAATCTTTTTGTGGGCTTCCCTGCTGGCGCAGTGGTTGAGAGTCCGCCTGCCGATGCAGGGGATGTAGGTTCGTGCCCCGGTCCGGGAAGATCCCACATGCCGCGGAGTGGCTGGGCCCGTGAGCCATGGCCGCTGAGCCTGTGCGTCCGGAGCCTGTGCTCCGCAACGGGAGCGGCCACAACAGTGAGAGGCCCGCGTACCGAAAAAAAAAAAAAAACTTTTTGTAAGAGCAATAAAAAGATATCTAGAATATATTTTAGAGTTCCATTTAGGAGTCTCTAGAGAACTGTGTGGTCTCATGCCATTTCTCCAACTTTGGGAGTAAGGAAGAAGCCCCAGAGCATGAATAAGACATCCCACATTCCATTCTCCCCCACCCTCACTTCAGCCATTATCATTGGTGGGTAAGAGGTAGTCCTGAAATTTGAGGTATAAGATTGCTCTGAACTTGGTTCTGCAGGAGTCAAGCCAGAGCCCCCAACCGCAGGAACTCACCTGCTCCTAGAAAAATCTCCACATGCATAGACACTGTAGCTTTCTACCTTGAGATCATCAAGATTCATCAATCACAGAATATTTGATATTCTGGAGTTTTGTCACTTCCTATAGGAATCTCATGATTCCCAGATCATCACCACAAATTAACTACTCTAATTCCTTTCCTGTGACCATCTCCTACCTCTCTCCAATTCCTGCATCCTTTTGTGCCTTTTGGAATTTTATTATAAAATTTGAAGATTCTCTTATATTCTCAATCTCTTCTCTAGTCCTTATTTTCAACTTCTCAATCGAACAGAAACCTAGAATCTCTTTTTCTCCCCAGGGTTCTTATATGCACCTTTTTCAAATGGCAAGTTTAACACATCTCCACCATTGTGCTATTTACTACTTTGGAAATATTTTTGCAGGTAGTTTTGGAGATCTGCAATAGATATAGCTTTCCATTTATGGATTAGTGTTTGCTCTGTCTGTTGCCAGGTGACTAGAACAGAATTACTTTAAACACAATTTACTGCAAGATAGTTCCCTAGACCACGTTAGCGATGGACATTTTGGGTTGCACACTGTTGACAGGGCCGGCCAAGATTTTCCTCTGCTTCTTCTCTCTCTCTCTCTGAGCAACTCTCCTTTGTAGTCTGGGTGAAATAAGGGGGTAAGGGGGTAAGAGGTGGCTTACTTCTCATTCACTCTTACTCTGGTCTCATTTTAATGAGCAGAAAGATCTACCAGAAACTTTAGGTTTTGACTTTTATTTCGCAGGGCTTCAAAACTAAGGTATAATTTGTAACTCGACTGAGTCTTGGTGGCCAAAGGCCCTCAGATCTTCATATTTTCTGTCTACCTCTCCAGTTGTCATTGCTTGCCTTGTAATTATGTACTATTTTTCATCTATTTTATGATTTTCAAGTATTCTATTTGATTTAGTATAATGAATTGAAAGTTTTTCCCAATAATATCCCACCTTTACAAAATCAGTTTTTAGAATATTATTTTCTGTATTTCATACATGAAAACTGAAGTAAAAGAAGAGAACTAGGAATTAAGTTTCCATATAGGACCCCAAAACCCATGATTAAACAATCTTATAATTATATAGGGACATTTTGCATTCACATATTAGAGGAATATTAAAAATAAAAATCTGGGGCTTCCCTGGTGGTGCAGTGGTTGAGAGTCTGCCTGTCGATGCAGGGGACATGGGTTCGTGCCCCGGTCCGGGAAGATCCCACATGCCGCGGAGCGGCTGGGCCCGTGAGCCATGGCCGCTGAGCCTGCGCGTCCGGAGCCTGTGCTCCGCAACGGGAGAGACCACAACAGTCAGAGGCCCACGTACCGCAAAAAAAAAATAATAATAATAATAATTGAAAAAATAACAATCTGAGTTAGACTGGAATACCACAATACAAAGAAAGAAAAATTGAGGATTTTTCATATGTTTATAACTACACTAGTTCCTTGATAAGTTTGACCCAGCCATCTCTTTCTCAGAGAATAGAAAGAAGGTCTAAAATTATGACATCCCATGGGCCCTGCTGTTTGACATCTTCTAGGGATTACATTTCTGAGACCAAGAATAGGTTACCCAGTAGAGTTTTAAGCCTGATTCTTCACTGATAGCCTGCAGAGAAGTTCAAACTTTTCTCCTACTCCTATCGTATTTGCTGTAGTTGACTCTACCACTGAGTGACAGCTACTACTTAGAGGAAATGTATGAGCTAAGACTACTTATGGAGAGAGATTCTCACAAATTTCTAACCTAAAGCTGTTTCCAAAAGTTGAGTCCAGCGGGCAAAAGCTTGTAAAGAGGAGTTTCAGGGGTGTATAGGTGGAGGGAGGGGGGTATATGCAGAACAGAGCAGTCAACTCTGACAGTCATCTTGCAATTGGTCATGTGGTGGTCTAATCAGCATCATCTTGATTGTTTTGCATACAGTTAATCTTTACTTCCAGGGTCTGTTTGTTCCCATTTTTTTGAGGCCGGTTCTCAGAAATGTGACAGCTGATGTCATGGCTACAGTCTGGTTATCATACAGTTAACTTCTTCCACCTGATTGGGGTGGGGGGTTTCATAATCTATAAAACAGCTCTAAGGATATGGTTCAGAATATTATCTCTAACCCTTGAGAGGGAACTAAAGGACCTTGACTTATTTAATGACTAAACTATTATTATTTGGACTTGTTTGACAGTTTTCCTTTGCTTCTGCATTTTCTTACTTCTCTGATTAAATTTATCCTTTGACTAAACTTTTTCTACAGACAAAAGGCAGCCAGACGACATGGTGCTGGGGGGTCTGTCCTGGGAAGGCCCCATAGGGTCCTGCTCCATTTCAAAGCTAGAAATTAGAATTCTCTCTGTTGTCAATGGCATTGTTGAAGGAGAGATGAAAAAATGAGTTCTCCAAATTCTCTCACTCCCTCTCTCACTCTTTCTCTTCTCCTCCATTTATATAACTATATTTATATGTATGCAGATAAATTTACATATCTATATAAAGGTTGTAAACATACTTCGTGTATAATGTGTGAATGAGTATGCATATATTACATAATGGATTACATATAAGCCCATACATGAATCAGTTCTTTACTGCTGTAAAACGCACCACACCAAAATCCAGTGTCTTAAAATTATAAGAATTTACTGTTGCATCAAGGTTTATAAATCAGCCAGGCAACTTTGCTGCTGTAATCCAGGCTTGGCTGATTTTGTCTGATTTTGCTTCTGCTTCTGCCATCAGCTGGCAGTCCACTGGGAGGCTCACTGCTCTGGTGATTAGCTGACAGTCCCCAGGTGTGCCTGGCATGGTTCATGTGTTTGTAATCATCCAGGAGGTTAGACTGGATCTGACCACATGATACCGTCAGGGTTGCAAAAGAAAAAGGGAATCTGCAAAGCCACTCAAGGCCTAGGCTCAGACCTAGCACAAGTTCACTCTCTACACATTTTTTTTTTTTTTGGCAAAAGCAAATATGAAGGTTGTCCCAAATGGGGGTGTAGATTCCCTTTTGTTCAGAGGAGCAGCAAAATCACATTGCAAAGTGTATGGACACAGGAAGGATTGACAAATTGATGTCATTTTGTAATCAATCTACCTCTGAATGTATTATACATTCAGTTTTCATAATTACATGTATTTATGAAGTTTCGAAGAGATCCTTCTTTTAATTATATCTCTTAATTTTTAAATGTAGGTATAATTAATATAAATATTATATTAGTTTCTGGTGTACAATATAATAATTCAATATTTGTATACATTGTGAAATGATCACCACAATGTCTAGTTAACAGTCATTGCCTTCCTTAGTTACAAAAATATTTTTTTCTTGTGATAAGAACTTTTAAGATCTACTCTCTTAGCAACTTCAAATATGCAATGCAGTGTTATGAACTATAGTCACCATGCTGTACATTATATCTCCATCACTTATTTTATAACTGGAAGTTTGAATCTTTTGAACTTCACTGATGTCACCCACCCCATTATATCCCGATGACATTATATCTCCATATACATTATATCTTCATGACTTATTTTATAACTGGAAGTTTGTACCTTTTGAACTTCACTGATCTCACCCACCCCATACCCCACCTCTGACAACCACCAATCTGTTCTCTGTATCTATGAGCTTGAATTTTTGTGTTTTCATTTTGCTTCTAGAGTCCATGAATAAGTGAGATCATATGGTATTTGCCTCTCAGTGTTTGACTTATTTCACTGAGCATAATGCCCTCGAGGTCCATCCATGTTGTCACAAATGGCAAGATTTCCTTCTTTTTTATGGCTGAATAGTATTTCATTGTATATGTGTACACCACATTTTCTTTCTCCATTCATCCATTGATAGACTGAAGAGATTCTTAAGTTAAATTGCTTGTAACTCTTTGCACAAGGCCCCACAATAACTACCTACTCTGTGAATGACAATGGTGTAAATAATGCATGAGAAGTATCATGAACAAAACACAGTTCTCCAGATACCCCTAGTTATGCCAAATATTATTCTAGACAGAATTATTCTCTACAGAATTTGGAATCTACCCCTTTTCTATATTTCTATTGCAGTGATGACCACTATCTCATACTTTAGTGATTTATTCATTCATTCATCTATTCATTCATTCAGCAAGGCTTTCCTTGTTGCTTACTCTGTTCCAGGAACAACATTATATGCAAGAAACAAAGAAAAATAAGTGTAATGGTTTAAAAAAATCTGAATTAAAGACTTCAAAGAAAAGATCAACAACCATCAATAAAAATGGACTTGTATTTTTGATATACATTTAACAATGTGTCTGGTTTTAAAAACAAATTTACTTATATTCCCAACATTTTATCATAGTCTCTCTATAACTATGTATATATTCATGTATATATGCATATAGATATATTTACAGATGTAATAAATAAAAAAATCTTACTACTACAGTTATCAAAGCATATTTCATGTTAGTGAAAATAACTAATATCTATTGACAATATAGTGAGCTAGGTGCTTTATGTGGATAGCCTTACTTCTCAGTCCTGTGGAGTAGATACTATTATAATATCCATTTTGACCATTGAAGAAGACACTGGAGATTAGTAACTTGTCAAAAATCACTAGCCTTTAAGTGACAGAGTTGAAATTCAAACTCAGGTTTTGTGTTTCTTGAAATCTCTGGTCTTACACCATCAAGCTTTCCCCACTCTTCCTGCTGAATTGATTGCTGTAAATTCACAGGACCTGCTGCTTTCTATATTGGCCCAAATACATAGGGAGGCAGTTATTATCACCAAGAAAGAAAATTTCATCCTCACTATTGATTTTTATCCAGACCTCTGGATCTGCTTCCCTCTCTGGCCATTAAACGTAGGTTTTTCAGGGAAATAAAAAATTGTGTTGGCCAAAAAGCTGAAAGAACTTTTTGGCCAACCCAATATATGCATTAATAAGGTTAAGCATCTAAGGAATAGGATTAGAGTTGTAAATTATGCTTAGCTAAAATCATGGAAATATCCAGATAGTAGAATTAGAAATGCATCTCTATTTCATATTTTAATATACCATTTCTTTCATAACTCTTATTTTTAACTTCTTACATTTATTTGGTTTTCAGTCTGTTTCACCCACTAAATTCTAATTTCCTGGGTATAAGACCTTTTCTGTCTTCCTTCCTATTGTCACTGGGCCATAATAGGCGTTTAGTAGCAATTTCTTGCTCTAGAACATGAGTCCATGCAACTCTGGGCAGTGACTCAGGTATCCAGAATCAAAGTCTAGAAAGTGAATACAAAATTAGAGAACAGCCGCTTCTATGAGACTGAAGAGCAGGGCTGAGGAAGAGAGAGCTGCTCCAACAGATCCCAAAGACCGTGCACTGACTTTCATGTCGACACAGTCCAAATATATGTGCCAGGTCTGGCCAGACTTTCTGCTCTTAAAGAGGTCCCTCTTGATACTGATATGACAATTTCTTTGTCTATGTCCTCAGGACAAAGAGGAGATCTGAAAAGCAGTGTGCTGTCTGAGGCTGGAAAGAAGCAGGATGGTTGATAGAAGGACTGCCAAGTAAACTCCGGGATTACGTCCAGCTCACACTTACCTGCTCTCTCTCTCTCTTTCTCTCTTCCTTTATCCTGCTCTTTTTTTTGGTATGCTGAATATACCCAGGAACTCCATTCTCATACATCTTCGAGGTTGAAATACATATATGAAATATAATGATTTTACTATAAAAATGTTCTGCACACATTTTCACTATTAATTTCTTTTTGGACAAAATATATTTGAACAGTGTGTACATATTTGCATAACTTTTGGATACTTTGCTTCCCCAACTGGATTCCAATACCTGTTATGAATTTACTAAGACATAGAACAGAAAAATAAATGAGGCAGTACAATAGCAAATATCTCTAAGGAAGTTTCAAAGACATTTAACATTTTTAATGTAAATTATGTACTGTGTTTATATATACTCTATAAAGTTAAACATCCCCAGCATGTGGCACAACTCATGTAAACCTCTGTTTTTTTTCATAAAGAAATACTTATTTACAAAATAAAATGACTATATTTTTGTAAATTTTTATTTTGCTGCTGTTGGGAATTGTAAAGGGAAAGGGAGCAAAGCATTTGTCAAGAACCTATTATGTGCCACACATTTTGCTTGCCACTTTAGAAGTGCTATTGCAGTCAATATGAACAGTAATCCTATTATATTAAACCCAGAAATTGTCCCTAAGGGAGAGTGTGAAACATGTTCCTGGTCACAAAATTAATAAGAAGCAAAGCCAAGATTTAAACCCAGGCTTTTTTCTAACTCCAACATCTGGATGCTTTTCATTTCACCATGATTCTTCCAAAATATTTTTACTAAAGCATTTAATCTAGAGTGGTGTATTGCCACAATCATACTCTAATGAGAGATTTATAAGCTATTTCTGAAACAAGTAGTTCTTTTCTAGAGAAGCCACAAGATATCTGTGTTGAAGGGGAGGGAAAAGGGTCAGACTTCAAATTATTCATCTCTTTCTATGCCAAGGAATAATTCTATCACAACAACTCTGTCAAATTAATTCTCACAGATGTTAAATAACTCAAACTGAATAAATCTCCTTCACTGTTGATTCTCTCATAAAATGGATAGAAGTACTAAATGTGAAACAATTATGAGAAGTTTGGGTATCATATTAAAGTCAAAAGGTTTACAACTCTAAAACCATTTTTACCCAAATAAGGATTATATATAACTCAGACATTATTCTATCCTCTAAAAAAGTAAGAAAATTTCTGTAACAAGATGGGAAAGTATGAATGGCAAAAAAGATACTAATTTAAAAAACAACAAAGAGAGAACACAATACATAGGTTTGACACAAAAAGGAAAGATACTGGAAAAATTCAAGTTGCCTAGGTATTAGTCCTTGAATATCAGTGACTTACTCTCTCTCAAGGTCAACTCATTAGGTATTCCAGACCTTTACTGGACTCTTCCATTCGTCCATCTCCCCCTTTCCTTTTCATTTCCAGCAGTTGATCTTTCCTTTGCCTAAAACTTCATGGAATAAGTAGAGACAATGTAGTAGAGAACTCACACAATTTTCTATGTCACTACTTGCTTGCTTGTGTACACACACACACACACACACACACACACACACACACACTAATATCCTCACATCCTATATCAGAAAAAGAAATATCCTTTCATGTGGATCACTAAGAAGGCTAATACACCCCCATTCTTAAGACACTTAATCCAAAAGCCAATGCCTCTGCTTCTGTTGTGACTCTTTTTACTTATAATAAAAAACATGCTCTAGGATAGCCTCTCAAGAAAACTTTTAAAAGCCCCCCAAAATCCACAACCACAAAAAGAAAACTTAATAAGTTAAAAATATTTCCCTTGATTTGAGTGACTGCCTTCCTTTCATCTCAGTACTGGGAATAAACTAAGAAGAAATCTGTGCACATTTCTCTTTTTTTGTGTCCACCTTTCCCTCCCCTCTTCCTTCCTTCATCTGTCATTCTATAAATCTGCAGTAAGTATGTATTATCAACTCTATTAGAGGCTGAAGAGGCAAAGACAACTGCTTTCATGGTGGCAAGAGGCTGGCTCACCCATAATAATAGAAAGAGAGCAATAAATGTAAATAAGTGGGTGCAATAGGGGAAAGATGAGAATGCACTATTCTATGTCAGTGGATCAAAAAGAATACAAAAGTGGAAAATGGGCCTTGAAAAAGTCAGCAGATATTTACTTTTTGAAGGGGATCAACACAAGGAGCAGAAGAGAAATTCAGGCAGGAAAAGAGGTAAAAACAAATTTAATGATTTACGAGAGAGCTTGGGATGTTTGGAGATCTGCAAACAGCTATAAATGGCATTATGATGGGATGCAAGGGTTAGAGATGGGGAGAAGTATAAGAGAAAAAACTAAAGAGGCAAACATAGATTAGAGCTTAGAGGGTTTTTGTATATCATGTGAGTTTAGAATATATCAAAAGGAAATGAGAAAAGACTTAAGAGTGAAAACCCTGTTTCAGTAAATTTTGTTATGTAACAAACCACCCCAACACTTAGTGACCTTAAAATAATAAATGCTCATCATTTCTCATATTTTCTATGTCAGTTGGACTGCTCTGATCTGTTTTAATTCAACTGATCCAGTTAAGCTGGGGTTGGATGGCCTATGATGGCCTGACTCTTATGTCTGATAGTAGGCTTGATATCAGCTGTGGTAATAGAATGACTTGGCCATTAACATCCAACAGGCTAACCCAAGCCTTTTCCATGATAGAAATCTCAGAGTAGCAAGAGAAGGTAAGCCCCAATGCAAAAACACTTTTAAGTGTCTGCTTACATTACACTAACATTGTCTCACAAGCCAAACAAATTCATATAGCTAAGACCAGAATATATGTGAGAAGGAATTACCCAAGAGCATGGATAAGGAAATAGTGACATAATTATGGCCATTTATTAAAAACAAACTACCAGAGCAAGGAACCAGACTTTTACAGCATAGAGTGCCATGTGTTGTTTAGAAATAATTTATTAGTAACTGATAGATCAGAATCAAAATATATACTATCCCTTGTCCTCTGCAGGTATAAAATCTGCCCTCAACAGTTGTGGAGTAGAGGTCAGAATGCAAATGGAGGTTTATATAACATATATCTAAATATTTAAAAGTTATAAATCAACCTAACAAGTTTTAAATAAAATATAGACTAGTTCCTACTTTGACAAATGTACTTTCATAATGACCTAGAAGGCCAAGTTCAAAGTTCTGGGACTTCTTGACGATCCTTGCTACAATATGGAGGCCAAGGAGAGCTAGTCCGCAGTGTACCCTTTTGTGCTTCCTGCCCCAGCCCTAGCACTGTAAGAATCTTCACACCCATGCATTTGTTTATCAGAGTCCACATTTCCAAGTTCTTTATTTGTCTCCAGAGAGCAAAAAGTCACTTGTTGGGTATCCAACTGTGGTATGGTCCCTCCTCTGCAGGATCAACATGGAGAAGAGAACTTTGTAAGACCTATAAGTGGACTTAGATCCATTTAGACAGGGAATTTGCAGGACACACTCTAGACATTGGGGCATGGACCCTGACCCACACGGACTTCCTGCCCCTTGAATAATGGTGTAGATGGAAACAACAGGCTAGGACAGAGAACCTCTTGTTTAGTATAATGGTGGTTATTTCAGGTGAGAAAATAGGAATCACTTGAAATTATATTTTTACCATCATAAAAACTGAACTGAAAGCTGGACAACTCTGACTGGGGGCTCACTGATGAATTTCTCTGTGAGAAGCTGTTTGGGGACCATGATCCCACAGACAGGACATGAGCATTCACCACTGCCTCCTTTCCTTTAAGCCACCTGTTAAGCCACCACAATCTTGCTTTTGTAGCAGCCCAGCTACTAAAATAGCTCTGGCATCAATGAACTTTTGATTGTCTAAACCAGCGGATATTTCTCAGAACTTACTCACTGGCAATAACAATGTTTCTGGTGGTCTGTTAATCACTTAGTTCTTCCTGCTTTTTGTAAGAGTGGACAGACATATGATGCAGGCTGACCAGTTGACATATTTTATCCTTTTGGAGTAGTAATGTGACCCAAGCAGAGCCAATAAGAGTTCTTTTCCAGAATTTATATGGATACTGGGAGAGAGAAAGTCAGGTCCCCCTTCCCCTACACTGGAATAAAAGATGAGCCTGGGGCTTCCCTGGTGGCGCAGTGGTTGAGAGTCCAACTGCCGATGCAGGGGATACGGGTTCGTGTCCCGGTCCGGGAAGATCCCACATGCCGCGGAGCAGCTGGGCCCGTGAGCCATGGCCGCTGAGCCTGTGCGTCCGGAGCCTGAGCTCCACAACGGGAGAGGCCACAACAGTGAGAGAGGCCCGCGTACTGCAAAAAAAAAAAAAAAAAAAAAAAAAAAATTGACAGAATGCAGAAGGGAAGTGAGAAGGGAAAAGGAAGAATGCAGTGGGAAGGAGAGAATGAAACAGAGAGAGAAAAAGAGAGAAAGAGAAAGAGAGAAAGTAACTCCTAACAGCATGTCTTAAAACCCTGGAGACAGCCATGAGGGTTACGGCCAGCCATCACCCTGGACTTTCCATGACTAGGAAAAGATAAATTCATTCATGCTGATATTAGCTTCTTTAAATGGTTTGATTTAGGTTTGTGTCATTCATAACTAACAGTATTCTAACTGTCCTGTGGCATATGGCACTCTTGAATATTCCCTCCGTTTTTTTGCACTCTCCCTTTCCTAAATTTCCAAGAAATGTCCCTCTAGTTTTCCCTCCTGCATTTTTAATACTAAATTTATTGATTTATTTCTCTACCTGCCCTTGAATGTGGATATACCTCAGTCCTTGTTCATTTCATTCAATAGACTCAATAAAACACCAACATCTATTGTCTACTCCCTTTTTGTATTGCTAATGCCCAAGCCACATCTTTAAATATAGAAAACTTATAAAAATTCACATTATTGTGCTTTAGTTTAGGAATTTCTTTCACCACCCACTTCATCAAATTCCCATCCTTTAACCATATACTGCTGTACATGACTTAACTGCTTGATCCTAGCTTCACACCCTGACTCTTTTTTTATTTTCTCTTCTTTGCTCTCATTCACCCCTACAATTCTTGTTAATCCCAAAAGAGATAATCTGATTTTTAAAAACATTCCCCAGCTCATTTCCTACTGTCATCAGTTGATAGATAAAACCTTAGTCCTAGAAGAGCAAGATCTTCCACCTAGGTCAGTGGTTCTCAACATTTAGCAGCCATCTCAATCTCTTGGAGAACTTGTTAACACACAGAATACTGGGCCCCACTCCCAGAGCTTCTGACTCAGTAGTTCTTGGGTGGGACCTGAGAATATGAATTTCTGACAAGTTCACAAGAAATGATGATGCTGCTGGTGTGGGCCATAGGAATAATTCTGATCTAGACCATATTGTGAGTTATTTTCATTATTGCAAACCTTTGTATTATGTGTTCCTCTTGAGTGTGGGAGGAACTCAGTAAGTTCCTCTTGACTTATTTCTAACCAATAGAATACTCCCATGACTATATTATGATATACAAGACTCTATAATTTATTTGACAGGAAACAGAAAAATTCTCCTGTGTCCTTGAAGAAACAAACAGCTATTTTGTGATTGTGAACTCCTTGAACAGAAGCTCATGGCAGAGATATAAGGGTGGCCTCTAGCTGACAGCCAGTGGGAAGCTGGGACCCTCAGTCATACAGCCACAAGGAGACAAATTCTGTAAACAACCTACATGAGTTTGGAAATGGAAAAATCCCAGTTGAGTATCCAGATGAAAACACAGTCCAGCTGGCACCTTCCTTGTAGACTTGTGAAGCCCTAAGCAGGGGACCTAAATAAGCCATGTCTGGACTCCTGACCTAAGGAAACTGAGATTATAATTGTGTGCTGTTTGAAGCTGCTATGTCTGTGGTAATTTGAGTACGATATCCTCTAAAAATATTATTCCCGGCATCAACCTCTTCAAAGCTCCCTTTGCTTACAAGATACAATTTAAACATCTCAGCAGGGCATTATAAGGCTTTTAATGAAAGGTGACCTCTTTCCTTCTGTCGTCTCAATACTCAAAGTGTTGTCCCTCCCGGTTATTACCAAGAGATTCCAATTCCCTCTTTAAACCTGGAACATGCTGTAATAGATATACATCAGAACTTTGAACAATTTTTCACTTTTTCTCATTTTACACCCTCTCCTATCCCTTTCAAAATTCACTTCTGATGTTGTCATCTTCCGTGAAACTTCTGTTACACCACCCAACTCCTGAGCATAATTATTTATAGTCTTTGCCTCTAAGAACCACATGTTTACCTTTAATTTTTCAGTTATCACATTGCCTTGCAAAGTTAGCTTGCTTTTTTGTCTCCCCAAGTAGATCTCAACAACTTGAAGACAAGAGGTCTCCCTTTAGTTTTTCTGTATCCCAGAGGCCTAGTGTTGGTACCCATTCAATGGTTCAACCAAGAGCAATAATTTGTCAGAGAATCACATGTATTTTTAAGAAGATAATTATTTATTAAGATGTCATCTTCTTAATAAATAAATTAATGCAAAAAGCTAGAATTCTTGGTGGAGAGGAAAAAATATATAACATGGACTAAATAATATCTGAAATTATGATGTGACAATCCCTTAACAAGGATGGGAAATAAAGAGCAAGAGGAGGTCTTTGTCTAGTCATGGCAGGTGGGCCAAGCACTGAGTTACCTTTATATTTTCCAGGCTTTCCATGATGCCACTTTATAATATGCTGTTTCACACTGAGCTATTGTCAAAAATCTAAATTCTATATAATTCTACATGGATATACTATTTGAATGAATCAACTGTGATGGAAGATATTTAATTCAATTACTAAGTAAATAGGTAATTATATACTTTATAATAACCTAATTTTAAATGTGCTACAAAGTGAACAAAACCACTGTATTATAGTTTCAATTTCATTTAAAAGAAATCTTATTCCTTTATAGTTTTTCCTCACTTTTCTGGGAAGTTAGTTTTTAAAGATTTCATAGCTTTCAGATTTACATTTGGGCCCTCCCATGAGGAAAGTTTTTCATTTAGTTCTACTGCTATTCTCAAGATGTATATTCTCCTTACAGGTGTGATTCAATGTAATAATCACATTGAATTCTTTCTCTTTTCCCTTCTATTATGCTAGACCACAGGTTAATTTCCTGTGACAGTCTTAGTAAATACAATTTGTAATACATAAACAATTGCACAGGAATTACAATAAATAGGTACAATTTCACAAAGTTAGGTAATATGACAAAAAAATATTATTTAAACAAGATCTATTATTCTCAACAAGTCAAACCTATATGTTTTTTGGATAAGAAAACAACAATAAATCTTTCAGTATGGATATCTACACACCTCCCAAACTCAATAACTTAGAAAGTGAGTATATTTGAGATAGGGCTTTAATCAAGTTAGAATGAGGTCATTAGGGATGGTCTTAATCCAATCTGACTGGTGTCCTTATAAGAAGAGGAAATTAGGACAGACAGAGAGGCACTAGCAATGCACATACACACAGTACAGGACTTGTGGGGACACTGCCAGAAGGTGACCTTCTATAAGCCAAGGAGAGAGGCTTCAGGAAAAACCAAACCTTTTAGCATGCTGATCTTGACCTTTCAGCCTCCAGAACTGTGAAAACATTACTTTCTGTTGTTCAAGCCACTCAGTCTGTGGTATTTTGTTATGGCCACCCTAGCTGACTAATACACTCCCAACTAATACATACCAAGGACATGAAGACAACAATCTTAAAACAGAAAAAAAATGTATTTCTCACCCTTTGAAAAATGAAAGGAAAACTAACTGCTGATGCTATATATATTTTTCAGAAGCAGTTTTATAAATGATGCATAAGTTAGATCTATTCTTAATAGTATTAGTGCTGTTTCTCTCTCTCTCTCTCCTCCCTTCTCCCTCTCTCTTTTTACCTTGACACAAATCAACTCTGTCCTCTGTCTCACAGAAACACTAAACTGAGTGTATTACACTAAAATTAGTGAAAAAAGTATAACTATATTTAATATATCTCTAAAGTATTTAGCAATAAAACATGACAATGAGGGAAGGAGAGACTTTCATTTTAAAACCTATGCTAGAATATTGAAACAAAACTAGGCTGTATAAGGTGCAAAAGTTTTAAAAATTCCTTTGTTAAATAGCATTATACAGACAACTTGATACTTGATATTTACAATTAAATGATGAGCTCCAGGTTAAGAAACGTTGAAGTACCCTATGTCTAAACAAGTATGAACTTTAACAGCTGAAAGATTTCTTTGTCTCCCAACCTGTATTATGACTGGCTTTACTTAATTAATGAAAAATGAAAAATACATGATTTCAGATATTTGTACTGAATGCATTTTCCAAGGTAGATGATTGAATTCATAAATTAAATGTGTAATTATTATTCAGATAAACAAAATTAATATATTGTTATCTATTAATACACTGCAAGCCTAAAGCCTTTTGTTAAACTCTTTATTCCATTACGAATGAAAAAATCAGAATGAATTTTTCTTATTATATTTTTGATATAAAGAAACATTATTTTATCATTATTATATAACAAGACACCTGTTCTATACAAAATTTAATTCCACTAGTCACAGATCATTTTTAAGGTACTTAGGCTACTATGGTAGCAGATATTATATCTTGATGTCATTGAACAACATACCAGCTGACAAGCTAACAGAAAACTGAAAGACTATTTTCAATGCTATGCTCCAAATAAAGGTCCATTTAGAAACTAAATATAACTCCTGGATTCTGTTTGCACTTTAAAAATTACATTCCAAAGTTTAATAGCAGCATGAAATTTTCTGTATATCTCACGTTCTCATGTTGAGGGTTAGGTAAAATTTGTTCCAAAAGAATGGGCCCTGTTTCTTTTCTTTTTTTTAAACATCTTTGTTGGGGTATAATTGCTTTACAATGGTGTGTTAGTTTCTGCTTTATAACAAAGTGAATCAGTTATACATATACATATGTTCCCATATCTCTTCCCTCTTGCATCTCCCTCCCTCCAACCCTCCCTATCCCACCCCTCCAGGCAGTCACAAAGCACTGAGCCGATATCCCTGTGCCATGTGGCTGCTTCTCACTAGCTATCTACCTTACGTTTGTTAGTGTATATATGTCCATGCCTCTCTCTCGCCCTGTCACAGCTCACCCTTCCCCCTCCCCATATCCTCAAGTCCGTTCTCAGGTAGGTCTGTGTCTTTACTCCTGTCTTACCCCTAGGTTCTTCATGACATTTTTTTCTTAAATTCCATATATATGTCTTAGCATATGGTATTTGTCTTTCTCTTTCTGACTTACTTCACTCTGTATGACAGACTCTAGGTCTATCCACCTCATTACAAATAGCGCAATTTTGTTTCTTTTTATGGCTGAGTAATATTCCATTGTATATATGTGCCACATCTTCTTTATCCATTCATCCAATGATGGGCACTTAGGTTGTTTCCATCTCCGGGCTATTGTAAATAGAGCTGCAATGAACATTTTGGTACATGACTCTGAATTTTGGTTTTCTCAGGGTATATGCCCAGTAGTGGGATTGCTGGGTCATATGGTAGTTCTATTTCTAGTTTTTTAAGGAACTTCCATACTGTTCTCCATAGTGGCTGAACCAATTCACATTCCCACCAGCAGTGCAAGAGTGTTCCCTTTTCTCCATACCCTCTCCAGCATTTATTGTTTCTAGATTTTTTGATGATGGCCATTCTGACTGGTGTGAGACGGTATCTCATTGTAGTTTTGATTTGCATTTCTCTAATGATTAATGATGTTGAGCATTCTTTCATGTGTTTGTTGGCAGTCTGTATATCTTCTTTGGAGAAATGTCTATTTAGATCTTCTGCCCATTTCTGGATTGGGTTTTTGCTTTTTTGTTATTGAGCTGCATAAGCTGCTTGTAAATTTTTGAGATTAATCCTTTGTCAGTTGCTTCATTTGCAAATATTTTCTCCCATTCTGAGGGTTGTCTTTTGGTCTTGTTTATGGTTTCCTTTGCTGTGCAAAAGCTTTGAAGTTTCATTAGGTCCCACTTGTTTATTTTTGTTTTTATTCCATTACTCTAGGAGGTGGGTCAGAAAGGATCTTGCTGTGATTTATGTCATAGAGTGTTCTGCCTATGTTTTCCTCTAAGAGTTTGATAGTTTCTGGCATTACATTTAGGTCTTTAATCCATGTTGAGCTTATTTTTGTGTATGGTGTTAGGGAGTGATCTAATCTCATACTTTTACATGTACCTGTCCAGTTTTCCCTTATTGAAGAGGCTGTCCTTTCTCCACTGTACATTCCTGCCACCTTTATCAAAGATAAGGTGTCCATATGTGTGTGGGTTTATCTCTGGGCTTTCTATCCTGTTCCATTGAGCTATCTTTCTGTTTTTGTGCCAGTACCATACTGTCCTGATTACTGTAGCTTTGTAGTATAGTCTGAAGTCAGGGAGCCTGATTCCTCCAGCTCCATTTTTCGTTCCCAAGATTGCTTTGGCTATTCGGGGTCTTTTGTGTTTCCATACAAATTGTGAAATTTTTTATTCTATTTCTGTGAAAAATGACAGTGGTAGTTTGATAGGGATTCCATTGAATCTATAGATTGCTTTGGGTAGTAGCATCATTTTCACAATGTTGATTCTTCCAATCCAAGAACATGGTATATCTCTCCATCTATTTGTATCATCTTTAATTTCTTTCATCAGTGTCTTATAATTTTCTGCATACAGGTCTTTTGTCTCCTTAGGAAGGTTTATTCCTAGATATTTTATTCTTTTTGTTGCAGTGACAAATGGGAGTGATTTCTTGATTTCACTTTCAGATTTTTCAACATTAGTATATAGGAATGCCAGAGATTTCTGTGCATTAATTTTGTATCCTGCTACTTTACCAAATTCATTGATTAGCTCTAGTAGTTTTCTGGTAGCATCTTTAGGATTCTCTATGTATAGTATCATCTTATCTGCAAACAGTGACAGCTTTACTTCTTCTTTTCCGATTTGGATTCTTTTTATTTCCTTTTCTTCTCTGATTTCTGTGGCTAAAACTTCCAAAACTATGTTGAATAAGAGTGGTGAGAGTAGGCAACCTAGTCTTGTTCCTGATCTTAGTGGAAATGCTTTCAGTTTTTCACCATTGAGGACAATGTTGGCTGTGGACTTGTTATATATGGCCTTTATTATGTTGAGGAAAGTTCCCTCTATGCCTACTTTCTGCAGGGTTTTTATCATAAATGGTGTTGAATTTTATCAAAAGCTTTCTCTGCATCTATTGAGATGATCATATGGTTTTTCTCCTTCAATTTGTTAATATGGTTTATCACATTGATAGATTTGTGTATCTTGAAGAATCCTTGCATTCCTGGAAAAAACCTCACTTGATCATGGTGTATGATCCTCTTAATGTGCTGTTGGATTCTTTTTGCTAGTATTTTGTTGAGGATTTTTGCATCTATGTTCATCAGTGATATTGGCCTGTAGTTTTCTTTCTTTGTGACATCCTTGTCTGGTTTTGGTATCAAGGTGATGGTGGCTTCGTAGAAGGAATTTGGGAGTGTTCCTCCCTCTGCTATATTTTGGAAGAGTTTGAGAAGGATAGGTGTTAGCTCTTCTCTAAATGTTTGATAGAATCCGCCTGTGAAGCCATCTGGTCCTGGGCTTTTGTTTGTTGGAAAATTTTTAATCACAGTTTCAATTTCAGTGCTTGTGATTTGTCTGTTCATATTTTCTATTTCTCCCTGATTCAGTCTTGGCAGATTGTGCATTTCTAAGAATTTGTCCATTTCTTCCAGGTTGTCCATTTTATTGGCATAGAGTTGCTTGTAGTAATCTCTCATGATCTTTTTTATTTCTGCGGTGTCACTTGTTACTTCTCCTTTTCATTTCTAAGTCTATTGATTTGAGTCTTCTCCCTTTTTTTCTTGACGAGTCTGGATAATGGTTTATCTATTTTGTTTACCTTCTCAAAGAACTAGCTTTTAGTTTTATTGATCTTTGCTATTGTTTCCTTCATTTCTTTTTCATTTATTCTGATTTGATTTTTATGATTTCTTTCCTTCTGCTAACTTTGGGTATTTTTTGTTCTTCTTTCTCTAATTGCTTGAGGTACAAGGTTAGGTTGTTTATTCGAGATGTTTCCTGCTTCTTAAGGTGGGCTTGTATTGTTATAAACTTCCCCCTTAAAACTGCTTTTGCTGCATCCCATAGGTTTTGGGTCCTTGTGTCTCCATTTCCATTTGTTTCTAGGTATTTTTTAATTTCCTGTTTGATTTCTTCAGTGATCACTTCGTTATTAAGTAGTGTATTGTTTAACCTCCATGTGTTTGTATTTTTTACAGATCTTTTCCTGTAATTGATATCTAGTCTCATGGCATTGTGGTCAGAAAAGATACTTGATAAAATTTCAATTTTCTTATATTTACCAAGGCTTGGTTTGTGACCCAAGATATGATCTATCCTGGAGAATGTTCCATGAGCACTTGAGAAAAATGTGTATTTTGTTATTTTTGGATGGAGTGTCCTATAAATATCAATTAAGTCCATCTTGTTTAATGTATCATTTAAAACTTGTGTTTCCTTATTTATTTTCATATTGGATGATCTGTCCATTGGTGAAAGTGGGGTGTTGAAGTCCGCTACTATGAATGTGTTACTGTCGATTTCCCCTTTTATGGCTGTTAGTTTTTGCCTTCTGTATTGAGGTGCTCCTATTATGGGTGCATAAATATTTACAATTGTTACATCTTCTTCTTGGATCGATCCCTTGATCATTATGTAGTGTCTTTCTTTGTGTCTTCTAATAGTCTTTATTTTCAAGTCTATTTTGTCTGATATGAGAATTGCTACTCCAGCTTTCTTTTGGTTTCCATTTGCATGGAATATCTTTTTCCATCTCCTTACTTTCAGTCTGTATGTGTCTCTAGGTCTGAAGTGGGTCTCTTGTAGACAGCATATATATGGGTCTTGTTTTTGTATCCATTCAGCCAATCTGTGTCTTTTGGTGGGAGCATTTAATCCATTTACATTTAAGGTAAGTATCAATATGTATGTTCCTATTCCCATTTTCTAAATTGTTTTGAGTTCGTTATTATAGGTCTTTTCCTTCTTTTGTGTTTCTTGTCTAGAGAAGTTCCTTTAGCATTTGTTGTAAAGCTGGTTTGGTGGTGCTGAACTCTCTCAGCTTTTGCTTGTCTGTAAAGGTTTTAATTTCTCCATCAAATCTGAATGAGATCCTTGCTGGGTAGAGTAATCTTGGTTGCAGGTTTTTCTCCTTCATCACTTTCAGTATGTCCTGCCACTCCTTTCTGGCTTTCAGAGTTTCTGCTGAGAGATCAGCTGTTAACCTTATGGGGATTCCCTTGTGTGTTATTTGTTGTTTTTCCCTTGCTGCTTTTAATATGCTTTCTTTGTATTTAATTTTTGACAGTTTGATTAATATGTGTCTTGCCATATTTCTCCTTGGATTTATCCTGTATGACACTCTTTGTGCTTCCTGGACTTGATTAACTATTTCCTTCTATTTCCTTTCCCATATTAGGGAAGTTTTCAACTGTAATCTCTTCAAATATTTTCTCAGTCCCTTTCTTTTCTCTTCTTCTTCTGGAACCCCTATAATTTGAATGTTGGTGCATCTAATGTTGTCCCAGAGGTCTCTGAGACTGTCCTCAGTTCTCTTCATTCTTTTTCCTTTATTCTGCTCTGCAGTTGTTATTTCCACTATTTTATCTTCCAGGTCACTTATCCGTTCTTCTGCCTCAGTTATTCTGCTATTGATCCCATCTAGACTATTTTTAATTTCATTTATTGTGTTGTTCATCGTTGCTTTTTTCATCTTTATTTCTTCTAAGTCCTTGTTAACTGTTTCTTGCATTTTGTCCATTCTATTTCCAAGATTTTGGATCATCTTTGCTATCATTATTCTGAATTCTTTTTCAGGTAGACTGCCTATTTCCTCTTCATTTGTTAGGTCTGGTGGGTTTTTATCTTGCTCCTTCATCTGCTGTGTGTTTTTCTGTCTTTTCATTTTGCTTATCTTACTGTGTTTGGGGTCTCCTTTTTGCAGGCTGCAGGTTCGTAGTTCCCGTTGTTTTTGGTGTCTGCCCCCGGTGGCTAAGGTTGGTTCAGTGGGTTTTGTAGGCTTCCTGGTAGAGGGGACTAGTGCCTATGTTGTGGTGGGTGAGGCTGGATCTTGTCTCTCTAATGGGCAGGTCCACGTTTGGTGGTATGTTTTGGGGTGTCTGTGGACTTATTATGATTTTAGGCATCCTCTCTGCTAATGGGTGGGGTTGTGTTCCTGTTTTGCTAGTTTTTTGGCATAGGTTGTCCAGCACTGTGGCTTTTTGGTCATTGAGTGAAGCTGGGTGCTTGTGTTAAGATGGAGGTCTCTGAGAGATTTTTGCCGTTTGATATTATGTGGAGCTGGGAGTTCTCTTGTTGACCAGTTTCCTGAAGTTGGCTCTCCCACCTCAGAGGCAGAGCCCTGACTCCTGGCTGGAGCACCAAGAGCCTTTCATCCACACGGCTCAGAATAAAAGGGAGAAAAAGTAGAGAGAATTAGTAGAAGTAGGAAGAAAGAAAGAAAAGAGGGAAGGAAGGAAGGAAGGAAAAAAGAAAGAAAGAAAGAAGAAAAGAAGGAAAGGAAGGAGGGAGGGAGGGAGGAAGGAAGGAAGGAGGGAGGGAAGGAAGGAAAAAAGACAGAAAGAAAGAAGATACAGTAAAATAAAATAAAGTATAATAAAGTTATTGAATTAAAAAAATAATTATTTAGGAAAAAAAAAGGGACGGATAGAACCTTAGGACAAATGGTGGAAGCAAAGCTATACAGACAAAATCTTACACAGAAACATACACATACACCCTCAAAAAAAGAGGTAAAGGGGCAAAAATCATAAATCTTGCTCTCAATGTCCACCTTCTCAATTTGGGATGATTCGTGTCTAAAGGAGGGAAGGAAAGGAAAGGAAAGGAAAGGAAAGGAAAGGAAAGAAAGAAAGAAAAAAGAAAGAAAGAAAGAAAGAAAGAAAGAAAGAAAGAAAGAAAGAAAGGAAAGTATAATAGAGTTATTAAAATTAATTATTAAGAAAAAAATTTAAAAAAAAACAACAATGGACAGACAGAGCCCTAGGACAAATGGTGGAAGCAAAGGTATACAGACAAAATCTCACACAGAAGCATACATATACACTCTCACAAAAAGAGGAAAAGGGGAAAGAATCATAGATCTTGCTCTCGAAGTCCACCTCCTCAATTTGGGATGATTTGTTGTCTATTCATGTATTCCACAGATGCAGAGTACATCAAGTTGATTGTGGAGCTTTAATCTGCTGCTTCTGAGGCTGCTGGGAGAGATTTCCCTTTCTCTTCTTTGTTCTCACAGCTCACAGGGGCTGAGCTTTGGATTTGGCCCTGCCTCTGCGTGTAGGTCGCTGGAGGGCGTCTGTTTTTTGCTCAGACAGGACGGGGTTAAAGGAGCCGCTGATTCGGGGGCTCTGGCACACTCAGGCCGGGGGGAGGGAGGGGCACTGCATGCGGGGCGAGCCTGCGGTGGCAGAGGCCGGCGTGACATTGCACCAGCCTGAGGCCTGCCTTGCGTTCTCCCGGAGAAGTTGTCCCTGGATCCCGGGAACCTGGCAGTGGCGGGCTGCACAGGCTCCCCGGAAGAGGGGTGTGGATAGTGACCTGTGCTCGCACACAGGCTCCTTGGTGGCGGCAGCAGCAGCCTTAGCATCTCCTGCCTGTCTCTGGCGTCCGTGCTTTTAGCCGCGGCTCGCGCCCGTCTCTGGGATTCGCGCTTTTAGCCGGGGCTCGCGCCCATCTCTGGAGTTCCTTTAAGCAGTGCTCTTAAACCCCTCTCCTCGCACACCAGGAAACAAAGAGGGAAGAAAAAGTATCTTGCCTCTTTGGCAGGTGCAGACTTTTCCCCAGACTCCCTCCCAGCTAGCCGTGGTGCACTAACCCCTTCAGGCTGTGTTCGAGCCGCCAACCCCAGTCCTCTCCCTGTGCTCCGACCGAAGCCCGAGCCTCAGCTCCCAGCCCTGCCTGCCCCGGCGGGTGAGCAGACAAGCCTCTCGGGCTGGTGAGTGCCGGTTGGCACTGATCCTCTATGTGGGAATCTCTCCGCTTTGCCCTCCACACCCCTGTTGCTGTGCTCTCCTCCGCAACTTCGAAGCTCCTCCCTCCGCCTCCCGCAGTCTCCGCCCGCAAAGGGGCTTCCTAGTGTGTGGAAACCTCTCCTCCTTCACAGCTCCCTCCCACTGGTGCAGGTGCCGTCCCTATTCTTTTGTCTCTGTTTTTTCTTGTTTTTCTTTTGCCCTACCCAGGCACGTGGGGAGTTTCTTGCCTTTTGGGAAGTCTGAGGTCTTCTGCCAGCATTCAGTAGGTGTTCTGTAGGAGGTGTTCCACGTGTAGATGTATTTCTGGTGTATCTGTGGGGAGGAAGGTGATCTCTGCGTCTTACTCTTCCGCCATCTTCCCAGCACCCCTGGGCCCTGTTTCTTAAAATGCAAAAAAACATTTCTAAATCTATACACAGATATTACAAGTTTTAGGTAAGAAAAAAGTTTGAAACACTGAACTTCCCAGTCATTAGGGTAACTAGGAACAGATGGGATAACAAAAGTACAGCTCCTACTGCTAGGAAGGAATGACCTGTAGTTACTATGCAGAACCTTAAGTGATTCATTTAACATTTATGGAAATTTAACCATGTGTCACATGTTGTGCTACCTGCTACAGAATGCCAAGACACAGGCACTAAAATCGCAGAGTTCATAAACAATTGGCGGGGCAGCAGATAAAACAATGACACCTCAGTGAGGTAAGAGATAGGCAAGGGGTGCTATGGAAGGTCATAGGAAAAGAATTACTCCCAAGAAGGTATGTAGTTGAGAGGGGTAAGTATTGGTTTATTGCAAGAGGTGACATATAATAAGCTTTAGAAAATTAGTGGAAAGTTGAATAGACAAAGAATCATGTACGAAGGCACAGAAGCTTACATATCATGGTCTATAAGCTGATAATTAGAATGGCAAACAGGGATAGACAAATAGTTAATGGGAGAAATTATAAGGGGACATATT
This sequence comes from Lagenorhynchus albirostris, assembly GCF_949774975.1. NCBI lineage: Eukaryota > Metazoa > Chordata > Mammalia > Artiodactyla > Delphinidae > Lagenorhynchus > Lagenorhynchus albirostris. The sequence goes on along the minus strand of NC_083112.1, from coordinate 39,203,995 downwards.
TTTGAAATCTACAGGAACCCAGCAAATGGTAGGATGCTTTACTGTTGGGTATTATTTCTCAGGGTTGAAATCATAAATCCTATAATAAGGAAATTCTGCATTCTAATAATAATTGAGAAAGTTACTTCTTTTTGTTTTGTTATACTTATAAAAATGGTAATAGTAAAATCTACTACACAGCTTACTTGTAATGAAAAATTAAATCAATTTATATGTATATAGTGGACAGAATTTTGTATTCCTACAAAATTCATTTTTGAAGCCCTAATCTCTGGGGTAGCTGAATATAGAGATAGGCCTTTTAAGTAACTAATTAAGTTTAAATGATGTCTTAAGAGTAGGGCCCTCATCTGATAAGACTGGTGTCCTTATGAGAAGAAAAACCATAGAGCTCTCTTTCCTTTATTCATGTGCATACCAAGAAAATGCCACATGAGGACACAGAGAGAAGGCAGCTGTCTACAAGCCAGGAAAAGAGGCTTCACCAAAAATTGACTTGGTTAAAACCTTGATATTGGACTGAGAAATCTGAGAAAATATATATTTGTTGTTTAAGTCACCCAGTTGATGGTATTTTGTTATAGCAGCCCAAGGAGACTAATAGCCAGGACATGGAAGCAACCTAAGTGTCCACCAACAGATGAATGGATAAAGAAGATGTAGCACATATATACAATTGAATATTACTCAGCTATAAAAATAAATGAAATTGAGTTATTTGTAGTGAGGTGGATGGACCTAGAGTCTGTCATACAGAGTGAAGTAAGTCAGAAAGAGAAAAACAAATACTGTATGCTAACACATATATATGGAATCTAAGAAAAGAAAAAAAAAGTTATGAAGAACCTAAGGGTAAAATGGTAATAAAGACACAGACCTGCTAGAGAATGGACTTGAGGACATGGGGAGGGGGAAGGATAAGCTGTGACAAAGTGAGAGAGTGGCATGGACATATATACACTACCAAACGTAAAATAGACAGCTAGTGGAAAGCAACCACATAGCACAGGGAGATCAGCTTGGTGCTTTGTGACCGCCTGGAGGGGTGGGATATGGAGGGTGGGAGGGAGGGAGACGCAAGAGGGAAGAGATATGGGAACATATGTATATGTATAACTGATACACTTTGTTATAAAGCAGAAACTAACACACCGTTGTAAAGCAATTATACTCCAGTAAAGATGTTAAAAATAGATAAATAAATAAATAAATAATTAATTAAAAAGAAAAGCAATCACTGGGGCTGACACATGGTAAGAACCAGTCAATTGAATCAATACCTAAGATAGCATAATCCAGTGTTCTCTATAAAAAGATAACCCTAAAATTAAGATGGAGAATGATTCAGAAAGGGTCAAAGCAAGAGGTGATAAGAACTCCTAGTGGCTGCCGTTGTTACCCAGGTGACAATTAAAGCTGTGGATAGAAAGGTGGGGCGGGGGGATGATGAGATGGAGAGAGATGTGAGAACTATTAAGAAGCAGATGTTTTCAAATCTGATGACTAGTTAGTTACATGTAAGAAATGAGAATGTAAAGTGAGAGATGGCTTCCAGGTGTGTACAGGTGCTATTAATATAGGGAATATTGGAGGAAGTAATCATGGAAGAAAACTTTGAACTCAGTTTCTGAACTTTTAAATTTCAAGATGTTGCTTTGGAGCAACATCTAGACTGGGATGAAAATTTGGACTTACAACCAAATTCTTCCAGACTTCTTGAATTAACATTTTTTTCAATATCCAGAGAAAATGGCTAGAAGTCCTATCTCATATAACAAACTATAAAAGTCAAAAACCTTCCCCAGTCCTTCCCTGGTGGTGCAGTGGTTAAGAATCAGCCTGCCAATGCAGGGGACACAGGTTAGATCCCTGGTCACGGAAGATCCCACATGCCGCAGAGCAACTAAGCCCATGCACAACAACTACTGAAGCACGTATGCTACAACTATTGAAGCCTGCATGCCTAGAGCCCATGCTCTGCAATGAGAAGCCCATGCACCACAATGAAGAGTAGCCCCCACTCAGTGCAACTAGAGAAAGCCCACACACAGCAACCAAGACCCAATGCAGCAAAAAAAAAGTTAATTAATAAAAAAACAAAGAAAAAACCTTCCCCAATTTGCTGTGGCTTCCAAAGGGGTTAAATTTTGTGTTTATGCTTTCCTCCAAATTTTATCTCTAAATGTGTGTGTGTGTGTGTGTGTGTGTGTGTGTGTGTTAAAAACATTTAATATGAACTATGCTCTCTTGACAAATTTTAAGTGCACAGTATGCTATTGTTAACTATAGGCACAACGTTGTAAAGGAGACCTCTAGAACTCATGCCCCTTGCAAAATACAGGTTATCTCTCTAACATATCAACCTCAGAGTAATCAGGCTATATATATATATATATATATATATACACACACACACACACACACACACACACACACACACACACACATATATCAGCTTAGGGTTCCAAAACACATCTCCCAAGAGAGAAAGATGGAAGAAGGAAAGCCAAGTAGAAGCTGTGTAGCTCTATTGACTCATCTGACCTGGCCTGGAAAGTCATGCATTGTTGCTTACATTGCCTTCTATTCTCTAGACAGATTACCAATGCCATCCCACAGTCAAAGGAAGTGGAATTAGACTTCTTTTTTGAGGAGTGTGGTAAGCTACATATTTCTCTTCCCTCACAAAAATGTTCATTTCCTAATCTCAGAAACCTGTATATAAGTTACCTTACATGGCAAACAAGACTTTGTAGATATGATTAAAATCCTGCAAAGAAAAGATTATCCTGGATTATCTGGGTGGCATCAGTGTAATCACAAAAGTCCTTATAAGAGGGAGCAGAAGAGTAAGGGTCAGAGAAGGAGATATGATGACAAAAAATAGAGGTCAAAATGAGGCAGTATGGCAAGCCAAGGCAAGGCATCCTCTTAAAGCTAGAAGAGGCAAGGAAACATTCTCAACTAGAGTCTCCAGAAAACTGGAGCCCTGCTTTGAAGATCAACCCATTTTGGACTCATGACCTCTAGAACTGTAAGACAATAAATCTGTGCTGTTTTAAGGCATTAGCTTTGTGGTAATTTGTCATGTGGCAATAATAGGAAACTAATATAAACACTATCAAAGGAAGAGAGGGGGAAGATGACAGAAGAGTAAGACGCGAAGATCACCTTCCTCCCCACAGATACATCAGAAATACATCTATATGTAGAACAACTCCTACAGAACACCTACTGAACCCTGGCAGAAGACCTCAGACCTCCAAAAGGCAAAAACTCCCCACGTACCTGGGTAGGGCAAAAGAAAAAAGATAAACAGAGACAAAGAATAGGGACGGGACCTGCACCAGTGGGAGGGAGCTGTGAAGGAGGAAAGGTTTCCATGCACTAAGAAGCCCCTTCGCGGACGGAGACTGCGGGTGGTGGACGGGGTAAGCTTCAGAGCCATGGAGGAGAGCACAGCAAAAGGGGTGCAGAGGGCAAAGCAGAGAGATTCCCGCACAGAGAATTGGTGCTGACTGACACGCATAAGCCCAAGAGGCTCGTCGGCTCACCCACCAGGGTGGGCGGGGGCTGGGAGCAGAGGCTTGGGCTTCCGTTGGATCGCAGGGAGAGGACTGGGATTGGTGGTGTGAATACAGCCTGAAGGGGTTAGTGCACCATGGCTAGCCAGGAAGGAGTCCAGGAAAAAGTCTGGACCTGCCAAAGAGGTGAGAGACTTTTTCTTCCCTCTTTGTTTCCTGGTGCACGAGGAGAGGGGATTAAGAGTGCTGCTTAAAGGAGCTCCAGAGATGGGCACAAGACGCAGCTATAAGCGTGGACCTCAGAGGTGGGCATGAGACACTAAGGCTGCTGCTACCACCACCAAGAAACCTGTGTGCAAGCACAGGTCCCTAACCACACCTCCTCTCCCGGGAGGCTGTGCAGCCCGCCACAGCCAGGGTCCCGTGATCCAGGGACAACTTCCCAGGGAGAACGCACAGCGCATCTCAGGCTGGTGCAACGTCCCGCCAGCCTCTGCCAATGCAAGCTCATCCCACGCTCCGTGCCATTCCCTCCAGCCTGAGTGATCCAGAGCGTCCAAATCAGCTGCTCCTTTAACCCCGTCCTTTCTGAATGAAGAACAGATGCCATCCGGCGACCTACACACAGAGGTGAGGCCAAATCCAAAGCAGAACACAGGAGCTGTGCGAACAAAGAAGAGAAAGGGAAATCTCTCCAAGCAGGCTCAGGAGCAGAGGATTAAATCTCTACAATCAACTTAAAGTACCCTGCATCAGTGAAATACCTGAATAGACAACAAATCATCCCAAATTGAGGAGGTGGACTTTGAGAGCAAGATTTATTATTTTTTCCCCTTTTCCTCTTTTTGTGTGTTTGTGTATGCTTCTGTATGAGATTTTGTCTGTATAGCTTTGCTTTCACCATTTGTCCTAGGGTTCTGTCCATGTAATATCAAACAGCAAAAATCTCCCAGAGTTCTCCATCTCAACACCAACACCCAGCTTCACTCAATGACCAGCAAGCTACACTGCTGGACACCCTATGCCAAACATGATATTACATGATATTACATGGAGCTGGGACGTCTCTTGTGTACAAAGAGCCAAAGAGCCTTTCATCCACATGGCTCAGAATAAAAGGGAGAAAAAGTAGAAAGAAAGAAACAGGATAAAATAAATTAAAATAAAGTAAGATAAAATAAAGTTATAAAAATAAAGAAACAATTATTAAGAAAAAAATTAAGTAAAAGAAAAACAGACAAACAAAGCAAAACAACAGAATACACTTTCTTCTCAAGTGCTCACAGAACATTCTCCAGGATAGATCATATCTTGGGTCACAAATCAAGCCTTGGTAAATATAAGAAAATTGAAATTGTATCAAGTATCTTTTCCGACCACAACGCCATGAGACTAGATATCAATTACAGGAAAAGATCTGTAAAAAATACAAACACATGGAGGTTAAACAATACACTACTTAATAACGAAGTGACCACGGAAGAAATCAAACAGGAAATCAGAAAATACCTAGAAACAAATAACAAGGGAGACACGACGACCCAAAACCTATGTGATGCAGCAAAAGCAGTTCTAAGAGGGAGGTTTTTAGCAATACATTCCTACGTAAGAAACAGGAAACATCTCGAATAAACAACCTAAACTTGCACCTAAAGCAATTAGAGAAAGAAAAACAAAAACAAAAAAAAACCCGAAGTTAGCAGAAGGAAATGAATCATAAAAATCAGATCAGATAAAAAGAAATGAAGGAAACAATAGCAAAGATCAATACAACTAAAAGCTGGTTCTTTGAGAAGATAAACAAAATTGATAAAACATTATCCAGACTCATCAAGAAAAAAAGGGAGAACCTCAAATCAATAGAATTAGAAATGAAAAAGGAGAAGTAACAAGTGACACTGCAGAAATACAAAGCATCATGAGAGATTACTACAAGCAACTCTATGCCAATAAAATGGACAACCTGGAAGATATGGACAAATTCTTAGAAATGCACAATCTGCCAAGACTGAATCAGGGAGAAATAGAAAATATGAACAGACAAATCACAAGCACTGAAATTGAAACTGTGATTAAAAATTTTCCAACAAACAAAAGCCCAGGACCAGATGGCTTCACAGGCGAATTCTATCAGACATTTAGAGAAGAGTTAAGACCTATCTTTTTCAAACTCTTCCAAATATAGCAGAGGGAGGAATACTCCCAAACTCATTCTATGAGGCCACAATTACCCTGATACCAAAACCAGACAAGGATGTCACAAAGAAAGAAAACTACAGGCCAATATCACTGATGAACATAGATGCAAAAATCCTCAACAAAATACTAGCAAACAGAATCCAACAGCACATTAAAGTATCATACACCATGATCAGGTGGGGTTTATTCCAGGAATGCAAGGATTCTTTAATATATGCAAATCAATCAATGTGATACACCATATTAACAAATTGAAGGAGGAAAACCATATTATCATCTCAATAATATGCAGATAAATCTTTCGACAAAATTCAACACCGATTTATGATAAAAAACCCACAGAAAGTCAGCATAGAGGAACTTTCCTTAACATAACAAAGGCCATATGTGACAAACCCACAGCCAACATCATCCTCGATGGTGAAAAACTGAAAGCATTTCCACTAAGATCAGGAACAAGACAAGGTTGCCCACTCTCACCACTCTTATTCAACATAGTTTTGGAAGTTTTAGCCACAGAAATCAGAGAAGAAAAGGAAATAAAATGAATCCAAATTGGAAAGGAAGAAGTAAAGCTGTCACTGTTTGCAGGTGACATGATATTATACATAGAGAATCCTAAAGATGCTACCAGAAAACTACTAGAGCTAACCAATGAATTTGGTATAGTATCAGGATACAAAGTTAATGCACAGAAATCTCTGGCATTCCTATATACTAATGATGAAAAATCTGAAAGTGAAATCAAGAAAACACTCCCATTTACCATTGCAAAAAAAAAAAGAATAAAATATCTAGGAATAAACCTACCTAAGGTGACAAAAGACCTGTATGCAGAAAATTATAAGACACTGATGAAAGAAATTAAAGATGATACAAATAGATGGAGAGATATACCATGTTCTTGGATTGGAAGAATCAACATTGTGAAAATGACTCTACTACCCAAAGCAATCTACAGATTCAATGCAATCCCTATCAAACTACCAATGGCATTTTTCACAGAACTAGAACAAAACACTTCACAATTTGTATGGAACCACAAAAGACCCCGAATAGCCAAAGCAATCTTGAGAATGAAAAACGGAGCTGGAGGAATCAGGCTCCCTGACTTCAGACTATAATACAAAGCTACAGTAATCAAGACAGTATGGTACTGGTACAAAACCAGAAAGATAGATTAATGTAACAGGATAGAAAGCCCAGTGATAAACCCAGGTACATATGGTCACCTTATCTTTGATAAAGGAGGCAGGAATATACAGTGGAGAAAGGACAGCCTCTTCAATAAGTGGTGCTGGGAAAACTGGACAGGTACATGTAAAAGTATGAGATTAGATCACTCCCTAACACCATACACAAAAATAAGCTCAAAATTGATTAAATACCTAAATGTAAGTCCAGAAACTATCAAATTCTTAGAGGAAAACATAGGCAGAACACTCTATGACATAAATCACAGCAAGATCCTTTCTGACCCACCTCCTAGAGAAATGGAAATAAAAACAAAAATAAACAAATGGGACCTAATGAAACTTCAAAGCTTTTGCACAGCCAAGGAAACCATAAACAAGACCAAGGGACAGCCCTCAGAATGGGAGAAAATATTTGCAAATGAAGCAACTGACAAAGGATTAATCTCCAAAGTTTATGGGCAGTTCATGCAGTTCAATAGCAAAAAAAAAAACAACCCAATCCAAAAATGAGCAGAAGACCTGGATGGACATTTCTCCAAGGAGGATATACAGACTGCCAACAAACACATGAAAGAATGGTCAGCATCATTGGTCATTGGGGAAATGCAAATCAAAACTGCAATGAGATATCATCTCACACCAGTCAGAATGGCCATCATCAAAAATCTAGAAACAATAAATGCTGGAGAGGGTGTGGAGGAGGGGGAGCACTCTTTCACTGCTGGTGGGAATGTGAATTGGTACAGCCACTATGGAGAACAGTATGGAGGTTCCTTAAAAACTAGAAATAGAACTACCATATGACCCAACCATCCCACTCCTGGTCATATACCCTGAGAAAACTATAATTCAAAAAGTCATGTACCAAAATATTCATTGCAGCTCTATTTACAGTAGCCAGGAGATGGAAGCAACCTAAGTGTCCATTATCAGATGGATGGATAAACAAGATGTGACATATATATACAATGGAATATTACTCAGCTATAAAAAGAAACAAAATTGAGTTATTTGTAGTGAGCTGGATGGACCTAGAGTCTGTCATACAGAGTGAAGTAAGTCAGAAAGAGAAAGACAAATACCATATGCTAACACATATATATGGAATTTAAGAAAAAAAATGTCATGAAGAACCTAGGGTTAAGACAGGAATAAAGACACAGACCTACTAGAGAATGGACTTGAGGAAATGGGGAGGGGCAAGGGTAAGCTGTGACAAAGCGAGAGAGTGGCATGGACATATATACACTACCAAACTTAAAATAGATAGCTAGTGGGAAGCAGCCGCATAGGACAGGGAGATCAGCTCGGTGCTTTGTGACCACCTAGAGGGGTGGAATAGGGAGGGTGGGAGGGAGGGAGATGCAAGAGAGAAGAGATATGGGAACATATGTATATGTATAACTTATTGACTTTGTTATAAAGCAGAAATTAACACACCATTGTAAAGCAATTATACTCCAATAAAGATGTTTAAAAAACATTAAAAAATAAAAGAGTATCAAAGAATTTGCAAATATGTCTTAAAACTATCATATTCATCATCTTCTTTGGCTTGTTGAGAGACTCAAATGAATTCACTAAAAACCCTCTATTATGTAACTTCCATGTGCTAGCACTGGGTTAGATGCTAAGGATATACAGATGAATAAAACATGATTCGTTTCCCCAGTATGCTCACAGATAGCAGTCATTGAAGGACTTTATAGAACTCTAAAGGGCAATATAAATGTACATATTATGAGTCACTTGTGAAGTTTAACATGTAAACAAACCATTCCTGAATTTACTATATCATAAATCAGAATCAATACTTCAATAGATGGGAACTATGCATACTTCCTGAGTAAATTACAAACAAATACCGAAGATAATTTAAAAATTAAATGTCAGTTGGATTTGTAATAGATGTTTACCATGTCTCAAAGTAAGAGAACCTGTTAGAACAAGTATGCTGTGGTCAATCTCAGCGCAAAAGCTCTAATGAGCCTCTAATATGCTAAAGCACATCCCCTAGGGATGAAAGGTTGGGTTAGTTCATTCTCTTACTGAAATTTTAACTCAGACCACTAACAAGATAGGGATAGCCAACTGTGATTTAGACACATATTCAGTAGAATCTATATAGAGATTTCTAATTTAGTTTGTACAGGTCACTGAACTGATTCCTTTAGGTGACAACTTATGGTCACTACAGATAGAATCACAAATACGAACCTAACACCAAGAATGAAAAAACAGAACTTATTGAATTATCATACTCGCCAAGAAAAGCACTGAGAAATACAAAATCACTTGAACTGAAGTACCTATTTTTGTTATGATATTAGGTCTTGAGAATTACAAACAAAAATCTAAAGTGTGACTAGAATACATAAATGAGTTCATGAAAATAAAGTTGAAATGAACTATTTCTTTAGAGAACCACAACTACTTTAATTCTTGAAGAAAGCTGCCTGTTCAAAGAATAACTAGCTTGTTGGTTAGATGCTTAAAAAATACAAGTTATCAAGAAAACTTAGAGTGATATTCAGTGCCCTGCCTTTGAGTGTCTGGGGGGAGCCTCTTTCCACAGTCACGGCTGCTGGCAGTTGGCCAGCGTCACAGGCAGGCAGCTGGCAGGGGAGGAGTGGGCTCTGGCAGCTGGCACTAAAAAATTAAAATCAAAATTAAGGGGAAAAAAACAACCTGAGGCGCACATGAATAACAATCAAGCCTTCTTCCTGGTGTCTGCCTTCTTCTTCAGTTCTCAGGGAAGACCCGCAGTGAGCTCCTCCCTCCCCACCCCAGAGACCTCAGGTTGATCTTCTCCGGTTTGGGTTCCTCTTTTTGGAGGTTTCCCGTGTTCATTCATCCAAGACACATTTCTTGAATCTTAGTGTGTGCCAAGAAATGTGCTAAGGGCTGAGGATGAAGATAAAAATATAAGTTACATTCCTGACTTCTAGAAAAATGAAAATTAATAAGGGTTATGGGCTGATTTTAAAATACTTATAAATCACTGTAGAAAATGGGAGAACCATAGGGCTTAAGGAAAATAAAAGAGAGCCCAGATGAGATGATGGAAGACAATAATGACACAGGAATAGAAGACTCATTAAGACTTTCTCAGCTGAAAACCCTGAATAACCTCTTCAAGAGGAAAGAACCTAAGGAAATGAATGGAGATAAAATGGAAGTAGAATTTTAACATGTGAGTATATTATGGTATATTCTGAGCTGCTATAGCAAAGAGACCAAAAATTATAGAAGTTTAAAATACCTTGTCTCTATCTTTTATAGTGTTTCAGAAGGATATGGCTAGTACAGCAGCACTGACATTCTCAACACACATCTTCAATTTCTGGATCTGAAGAAGAAGCTCCAGTTCTTATTATCATGTCTATATCTCAGGGAGAGGGAAGAAACGGCAAAATCCCTTTTCAAGGGGACAACACAGAAGTGGTTTACATAATCTCCACTTAACAGCGAGCTCCAAATGGGGCTGAGAAGTGTAATAATTGCTGGGTAATTTTGCGCCCACCTAAAACTCAGGAGTTCTATTAAAAATGAAAAGAAAGAACTGACATTGGCAAAAAATTAGCCCCAGTCACAATAAATAGTGAATCTATATGAACATAGTTCTAATTGTTAGTGCATAATTAGTTTTGTTACTTTGTCTTTACATTATTTCATCCAAGATTTACATTCACTGGGCTATTACCAGGACTAGAATATGAATCATTTAATAAACAAATGTATATTAGAGATAAGTTAGGAACAAGACATTGTGGGAAGCACTGTGGTGATAAAATACACTTAGGTGCATGATGATAAAAGTGGAATTTTAAAATATTATCATGAGAAATGGAAAGAGATGAACACACATTATTAAAGCCAACAGTGGAGTAGGTTGGGTCATCAGCCTTCTTGATGGATGCATGATACTCACTATTAAATAGCCCAATAGGTTAATAGGTTTTATAGTCATAAAACCTTTCTTCTGTCAAGTCAAGAATCTCCACTGAAAATAACTTTGCTCAACCTGCATTTTATCCCATCTTTCAATCTAGCCATCAGATCCTGATCTATGTGCGCCTCAAGGTAATACATTACTGCTCTGAGAGTCACCATATATTCCATGCAGTCACATTTCATGCATAATGAAGATGCCAGTGAACTACAAAGGTTTTATCAACTCAAACAGGAATACAAATGCTGTCTCAGGGCAATTTATGGTATATATTTTAAAAGAGTAAGAAAAGGAGAAGTTTTTAGGTCAATCCATATGTCTTTAGGGAAAATTATGTCAAAGCCATTTTGAAAAGAGAAAATTTTCATTCTAATCGTTTTTAAGATTCTTTCTTATTTCATACATTTATTTTTCAAACACACATATAGCAAATGGTAGTACTGATAATTCAAATAAAACCTCCTAGAATTTTTTTAGGTACAGATATTTTCCTTTAAAGTATTTATTGATTGCCAATAGTGTACAAAGCACTTTGCTAGACAATGGGATACAAACTTGAGTAAGTCCTTTATTTTATTTTATTTTTATGATTTTTTTTTTTTTTTTTTTTTTTTGCTGTACGCAGGCCTCTCACTGTTGTGGTCTCTCCCATTGCGGAGCACAGGCTCTGGACGCGCAGGCTCAGCGGCCATGGCTCACGGGCCTAGTTGCTCCGCGGCATGTGGGATCCTCCCAGACCGGGCCACAAACCCGTGTCCCTTGCATCGGCAGGTGGACTCTCAACCACTGCGCCACCAGGGAAACCCAAGTCCTTTATTTTAATGAGGATAATTTTGCTGTAAGGATAAAAGATTCATCACAAACAGATCAAACTAAGAAAGTGTGTTGTCATAGGTAATAAGGAACAGTCCACACAAATTGAAGGACTCAATGTTGACAAGGCTGGGTCTTACTGAAGCCAAGTTGAGGAAGGCTCCTAGACTCAAGGAAGTTCCAGGGGCCTGAGCAATGTGTGTGGACTTTTAGTGCCCTGCCTTTAAGTGTGACTCAGCTACATAATAGACACCTGGACTTGGTTTTGTTTAATTTTTAATCTTTGTTTTTCTGTTTCTTTACCATTTGTCAAATTCCTTCTTAATATTCTTAGTTCAAATAGCCACGAAGAGAAATCTGCTTTATACAGATCATTTCCCAGGCCATCCACAAGCCTCATGTCCCTGTCCTTATTATGTATCTACCCTTCTGTAATCAACAGAGACCAAGGTAAATGGAGCCACAAAGTAGAGAATCTCTCCATTTAGGCAGAAGGGCATTGGCAAATCAAAGATAAAAAAGGCAGGGGTTTTGACTACATGAAATATTTTTGCAAACTGTAATAATTTGTACATTGATAAAATGCTTAGCAAACATAGCTATTATCATTTATATAATATTTTATAAAATACTTTAACATAAACAGCATATTTGCAAAACTCCTACAGTGTGAGCAGAGATGATATTCAGAATCATTAACAACTGGTACAGTGTGGGCACTGTCCAATCACAATGAATGCCCCAAATATCAGAACAGATGCTGTCACAAGCAGCCAGTATAATGAACCAGCACACACTGGCTGGATAGTAGCCCTGGATCCAGATCAAACCTTTATTTTATACCCACTTTACAGATGAAACAAAAAATGAAGTTCAAGGGAAGTTAAGCGACTTCTTTGTCTGGGAGCTGGGTCTTTAGATTCCAAAGCTAGTGCAGTTGGCACACTTTGCCTCCATCTGTTCCTTGTTACCTAATGTAACATACAGCATGGTCAGAGGCCACATCTGTGACCTCCCTAACCAGCAGCCATTCTTCTTTGTACAGTATATAAAGTGCTGTATAAGATTTTATATCTATTGCATCGCCTGTGACATTGACTTTCAATGGTCTTCTCTCCTTTTTCTACAGAGTATACTCTCTGAAGGCTAGGCTGTTAATGTTTCTTCCTTGTACTCTGTACATCCTCTGTTAGGCGATCAGTAAATATGTTGTGAAATTTTTTGAAGGGAGGAGAAATTATCAAGTGTATGTAAACTACTCCCTAGAACAAACAGTTGTGGAATGTAAATGAATTCATGAATGTCAAGGGTTTAGCACAGTGTGGGACACATTATCAGTGTCCCAAAACTCTTGACTGTTGAACAGTCTGTTATACAGACTCCTCTCTCTGTTATACAGAGGAATCGTGTATTACCTAGAATGGTTAGAGTCGAAAGTCAATGCTTACAGCGAAACTTGCAAAATTTTCCCTTAACTCATCAATAAAGTATAGTAAATTGATTTTTGTCCATACAACTCCAAGTAGATCTGAGTATTATAAATGCATAGTGTATTTACTAATATATTTATATAAAATTCCTTGAAGGGTCATATTTGGAAACTAATCTATTCAAAATTTTCCATGCTAGAATTCTTCAGTAAAATCACCAAGCTTCCACCCTTTTTCTGTTTATTGTTTTGCCTCTGTCTCCCAGCTACATCTAACTTTTTGTTGGGCAATGTTTTCTTTGGCCTTTAATTAGTTCTTCAATAACTTCCTACAGGAGGTCTAGGAAACCTATAACTACATGCTTCCAGACAGTCACTCTGAATGTCTTCAGCCTCTTTCTACCTCTCAAATGTAGTTGAATTGTGATAATTTGAAACAAAATTTGCTGTGATTATACTGTATAATTTACTTATAAAGTGGTTCTAAGGCATAAGGCATGTTTGGATTAGTCGTATATGGGAGGGGGATCATTACTATGTATTTATAAAGTACAGAAAACTAAATCTTAAGGAGTTTAACTTTCTCTGGTTTACATAAAAAATAAGTGGTATGGAAACAGGCTATAGACTCTAGTCTTCAAGTCTTAGATACTTAAACTTTAAATCAATGGATCTCCAGAAAGTCATACTATGTGCAGAAGGAATCCTGAAAAATGGTGTGGAGGGTTTTAGTTACACGAGAAGTCGGAGAAGTTACTGACATTCAGTGGGTAGGGCCTGGGATGTGGATCTACTACCATGTGCAGAAGAGTCCAGTTAAACAGGCAAAGAAGACTTTTCAAGTCATGGGGTAGAAAGATTGAACTTAACTCTTCTGAAATAAAAACTAGGAGTATTTTTAAGCACTGGGGTGAACTAGTGGAAAAGTACTGGAGCACGCTGAGGGCCAGTAAGTCAATGTGATGAGGCCATCTGTGTTTGCTAATTCTTGCTTATCCAAGTTAGGCTCCTACCCTCCCACAGAGAATGGAAGACAGGGGCTCTATCTTCCTTGCCGATTACACTGCAAAGAGATGGCCCCCAGGCCCTTAAGAAACTAGATTTTTTTTTTTTAACATCTTTACTGGGGTATAATTGCTTTACAATGGTGTGTTAGTTTCTGCTTTATAACAAAGTGAATCAGTTATACATATACATATGTTCCCATATCTCTTCCCTCTTGCATCTCCCTCCCTCCCACCTTCCCTATCCCACCCCTCCAGGCTGTCACAAAGCACCGAGCCAATATCCCTGTGCTATGCGGCTGCTTCCCACTAGCTATCTATCTTACTACGTTTGTTAGTGTGTATATGTCCATGACTCTCTCTCGCCCCGTCACAGCTCACCCCTCCCCCTCCCCATAACCTCAAGTCCGTTCTCTAGGAGGTCTGCGTCTTTATTCCTGCCTTACCCCTAGGTTCTTCATGACATTTTTTTTCTTAAATTCCATATATATGTGTTAGCATACGGTATTTGTCTTTTTCTTTCTGACTTACTTCACTGTGTATGACAGACTCTAGGTCTATCCACCTCATTACAAATAGCGCAATTTCGTCTCTTTTTATGGCTGAGTAATATTCCATTGTATATATGTGCCACATCTTCTTTATCCATTCATCCGATGATGGGCACTTAGGTTGTTTCCATCTCCAGGCTATTGTAAATAGAGCTGCAATGAACATTTTGGTACATGACTCTTTTTGAATTTCGGTTTTCTCAGGGTATATGCCCAGTAGTGGGATTGCTGGGTCATATGGTAGTTCTATTTGTAGTTTTTTAAGGAACCTCCATACTGTTCTCCATAGTGGCTGAACCAATTCACATTCCCACCAGCAGTGCAAGAGGGTTCCCTTTTCTCCACACCCTCTCCAGCATTTATTGTTTCTTGATTTTTTGATGATGGCCATTCTGACTGGTGTGATTAGATCACTCCCTAACACCATACACAAAAATAAGCTCAAAATGGATTAAAGACCTAAATATAAGGCCAGAAACTATCAAACTCTTAGAGGAAAACATAGGCAGAACACTCTATGACATAAATCACAGCAAGATTCTTTCTGACCCACTTCCTAGAGTAATGGAAATAAAAACAAAAATAAACAAATGGGACCTAATGAAACTTCAAAGCTTTTGCACAGCAAAGGAAACCATAAACAAGACCAAAAGACAACCCTCAGAATGGGAGAAAATATTTGCAAATGAAGCAACTGACAAAGGATTAATCTCCAAAATTTACAAGCAGCTCATGCAGCTCAATAACAAAAAACAAGCAACCCAATCCAAAAATGGGCAGAAGACCTAAATAGACATTTCTCCAAAGAAGATATACAGACTGCCAACAAACACATGAAAGAATGCTCAACATCATTAATCATTAGAGAAATGCAAATCAAAACTACAATGAGATATCATCTCACACCAGTCAGAAGAAACTAGATTTTAAAACGGGCAAGAGGCTCCAAGAAGATTTACATCTCAAAGGGTCAGAGAAATAATTTACAGTCGTAAATTTTTAAAGTAAATGCTCTCAGGAAGGGGAGGTTAGGGTCCTAGAGTCGGGAAGAAGCTTGTCTAAAGCTTAGTAAAGTGGAGGGGATAAGCAAGGCTATCTTGTTCAGTCCCACATGAGAAAATATTGTCCCCATCTCTTGCTTTTATGAAGTAAAACAACTGGTTATACTTATATAAGCCTGGCAACCCACTCCATTTTGGACACAAATATTTTCACATGGTTTCAGTAGAAATACATCACCCAGTAATGCAGCTAACTTTTAAATTTAGGGAAGCTTGCTTGTTGTGTGTGTGTTTATTTGGGAACATTGCCAAGATTTGTTCATCATTACAGAAAATCATGTCACTAATGGCCATGCTGATCACAGATTTTAAACCACCAAAGGAACCCCTGTTTAAGCCTGCTTTTTGTAGCAATCTCATTCTGGGTGAGATTCTCATGTACAGATGCAAGAATCTCATGTACTTCGTTTTGACTTCTAGTAAATACACATCTCAGTACTTACATTTTTTTAAATATATATTATTTTTATTATAAATTATTTTTATTCCATTTCTCCTTTATATTAAAGTTATAGCACCTTTCAAACGTTGTTGGTAATATGTAAAACCATTTAAAACTTGGATGTCCCTGTTGCTTACTTATCTATGTCGAGGCCAGACACAGACCCTCCAATTCCCATTCTTTACCTCATAAATCAATAGCTGGCTCACTGTCCCTGCTAATCAATCAGAACAAAATGCTCATTACCCAAACTTCTGTTAAATTAAGCCCCTCTCCTTCCCCAGGAGGAACTTTGAGTCACCTTCAGGCAGAGCCAGCAAACAGCTCTCCCTGAGTATATGGAGGCCTTATTGTAAAATATTTTCTGATCTACTATCCTGCAATGCCACTCTTTTGTCCCACTTCCCCACACCCAGTCCTTTGTAACCTTGGTTACTCCTCCCTAAAAAAGAAAAAACCCTTTCTTGTCTAATCCTTCAGTCACTGACAGATCTATGGTCAGAGACCTCACCCTATTGCAATGCCCTCCACCTCCTAGAAAATCCTTTCTAATGAAGTCTCTCCTTACTACGCCCATATTTGTTTTTTACTTGACATATTATTATGGCAAAGTAAATAAATAAACAAACAAGAATTTATTCAAGATCAGAAAGATGCCAGGGAATCCAAATACCTATATTCACAGAATTTCTAGAATAGATTTATATATGTTTAAAAGGTTGCTGGAGTTCTTTTCAGAAACTGCAGTGAATTCCTTAGCATTCTTAGACTGCTCTGTTAGCCAAAAGATTATTGTTTCTTTCTTTCCTTTGTTTTTCTTAAATGAATCACCCTTCAGTGTGTGCAAAGCTGGCTAATCCCTGAACAATAAGACAGGAGCTGGAGTTCTCCCTGGCCACACTGCAACGGGTCTGCTCTGCCTTGGTGAGGTCAGACCAAGCCCCAACGAAGGTGGAAGAAAAGAATGAATGTCAATGGTAGTGACTGTTAAACAGACTGTGGAAAATGGGGGAAAGATTAAGCCAAGTTTAAATGACCTTTGTGTGCATTTAAGTCATAATGGCCCTTGGCTGCTCGGAACCACGTTCTTCTTCACAGAGCACTTAGCCAGGCAGCAACTTAACACCACAGCTGACTTTCCCTTCTCAGTATGGCAGCAGTTTAGGGCTGGATGTGGTAAAAAAATAAAATGTCAACTAATAGTTACAACCTATGAAGTTTTGCATTTTTAAATAGCTCGAAAACTCACTCTTTTTACTGGACCACAAAAGAGAAAAGTAAAAAATCACCATTGTGATTGATATTGAATATTTTTTTAAAAAATAAACCAAAATCTGATTAGTGCTCTAATAACTAAAAAAAAAAGAAATCCTACGTTTAATAAATCAACCTGACCTATAATTTCACATCTGTTGCTTTATTCAGTCAAGACTCAGAATTGGAGTTATGCATATCTCTTCTTCTAAATATGCAAGACATAGGTGCTGTACTACATTCTTCCAATTCCAGGAACATCTGCTGAGGGACAATGGCTGTTTTGCCAGGAGGGGAAGAGAAAGGATCCCGCAGCAGTGCTGCTGCAGCTGGCGGAAGTCAGCAACCATGATCTCTGTTCAGGAAGAAGGATAAATGAAAGACAAACTTCATCTGTCAGTTAATAAAATGTTAATGCATTTGAAAGTAGAAGGTGACATTTTCTGATTTTAATTTTCAAACATAAACATTAGTGTTTTAAGTCAGCATAATCATTAATTGAGTCTTCTGGATTTATGTGAGAAATACATGTTTCTTCATGAATGCAAAGCCACATGTACTAAAACTGGATGTTTAATTCAACTACTTAAGTAGGTGAATTTTTTCCTTATGTATTACTCTATGAAATCTTCTTTCCAGAAATCATAGAATGAAACTGCTTAAATTGTAAATGTCATTGTTTAATTTATGGTTTAAAAATAAAGGCAAAAGCTAGTGTGATACTTTTAATGTAATTTAATTTCTATTGATACACAATACTGTTCCATTTAAATATTATACATATTTCTTATCCCAGTTTTGCAAAATAATGAAAATAATATTTCAAAGAGGCACAATATTTTATATTTCCCAATGTGTATATTTTATCATTCAAGCATGCTTCACATGTTAAGTCTTTTTCACTATATTTCCTTTTATCAAGTCATAAGAATGCCTTCCAACTATATAATCGATATTGTGTTTCCTTTTTTTACCTGTAACCAGAAAACGGTACCTCTGTACAACTATTTTGTTTGCTTCTGAATGAGAAAAAGAGAGAAAAGAGAAATGAAAAAATGAAAAAGGAAGCGAGAAAGAACATACATGTTCTTTGTGAATGGCCTAAAACTAGAAGATTATTGAGGTCACAGATCCCCCACCCCCATGCCCATGCAGACCCTGTGAACATGGCATCTATCACTCAGTGTGGGTTTAAAGCAGGGAGAAAAGATAACCATAATGATCTTCATTTTTTTCATAACATAGAAGGTGGTTAAGGTCAGGGACGCAGACCTCAGTCAGGCAGAGGTGTCATTAACTAGCGTACAATGGTGATTTGAGTGTGTTTATAGCACCTTTGCCCCAGGTAATTCCAGAGAGATGAAATAACATGCCTTTTAAACAAAGTAGAATCAAGCTCCTCATTAGAAGAAGAGGCCAGTATGTCCTTTGGGGGTATCACTCATTTCAGATACTGTGTACTTTAAATGGTTCATTGTAAGACAATGTAATGAACAATCATCTTACTTTTTCACTCCTCAAATTTGCTTCTATTAAGTTGCTATAGCTTCCCAATCTTCAATTGTCACTTATTTTTTAGGGGCTACCAAAAACATTGGCTATTTTGTTACCCCTATGATTTTCCATTCATTTCATAATTTTATCTGTTCTATCCTTTACAATGGTGTGTGTGTGTATGTGTGTGTGTGCACACATGCAGGTTTCCTTACCAGGTGCTTTTAGCACTGAGCACCAGAAGAATACCTGGTCTATTAGTGGTCCATCCTCAGGTCTCTGAGCTATGCTAATGTAACAGTAATAAATTTTCCATAACATCTCTAGTATAAGAAGTATCACATTTAAAAAGCTTTTTGAGCCAAATCCTCTGTTCACCAATATGAAGTCCAATATTAATAATTTTTTATGGTGCTTTCTCCTTCCCAGAAAGCTATAGCTGCCATAGGAAAAATGGATTCCACTATCTCTTATCTAATAGCTGTCACTGTTGCCAATGCCCCTTGACCAGGACCATAGGAACTTTTACACCTCCCAAGATTAGAGTTCTTAGGGTTCAAATTATTGCACATATTCCCGTTTTACTCTCATCCAAGCTCCTCAGCATTTAATATACTGATGGTGAGTCTGCTGCCGCTGTGCCACTTTGAGAAACTGGATTTCTCTCTTCCCGCATCTTGAGGAATCTTTACCTGTCTTACACACAAACTACTAACCTTCAGCATTTCCTGTTCTAGAGGAAATGTCCAGCTCATCTCCTCAATGGGCTTAGGGAAAAAGTTGCAAAATAATGGCCTACGTCAATCTGCAGAAATGTTTTGGTATGACTTAGCCATGTTTTGAAAATTGGATAATTTCTTATCAAAATCTAAATTTCAGGTTGGTCTTGAAACACAGAGAAGTTGTTCATCATTCCTAGGAGCAAGTGAATCCATAATTTAGAAATACTACATTTGACTGCAAAAAAAATCTAAGTATAGTAATAGGTTAATTTTCACATTGAAGAGTTTACATATTACTTTACAAATATGTTTTTCCTTATATGTAGAGGACATTTGATGATTTTGGCTGCATGGTCTATGTTTTCATAAGGTAAAGCATCTAAATTTCTTGGGAATATCCCTATACCATTCTCTATCCAGGTGGTTCTGATGGAATTAAAATATATCCCCTGACTGCAGAGACGGACAAATGACCTAGACATGGTCAGACAGAGCTAAGGATACCAAATATGAAAGGATTTTGTGGGGGGAGGAAGAAGTAATAATATAATAATTTTTTTTATGGTGTCAGTGAGACTGTGAGAATGTATCCCTGGCCCTGTGGAGGTAGCAATGAGTAGAGAGCCTGCTAAGAATGAAGCCAACAAAGAGGAAAGCAAACCCAGGGCATGGAAGAATGAGCCCTAGGCTACTTTTTGAGGCCCTGTGTTTAGCCACATCTGAATCTGGTCTATCTCTGGACATTTTAGATTCATAAGCCAACACATTTGCCTTCCTGTTTTAACCTCTTGGAGTTAGATTTCTGTCACCTGGAATCAAGGTTCCTAACACGGGAGCCTCTTAAATTCACATTCTCCCATCTGTGAATTCTCTTGTTCTTAACTCCTTTCTTTCTTCTAAAATGTCTCCATAATCTTTCAAATATACCCCTTCAAAATTTTAACCTTTTCCAGCCGATTGGAGTTGTCAATGTCTTAAAAGATAAACATTGTATGTGGCAGACTGGTATCCTGAACATGGAACCAACATGAGACTCCCACCCCATTACATAAGAAAAAAATAACGTTCTTGCCTTAAAAACACTGAAATTTAGGGAACAATTTCACTTACCATCAGTAACTTATCAACATATTTTTATAATTCAAATTTAACTGGCGGCCATGTTATGATTCACACAGGTCAGAATTCACATCACACACTAATAATTTGGATGCTAAGTATCTACAATTATTTAAAACATATACTACACTTAAAGTCTCTATTAAATGCTTGCTGTAGAAGACTATTTTCTTTTTAACAGTCTAAACATAAAAATGGGACTGCCAGAGAGAAGATAAAATATATGGTAAATTAATCTTTATTTCAATTTTACTTCAATTTATTAGAAAGTCTTTCATTTAAAATGGCAGGAGAGTGTTAATTTGTGATATTAGTTGCTTTTGTGGATTAATAAGAGATTTCACAACAAACAAATTGAAAGAAAATTTAGAGGACAATGAGGTCACATATTAAAGCAAATCGTCCTTTTCTCTTTCCAATTTCAAATTTCCACTCTTGTGGAATTTGACCAGTTTTCATAAAATCCACCCCAGGATTAAAATTATTAGTGAATGGTTGGAAACTGAGGTGAGCAGGCATTTAGCAGTTGTTCAGTGGTCTGTAAAATGAATTTCTGATCTCGGTCCAGTCATAAAATCTATCATCACAGTTGATGCAAGTCAATGTCTTTTCTATCAGTCTCATCAGGGAAGCCTGGGACCACCTGAACACAGACACAGAAATATCTGCTACAGAGCCAAAATCTGTAAGCCAAAATTAAGGATCACTGGTAAGGGAGTTACTGCGTCTGCTTGAATCACTCTGTAGCTAAGTGCAAGGCTTTAAATGATGATTCTAGCTCCTTTAGGAAGATTTACATTCTGTCTGAAGATAAAGTGGAATAGATACCATGAATATCCTGCATCCAAGAGCTAAGTAATTGAAGATAAGGAACTGCTTTGTCCCACGATGCAGGAAGGTAGCAGATGACCTATGGTCCACATTAATACAACAGACATTCTGACTTAGAAGTGGAGGGAGGTCCAAAGAAGGTCCTTTATATCCAAATGGATCAATGCAATTCAGAGTGCTTTAGAGGGGCAAAACTGCACAATATTTAAATGAAATATATTTATGCCTGTCTGAAATGACTTGACCATATTTTATTGGCAATATTCTAGACGTTCCCTAGATCTTCAAAAGCCTTAAAATAACCTTTCTTTATCAGTCAGTGTCACTTTTATAAAACAATTCTAAACTTCCAGCCTCTTTTATAAAGTTGTATTTTTTTTTTTTTTTTTTTTGGTTAGGTTCGGTTTAAGTGGGGTTTGCGGGACCGATCAAAAAGATTTTAAAATGAGCTCAACCACACATCCATCGGCAAATTCTACAGTCCAGCCAGAAATGGTCCTTGCTCCCCTTCTGGATTCCCTGAGAAAATCTTGTGGTCCTCTTATATCCTGAATGCTCATCCCTCTGTAATTGCAGAAGTAGATAGAGATATTAGGGTGTATACAGTCTTTTTAATGGTCTGATCCTAGATAATGCTAAGGTGACATTTTGGAGTCAAAATTCACCTGCCTAATTTTCCAGGCTAGAAACAGGAGCTATATGTAGCAAAACCTGAACAACCTGAAAGATTTTATCAGGTCACCAAATGAGAACAAAGATTAAATCATCCTGAGTAGAGACACCTCCAAACTGAAGGTGAAGTTCTCAAGTTTGAAACATTTTTACTCTCTTTTCTCTTCATAAAACCCCTCTGAGTTTTAGGGACTACAGTTTCAAAGTAAAGAGGAATGATACTGATTCACTTTGCTATACAGCAGAAACTAACACAATAATGTAAAGAAACTATACTAAAATAAAACTTTTTTTAAAAACCCAATTAAAAAAAAGAGGAGTGATAATACTGGAGGAAACATAATTCTTAATGAAGTTGTAATTTGCAACAAACATTAATGAAGATTTATGCCTGTACTTTAGGTGTGGTGTAATATACTGATTGCGTTCACAAAGCCAGCAGATATCATAAACATGTAAATGTGTCCTTTAGCTGTAACATGTAAATTTGACTGGCCTCTTCCTTCTCTAATTTCATTTGTGACATTCTGTATAGAATGAGGGTGGGAAGAAGGCCCTGAAATATTAACTGTTTCAGGCAGAAAATATCAAGCTTCCTAAACTGTATATGGCACATTGTCCTGGACTGTGTGATGATAACTGGGCTCAAGCTGGGAAATGCTTTCCCAGAATCCCACACCCTATAAGATTCTGAGTCAGAACTGGCCAAAAGAGAAATTGTGAGAGATTTGGGAGATGAAGAAAAGAGAAAGTCATACTCTCAGAAGGTCATCACAATCAGACATGGTGATAGACTAATAACGAGGTGCCAGATAGTCCCAGCTGGTCCTGCTCTCTCCTGCTTCTCTTGCCAAGTACCAGTCCTGCTGATCAAAGTAGCCCTGAGTTTACTACCAGGAACTCAGCTGTGGGCCCATTTAGGAGTAAGCTACACAGAGGAAACAGCTTCTCTATAGCCTGCAGTTCCCATAAATCTCTCTAGCAGTGCTCTTTCTATGGTCTAACTTTAGTCGTCAGATAGGTTTGGCTTTTCAGAGTTCCCTGCAAGTACTACTGGTCCATGCACATCAGATTTTACTGACTCTCACTTCTTGGGCATATTCACTCACTGAAGAATTATAGAATAGGTAAAGAGGGTTAGTCTCTTAATTACTAAACTCATTCTATATGAAATATTCCATTAACCAGTTTTAATATTTCATTAACTAGTTTTACTGGTTACATATAACTAATTGTCATATAGTCCCTTAGTGAGGCCTAGACATTTTCTCAAATTCAGGCTGCCACCTTCAGAATAGAGTTTATCTTTCAACTTAGAGAAACGAAAACATTCAATGAGTAGGGAAGGGATAGAAGAATAAATTGTGTTGATTACACTGTTTCAGCATATACTGAACTTGGTGTGAGGAGTGTTATGCTCTCAGACCAGCCTCCTGAGAGATAGCCCTAATTATGAGGCCTATTTTGGCTGTATCAGCACCTTCAGTCAAGGCCTATTGGGTTTCCTACTTGTTCTCATTTCTGGATACTCTTAATTGGGCCAAGGCACATACAAACATTGAGAATCTGACATTCTATTTCCAACTACAAACATTTTTTTCCCTTGAATTTGTAGATGATTCAATCACTCACTTTGTTTATAGTTGTTGTTTCATACTTTTTGCAATTGCTTTGGGCAGGAAAGCAAACCTGACAGTCTATGCCCATAAGTAGAACTGGAATTTGTTCTAGTTATACTTTGCATTACAAACCACACCAAACTTGGTAGCTTAAAACAAAACAACAATCACTGTACTGTATTCATGACCTTTAGGCCAGGAATTCAGGCCAACTTAGCTGGATGATTTTTCTGTTCTAAATAACACCAAATGTTGTTGCTGCGCAGTGTTCCATTGGCAGCTGAGCTGGCCTGGAGGATCCAAGAAGGCTTCACTCACATTTCTGGTGCCTTGGAAGAAACAGTGGCCCTACAAGTGCCATACTCCCTCACTGTGAGTTCTCAGGGCCTCTCATGTGGTCTATCCAGAAGGATAGTCCAACTTCTAACATGGCAGCTTAGATCTTCAAGTCTGAGCACTCTAAGAGGCAGAACAAGGCATAACATAACTTCTGCCGTATTCTTACTGTCAGAGTAGTCATAGAGCCTGCACAGATTCCAGACTCAGGAACATAAACCCAACATTTCAATGGCTGGAGAATCAAGATTTTCTGGTTACATTATTAACCACAACCCCACAAAACAAAGTCTATCACATAGCAGTTTCTGAGTAGGTTATGGCAATAAAATAAGCCTGTGAATACAATTCATGATTTGGAAGCAGATTGAAGTTTCACTTGGCTTATCTACAGGCTCCAGGATAACCACAGTTAGCTAATCTCACTGTTACTCAGCTTCCTCATCTGCAATAACAAGAAAACTACCTTATAAGTTTATTGTAAGGATAAAGTGAGACGATATATGAAGTGTCAGGCACAAATCAGTGGTCAGTAACTCTCAGGTATTGTTTTTAAGTTTGAAGTAGGAAGATAATGCGGTAATTTTCCGAAGACATTTATTGTCTTATTCTTATCTTGATCAGGTTATCAGCTGAGAGTGAGGTGGAGGGAAAAGGTAGGAATATTGAGCAAAGAAGAGAAGCTATAAAATTGTTTTCTCAGAAAGTGATATTCAAGCAATATTCACTTGTTTAGATGTAGTTGCTGGGAAGGCACAAATTTGGATCAAGCAGAATTGGGACCTTACAAGGTGTGTATGATAGAGGGAAAGGATTAAGATACTTGAAAGTTTTTGCAAGGAAATGATAATATTAGTGGGCTTTGGAAATTGAGCAAAAGTTTGTATGAATTTTCTAACATAATAGAGTCATTTTAAAAAAAATCATACCAATTGCATATGCATAGGTGTATTAATTTTGGATAATGCCAAGGTCCAGTCGTGTCAAGGAAAGAGAGATTAAAAAGTGTGGACATGAAAGTTATTAAAATTGAGGTTAAACAATGCTGCTGTTGAATCATGTGGATGACACAGTTCTAAACATCAGTGAAGACAGAAGTTCAGTTTCAAAGCCTTAGAAGAGGAAGAGTGACAGAGAATATAGAAGAGAAGGGTAATAACAAGGAGAAGGGCTGATTGACTAGCCTGATGTCATAAACTTCAAAAGACTAGGGTCAGAGTGAAAGAAGAGTTTCCTAAAAACTGTGTCTCAGAGCAATAAGTAGTTGAGCAGATTCTCAAGATTCTGAGATATACCAGGTAGGGTAGAATTGGCAACAACCTTTGGAGAAGGCTGTAAAGAAGTTGTATCTTTGTTGCAGAATTAGGGGTGTCACTGTCACTTAAGTCACAGATGCTAGAGGAAGCATTCTGTCATCATCATCATCGTCATCACTGCCATCAACATTATATAATAGTTGTTGCTATTATTACTATAATTATTGTTAGTCTGACCAGAGCCCAGTTGAAAAGATTGAAAGTGAGGGAACAGGGCTGGGTGGTTCAGAAGATAAGGGCAAAATTGTGGAGTGATAAAAATGAAAAGAGAAGTTGTTTAGTGTGGGTGCTTCCCTACTGTTTGGTGACTGAGAATAATAGGACTGAGAAATACGATGATCTCATTGTTTCCAAGGAATTAATTCTACCAGTGCTCATTTGAGTGGATTGTATTCTAGAGCAGTGTTTCTCATAGTTTTGACATGTATATGCATCATCTGAAAATCTTATTTAAATACAGATTCTGATTCAGTAGTTCTGGATGATGCCGGAGTTCCTGCTTTTCTAACAAGCTCCTAGGTGCTGCCCTCTTTTAAGTCACATTAGCCCAATCAACACTTTCCCATACTACAGGCAATGAAAACCAGTGAAAAGTCTAAATGAAGAACAATCATTCTTCCTCTACTAAGGCACAGACAAATATAATCAGAAGGATGAGATTTAAGTGGCTTGGAACAGTTTATTTACAATTTGCTGGCTTAATATTTTTTACATCTATTTACTTTTAATAACCCCATACCCCAAATACTTTCTAGAAAGTGTGTCAGCAAGAATTTGGTTAAATTATACTAATCAAATGTCTTAGCTATTTCAAGAAGCACTGAAGTTTGGGGTGGGGAGAGAGAAAGTGATGCATAGGAAGTTTGACTACCAGAAAAGCAATATTCCATAAAGTTAATTAAGTAGTAACTCAAGAAAGCTTGAACTGACATAGGTATTACACACTGAAGAAATGGTTTCCTTGTAAGTTGTGGTGACGTGACTGAACCAGAGAAGAGCAATAATCCCTGCTCCTCATTAAAAAGGCCAATCTGGGGCTTCCCTGGTGGCGAGTGGTTAAGAGTCTGCCTGCCGTTGCAGGGGACACAGGTTCGTGCCCCGGTCCAGGAAGATCCCACCCGTGGAGCAGCTGGGCCCGTGAGCCATGGCCGCTGAGCCTGCGCGTCCGGAGCCTGTGCTCCGCAATGGGAGAGGCCACAACAGTGAGAGGCCCGCGTACCACAGAAAGAAAAAAAAAAAGGCCAATCTGAGCATCTTAGTATATTTCTGGACATTTTCTAAAATCAACGAATGGAAGCAATCAAATTTAGAAATATGGTTCAAGATTTTCTTCAGTTGCAGGGTAAAATGTCTGTGAAACTTGAAGAAAAATTTTCATTGAGGAATCAATTTCTAGTGAATTATTAACAATAAATTAGGCAAAAAAAATTATAAATGTTCTGATTCAAGAGGGCTGAAGCAGCACATAAGGATTTGTAAGAATTCACGAAGAGTGGCAGACACAGATACAACATGTATCCTGACTTGGAATGACTTTAAAAATATCCAAGAGAAGACAGAAGAAGAAATATGATTTATCTAATTGCTTGACTTTTCTTGGAACTTTCTCAGGTAATCGTTTACATCACAAGTCTCTCTCTCTTTGTCCCTACTTAAGGCTGTTCTAAAATGCCTTTGCATCATCCCCCAATTTAGGTAGATACACTGAATTGTTATGATTGTACAGTGGTCTCTTAGGTTGTAAGCATCCCAGGGCATTATAGGACCTCAGCTCAATGGGGTGAAAAAAGAGTTTGGTGTGAAGATTCAAAGCTCTGTGGCACTGAAGCAGGCATGCTATCCTAGATGAATGGCAGACACAGGAATCGAATGCCTGGATTTAGGTCCTGAGTCTCACTCTTTCACTGACTGCATGGACAGTCAAGTCAAGTCTCTGTTCCAACACAGCTCCTGGCCTCCTGAGTACCTCCCAGAGTAGTTGTCAGTGACATTTTTCTGGTTACAGGCTATCAATGGAAGCTTACTTGGGGATGAGATGTAGGCATCTAAACCTCAGAAGCATTGATCCAAATATGTTCAGGGCCACATTCTAGAGTCTAGGAATAAAAACGTAAATAGAATAGTAAGTGATCTCAGGGGCTTAAATTCACTGTGCTCATAGAAAACTAGAGGACAAAAATCAGTTCTGTTTCTATACGCTAATAAAAAACTATCAAACAGAGAAATTAAGAAAACAATCTATTTTACAACTACATCAAAAAGAATAAAATATACTTAAGAATAAATTTAACCAAGGAGATGAAAGGCCTATACAGTAAAAACTTAAGACATTGCTGAAAGCAATTGAAGAAGACACAAATAAATGGAAAGATATTTTATGTTCATGGATTGGAAGAATTAATATTGTGAAAGTATCCATACTACCCAATTCAATCTACAGATTCAGTGCAATCCCTTTCAAAATTCCAATGGCATTTTTCATGGGAAGAGAAAAAACAATCCTCAAATATGCAAGGAATCACAAATGACCACAAACAGCCAAAGCAATCTTGAGAAAGAAAAACAAAGCTGGAGGCATCACACTTCCTGATTTCAAACTGTATTACAAAGCTACAGTAACCAAAACATTATGGTATTGGCATAAAAACAGATACACAGATCAATAGAAAAGAACAGGGAATCCACGAATAAGCCCATGAATATATGGTCAATTAACTTACAGCAAAGAAGCCAAGAATATACAATGGGGACAGAGTAGTCTTTTCAGTAAATAGTGTTGGGGAAACTCTACAGTCACACGCAAAAGAATGAAACTGGACTACGATCTTATACCATACACAAAAATTAACTCAAAATGGATTAAAGACTTGAACATAAGACCTAAAATCATAAACCTCCTAGAAGAAAACATGGAGAAAAATCTCCTTCACACTGCTCTTGGTAATGATTTTTTGGATCTGACATCAAAAGCACAAGCAACTAAAGCAAAAAGTGGACAAATGGAACTACATCAAACTAAAATGTTTCTGCATAGCAAAGAAAACAATAAAAAAAAAAAGAAAAACGAAAAGGCAACCTATGGAATGAAAGGAAATATTTACAAACTATATATTTGATAAGGGGTTAATATTCAAAATCTATAAATAACTCATATAACTCAACAGAAAAGAATAACCTAATTAAAAAATGAGGAAAGGGAGCTTCCCTGGTGGCACAGTGGTTAAGAATCTGCCTGCCAATGCAGGGATCATGGGTTCGAGCCCTGGTCCAGGAAGATCCCATATGCTGCAAAGCAATGAAGCCTGTGTGATACACCTACTGAGCCTCCTTTCTAGAGCCCACAAGCCACAACTACTGAAGTCTGTGCACCTAGAACCCATGCTCCACAGCAAGAGAAGCCACCACAGTGAGAAGGTGGTGCACTGCAACAAAGTGTAGCCCCTGCTCACCACAACTAGAGAAAGCCCACACACAGCAATGAAGACCCAACACAGCCAAAAATAAATAAATTTTAAAAATAAAAAACATTTAAAAAAAATTAGGAAAGGATCTCAATAGACATTTTTCCAAAGAAGACATACAAATGTCAAATAGGTATAAATAAAAGGTGCTCACCATCATTAATCATCAGAAAAAGTAAATCAAAAACACATCACCTGGAGGAGCTTCAAGATGGTGGAAGAGTAAGATGTGGAGATCACCTTCCTCCCCACAAATATATCAGAAATACATCTACATGTAGAACAATTCCTAGAGAACACCTACTGAACCCTGGCAGAAGACTTCAGACCTCCCAAAAGGCAAGAAACTCCCCATGTACCTGGGTAGGGCAAAAGAAAAAAACAGAGACAAAAGAATAGGGATGGGACCTGCACCAGAGGGAGGGAGCTGTGAAGGAGGAAAGGTTTCCACACACTAGGAAGCCCCTTCGCGGGTGGAGACTGCGGGTGGTGGAGGGAGAAACTTCGAAGCCACAGAGGAAAGTGCAGCAACAGGGGTGCGGAGGGCAAAGTGGAGAGATTCCCGCACAGAAGATTGGTGCCGACCACCAATGACCAGCCCGAGAGGCTTGTCTGCTCACCCGCTGGGACGGGTGGGGGCTGAGAGCTGAGGCTCGGGCTTCAGAGGTTGGATCCCAGGGAGAGGACTGGGGCTGGCTATGTGAACACAGCCTGAAGGGACTAGTGTGTCACAGCTAGCCGGGAGGGAGTTCGGGAAAGAATCTGGATCTGCCTAAGAGGCAAGAGATTTTTTCTTGCCTCTTTGTTTCCTGGTGCAAGAGGAGAGGGGATTAAAAGGGCTGCTTAAAGGCGCTCCAGAGACGGGCATGAGCTGCGGTTAACAGCGCGGACCCCAGAGATTGGCATGAGATGCTGAGGCTGCTGCTGCAGCCACCAAGAAGCCTGTGTGCAAGCACAGGTCACTATCCACACTTCCCCTTCCAGAAGGCTGTGCAGGACAACTTCCCCAGGAGAACACATGGCGTGCCTCAGGCTGTTGCAACGTCATGCTGGCCTCTGCCACCGCAGGCTCGCCCCACATTCCCTACCCCTCCCCACCCCCGGCCTGAGTGAGCCAGAGCCCCTGATCAGCTGCTCCTATAACCCGGTCCTGTCTAAGCGAAAAACAGACGCCCTCAGGCGACCTACATACAGAGGCAGAGCCAAATCCAAAGCTAAACCCCAGGAGCTGTAAGAACAGAGAAAGGGAAATTTCCCCCAGCAGCCTCAGGAGCAGCGGATTAAATGTCCACAATCAACTTGATGTACCCTGCATCTGTGGAATACCTGAATAGACAAAGAGTCATACAAAATTGAGGAGGTGGACTTTGGGAGAAACGATATATATATTTTATTCCCTTTTTCACTTTTTGTGAGTGTGTATGTGTATGCTTCTGTGTGATTTTATCCGTATAACTCTTGGTTGCTCTTGGTTGCTCTTCTTTCCTTTTTATTACTTAAATATTTTTATAATTTTTTTTATTTTAATAACATTTTAATTTTATTTTATGTTCTTCTTTGGTTTTCTCCCTTTTATTCTGAGCCATGTGGATGACAGGCTCTTGGTGCTCTAGCCATGTGTCAGGGCTGTGCCCCTGAGGTGGAATAGCCAAGTTCAGGACACTGGTCCACAAGAAAGCTCCCAGCTCCATGTAATATCAAATGGTGAAAATCTCCCAGAGATCTCCATCTCAATGCTAAACCAGCTTGACTCAAAGATCAGCAAGCTACAGTGCTGGACACCCTATGCCAAACAACTAGCAAGACAGGCACACAGCCCCACCCATTAGCACAGAGGCTGCCTAAAATCATAATAAGGCCACAGACACCCAAAAACACACAACCAGATGTGGACCAGCCCCCGAGAAAGACAAGATCCAGCCTCACCCACCAGGACACAGGCACCTCCACCAGGAAGCCTACACAACCCACTGAAACAACCTTAGCCACTGGGGCAGACACCAAAAACAATGGGAACTACAAACCTGCAGCCTGTGAAAAGGAGACCCCAAACACAGCAAGATAAGCAAAATGAGAAAAGAGAGAAATATGCAGCAGATGAAGGAGCAAGGTAAAAACCAACCAGACCTAACAAATGAAGAGGAAATAGGCAGTCTACCTTAAAAAGAATTCAGAATAATGATAGCAAAGATGATCCAAAATCTTGGAAATAGAATGGAAAAAATACAAGAAACGTGTAACAAGGACCTAGAAGAACTAAAGAGCAAACAAACAGTGAGGAACAACACAATAAATCAAATAAAAAATCCTCTAGAGGGGATCAATAGCAGAATAACTGAGGTAGAAGAATGGTTAAGTGACCTGGAAGATAAAATACTGGAAATAACTACTGCAGAGGAGAATAAAGAAAAAAGAATGAAAATAATAGAGGATAGTCTCAGAGACCTCTGGGACAACATTAAACACACCAATATTTGAATTACAGGGGTCCCAGAAGAAGAGAAAAAGAAAGAGTCTGAGAAAATATTTGAAGAGATTACAGTTGAAAACTTCCCTAATATGGGAAAGGAAATAGTTAATCAAGTCCAGGAAGCACAGAGAGTCCCATACAGGATAAATCTAAGGAGAAACACACCAAGAAACATATTAATCAAACAGCAAAAATTACATACAAAGAAAAAATATTAAAAGCAGCAAGGGAAAAACAACAAATAACATACAAGGGAATCCCCATAATATTAACAGCTGATCTTTCAGCAGAAATTCTGCAAGCCAGAAGAGAGTGGCAGGACAAATGTAAACAGATGAAGGGGAAAAACTACAATTAAGATTACTCTACACAGCAAGGATCTCTTTCAGATTTGATGGAGAAACTAAAACCATTACAGACAAGCAAAAGCTAAGAGAATTCAGCACCACCAAACCAACTTTACAACAAATGCTCTAGGAACTTCTCTAGGCAGGAAATACAAAAGAAGAAAAAGACCTACAATAACAAACCCAAAACAATTAAGAAAATGGTAATAGGAACATATATATCAATAATTACCTTAAATGTAAATGGATTGAATGCTCCAACCAAAAGACATAGATAGGCTGAATGGATACAAAAACATGACCCATATATATGCTGTCTATAAGAGACCCACTTCAGACCTAGGGACACATACAGACTGAAAGTGAGGGGATGGAAAAAGATATTCCATGCAAATGGCAATCAAAAGAAAGCTGGGGTAGCAATATCAGACAAAACAGACTTTAAAATATAGACTATTACAAGAGACAAAGAAGGTCACTACATAATGATCAAGGGATCAATCCAAGAAAAAGATATAAAAATTGTAAATATTTATGCACCCAACATAGGTGCACCTCAATACATAAGGCAAATACTAACAGCCATAAAAGGGGAAATTGGCAGTAACACAATCATAGTAGGGGAATTTAAAACCCCACTTTCACCAATGGACAGATCATCCAAAATGAAAATAAATAAGGAAACAAATGCTTTAAATGATACATTAAACAAGATGGACTTAATTGATATTTATAGGACATTCCATTCAAAAACAGCAGAATACACTTGCTTCTCAAGTGCTCATGGAATATTCTCCAGGATAGATCATATCTTGGGTCACACATCAAGCCTTGGTAAATTTAAGAAAATTGAAATTGTATCAAGTATTTTTTCCAACCACAATGCTATAAGACTTGATTTCAATAACAGGACAAAATCTGTAAAACATACAAACAAATGGAGGCTAAACAATACACTACTTAATAACCAAGAGATCAATGAAGAAATCATAGAGGAAATCAAAAAGTACCTAGAAACGAATGACAATGAAAACATGATGAACCAAAACCTACGGGGTGCAGCAAAAGCAGTTTTAAGAGGGAAGTTTATAGCAATACAATACTACCTTAAGAAACAAGAATCACCTCAAAAAACAGCCTAACCTTACACCTAAAGGAATTAGAGAAAGAATAAAAAAACCCAAAGTTAGCAGAAGGAAAGAAATCATAAAGATCAGATCAGAAATAAATGAAAAAGAAATGAAGGAAACAATAGCAAAGATCAATAAAACTAAAAGCTGGTTCTTTGAGAAGATAAACAAAATTGATAAAACATTAGCCAGACACATCAAGAAAAAAAGGGGGAAGACACAAATCATAGAATTAGAAATGAAAAAGAGTAACAACTGACACTGCAGAAATACAAAGGATCATGAGAGACTACTACAAGCAACTCTATGCCAATAAAATGGACAACCTGGAGGAAACGGACAAATTTTTGGAAATGCACAACCTGCTGAGACTGAACCAGGAAGAAATACAAAATATGAACAGACCAATCACAGGCACTGAAATTGAAACTGTGATTAAAATTCTTCTAACAAAGAAAAGCCCAGGACCAGATGGCTTCACAGGCGAATTCTATCAAACATTTAGAGAAGAGCTAACACCTATCTTTCTCAAACTCTTCCAAAATATACCAGAGGGAGGGAAACTCCCAAACTCATCCTAGGAGACCACTATCACCCTGATACCAAAACCAGATAAAGATGTCACAAAGAAAGAAAACTACAGGCCAATATCACTGATGAACATAGATGCAAAAATCCTCACCAAAATACTAGCAAACAGAATCTAACAGCACATTAAAAGGATCATACACCATGATCAAGTGGGGTTTATCCCAGGAATGCAAGGATTCTTCAATATAGGCAAATCAATCAATGTGATACACCATATCAACATACTGAAGGAGGAAAACCATATGATCACCTCAATATAAGCAGAGAAAGCTTTTGACAAAATTCAACATCCATTTATGATAAATGCCCTCCAGAAAGTAGGCATAAAGGGAACTTTCCTCAACATAATAAAGGCCATATATGACAAACCCACAGCCAACATCATCTCAATGGTGAAAAACTGAAAGCATTTCCACTAAGATCAGGAACAAGACAAGGTTGCCCACTCTCACCACTCTTATTCAACATAGTTTTGGAAGTTTTAGCCACAGCAATTAGAGAAGCAAAAGAAATAAAAGAATCCAAATCAGAAAAGAAGAAGTAAAGCTGTCACTGTTTGCATATGACATGATACTATACATACAGAATCCTAAAGATGCCACTAGAAAACTTCTAGAGCTAAACAATGAATTTGGTTAAGTTTCAGGATACAAAATTAGTGCACATAAATCTGTTGCATTCCTATACACTAATGATGAAATATCTGAAAGTGAAATTAAGAAACCACTCCCATTTACCACTGCAACAAAAAGAATAAAATATCTAGGAATAAACCTACCTAAGGTGACAAAAGACCTGTATGCAGAAAATTATAAGACACTGATGAAAGAAATTCACGATGATACAAATAGATGGAGAGATATATCATGTTCTTAGATTGGAAGAATCAACATTGTGAAAATGACTCTACTACTCAAAGCAATCCAAAGATTCAATGCAATCTCTATCAAACTACCACTGGCATTTTTCACAGAACTAGAACAAAAAATTTCACAATTTGTATGGAAACAAAAAAGACCACGAATAGCCAAAGCAATCTTGAGAATGAAAAACGGAGCTGGAGGAATCAGGCTCCCTGACTTCAGACTATAATACAAAGCTACAGTAATCAAGACAGTATGGTACTGGTACAAAACCAGAAAGATAGATTAATGTAACAGGATAGAAAGCCCAGTGATAAACCCAGGTACATATGGTCACCTTATCTTTGATAAAGGAGGCAGGAATATACAGTGGAGAAAGGACAGCCTCTTCAATAAGTGGTGCTGGGAAAACTGGACAGGTACATGTAAAAGTATGAGATTAGATCACTCCCTAACACCATACACAAAAATAAGCACAAAATGGATTAAAAACCTAAATGTAAGGCCAGAAACTATCAAACTCTTAGAGGAAAACATAGGCAGAAAACTCTATGACATAAATCACAGCAAGATTCTTTTTGACCCACCTCCTAGAGAAATGGAAATAAAAACAAAAATAAACAAATGGGACCTAATGAAACTTCAAAGCTTTTGCACAGCAAAGGAAACCATAAACAAGACCAAAAGACAACCCTCAGAATGGGAGAAAATATTTGCAAATGAAGCAACTGACAAAGGATTAATCTCCAAAATTTGTAAGCAGCTCATGCAGCTCAATAACAAAAAAACAACCCAATCCAAAAATGGGGAGAAGACCTAAATAGACATTTCTCCAAAGAAGATACACATACTGCCAACAAACACATGAAAAAATGCTCAACATCATTAATCATTAGATAAATGCAAATCAAAACTACAATGAGATATCATCTAACACCAGTCAGAATGGCCATCATCAAAAAATCTAGAAACAGTAAATGCTGGAGAGGGTGTGGAGCAAAGGGAACATTCTTGTACTGCTGGTGGGAATGTGAATTGGTACAGCCACTACAGAGAACAGTATGGAGGTTCCTTAAAAAACTACAAATAGAACTATCGTATGACCCAGCAATCCCACTACTGGTCATATACCCTGAGAAAACCAAAATTCAAAGAGTCATGTACCAAAATGTTCATTGCAGCTCTATTTACAATAGCCTGGAGATGGAAAAAACCTAAATGTCCATCATCGGATGAATGGATAAAGAAGATGTGGCACATATATACAATGGAATATTACTCAGCCATAAAAAGAAATGAAATTGTGCTATTTATAATGAGGTGGATAGACCTAGAGTCTGTCATACAGAGTGAAGTAAGTCAGAAAGAGAAGATAAATACCATATGCTAACACATATATATGGAATTTAAGAAAAAAAATGTCATGAAGAACCTAGGGGTAAGACAGGAATAAAGACACAGACCTACTTGAGAATGGACTTGAGGATATGGGGAGGGGGAAGGGTAAGCTGTGACAAAGCAAGAGAGAGGCATGGACATATATACACTACCAAACGTGAGGTAGATAGCTAGTGGGAAGCAGCCATGTAGCATAGGGAGATCAGCTCAGTGCTTTGTGACCACCTGGAGGGGTGGGATAGGGAGGGTGGGAGGGAGGGAGATGCAAGAGGGAAGAGATATGAGAACATATGTATATGTATAACTGATTCACTTTGTTATAAAGCAGAAACTAACACACCATTTTAAAGCAATTATACTCCAATAAAAATGTAATAAATAAATAAATAAATAAATAAAATAGAGTTGATACACACAGATGGAGAGATATACTACATTCTGGGATTGGAAGAATCAACATTGTGAAAATGACTATATTACCCAAAGCAATCTGCAGATTCATTGGAATCCCTATCAAACTACCACTGTCATTTTTCACAGGACTAGAACAAAAAATTTCACAATTTGTATGGAAACACAAAAGACCCCGAATAGCCAAAGCAATCTTGAGAATGAAAAACAGAGCTGGAAGAATCAGGCTCCCTGACTTCAGACTATATTACAAAGCTACAGTAATCAAGACAGTATGGTACTGTCACATAACAGAAATATAGATCAATGGAACAGGATAAAAAGCCCAGAGATAAACTGACACACGTATGGTCACCTTATCTTTTTTTTTTTTTTTTTTTAGTGGTACGCGGGTTTCTCACTGTTGTGGCCTCTGCCATTGCGGAGCACAGGCTCAGCGGCCATGGCTCATGGGCCCAGTCGCTCCGCGACATGTGGGATCTTCCTTGACCGGGGCACGAACCTGTGTTCCCTGCATCGGCAGATGGATTCTTAACCACTGCGCCACCAGGGAAGTCCCACCTTATCATTGGTAAAGGAGGCAAGAATATACAGTGGAGAAAAGACTGCCTCTTCAATAAGTGATGCTGGGAAAACTAGACAGATACATATAAAAGAAAGAAATTTGAACACTCCCTAATACCATACACAAAAATAAACTCAAAATGGATTAAAGACCTAATGTAAGTCCAGACACTATCAAACTCTTAGAGGAAAACATAGGCAGAGCTCTCTGTGAGATAAATGACAGCAAGATTCTGTTTGACCTGCCTCCTAAATAAATGGAAATAAAAACAAAAATAAACAAATGGGACCTAATGAAACTTCAAAGCTTTTGCACAGCAAAGGAAACCATAAACAAGACCAAAAGACAACCCTCAGAATGCGAGAAAATATTTGCAAATGAAGCAACTGACAAAAGATTAATCTCCAAATTTTACAAGCAGTTCATGCAGCTGAATAATAAAAAAACAAACAACCCAGTCCAAAAATGGGCAGTAGACCTAAATAGACATTTCTCCAAAGAAGATATACAGATTGCCAACAAACACATGAAAGAATGCTCAACACCATTAATCATTAGATAAATGCAAATCAAAACTACAATGAGATATCATCTCACACTAGTCAGAATGGCCATCATCAAGAAATCCAGAAACAATAAATGCTGGAGAGGGTGTGGAGAAAAGGGAACTCTCTTGCACTGTCGTTGGGCATGTAAGTTGATACAGCCACTCTGGAAAACAGTATGGAGGTTCCTTAAAAAACTAAAAATAGAACTACCATACGACCCAGCAATCCCACTATTGGGCATATACCCTGAGAAAACCACAATTCAAAAAGAGTCATGTACCACAGTGTTCACTGCAGCCCTATTTACAATAGCCAGGACATGGAAGCAAACTTTGTGTCCATCAACAGATGAATGGATAAAGATGTGGCACATATATACAATGTAATATTACTCAGCCATTAAAATAAATGAAACTGAGTTATTTTTAGTGAGGTGGATGGACGTAGAGTCTGTCATACAGAGTGAAGTACGTCTGAAAGAGAAAAACACATACCGTGTGCTAGCACATATATATGGAATCTAAAAAACAAAACTAAAAAGTGGCCATGAAGAACCAGGGGCAAGACAGGAATAACGATGCAGACCTACTAAAGAATGGACTTGAGGATACGGGGAGGGGGAAGGGTAAGCTGGGACAAAGTGAGAGAGTGACATGGACATATATACACTACCAAACGTGTAATAGATAGCTAGTGGGAAGCAGCCGTGTAGCACAGGGAGATCAGCTCGTGCTTTGTGACTACCTAGAGGGGTGGGATAGTGAGGGTGGGAGGGAGGGAGATGCAAGAGGGAAGAGATACAGGGATATATGTATATGTATAACTGATTCACTTTGTTATAAAACAGATACTAACACAACATTGTAAAGCAGTTATACTTAAATGACAATGTTAATAAACAAAAAACAATAAAAGAGCAAATTAAACACAAAGGAATTAGAAGGAAGAAATGAAACTAAAGACAAAAAGCAATAGAGAAGATTTATGAAACTGAAATCTAGTTCTTTGAGAATTTCAATATCACTGAATAAACTTCTGGTCAGAGAGAGAGAGAGAGAGAGAGAGAGAGAGAGAGAGAGAGAGAAGTCACAAATTAACTATACCGAGAATGAAGAGGACAGCAGTAGAAATTGTACAGATATTAAAAGGATAATAAGAGAATATTATGAGCTACTTTATTGCAATAAATTCTACAGCTTTGAAAACACACACACACACACACACACACACACACACACACACACACATCACCTCACACCTGCTACTATAGCTATTATCGAAAAAGTCAAAGGTAAAAAGTGTTGGTGAGGAACTGGAGAAAAAGGAACCCTGGTACACTGTTGGTGGGAATGTAAATTGGTACAGCCATTATGGAAAACAGAATGGAGGGTCATCAAAATCATAGAAATAGGACTACAACATGATCACTTCTGGGTATATATCCAAAGGAAATAGAATCACTATCTCAAAGAGTTATCTGCACTCCCATGTTCACTGCAGCATTATTCACAATAGCCAAGATATGGAAAAAAGCTAATTGTCAACAGTTGAAAGGATAAAGAAAATGTGATTCACACACATGTAAAATAGGATATTATTCCACCTTAAAAAAGAAGGAAATCCTGCCATTTGTGACAACATGGATGAACATGAAGGATGTTATGCTAAGTGAAATAAGCCAGAGAAAGACAAATACTGTATGATCTCACTCTGTGTGAAATTTTAAAAAGTTAAACTTACAGAAACAAAGAATAGAATTGAGGTTAACAGGGGCTGCGGTAGCGGGAAATTGGAAGATGTTGGTCAAAGGGTACAGAGTAAGTGGAAACTAAACTTTCTTGTGCTCATAATCTTAGTATGGTAGTGAAAAGTTGAAAAAGGAAAAAAATTAAATTCTACCATTTCCCTCATTGCATTGTTTCTATTGTTCGGTAACAAATTCTATAATTTTGTGGTTTAAAGCAGCAAACTTTTTTTTTTTCACTTTACAGTTCTGTAGAAGTCCGACGTGGATCTTACTGGGTTAAAATCCCAGTGTTGGCAGGGCTGTGTCCCTATTTGGAGGCTCCAGGGAAGAATTCTTTCGTCTCCTTGCTTTTCTAACTTCTAGAGGCTGAGCATGTTTCTTGGCTCGGCCCCCTTCCTTCATCTTTGAAGCCAACAATTTTGCTTCTTTCTAATCATTTTTCCCTAGTCATGTCTTCCTCTGACTACTGCAGGGAAAATGTCTCCACTTTTCAAGGGCCCATTTAATTGGGCCACCTGTACAATTGAGGCTAACTCCTCTTCTCAAAGTCCTTAGCTTAATCACATCTACAGGTCTCAGGAATTAGGATGTGGCCATCTTTGTGAGGCCATTATTCTGTCTACCACGCCCATTTTATGCTTTTCATTTCCTTTTTAAAACTTGTTAAGAACGACTCAGAGATTTCCTTGAAATCTCTTCTTAATCACTCTCAGTCCCTCATTTCTAATTAATAGTTGCAAGCCTCAGCTAAATTGCCAGTTCAATTATTACATCAGGGTTTCATTACAGCCATGTTATAAATATCTCAGACAGCATTTATCTATCCACCTGTAAAGGCCTGTATTAAATAGCAGACTTATTTTATCATTTCTCTTTAGTGTGCATCTCAGTTTTATCAGACTCCTAACAGGTTTCTTCAAACATTCTGTGGATGCCCAACTCCTATATAAGACATAAAAAGGAAAAATAAATTGCCCAAATCTAAAGGAGAACCTGTGCCTATAAAATAAATGTTCTATCACTGTATATTTCCTTTCTTTATTCTTCCATGTCTGAAGAAACAATAGTTGATTCAGTAGGAGGTGTCTGGCAAGTGACTAAGACATTTGTGAAGGATGGTGGAAGTGAAGCCAGTAGCCCCAGAAAGCTCGTCAATTGGGTAATTAAGTTAAAAAAGAGAGCATGGTATGGACAATGAAAAACTACATAAGTAAATTGATAAACTATATATATGTACAATAAACAATATAGATAGATAGATAGATAAATAGGTAGATAGAGATATAATCTATGGTGTTAAAAAAGAAACAAAGGGAACACACAATTTAGGTAAAGTGGGGAGGAATGGCATTTCTATAGATGTTATTTGATCTAAGACCTGAATGAGGAGAAAAACCAAGCAGCATAAACATCTGGAACAAGGCACTGCATGCAGAGGGGGTAGCAGCTAAAAGATCAGGAACTACACTGGGGTATAAGGAAAGTTTGTGCAGCTACAAAAGAGTGAACAAAGGCTGGAGTGGGAGGCGTTGTGAAGGGTATGAGGTAAGGACAGAAAGGTAGGCACAATCCAAGGCGTTTAGAGTGTTGTAGTTAGAGAGGCTATATAATATATTGTTTTAACTACATAATTTATTGTTTAATTGTTTTTATTGCATGGATAATAGAAGGCTAGAGCAAGTTAGGACAATCCATATAAATGAAGACTCTCCCAGGCACTCTGAGGCATATGGTTTCCTTACATACAGACCAGGTAAGGGCTTTTAATTTTGTTCTATTGCAATGTGATCTGATTCATCTAAGAAGATGATCTGGCTGTCATGTGGAGAGTAGATTATGGAAGGGCAAGAGAGGGTGCAGGGAAACCAGTGGGGAGATCACTGTAACAAGCAGTGCAACATTATGGGTATAGCAGTGGAGATGCTAAAAACCGTTAGTTGTAAATTACAATTTGAAGACAGTGGTGTCCAGCCTTGAGAGTGGATGCGAGGAAAGAAAAGTGGCATTTTACCTAAACGGGTGGGTAGACAGCAGTGACATTATCTGAAATACAAATGACTGTATGCTTCAGTGCATGCAGTAAGAAGTCTAAGATGGGGATTTATATTTTAGAAGGATTTTTCATGGAGGAAACTTTTAATGTCTTGAGATTGAATGACTTTGCTTGAGCATAGTATAGAGGACAGGCAAGAATCATGAGGTCCAAATCCCAGTTGAAGTCTGAAGGAAAGAGAATTGGAGATGACTAAGTGGAGATGATGATGGTTAGCACACAAAAAATTAAAACAGAATTTTCTTTTGAAAGAGAGAAAAAATGGTAATTATAAGACCCTGGTTTTCCTTCTCTTTCTAAGGCTTTTCCTTAGACTTCTAATAGCCTTTTCTTCTACTAACGCCCACCTTTCACACTAGGATCAGATAACAGCCTTACTCTATGACCTCAGACAAGTTGTTTAACCTCTCTGTTCTTAAAGTCTCTATCTATAAAATGAGGACAATAGGGCTTCCCTGGTGGCACAGTGGTTGAGAGTCCGCCTGCCGATGCAGGGGACACGGGTTCATGCCCTGGTCCGGGAAGATCCCACATGCCGCGGAGCGACTAGGCCCGTGAGCCATGGCCACTGAGCCTGCGCACTCCGCAACAGGAGGGCCCACAACAGTGAGAGGCTCGTGTACCGCAAAAAAAAAAAAAAAAAAAAAAAAAAAGGAGGACAATAAAAGTTACTAGTATAAGGTTAGTGAGAAGATTAAAATAGATAATACATGTAAAATGCTTAAGACAGCACCTACACATTGTTGGACTTTTAAAAAATTATTTTACGATTATCATTATCATTGCTGTTATTACTACTCAGAGTATCACAAAAAACACTGGTTTATCCCGTTAAGAGAGGTCCCATCCTATTAACACAGGGACAAACCTCCCCTTACCCTTCATTGAAGGGAAAAAATGCTGTTTATAAACAAACCCCAGCTAACATAATTGGAATTTTTATACTTTGGTATATAAAATTTCATGCATACCTGTAAATTTTTTAAAGGAAGCTAAATGCTGAAATATTTGTTTAAATTCACTTTTAAAACCATGGATGAGCAAGCTCTTAGAAGAGTTTCTACCAGGTAATTTAATAACAAGAATAGCTCCCGTCTATTGAGGGCCCACTCTACGTTGAGAGCTGTGTCAAGCAGTTTACACACATTATCTTGTTTAATACACACAATACTTTTTCTATAGAAGTGTGAGTTTAATACCCACAATACTTGTTCTCCATTTTTACAGGTGAGGGACCTAAGATTTACAGTAGTTTATTAATTTTTCTGAGGCCACAGGTTTAATGGACTGTAAGGCCCTCCTCTTTCCATTGCACAGAAATGGCTCAACTGTGTAAAACACACCCTTAAACATCTATTGAGCTCCTATTCTGTATGATGGTCTTCAATTACAGCTGCCTGTGGGACATGGATCATAATCCCCATTGCACAAACAGGGATGCAGAGGCTCTGAGAGACCATAGTTATAGGTCCAAGGCCACATCTTTTAAAGGGTTTGGAATAAGGTTTGGACTCAGGTTTTCTGACTGCAGGACAGGTCTTCTTTCTGCTTTCCCAGCAAGCCTTCCAGGAGAGGGTGTGGCCATAGTTCTGCTGGGTTACAACCCCAAAATTTTAAAGAATAATATTTACATTACAACCTTCAATTTTGGGGAGCTAATTATATATGATGTCAGTTCATAATAACCTAAACTTCCAATTCACCTATTTCCTATTTGACTTCTAACTATTTAAAATACAATCCCTGTATTCCAATTACCTCTTTTTGGGAAAATAAGTAATCAATGTTAAATTCTCTTTTTCCTTAATTTTTGTACTGCACAGATTATATCTTATTATATCTCATACTTGTGGTGTCCAGGAATCAGTCACTGGACCACCCCAGAGATTCATTTCAACAAATAATATTTTTTTTCTGAGAGTTTAAAAACGAAACAAAATTTGCTATTTATTGAAACAGTTTCAATAAATGCCCTTGCATTCAGGAATAAACAATACAATCTTGGATTCAGTTAGCATCTATGAAAAGAGCATAATCTTGATCTGTCTTTATTCAATTTTGGAATCAAGATTAATCCTGCCTCCAAATATGAGTTGGGTGGCTTTGAAAATCTTGGATAAGATAGTTTGTTTCTTGAAAATTTAGTTAAAACTTATCTGTCAGATTAATTTTTCCTGGAGAGTATTTGGGGGTGGAAGTGATGCCCTTTGATTATCATTTCACTTTCTCTGATGGCCACTGATCTGTTCAAGTTTCCTGGAGGCCATCCAGAGCACACCAGCTCCTCCAGCCTCAGACCCCATTCAACAAACAATATTTTTGAACGAATGTAAGTCTTTCAGGGGTCATTTTTCCCTACTATTTTCCCTATATTATTCCAGAGTTTTCACTAATCTCATTTTTACATTTTTATATCATCTTTAACCTTGTCCATTCATATCTTCTTATCCTACAAACCAGACTCAGATTTTATTCCACATTCAAGGTATCTTATACTAAAAGTGTTCCAAAATAACAAAGATTGGATGATTGATATTCACAGCAGCTTCTTATCTTTCTGAACTCTCACAGAAAAGCACATTTCTTATAGAGTCTTTAAAAACAAACTTGTACAGATTTTTGTAAAGGGCCCAAAAATTTGCCACTATTTTACTACTTCATAAACATCACGTATATTTGTTACTTACTTATCCTCCACAAAGCAAATGTTTTGTAATAATCTCTATACTGCCTTACAGTGATATCTCTGTATCAACCTCCCTGTCTCCAGCATTATTCTAGAGTAAGTACAATAAATAACTTTTCCCTTTTCATGCCCTGGCAGACATTGATAATTGAGGCCAGTTTCATTTCAGGATGTATAACAGAAATAACTAATATCATTGAATAGTTATTACATGCCAGGAACCCTTCTAAGTTTTTTTTTAAACTATTACATTATTTAATTATTATAACAGCACAATTCAATGGCTATTATATTATCCCATTTTATAGATGGAGAAACAAATGCCCCTAAAGCTAAGCAACTTTCCAAAAGTCCTGAAGTAGGTAAATTGCTAAGTAAGAGCTACTCCAGTGGCTAAGTAATTAACTACTACTTTATGTTTCCTTAAATGTGCAGTGGTCAGATCACA
The DNA here is from genome assembly GCF_949774975.1 of Lagenorhynchus albirostris. Classification (NCBI taxonomy): domain Eukaryota; kingdom Metazoa; phylum Chordata; class Mammalia; order Artiodactyla; family Delphinidae; genus Lagenorhynchus; species Lagenorhynchus albirostris. The sequence goes on along the minus strand of NC_083112.1, from coordinate 39,159,743 downwards.
AAGAGCCTTGGGCTTTTGAAGTTTCTGGTGAAATCTATTGGGGGCCATTGGGTGGGGTCCTGTTATTACTTCTCTCACAGGGGTGTTGCTATAGACTGAATGTTTCTGTCCTTCTTAAATTCATATGTTGAAACGTAACCTCCAAAGTTATGGTATTTGGAAGTGAGGTCTTTGGGAGTTGATTAGGTCATGAGGGCAGAACCTCTTGAATAGGACTACTGCCCTTAAAAAAGAGACCCCAGAGATACCCCTTGCCTCTCCCATCGTATGAGGACACAGTGAAGAGATGGTTGTCTGTGAACAAGGAAGCAGATTCTCATCAGACACCAAATTTACTGGCTCCTTGATCTTGAACTTCCCAGCCTCCAGAACTGTGAGAAATAAATATTAGTTCTTTAAGCAACCCAATCTATGGTACTTTTATTGTAGCAGCTAAAACAGACTAAGATAGGTGTTCTGAGACTCAAATAAAATGACTTATTTGAAAGCATATATTAAATAACATAGCACACATTTCGTTGTAATTAGTAGAATTTTAAATATCCTTTCATATAAGTCATCCTTATTTTTTGAAATTTTATTATCAAGTTCAGTACTTTTATTCTACCCATTTTTCATATAAGTTGATTTTGGATATTTTGAATAACAAATCACTTGAAAGCATGTATTGTACTTTAAAACAGAATTAGTCATTTCTTTTCTATTTCCCTGTGAATATCTATCAATTTCTAAAATGTCAAATATTAAAATAAAGGGTTATTAAAATAGAAATAGAAAAATCAAAGCAATGGAAAAAAGAAATAAAAATGTGTCTGTGAAAGGAATATAGTTACCATTATTATAACACCAACTTTGGTTCTGAGCTTTTTGACACTCCAGCATTATACAATTTTATGTGATGGAGAAAAGTACACCAACTATTAAGGGATAAAAACAATTTCAAGGCACTAAATTCCAAAATAAATTTGTCATATGAAATCTATTTCATGAATGTGTCACAAACTAAGCATCTTTCATTTTCACTTTAAAAGGTGTTGTGTGTAGAGACTCAGTGTTCATTAGCCAGCTATTACCTCTGTGGACCATTATGAAGAATATACCAGGTAAAAGGCCAAAAGCAAACTTTCCTGTGATCTGACTCGACACAAAGCTAAAGTTATACTATGTGGTGACATTGGGGGTAACATATCCATTACTTATATAACTCACATTTTACTTCTCTAGTGCAACAAACTTAAAAAAGTATGATTATCTCCATTTTATAGAAATATGAGATTTACAGATTACAGATGTTAAGCAGCATGTCAAAGTTAAATACAGAATTGTATCCAGGCAAGTCTATCTCTAAAGCTATGTTCTTTCTTATAAAATATTATTTCCTTCTAAAAAGTCAAAAGAGTTGGTGATACTTGAACCAAGTTCTAGAGCATTCATATAACTAACTCCACTGGATGGGAAGAGAGGAAAAGGGCAATCCAGACAGTGAACAGCATTTGCAAAGCCTCCAGACATGACAGATTATCCCCTCCTCAGGGATCTGCAAATTGTTTGGAGTGGATGAAGTATGATTAGACTGGCATTCTGGAACCAGATCATTCAGGAAGTCAACCATTTTCAGAAGTCTGGATTTCATAATGAAAGTCATGGGAAAACATTGACAGATTCTATACATTATGTGGGTAGTTGGAGATAAAAGGAGTTAAAACAAATTTTTTAAAAAAATGCTGGTAGGATTAATGACCCAGCCAAAGTTATCATATTCTTTAAATATTTAAAGATGTCAAAACTCTCTCCCTATTTTTTTTCACTAGCAGAGTTCGAAAGTTCAGGTGCAAGAATGGAGACATTAACTTGTGGAATTGGATAGGATATTCACAGGATTGAACAAGGAATTCAAGGAATTTTAAGATAATGACAATAGAATAGGTAGAGATGTGAGTCAAGCGCATGAGAGTAAGGAAAGAGTAGATAGGGGTGGATGACACATTGAAATGTAATTTAATAAGAATGCTAGGTCTCAATGTGGTTAGAAGAACTGGTGTGAGTGATGCTGAGGAACACTAAGTTTAGGAAACACCAAATCTAAAAGGCAGTTCCTAGCAACCTGGCCCGATCTCTGTCTCAGGGAAATCATTGTCTTATTACCCTGCAGTTTATACTTTGGGTAGAGAAAGAAGACTTTACTACAATGGAATGTTTTGGGGGAGGAGATGTTCTCTATTTATGTTATATTTGTCAGGAAACAAACATACAGAGATAAGCTTTCTCTAGTTGCCAAGGTCATTTGCTATTCAAAGGTCTTTGACAAGATAAGCCAAGATGGTGTGTAGAAATGCCATGGAGTATTGCCTCCCAATAATCTCACAAATGGATTCTTTCCAGGTGACAACAAGTTCAGCATTGTATCCATGGAAATGGGTTGCTAATCAATATTATAGTTACCAATAATTACAGCAGAAGTTGACATAAAGAAGTAGACCATGAAAAAGTCACCAAGTCCTTTCATGAGTTACAAAGAGCAATCTGACTATGAAGATAAGTGACGAAAGCCCAGAACAGAAACATAAGGCAAAATTTTCCTAGGGGAAAAAGAAAGAGAAAGCAATAACCATACAACGATATTTTTATTGCATAAGATAAAAGAGAAGAATTGTTATTTTGACAGTCCTTACTTCCAAAAATATAACATTAACTCTAGTTTTAGTGGTATGCACACTGAAGTATTTAGGGAAAAGTATACTTTGAATTGCACCAAAAATAAGATGATGGTGAATAGATGGATAAAGATGTAGTTAAGCAAATATAGGAAAATAGTAGTAGCATCAAGGTAGTGGTGATATAGATGTTTACTAAAAATTATTTCACTTTTTCTGTATGTTTGAAAACTTTCTTATAAAATGTTGGGGAAAAAGATGGAGTGGTGGTCAGGATATTCGTTTCCTTGTTGACTCCACTGCACACCTCGGATATTGCTTACATTAGTACATTAGGCTCTAAACCTCCAAAGTACTGGAGGTAGTTCTAGTTGTTTTGTCAAAAATTCTGGACCTTTTCTTCAGTTCAGTTCTTAGCTTCTTTGACCTTGAACATTATTAACCTCAGTGTAAGATGCATCAGGCATCACAGCTATGGTGGCACCTTGGGGAGAAGCTGTGGCCTTGACAATGACAATGACTGCAGATTTAACCACAGCAAACCAGAGTCTGAGAGAAGTTCTCACAAAAGCCAAGAGGTTAGTATAACAAGCACTTTTGTTATGTGTCCCTGAAGACTCTCAGATCTCTTTGGAGGAAACTGACTATATCCAGAATTCCAGAAGAGTTGAGGAAGGAGTCACAAAAATACTGATTGATGATTATAATAATATGTCTGTTTACATGGCAAGACATAAATAAATCACTACTTATAAATAATTATTTAAAGTAGCCATGGAGTTGGAAAAATGCTCACAGTTCTGTTCCTCAAGAGTTTACAGTGTGCAACAAAATAATGTTACCCATCAGCAGAGATGAGACTGGATTAAGCTAGGTTCTAACTAAGGCTAAAGTTGGAGTGAATAATATGTGGTGGGATGGGAAAAGTAGGGAAATTTGAACACAGTGAGCTGGGTATCAGAAGCCACAGTGCATAGAACTGGAAAAGAGATCAGATGGGGGAGGCTGAATAAGCAGTCAAATCATGGCAGCAGAATAAGAACAGAAATGTTGATTGGATATGAGGTTTGTTTAAAGTCACTTTCTCCCTCTAGACTCTGAACTTCATGGATTTTATCTTGATGTGTCTTCTTCATCTCTGTGTTCACAACACTAGCACAGTGTTTGAATCTAGAGGCAGATTCCCAATGAAGACAGCAAAGTCCTTGGGCTTCAGGGTCCGTTCATACCTTAGGTACCTTCCAAGGCCCTATGAGTGTAATAGGGACAAAGAAATCTGACCCCATATTAGATCTGTTCCTTTTCCTGTGCTTAGTCATGCTGACTCTGCACCTTTTGTAAAAGAACATTGCCTACAGCCTGAAATATACAGAATAGCCTGTTCTCAGGGCTCTGACCTTTAAGAGTCCATTCATATCGAGATAAAAAGTTGCAGTACAAAGAATAACATTTGTCTTGTTGGAGGCTTACAGGAAAATTGTGACCTGACCTATGTGGACAGCTGCAAGAATGAAAGACTCGGACACCAAGAAGTTTGCAATAATTAACCACACCCCTCCCTCATCTTGTCTTTAAAAATACCTTGCCAAAACCCTTTGAGGATTTCAGGGTTTTCGCGGCACCAGCCACTTGTCTCCTTGCATGGCCCTGCAATAAACCTTTCTCTGCTCCAATCTCTTACATTTCCATTTGTTTGGCTTCACTGCGTGTCTGGCACATGAACTTGCATTCCGTGACATAAGGGCCCCAAGCAATGTTTTTACAAGTTCCTATGTTTTTGGTAAACATTTGTCATTTTGTAAAATGCTTCATTCTATAGTTTTTTTATTGAAGACAGCTTCCAAAATTATGTAAGCTTAGGTTTCTACAAATCTGAATCCATCATCACCTATGAAATAATTTAATTAATATTTATGGCATTAATGAATGCATAAAAAAGTATTTAATGGTAAGATTTATAAGAAGCAGCCTTTATAACTATCCTTAAAACTTGAGGACTGTATCTTATAAGTGTTCAGAACCTTGCATACATTGCAAAGATGCACACAATCTGTTCCTAAAGATAAAAAACACAAATGAAAATATATATTAATGTTTGGGGGAAGTTTGTGAAAAGAGAGAAGAATACACAAAAGAGAAAAATGGATGTTTTACTCGCACCCCAATGTTCATAGCAGCATTATTTACAATAGCCAACATATGGACGCAACCTAAGTGTCCATCAACAGATGAATGGATAAAGAAGATACACACACACACACACACATACACACACAATGGAATACTAACTACTCAGTCATTAAAAAAGAATGAAATTTTGCCATTTGCAATGAGTGGACCTGGAGGGTTTTATGCTAAGTGAAAGAAGTCAGACAGACAAAGACAAATACTGTATGATATCAATTATATGTGGAACCTAAAATATAAAACAAGTGAATGAATATAACAAAACAGAAACTAGTGGTCAAGGTGGGAAGAGGGAAGGTGGCAGAGCAAGAAAGGGGTAGGGTATTAAGAGGTACAAACTACTATGTGTAAAATAAATAAGCTACAAGGACATAATGTACAGCACAGGGAATATAGCCAACATTTTATAATAACTTTAAATGGAGCATAATCTATAGAAGTTTTGAATTACTATGTTGTACACCTGAAACTAACATAATATAATATACCTCAACAAAAAAATAAAATTTTAAATACCTCACTCCAAAAAAATACATATAAAAGCCTATATTTTAAATAAATCAAATAAATAAGACTGAAAATATTGATTTTTTTTCAGCAAAAGATGTGATGGGGCTTATGTATTTTATTTTCTCTAAATATCTGTCAAGAACAGCCTAAAGCAATGTGTTCTAATTCCAAAACAGATTATAGAGGAAAGTGGGTAGCCACTGAAGAAATAAACTACTAATACAAGGACTTTAAAAATACTTCTACGAACAAGAGGATATGATAATTGAATAAACTAATAAAACAGGACACCTTTGGAAAAGGTTTTGGACAGACTAGTAGGTATTCTGTAAATGTCTACATAAAATCAAATAAAGAAATTGAGAGATGCCATGTTTGATAACCTTCATTAAACAGTCATTTTAATTTTTCAAAGAAAGAGAAAATAAAATTGTATTCTTAATCCTATTTGTAATGTTCACGTTAAAAGAGGTGGCATTAAGCATATTAATGTGTTTGCCTTTCCTCTAATTTATGATTTCTTTCTTTCTTTAATGAGATCTGCTCTGCAGCCCATAAAATAATTGTTATGGTAAACTGACTTTTTAAAATTAGCTACACACCAGTTGGTCCAGAAACCTATTCCTCTAGATCATTCATGCACAAAATACCTTTGTGTGAAACCCTTTCCAAATGTGTAATGGCTGGATTTCATCCAGAAGTTTGCTTGCAGAGTCTCTCTGTGGAAACAGCCTTACAATTTCCTTTCCTCACAAGCGTTTCCATGAGATTCTCTGTCACGCGGGCATGCTCAGGCCGCTCGCGGACGACACAGAGTATATATTCAACGGGAGCTCTATTTCCAAAGAACTTATTTTCTCTAACCTGCAGAGAGGCTACCTGACCCGGCGTCTGGCGGTATGGCATGGAGGATGAGGAAGCTGTTCAAAGACTCTCAGGGCAACTGGAGATAGGTTTACAGGGAAAGATCTAGCCTGTTGTTAGAACAATTAGCTCATTGTTCCATACACTTACAAACTGTTTTCCCTGTGTTAACTCTCACACTGTGATTGTGATTCTGCCACAGGGACCCCTGGTGGAATAAGCCTGACTCTTGGCCCCATCCTTTCCTCAAAAGTGGGAAAGACAGATATCTGCAGGATACAGATACCAGGTAGCACTCAGAGAACTTCCAGGTAATGTGGCGATGAAGGGTTGAGACAGGCAGGCTCATTCTCCCTCTCCGACACTGCAAAATCAAACACGCTAACGGGGTTGCACGGGTGCTAAAGTAGTTACTGATTAATATTGAGATAAATATTTTTCAAGTGTTCCAATTTTTGTTCATGGACACATCCTGCATATCTGGAAGAAAAATAAACCTTTGCTTTAAACAATTAATAGAGGAACTTTAGCATTACCTAGCAGATATTACATTATTCTACTGAATTATTTTCTCTTTTTTTTTCTTTTCTTGAGAGCATGATAGTTTACTGTGCAAAAGAAGAGTATGAATTCCTCTACCTACACTGACAAATACATTCACTTTAAGTCTATTTTACTTTTGGCATTTGAATTAAGGACATGAATATTTGTTTATTTCATTTTACAAATGTATTAAGAAGCTTCTAAGTGCAGGCCTTGTACTGATGCTAGAAATCTAGTAGTGAACAAAGGTGACATGCAATGGAAGTTATCAGCATGCACATTAATTATTTAAATAAACTCTATATATTAATGAACTATAGAACTGATCAATTTGGCATTACTTTATTTTTTATCAATTGAATATTTGAAATTGAGGTTTGTCCATTATCAATAAAAATTTGTTAGAATGCATCAACTCAAGGAAAGATAAGATATTATCACCTGTTTACATGGGGAGATGAAGAATCAAGTTTTCCAGCTTAGACTTTCCTTCAAAGGAACACCTTAAATATAATCCAACGGAAAACTGCAGTTCATTTTCCAGAAATTTACTTTATGGCTGATTGCAAAAGAGTAAAATTAGTAGTGGACAATCCATGGAAAAGAATTGCAAATGAGTGGAGACATAAGAGAGAAGATGAGATGGAGCATAAAACAGGTCAATACTTGATTTGTGGATTTTTTAAATGTAGGCAAGTGTACAGACAGGGAAGAAATGGCCACAGCAAGTGTCAAGCCTTGTAACTCAACCAGTCTCTATCCAGTGGCAGAGAACAAGGGACAGAAATTCAGATCTAGAGACATCCATTGAAATATAGTCATTATGGGGAGAATAGGGCAGATGGCAGATGCTGAATTCCATGAATAAAATACAGTGCCATGGAGATAGAGAGACAGAGACAAGAGAGGTAAAGTATAGTTGAACTAAGCAAACTATAGGTCACAATAGCATTCTGGAAAGTGAGTGAGTGAGTGTGTGTGTATGTGTGTGTGTATTGTGGGAAGGGGCCCAAAGGCAGGACTAAGATATCAGAAGATTCAGGCAGGCAGTTGTTCAGCATTAGGCTGCGTTTAGTTGCAGGTAACAAATCTGCAGATCTGTAGCTATTCGTAAACCTTTATGGTATCTAGACTTCAGTTAGCTCAGCTAATTTAAGATTATGACTGATCTCTAGGGGTGAAATGATTTCTTAAAAAATGAGAACAAAGTGGTGAGAGATAACAAATGGTTTAATCCCATTCCTTAAGAAATATAACAAGTGGTACATTTATAGGCAAATCTGTAACATGTATATTTTCAGAAAAAATAAATTATTCTTGTCTGTAAAAAGAAATTTTGTCTTCAGAAAATGCAGGTTGACACACCTTATAACTACCTGGAAATAGTCCTGTTTATCAGCAAAGGGTACCTAAATCAGTTCACTGTTTTTAAGTTTTCAAAATTTAAATACATAGGAAAAAGTATTTGAAAAAGGAGAACATAGTACAACTAGAATCCATTAAAATGAAATGATGACAAAATTTGTATTTTTAACTGTACAGAAACTTTGTGTTTTACAAAATAGATCAGCTGAGAATACAACCATTGAAGTGTAGTTATGGCTTTCTCACAGCTACAAAGACAGTTAACAATGACAGAGCTTGGGCAAAAAGGGAAACAGGAGGGTCAACTTCCTCTTCAAAACTTCAAGAACTTAAGTAGTGGTTCAAGAGTTCCATTAGTGGCAATTCCAGTATTTTGTATTAAATAAAATGAAATGTTAATATTACAGGAAAAGTATAGCAAATACAGTCCATCTTCTGTAGTATATTATGACATTTTTATTTCATTTGTGCATTTGGATATGGGTGCCCAATCACAATATGTATTTCTTATTATGGGTTGGAGTGAAAAAAAGTTAGATATTAACTGGTGTAGAAATGGAAATGGGGAAAGGCCCTATCCCTTTGTATAAATTCTCCTTCAGGTTATATCTTATGATATATTTTTATATTCAGGTGTTTTATGAATGTTGTGTTTTATCTGATTTCACCTGCATAAAACATTGGGAAATAAATATGGGAAACAAGATTAAAAAAAAAATGTGTACCTCTCTAGAGATGATTCTGCCAAAAAAAAATCCTTCTAAGATTTAAACCTTCTAAAACTCCAACTTACAGACATTGTGCAAAATCTTAAAACCTAATCAACATCTTGATATTACCAACCAGCACTAATGTTATTTATTGGTTTTCAGTTAATCATGTCGCTAAGCTTTAAGACTCCTGACACATATAAACACTCCATCATTACAATTTTAAAACAGCTTTAAAAGAAGAACTCAAATGAGTCAGACTTTATCTGCTTCAGGCAATGAAGGAATCTGCTGTGTCTCGATGCAAAATTTGAAATTTCCCTCATTTGAATTGTCCCAACTTCAAAGCATTTGAAATATAAATCCATCTTCTTTTGGCAGACTCAATGTCAAAAAGTTATCAAGGGAACAAAGCCCACCTTCAGTTTAATAAAATGATACTTTTTTACAAAAGACATTTCCATTACCTACAGCTAAACTAAACTCTATAAACAATCACTACAATACTGAATTAAATTACCCTATTTATAAAAAATTGTCAGAAAGTAAGAAATATTAAACACTCCAAAGAGACATAAAATCAGAAGACTCAACTCATAGTTAACAGTGCAGCCCACAGAACTGTCAAATGAAACCACAAAAGCTGTTGAAATGATAGAAGAGAGATTGACAATTTTGATTTCTGTTCTAGCTTTCACAAATGAAAGTATCATTACACATACTCCATTCATTTTGGGTCTTGGTTTCCTGCTTAGAAAAAATAACTTTGAAAATTCACATAATGTCTACTTGCAATCTGAATAAAGGGATCTACTCAAAAAAATTAATATTTTTATTTCTATATTAAATAGTATCATTAGTTTACATTTAGGAAATGATTTTATTTTCTTGAGCCAGGCTGTTGAATTCATAAACCAATGATTGTGTAATGTTGGACAAATAAATTCTCTCAGCCTAGGTTTTCTCATCTATAAAATGGAATGATAGCTCTGCTTCATAAGATTGCTGTGAGGATTCAATATATTAGTAGATGTAAAACACTTAATATAGTGTCTGGCTAGGAAAAGTTCAATAGTGATTTGCTATTATTATTATTATTAGCTTCACATCCTGACTTCCTAGTGAAATTGTAAGAATTAATGAGGTAACACATTTGAGCATTGTCTCATTAGGTAAAAAGTGTTATGTAAATACTGGAATCCGTGAAAGCATGCATCACATTTTGCTACATTTATAAACACTCTTATAGGAAGACTGTAGAACAATATTAATGATAACAATAACATTTATTTATAATTCTAAAGATTAAGCTTACTCATATATGTTCTGATACATAAGAACTTTGGGGGGAAATATACAAAGAAAAATGTTTCCCCTATATTTGTTTCCTCTTTACTTCTTTTGAACTTACTTTAAGACCACAGCTACAACTACAGAAAGGCTTTCCTAAACAGAAATACTTTTTTCCCTGACAGAGTAGACAAAGTAGTGTCTCTCACCCTCCTGGTGCCAGACAAAGCCCCAACCAGACACACATGTCTCTTTTGCTGGTTTTGTCTTATTCTGATCTTCCTACTCTCTCCCTGACAGAAACTATAATGTCCCAGTGGAAAACAGGTCATGGAATGTTTAGGCATTGTAACCGCTGAAGGACAAGGGAACCGAAACAGAGAGTGTGGTAGAGTGAATAGAGCATAATCTTACCAGTGTTGAGCCTGGGTAAAGGCCTTGTCTAGGACATGTAAAGGGGTCCTGTAAAGTCTCCTCCAAATCTGAAACTTTGTATTTAAATAAAATAGCTATAGATCTGAATTCTAACCTACTGTGTCACTGTGATCATGTAAAGTGTACAACAGCTTCGTTATGACTTTGTTAAATTAACACTTGTGTAGAGCACAAGGTGTGAATGGAGAGCCATAATTCAACAACAGATCAGAAAAGAACTGAAATAGAGTTTATTACTCATGGGCAAAGAGGGGCCACACAGGGAGGTCAAGGCAGAGTGAAGACAGAGAGAGAGAGAAAGACAGGACCTGGGGGATATGCCTTCATTAGTGTCCATGGGTGGAGTGATTGGGGTTTCCAGGCTAAGGCCAGATAGGTCAATTCAAACCCAAAAGAGCAGAGTTTTGGTAAGCTCCCAGGGTCTTATCTAAGGGACACACAAAAGGAAGGTCCTGGGAAGGCCCAGTGGGAGAGAATATTGATGACAAGAACTGTTGGGGAAGTCATAACAAGAATGTACATTTGCTTGTGACTCTGTGAGCTCTTATCTAGGCCACGCCCTTGCATGAGGGGGCTAGTGCTGTAATAGGGCAGAACATATCTGACTCCATATTAGATCTTTACTTATCTTTTACTTTAATCTTTGTATTCCATTACTTTTGCTACAAGTTAAGAATGTCATCTATAGTCTGAAATATACAGGATAGCCCATTTCAAGCCTCTGATCTTTAAAGGTATAACACTTTTCCATTCATATAGAAATAAATAGTTGCATAACAGAGAATAACATTTGTCTTGTTGGAGGTTTATAGGAATATCATGACCTGACCTACCTGGACAGCTGCAAGAACAACGGATTCTGCCACCAAGAAGTTTGCAACAACCAACAACACCACCTCCTCTTTTAGTATAAAAGAAGCCTGAATTTTAACTCAGGTAGGATGTTTTTTCAGGACACTAGTCTACCACCTCATCTGTTTGCTGGCTTTCTGAATAAAGTTGTTATTCCTTGTCCCAACAACTCATCTCTTGATTTATTGATCTGTCATGCAGTGCACGCAATACAAGCTTGGACTCAGTAACAGTGTCAGCTGAAGACCAAACAAAATGGATACCAAGGTAGTAATACCATGGAGTAGCTTAGGTAAACGCTTGACCTTTTTAAATGCACATTTTCCTATTTAATATCACAGAAACTCCATGACATTGATAATCTTCACTCTAGAGGCACATATATATCAGTGGAGATTCAGAAAGGTTGAATAAGTTGTGAATGGTGGATAGCAAGTTAGAATGTATTTATTTCAAATTCAGAGCTTGTGCTTTTCTAGTATGTCATACTACCTCTTAATATATGCTCATTCAATGAATGTAAAATGTGTTATATTTCTCCAGTGATAACCAGTACAGTTTTTCATATGAAATTTCTCTTTAGTAATTAGGAGAGCTAAATGAACTCTATGCAGTTAACAAATATTTACTAACTGACAGTGTGGCAGGTACTATATAATGCAACAGGGTACAACAGTAAACAAGACACAGGCATCCAGTCTTACAGAGTTTATGGTCAAGGGGAAGACACATAAGTTAAAAGAAGTATAAAAGATGGTCAATTATTACTGTTTTGTCTTTTTTTGTAAGGTACCAGGATTTAAGTGTTACTATATACCAACTATTGTGTTGGATGCTTTTATATATTATTTCATTTAATCCCTATATATAACTTAAGTATTATTTTCCTTGTTTTACAGATGAGGAAGCATACATAATTAGTACATGCTTGTGCCAATGTATTCTCTTTCCAGCAGTGGATAAAAATGGCCTCTTTCATCAAATCCCTACAATACTGTGCAGTTTCCTTAAACAAATTCTACTTTAATAGATTAAAATATTGAACCTCATTGTCTGCAATTTTACTTTTACTTCTAATGAGGTTGGGAATTTGTTGGTATATCAGCAAAGATTTATTAGGCAGCTATTATTAACCAAGTACTGTATGTGACCCAGAGGATAAAAAGATAAAATGATTGTTTTCAAAAATTAGAAAGATTAAAAGAAAAAAAGAGTTTATAAGCCTCATAGGTGAAAAGAAACAGACATATTTTCTTCATGGTTTAGTATCACACTCTTGGTCACAGGGTCACAGTTGATGAATCTCAACAAGAAGGACAAAGGACATTCTGAATCATTGTTGTTGTTGTTGTTGTTATTGTTATTGTTTTTATAAGGATTCTAGCTTAATAAAATTAACTATTATTTTACTATTTGAATATGGGTTTCTGTTCATCTTTTTCCATCTACCATACTCCACTGGCTTGAAATTTTATATAGGTCCTAATTTAAAAGCTAAGAATGGCTTGCATGGTGTTGATCCTGACTATATACAGATTTAACAGCTATAATATATCTGAACAAAGAATTGATCCTGAGGACATAGAGGTATTAATGTCTATAATTTATCTAAAAAAAGAATTGCTAATTTGAATATAAAATTTATTTTAACACACTTCCAGAATATGTCTACTGTTTGCCACAATGTAGGTCAACTATCTTGCATTTGTAATGTTTCTTAAAGGCTATTAGTCCCTCCTGAAAAATCAGATTAGAACTAACACCACATTTCTGGTGGCTTGGTTTTCATTCCATTTTCTTTCAGCCAAATCATACTGGCTTCCCACCCTCTCACTGGGCTGCTAGTGCCCTAAGCTAGGATTATCACAGTACGCAAGTCAGATGCAATGATAAAGGCACCTAATACTCATTGCACCCATATAGCATATATATTTTTCATACAGCTCCCTCTTTGTTTGGAAAATCTCCTATTTTACTCTATCTCATTGATTTTACTTGTTTGTTTTTAAACTGTACAAACTATCAGAGTTGAAGCTACATCTATTTGTAGACGATATCAACCTACATCTAAGCTACATCTATTAAGCTATTTGCCTGTGAGAGTTGCTTTTTATATTCATTGAAGACTTATGTGACAGTGGCTTAAGCCATAGGACATTGAGAACTCACTTACTGGGAAATCTCAAGGTTGGTGGTTGCTGGGCTCATACATAAACTTAATATGCTCAGAATTCTGAGTTAGCATCTTGATGATCCTCTTGGCCTTCTTACTATCATAACAAGACAGCTAAATACAATCAAGGCATTTTTATTAAAGAAAATAAAAAGATGTCCTCGAGGTTCCCCAGAAGACTTCCCTTTCCGTGTCATTGGCTAGAACTTTGTTACATATACATTCCTATACCAGACTAGCCTCACCTTCAGTAAGATTAAAGAAAACCTGTTCTATTCATGAACAAAATCAGGCCATGGCAATAAGGAAGAAGTTGGGAAATAATTTTTGTATACAAATCCAGGAGTATCTGAGAAAAAATGTTTTAAAACCACAGTGACTGATTACATCTAATCAATCCTTAAATCACTTTAAAAACAGAAGAAGAAAAGAGAAATTCATTGTGATTGAATTTGGTTCAGGGACGAATATTATAAAATTTGAATAAGTCAGTCTATCACAGACAATGCGCATTAGACACATATCTTAAAACAAATATTGAATCATATTTTATATGTACTCCAATTTAATTTAATTAATACTCTATAGAATCATGGTTTGATTTTATTGTGCAGCAAAGAGTTCAGATTTATCAATCTAGTTCAGCTTCAGTAATAAAAAGGACCATATGTGCAGTCAGATTAACATAAATATTATGAGAACATATTTCAGTTAAAAAAGAGAAGTTCTTGTACCCAGAATTGTCAAGAAGATACTTAGCTTGTTTGAACTTATGAAAATAAAAGTTAAGTTTGTTGAGAGGTAGAAAGTCTACCTTTAGAAAACTGAACATATGGCAACTAAGAAGCACAACATGCAGAGAAAATAACAGGAAGGTTGGTCCAGATTTTGAAAATTTATAATTGCCTGCTACTTTTAAGATATTCTTATGGCTATAAGTAGCACAATAATTTAAAACAAAAGAAGAAAAATAGACTTCAAAAATTTTTTACCTCATTCTGTTGGTGTTTTTAGTAAAAATATTTAGAATGTTAATATTTATAATTAATTTCAAAGCATATTTTATTTATGCAGACTTCATTTTTTTAAATTTTATTTTTATTGATATATAGTTGATTTAAAATGTTGTGCTGTACAGCAAAGTTACTCAGTTATACACATATATATTCTATTGTTTTAGTATTCTTTTCCATTATGGTTTATCCCAGGAGATTAGAATAGTTCCCTGTGCTATACAGTAGGACCTTGTTATTTACCCATGCTAAATGTAATAGTTTCCATCTACCAACCCCAAATGCTTAGTACATCCCTCTCCCTCCCCACTCCCCCTTGGCAACCACAAGTCTTAACTCTATGTCTGTGAGTCTATTTCTGTTCTGAAGATAGATTTCTTTGTGCCATATTTTAGATTCCACATATAAGTGATAGCATATGGTATTTGTCTTTCTTTTTCTGACTTACTTCACTTAGTATGAGAATCTCTAGTTGTATCCATGTTGCTACAAATGGAATTATTTTGTACTTTTTTATGGCTGAGTAATATTCCATTGTATATATGTACCACATCTTCTTTATCCATTCATCTGTCAATGGACATTTAGGTTGTTTCCATGTCTTGGCTATTGTGAATAGTGCTGCTATGAACATAGGGGTGCATGTGTCTTTTTGATTTATAGTTTTGTTCAGGTATATGCCCAGGAGTGGGACTGCTGGATCATACGGTAATTCTGTTTTTAGTTTTCTGAGGAACCTCCATACTATTTTCGATAGTGGCTGTATCAACTAACATTCCCACCAGCAGTGTAGGAGGTTTCCCTTTTCTCCACACTCTCTCCAGCATTTGTTATTTGTAGACTTTTTAATAATGGCCATTCTGACCTGTGTGAGGTAATACTTCATTGTAGTTTTGATTTTCATTTCTATAATAATTAGTGATGTTGAGCATATTTTCATGTGCATATCTGTATGTCTTCTTTGGAGAAATGTCTATTAAGATCTTCTGCCCACTTTTTTTTTTTTTTTTTTTTTTGTGGTACACGGGCCTCTCACTGTTGTGGCCTCTCCCTTTGAGGAGCACAGGCTCCGGACGCACAGGCTCAGCGGCCATGGCTCATGGGCCCAACCACTCCGCGGCATGTGGGATCTTCCCAGACTGGGGCACGAACCTGTGTCCCCTGCATTGGCAGGTGAACTCTCAACCACTGCACCACCAGGGAAGTCCCTTCTGCCCATTTTTTGATTGAGTTGGTTGTTTTTTTGTTGTTGAGTTGTATGAGCTGTTTGTATATTTTGGAGATTAAACCCTTGTCTGTCACATGATTTGCAAATATTTTGTCCCATTTTGTAGGTTGTCTTTTCAGGGGTTTTATGTTTGTTTTTTTAGTTTGTTTTTATGATTTCTGTTGCTGTCCAAAAGCTTGTAAGTTTGATTAGGTCACATTTGTTATTTTTGTTTTTATTTCTATTGCCTTGGGAGACTGACATAAGAAAACATTGGTATGGTTAATGTCAGAGAATATTTTCCCTATGCCACCTTCTAGGAGTTTTATGGTGTCATGACTTATGTTTAAGTGTTTAAGCCATTTTGAGTTTACTTTGTGCATGGTTTGAGGGTGTGATCTAACTTCATTGATTTACATGCAGCGGTCCAACTTTCCCAACACCACTTGCTGAAGAGACTACCTTTTTCCTATTTTATATTTTTGTCTTCTTTGTCAAAGATTAATTGACCATAGGTGTTTGGGTTTATTTCTGGGTTCTCTGTTCTGTTCCATTGATCCGTATGTTTGTTGTTGTACCAATACCATACTGTTTTGATTACTGTAGCTTTGTAGTATTGTCTGAAGTCTGGGAGAGTTATGCCTCCTGCTTTGATTATTTTCCTCAGGATTGCTTTGGCAGTTCTGGGTCTTTTATGGTTCCATATAAATTTTTGGATTATTTGTTTGAGTTCTGTGAAAAATGTCATGGGTAATTTGATTTGCATTAAATCTGTAGATTGCTTTGGGTAGCATTGTCATTTTAAAAATATTAATTCTTCTAATCTAAGGCCATGGGATATTTTTCCATTTCTTTGAATTCTCTTTAATTTCCTTTATTACATAGTTCTCAGCAGTCTTTCACCTCCTTGGTCAGGTTTATTGCTAGGTATTTTATTATTTTGGTATGATTTTAAAAGTTATTATTTTTATTACATTTTTAAATTCCCTTTATGATATTTCATGATTAGTGTAAAGAAATGCAACCAATATCTGAATGGTAATCTTGTATCCTGCTACTTTGCTGAAATAATTTATTAGATCTAGTAGTTTTTGTGTGGAGTCCTTAGGGTTTTCTATATATAGTATCATGTCATCTGCATATAGTGACAATTGTACCTCTTCCTTTCCAATTTGAATACCTTTTATTTCTTTTTCTTGTCTGATTGCTGTGGCTAGGACTTCCAATACTATGTTGAATAGAAGTGCTTAGAGTGGCAGCCCGTCTTATTCCAGATTTTAGTGGGAAGGCTTTCAGCTTTTCACCATTGAGTATTATATTGGCTGTGGATTTGACATAAATGGCTTTTATTATGTTGAAATATGTTCCCTCTATACCCACTTTGGTAAGAGTTTTTGTCATGAATGGATGTTGGATTTTGTCAAATGCTTTTTCTGCATCTATTGAAATGATCAATGTGTTTTTTAAATTTTGTTTATGTGGTGTATTACATGATTGATTTGCATATGTTGCACCATCTTGCAAACTTCATTTCTTAATTTCAATTTAATGAATATGACATATGAAATCTAAGATAACTAATAAAGTGCAGAATTATTCTCAGATGCTTATATAGTTAATATGATTAAGTTGGCAGCTGTACTCTAATAACTTCATATTATTGGACACTTTCTTTTAAATACAATAGTCTTGACTTGTTTGCCTTCTATTCTTTTGGTTTTATTTTTGGATATTTAAAGCTTTAAGGTGGTCAGTAATTACAGATGAACTTTTCAATGTTTTATATGCAGTTACACATGAAAAATAAGATTATATTTTAAAGGAATGGCTGGTGTATAGGTTTCTAGAAGCCTTAACTGCAATTAACATTTAAATAATATCACAGAGATAAGATATCATATTAATTTTCCAAAGAAAATAGGTTGCACAAACCAAAGTTAGTGACTATTTTTGATTGGTGTACCAAAATAAATTTTCTAATTAAAAAAAAGTCAAAATTACACTTGAATGAAAATGTGATTAATCAATTAAAATTTTTGGAGAAAGATTTTTCACCTCTAGCATGTGTAAAACAACATTAAGAAAAATGTTCTAATAAATATTTCTTGCTGAGATAGAAAAGCTAAGTCTGTTGTGTAAGTGGTAAGTATATCAAGTCATGCTCCCAAGAATAGTGTTTTAGAATTTTCTAGCTTCAGAGCTAATGCTTGGAATTTGCTTTCTTTACTGCCATTCCATATATTTCCTTGTAATGGCTGAAGCTTAACATTGTCCCTCTGCCCACTCCATCTTTACTTCTCATCATGATCTAGGGAGACTCTGGAGAGTGGCCTTTCCCCTTGTCCTCATTAATGCTACTGGCTTGACCTGTCCACCCCAGCTGGACATCTCTAACTCCCTGCTATGTTGAATTGTGAAGAAATATCAGGGTCTGCTGCAGATGGTGCTCTCAATCTAGCAAGTTCCGCCAGTGGCAACTCACCATCATTTTATATTTTCCTACAAAACTGAGGTTAAAAAAAAAGGTGTGGGGAGGGAAGACCTATGTCAAGATGGAAGTGAGTCCTAAGAAAATGATTGGTCCTATTCGGTCTGTTAAAAAACAAACAAACAAAAAAACTAGTTTAAAATAGAAAGAGCAATTGGTTTACAATCAAGACTGTGTTTTTTGTTGTTGTTTTATTTTTGGCTGCATTGGGTCTTCATTGCTGCACACAGGCTTTCTCTCTAATTGCAGCAAGTGGGGATTACTCTTTGTTGTGGTGCCTGCATTTCTGATTGTGGTGGCTTCTCTTGTTGCAGAGCATGGGCTCTAGGTGTGCGGGATTCCGTAGTTGTGGTGTGTAGGCTCAGTAGTTGTGGCTAATGGGCTTAGTTGCTCCACAACACGTGGGATGTTCCCAGGCCAGGGATTGAGCCCATGTCCTCTGCATGGGCAGGAGCAGGCATATTCTTAACCACTGCACCACCAGGGAAGTCCAAGACTGTGTTTTGATCCATGTTGTGCCAATAAGCTTTGAAAGCCAGAGACTGTGGAAGAGACAGTAATGTGTTACCCAAGCACTGAGGATTAGGAAAAATAATCAATAAAGTAAAGAGGATTTTGAGACAACTTTGCCTGAGAAAAATGATCCAGATTTCTAACATTCAATACCCAAGCAAACTTTTGGAATATAACATTTTTAAGAGTGCATGAATGCTTGTTTATGTAGATTGATTGACTCTATGCTATGCACATAAATCCAGCGCTTACACTTCCAAAGTTCTTCAGCCAAAACAGTTTCTCTTCCTATAATACCAAAATAACATAGCCCAAGCCCCCAGTCCTATCTGATTACAAAAAATATGTGTCTTTCATAGATGTACTATTTCTGAGGGTTCCCAAGGAACAATTCTTTAGTACAACAGGCTGATCCTGTTTGCCTCTTGTCATGTCTTCATGCGGTGTTCTTCCAGGATTCTCCTTGTCTTGTCTTGCTATTGGTTCTCCAAATACTACCATTTCTCAGACAAATAAGTGATTCTATACCATTCCTTCACAGCACAGTTTGTAGCATGTAATACAACTTTGCTGAAATTTGGTTATAATACCAAGAATTATAATTCAGGAAGGGATACCTCAAAAATGGACACCAGATAATATAGTCTTAGAATCTAGCAGTCTTTTCACTTCTAGCACCATCTGTTTCCTTGAAACATTTTTGCCTATGGTCAACTTCTATCCTCATTCTTGGAGACAAATTCCCACTGTCTCTTTTGTGAGTGGGGTGGAGGAGGGAGGGGAAAGGAGGCAAATAAGGAGAGGATGGATAGATATTACAGTTATTTCCTTCAGCTCTAACTGAGCCCTAATGACTTCTTAATACCTCCATGTGATTTATCTTCATTGAGACTTCATCACTGGTTCAAGATTGCCTCAAACCTGCATGTGTCTCTGTTGCTCTCACATCAACCTGACAAGAATAAAGGGAGAGTATTTCCCAACACAATTCCAACATCCAATCTGATATGCCAAAACTGTTTATAAATCCCGTATTTGCCATTTCATCACCTTCAGTAATTTTAAAATCCAGATTCATTCCACTTTAAGCAATAGGAGGAACTCAGCAAATTTAAAATAGCATTTTATCTCCACTCCATAAGCATTACTGCTTCTATACATTGGAGCATTGAGTAAGGGCAAATTACTGTCTCTTCTGGAATATCTTTTAGTATTCCAAATAAAATGCACCTTTGAGGAATGACTGATAACTCATAATCCAGTAGTTAACGCATAAAACTTTGAACAACTGTATCTGAGTATAGTTTTTTCATATTCACAGCCCAACCATTTTATTTTATAGCACCATTTAGCAATTGCAGCATAATTTTGAGGAGTTCATATTTGAATTTGAAAATTCAAAATGTTTTTTAATTATTTAGACTGTAATACAAAGTTGAAGCAGAAGAAATAAAAAATGAACTTTGAACAGAAGGGTTTTTAATAACTTCAGCTTGGAATAAACTAATCCAATGTCTGCTTTATTGTCATGTTAAAAAAAAATTCCAACAAAATAATTACACATAAGAAACAGACTTAACTTTGTGTCTTCATTTTCTGCTTTAGTTTATAGATCTTTATTTTCCACCCTTACATTATCCTATACACCTCCCATAAACATATTTATCATGTTACAAAGTGTTACAGAGCATCTAGTTGGAAGAAATGATACTTAAAGATCATTTAATCAAACCCATATCTGATGTATACGTCTTTTTAAAATTCTAACAAATAGTCATCATATTTATAGCTTGCTACTTCTAGGCAGAAGAGTTTTATTACATATTTCACATTATACATTCTTTAAATGCTTACTATAAGTTCTGCATGAGATGTTTATTCCACAGGGTTACTGAATCAATCACTGCCTTCAAATAGTTCCCAGCTAGTTGGAGTGGTGAACAAATAAACTGACAATTAGAATTTAAGGTGATAAAGTTTAGACAAGGAAGGCACTAAAAGAATGCGTAGGAGCTGCCCAGGGCAAAGGGAAAGACAACTGGTTTCTCTATAGCACTGCCCACTAAAGGAGTGATCACTTTTACTTTTGCCTTCTTGTGTCAGCTACACTCTAGCAAAGGTAGTAAAGTTTAAATCAGCTCCTATCAAAAAAAGCAGGTCTATTTTTTCCCCAGACAGAAAAGAAGAAAAAAAGGAGTAAAGAAAAAAGTCTAAAACAGAAACACATAGTATATTAGAAAAGAAGAAAGCAGAAGAGTCCTCTTAAATTCATTTAATAATACCTTTAATACTTCAATAATACCTGTAATACCTCTATAACATGCACTTGGATTGTCTCCCAAGTTCTCTGGATGGTACCAATGTACACGTGCCAGGCCTCAAAACATGTCACTTTGTAGAGGATCCTACAATTAGATGGTAGTCATGAATTGATTCCATAAACATTTATTGAACCCCTACTATGTCAAAGGCTCAGTGAACACAATGGTGAATAACAGAGACATAATATTTGTTCTCAGGGAGTTTAGAGTCTAATGACAGATACCAGCAAGTAAATAGATGATGAAAATACAGTGTGCTATGATAGGGCGATCATCTGGTTACTTGAGAGCAGTTGGAAAAGTCTAAAGGAAGTCATATTTTAAATTCTGAGCTCAAAAGCACCTATACCACATCTTTTATTTTAAAAAAAAAAAGAGTAACAAGGGGTCTTAGCTAAGACCCTCTAAGAGAGAGAACAGAAAGAAAGAATGTATCAGCAGAGCAGAGAATGCTCAGAAAGGCCCAGAAGCAAAAAAGGGCACGGGGTTTTCAAAGAAGTTAAAGGAGTTCAATTTAGCTGAATCTTCAAGCAATCCATGTTTTGGGGGCGCTTGAGAAGAGGATAGTCAAGTGAGCGGGGACAGAGCATGCTGGAGTCTGCAGGCTATTTTAGGACATATGGACTTTTAGACTGAGACTAATAGGGAAATATTGGACAGTTTTAACCCAGAGTCATATGATCAGATTTCATTTTAGACATAATACACTCATTCCTTGTGGAGAATAGATTTTCAGGACTTCAAGTCAAGGAGCAAGTAAGTATATGTTTACTAGCCCCACCACAGTGCCTGTATAAGATCCAATTAAAGAAATGCCCCAAATTTGCTCCACACCCATTAACCCCTCAGTGCCCTCAGTGGCTTTAGTGGTTTAGTGGAAAGGGTCACCACACTACCCCTCACATCTTAGCATGATCTGCTGTCCTGGCCTCTCCCTGTGAGGTCTGTTCTGGCATACCTCCATCCTACCAACTATAGCAGGACCTGCAGCGGCTGTGGTGCCCAAGCACACACGAGCTATGGTTCTTTTTTTACTTCTAGATCCAGACATAGCATGGAAGCATGAGTTGGCCTTTACATATTGAGAAAATTTGGGCAGGAGAATTTGGAGAACTTAGCCAGAGAAATTTTGTTGGAGTGGTTAGACTGTGGGGTATTGATGTATTGGTACACTTTCAAGAAGATCGTGAAATGGATAAAGCAGATGAGGCAGGAGATGAAGTAAGAGCTAGGAAGGTTTTTTATTTGTTTACTCTTCTTTTGTTTTAAATTAGAGAGACTCAAGCATTTTAAAATGTAATGAAAAGGCATAAGCATATGACCAGGTTAAAAAAAATTAGAGGTTGAATTTACAGAAAACAGAAGAGAGAATTTCTGACCAGTTAGCAAATATGCTACTCTGTGGCTCACTGATTTATTTGTTTGTTTTAAGCTCACAATGCATTCTAGAGAGAAATTTCCCATGGCATTATGGAATTCAGGCTTCCCTTGAGAATTTGGAAGATTTGGCAACCGTTGGACCAACTATTCTGTATGGAAATGGCTGTGGTGGACAAATAGCTGTCATTCTCTTCCAAAGGAAGAAAGTACAATTTCTGTCTCTCATTTCTCCTTACTAAACTAGCTTCTGTAAGTGTTTGAATTTGTGTAGGCTGAACTATGAAATAACAATAAAATAATCATAGAATAAGCCTGAAAGAGTTGAAAGATACAGATTCAGAAAAGTTGAAGAATTTTAAAAGAAGTGAAGAAAGAAAAGAAGTGAGGAGACATAGTCAAGTTTCTACCTGTTTTAGTAGTTGAGATAATTTTTGACTAATGGCATCTCTGCTCTTTGGAGTCGGGGCAAAGTTTTCTCTAAGAGTAGAGGGAAGTTCATTGATTATAGCACATAGTATTAGGAGCAGGGATAAAGAGAACTGCACTTTTGATATTCTGTGTAATTAATATATTTTAAATATCTTGTGATCAGAAAAGGTGTTGAATAAACTATTACTATTACTACTAACAATAATAAATGCATTTATGGAGCACTTATGGTATTTCAAGCACCATTCTAAGCTCTATAAATGAATTACCCCGTTCAATATTCACAATGAGACTATGAAGTGAATATTATTCTCTTGATTTTACTTCATTAAAAGATGATTGTGTCAATTATATATGCCAGGTTTATTCTGCAAAGTGGAAATTTCTTAATTTGATGAGATTGAGTACCATCATCTCCCTTAAATTTTTCTAAGTAGAATTTATAAGCTAAATTTCCTTATCCTTATTTCATTATTAATTTTAATAAATATTGAAATATTATAAGGAACTTCACCACCATTAAATACTGCTGAAGGCAAGTATTTCATTTTGTACCATTTAAGTTTAACTTAATTCATGAGCCCCTAGAATGCATGACTGAAGCGATCTTTTCTCTAGTAATATTTCATCTGCACTAGATAGTTGAAAGCCATCCTACTGGGAAGTGGGTATTTGTGCTACGTGAACTTCTTTACTTAGAATTCTAACATTATATAAATAATATCAAATTAATACAAAGAATAATAATATGAGCTATTAGTAATACTATAAATAATATACAACTGTCTATGTAACTATATACCTTTATATCTGTATCTATATCTAATATTTATCTATAAGTGTTAAAACATGCAAAGATTCCCAGGTTAACATTTTTAAAGGAAGTGACCATAAATGTTTTCTTTCTCAAAAAGTTTAATATTGTTGTTTTTCTCATACTGATTACTGTGTGTGTGTAGACAGATATTTCCTATACAACCGTTGTTCAATTATTTACATCAGCAATTATATCATGACAAATAAGTAAAGATCAAAATATAAAAGAGAGGGCTTCCCTGGTGGCACAGTGGTTGAGAGTCCACCTGCCAATGCAGGGGACACAGATTCATGCCCCAGTCTGGGAAGATACCACATGCCGTGGTGCGGCTGGGCCCGTGAGCCATGGGCGCTGAGCCTGCACCTCCGGAGCCTGTGTTCCGCAACGGGAGAGGCCACAACAGTGAGAGGCCCACGTACCGCAAACAAACAAACAAACAAACAAAATATATATATATATAATAGAAATGAAAAGTTACCCTATGCAAGTGGCTCAATGGAGCAGTGGATTATTGAATGATATTGTGATATTATTAAACTATTTGAATATTTATATTTAACACTTTATGCCATTTGTTATCACACTGTATTATAAAAAGAGTACACTGTAAGATTGTGAACTACAGGGAGATGACATTTAAAACCTACGGTCAGCCTTTCCTGGAGGAAAGGGAAGACTAATGTAGTACTACTACTTGGTATGACCTTGGCATTATAAGTAATTTATTTTCATATCTATAATCTGAGATTCTTGTTTGTCAAATTAAGGAGTACTTCAACATTTGGACAATAAACCAAACTGTAGATGTAAGAGCAGTTGAATGAAATTGGTGATGCAGTAAGAGTGGGTATTTATGCTCTGAAGCTTAACATATAGCTTTCTCCATGGTGCTTGGGGAGCCCATTCTCCTCTCTGTTCAAGAACATAGCTCCCTTTGATGTCAATGGGAGCTGCATTTCCGTGACGAGAATAAGCATGCTAAAGTTAATTGTCAGACGGATTTTGGTCTCATTTTAATGCCCAGTGGCAATGGAAGCCTGATGTGTGGCTCACTTTGTTCTTTACCTGATTTCCAAGTAGGGTGCTCTGTGTAAAAAGGTGTGAGCTGTCAATAGATACATCTGGGGCATGTGAAAAGCATTCAGCGCTTTTATCTAGCAGAGGGGACGTTAGCCCCATTTCCCAGGAACACTGTTTAGGCTCTAGTCCCTCTAAACTTGTGTGCCATTTTAGACTGCATTATTTTGTCCCAAGGCTGAAAAGCACAATTTCTACACATTTAATAAATAAAATATTTAAGCCAACATATAAATATATCATCCAGTGGGTAAACCAAATTCTAAACGGAAGGGAGATATTCATTTCAGAACAAGTTAATAAATTATTTTATTGCTCTTGTTTAGAAAAAATAGCAATTTATCATTCAGTCCCAGAGTCAAAAAGTGCTTGAATCTTTCATAAGGAGGTAGCATTGCTTAGTGGGTAAAAGCGCATATTCTACGGTCAGACCAGGAGGCTGGCACTGCTGCTTGCTTGCTGTACCATCTAGAGTAGATTCATTTGAACTCCCTGTATCTCAGTTTCCTCACCTGTAAAAATGTAATATAAACCTAAAAAACAATACCTAGAAAACAAAGTATATGAGAAAATTAAATGATAATGTACATCCTTAGAACTGTGCTAAGCACAGAGTAAGTGCTATATAAGTGCAATTATAATTATTGATGGATAAATAAAACAAACTTCATTGAATAATAATTATATGCTGTAGAAAAAAAAAGGACAGCAAGTATGTTTCCCACATATTTAAATTTTAGTCTGACAACTGTGTAACTCGATAGATTTTCCTAGGAAATTATATTCTGTGTCATGATGTGTATGCCAGGGTTCTCTGGCAGTTACTCTGAAGATCTCTGGGTTCTGAGAGAAGCCCCCACTGCTGTTTGGGACAATCACAACCAAAGGTAAGTAAAACCTGAATTTTAAAAATATTATTCATCAGTCATCATATTATGGAGCTTAACTAAAGGCCATCTAACCCATATATACTGGGCAGTAAAGA
Source organism: Lagenorhynchus albirostris (assembly GCF_949774975.1). Lineage (NCBI taxonomy): Eukaryota > Metazoa > Chordata > Mammalia > Artiodactyla > Delphinidae > Lagenorhynchus > Lagenorhynchus albirostris. Next base: position 39,133,930 of record NC_083112.1, on the reverse strand, counting down.
TTTTAACAATCTTTTGTAACCTTGGCCATATCCAGAGACAGTGGCCCTTTAGATCCTGAACTGAATTTTATGATGGATGCTTTAAACAAGGGGAGAATGAGGGCATATTACTGAGGCTGATATGTTTTGTTTTATAGAGATTTGGTCCTCTTGGCTGTGGCAGCCTAGGAAATTATTTTCTTCTTTTGAAATGCTAGATTTTCCTAAGGGAAGCAGTCCCTTTTATAGTGTAGAGAGGAGAGTTAGATGGTGATGGGGAACTTGGTGATGTGAGTGGTCTGGGGACCAGCACAGATGATACTCTTATGCTGTTTTCCAAATGGTGGAAAAGGATTACTTTAGTGGTGTATAAACATTGAAAAATATTATTTAAAGTGAAGGAGAAAAGTATATTTTACATAGAATTTCATATAGTTTATATAGTGATAGTCATGATTTACCTAAACTATGATTTTAAAATGCTAAACATTGAAGAAATAAGCTTGTTCAAAATTATTATTTCTAATGGTCCATTCGTCATCAGACTTTGGAGAAAATAAAAAAAGAGAGAATGTTATCCACAAAAAATTTAAAATATATTTTATTTATTTCACTGAGAAATGGAGTGCTTTTTTGCTTATCTTGCTTTCACTCCCTGTAATCTTAGAGACAAATATATGGAGAATATATGCAGAACTGGTTACATGAATTTATATAAACATAGACACACATAATCCTTTTGCCTCAATTTTCTGTCTTTTTTTGTAATTTTTATGTTATTTTTATTTTTCTTTGATGTATGGATTATTTTGGGGAAAAAAAATCAATGTAAAAGTTATTTCTGGTAGAAATGAGATGTGCTTTTTAAATGATAGCTGATACCATCTTAGACTTTTCCATAAGTCCAATGGCCATAAAAAGCCTCTTCTTGGTGGGGTGAACAGTGCTGAGGTGGACCATGTACAGAGAATGCATCAGGGCATAAGAGAGGCTTGGTGGGAACTTCAAGTCATAAAGTGTCAAAGAGGAAATAATACCTGTAAAAGCAGGGACCACATACCACAGTCAATGGAGTGTGCACACTTTCAGGAGTACAGAAGGGAAAATGGGTTCCATGAAAAAAAAATTGCTGGATAAAAATGAAAATTATTTGCTTCATAAGAAGTTTCTTCCAAACCAGCAAGTTCCTGGAAACATAGTAATTTTGTACTTGAAACATACTGAAAACAGTCTGGAGTTCCCCTGGGGGAAAATAGACAAATTCCTGTAAGTAGATAGAAAGGGACGGAAGAATTAAAAATATGAAGAGTGGAGTGTTTCAGTTTTTTGCAAATAATGCATTTTGTTACCATTTCCTAATCATGTAACCTAAACAGGTTCTAGTTTATGTTTACTGAGGACCTTGTTATCAATGATTGATTGTGTTAGAGTTCTAAGGTCAATATTATTATTTTGAGTATCATTATTCAGGATTATGTCGATGATGTCAAACTAATGGTGAATTTGGAGGTGAAAAAACAAAGTTCTTGGTAGAAGAACCACAAAGATAATATACAGCACAATCACCATAGTTAATAATAATAATATAATAATAATATATATTTGAAGATTGCTAAGAGAGTAAATCTTAAAAGTTCTCATCAGGAGAAAAAAATTGTAACCGTGGGGGGTGATGACTATTAACTAGTTTTATTGTGGTGATCATTTTGCAGTATATACCAATGTTGAATCATTATGTTGTACACCTGAAACTAATACAACGTGATATGACAGTTATATCATAATAAATGTTTTTTAAAAAGAACTACAAAGATCCAGAAAATACAGGGATTGAGTTTAAATAGTACTGTAATAGTATCCGAAAAATTACTGTAGTTGAGGGCTTCTCTGGTGGTGCAGTGGTTGAGAGTCCGTCTGCTGATGCAGGGGACACAGGTTCGTGCTTCGATCTGGGAAGATCCCACATGCCGTGGAGCAGCTGGGCCTGTGAGCCATGGCCGCTGAGCCTGCGCGTCCGGAGACTGTGCTCCACAACGGGAGAGGCCACAACAGTGAAAGGCCCGCGTACCGCAAAAAAAAAAAAAAAAAAAAAAATTTACTGTAGTTGAGCATATTTGCAAATATGTGGACTTTATAATATTCGACATTGAATGAGTCCAATAATAATTGTGTTGTATGTACTCTAAGAACACAACCATAGAACTTTAAAAAGAAAATTTTAGGGTAAAAAATGAGAAAAATTAGAAAGAGCTTTTCATTATAAAGCTTCAAGAACCATGTGGTATGTTAGGATAACAAAAATGTGGACAGAACTCAATTCATTGTGTGGTGCACTATTTAAGAAGTCTAAGAAATAAGAAAATAAAATTCATTTTTGAAGAAAATATAGACCTTATTTAATATTTTAAAATGGATAATGGTGGCATCATGATAATAGAAAATTGATATCTTTGGAATACTCATTAATATAAATGAAAACTGAGTGAACTAAATGTAAATGAAATATTATTATGATAGCCATGCTTTAAATACTGTGTGTCTTACAAAAGTATTTTATTGCTATGAGATTAATTTTATATTTTTTCAACAGTGGAAAACCTGGTTGATGTGTACTAAAATTTAGATTGGTAGTTGTGATAAGGGGAGAACAGTATATAGAGAAATCATTATGTGATCACTATGCCTTTAAGAACACTGGGAGAATTTGAAAGTGATCTCTTTCAAAAGAACCAATGAAGGAGCTTCCTTTAGGGAGAGGCAGTCAGCTCTATTTAAAACAAAGCAGAACAATGAAGCATTTTTTAGACTCCTAACACCACTCCTCCTTTTCATAGTTTGGTTTGCCCTCTTACAAAGTAACACCCTGGCATCCACATTAGAATTGAAACTGACAAGGCATCTCTTTTATCCCTGGCTTCCAAAACTCCTTATTAATAATAATTAGCCATTCCTGGCTTCTATTCAAGAGAGTTTAATATATACTAGAATGGCTTCTGGGCCTCAGCTGCATTTCTTACTTTAGCTAAGGAATGATGGTGCTGGGAGAGGGAACACCACTCTATGCTGAAAGAGATTTGCTGAATAGCATCAGTGCAGCAAAATGACTACTCAGTTGTCTGTTAATGAATAACCATTATTTAAATATATATTTTATGTTAGTATATGTGTAGAAATGTTCATTCAAATGGGTCATATTTAGCATAATAAATTTATTTCTATATCTACCTTAGAAAATGTGTGGCATATAGCCTGTAGCATTTGATAATCACTTTAAAAGTCATTATTTTTATACATTTCATACATGTGCTTTCCTAGGAAATGTAACTGCCTTTGATTTCCAGGTAAATGTGATTTATAATATTCAATGTCTATGCAATAAAATAATGTGGGTGATATTTAAGATTAGTTATCATGAATGTATTATTTACTTAATGAATAAATACTTCCGTTTGGTTTGTAATGTTACTTATTTTAATTTTTACAGAGCATATAACTGAATGCCTTGATAAGAGTAGATATTGTCATATTTATTAGAAGAAATATAGTGGGATGGGGAGTTTCTTTTCCAAACTTCTGGTTTGGAGGAAGGCATTTCTATTCCACTCTTTTAGGGAAAGAAAAGGTAGGAGCATAATTATTTTATTTTCTCTCATCTTTCACTCTTCAAGGCAGAAAGGAATGACATCTGACTGGTAAAAAATGGAGGGAGGGACTGAGCAGGCATGGACTTTTGTTTTCAAGAGTGGCCTGTTTCCAGGATTCATTCACTCTCTGTGTCCTAGGGCAGGCTCTGCCCCTGAAAGGAGGGTGGCGCCACAGACTACTGGATAAATCTGGCTTATTCAGAGGTGAGGGGATAGGGTCTCACATACAGCCACTGATCCAAGCAAATATCTTTACCTCCATGTCACTATCTCCTGAGTCTTATTTTACAACTCTTCAAAAAGCTGTGGAGAAAGAGTCAGACCTGTTTACTTACCCTAAAACTCTGATCCAGTTGCTCTGTGGTGAATATAAACACATGGCATATGTGTGAGTCTTATTATCTTTTGCAGTTTCTGAGCCTATTTTCCTAACCTGAAATAAATATAGCTGAAGTTTTGGCCCTTGTTTCAAAGCCTCAATCCCTGAATAGTCCTCTTCTGCCAGCAATGAAATGTTTGAGAGTTTGTTTCATGAAATCTTATTAAAGGATACTAAGAGTGAAGAAGATAACCTCACTAAATAACCAGTGTTACCTGCCCAGTTTCTGACTTGGAATTTCACTTTGATGAAACTTGTATGAATCTTGACTAGAAGGTGAACTTTCTCCCTGAATTTCCCAAGAAAATGATTTCATAGAGCATTAGGGGAATTTAACCCTAACTTGGAAACTTATTTTCAGAACGTAGGTATTATTAAACCCCTAACAAATTTTCTTTGATTTCTAATTAAAAGTTAACTTTTATTAACATATACTTATCTAACAATTAGAGTAAAAATCATCACTTTGGATTTTGACCACAAATTAACACACTACAGTCAGGAATTCAGAACATTTATTGCAAGAGCTGAATAATTGTAAATAACTTAGAACTGGCAAAGCAGTAACAAGGATAATTGTTTAGATATTTATTGTGTCAAAGTCATCAAACACCCCTCACAAACTGACAAATATGTACTTCAATAAGCTATGCACTCCTACCCATTATTTTCCATTATACTGTGGAAAAATGTGAATTGCTATTTACAAAGTAATTTTATTTTTGGTAAGAACAAATTATCTATCAGATTAGCAAACCATTTTTTTACTTTTATTTTTTACTTTTAAACTGATGTTGAACGGTGGCATTAAGATAACTTTCACTTCTTTCAATAAAGACATTTTGTTGCATGCTATTTATTTGTTTAAATCATCTGTCATGCCTTAACAAAAACCTCCTAAGAATGCTCGAATTTGGATTTGTTTGCACGTGCAACTGAGATCTTATTAACATTAGCTGTCACTCTGTTGGTTTGACCTAAGTGACAAGATGCTGGTACCTGCCGGCATTGACCAACTATGATAACAAACAGTTAAACAGCAATAATTAGAGATCTATCCCTTAATTTCCCCCAACTAGCCTACCTGGAGAATGTTCTGTTACATCATGAAGGCACAACACATTAAATAGTTTGTGACTATGGTCTAACACTTGTGTTACAACAACATTATTGTATATGAGGATCAACACAAACTGCCATTTCAACAAAGTTGTAGACACACATTTTCCCAATTGAAACTATTTTTGAATAGTAATTTTTCTTCAATATATGCTAATTTAATACATAAGTTTTGCATGAGTGACAAGCACAGGATATATCACTTTCTGAAGGATAACACTTTCCCATTACTATGCTACTAAATAAGTGATTTTGCTTTTGCCTACTTTGAAAATAAGGATGTCAAGAAAATAGGTTCTGAATTTCCAAGCTTTTGCAGAAGTCCTTTTTTTATATAAAGTTTTCATTTTTTATCTTTATTTCTTATAGAATTCCAGCATCATAAGCTATCATAAAAGAAGCGAGATTCCAGAACCTTTATTTTCACTACAAGTATCTGAGATCTTTTGAACAATGTGTGTCAAGACAGACTCAGAAACACTTCACTAAAAGAAACAACAAAAATAGCAACAAAGAGGCAAACAGAAAAAGAAAAGAAGCAACCATAAAACACAGAATTATGCTACAACGTTTTTTAGGTGAACGGTATAAGTACACAAAAGTTGTTAATAATAGCTTGCTTCTATTTACAAATACTTTAACACTGATTGACTTACAAGTGTCCACTAACGTTGTTAACAGCACAATAGGTTTAATGCTTATCTTTTTAAATTTCGTTTGAAGTATAATGTCAAGTATAGCAGTCCCAGCACAGATCAACAACAAAAAGAGCACAATTTTCTAACTGGATATGTTTGTCAGTCACTCTAATCCATGGAACTTTCTTCCTCTCCAAATGCATATTCTATTGTTCATAGCAGCAGTCCAGGGTCAAAATAAAATGCAGTTAAAAAAAAAAAGGATATTTGCACAATGGAGAGACCTCTGGAGAGTTTAATCAATCCTAGTAAACAAGATCACATGGCTAGTAGAACTATCTTCTCTCTCTTATGTGGTAAAACACTGCATCCTCCATGGTGCTAACACAAAGTTATGGATATCCCTGCTATAAGGGGCATAGTTGTAGAGATCTATTGAATACATAAAGCTCTGACACACACGGTATTAACATGTCTATTTAGTTTAAAGTTATTAGGTCCCATATAGCCTTTTTCTTTTTAGAGTTGGTGCTCCTTAGGACTCTCAATAGCACCTCCTGCTTGCTTATAAGACTTCAGATTTGCCAGAGGAATGTCTGTCATGTGGCTGCCATTGTTGAAATGGCCTTCGGTGGAACCATACTGCTTACGGTCATTGAACTGGTTCCTGTTGCTATCTTCTTTCCAGGCTCTGGTCAGGGTGTGCCCATTCACAAGCTTGTCCTTCTTGACCCATTCTTTCTGGGGTGCAAAGGTTGAGAGAGGTGATTTAGGGTGTTGATAGGGACCCAAGCCAGGAGGCATCCAGCAGTTATCAGAGTGACCCAAAACCAAGCACTCTTGAGTGCACATCTCTGTAGCTTCAGCTAATCCTCGGGGGCCCAGAGGCCCATCTGCAGAGGACAAGAGACAAAATAAGGAAAGAAAGTGGTTAGAGTTTTCATTTAAAATTATCTCCTTAGAGAAAAAGTGCATTGGTAATCTCATTTGTTCATGAAAATTGTATTAAGGTAAACAATTCAAATATATGATTCCTCATTCTTTTAAGAATAACATAGGAGGAATAAAATTCCTTTTACTTGAGGTGAGAATTATCTCTTTTCCTTAAGCCTTCATTTATATCTAGAGATACAGACAGATAGAAAAATAAATAGACAGACATGAGTAAAGAGATATACCCATGACATATCATTTCTGATGAACTTTTTCCATGACATATGTATTATTACTAATTTATGTCCTACTTCTCCACAAAAAAACTCATATTCACGAGAAATAGTGAAAAGTACAAAAATTTTATGTGCAATGTTGAAATATATGCTAACATATCAACTCCTTGAATATAAAAAGTATTACTTGAAATATAACATTAAAAATAAATACTGTAGGGCTTCCCTCGTGGCGCAGTGGTTGAGAGTCCGCCTGCCGATGCAGGGGACGCGGGTTTGTGCCCCGGTTCGGGAAGATCCCACATGCCGCGGAGTGTCTGGGCCCGTGAGCCATGGCCGCTGAGCCTGCGCGTCCGGAGCATGTGCTCCGCAACGGGAGAGGCCACAACGGTGAGAGGCCCACGTACCGCCAAAAAAAAAAAAAAAAAAAAAAAATACTGTAAAGGTTATACAAAATGTTTTTCTATATAAACGTGTGTTTTTAGCATGAAATCCCATGAAAATAACTTTGCAACATTTTAGAAAGTTAAATAATAATTTTAAAGAATGTTTTAACTAAAGTATATTACTAAAGATATACCTGGTTGACTGGTTGACATTGTGAAATCCCAGTAAATAAAGACACCATTTGCATCCAAAGACAACATGTGGTTCCTTCCAAGCTTAACCTATTTTCTTGATTTCTTAACCCAAATTTCACTAACATGAAAGTCTAGCTAAGTTGCAAATTGGGTCACATGGAGTCTAATATTCAAAGGGAAAATAAGTCATCATAGATATTTTTCTTTTATTTATTTATTTTTTTACCAGCAGGCAATCTAAAACATTTTAACCATGATTTTGAAAGTAAACTCTTCTCTGATTACGTAAAAAGGACATCAGTTCTTTACTGATAAACAACAAGTGTCAAGTGGTTAAGGGAAAGTTTTTTTTGTTGTCATTGTTTTTTTTTTTCCCTTGATTAAACAGTCAAATGATAAGTGGTAGCTTGAAAATTAGGAATTGATTTTACGAATGAGGTTAAGTGGATAGGCAAGAATGCTTGAGGCATAAAGCATTTTCAAAAGTAGAGAGTCGTCAGAATAAAAGTGTAGAGAAAAATGAAGAAAATATCCCTGAAAGTTTTTCTACTCAACTATTAAAAGAGCCAACAATTGGAATGTAGGTCTTTGCTAAAGTCCAAGTTAGCACTACTAATATTTTTAAGTGCCCAATAATTGTGGAGTTTTTATATTAACATCTATTTTTCTTAATAATATTCTAGTTACTTCTTACATGTTAAAAAAGAAATACCTGCTGAGATAGGTAAGAGTTGGTGGCAAATACCTGAGACCTCAACACACAGACAACATTTAAATGGACACTGGATGTGAAAAAAATATATGCCTAAAATGTACTCTTACATACAAACGGAAATTTTAGTCATTTTTGAAATCTAAAATCTGCTCTTTAGAATAACCTTAAAATTCCTTCTCATCTGACCCATAGTCCCATCCCCTCAAGAGCAAATAGTTTTATCGTTTTAAACATACGTTCATTACTTAAAACTATTTCTCTCACAAACCCCGAATGATTACTTACTTCCTAGGGTATTTAATTTAATCTTCTCTATGAGCCTTTCTCTGTCCTCTGAATTCTGCCCACATTTTAAAAGTTCAAACTAATTTCTCCCTTTTAGTTTTGCTTTGGTGTGTTCAGTGACTCTGTATCCACAAAGTTAACACATTTTGCTCAAACCAATCAATGCCCCTTACATCAGGATCGCAGGCCTGGAAGATGCTTTTTGCCTGGCTTGTTTTCATTTAATTACTGATTCTTTCCAGGGGCAGCTTGCTTCCCAGGTACCACAGCAAGCTTCCCTAACTTTGCCAATTCATGTTTTACATGCACCTGGAAGATTTCCACAGATCTTCCCTTATTAATGAATAATGAATTTCCTAATTGAGCTCACTCACTCAACTCTTACTTTAATGACATTTTTGTCTTTTGGGGGACAAAAGACAAAAATGTCATTCATTAGTATACATTTTTGTTTTCTCTCAACTAGATTTAAAATCCATTGATGGAAAAAAACAACTTATTAGCCTTCTGATTCCTCATAGTGCTTAGCAATAGCAATGATCTAAGAACAATGTTAATTGTTAATTAAAATTTTATGATGTTGAAAATGTCCTGAGAAATTATTAAAGATATCCTCTGCTTGGGCTTCCCTGGTGGCACAATGGTTCAGAGTCCGCCTGCCGATGCAGGGGACACGGGTTCGTGCCCCGGTCCGGGAAGATCCCACATACTGCGGAGCGGCTGGGCCCGTGAGCCATGGCCGCTGAGCCTGCGCATCCGGAGCCTGTGCTCTGCAACGAGAGAGGCCAGAAGAGTGACAGCCCCGCGTACCGCAAAAAAAAAAAAAAAAAAAAAAAAGATATCCTCTGCTTAAAAGGCAGACCTTAAGTAATTAGAAGATTCTGATTTCGCAAACATCATACCAAAAGCTTCCTCAACAACAAATCTCTTTGCCTCAGCAATACTTTGTGATAGTTAATAAGTGAATTATTTAATTTCTCTGCTAAATATGTTTTAGCATATTTAGCAGAGATATATTAGAAGTCTGGGACTTCTCTGGTGGTTCAGTCGTTAAGAATCCACCTCCCAATACAGGGAACATGGGTTAGATCCCTGGTCAGGGAGCTAAGATCCCACATACCGTAGGGCAACTAAGCCTGCACGCCGCAACTACTGAGCCTGTGCACCACAACTAGAGAGCCCACATGCCGCAACTAAGACCCGATGCAGCCAAAGCTAAAATAAAAAACTCAATATTAAAAAAAAAGTTCACTCCTTTCTAGCCATCAACAGAGATAATCACCAATTTGATGTATAATATATATTGAGGCCTATAAATCAATCCTTAATTTTTACTTTTCCAGAATCATTAATAAGTTTTTCTTTTCCTGTTAATATCCCCAAAGTAAAAAATAAATTATCAGCTACCTTAGAAATATTAATAGCATCAGGTTTTTATTGAGTACATAAAAAAGAGAGAATATGCAAGATTATTTTTTAAATAGTCTTATCCAATATACATTGCCATCTTATTAAATTAAGAATATTACCCAAGAATTGAGAACACTAGGGGTATGTGTGTGTGTGTGTGTGTGTGTGTGTGTGTCTGTGTGCGTCTATAAGTATATGTGGACCCTAAGTCTTCAGCATTTAATGACACACTTTAACAAATAGAGTATATTGTTTTTCAGAACTGATAACATTTATTTATTCTATAAATATTTACTGAGTATTTACTATATGCTGACACTGTGACAGGCACCAGGAATATAGCAGTGAACAAAGCAGATGTCAACACTATCCTCATGGAGCTTTGGGTCTATCCTGGGAAACAAATAATTGCCTTAAAAGCAGTGAGCTAAGAGAGGAGAAAATGTGTCATTGGGAAGGAGGTAGGGTTTAGGGAGGCTTGTCCCTTTAAAAGGCAACAGAGGGACTTTGTTCCAAGTTCCATTTCTACATTTTTCTGAAAGTTCTTACAGATAACTGACAATTTAAGACACAGTTAAAATTTGTGTGTACTGTACAAAATATTTAACTTGCAAAAAATGGTTTTTCCATTAGATAATATTAATTGCTCTTTGAAAATTTTACTTATGATTCATTCTTGTAAATAAATTTGAAGGCTTTTAATAAAGTCTATAAATAAATTTACAGAAGTTTTGTGGATTCTTAGGTCAGTCTTTTAGGTAGCTGATTGTTATATAAAATTTAAAGATCCATCGAAAAGTGCGACACAACACAACGATGGCACTTGCATGAGGGACAGTTTTTGTTATTTATAGCCCTAAAGGAGAAAAGGCCACCAGGCAGGGGCACATAGACGGTTGTACCAAGAACAGGGTAACAATAAGCTGGAATTGTAGGGGACAGTGTATGTATGGCCAATCAGGGTGGAGGTAGCTAGGTTTCCAGGGCACTTTGTGGATTGACTGATTAGGAAAATTTCTCAGGCTCTAGGGCACAGAGTCTGTCTCAAGATATCTGGTACCTTAACTTTGGAGCAATTAAGTTGGGTGCATAATGACCTAGAAGTGTGAGAGCTCTAGAAGGGAAGTGGTGGGATGTGGATTTACTGAAGAAAGGAAACTGACCAGCTAGTAGCCAAGGCCACAGAACTGAGTCGTCAGCAAAAAAAAAAAAAAAAAAGGAATAAAAGAAAGAAAAGGGAAAAAATATATATACTAAACTACATTATAACAATTTGCTTATGTAATTGAGCTGCATTGCTGGAAAGCTTACTTTGTTTATTCTCTGGCAAGTTTTTATTTTGGGACATGACATTAAATACGGAAAATTTTACTCTTTTTATTTGGACCTATATATATTTTCCAGTGGTTGCCCTGAAACACACACACACGCACACACACACAAGTTTTATTTTGGGAAATAACAGTGCTTCCAAGTTTTCTTCCATAAAGCCTGTGTCATGAATTGGTAGAAAGAAAAATGAAACATTTTTATTATGAATTACTAAAGAGAACACAGTCATTCTACTGGTTCCTTGAAAGTCCTGGTCTTTTAAAAGTTTATAATCTGAAGCATCCTAAACATTGAATAGTTTCCAGTTAGTTTTTCTCATTTTTAGAACCACTTACTGATTTGTTTTATACTTTTTTTTTTTTTTTTTTTGCAGTACGCGGGCCTCTCACGGTTGTGGCCTCTCCCGTTGCGCAGCACAGGCTCCGGATGCGCAGGCTCAGCGGCCATGGCTCACGGGCCTAGCAGCTCCGCGGCATGTGGGATCTTTCCGGACCGGGGCACAAATCTGTGTCCCCTGAATCAGCAGGCGGAATCTCAACCACTGCGCCACCAGGGAAGCCCTGTTTTATACTTTTAAAAGGGAGAAAAACATTCTTTATAAAGCATTGTTATTTAATATTGTCATTTTCCAAAATATAATTGAAAATAATTCATGATTCTCCATCAAATATATAGCATTTAGGGCTTCCCTGGTGGCGCAGTGGTTGACAGTCCGCCTGCCGATGCAGGGGACACGGGTTCGTGCCCCGGTCCGGGAAGATTCCACATGCCACGGAGCTGCTAGGCCCGTGAGCCATGGCCGCTGAGCCTGCGCGTCCGGAGCCTGTGCTCTGCAGTGGGAGAGGCCGCAGTGGTGAGAGGCCCGCGTACCGCAAAAAAAAAAAAAAAAATATATATATATATATATATATATATATATCATTTAAAATATCAGGGATTTTTTACTAATACTGAAAAAGTTATATTCACTGAAATAGTATCCTTTATCTTTGACATATAATTATTTTTAATGTTATCACTATAAGGAATCGTCTTAATTGTTGAATAATTATATTTACTTTTCATAATTCCCTCAACATTGAATATTTAACATGTATTACATGTGTCAGAAATGTGCTGGATTCTTAATAAATTTTGAGATGGTGTGTGTGCATGTGTGTGTGCTTGGTGCATGTGTGCACTTATGTTTCCCTGTCTCTCCAATTTTTTCATAAATTTTGAGGTCCTATTTGTGTTACATCATACAATATCTATTTAGAATCCAGATCAGGATTTAAAACTGCTTATAAATACTTTCTACAATTTCAGCATTATACCAATCTGTTTCCTTTTTGTCAAAAAAAGTACTTAAAATCCCCCATCATGATTATTTTAACACTGAAATTTTTATTGATTTTTTAAAAAACCTAAATTATTTGTCCCCTTTAACAATCTGCAATCTATGAGTTTGGTTATCTTTCTTTATTTTTTAATGTATAAAGACACAAGTGCTGATAAAACTGTCCAAGCCATCTGCCTCTGCATTTAAATGTTGAAAGCAAAAACAAAAGCACATAAAAAGCTTCTTGAAAGTCATCTCAGTTAATGTTTATATCAGTTCTCAATGTATTTCCCTCTCCATCTTTGCTCCATCTTCCTGTTCAAAACCAAACAAAATAATTTTCCTATGATTTAGGCATCAACAGCTGTCATAGAGCTGCTTGAATTGCTGACTTTTAAACATGCAGGTTTAAAATGTGAAACTATCCAATTTAATGGATCTCCAGCTATACTTAAATGGTAGGATAGTTGAATGAGCTTTGATCTCATTTTATTATACCTGGAAGCAGAATTGTTAGTTCATTGATTAACTCACTGCTATAATTAACAAGTACCTTCTGGCCTGTTGCCCACTGCTTTTCAAACTGATGGTTTGAAACCCTTTAATTTCAAAGATTGAAACTGATAAACTGATATTTTTTTTCAAAAATCATGAGACCTTTCATATTTCTGGTCAGGTTTCATATTATATAACGGTTTGCACTTTTACATGAATAAATTTTCCTTAGAATTTTTACTATTGGGTAAAATAAGACTAAACAGACTGTGAAAATTGAATTGTAAAATAGATGTCATTTTTATATCATTTTGGTTCAGATTCATCACATCTCACTCAATTTTTGTCTCATTCAATTTTTATTATAGAAAAATACCTCTTCCATGCAAAACATATCTGATTGTCATGTTATAATGGTCTTTTTGTGGTTAAGAGCATATATCATCATTTTTATGCAAAACATTTGTTAAATTCCAGTTTGTCTGTATTTTCCCCAGAAGAAGGTACCTTGAAAGGTAGCATGAGTGTAGTATGCAAAGAGTTGTGCATCACTAAACATCTTAAAGTGAAAGATGCATCCACTGATTTGGACTTGCTGAAGCAGTTTGCCTGATCTCTAGGCACAGTAATAAAATGTCTTTCCTTGTTTTAAAGAAATTTCCATTTTTAAGTAGGCTTTTATCCTATAATTTTGCTTTGTACTTGCTATTAATTTACTAAGAAAAATCTTAATTATTATACTTGCTCCTTTTCATACTGAATCTTCCTATTAAAAATTTCAGGGAAACAAATATTCTCACCCAGTACGCTTTTAGATAATTTTACTATCTCTAGGAGACCAAAACCAAAAAATTAGTATTTTTACTGGCTCATTTTCACCCTCAGTTTATTTCTATTCTTTTTAATTTTTTTGTGAGACAATATGTAGTAGCATAACAATTTCTTATCATTTTTGTGGATTATCTTGAGTGGAAAGCTAAAGCTAAATATTTATGGAAATCTGCAGGGACCTGAAAGAATGTCAGGTAAAGTCACTTGATAGGCCCCCCTACTGTCTCCACACACTATACTTATTGATCAGTTGCAGATACAAATTAAATCGATTAATTTGCTTCCAATCTAAAAATAGTAAAAGTTAATTTTGAATATGAGCATTGGCATGAAAACAGAGGAAACCATTCAGCATTGCTCACTTTCCCTTTTGATACATGATCTCTACTTTAGATCCCATTATCCTTGTCCAACCAATATTTTAAAATCACTGTCACACAGGAATAAATATCAGTTATTACCCTGCTCAGAAAAACAATCAAGGGGTACAAATTTCACTGCCATTTAAACTCAGATTTGTATATAAAATAGTACAGCATAGTTATGTGGACAGTCTAAATCCAAAAGTAGATCTGGCAAACTTGAGTATACCTATGGGAAAAACATTTCTCATTCATTCACTGAATAACTTTTGTTTGATCCCATGTTAGGTTCAAGAGATTCTTGCATAGAATATCTAAAATCAGAACTAGTCCAGAAATCTCAGGTCACATGATCATCATAGCTCAAGCAAATAGAAATAGATCTGAGCCCCAGTAAAATAATGAATTTGCATGAACTTTGTGAAAGTAATTTTAGATTCCACGTCTCCTGGTTTCTCACCTAAAAATCGAGAGTAAAAGACTAAATTCTGATTCATGACCTCTACCAATCTCTAATTCCTTTATTAAATATCACTGTGGTTTGTCATAGATAATCAAATTTTCAGTGTTATTTTCATTCTACTAATGAGAAGTCCAAGACAAGGCAAAGAAATCATAAATCAATTGTTCCTGTAGATTAGTCGATTACGTAGGTCACATATAGGTGTTGGAATGTGAAAGTATGATTGAAACAAGTATTTACATTTCTTAGTCTAAGTAAAAATCTTCATCAGAGTTTTCGTTTATGGCTCAAATTTAACCCAACATTGTGAAAGCACCTACAGTCACCTTGAGAAACAACTGCAGAATTCCCACACAAGCAGGATTTGACAAAACCTTTAGTTAACAACTAAACATGGATTAAATATTTTACACATTCCTCATACAAATTTTTTTCTTTGGTCACAGATGAAAAGTCAACATTTGCAGATGGAGGCAGTCCAAATGCAATAACACATAGCCAGCACGAGCAGCAGATTCTCTGCCAGAGAGGATATTGCTATTTGGATAGACTTTATAGCTCACAAAGAATGGAGAGCACCTCCTTATAAATCTTTATCTTTCTTCAGCATGGCATGAATATCAGCTCCCTTTTTTCTCATCTGCTAAAGCTAATTGCTGAAAAGAAAATATCTTTGATTTTATTTATTCACAATTAGCATTTGATGCTGCAATCAATGAAATGACAATAGTCTAAGGTTATTGATTATTTAAATTAATTCTCAAATCTTGACAAAATTGCTTAGCATGAAACAGCTTATCTATATTATTGCAGACCATATTTACTTTCTTCTATAGTTTACTCTTTCTTTTAGTCATATTTGATGTCTTTCATTTTAAAAAGTTGCTCATATACTGATATTTCCTGAATTACTCTCCATTTCTTACAATTCACATAGTTTCTCAAAAAAACATAGTAAATCTTATTTGATGTGCAAACAAATCTAAGGTATTAAGAAATGAAATAATTCTTTACTGATGAATTTCAGGCTGAGATCCAATTTTTTTAAAAAAAAGCAATTTATATAATCTTCTCTCCCCTTAAAAAACTCAAAGGTGCTTGTCTGAAACCAGACAAGAAGTACACAGTACTGTGAAGTAATTTGTCTACACACTTTCCACTCTTTCCCAGATTTCAGGTGTATTTAATTAGAATGGAAAAAATAAACTGGTGAAGTTCATTTTTATTTGCCCAGTTCTCTGATAATTTTCACCTGGGACACTTATAACTGGAGCCTTGTTCCTCCCCGAGTCTCTGGGCTACAGATTCTATTTTTCATGGTCTTCAGAAGGCATAGTGATTAGTCTCTGGTTATTTTAAGCATTGGGGAATTTGGGGAAAACATTTTGCTAAGTTGTTAAATATTTAAAGACTTCATAAATTATATATTTTAAAAGGTGTCTGAAAGATTTTTTTTTAAATGGAATAAGTCATCAACTATGATGCATGGGATCTGTAGGGGTGTGTGTGTGTGTGTGTGTGTGTGTGTGTGTGTGTGTTTACACATAGATGTTACCATAACTTTGAATTAATAAAGTATAGATCAGTGTTTCTCAAATGTTAATGTGCATATGAACCACCTGGGGAAATTGTTAAAATGCAGAATATGATTCAGTAAATCTGGGGTCCTGAATTCCTTCATTTCTAATGATCTCTCAGATGCTGCTGCTGCCTTTCAAGGTCTTCTCTTGGAGATGCAAGCACATTGAGTACTTACTTACCTCCATTGGGTACTTTCCCAGTGTTCCGCGTAGCTAAAGTTTTCAAACGTGTGCATGAATCAGAGTTAGCTGGAGGGCTTATTAGGTAAATTGCATGACCACATCCAGGAATTTTGATTCTGTAGGTTCAAGGTGGAGCCCAAGAATTTTCAGTTCTAGCAAGTTCCTCTTTCTGTCACACTTTCGTGATTTCTCCAGTCCATCACTAGCCTCTCTGTTTCATTTTCATTTGATGACACCACAAATTTTTCCAGACCCCTAAATGTTGGACTGCTCATTGCTCTTTACCTACACCTCTTCTAGGTGAAATTGTGTAATTATGCAGCCTTATAAGTCATATATATGCTAGCAAGTCCCCAATTTACATTTTCAGCCCCATATCATTCTCCTATGGCGATATCAACATATCTGACTCCTGGATCCTCAGCACCCTTTGTATTTCTAGTAGGCATTTCCAACTAACGTAATTCTTACTGTTTTTTTCCAAACATACTATTCTTCCTGAACTTACTATTCTTGTGTATGGCACACTGATCACCTGCTTGCTCAACTCAGAAAGAAAAAGAAAAAAAAGGAGTCAGCATTGGCAACCATTATGCAAAATTCTAAAATTCTCCAACCTAATTCCTGGGACTAGAAACATGATATCACACAAGTGGTAATGTTAAATTATATGGCTGCTACGGACTGAAGTTTTCTGTCCCGCCAAATTCATTCACTGAAATCCTAATACCCAATGTGATGGTATTTGGAGGTGGGACTTTTGGGACATGATTAGGTTTAAATGAAGTCATGAGGATAAAGTCCTCATGATGGGATTAGTGCCCTTATAAAAAGAGACGAGAGGGGGCTTCCCTGGTGGCACAGTGATTGAGAGTCCACCTGCTGATGCAGGGGGAGTGGCTGGGCCCGTGAGTCATGGCCGCTGAGCCTGTGCGTCTGGAGCCTGTGCTCTGCAACGGGAGAGGCCACAACAGTGAGAGACCCGCGTACCGCAAAAAAAAAAAAAGACCAGAGAACTAATACTTTTACTCTCTGTCTGCCATGTATAGCAAGAAGGGAGCTATCTGCAAACTAGGAAAGGGGATCTCACCAGACACCAATTTTGTCTATATCTTGATCTTGGTCCTTCCAGCCTTCCAAACTATGAGAAATAAATGTTCCTTGTTTAAGCCAGTCTATGATATCCCGTTATAGCAGTTTGTACTAAGACAATGGCAAAAGAGGTTTTGCAGATGTAACAAGGACACTCATCAACAAAGTTGATTTTTAGTTAATAGACTAAGCTATATTTATAAACTATATTTGGGCCTAACATAATCATGTGAGCTCTTGAAAATCAGGGGTTTTTCTCTAGCTATTAGCAGAAAGAAGCTCAGATTCAAAGCACAAGAAGGACTCAATATTCCATTGGTGTCTTTGAAGATGGAAAGGACCACAGAGAAAGGATCTGAGAGGAGCCTCTAATTGCTGAGAGCCACCCCAGCTGGGCAGCCAGCAGGACAACAGGGATCTCAATCCTACAACCATAGGAACAGGATTCTACCAACAATCTGCGTGAGTTTGAAAATCAGTTCTTCCTCAGAGCCTCCATAGAAGAGTCCAGTCCAGCTGATAACTTGATTTTGGCCTTGTGAGACTCTAGGCATGGCAAGCCTGCTTGAACTCCTGTGATAATAAATGGGTGGAAACTGAGATAATAAATTTGCGTTGCTATAACTAAGTTGTGGTAATTTGTAATTCATAAATCGAAAACTAATACAACGTCTGTCTCTTACTCAAGATACACAGTCAATCAGCAAGTTCTTTAGTCTATTTCCCTCCCTGAAAACCCACCACCTCAAGCCACTATTATTTCCTAGTAGGACTTCCTTCTTTCACTCTGTGACATTCTATGCTCTAATCCTTAACTAGAGGCATGTATATATAGTTACAAGTAAATAGGTAGTAGACTTATATTAGTTTTCTATTGATGCTGTAACAAATTACCACAAACTTAGTGACTTAAAATAACATTCTCTTACAGTTTTGGAGGTCAAAATTCTGAGAAATCAATTTCACTGAGCTAAAGTCAAGGTGTTAAGCAGGCTGCTTCATCCTGGAAACTCTGAGGGGAAAATCCATCCTCTTCCTTTCTTCAGCTTCTAGAGATTGTCTGTGTTTCTTGGTTTCTGGGTCCTTCTCCAAGTTCAAAACACATTCTCCAATCTTCACTTCTGTTATCACATCACCTCCTCTAACTCCTCTTGCATCCCTCTTTTAAGGACCATTGTGATTACACTGTGCCTATGTAGATAATCCAGGATAATCACATCTCAAAATCCTTAATTTAATCACGTCTGCAAAGTCCCATTTGTCATTTAAGATAACACAGTCACATGTTTGGGGACAAGGATGTGGATATATTTGGGGGCTATTCAGACTAACACAGTATTTAAAGCAGAACACTTCACTCCTCTGCTTCCAAGGACTTCAGAGTAAAAGCTACACTCCTTCTTGTGGCCCAGAGTCCCATATGATCTGGCTCCTGTCCAGCTCCTGATGTCATATCTGTACCCCACTCTGCTACCTTCTCTCCTTAACCCCACCTTACTCTCTCTGCTCAGCTACACTGACTTGCACCAAGATTAATTAGGTCTCAGGGCCTTCAATTTACTATAATTTGTGCATTGGCCTCACTTCATTTAGATGTTTACTCAAATTCGATTTTTCATAGAGGCATTTTCTGATCACCTTATAAAAAATAATACCCTTTACACCATTCACTCTCTATTCCCTTCCTCAGCTGCATTTTTCTGGATAGCACTCATTACTACCTGTCACAGTGTATTTATTTGTTCATGGTCTAGCTGTAACACTAGAATGTAAGCAATGCAAATGCAGGTAATTTGCTTCGAGGTAACTATGTCCTCAACACCTGTTACCATGGCCTGGCATACTGTAGATAATTACTAGATAGATTTTGAAAGAAAAGAAAACATGAAATTTGTTCGGAACCCCAAATCAGTGAACTAACATAAAAACTGTATGCAAAACATTATGTGACAAGTCATTTACAATCAGAAAATAGTTAATAATCAAATGGATTTACCTTTCCATAAGAAACATTGCTAAGAGGTCACAGCATAAAATTTTACCAAGGTGATATTTAAAATGTCTGAATGGTATTAGTAAGTGTAAAATAGGTGCATTCAAAAGTACTTATGTGATACCTTAGTTTGGGTCGAAGCAAGTAGAATGCCCCAAAGTGAAACATAATTAGGTTGCTTCCTGTATCCCACTGAACTGCTTAATCATGCAAGAAAGTTCATAATTCCTCTCACTAACTGAATTCTTCAGATGTTTTCAGAAGTCCAGATTCACAGGATACATAACAAAACAATT
The DNA here is from genome assembly GCF_949774975.1 of Lagenorhynchus albirostris. Taxonomy (NCBI): domain Eukaryota; kingdom Metazoa; phylum Chordata; class Mammalia; order Artiodactyla; family Delphinidae; genus Lagenorhynchus; species Lagenorhynchus albirostris. The sequence continues at coordinate 39,114,063 of NC_083112.1, read as the reverse complement.
CTTGAAAGCCTGACGATACCAAAGTAATTATTAGCAATTATTCTGAAGCAGAGCTCCAATGAGATGCAGAAAGGTACGCAGAATTTAGCCCTGGTACAGGTATGTTCAGGTAAATGGGAGGATATTTAGAAAAAAAATAATTTGATTAGGGATTGTACTAAAAACCTAAAAGTAGTTTAGACTCCATTAATATATTGGCTTACAACCATTAGGGAATGAAATTACTTTTCACAAATTTTAGGGGAAAGTGTGATTTTAAAAAGAGGTTAATATGCCACATTAGATCACATGTAGAATACCATGGTGTAGTTCATTGTTTAAATTTAGTTGTACATAAAGGAAAACTACTCTAAAATTGAGAAGCATAATGTTATATTTTGAAAGAATCTCCTAAGGGGACTGTTGAAAATGCCATTACTTCATTATTGAAAATGGCTTGTATAATGGAGTATTGTGGAGAGAAATCTTGCCCTCTTGGGATAATGCATAGGATTACCCATTCCGATCTAAATGTATGTTTATCCCTGAATGCACCTTGCAAATCCAGAGAAATTACTTCGTTAATATAGGTCTTTAAAAGATAGATTTCTCTCTTAAAATGATAAGTATTACATGTGAATTTTATAACATCTATATAAATTTGGCTGAGATTTTTTGCAGTATTTTCTGTTCTGCCTGTTGCCCATCAGAGACTATAATTTTCTGAGGATAGGAAGACAAGTTACTTTTCTTTAGTATTTCACTATATTATTGGTAGTTGACCATAAGTCCCAACTTCAATGCATATAATATTGCAATATTTATCATCAAAGAATATTGCCATTATAATTTTATAAGATATGAATCGTTTATCATTTTTCTGAAACGGAACAATTTTGTTGCAACATCAATGCACTTTCACATTTAATAAAACGTATTTAAAATTTTCTCAAGATTAAGCTGATGTTTACATGCAAAATTTTAGGAAAACTAGTGCTACTCTCAGAATATAGCTTCTTAGTGAATGTAAGAAAACAAAATAAGGGAGAGGTACTGACACTAATTCTGTATCAGGGAGAAAAATTTGTGGTAAGCAAAATTTGACCTTGTGTTTTCAGGTATTGTCTTTTTTCCCCTCTGGTTTAGTTCAATAACTTCTTTGGAGGAGTTGTGGCTTATCACATTTGTTTCCTATCTAGATCTGTTGTCCCTTTGCAATTAAATATGTTTTTATTATCTTCCAATCTGTCTCGTCAAAATGACCTGTCTCTTGGGCATAATTGGTGGTTGGCTGCTCTGATAAACTCATTAATCTTACAATGTTGTTGACCAAAATGTTAATTGCTATCCTTTGGAGGAATATCTGCACTTCAGTAAGAGCCTTCCAGAGCTGCTTCAATCGACACATATGAATGCTTGAAGCATCATGGCAGAAGAATGTGATTTTGAGATAAAGGAGGCTTTGAGGCATCCATCAGATCACAATGTGAAAGTGTGCCTCCTTGCGAGCTGGTATAGCTTGGGTATCTTTCAGTGTTCTGGCATGACAGGACTGGCACTCAAAAGGGTTAAGTGAAAAGAGTTTAATGAAGGGACTCTGCGGAGTGTGGGCTAGGAAAGTGAACTAAAAAGGGGTAGTAAGGGAGGCAAGGACCTGAAAAAGTAGGAAAATATTACCATTCCTAGGCCTGAAGAGGTAAGGAAAGGGATGGGTGCAATGTGCCTGGAATCTAGACAGAGCTATGGAAGGTTTGAAGAATTTATTCAGGAAACCAAAAAGTGAACAGGTGAGATAACTTGAATATATGAGAGCAAAGGTGGGAAAGTTTTTGTTTTTGTAAATCACCATATATAAAGCCAATAAATATCCTTTGAGATAACCTTCCAAGTGGAATTCAAATTTTAAAGTCCTAACTGGTCAAAACACAATTTCAAAATCCTTTATGGTCATCTATCACTAAACAAGACAACTGTGATCAGTTTGAAAACTATACTTTCTATTAACTATACATAATATGTAAGCCAATTATTGGGGTAATAACTCCAAATAAATATTATTTAAAAATTCAGAGCAGCCTTGTGAGTTGATGAAAAGAGAGCTAGTGAGAATGAATGGAATATTCCATTGTCTTTCTAATATTTCAGTAAAAATTCTTGAAATTCTGCTCTTTATATACTCACCAAGTACCACACTCTGTATACATGGATCATTACAGAATAACTAACCCAGTATATCTTCACTGGAGGTAAAAATTATTAGTAAGTTTATAAATCACTTTTCTGTGTCTTTTTTGACTTTATGCAGTAAAGTGTGGTTAAAGCACTTAATTCCTGTTTTGAGTTCCTGAGCTGGCTGTGCCTCAGTCTACCACATAAATAAAATCACAAGACAGCCGGCCCTTGACAAATATTATCAATACTACTTAGGATGTCAGTTCGTTTCTCTCTAATAGAAGTGAACTGCACAGTGAAGCTTTACTTTTTATTCTAGATGACAGTCAAAGGTTTTGAGATCTGTGAACCTCTGGCAAGATTTATAAAGTTAAGTTTTCATCTAAAACAATTGGTATGGGTTTGGTTCAAAATTAGGCACTAAGGGTATTTTTTATCTGGCTGAAATACTCCCAGAATGTTCTCCCAGTCAACATGGAATGTAAATAGAACTCCAACAGACAGCATATTCCACAACCATGTTATTGCTAATAAATTACTTGGAGTTACTACTTGGGAAACATCTATGTATATGTATCCATCTATCTATCCATAAGCGTGCTATCTTAGTTACAGTTACCAAGTTGACAGTCGCATTATTTTAATTAATATAGCTATATTATGTAGGTCTTAATTATAGTCTCCAAGCCTCTTTTTACTGAAAGATGGCATAGATGAAAAAAGATGTTATTGGATTAAACAGACAATTTAAGATCACGGAGATTTTAGCATCCTCCATTTAAGCCAAGCTACTGAGCCAAATTTCTTCCCCTTTCAGAGCATTTTTCACTAAATCAAAAGCATTGCTTCTTGGTAATTACTCTTACAGCCCTTAAAATGTATTCTCTCCTCCTCTGAATATGCTACAAACAATTTATGCAGAGCTTAAGTCACATACCTGGCATTGTTACATGATCATGTCTGATTGGCTCCTGAAGTGAGCTATAAATATATATCAGTGATTACAAACTGCTCTTCAAATTTTTTGACATAAAGTTGAAGAAAGCCAAAACCATGAACTAGGAGACATACAAGGATTTTTGTCAGCTGCAGGGTGTTAATTTACCATTAGATTTTTCTGCTCATGATAAAGATTTAGTGATTTTTTTAAAAATTTGCTTCTTTGCAGAGGGTGAGAGGTTGATATTCTAATAAATTTTAGAAAGAGAACTAGAAATGACAACTATGAAATATATTTTCTTTATATAAAGAACTAGTTCTGGGCTTCCCTGGTGGCGCAGTGGTTGAGAGTCTGCCTGCCGATGCAGGGAACACAGATTCGTGCCCCGGTCCGGGAAGATCCCACATGCCGCGGAGCGGCTGGGCCCGTGAGCCATGGCCCCTGAGCCTGCGCGTCTGGAGCCTGTGCTCCGCAACAGGAGAGGCCACAACAGTGAGTGTGAGGCCCGCGTACCGCAAAAAAAAAAAAAAAAACTAGTTCTGAAATTGGTATCCAGGTGCATGATCATGGATGAAGGTCAACATGACACTGTTAATGTATTTGTGTGTGTATATATATATATATATATATATATATACACACATACACACACACACTGTAATGTATACAAACTATTGGTTGGTGGCCATCACTACTGTTTTAGGAGCTAATGCTGTTTGAAAGTGACTTGCCTGGCTGGCTCCCTATGCTAGAGCCCTTTGAATCCCTAGGATGGTCAGGTCAATACCTAAAATTCAAGGCTGTTTTCATTTGTTTGTTTAATTAAAGTGGTCACTATAGATGCACAGGTTGTGTTTGTAAACATATAGAGCATTTTTTTTTCACTTGTTCTCTCTAATTGCTTCATGATGAGATAAGCAATTTCTGTGAGTGTTTTCTGAACTCTTCTAAGACTTAAAATTACTATTTAGTGTTTTTTCTTGTTGTTTTTCCTTCTAGGCTGACTAAAGTTTCTTCACTGTAACTCACTGTGGTTCACTTTTCTTTCTTGTTACACTTTCTTTGTTTCTTCACTAGCTTACAGTGTCTGTTGTGCCTAGCTACAGCACCAGTGGACTAGAAATGTGCTAGGCTTATGATGTTACTACCTCATCAACTATTATTAAGTCTAAATCATAAGGGAAACTGATAAAGTGACCCAAATTACATTAACAAGGTCATGTACTGTATTTTAGGGAGCATGGATGGTGTGAATATTATTGTTATTTGGAATTGATTTTAAAATGGTGTCATATTATCTTTGCTGTTTTCCTGAAACACATGTTGGATTTTTTTTTCTGTCAGTGAGAATACATTCCTGAGCCATAGTATTCATACCTAACAAAATGTACCAAATGCATGGAGAGAAGCCAAGCCATTCTATTCTCTCTGGTTATCTCAATAACAGATGTAAATTAATCTGTGATCATTTTGGCAGGGAAGATCAATATTGATTGTGAAAATGGCCACAACTCAGTTTCTCACATATAGACACTGCCCAAGTGTTTAAAGGCATGAATCAAAACTCTGACACAGTTAAGTTCAACTTGAGGGGCAGCACTTAGTGAGGTTAGGGACTGGAAAATGGGTTGGATTTGAGGTAAGCTGGTAATTTATCCCTGCTTATGATTTACCAACTTGTACTAACACATCTTTTTTTGAGCCATCTGCTTCCTTAATGTCATTAGAGAACAAAGCACAGGCTACATTTTCTGTGCTTATTTAACAGCAGACTTGTTGGTGACTGCATGGGTACAGTCCTTATGAATTCAAGAACTTGTATTTTCAGTTAGGAAAGTGTGTTATACGAATGTTGGAAAGGATATACTTTAGTAACCAATAACATGAAGTTTTCTGAATTAGATCCAGTGATTTCATAATTAGTATTTAGTGGACATTTTAATTTCATTTGCCTATGCACATATGTTCATTCTTAGTTTTGCTAACCAAACTAGATGTATGAAAAATCCTTATATATTTCATGTCCAAATGGATTACAAAATCTATGAGTTGGTAAAGCTCCCTGGCTCTTTTTCTTTTTTTAAAAAACATTCTTTCCAATCATACTTAACAGGAAAACTCCTCCACTGTAATTTACGATACATTATGAGTTTAATTTTTAAAAGCAAAAATATAGTTTTAACAGAACTATTAAGTAAGATCAGGATGAAAAGAATTACTGCATTTCCGAGCGTTAACATATTCAGCATTCTTCTTTTTGACAAGAATAGCAGTGCAGATGCTAATTATGATATATAGAATGACTCATCAAAACACCTGAAATCCTTGGTCTTCATGCCCTCTTGTCTTCTGTTGGGTTTGATGACTGGTTTATGTAGGAAAACTAGGACATGGATTTCTAACAGTCATTTTAAAAGAGAGTCTTAACATCCTCCACCCAATACCTTTCCAGCACATTTGCCTTTACTTCAAAAATTAACTTCAGGAAAGGAGCTATTATAAAATTTTCTTTGAGAGGGAGTCTGCACTTTAATCAGTTACTTATACTTGACTTAGTGGATTAAATTAGTAAAAAACAATTCTTGAACTGTGAGTCATTTAGAGGTGTTAGCAGAAAATCGAACTGTGTGTATGTGTAGAGAGATATTGCAAATAACAATAATAATATAACACAAATGATAAAATAAGAAAATCACTGAATCATTGTGTCACTGATAAAACAAGAGTTGCTTGGTTTTATTTTAAGGAATTCAAGTGTTTTGTTTCTTGGCTTTTTTCATAATTTGAATTATTGCTTCTAAAGCACAGATTTTATGAGCAGTGTGGAGATTCTTTTATGATAAACTGATTTTTATTTTAAGTGTCCTTATTGGTTCTGGTTTGCTTTGGAACTTATATTTTTGAAACCCATTATAGTGTAACATCTTAAGTAGGTTTTAAACTGAGTGTTTAAGGCAAAATTGAGGTATAATCAAAATACTCCTGAAATCCATTCAGCGTGTCAAGTTGCTCAATTATAAGAAGCATGAGGGAATGGGGAACAGGCATTCATGTCACCCACAGCAGTTTACTCAGGGACATCTGTTCACTCTGCCAGGAGGAATGACTGGCAGAATAACCTGGACTGTTTCAGCTATCTCTCTCTCCTCTCTGTTTCACTATCTTGGGCCAGCAAGTGTGTGAAGTTGTATCACTGACACGCACATACATACATATAATGGGACTTTGCTTTATAAAAGAGTGGTTACTTTTTGGCTGCAATTCTGCCCTAGCTCCTACTGCCTTTCTTTTTATTTTTCCTAAAGAAGGACTAGAAAGGAGGAAGAAAGGAGAGACTGGAGCAGAGTACTATACATTAGAGCAGGGAACTATGACAGACCACATGAAATACGTGAGGCAGGACTTTCTTTTTGCCTTCTGAGAGAATAGCGCCGGGGTTAAGATATGCACCATCTCCCTTCACTATCCTGCTATGTTCTCCTCTTCACAAGATGGAAAAAGGTAGTTATATAGGTGAGTGTTGTAGATAAGACTAGCTGTTTTATAAGTGTCCAAAAGAGACAGTAGAGAGCACCTCCCTCATTCCCGTTATTTTCCGGTAAATAAGATGGGCTCAGAGAGGTAAAATGACTTGCCAGCACTTACACAGCTCCTTTGTACTGGGACAGGATTTAGTGCTTCTAATTCTAAAAACAGTGCTGCATGCTGCTGCTTCTCTGTTGTTGACAGAGGACATTAATTTTATATTAATGATGGTAATTAAAACAAACATGACCAGAGTAAAATAAAACTATATAGGCTAATTAGCATAGTCTAAGGTGCAGGTGTAGCCATTGGACATTCTCTGTAATGAAAAACATTTGAAAAGGTAGAATAATAGACAGAACAAGGATGGCACAGAAAAACTGATTGCAAGGTGAAGTGTTCTAGAAAGTTTATTTCCTAATCAAATAGAACAAAGTAACTTTATAAGCACAGAAATATGCTTTCTGTAAAGTAGAATTATTCAGAACACTGAGATTAATATAAGTCACCAAGTGATTGGAAATGATAGTTTAGCAGTGTTGAGTTCTCCCTGTCACCAATATTTCTGGGTTGGACATCACAACCTGGAAAACTTCCTCATGCTGAAAATAAGTAAATTTTAACACACAAATTTAGAGTATCTGTTATCTCTCACTCCGATTCTGGGAAATTAGATGTCAATATCTCCACTTTGATTAAGTTACTAATATTGTACCTTTAGTATAGTTCATGAAATATCATCTACTCATATAATATAGACAATAGTTTTCACTAGAAATCTATATTACTCACATTTTGGACAACAAAACAGGTAGGGTCTCTGTAGTGCAAACTTCATGTGTATTTTTACAACATGGTCCCTAGCTACTTCCAGTTCTGTACAAGAAATATGTGCCATTCCACTCAAGGGTTGGATTTTGTGGTCTTTGCTGAGAAAGAATCATTATTCAGGAAGCTAGACTATAAATACTAGAAGAATAAACCCTGATCTTCAGGTTCCTGACAGATTGCTTCCCCCTTCCATGGGTTAAGGTTTAAGTGCACTTATGATGTCTCTGGGACTTGTGATAGTTGTTTTTAGCCAATGAGATGGAAAAAAAAAAAGTTTCCAGAAGCCAAAAAATGTTAAGGACAGAGATAACATTTGTGTCAAGTTAAACTATGTCAGTTTATTCCACAATCAGAGCTGACAAGGTTAAATTTCTGATTTTCCTTTATTGAATAAGCCACCATTTAGAGAAATATAAGGATGTCTTCCATTTTTCTACTCTATAATTTACTTAGAAAAATGGCACTTAAGAATGATCCTTGTGTAGAAATACTGTATGTATTTTCTATAGGGTCACTGTTCCTGTTACATATATTTAATCCGAGAATACATTGGTGTGAGGTCACTCATTTTATCCAGAATTGTCAAAGTTAATGTTTTTGGTTGCTATTTAATAAATACAAGTATTTTCAAAAGATACTGAGAAAAAAAGTCTCAGCATTGGATTGACTATGTGATCTTGTGTCCATGGAGTTGGACTGAATTAGAAAGAAAGAGTTCTGAGGCAGAGGTTCATTACAACCGTAATGAAGCAAAACTGGCAGATCATTCCCACCTCTTATTCAGAAATCTGACGTGAACTGTGGCTTATTTTTTCCCTTGTAATATGTCTCAGGTACTTTATTCCTCTCATTATTCTAACAAACCTCCATTCAGTTTCTGGTTGTTTCACATTCAGGAAACTCTAACAGCCTTGTTTTCACCAGCCCCATACTTCTCACATTTTTGGCTAGTCTGCACTAAACACCATGACAACAAAATTATATTCCTCCCATTACCTTGATTACATCTTCATAAGGTTTAAACCAGGGCATGGATGGTTAAAACGTAAACACATAAATTATCCATTCTTTCCCACTTCCGTGTATTTAACCCCATGAGTATTCTCTTGGCCGTCTATTCCCCAGTCTCTCATCTTTCCCAGTTTTAAATCTTTGAGGCTAACACCCATGTCCTCTACATTGTTTTGTAAATACCCACTGATACCAGGGCAATTCCACAGATGAATAAGGCATCTTAATTCATGATGATTATACTCCCATGGGTGAAATTAATGAAAAAAGTATTATGAAATTTTATTCAAGTTTTATACTTTATAGATAAAAATAAATTTATTGAATTTAAATGAAAATAAGCTATTAAAATTATAAAACAAATGCTCCCCTCCACAACCAACCTAAGCACACTGCCTTAGTTTAAAAGCTGCCATTTCTCACTCGGACAACTACAGTACATTTAGATTGGGCTCTCTCTTTCCACAGAGATTCTTTCCTTTAGTTTTTTCTCTCCAAGGAAGTCACAATCATCTTTCTTAATATAATTATCTTTCAAATGATTAAGACACTTCTGTATACAAAGCCAGAGAAATAGGCTTAAGTATCACCTTAGAGAAAGCTGAAACGGTCACACCAAGTCACAGTTTTAAGAATGGAATCCCTGCTTATTTGCTTTAGATGCTAAGAAAAAACCTCCATAACAGCCTCACAAACAAACCGGTATGAGTTACACATCTGATTATAGGGATGGCTAATCTAAATCCCTCATCCTATACGAGAAATCCACGGTATTTTATTTTATAGTTGGTAGAAAGGAGAATAATCATTACTAATCTCTTTAAATGTGCTTTTTTTTTACTTTGGTTTTGGGGAGCTTGCCTCTGTGAGTAGGAGTATGTGAGACCACATGGTACAGGACTTTGAGAAGCAAAAGAAATTAGTTTGTCCTGAAATATGTCCTTCACAAGTCTTCCCTTTTCCCTAAATGTACCCTGTTAGCCACTCCTTTAAAAATATTAACCTGGGAATAACCAAAACAATGAATTATATAAATATGTGAAACATAGTCTCATGAAAGGCAGCCTAGTGTGGGTGAAAGAACTCTAGACTCGCTTCTGAGCACCAAGGTTCAAACACCTGTGTTATCACAGACAGTGACATTGGGATCTTATCTAACATCTCTGTACTGTTAATTCACCTCTAAAATTGTAGACAATAATACTCGATTCATTATGAGGTTATTGTGAGCATCAAAATCAGTTGGACACATTAACTAGGTGACAGTTGTACATAATCACTATAAAAATGAAATGAAAGATATATAGCCATTGCATTCAAATTTTTGTATTTTATCTTCCTCAGTTGTGAAACCTACAATAAACTTAGTTTTATTTATTCCTATGTCTTTAATCTTTCTAAAACTATTTGTATTTTTCCACAATCCTCAGAACTGATTTAGCATCATCTAACAAGTAAAACTAAAGGCTTATTAATTGGATGTCAGATGATGCCAACTTAAAGATCAATGTTGAAAACATAAATAAAATATCACTAACCATTCAAAGAGCCCATTAGGTATCAAAAATGCATGTAGTATACTTTATAACTAGTTGTTGTATGAAATTCATCAGTCAATGTTTAATCTCCTTAGGTTTACTCTCATCAAAGCCAGACATATTTTATCTCTCCAAAATATTTTTGAGCATCAAACTAAATGCTTTACCTAACTACTAACATTTATTGCTTTTATCCTCTGGTTTTGTAATTACAGAAACCAAACAAAGGATACTTTTCAGTCATAAGTAATATCAGCTCAGGTCTGTTTGTGATTCAGTAGGTTCATGCCATTTAAACCCATGAGCACCTTGATAGCATCAGAAGAAAAGTACTATGAAAGTAAGAAGCGCCTTGGAAGTATGATATTGTCATTTATAGTAATTGATGCAGTTGCTAAGGTAGGACATTAATATGTCATTTTCAATTACTTTATTTTATTTTTCATAGAAAATACAGAACATTGACAATGTGATGTTATGATCAAACCTCTGTGGGTCTCAGGAGCCCTCCTGGGCTGCCCTTCATTCCCACTGAGCATCCAGATAACTTGTGTGAGAGTGGACGTCTGCATGTCTTCAGGGCAGCAGAGTGGTTTATATTCTTTCCAATTGATCCATGTTAACTGAGAATGGGTTTTCTGCCTGGATTGAGGACAGTCACCAAGTGTGATGAGTATGACTGACAGCAGCAGCACGAAGTAAGCACTTCAGTGTTTCAATATGACTTCTACAGTCAAGATGTGATTTTTCTTCCCTTAGACAAAGATATTGAATTGAGCTTCAAAGGAATATCAAGGCCTATTTTCTTGGAGACTGGCCTTAAAAGTTGAATGTTCTTTTTAAAAACGGAACATAAAGAAGCCATTCTTAAATGTCACTTTGAAAGACTGGTTAATATTTTGTCAGCTTTTAGTTAATCATTCAAATATGCCATTTTCTTGCAACACTTCCTTTTATTATTTTCTTTTGTCATTTTCAAGAAAGTAAGTTTCAAATATAGTTCCTTTTTGGAGACAATTCTATATTTTTTTCTTTATGTTCACTATCGGGATTTAGGAATCTGTAAAGTGATAATTGAAGAAGATAGAGAACAGATAGCAAGTCACATCATACAGTACATATTATTTAACCAAGATAGGCTTTCTACCAACTAAATCTTTGTAATTTCAGTACTTTTATATTTGTAATTTTGAGTCAAAGCCCTCAGTCAGGGTTGCCCATGTGACTGTGTGACAAGTAGATTTTGAATGCTTAGCAATTATTCTGATTTGTCCTGCAATGTGGAAAAGCTATGTTAAACAACTTGAAAAAAAAAAAAAAAACAGTTACCATCTACTGATTCTGGGAGTGTGAAGATTAAATTCATGTGTATAATTTCAAGTGATTATCCCACTTCGCCTCATCAACCCCATCTCCCAGCTCTGTGGCCCAGAGGAATCTACCTTTAATGTTTTTCCAATGCCTTTTTCCTTGAGAGAGCATAGCACATGAAGGAGAATGTCTCCAGCTGGTGAAGGACACCATGATTCATGATGCTCTCCAACGTCTTTCCCTGTGGCTAACACATGGAATGAGCTTTTAATAAAATGTTCGGAGTTTCCTGTTTAACTCTTTTCAACCAAGGGAAATCTTGCTATTTGTTGCTCAGCTTAAGAGGTAGCATGTGCCTGCATGTGCACATGCGTGTTGTGGAGGATGTGTGTGAACATCTGTGTACACAGGTAGACCGAATAGAGAGTATAAAAGCAAAGGTTTCCTAAAAATGATAGAGACAACACCATAAACATGAATTTTCTTTTCTCAGCTGAGGCACCACCTACTGAAGCAAAACAGTTATTTCTTATTATATGAAAGTACTGATTTCTAGAAGAAGAAAATGCATAACTTCACAACATCTACATTGAAAAACATCTGGTAGCTGTTCTGAATATAAACGTTTTTATTAAACACTGAAACTGCATCTTTTCAGTGCTAATTAAATGAACTTAACCCAATTAGAGGATTAAAAACACTTTGTAAGTGCTCCATAGCAGGACTGCCTGAGAATCATTACACTCCCTCACTCCTTCTTACATGCCACTTGCACATGGCATGGATCATGGAGGTCTATTTAGTGCTTATTTTGATAGTTATTTCCTGTTTTTCTTTGCTCTTTAAAATCCTCTTGTCCAAGAGCTTGGCACTCGCGGCTTATTCAGGATGCTTGCTAATTCACTACGTAATTGCTCAGAGGGACCCATTTTCAGAATTGAAAAATAGGAGTGGGGAGATCTTCTGTTTCCTGCTGATACAGGGACATATTTAGAAGCAGTTGTCTATACAAGTGTCTGCCTCAGCATGTCCTGCGGCAAAATTCAGCACCAGAAGCACTTGCCTGCGCTGCACATTTACCATGTTTTAGACACTTGTCCTTTGTGCCAAGACCTACTGTGCTTCCACTATGGCCCCCTGGACAGATTTGTTGTCCGTGCTTGGTTTGTTTTTCCACCCTACTCCTTACTAAGGCAAAAGGAGGGAAATGTGATAAACAAAACAATATCTTAAAAGGAAAAAATCAAGGACAAAATAAATCCCAGAAAGAATTCTTTAGGATTCTTCTGGTATAGCTGAGGTAGGGTATAGACCTTAAAGACTTTCAAACCTTATTTTTCACTTGAGAGGAAAAAATCCTGCACATAATCATACAATTCTATATGAAACAAATGCCTGCAGTATGTTATGTGTTCAAGTACAAATGGCCTCTATTCATTAAATCCAGCCTTAGCATAAGGTAGCTTCTGAAATGATTATTATATTTTAAGTAAAGAGTTTAGAAAACATTAGGCTCACATCTGAAGGCTAGGTAGTTTGCTGGGAATAAATATGTATTGTGGGATATTTTATGTATGTCTGAGATATTTTATGTATGTCTGAGATTTTGTATGTCACAAAATTCATTTCTCTCTTTAAAAAGAAAAGTATAGTTGGAAGCACCCTGATTAGGAACTGGTTGAATCAGTCTAAGAAAATTATGGACACAAAATTAAACTATGCTCAGAAGAGAAAATTTGTGTGTGCATGTTTGTGTGTATGTGTTTGTGTTTCCTGGAACATACTCAGTTACTTAAAACAAACATTAATACTGTACTGCATATAAAATATAGGGTAAACAAGTCCTTGTGATTTCCAGAGAACTCGGGAGGCTTTGCAAATTGAAGTGGATTCATATCTGATTGTCACTGAAAAAAAGTTGAGCCTCGGCAAATCCATTAACAAAAGGGATGAAGTTTGGCCAACACACACTGAAATACTTTTATGGGAGCACTGTGGTCCCAGACTACATGAGTGCCAGAAGAAAGATAGATGGTTACAATAATTCTCTCTGTTTGATTTAATGTTTGCTGGAATTTATCATTAAGCATGTCTATGTGAACTAATAAACAATCATATAAGTGATACAAAATTCTCTGAGGATGTGATTTTAAAAAATTATTTTAAGTAGCATAAAATGATATAAGAAGTTTTATGACTTACTGAAAAACTTAGTTAAACTGGTGACCAAGTCAAATGAGTTGGCAGGAGGTTTGTGATTCACCAGGCCTTTACTTATCCCCTAGTTGTTTCAGTCACTGCTAGGTACAGGGACACAGCTAGCAACAAGACAGTGTTCTCCCAGGAGGATTGTAATTTAGTGGCAACAAATGAGCAAACATGCCAGACTTTCTCTATGTGGAAACCTGGCAGCAGCAAGTTGCTTGGCAAGCGAGCTAAGAGACTTCACCTGAAAAACAATATATTTATTTACTTTCCATGTTTTATTTGGGGGGTAAGCATTTGAATGGTTTAATGGAAATGGAGAGGAGATGCAGAAGAGAGGATTCTGTATTGCCTCTCTGGTAATGCAGTGAAATAACCAAACGCTTAAAATAATTACAGATGGTGATAAGTGCTATAAAGCTAAGGGAGAGTGTGCAGTGAGAGAGAATAGTAGAGAATCAAAGTTGCCAGCAGGTGTTTTCTAAAAAGCAAAGAGAAGGCTGCTTTCAGTGGTCCCACTAAGAAGAGGATTCAAAGGATTCTCCACACTTCCTTGGTTCACCCAGAAGAAAAGTGCCTTCCAAAATGCTGAGGCATTCACGAGTGCTAAGTTACTCTCCACTTTGAAGTGATACTGCTGTGCCCATTCAGGGGAGACGAAGGGAACTAGAAACAAAAAGAACGATGCTGTATGAGAGGCAGATTATGCCGTGTTGAAGAGCCCTTAATCAACTGGTGACAAGCCACAGCGGCCTGTCTTGACTATCTCTATTTTGTCAGAAAAGAATGTTGTCAAGCCCTGTTATTAATGCAATCTGCAGAGTTCTATCATCATTCTTGAATCAGTAGAACTCACCAGGTGTTTACTGATTTATTACTTTATGTTAATTTATTCACTCAACGAATATTTATTGTGCAGACCTCAGTGCTGTGTTCTGGGGAAACAAAGACCTCAGGAGAACCCACAATCTCACACGTGAGGCATACAGGTCAACAGGTAAGGTGGCAGGTGCTATGACAGAGTTGTACTCGTGTGCTATAGGAGCACTGAGGTCTGGCCTCTCATGGGAGGGGTGGTCAGGGCAAACAGGGGAAGTGGCTCCTGGGATCAGTTCCATAGGAAGGGAATTTTGGGGAAGAGGAGTCAGAGGCGAAGGGGACAAGACAGCATGCATTGGAAAATCAGCACAACTCTAAGGAAAGATTTATATATATCACTGTATGTGAAAATATATGTACTTATTAACTCTGCTCTTTTATAGAACTAAACAGGGATGTGTTTTTCACCCCTCATGGGGATGACAGGCTCATTTCAATGCAGTTCTAGTTTTACTCTCCTAGCATTTATGGCATTATTTGCTCTCTTACATTGAGGCTGACAGATGCTTGGTTTATATTTAACCTACAGGTGGCATTTATAACAATAAACACTCTTAATTACGATGGAATTGAAAACATACAGGATTCCCCTTACAAGGAAGACTTTCTTACTAGCACATGTTTCCATTTAAAACACCAAATGCAAGGCAACTAACAAAGACAAGAGAAATAAGCATACAGTGTGTATATATTTTCAGGAGTCAGAATAGTGTTAATAGTCTCAAAATATTTGTCAAAGGATAAAATGGAAATTTTATTTTTAACCTGGTCCCAGACATTAACTGCAGGAGCCATAGAAATCTGCAATGCCCTTTGTACACCAATATAACACTGGGGTAAAAGTGATGGACTAGACATCACTACCCCCAGCCCGTGAAGACCGGACCAGCAGGGGTGCCAGGCTCTTCACATAACAGCCATGAGCAGCGGGTCTCCTTGCAATGCTCTTTCGCCTCTGTCTTGAAGTAAAGAGTGGAGTCCCTGAGGACCAGATACTTCTGTGAAGGAGAAAAATTACCTTGGAAGGAAAATTTTAAATGGAAATACCTAAGAACAAAGATCGTTATTTCTGTTTTTGTTTCTTCGGTTGTTATAAAAATTGTGGTTTTAAAATGGGAAGAAAAAAACTTAAATAAAATATATTTTCTTCAGAAATAGATTTTGAAGGGTTATTCTGTTGTGTGTTTGTCTCTGGTATTTGGAGTGTTTATTAGTAATAGAATGATTAGTTAATAACAAAATGATTTAAATTCATTTCTGAAAAAAATGGATAAAACCCTATGATGGTTAATTTTATGTGTCAATTTGGCTAGATTGTGACACCCAGATATTTGGACAAACACCAGCCTAGATGTCACTGTGAAGATATTTGTAAGAAGAGATTAATATTTAAATTAGTAGACTTTGAGTAAAGCAGATAATCACCATAATGTGGGTGAGCCTCATCCAATCAGTTAAGTCCTTAAGAGATAAACAACAGACCTCCCCCCAAGGAAGAAAGAATTCTGCCTCTAGAATGCACTCACCTCTTCCCTGGGTCTCTAGCTTGTCATCTTACCCTGCAGACGTTGGAATTAACAGCATTCACAGTCACATAAACTAATTCCTTAAAATAAATCTTTCTCTGTCTCTGTATCTCTCAGTCTCTCTCAATATATATATTGTTCTGTTTCTCTGGAGAACCCTCACTAATACAAACCCTCTTGACAAGAGTCTTCTCTATTAAAATAAAAAAAAAAAACTTCCTTGTCAGATTATACTATCCAACTAATTTTTCTTTATGACTTACTTTTGATGTTCACTTGGTGGAATGATTATGATTGGGGCACAGATTCCTATTCTTACAACACAAATTTTTCTTTTGTTTCATCTTTTATAAAGAACAGATAGTGGCACAGCCCTTTATACTTGAACCTGTAATTATACACTATAAGGGCGTCCCTATTATCCTAGCAACTCCCCCAAATAATATTTTAATATTTTATAGCACATTTATATTTATTAATTTCATATTATTGAGTTTCACACACACACACCTAAGATATAGTAGGTATTTTTTCACCTGTCTAGTAGGTGATATATGAGGCTGAGTCTCGCCCAAATCTTTACAATACAAGTGACTCTAAACCCCTGGTTTTTCCATCACATCACAGTCACCTAAGTCAGAAGCATGTCCTACAGAAATCCTAAGTGTTTGCTTCAGGCTGTTTTTACATGGCAACCCAGCAGAACATAGAAAAGGAAGCATAAGGTGGACACCTCACTTCTGCGTACTTCAAAGTATTAAATTTCTGGATCTCAATTTTTTTCGCCTTATTTGATATTTGAGAATTTTCTCATCTCTTACTTTTCTCTTTTTAACACAGAACCTGCTCTTGACTCTTTGTACGTGCTTGATCCATTTAACATTTATGTATTTCCTAGCTTGTTAGCTTGTTAGATAATAATGTTAACAACAAAAATAACTGACACCAGCATAAAACAAATTAAATGAAAAAAAAAAAACTAACATTCTTTGAGTACTTATGTACAAGTCACCAAGTATCTGATATGCATTATCTTTCAAAATTCTTAGTAATCTTGTGAGGCAAGTCTTTTGATTCTTATTTTAGCAAAGAAGAAACAGAAAGTTAGAGACATTAATTTGCATGAAATAGCTGAGCTAATAAGTGGCCAAGCCAGGATTTAAATCCAGGGTTGTCTGATTACAAAACATACTTGTGGCCACAGTGGTAGGCAGGATGAAATATTCCCTTACTGTGAAATGTAGTTTGCCCCTATAACCTTTCTTCTTGGCAGTTTTTAATGATCTTTAATAATAAACAAGAGGAACTTGACTCTTCTCTTTGTAATCCAGTAAAACATTAGTAAAAAGTACAAGGGGCTTCTACAGAATTTGAAAGCATGGCTTTTGAATCCCTATATTGTCATTATCAATTAAGGTTTGCTGCGAAAGAGTGATGCAGCAATGGCCTGGCCTTTGGCAGAGCACACACTGGAAAATCCTATAAGAATAGATTGTCCAGCTATATCCCCAACATGCCCTGGGCCGTCCTCTCTAAAATTAGGCAATCGTGTGTAGAAATGGGCATAAAGGGGAGCGGAATACAACACCCCAGAATGTGACACTTTGGCATGGGATGATTTTGAGCTGAAGGTAATCAGAGGCCCAGCAGACTCAGGAAGAGTCTTTTACCTCCTCCTTAACTTCCTAAAAGTATTTAGACAGGGGGGTCTATACTCGGAAGAAAGCTATTAACAGAGATAACTTTTTATATCAGAAAGACTTATGTACATGACATAGCAAACACTTGTTTATCAAACATTTGCTCTTCTTATCTTCTTGTGAATTGTCTTCCTCTACTTTGAAGCCTCAGACCCCTACCTTCTTTTCCTTGGCTCAGGATGGCATGTAAGCCTCAATTACCTGACTACCTGGGAGTCTCAGATTTTTATGGAGCTCACGTCTGTATGAAATTTGTTTTTCTCCTGTTAATCTGACTTATGTCAATTTAATTATTAAACCAGCCAAATAACTTAGAGGGCAAGAGGGGAAAAGTTCTCCACCCCTATAGGTACACGATAGAAAGAGAACCCTTCCAAATACAAACAGATACGAAGGACCTGAGCGAAAGAGGTCTATAGGAATTCACTCCCTACTTACAAGAGTGAGAATACTACTTGAGATCACATTAACATTATCAATTTAAAGTGTCATTTAAAAAAATATATATATAAAACAATTAATTTCTCTATTTCCATACCCCACCCGAAAGCTTCAAGTGGCAGGATGCTTTTTGATTACAAAATCCACAGTACTATACCAGCTAATAACACATGTTTGGACTGCCTGCACTAGGCTAAGATTTGGTGTCCAAATGCAAAATTAAAATCTAGGCCTGATATGTTGCATGTTATTTACTTCATAGGTGGTCATACTGAGTTAGAAGGATGATATAACAGTCTGGAAAAAACAAAAGCTATCTTAATTTTTTAATAATAGTGATCACTGAATAAAAATAGTCTAATATAAATTAATAAAGTATGAAAAATATGTTAATATAAAACATAATATAAAATAACCTTTGAAGAGAACTGAATGCAGAAAAATAGTTTAATGTTCTTTTACTTTCTGTAAGAGGAAAATAAATGAGCTTTGTTATTTGGACACAAGGAGGCTAAAGTTAAATTTTAAAATGGGTATATTTTCTAAGTTGTAAGTGACAGAATGTATGCTGGTAATTTGTGACTCTTCAACATCATTTTTTTTTATCCTAATGGAATATGTCAGTATAGATTCTATTTTTAAACTATTTTGTGAACCTCAGCCCAGAATATTGTCTCTTGTGTCTCATAAGAATCAGTTTCTTTCTAAGTCCAAATCCCCTAGATCTCTTAGCAACTAAATATAGGCAGTTTTGATTAAATTATATTATATGCAAACTGTCTAAAAATTAAAAAGTAAAATAAAATGAACAGAAATAATAAGTAATAAAATTCTCTTTTGCAGCTATAGAAGATCCTGTGCAATAAGTAGACATTTTTCTTCTTATAAGATTTTTCCTTAGAGAATATTCTTTTCCCTAAAATAAAACTTGAAGGTATTTGAATATTAATCAACATTAAATACCAAATAGAGAGTTTAATTACTATGCATATGAAATCATCATAAAAATGTAATAATAATAAAGTAACATTTGTTGTCTTTTTGCAATATCAAACTTAAAAAAAATACTGACAATGACATGTGGTTTAATTAGGTTCAATAATAATTATGACTTTCCATTCAACTTATATATATTTAGAAACTTAAGATTGCTCTGAAAAATATTTCCTGATATTTGATTTGGTTTCTGGAGAGAGATGTAAACACACAAAAGAAGTAACTATTCTTGGAAAAATTAGGGGATTTCATTAAAGGTCCCAGTATTGACTGGTTAAAAGTTTTCCATCCTGGAAGGCCCTTGGTAACTGAGGTCTGAGGCCATTATATTTGGCTTTTAGAATGGTCACATCCCTCTTAAAACAGGTTTTTCCTAAAACTTAACCTACTGGGTTTTAGAACCATGGAATTCATGGTTCAGTATTTCAAACTGACCCCACAGGATATAAACTCAACTGGGGATACTTATGGAAAGAAGCAAACAAACCAAAATACAGAAAAATTGACCTTTAATGTCTGTTAGTGACTTTGATTTCTGAATCTAAGTAAGTCAAGGACTTCACAAATCACTTAGAGACATTTTAAATTTTCACAAGGCTCTTTTGGGGTTAACCCTTTCTTAACATTCCTTAAGGTTAAGAAAACCCTTAACCACAGCCTGATATATTACAGGCATATATAACATAACATAACATAACATAACATAAATATATAATATAATAATAGACATTACATTATATATAAATGTTCAAAGTAGATAAAAGGACAGTGGATCTCTAATTTATTTGAGAAACATTTATCTAAAGTAAAAAGCAATTTAATTAAATAAATCTTTAGAATGAACTTGGGAGGGAAATCTGTGCTCTTGATTTTAGAAAATCAATGTACCATTAAGAATATGGCAAAAGAGTTAGATAATGTATATAATGAGGGTGGGTAAAGGGAATGCCCACAATCAGTGAACGATTTTCTCTTCTACATTGGATTCAGATGAACTTGACTCCAGGTAAACTGTATATTCTATGTGTGAGCCTTATGACTTTGGGTAAATTAATTAGGTGGCCAGAATTTTATTTCAATTTTATAAATTTTGAGATAGTAATGCCTACCGCTGAAAATTGTTGTGAAGTTTGTTAAAACACATAAATAAAATCATGTGGCATCGTACACAGAACATAGTAGGTGCCCAATAATATGTTTCACCCTTTCCTTTTCCTTCCTTTTTTGCTTCCCTGACTTCTGTCTTCCTGTATCACTCAGTTGAAGGACAAAATTATAACAGTCCTTACTGAATCATATATATGTGAACACATTCTTGACATATTAAAAACATTATATAGCATAAACATTATCTAGTATCACTGGTGATTATTTAACATTTTCTTATAACTAATAATCAAAATGAGGGTTTTTACTAACTTTGATATGGTAAGAAATGGATGCACATGCATCAGTGTTATAACCTGGGCATGGTAGGGTCAGTAAATCTATCCCAAAGCTCTTATATTTGGTTTCATATTTATTTAGAATATTTGGTAAATGTAATTAACAGTGTTCTTAAACAGGAGCACACCTTTTTAAAGACATTATACTCACTTCAGGTGAGTGCTTTCTCTCCTTCTCAGTATAATTTGCCATGAAGGATGGGGTGGGTTTCTCTGTGTAGAAATTCTATCTGCCCTCTAGCTAAGTTTGCTTCAGTGGAAATGAGATCCTGACCACTGGGCTGATGAATGTACACATAACTGACTTGTTCAATTCTAATTTAATTCTGGAAATCTATCTCCTTTATGACTTTAATTTTTCTGACATGAAAATGTTCTATCTTTTTAGGCTTCCATTGCTTCTGCAGAACAGAAGCATTCTCTTGGTGGAGGAGGAAAAAAGCAGTAAAGAAGCAGCAATAAACAATCTCGCAAAACTAATTTTCACATTGGTAGAAAAACACAAGAACTCCAAATAGCCATAACTTGCAACAGTGGCAGATCTTTGGCAGCGTATCATTTGAAATTATTAATGAAAACTTTCACCACAAACATGCACATCTTTTAGTTTCAGGAGACTTGAGCTTCTCTCATAGGTAATAGTCTAAAAGTGTTATTAGACCAGAAGAGAGAAAACATAGCTTCCACTCTTAGCATGGCTACAGTTATAGCCTTTATCACAGGTGAGCTGAAACAGACCAGTAAGGTATTCCTTTCAATTTTCTATAGCATATAGTAATGAGAACAGAAAGAAGCACAAGAATAATCCTAAGAGAACTCTTTCTACATCTCTTTGCTTATCCCAAGTCTTAGACATGACTTGAGTCCTCTAACTTTATAGTTGCATTAATAATTAGTTGGTTTTTTTAATAAAATAATATTTCCTTGCCTTTTATGTCACAAATATTTTGTTGAAAATTTTTGTGATAATATAACTAGGTACTAGACACTTTCTTTTCAACACAAGTGTCTGAGGTCTTTTGAACAATGTGTATCAAGACAGACTCAGAAACACTTCACTAAAAGAAACAACAAAAAATTCTGAATATTATAGCAACCTGTGGCTTCTTGTAGTCCACTGCCTTGGTTTTCTTCAACCTCCATCATATCAAAAATGCTCTTTATTCATTTTTTTTGTTTCTCTTGGCATATAATTTCATTCTCTTTGAAGCAGACTCCCTCACCACCTCTTGAAAATCTATTGTTCCTTAGGCTCAGTAACCTATTGACATAAACTTCCTCCTTCAAAGTCCCTGTGCAAGGCTACGTGAGGGAATAGATGAGGAGAGAGACACTTTTTTAAACTAAAGCTTATCCATTGTTTTCCTCAATTATTAGAAATTATTAGAATGAGAAACTAGAAATAGAATTTCTATGTAGAAATTAGAAACTCCAGAGTGATTACATATATCCAGCCACTCAAGTAAATAATGTGATGATGCCATATTATTTTCAAATATTTCAAATTAAACTCCTTGTACATGAAACCTAAATTCATTTGGTAAGAATCAGCTAACATTTTAAATGTCCTGAGGATCTTTTCTATCTTGTTCTCAATTAGTTTGATCCTAGCAAATTTTCTCAGCTAGGAGAAATTTAGAATTGGGAAATATGAAGGATGCTGTACTTTTTCTTGAGGGAATAGTTTTCATGGTGATACGTTTCTACTATGTGGTTTGTTTTTCCTGCCCAAACCAATAGGCTTAAAATCTATCTAAATGATATGAAACACTGGCAAGGCTAGATCTAGAGTTTGAATGACAATCAAACAGTTCCTTCCATATTTTAGCTACGCCTATAGAATGGTAGCTTCACAATGACAGCTAAACTTTCCCTTAAAAATGTTCTTCAGCAAGTATCTGCCAAATATATACCTTTTCATACCTGTGGAATTTTTGAAAAGAGTTTATTCCTTTAATCTAAACATTTTTCTAAGTTATTTACATAGTTAATTCATTTAATTCTTGCATACAAACTCTAGTCCCAGGTACAGCAATATCCGCCCCCCCCCAATATACCAAGAGGTTAGTGGACCTATTCAAGGTCACTTGCTACAAGTCACTCACAGGTAAACCAACATTGACACTTTTCCAAAATCTGAATTACTAGAGAATGTTTTATACTAGGTTTTCTGTATGTATTCATACTAATGTCCTAATAACAAATACTTTTATTTCAAGGGAAATTAAGTTTAACCTAGAGACCTTTATCTTGATGACAGCTGTCCTTACATAAGAGCAGATACCAAATCTATATTCTCATAGTAAAACGTAAGTATTTTGAAATGATTAAGAATTAGAGTGCATATTCCAAATAAACTTGTCCCTTTTTCATAGGTGACAATGACTTGCTTTAAAAGAAGATAAGATTTAAACGATGCTCTGCAAAGTGTGGGAAGGAACTGTAGCTGGAGCAACACCATCAGGGAGATTGTTAGAAATATTGACTCTCAGCCCCACCTCAGAGCTCCTGAATCCACATCTGCATTTCAACAAACCATTGGTCACTCCTGTGCACACTGGAGCTTGAGGAACACCAATCTAATTATTGACTCTTTTGATATTTGGCTGCCCAGGTGACCCAAAGAGAAAACAAACATCTTATATCTCTGTGTGTTCTGAGGTACAGGTGGACGTTTGCACTGAGGGGTTTGCTGGAACGACTCCTGCACTAATAGCACAGGACTTTGGTGCAGCTATGGCCATAAATCTCCAGAATGAGGGCATGGTCAGGGCAGAACAGAGGCAGAATGCAGGAGAGCTTGTGGCCCCACTGCACTTCAGGGAATCATAAACACACAAAGCTGAGGTGTGTGTTTACATACACTCTGCACACAGCTGCCCAGGCTGCCAGTGTCCACCTTACTCAGATGGAAGCCCCAGTAAAACTGAAAAAGTGAGAAAGGGGACTCTCGTCTCTTCTGCTCTGGGCTGGGTGGGGACAGTGGGCTCATGACTAATGCCTTCATATTTTCCAAGGGAGAAACTGACAGCTTCAAAAAGGCAAGAATTTTTACTAAAACTGTTAACTCTATCTCACTGATATTAAAATTAATCTGAACATAGAGATTTTTAGGTGTCCAAACTCTGGAGCCATCTCCCATCTGGGCTCAGTATCACCTAAGGACATGTTTTGATTTTAAAAGAAGTATCAATTCTGCTTCAAAATTTTAAGCACAAAGACTATTACTATTATATTTTAAACATATTAAAATTAATAAAATTTATAATTTTATTGTAAATTAATAAAATCTGACAATTCCCATAAGGTTTCTATTGAAATAGCTAAATGCATTATTTACAGCTATAAAAACGGACAAACATGCTAGTCATCAAAATAATTAATATTTATAAAGCACTTAGTGTATGCCGAATGTTACATGTGTTAACTTATTCTGCATAACAGGATAGGTACTATTATTATTCTCCCCTTACAGATAAAGAAACCAAGGCACAGAGAGGTTAAGAAACTTGCCTGAGGTCACACAACTAATAAGTGAGTCAGGATTCAAACCCTTGCAGTCTATCTCCAGAGTCCATTTAATCAAATATTACGCTCTGCTACCTTCTGACTTGTTATGTTTTTGATGATCAGGAATCACTTTTCATTCTCACTCCCCAAATAAGCAAGCAAACAAGCAATAAACAAACAACCCACAACAACTTCACTGGCATATTTAATTGCTGCAGCTGGTAACAAGTATTTAGTCCCACAAATAAAAAAATAATGGGTAAACTACAGATATTGCCATGAAGGGTAAACTTCAGAAAGAATACCAGAGGACAGGTATATTAATTTTCTATTGCTAATGTAACAAATTACCCTAAATTAATGGATTACCTGGTTTGCAAGGCAGAAATAGAGACACAGATGTAGAGAAGAAACATATGGACACCAAGGAGGGCAAGCGAGGGTAGTGGGGTGGTGGTGGGATGAATTGGGAGATTGGGATTGACATATATACACTAATATGGATAAAATGGATAATAAGAACCTGCTGTATTAAAAAAAAATAAAAAGAAAAAGAAAAGAAAAGAAACACATGGAGTACTACAAAAAAAATTTTTAAATCCACTTATTATCTCATAGTTTTGTAGAGCAGAAGTCTGGGTACAGAGTGACTTATCTGGGTCCTTAGGGTCTCACAAAGTCAGACTCGAGGTATTAGCATTCCTTTCTGGAGGCTCTGGCAATGAAAAGGCTTCCAAGCACATTCAGGTTGTTGGCTGACTTCGGTTTCTTGTGTCTGTTGGGTGGAGAGCCCTCCTTCTTTGCTGGCTCTCAGTTGGGAGCCATGCTCAGCAACTTAAGGTCTCCTGGATTCCTCACCCCATTGCCCCCTCCATCTTCAAAGCAGCAGCTGTGTATGAGTCCTTCACCCACTTTAAAACTCTCTGATTTCTTCTATCCTATATCTTTTGGCTCCAGCCAGAGAAAATTATCTGCTTTTAAGGGTTTAACGTGATTAGGTTGGGCCCACTGAGATAATCCAGGAAAATCTCCACATTTTAAGATACATAATCAAAATCTGCAAGGTCCTTCTGCCATGTAAAGTGCCATATTCACAGATTCCAGGGGTTAGGCAGGGACATCTTTGAGAAGGGGGTGTTCTTCCTCTAATGCTAGGTTTGGAAGGGGTGAAGGATGGTAGGAGCTCAGACAACCTGATGGGGAGAACTAAAACTAACTAAACCTAAACCTGACAATCATCTAATTTTGTCTAACAGAATACTCACCTCTCACACATAATCTTTGCTTTATGTAAATTTTTTTGCTTTATGCAAGAAAATGCCTTAACTAACTTACCAGATATTCATCAAAAAGGGAATTGTAAAAAAATCATTTGCCCATGTAATTTAAGTAAAAAATGTGATAAAATTGTCAGTATCCTCATTAGCTTTTGTCCAAAAAGATTATAAACTGGATGAGAAAATAAAATCTTTTAACTCTTAACCTGACAGGGGTTCAAAAGTGTACCACCAAGTGGACTCAGATGTAAGTTTTGCTAGTATAATATAGTGAAGAAATGTGAATCTTAACACAGCAAAATGTACCAACTGTGCTACTCAAGTCTCAAAGTAGATTGGATAATGTGTTTCACTTTGTGTAGAAATGTAGCATCCATTATATGGGGCAAATTAAATTTTGTAGTCCTGCTCTTAAGCTCTATGATGGCTTTATTTTTATAATGTCTTTATTCTTTGAGATATTACATACTGTCATTACTAACTCTCTAAATACGGCAGGTCTGCTGCTGTGGTTTTTAATGTTTTTTTTTAACTGTCCCATCTGTAAATAACGTGCAGCTTAAACCCAAACACACACGCACGTTTCTGGAGCAGGAGACTGACACAGGACCACTGACACATGAATGGGACACTTTGTCTAACTAACACAAAAATGCAAATGAATTGCCGAGAAAGAAAACTACAGAATTCAAAGGCTTTCTTGATTGCCTTCTTTAAAATGCCAAGAACTTAAGCTGGCCTTTCTTATCTTCCACTACATGCATGTGACACTTTAGGAGGTCTTTCTTATAGTACTATAATTCAGGGATTGTTCCAACTCTGTGCTCCATGCCTTTTTCCAAAGGGCAGCCTGAGATGTATAATTCGGGTAATGAACAGCTGCATAATTTAAGGGTCGAGCTAGTATAGGGCACTCTTCCTTATTTGTGTTGCTTTAGCAGTTACCAAGATGTTCCAGGCCTATTTAGGAATACAATTTTTTGACTGCTTTATTTCTCTCCAATGATATATGCTGGGATTTGGTTGTGTTCCAGAAAGTGAATTTTATCAGCAGAAGTACCAGAGCAAGCTTTTCTCTCATTTTACTCCAAAGGGCAACAGTGCTGAGCTATAATGAGGTAATTTTTTTCCAGCCATGCACACTCTGTATTCTATCAGGCAGGGTTGTTTAAACCTAGTTCTGTCCCTTTCCAAAGCCTGATAGACTCAATCACTGAGCTATCAAAGGCATTTCCACACTACATCCCTCTCACATGAGGCCAATCTCCTGAACGTTGAAAAGGGCCGGGCAGCGAGACTTCAAGATGAAGGCTGCATGCTGATTAATCAGTTACTTTTTTATTCCATCTTGGCAAGTATTCCCTGTTTGTAAATAAAAAATTTACCCTGAATTTCCTGTACACTCACAGACAGAAGGCTGATTTGGACTAAGGTCCAAATCAGGACTGCCTGCTATCCAATCTACAGAGATGTGCTGTAGCCACTGTCATCAATACTCCTTCAGGTGTCTTGAAGCATATCCTGGGTATGAGCTAATCTGAAAACAATTGTCATTTCATATCATAAAGCAGACCAGGCAGACTCAAATTTCTTTTTCCATCTTTTACTATAACATTCCCTGTTTGGGGGAAAGATCCTAGTGAGCATTTGCAAAGGCACCAGAGTACAGATCACACAACAATAATTTTGTAAGGGGAAAAGCATCAATAAAACAGAATATCTTTTTCCAAAAAATAAACTAGTACCCTCTTTCCCTTGTCAGATGGTAAATAGCTAATGGAAAATGAATGTGACAGACCAGGAGGACTAGGGACTGTCTGCAAACTGACAGGCTCAGTGATTTGCTGATGACCCAAATTATTTCCAGGCGGTTTGGCACATCCCTATTTGTCACATTTACACGACCAAGCCAAATGCATCCAATTAATAGGGAGTATTTTCCTTTTCTTGAAGTAGGAACAAAACAGCAAGCATTTCTTGATTGATCTCAAACCCCGGCAAACAGCAAGAATTCTAAGCCTCTTGTCATCACCCACCTTGGGGTATCTCCCATGATGAGCACACAACTATAGAGAGAGTCATTCTGGACTAGGGAGTTTTGTGCAGACGAAACACGTCTACCACATGCACTGTTGTATGAGCTCCAAGAGCTTAGAAAATGTGGTTGTTGAAATAACATTTTGCAGTAAAACCTGGGCATTTTCCCTCAGTTTTGAAAGCAAGGTGAAGAGGCAGATTTTGTGAGACACCTTCTGAATCAATACCAGAGGTTGACACTCCTATACAGACCCATCCATCACAATGCAGCAACTATAGAAATGCCTCACTACATGGCCCCTGGGGTTGGAAGGGCAGCTTGAGTTTCTGGAAGGGTACTTATGGAAAGGCAGGAATATGAGTTTTCTTTCTAAAATCCCTTCCTCAGTGAGACAGAATACCCAAGCTGTGTAGTCCAGAAAGCACTGGCTAGAGGCCCTTGCTTCCAAGCCCAGCTCTGCCCCTACCTGGCTGTGCCAGGGAACCTGTGCTGTCATGGCTCTACACATCCTTAACATGAGGAATTAATGCAGAGGGATGCAAATGGCACCTCCCAGCCCTAGGAGTCTATAAATCACAGACAGCCTGAGCAATGTTTGTATTAATTCTAGATGAATGCATAGGAGTCAGAAAGGCTCACAACAAAAGCAAGCAAAGGTAGTGAAAGAGAAATGCTAATTACCCCCAAATAAAGTCATTTCATTGTATTGAATTTAGGATTATGGGGGCACTTTAACTCTTTCAGGCCTTGAGGGGTTTTGTGTCAAAAGAAAACATCTTTACAACTAACAATGTACTATGTATTACAATTATAAGTTACTGCTGGCTATATAAATTTTACACAATGATATAAAATGTACCTGGCACAGGAAATTTAAGAATGTCTCCAGAGAAAAATATATTAAAGCTCCCATTCAATTGCAGACCGAGTGCATTTTAATGTATTCATGTTTCTGAACATATGTAATACACAAATAGAATGCAATAGTATTTTGCATTTACATCTTGAATTTTAATAGTTTTAGTGAGTCACTCTGTTTAAGATGGAAAAATATCTTTAACAAGTACAATTCCCTTATCATTCAGTGTACTTAAAATGCATAAATGTTGCAGGCCTTAGGCTGTGGTTGAGACAGCAAATTAGAAACCAAAAAAAATATCAAAATAGGCAAAAATGATTCTACCACTCAGAATGACACCACTCCCCAAAAACTTGACTTCTGAAATTTTCTACAAATAAAATTCACCTTATTTTCTTTCTTTTGCCTATGGACTATATTGTTCATCCTAACTGAGACCTATAGTACCTCAGGTGCTTTCTATTCTCTGGTTTATTAACTCCTTACTGCCCTCACGCCCAGCCTCTGCCCCGTGGGCAGCCACTCCAGATGCTCCTGCAAGGATCTTACGAAGCCTGACTCTGCTAAACCTCAGCTTCACCCTCTTGCTAATTTCCATCCTGCAAAAGCCTCACTCTCTGCTTTTTTGTTTCTTTCCTGAGCTGCCAGCTATTGCTGGAGCGACTCCGAAACTGGGGTTGACAGGCTCTTCTACAAATCTGCGCTGCTCAACCTCAACCTGACCTCAATGGTGTTCAACAATCCTTTCATCATTGCATATGACTCCGGGAGTGTTCAATATGGTTACTTTTCCTCAGGCCTCAGTTTGGGCCTAAACTCTTCATTCTTGGCAAATGACGCCATCTGTTACATAAACGGCACTGCTGAAGTCCTCATTTTTTTTATCTCTTCTCCTTTACACTCATTCCTTTTCTTCCTTAGTCTCTCAGAGAAAGAATCTATCCTCTGCTTTACCTCTAAGCTTTCACCTGTTTTCTTTCACCCTTTTCTCTGTCACCTTCCTAGCATCTTGCTGGCTTATCTGCACACCACTGGATCTTGATCAGTAAATCACCTCCCCTTCTCTGTCACAAAGATACACTTCTGTTCAATTTCCCTGTCTGCAGGCTCCTTCCACTGTCCAGAAGTGCCATAACTGGCCCCCTGTTAGAAAACAAGAAACAAAATCCAACAACAACACTTTCCCCTAACCTTATTGCTGTATCTCTCAAGGGCTTAGATGGTTGCAATTTACCTTTCTTTTCACTACCCAGCTCCGCTAATGATTAATAGCCTAATGCCTAATAGAGTCCACTTCCATATCACCTTTTAAATCCTTGCAATCAGCGCCCTCCCACTGACTGAAATTATTTTTTCAAGGTCACATTTGACTTCCCTGTCAACCAATTACGTTTTATTTCCTGATGACATTGTTCTTTTTCTTCTATCCAGCACTTGTGTAGCTCATCACACTGGTAAGCTTCCTCTTTCTTCGCACACTGGAACTTTCAGCCTGAGGTTTAAACCTCATGCACATGTATGATTCAGATATAAATAGGAGGCCAAAAGCAGTGGTGACCAGCCATATCTGCCCATCAGATCTATTAGAAAAACAGATTCCCGAGTTCACATGAGACCTCCTAAGTCGGAAACTGCAGTGGTGCAGCGATTCTAAAGTACTGAGAGTTTGTCAAGCATGGATCCAGAGACCTATTGGAATGAGGTTCGTCACATGAGGAAAACACCCCATCGTAAGGTAACCAGCAGGCAATGTTGGTTGGAAGAAGGACGCTGGCACATATTAGGTTCTAAATAAATATTTGCATAAAAAATGAATTTATAAAAGCCTGCCTTGGTTGTTGGAAGAAAGGAATGATTTAGAGTATAATCCTGTGTTTTTCGCTCTTTTTGTCTTCTGCTCAGTTGCTGTTATCTCAGGGATGACAAGTCATTGCTGTTAGATATTTAAGCCCCAAAACAGAAATGCTTGTGATCAACACAGAGCAGCAAAGAGTGGGTTTTCTTCTTTGAATCGTAGTGTGACATTGTGCTTTGGAGGAGACAGAAAATGTGTCATGGCTTTGGCAAGTCCAGAACTGTTTGCACAGCAGAACTGCCCACAGCCCTGGCAGGGCTCCTAGCATCCACTGTGCCAGGGGAGCCAAGTGCCAACATCTTCTACAGCAGCTGATGAAGCTACAAGTGGCTTTGGAACAATAGGAGAGAACATTACCTATAACAGTCCCCAACAGCAGTCGTGCTACTTTTACCTGACAGTGAGTGGTGTAAACTTTGCCCACTGTATAAACAAAGGAGGGCTGAAGAAAATATCAGATACCAGTTACAAGCTGACAGAGTGGAGGCCACAGAGGCTGTGTGTCTTACAATGTTGGAAGGGTTAATGCTAGGGAACCACTGATTCTTACTACTGACCTGATTACATTTTCAGCCACTGATTTGTGTAATCAAAATAAATAAATCCTTGACTTCAAAAATATTATACAGTCCCGGTTCTGTTCATATTGTTCCTCCTGCCCCTCCCGCTTTGTAAACATTTTCTATCCTACCCTTAAATGTTAAGTATTCCTTAGATACTTCCATTGGTCACTTCAAACTCTACACGATCGCTGGTATTACCTAATTCCAAAACTCCAGCATAATCTCTATTCATATGATACTCGGCCTATAACTTCCAGTCCGGATCTAGCTTTGACCTCCAGATTCACATTTCAAGTCAAATATATCTGACTTCATGTCTCACCCATGCCATGAATTCAACTTTTCTAAAGTAAATTCATTAGCTTCTGCCCCAAACCTCTTCTTTCTGACTCCCAATGCATATTAAAAGTAATATTATTTTCCATTCATAGAGGCTTGACATCTTCAATTAATTTCATCCCTTTACACACAGTTTTGGACACAGTTGATCACTTCCTCTTTCTTGAAATATTGTATTTTTCTCCACTTGGTTCTGAGAAAGCACCCTCTTGGAGTTCTTCTCTGACATCACTGCCCACTTCCTCTCCAATTGCTTTGTTGCAACTAGTAAGCATTGGAGCATCACAAGGCACAGTCCTTAGTCCTCAGACCTCTTCTCTTCTCTACATTCACTGCAGATGGAATTGCATCTAGTCTCAATTTTCCCTTGTCTCACTCTCAGTAAAGGAAAAATCAATTCTCCTGGTGTCTCAACACAAAAATCTTGTAGTTATTTCATATGACTATCTTTTACTCCACCCCATTTTCAATGCATAATCATATTCTGTGGATCTTTTTAAGAAATCCAAAGTCTGACACTTCTCATAACTCCTAGCACCCTTGTCAAATTGCCCTTACTTCCTACCTATATTATTGCAGTAACCTCCTAACCGGTCTCCATGCCTCTTGTTTTCTATGTCTATTTTTCAAACAGAAATAGAGTGAATCTCTCAACATTTATCTCAGATTATGTCATTCTTCCCTTCACAACTTTCTATAACTTTCATCTCATTTTAATCATTGGGTCATTGAGAACTTCTATGTTACTTGATAGCTTTAGGAATAGATAATATTATAGACCAAAATGCTGTTTCCCTTTTCACAAAACTTCATGGATAGTCTTTTCTCATTTACATTGTTCCAAATAATACAAGACCAACTGTACATACCCAAGAAGATGGACTGTGTGACCCATAGGATAAATATTATAATATCAATAATGATAGAAATTAATAATAACTATATCAGCAAAAAACATTTTTGAAGAACTTATTCCAGGCCAGATACAACACAAAACACTTCACATATATTTTCTCATTTAATTCTCTCTGCAACCCCATAATTTAGTCATTAAAATTATCCTTCTTTGGAAGGATAGCCAAGTTTTGGCAGATAAGCTCAGCCTGGCCAGGTGTATCTGGGGCAAGTTCATTTAATAAGTACTAGAAGATAATGGGATTATGACAGGAGTTAATAATGGAAAAGTAACTTGACCCACTTTAGATCTTTATAACAGGAGTCTTCTACCACTAACAATACCAAAAACTACAACTACCACTAACAATACCAAAAACTACAAATACCACTACAATACCAAAAACCTACTGCATGAGGTTACTTCTTTCCTTTCTAAGAAACTGGTTGTTCATTATATATCTAGAGCAAGGAATGGGTAAAAGGAGAAAAATGCATGTTTGATTTATAGTTATCTTAAAGGAAAAACACAATGTTTTCTTTAATTGGGTCAATATTTAGGAAATAATGGAAAATAGGAACAGTATTCCAAACTCTCAAGTATTTTTGAGTTCCTCTTAGGTACCAAGCACTGAGCTAAATTAGTTCCTATCACCTCATTTAATCCTCACAATAACCATGCAGAGTATTATTATCCAGATGTTACACATGAAGAAACTACATTTTAAAGAGATTAATTCACATGCCCAAGATCATAAAGCACAAAATTAACTGAATCAATATTCCAAGCTATATTTTCTCAGTGTCAGTCCATTGAAACTCCTCACTATAACAAAATGAAAAACAAAGTGGCTTCACCTTATACATTCTTTTCTTCTATTGCATTCTTTCCCTCATTCTCAAAAGAGCTTCCTAACTTGAATCACAAATTAATAGATGTTCCAATCAAAGATACCTCCTTTGTCACTTTGTCAATCATCTTATCCAGAGGTTTATTTGACATTCCTCATGCTTGTGCCTGTCCTTATTCTTTTTTATACCCTATATAACAGTATTAGTCTGCTCAACAAAATACTACTGCTGCTGTAACAAAATACTATTGGGTGGCTTAAACAACAGAAATTTATTTCTCAGTTATGGAGGCAGAGAAGTCCAAGATCAAGATGCCAACAAGGTAGGTCTCTCATTCTGAAGCCTCTTCTTGTGTCTTGTGGGCAGTTGCCATTTTGCTGTGTGCACACAAGACCTCATTTATTTGCTCCTATGAAGAGAGCAAGCTCTCTGGTGTCTCTTCTTAAAAGGGCACTAATCTTACCAATCAGTACCCCATGCTTATGCCCTCAAACCTTAATTACTTCTTTAGAAGACCCGTCCCCAAATACAGCCACACAGGGGGTGAGGGCTTCACATGTGAATTTTGGAGGGACACAAATATTCAGTCCATAACAACAATCCATCTTGTCATTGGTCTGTATGACGTGTTTTAAAACCAATAGCTGAAATTGTTTCCAGGAGGTTACAACTCCAATATAAAACTGCTAGTTGACACTGATTATCATAAACATCTGGCAACTTACAGGTAGATCACAATGCTATGGAACACTTAAATGGATTCTCCCATTTTGTTCTGTTCATTAAATGATAACCATGACCTAATGCATAGTCACGATCAATACAAATGTACATAGTGGCTATAAAATAGCCTCTCTAACTAGAGAGGGTAATCCTGTATTCTACAGATTTGAAGAGCCAATCAATTAAATGCAAGATAAGGTCAAATACTATTGATTCAAGATTCAATGAAATCCCTTCCTTTACCTTTCTCTCTTTTGATTTTTCTTGTGATCTAAGTATGGTTTCCTTAAAATACATTTTTACAGTAGCTGCACTTACATACTGGTAGAAAGCGAGTTGTTCTCAAAAAAATAATGATTCACTGGCTCTGAAATCAATAGTGTTATAAAACCTTGAAGACACAAAAAGGTTGAAAAATAAAAATATTAATACCTCAACTTCGAGAGCATACTTAAGAAGTAGAATTTTAAGAGATGGCCATTGCTGGCAGGAGTTCATACATCTATTTAGAGAAACGATTTCCTACAGTGTATCTGTGAACGTAGAAAAAAAAATAAGGATAACGTTAATGGTGTGTTTAAGTATCACTCTTCATTCACACACTGATTTTTGACACAATTTCAGATTATTTCTTGAAAGTGCTCTCAGTGCTCACAAGGCAAGTTTTTAAATGTATATTTTACTATTTATTCTGTACCACTTTTGGTTTTACTGACACCTTCTTTTTATCGATACAACCGATAAGGTTTCTAGATTTTTATCTCATAGTCTAAAGTCAATTACTTAATATAATGCTTTTTTAATCTCTGTAGGTACATTTTAAAATGTCTTTGTATGTAAAACTGCATTTCAGGGCTCTGTCTTCATTTGAGTCTCAGATACTTAAGTACATTCCTCTATCTGGGAAATAACTATTTACTGCTGCATTTTTATCTGTCTCCAGGAACTAGTAAATAGAGAATTGTAAATATTGCATACTTGGAAAAATTCCACTTGGCACAAATCAGTCACAAGGTGGCTGAATATTGTGAATGGAAACAACTGGCAAGAAGGGAAATTCTTTTGTTAAAAGACAGCCGCACATAAGTGCTCCACAGTAACATGGAAACAACAATTTGCTTTTGAGGAGCTTTGATAATACTTTAGTGGAAACAATATGCTTTCCCTTTTTACTCATCTTCTTTTTGCATAACCACATGCATTTTGAACTTGGTTTATCACAAGCATTTTGAGATGTGATAATCAAACCTTGGTTTGAGAGGGTTTTCTTTCCCTTCTTTTTTTTTTTGGTTTTCACTTTTTCCAAAGTAAAGCTGGAAAATGTAAGATTAAACATTAGGTTCCCTCTGATTTTCCAGGAGATGTACTCTGTAGTTGGAAGTCTCTTTGAGGTATTTTAAAAAATAGAGACATTCTTTAATTGTTTCAAAAAGGCATAAATAAAATATGCAGGTACATATTTAACACCACGGCAGCTCACTAAAGATACTCTAATGTGGTCATCTCTTTCTTTTAAGAAGAAGGTGAGTTGTCTTCTGTTTCTTTGCTGGGTTTTGTTTATAAGGAGAAAAAGTTATATGTCTATAAGATCTTGAGAGTTGTATTTTTAAAATCTAATTTCTTCTATCAGTTGCAAAGCTCCTTCTTAGAAAAAAAGAATATTGACATATCTTTTTAATGTAATGAAGTCATGGTAGAAATGGAAAAAGTGTAGAATGGAAAAGAGCTGCAGTGGCTGAAAAAAATGGATTTTCAGGAAATCATGCTTATAAAACAAGATCAAAACTGGAAAGGCTTTCACTTAAACAGAGATAATGTAGCTGTGTAATAAAAATGCCCCTTCCTCTTTCTCTCACCACTAGGGCCCACTGCTCCCATCTCTGCATTTCTATAGCATTTAAAGAATTTTCATATAAACTTGCCTCATTCAATTTTTTCCTGGATATACAGGACAGAATTTATTACCACTGTACTGATAAGAGATTAGTTCACTACATGCCTTGACTCATGCTGTTCAAACCGTAACATGCATACAAATTGCTATAATGCCTATTCTGATGCAGTAAGTCTGGGGTGGGGCCTGAGAGTCTGCATTTCTAACAAGGTCTTGGATGTATCAATGCTGTGGGTCCATCGACCACACTGGAGTGACAAGGCTAGAGCACAACCTGAAGTCTTGACATTTTCACAATTCAGTCCATCAGCATGTGTACAGATGTGTCATTGCTTGACTGCGCATGGTGGTTTCCCACCTGAGTAGCACCCCAAGCCAAGTAATCCCCCAGTTGGATGAGGAAGCACATTCAGTCAATCCTCCTTATTCATGGATTTTGAACTTTCAAATTTGCCTATTGTAACCACAGAGTTACACAAAATTTCTCTGTAAAC
The DNA here is from genome assembly GCF_949774975.1 of Lagenorhynchus albirostris. Taxonomy (NCBI): domain Eukaryota; kingdom Metazoa; phylum Chordata; class Mammalia; order Artiodactyla; family Delphinidae; genus Lagenorhynchus; species Lagenorhynchus albirostris. The sequence goes on along the minus strand of NC_083112.1, from coordinate 39,078,266 downwards.
ACAAACATCAATGACCACACTTTTTCAGTCCATCATGGACATGTTCACGCACAGAGCAAAAGAAAATCTGAGTTGCCTGATGTCCATGTTCACAGGGTAAATTTCTGCCTTCTTGTTTCTGCTCTTATACTGTAAAAGAATGTCCTTTTCAAGGTCTACTTACTGCCACATTTTGGGGAACATTTTTGTGCTTTTTGTTGGTGACTTCATTTGTTTAAAATGAGCCCAAGCATAGGGCTGAAGTCCTGTCTAGTGTTCTTAAGAGGAAGAGCTGTGATGTGCCTTTTGGAAAAGTGCATGTGTTAGATAAGATTTGCTCAGGCATGAGTTATGGCGCTGTTGGCCATGAGTTCAATGTTCATGAATCAACAATATATATTAAAAAGGTGTCTTTAAACAGAAACACACATAAAACAAGATTATGTATTGATTGAAGAAAATATTGTGACCAGATGCTCATAGGAACCTAACCCTATATTTCCCCAAGGAACAATGATTCAGTGTTGGCTAATTCAGTGTTCCTGGAGACTTCATAGAACAAAACTGCTGCAAATTACAAGAACTGACTATGCCTTCTAAACTATTCTCAGGAGAAAACGTCATTGGAAGTATAGACTTCAAATTGATATCCCCTCTAAGAATATTCATTTTTGGATGTCCACACCAACTGACTTTCAAATCAGATATTTTCAAACTATTTTTAAGCAGTAAAAAACAGTTTATTAAGTGAAAAATTGTATAGAAGCCAACAAAGGCAAGATGAAATTGTATTAGAATCAGTGAATTCTTGCCTATTACAGGCAAGATGAAATTGTATTAGAATCAGTGAATCCTACACTCTACAAACTAAAATATTTGCTAATAAAAACCAGTTAGTCAAAACGGAAGTTAAAGTATCGGAGGGCTCCAATATATTAATGATTTGAAAATACAATATGTTTAAATAGTTATTTTAAAAATTACATCCTTAAAACCATACAAACCATACAGCCTTAAAACCATAAAAAGATTTCAAACTGAAATTAAACTTTTATAGAATTTCTGAATTACCTTCACAGAAGTCTTGCATTTTAAAGGTTAGCTTGAAAACCACTCTTCTCTTTAGACATTTGACAAAGTCATCAATTTCTATAATATACTTCCTCTTTCAATTCCTGTCTTTGAGAAACCAAAATCTGTTTTTTTTCAAATCTCTTCTACATGCCCCTCATACAGGTTCATATTTCTTGTTCTACAATTATCATAGCCTGTGCTTGTCTTTCTCAGCAATATTTTCTTTTCTTTTTTTTTTGGCAAGTCTTTTTGCTTCCCCTTACCCCACCCCCACAAAAATGAAGACATTTAAAAGTCATCACTGTATCAAAAACACTAATGTAACTTCTTCACTAAAGGCAAGTAAGACAAAGTGAAAAAGCAGTGTCAGGACCATGATGGCAATTGTATTGGGTCCAGTTAGAGTAAATTAAAGACTATTTCTTAAAAGCAAAAAGTCACCCTAGAGTGATAGCCAAAACACTTACCCACTGAACAAATATATGCTAACACCTACTAAGTGAGATAAAGCTCTCTGAAAGAGTTAAATTGCTTATTTGATCCTCACAATATTCCTATGATGACAGGACTATAATATGAGGAGACATGCATAATGCTAGGGGAATTTGCTCAAGGCCAAAAAGTCAGTACATGGCACAGCTGGAAAGCAAGCCTGGCATGTACTCCAAGGTGTACTTTTCCACTCCTCTGTCCCAGTGTCCAGGAAAGAAATAATTAGAGTGATAAGTAAGGTCTATTCCCTTCCACAACAGAACTTGCAGCTTCTCAAAAGAGAGAAAAGGGGCTTCCCTGGTGGCGCAGTGGTTGAGAGTCCGCCTGCCGATGCAGGGGACACGGGTTCATGCCCCTGTCCGGGAAGATCCCACATGCCGCGGAGTGGCTAGGCCCATGAGCCATGGCCGCTGAGCCTGCGCGTCCGGAGCCTGTGCTCCGCAACGGGAGAGGCCACAGCAGTGAGAGGCCCGCGTACCGCAAAAAAAAAAAAAAAAAAAAAAAAAGAGAGAAAAGGAGCAAAAAGTATGATAAAACAAAACATGATCAGGATTTCAGATGAATTAAAAAAGATGAATAAATTCAGAAGACTCATTCAAACTGTTATAAAGAAGATTGCATCAAGATGGGATTTGGTGAATGGGCAAGATTCCAACATGTAAAGAAAGAGAAATGTGACTATAGCAGTTCTATCAAGAGGAGTGGAGAAACATACAACAAAAAGGTAAATGGTTTGAATGAGGACACTGGTGAAATCAGATTTTCTTTTTTTTTTTTTCCTTGAATAAGTTTGACTTGTAACATCCAGTAAGTTTAAGGTGTACAGCCTGCTACTTTAGTATATTTATATGTTGTAATATGATTGCCTGTAGCAATATTTATCACATTACACAATTATAGTACAATGTTACTGTCTATATTCATTATACTGTGCATTGGATCTCTATGGCTCATTTACTACTACATACAAGTTTGTATCCTTAAACACCGTCACTCTTCCCTGATCCCCATCCACTAGTAACCACCATTTTATTCTCTGTTTTATACAGGGTTAACTTTTTTCTTTTTATGAAATCAGATTTTCTGGATCAGAGGATTTCTTCAGGGCAATGTTAGGGAAATAAACCTGGAAAGGCTCCTTGTTAGGAAAACTGAATGGTTTCTAGTTGAAGGCAAGGGGTACATTGTCTAATCTAATGGAGATTAGCCACAGATGCCAAAATAAATGAAACAATGTATCAGTTGAGTAGTTTAAACAGCAGGCTCTCAAATCCTTTACAGCCACCCGCAGACTCTTCATGGAGGAAGGTAAATCATAAACATAGGTGCATATTTGACAGCACATGTTAAAACTCCCAGTTGCTAAATTGCAAGCAAAGATTCAACCCCATGGGATTACTTTCTCCCAGATGTCTATTCCTTACACTGTAAGACCACAAAGAAATCAAGAATAAAAATTATCTTGTGATCAATGTTTATTATATCACTGAGCTATACTTTGATTAAAACTCATTTGTATGCTCTCACAAAAATTTCTCTATGAATGAAAAGATGAAATTTAGATAACTGTAAACCACTTCTGCATTCCACATTCACCTTTGAATATCAGCACAAATGCCCTCAAATTTAATCTATATCATATACTTTTAGGTTATTTCCTGATATCATTCAGTAAGTTTATCAATGCAGAAAACTCACAAGATTTTAAATTTTATATTCATAGCAAATGGAAGAAAATGTTTGTATAACTAGTATAAAATATTCATCAGTGATCTACTCTGAGTAATGTAATATGAGTTGTAATTCTAATTAGAATTAAAATTTGATACTATGTTAGCAATATAATTAAATTGTTTACTAGTATTGAGTTTAGGTTGATGATTATATAATGAAAATACTCATATAATTTCATCATTTCCCTAATACAATGTAAAGTAAATTATTAGTAATTTTAATTTAAACAGAACTACTAATTAAAGGAAAATATTGGTATTATCAGATGTTAATAGCATGGTCATTTTTATATCAGGATGGAACCTTTGGTAGGATTTTAATTATTTTCTGAATTTTTATTACCCTTTCTTTAGAAATAAAGTATTTAAGATATTAGAAAGAATTTATCAGATTTTATATAGCTATTGTTACATAGAAATAAGAATATACATAATATATATACATATTATGCTTTATAGTATATAAATATATATGTATACACATGTACTTTTCACAGTTTGCATGGTAGATAAAGATCCTTCATAAATTCAAAATTGATTTTAAAAGTAGTTAAATTCACTTTTCTATACTGGACAATTAGAAACTCTCATTTAAAAATATTAATCAGTATATATGGAAAACTTTTTTTCATGATGCACACTGATGTTTATGAATGTTGATTTGGATTGAATTTATTTTTTTTATAAACTATTACAAAACTGTTGGCAACTGGATTTCAACATTAGTATAAAACTTGATTATGAAAGAGAATAAGAGAGCAAATCTGTCTCTTCTACACAAAATAAGTGTATTGGTACAATATGGGCTACTTCCATCTTCAATCTAACCGTTAGTTCATTAATATGTTTGTTTACCTATGCTATTTTTCATATGAGGACAAATGACCTCTCCCAAGATGATTTATAATTAAAAGTCCCTAAAATGTTAACATAAAAAATGTCACATTTATTTTCAGGGCTTCTTTTTGGCTACTTTCAAGTATAATCAAGCCTGAGAGATATCAAAGGAGTAAAACAAAACATCTAAAGGAACACGGTTGACATTGAGTGATATGATTTCACAGCTTCATCATAAAGTTGACTACATTTTGATGCCTAAAATTTTAATTCGTACCTAAAAGCCCAAGAACAACATTACATTCCTTATTATATCAGTTTTCCTCTGAAAGACATCTGAGCCATTCTGAAGGTTTCTTAGTTTGAAAGAATGTCAGCATTCCACAAAGGCTGTTCATATTCTTCATTAACTATAACATAGTTAAAATGTAGCATCTGCAATAAATCAAAGTATTGGAAGATTGCATTAAAACTTATGACAGTTACAGAGTTTGGTGAGTGTTGGTTGTTTTTTCCTCCCAGTATTCTAGGGTCATCATTCATAATAGTGAAAAGTATAACATAAAGAGGAAAAAAAATCAGACATTTCCTAAAAATAAAATAGAAAGCCCTCAGGAGCCCTTTCAGAACAACAATAAAAAGTATTGCTAGCTGTAAAATTTGTAAGCAGTTTCCATCCTGTCGGCACAGGAACAATGAAGATGAATTACATTCTAGGAGAAACATTGGAGACTGTCTGGTAACAGTGGCAAATCTACTACAGGGAGGACAAAGCACAACTATTTCTTCTGTGTCTTAAATTGAAGGTGTCAGAACAGGAAGATATGAATTAAATGGAAACAAAAGACCATGTTTAGAAATTTTCTCCTTAACCATTCAATTCACTCATTTGGCCACTGTTTGGACTACTCAGTTTTCAGAATCTCTGTATTACTTGTGAGCTCATAAAGACCAGTGCATAATCATATGTGCTAAAGGTCTAAGTATATACACTTTTATACACAATAGAGTAATATGAGTTAGGGTGATGGCAGTTATTTATATCTCTTTCAAATATCTTTAGGTGTGATGGAGAACAAGTTTGAGGTTTGTTTGGCTAGCTGGAAGCAAAGGTGCTTTTGTCTCAGGTGAAAGAACATTTGATCTGCTTGGGAGATATTGGCAGCTGGTAGGAAATGTTGGGGAGGACCCCGCAGAGCCCTGCAGAACAGACCTACTACATAGTAACTCATCTGCACAAGAACTAAGAGGCCTGTTTTGCATATGTCCTTGTTTGATGCCCTGGATATTAGTGTCAGAACTGAAAAGACATGCTGCTAAAATGAGAAAAATGTGGATAGGTGTTGTTTTGAAAAAGCTGATGCCCACCTTAATGGCAGGTTGTAAGTTTAATAACAAACTTTCCACATCCTAAACCAAGGTCAGCATATGCAAAATGAAACTCACACCACAGCAGAAACAGGGAGAGTGTTTATTAAACCTTAACTGTGATTCTCAAAGGATGTTTAGGTGTGCAATATGCCTACCTTCTACTAAAACAGCTTGACTTTTAAATTTAAAACTCAGAGGTTTTCTTCCTTATGTGTTTATGAATGTTAATTAAAAGAGACATCTGATAGTTTGAGCAACTATTTAGAGACTTTATTTGACAGTATTTGAAAGTTGCTTTCCTTTTATGCTGGTATTAAAATTTTCTACCTATAGTAATGAATGTGGTTTGAGTTAATTGTACATTAAAAATTGAAAGTAATATTTGGTTCTCTGAAAATCACTGAAAATTGCCATAGTACATGTTACAGAGTTTCAGTGACTGATTGCATTAAAGCAGTAGTGGAATTCAAGGTGAATTGAAATAAATGTTAAATGAAGGTACTTTTTAGCCTCACCAATACCTTTCTAATACATCAATTTTTTTGAGCTGGAAGGACAACTAATGGTAACCAAATCTCAAGCAATTACCCAGCAGTAGATATGGTATCTGTTTGAGTACCTAATAATCTCTTAAACCTTTGTTTTTCACAGCTGAGCTAATTTTTGATGGAACACTATTGAGGACAATAGGTCACTGAGAGCAAATGAAGTGGGGCCACCACTGTCTTTCCTCAAGTGTTCTCCCATAGCCTTGCATTGGATGGCTGATGAGGTAATCTGCTTAATAACATGGCCCTAGTGTGTTTCTATTAAGTCAATGGGGCATTGACTATCTACAAAAGCACCACTGGCATCTATTAAGTGGACTGGATCCACAGACCCACAACAACTTTACTCATCCTACAGGAAGAGTTGTGCACTAATCTCATAATTATACCCCTTTCCTCCTGTACTCAGTTCACATTTTGTCTGTTGGCAGTAAAATAAGTATCATTCCAAATATCAATAGAATCTTAATTAAATAATTTAAAATGCACAGCTCATAATTTGTGTATGTATGCTGTGTGGACTAAATGTGTATAAATAATTATTAATTCAAATTAATGAATTTTGATGGAAATGTATCTAAAACAATACAGAATATGGAGCTAGAAATAGGTAAAAATGTGATGTAACTAGGTAGTAATAAATTTCTGTCACTAGTTTTTCTTGTTGAAACAGTATTCTAAGATGTCACGCATTTGATATCTCCAGTGTCAGGAAAATCATAGTAAAGATGAGATTTCAAAATTGAGTTCTCACAATAATTTTAAAGCAAGAAAGGAGTAAAACACAAATATCTACTACATAAATTCAATTTATTTTATCTATTGATCACCAGGATGTACAGTTTAAGGTAGAATAAGGTTTGATCTATCAATAGCTCAAAGTAGTGAATTTTTTAAAGGTATATGCTATAGGACGAGTGCACTAAACTATGTGTAGGTTTATGTGCAGTGCTAGCCACTGCCTCCGTTACTGTTTGAGCAGCTATCCAAAATTGCACACTTAGCTGCCTAATGCGATACCATCTCTTGGGGTATGTCAAAATTAACATTTTTAAACTTAGAAGAAAAAAAATCTCAATTTTGCAATGTCAGATATTTTAATTGATAAGATTTTGATTAAATTAGGCAGAGTTTTATTTTAAATCCCAGCTCAAGATTTTCTATTTATCTTTTTTACTATAATGTCTTTTGGGGAATTGTTGTAGAGTACTTAGTGTCATTAGAATGCACGTTAAATGTGATCTGCATTTCCTCTGCTGTCTTTCAATAAAATTAATCAATAACATTTTCAAATGAATAGAGTTACTTGTGTGTTTTAACAATAATTTAAAGTATTTTTAGAAGTTTAAATTCAGTCTATCAGACTTTCCTGGTGGTGCAGTGGTTAAGAATCCACCTGCCAATGCAGGGGACACAGGTTTGAACCCTGGTCTGGGAAGATCCCACATGCCACGGAGCAACTAAGCCCGTGCACCACAACTACTGAGCCATGCGCCACAACTACTGAAACCCGCATGCTCCAGGGCCAGCATGCTGCAACTACTGAGCCTGCGCACTGCAACTACTGAAGCCCGCATACCTAGAGACTGTGCTCCACAACAAGACAAGCCACCACAATGAGAAGACCGCGCACCACAATGAAGAGTAGCCCCTGCTTGCTGCAACTAGAGAGAAAGCCCGCATGCAGCAATGAAGACCCAATGCAGCCAAAAATAAATAAATAAATTTATATAAAAAATTTGAAAAATAAATTCAGTCTATCAACTTAAAGCAAGTTATTTCCCAATGATTTATAAACATAATGGAAATGTATCTTTTAGTCAAAATTGTTGTTTCATAGAATACTATTGTGTTGAGAGCCACATGTCAAAAATAGCTATGTTAAGCATTAGTCACATTTTGGGCCCTCCCATAGGGGAGGTATTCTCAAAGTCATTACTACCTCATGATCCCAGCAATGTATGGATCTGGCTGGGATTCTGGAGGTGAAAGTCACAGATGAGAATGTATGATGGTGAAAGCCTCTATTCATTATGAGAAGTCTCTATCCATGGATATGTCTTTCTGGACATTTTCTTTTTATGAAATAAAATGACTACCATCTTACAAGCTCCCAGAACTGAAGGGTGTGTATATGCATGTGTTTCCCACCTACCCTTCTCTCTCTCTCTCTCGCTCTCTTTGTATGCGGGTTTGCATGGATGTGGCTGAGGGGTGTGTGTATGTGTTGCGTGTGTGTGTGATTTTGGAAACTGATCAAGACTAATCAAGGCACAAAGTGTAATAAAAGGACAATCTAATTGCAGTTCTTGTGCTAACTATAAGCAATATCTTACACAAGTCACATATTTTATTTAGCTTGTATCTCCCTTCATACATAGAGAAAGATAATTAGGTAAAGATCCTTATTTTCTTGTGACTGTCAGTGTGACTAAATGATTCAAAACCTTTTAGATTTATTTTACTTATAATTGTATCAGAGCTTGTGATTTTTCTCCATTGGTAATATTAAAAATACAATATATTTCCATGTATCTTTTAAGCCCTGTGGCAAAAAAGAAAAGAATCAAGGTTTAGATTGACCACTAGAGTACCTTGTTTAAGAATTTGTCAGAAATCAGTTGCAAACTCTACATAGCATGTTCAGGAGAAGTAAAAAGAAAAACCTTGAAATTAGAATAAAGAAAATTGTAAAATAGAAGTTTGGTATTAAAATAATACTTTTGGGGGTTTCACCCCTAAAAGTACACCCTTAGAATTTAAACAGAAATTATGAAGATTATTCCAAGTCCTCATTGCCTATTTTATAGATTCAAGGCAAACTCCATAGTAAATTCTAAAACCAAAATACATAAAATCCAGATGGCAGAGTTCAATTTTACTGAATTTAACATGAGAAAATGTACTTAAATATGAACAACTATATTTGTACATGCAAATATATTCTATTCATGCATATACATTATTTTGCCCATGTCAGTGTGTACATATGAACACACATTGAGGCTTAGCATAATGATGTTTGGCCTACTACTGTTGCAGTTTCTAAAGAAACAAAGTTTACTGTCTCATTTCTTTTTCACTTTTGTGCTTATTTTATTTAAGTATACATTCATAAAATGGAGCAGGTTTGATAAACCACCCTCAATTTGATTGTCTACAAATATACAGATACCTTTAGCCATGGAGCTGTAGTTTGGAAGAGGCCCTAAATCTTCCATCAGGTTTGACCCTTTGATCAATCTAAATCCTCAGCAAGTCCTCCATCACCAGAACTTTAATACTGATGGAAATTGGTAAACATTTAAGATGTATATACTGAAAAAAAAAATGATTTTATTCCAACAGCTGTCTGAAGCATGATTATACCTAGCAATAAGTTTGTTTTTTTAAGGTCTTCTTTGCAGAACTAATATACTTAGGATATACGGTGGAATAATTAGGAATATCGCCTTTCTACCTACTGCATTAAATTGCCTAATTTTCTGACAGCTAGAAATACAGTACTAGTGGTCATAGAAAATGGAATGAAATAGAGACCGAAACCCTACTGCAGATTAAGAAAGAAAAAATCATCTCTATATAAGAAGGAAAACCTTGGAAAGAAGAAATAGCTAGATGCTGCTACATCCTTCATATATGTGAGTCAAATATTGATTTTCTTGCATTCTGCAAAGTAGATACAAAAATTATGCTGAAAACAGGAGAGAACAGAATTTTACAACTGCCAATGTGAACTGAAGATTCAAGTTGAATAGAGGCTCTGATGCTAACAAATTCAAAACCAGGGCAAGGCTCAGGAGGTATTTCTCACAAACTCTTCCATTCCTTTAATTCTCTAGCTCTTCATTTCAGAAAGGATGGGTGCATCCTCAGATATGTTTTTTATCATGACTTTTCTTTTTGAATCACTGGCCCTTCCTTTGTCATAAAAGGAGGTAACACAAATGAACTTATCTCTTTTATTTTATGCTGTACATAGTTGGAGTAAAAATACTTCTCTCATTTCCATGCGTTCAGTACCTTCCTTCATTCTATTTTCTGCCTCATCACATTGTCAAAATATAAATCAATATTTGAAAATCAGCAACACCAATAATCAGCAACACCTCTAATTTTATATTACATAAAAATAACATAAATCTTCCTGGTAAATTTCAGAAACAGAGTCTGCGAAACAAAACATTAAATATTATGAATTTAAGTTCAATACAAACTAAACTATATATGGCTGGAGAGCAAATGTTGGATTAATTAAACTGCCACATTTGTATAATTAAGATCCTTGTTTCGGTTTTCTTGTTAAAATAAAAGTAAGAAAGTTCAAAAAGATTTTTCTTTGGTTTGGGTGTGTTTACAAGAGTACTTAGTACTCTAGAAATGGTTGCATCTGCAGAGCATAAATGTGTCTTAATTATAGGATTTTTTTAGGGTGAACATCTGTGCCCTTTTCTGCAACTGTGTAGACACTTTGATGGTTCTCTGAGAATATGTGGTTAAATTTGTACACTGTACTTACTTGCTAATTCACTTTATTTAGTATAAATCAGGAATACTTAAAAGGTTTACCTGTATCACTTTGACATGTCACTTTACACTAACACAGTTTTGTTTTCTATAATTAGTTTAAAATATAAAATTAGAATCAGATAAGTTTATTTATTGGGATTTTGAATTGATGAGAAGGAACCTTAAAATCTCCATTTCTTTCTTTGTTTTTTTTTTGTTTGTTTGTTTGTTTTAGTAAAATGCTAGTTTCTTGAGGTAGAGAACAGAGTTCCCTTTTTTTGTCACACTCTGATAATCACTTTGACTTTAAAATAGCTTGCTACCTAGGAAAGTATAATGCCATATATTTTTTTAAAGAAAGTTATTATCTTACTTGTTTTATTATATGAATAGCTCTAACACAGATGGAAAAATATAGGCAAACCCTTTAGTCACAGAATATGAACTTAAACACTTACAATCACCAGTAGTTCTTTCTGTAGGAACAAGTAAGTAAGCATGGCATATGGTCAGGGTGGACTGGGAATGATTCAGCAAGAAATACTTTTGATAGAAAGACTGGTATTTGGAAATTGTTGACAGAAGGCCTAAAAATTGTACTTAGGGGATTATATCTAATCCCCTAAGTATTACATTTTGTCAAAAGTATTGAAAATTAACTTTCCCCAGAGCGCAGAGGAAGTACCTCCTCTGGAAAGAATTCTTGTCATATTTTGGGTCATAATCACTCCAGTGAAAAGTGTAGCCAAGAAGAAATTTGAAATTTTTGCTAGATTAGCGAACAGTCTTAAAAAGCAAATATTTACTGTGACCAAGAAGGTCTTAACATTTCCTCAGCGTGACTCAACTTTAGACAGGCTTCTTCCCAACTCTAGGCTGTGACCTCCTTTTTTCTTAAAGCATTAACTTTTGAAAACTTGCAATGCTAAATTCTTTCTCCACTCCTTTGAGATATAAATCTCCTAACAACCCAGGAATATCTTTCTCCATGACCTCGGAGTCATCCCTTTGAAATGTAATTATCAAGAAAAATAGGACCCCTGTCTCCTAATTCCTAGGAGAAGATAGAAGACTAACTTGGGTAAAAGACAATTAACAAACACTAGTGACCTAATCATTTAGACCAACCTCCTTCCTATTGTGCTTTTTCCATTAGTTCACCTCTTTTTTGTTTCAGCAGAGTTCAACTTTCTTTTCTATTGCAATAGTCTTGACTCCTTCCTATCACAATAATCTTGGATAAAGTCTTCCTTGCTATTTTTAACAAGTGCCTGGTACAATTTTTCTTTCTATAACTGTCACTGTTTCTTTGAATTTATGAATTAGAATCATGTTATTCAGTTATAACTGAAACTTCTGGGCACAGGTAAATTCACAAGGTAATATTTTGTTGCATTTATTCGAAAGTTATAGATGTGATAATGACACAGACTTAGTTGATTATGGCTTAATGAGCTTTGGAGAAAATCATAAATGTTATTTTTTGATTATAAGACCATCATTCCTGATGATATAAGATGATTTTTGAAAAGTAATATTGTAAGTTCAAAAATAGTACAGCAGTGGTAAAATTGTCTGTATTTAAGAAAATCTTTAATGAGTCATATTTTTCCAAATTTTTTCGTTATTAATTTTAAAGGAGCATTTCCCAGAAACCAAGTCAATCATCATGGGGAATGTGAGAGAATTAGTTCAGTGATGTTTCAGTTAACTTGTTATTACCACATGATGGTAAGATTTTATTGAATACTTGGCGATCATACATTCTTACTATTCAAACATCCATACAATTTACCAGGAAACTACTTGACTTCCAGTGTACTCTGTCTGTATAGAAGAAAGTTTGTATTGCAAAAAGATAATTTTCTTTCAATTAATTAAAATTTGCCCTTTATAGGAGATATAGGTACTGAAATGTATTTTGTAATGTTTCTAAGGAAAGATTAAGTGTGTTCAAAATGATAGATCCTTTACATCTACTTGACTACAGTTAAACTCTTTAAAGTATTTTTTATTCAATTTGTTAATACTCTTGTAATAAAATGGATATAATTTGAAGCACCTATCACACTAAAGTAACTCAAATTAATTTTAAATTGAGATAATGTTTCAGCTTTCAGGCTAATAAACTAAAAAAAGTAATACATAATTTTAAATTTCATTAATAAGCAAAATCCTATTGCCATTAATTACAAATTTTCCTCAAAGCATACATTTCAGAAGCCAAAATTTTCTTCATTGTTTTTGATTTGTTTCCTCAAAGATCTCCTCAATGCACAGAAAAATTGCAAATACTTTGCAAAATCTTTTTAGATTTGTGGCTTCAGGTTCAAATGCCAGCCCTGTTTGAACACCTCTCTCTGCTTCCTCTCAGCTTAGCAAATATAAAACTTTTACCACTTTAAGAATCTGAAGAAACTATGTCTGTCCCATTACACAATACTTATGTTAATTTACTCATTGATTCATTCCCTCAAAACATAGGTATTGATTGCTAATTGTGTGCAAAGTACTCTGTAATGTACTGGAGAAGACAAAAAGATGAAAACACACACAATATCTGTCTTCAAGCCTTAGTTTGGGAGCTAAATCTTGTATGAAATTTAAGGTACATAACTAACTATTGTACAAGATAGAAAGTGATAAATGCTGTAGAAGAACAATCAATAAAATGCTATCAGGGTCCTGGATTTGGAGAAGTTCTATAAAACAATGAAATCAGGGATAATTTCAGAATTTTTAGCTTGGGGTTGAAGAAAATGAAGGATTTGGATGAGAGAGAGAGAGACAAAGTATGTTTAAAAACATTCCAGATGGTGACCAGCATATAAATAGGCAAGGAAAGCAGAAAGTGAAAAGTGTATAAAATATGTAAATAATTCCACCTGGCTATAAGTCAGGCTTGGTGAATGGAAATAGTGAAAGCTGGGTTGAAAAAGGTTAAAATTATATTATAACAAATCTTGATCACCAGACTAAGCAGGTTTGATATTACACAGTAGCCAATGAATGGGGAGACATTTAAATATCAAACAAACAAACAAAAATCACCTTAAGTTAAAGAAAAAAAAAAAAGTAGAAAAAAAAAAACCACCCTACAGTATTACAGCTATGCTATAAAAAGATTATGTGGTAGGAGTTTTAAAAATGTTAGAGAGAGGAAATAACCATTGGCAAGATAAACCCCTAAGCACATAATTATAATTATCTGGGTATGAGGTAATTTGGTGTGTAAGCATGGAAGCACCAGTGTATGTTGAAGAGGCAGAATACATAAAACATGATCAGTGATTGGATGTGAAGAATAAGGCAGAGAGCAGAGAGTCCTAGGTGACTCTTAGTTTGGTTCCTAGGAGGTGCTGATGGCTGGCACAACTGATACAAATAAAAAAAAAAAACAATATGATGGTTCTTCAAAAATAAAGAACAAAATTACCATATAATCTAGTCATATCACTTCTGAGCATATATCCAAAGGAATTGAAAGTAGGGTCTCATAGAGATAGGTGTATACCCATGTTCATAGCAGTATTATTTCAATAGCCAAAAGGTGGAAACAATCCAAATATTCATTGACAGATGAATGAATAAATAAAATGTGTTTCTGTGCAATGGAATATTATTTAGTCATTAAAAGGAAAGAAATTCTGACACATGATACAACATGGATGAGCCTCTAGGACACCATGCTAACTGAAATAAGCCAGTCACAAAAAGACAAATACAGTATGACTTCACTTACATGAGCTATCAAGTATAGTTAAATTTATAGTAACAGAAAGTAGAATGGTGGTTGCCAGGTGCTCAGAGGAGGGGAGAAAAGGGAGTTATTGTTTAATGGGTATAGAGTTTTGGTTTTGCAAAATGAAAAAGTTCTGGAGACTGGTTGTACAATGTGAGTATACTTCACACTCCTGAACTGTATGCTTAAAAATCTTTATGGTGGTGAATTTTATGTCATATGATTTTATCTCAATTCAAATTTTTAAAAAGAAAAAAAAAAGGGAAGTAAAGAAAAAAGAAGAAAAAGGACAAAGAACAAAAAGAAATATACAACCATATACATATATATTTAATCAGAATTATTTCTTCAATACAGCTCAGAGTGGAAAGAGAACGGCAACGAGAAATGGCCTTTAAAAATTACCAGAATTTATTTAAGAGTTGTATAACATGAACAAAGAAGAAACAACTTGGTCTGTTTAAGGGCTGGTGGTATACTTTTAACAGAAGATTACAATTTACTATTGGAAATTGTTGAAGAAAGAGTTTCAAAGAGTCCCCCCCACCCCTTGGGAGTGTGAGAATCATGTAATAGGAGGCCAGTCCCATTCCTGACACTTTCTATTTATAAGATCTTGAAAAAGTCACTTAATGACTCCATTAAAACAAACAATCATAAATAATAATACCTGCTTATCTCATGGGATTATTATGAGATTTAAATAATGCATTTATTAGTGCTTGGTATACAAGAAAGGGAAGTGTTATAATCATCTGCTGACCTCCTTGATGGGTTTTGTGTAAACAATGAGAGCAATTTCTAGGTTAATAGCTGCAGAGAGCATTGCCAGAGACTGTCAAAGGCAGGCCGAGACCAGTAACAGCTATAAAATCACACAGGGCATTGTGGTCGGTGATAAGAACAAACTAGGTAATTTAGACTCAAAGTTTAGATTCATTTGCTAGGTCTGTACATTTACATTAATATAATTTACTTTAAAAAATCCAGCACTATTTCTTCCACTTCCAAAAAGTGTTGATCATTCAGGTAAATTCTCTCCACAGCAGTAGAAAGGAAGGAACGGGAACGAGGGACATATGTGAATTTGACAGAACATGAAAAGGAGGTAGGAAAAGTGAGCATCAAGGAGGAACTAAAAGTGATGGGATAACATTACTTTTAGAAATTTGATTAGGGAATTCTCATTCATTTAGACTGCAGCCAGCAGGAAGCTGGGGAGAGAGGGAACAGCAGTTTCCATCGTGGAGCTCAGCACTATACACATATTATTTTATTCAATTTTCACAATTCTAGAAGATAGACTTTTATCCTCATTTCTTAGATAAGGACAATGTAAGTACTTTGGCCCAAAGCACACTAGTAGTAAATGGTGAGTGGGTGGTTTTCCAGTCAATTCTTTCTCTCTTGCTCCCATGCCCAGGCATTTTCTATAATACCATCGACCAAATGTCCACATCTCAAAATGCACTCAGGTGACTAACCAGGAAGATCACACCTCAATGGCATTT
Source organism: Lagenorhynchus albirostris (assembly GCF_949774975.1). Taxonomy (NCBI): domain Eukaryota; kingdom Metazoa; phylum Chordata; class Mammalia; order Artiodactyla; family Delphinidae; genus Lagenorhynchus; species Lagenorhynchus albirostris. Next base: position 39,062,470 of record NC_083112.1, on the reverse strand, counting down.
TATCTTCTCAATCTAAATGGTCTCTAACTGGAGAGCATATGTTTATAAAATAGTGTAAATTACTTTACTGAACATCAAAATATGTTTCTTCCATGAGGACAGACAGGCCATAGTTGTTCCAAGCTGAAAGAAGGCTCAGAGATCAGCACAGCTGAGGTTCTCATTGAGGACAGTTAGACACAGAGAAATTAAAGAATTTGTCCAAAGGCACTCTTCCTGTACACTGTGCTACCACTTCAGAAAACATTGCCAACTTTAGGTAAACTGACTTAAGTTGCTAAGTATTGCTTATAAATATTATAAAGCCATTCAGGGATTAATAAGACTACTGTCTAATGCATGATTAACCCTATTAACAACATCTAACTTGTCATTAAATGATAACTGAAATTTCATTCCCAACAGCATACTTTATTAAAAGTTACATTTGCCAGATGGAGCTAGACCACCGTTTTGTAATTCCATATTACTACTCAGGTGCTTACTGATAAGTTATATTCTTAACTCTATCACCAAAATTCTTGGAAGTAACCCCACATTATTACCTGTAATCAGTAAAAGGTAGATTGGTCTAGCAACCCTGGCACTTTGGAGTTCCTACCCATGCAGTGAATATGATGTTTTCCTGATATCAGCTCCCTATTCATTTCATCCTCTTTTCACTAGTCCCTAAAGCTAGGCTATTGCTTTGTTTTGATCAACATGGCAAGAAAACATATGCAGTATATTTGTCTTTCCATTCTCTTTCATGACAGGTAACACTTGTATATTTTACTATGATTTTAATAAGAAACATCAGTACAAGTAACAGAACCATGCTTCTTCAATACTTAATGAGTATGACTTACAGGACTTTAAAGTTCATCTTGGAGTATTTCTTATTGAATTGTAAGGTGAATATAGCCATGTCAGAAAACACTCATTAAGCTGTATACAATATTAAGAAAGTACAGTAAAAAATTGAGACCAGTTAATGATAATGGAGTCAACTATTATTTAAAATGAAATACAACTTGAATAAACATAGCATTTTGGAGTTAAAATTATTATTTTGGAGCCAGGAATATATCCCTCCTCCATCACCAACTCTACTCCATCACCCATAGCAGAGTTGAGCCTCCATTAGAGTCAAAGTCCCGCATGAGATATTTCAAAAAAAAATTATGTTTCAGTTCTCCTCTGTGAGCACTGTGCCTTTAATGAGAAACAGATGTTCAACTTACACACAAACAAAAAATGAAAAAAAAGTAAATAAAGGCAGAGCATCCTCATAACTGACTTCCCATGGAGTTAGACCATTCAAAGTTTCCTAACGATAATAATCACTCAGCCCAAGCCCCCAAATTTACCATCATCTAAATAGAAGGAATCAAACAAGGTTAACTGAGTCTGAGAACCTAGTATATTAGCCTATAGCCTAATACAGTGGACACTTGAACAACATGGGGTGTGGGATGCTGACCCTCTCCCACAGCAGAAAATCCATGAATAATTTATGTTGGGTCCTCCTGTTTCATTCCTCCTTATCCAAGATTCCTCTGTATCCATGATTCCACATCCCGGGATTCAACTAACCTCTTGTAGAACTGATGGTATTTACTCTTGAAAAAAATCTGAATATAAGTGGACCCGCAGAGTTCAAGCCCAAGTCCTTCAAGAGTAACTGTATGTTAGAGGGTCACTTATCAACTCGCTATTGCTGTCTAAAGCCTGAAGACAGAACTCCCTCACTGGATACTGAGGCTAAGGGTTGAGGGTGGGAGCTGCTCTTGTTCACCAGTTCCTGTACTTCAGTGCTCACCCAGACACTCACCTGCTGCCTGCTAACCAGGTTACTTTTGATTGTTTTCAAATTTGATCTTAATATTGAGGTTGCTTTTTTCAAATTGACTAATTTAGTTAATATGATCTTTTCATTGCAATTGTTCTTATAAATATCTAATTAAATATTTTATGCATCATTAAAATTTAAGTGTAAAATAATGAGGTTTTTTTTCCTGAAAACTACTGTGATTTCTGTAAAAGGCAAAATGAAAGCACATTACCCAAACAAAAATGGAACAAAAACTATTTTTGAATTGTGTGTGGGTAAAACGTATAAAAGTTGGGGGAGAAACATCACAGAAATCCAGGAAAGTTCTGTATCAAAATGTCAGCCAAAGAATGTACCTCACCATCTGGTTCCACAAGGATTAGGTCACTAACCACTCTAGTCACTGACATTTAACACTCCCTGAAAGGAGTTCAGGGCTAAGACCAGGAATGAAGTACTCTGTGCTCTAGGAAAAAATGGCAGAAGAGGCCTTCAGATAGCTAGCTTCAGAAGATTTTATGAGCCCAGTTTCTTGCATCTTCCCATATCTAGAAAAGCACTAAAATCATTAACAGAGACATCTGCTCCTCATGATTAGCAGCAACCTTCTGCCAAAGTGTGTACTTGATTGCACGTACCCACTTCACAAAAATCACATACATACCGACCTCCCCCCAGCCTCTTAGGAGCAATTCCTAGGAATTGTGTGAGGGGCTGTCTCCCAGGTTATAGTCCTAGCTAGACCCCAAATCAAACTTAGTTCACAGGTCTCACATTGTGCTTTTTTCAGTCAATGAAAATTTCTTTACATGTATCTTTAAATTCTGGCAAGTTTTGTGCTTAAAAGAGTACAAAGATGGATGAATTATAGTATGGGTTAATCAAGAAAGAAAATACAGTTCTTTAAGGAAACTAACCAAAAGATGGCCCTGGCATTACATAAAACAGATTGACAAATGTTTATACATTTACATGTTTTAAACTAAAATGTTTTTGTTATTCCTACTTTCATCAACTTATTTAAATAACCAACCACCTACCTGGGCCACTAGCATCAGGTACTAGGCCTTCTGTTGTATGTAATTATGATGAGTAACAAAATAATGAAAAGTGCCTGTGCTGAAAACACACTAGAAACCAGTTGAATCAAGATGCCCTCACAGAATGTAATAGGCACAGAGGGTGTTGTGCTTTGCTATGATTATCTTGTCACCAGTAAGCAATCACCACGACTGTGAACAAAATATAATTAAGCCTGAATTGTTAGTTTTCTGTGCACGTGGACTGAAGTAGGACAGACAATCATGTCATTTTTATTGGACACCAACCCTGTCCAGCTCACCTTACAATGAGTGGGGTTTAGGCTAGCGGTTCTCAAATTAGAAGGATCAGAATCACCTGAGGGGCTTAATACCCCAGACCTCTAGGCCCCATCACTTGAGATTCTGGTTCAAGAGGTCTGGGATGAGGGTGCAGGATTGCATTTTGAATGACTTCCCAAGTGATATTGCTCCTGCTGGTCCAGGAACCACATTTTAGAAACCACTATTTCAGGACGTTAAACAAACAAATGAACAAACAAACTAGTTTTACTGTAGAAAATATTGCACTCTAAAAAAACTCAGATAGGATGAAATCACATGCAAAAAGCAAGGCATATGCATAATTCAATAGATAAATTAACCAATTGGTTGTCCACCAATCCATCCCAGAGTTCGTTGGAGTCAATGATATAAAGGGTTTTGAAGAAATTAGCCAGAAAATCTTCTCCTTCCCAAGAATAAAGGAGGGTGACTAAGTATGTGTAGGAACAAACAAATATGACTTAACATGTGCTAAGAAATATTTTGAAAGCATACTGATAAAATTATATCTGTCTCTTTTCTTAAATTTGACTATGCAATTTAGAGAGAACTGAAAAGATTCCTACTATCTACATTCTCATATCTATATGCCTATCTTTATTTTCACCATACATTTTTCGGCCTGGTGTTTTTTTTTCTTTTTCTAATGTTTCTTTCTCTCTGTGTTTCTAGGTGTAGTCACAATCACAAATGAGTTTCTTAAAGTCAACATTTCAGTAATGCCTCCAATTGTGTTCATAAACCGATCCTAAAGGTACAATTCTGTTCATTACTTTAATAGATTAAAATCAATTTGGAAAACATTTTTCAAAGAAATTTAAATTGTGGAGAGAAAGGAAAATTAATTCAGAGAAAGACTCTAGGTTATATTTTCTATTCCTCTTTAAAGGACTGATCATAGAAATAACTGCTGGAAAGCCCTGAAGGTGAAGAGGAGTGCTGACTCTGCGTTTAAACGAAAATAGATTTAATCACATGAACTGTGCTGGAATTATTTTCATTCAACATTTCAAAGATGTGGTAATTTTTTATATCATCTTGCCCGAGTCCTGGTTTTTGTGACAAGTAATCCATCCTGAGTTAACTCCTTAACTGGGGATGGGTAAGTGCTTTCCTTATATCTAAGCTATGCTCTCTGTAAAACAGTACTTTGAGATTGGGACAGTAAGTAATGTGTGTGTGTTTGTATGTGTGTGTGTGTGTGTGTGTGTGTGTGTGTGTGTGTGCTTTAAACTATACATTTTCACACTGACTCTATCAGAAAGTGGCATTAAGTCACTGGCGGGGCGGGGGGCATTTTTTAAAAGCTAAATGAGAAACGCAAAAACAATAGGAGGCTCAGTTTCTACAGCATGCACTAAAGAACTATGATTCTAGAATGTAACTATGCCTTACTATATAAGGGTGATACACTTTTTCACAGAACTGTTTATATATTCTCCATGTACAAAATGGGCATATTAAAATTACTTCTGAGTGAATGCAGAGAGTAAAGACTGATCACAGATTTAGGCTTATAAACAGACACAGGAGAAAACTAAATTTTGATGTTTCCTTTATTAAATACAAAGTAGTATATATTAAAAATCAGTTTTCAATAGAATATTAAGTAAATGCCATGTATTCTGGAATTTAGTGCAGTTGCTTAATGCAATTATGGTATGACATTAAAACCTAATTCATTTTGAATACCATGCTATCCAAAAGAGAAAAATATTACAATGCACACCATTATTCTAAGCATCACACTTGACAAGTGTAATTTATAGTTCTGTGTTTCCCAGATAAGAAAGAACATATCCATTCCCACCTACCCCAACTCCAAGCATAATATACACTTCAAAGAAGCTATGAGTCTTCATTTCTTCAAGTAGACTTGAGACTTCTTGAGGTTAGGAAATGTTATTTTGTATCCTCATCTTATTCATTGCTCCTAAATATGTATTTATTAAATATTATTAAAGAAGTAAGATTTAAGAAGACTGTTACTTTGTAGCTTTTAGACCTTGGTATGTCTGTGTATTAACCACTTGACTGTTTACACATAAAAGGACTAGATTTAGGATTTACTCCCTCATTCATAGCCAAGACCAAAATGTAAGGTTAGGAATTTTAGAGGTCTTAAAATAAAGAAAAGATTGTAGGTCATTTAGTTCTGTGAACCTACAGTTTGCTGCTGAATTAGGAAGATTGCAAGAGTTCACCAGGCAAGTCACCTTCAAGCTGTCAATATATGGTCTTTGTCTCTCAAGGGAAACCATGCAGAAACAGACACTTAATTTTTTTTTCCACTGTATCCCTACCTAATTGTTTAGCAGCAAGGATCTCAACAATCTGTACAGCAGATGTGACTACCTCACTTAACACTATCATAGGAAGGAAATAAGGGCAGAAGAGTCATATGCTAATGGTAAAGATGCACAGAGAAACTGCTGCCTGAGCACAGATAACACACCTCTCTCCAGCCATCTGTCCCACCATGTGTGCTGCACATCACAGGAGGATATGAGAGGGGTGGACAGCTGACAAGTTTTTCAGAGTGGCAAAAGAATGGCTTTCAACAGCAGTGTGATACTAGAGGATAAGAGTTTTTATTAATATTGCAAGGAATGTATTATTATTGTTACTTAAAGGACCAAATGTTTTAGTATTGCATATTTTTAAAAAATAAATTAATGTCATGTTATTCCTTTCTCTCACTCACTGCATTCTGATGTTCTTTCTTGAGTGGCGGGGAGAGATGCATAGTTACAGCTGAAATGCAAGAATGGCACACTGTGGTTTCTGGTATATGACACCCACTCTGCATACACAAATGAGACCAAGGTGGAGAGGGGCTACTGCTGCAGGAAATCACAGACTGGGTTCTGAGCCAGAGGTATGGTGTCTATCCTGCTGGACTACCCTGATATTAGTATTGCCATCAGGTCAGAACACAGAATAATATTTTAATGTAGTTTATGTGTTACATTAACTAATCCTTACTCTCAAAGCCTAAATGTTGTGGGATAAGGGAAACTCTGTTCCTGGCATATGTACTGGATGAATAAATCTTTGTTGAATCATTGCAAAAATATAATCATTTCATTGATATAGACAGAGATGTCACAGAGAAGCAGGATCTGGTGGTAGATGAACTAGGCAGTGCTGCCATCAGCCTCAGTGGAGCTGAGATTCCTCTCTGGGGCTGAGTGGGTTGTGTGTAGGTAAGGGCACAACCTACTTCGCTGTGTGCCTCAGTAACCTAGATGAAGAAGAGGAAGAGGGAGAGGGGAAGGGGACAGGGGGAAAAGAGGAGAGGACAGAAGGAGAGAAGAAAGAGAAGGAGAAAGAAAAGGAGATGGAGAGGAAAATCTACTTGGAGAAACGGAACATGAACAAATAAGTTTAAAATCATATCTCTGTGTTATATCTGTGCATGTGTATATAAAGCTGATGCATGCAATTAGCTTTCCAGAGTTACTGCTTATAAAGGAGAAACCACTATTAATTGTTTAATAAGAAAAACATTCTGAATGGTTGGGGGAAAGGGCCTGTGTCTTAAGAATGAACAATAAACAAAACACAAAAGTGAGGTTGTTGCTTTCCAGTGAGAGAAGAAGTAAAAGATCAGTCAAGAAGGATCACATTTAGAACATATATGTACTGAGTGAGATCAAAAGTTATCCAAACACACAGCTGAGATCAGAGATTCATATTCAGAGTACAGAAAAAAGTACATAATTTCTTTGAGAACAAATTAGTTCTTTAGTTATAAACAATTTAGAAGCAGCCATAAAAATTTTAATCCTGAGGAATATATTCAGGTTTCATGGATGAATGGACCTTTGATAAGTAGCTTCCCAATACTGGATAATAAGACAGAGTCAAACTAGATAAAATGATAGCTCTATGTTTGGAATTTCAAGACAAAAACTTCAAAACTTTTGTCCATTCCAATGTCATCTGAAGATATCACATATTATTTTCCTATTTCAGGGATTTCATTAAACTGTATACTGAAATAACTGTAAACAGAGGAATTTGGGAAGTGGTAAGACGTAAGCAATACAACTTCCACAGCGAATTGGCATAGTAGCAAGTATAGTAGATGGCACATACTGCCAGGGAAAAAAAGATGGAGAAGGGATTGTGGTTGTTTTAAGGGAGAAAGTCACATTTTCCTCCAGGGTCTATGAAATATATTATCAGTGTTCCTTTACGAGACCCAGAAATGAACCACTGATTCAAGTTGAGAAAGAAATACTCATGTCAACCGTCAGTAAGAGAAATACAAAGAAATGTTTCTACCAGTGCACATAATGCTTGTAAAACTATCTAGTTACCTTGTCTCATGCCTGCAAAAAAAATCATTCTATTTATTTGAAAAATAGAATTTTTAATTATATTTTTAAAATAGCGGTTAAAATATTTCTCCTCTTGAAGACCATTGTCTTGGCATTAGCCTCTCAATTAAGTATAGTGTTTTCATTTCTTAACTCAATCAGGTCTTTAAATTCTGTTTTTAAGGGGACAAACTTACATCTCCAATTTATAAAGGATTAGAATTCATTATGGGAAAAAATATAGATTTAGCATTTGACAGTAAAGAAAACATACAGAATAAGTGTTTGGAGCATCTATTTCTGTTTCACAGTGATATAAAATATCTGATTAAAACATATGCTCTCAAATAATAAGAGAAACTTAGGTGTATAAAACCTGTCATATGTATTTAAAGCAGATACTAAATGAGTTCAAGATAACTCAAGATGATGTTCTTTCTGTCAGACTTTGTAAGGTTAAATTTTAGAACTGAAATTAAATAATATTAAATTTTTATGATATAAAGCAGTTTTCTCTGAAAACACACACACACACACACACACACACACACACACACACACACACCAAAAAAACCTAAGTCAGAAGTATAGCAAAAGGTTCTTAGAAGGCCATCTCAGAAAAGATAAACGTAAAGCTAGTCAATTAAGCCATCAAATTCTAAGTCACAACTAAAGGAGTTAAATTTTTAACCTAGGCCTGGTCAAGTGACTTTCATTATGTAGAAGTCTCTTGATTCTTTCATTTCTCCTTGAAAAAACATTCAAACTGTACAAACCTCCCTGTAAGCATCTTATCTATTAGTTTCAAAAGTTTCAAACACTCACCCAGACTCTACTTTAGAACTGCAGTAAGTTAGATAGGAGTTTTAAAATTGTCTCTAAATGGCTATAATTAAACCCTCACTTAAAGCTTTGCCATCTATACCAAGGGCAAACTCAATGTGATAAGGGATGCATAAGAGTAGAATTATTAAAAAGCAAAAAAAAAAAAGGAAAGAAAACATGTGACTTGGCATAGATTCCTGTGTAAAGGGTGCAGGTTAGGTACTCTAATATTTCTTCTAAAAAAAGTTATATGAAGATCAGAAAGGGTAGGTGAGTGAAAGAAAACTAATTCAACCTTTCTTTATAAAGCTATGTGCAAAAGTGAACTCTTACCCAGGAAGTCTACTAATTGTTAATCTTTTCCTCTTTTAAATACACTGTGAAAACAAATGTACTACTTGAAAATGACCTTAATTCAAATCCAATGTGTACTGATAGGTCAAATTCTCTGTAGCAAATCTAATTAACAAGAATAGGCCACCTACGGGTTCCCTGGTGGTGCAAGTGGTTGAGAGTCTGCCTGCTGATGCAGAAGACCCGGGTTCGTACCCTGGTCCGGGAAGATCCCACATGCCATGGAGCAGCTAGGCCCGTGAGCCATGGCCGCTGAGCCTGCATGTCCGGAGCCTGTGCTTCACAACGAGAGAGGCCACAACAGTGAGAGGCCCGTGTACCACAAAAAAAAAAAAAAAAAAAAAGAATAGGCCACCTAGCCTATGGATAAGGAAAACAATCAGATAAGCCCTAGAAATAAAATGGTATTAATGTCAGGAATGGCAGAAATGGTGGCTACTGATGCCATATAGTTGCTAAGTTGAGTGAAAAAAACAATAACAAAAAGAAAAGAGTGTACTCTTTGAGACAAAAAGGGAATTACAAGTTGCTCTTTCTCTAGCTACTAAAAAAAAATAGAAGTAAATACATATGTTTGAATGATTTTTATGAACTTACTTGGTCATTTAATAAACTACTTGGACATTTAATAAACTATTTTTTGGAACAAAACTATTTTCAGAGATGAACTGAACATTTATCAGAAAGTTTCTGTCCAAGAGCGAGGATTTGTGATTTTTCTATCACTAAAAAGACCATTTTCAATGATGATCTAAGAATAACAAAATATCTTTAATTTTTTCCTGTATGAGGAAAATGTACCTTACCTTTACAAAAGCATAATATAGTTCACAGTCAATATTATCAGGCATTAATTTCTGCTGATCAACAAGACTGTCAGAACAGAAAGAAAATTACATTCTGAATATTTATCTGATGAGGAAAATGAGATGCAATAAACACAAAAAAATGACATGCTTCTATGAGTACTTCACCAAAATGTAAGTAGAAGGATCTTTGGACTCTTAGGTCATTGCCTTTTCCACCACCAGAAGGTTGGTTTGAAAACACTGTACCCCATTGCCTTTCTTCTAAGAAAATGTGAGTCCTTGGTGTTCACATTTCATTTGAAATGCTCAGAAATACCATGTCATTTTCAAGGATGGCACACATCAAGATTGGTTCAAGACGGAGGAGTAGAAGGATGTACTCTCACTTCCTCTTGCGAGAACACCAGACTCACAACTAACTGCTGAACAATCATCAACAGGAAGACATTCACCAAAAGATATCCCACATCAAAAGACAAATGAGAAGCCACAATGAGATGGTAAGAGGGGTACAATCACAATAAAATCAAATCCCATAACTGCTGGGTGGGTGACTCACAAACTGGAGAACACTTATACCACAGAAGTCCACCCACTGGAGTGACGATTCTGAGCCCCACATCAGGCTTCCCAACCTGGGGTCCAGCAATGGGAGGAGGAATTCCTAGAGAACTAGCGGGATTTGAGTGCAGGACTTCAACAGGCCTGGAGGAAACAGAGACTCAACTCTTGGAGGGCACACACAAAGCAGTGTGCGTATTGGGACCCAGGGGAAGGACCAGTGACTCCAGGGGAGACTGAACCAGATCTAACTGCTAGTGTTGGAGGGTCTCCTGCAGAGGCAGGGGGCGGGGCTCTGTCTCATCGTGAGGACAAGTACACTGGCAGCAAAACTTCTGGGAAGTATTTCTTGGCATGAGCCCTCCCAGAGTCCATCATTAGGCCCAGAAAAGAGCTCAGATAGGCTCCAGTGTCAGGTCACCTCAGGCCAAACAATCAACAGAGAGGGAATCCAGCCCCACCCATCAGTGGTCAAGCAGATTAAAGTTTTACTGAGCTCTGCCCACCAGAGCAACAGTCAGTTCTAACCACCCCAGTCCCTCCCATCAGAACACTTGCTCAAGCCTCTTAGATAGCCTCATCCACCAGAGGGCAGACAGCAGAAGCACAAAGAACTACAATCCTGCAGCCTGGGGGAAAAAAAAAAATCACATTCACAGAAAGACAGACAAGATGAAAAGGCAGAGGGCTATGTACCAGATGAAGGAACAAGATAAAACCCCAGAAAAACAACTAAATGAAGTGGAGATAGGCAACCTTCCAGAAAAACAATTCAGAATAATGATAGTGAAGATGATCCAGGACTTCAGAAAAATAATGGAGGCAAAGATAGAGAAGATGCAAGAAATATTTAACAAAGACCTAGAAGAAATTAAGAACAAACAAACAGAGATAAATATTACAATAACTGAAATGAAAACTACACTAGAAGGAATCAATAGCAGAATAACTGAGGCAGAAGAACGGATAAGTGACCTGAAAGACAGAATGGTGGAATTCACTGCTGCAGAACAGAATAAAGAAAAAAGAATGAAAAGAAATGAAGACAGTCTAAGAGACTTCTGGGACAACATTAAATGCAGCAAAATTCACATTATAGGGGTCCCAGAAGGAGAAGAGAGAGAGAAAGGACCCGAGAAAATATTTGAAGAGATTAGAACTGAAAAATTCCCTGACATGGGAAAAGAAATAGCCACCCAAGTCCAGGGAGCGCAGAGAGTCCCATACAGGATAAACCTAAGGAGAAACACGCCGAGACACATAGTAATCAAATAGGCAAAAATTAAAGACAAAGAAAAATTATTGAAAGCAGCAAGGGAAAAATGACAAATAACATACAAGAGAACTCCCATAAGGTTAGCAGCTGATTTCTCAGCAGAAACTCTACAAGCCAGAAGGGAGTGTCATGACATATTAAAAGTGATGAAAGGGAAGAAACTACAACCAAGATTACTCTAGCCAGCAAAAATCTCATTCAGATTTGATGGAGAAATCAAAAGCTTAACAGACAAGCAAAAGCTAAGCGAATTCAGCACCACCAAATCAGCTCTACGACAAATGCTATAGGAACTTCTCTAAGTGGGAAACACAGCAGAAGAAAAGGACCTACAAAAAAAAAAAAATCAAAACAATTAAGAATATGGTAACAGGAACATACATATTGATAATTATCTTAAATGTGAATGGATTAAATGCTCCCATCAAAAGACACAGGCTCACTGAATAGATACAAAAACAAACCCATATATATGCTGCTTACAAGAGACCCACTTGAAACCTAGGGACATATACAGACTGAAAGTGAGGGGATGGAAAAATATATTCCATGCAAATGGAAATCAAAAGAAAGCTGGAGTAGCAATACTAATATCAGATAAAATAGACTTTAAAATAAAGAATGTTACCAGAGACAAGGAAGGACATTAAATAATGATCAAGGGATCTATCCAAGAAGATATAACAATTATAAATATATATGCTCCCAACACAGGAGAACCACAATACATAAGGCAACTGCTAACAGCTATAAAAGAGGAAATCAACAGAAACAGAATAATAGTGGGGGATTTTAACACCTCACTTACACCAATGGACAGATCATCCAAACAGAAAATTAATAAAGAAACACAAGCTTTAAATGAAACAACAGACCAGATAGATTTAATTGACATTTATAGGACATGCCATCCCAGAACAGCAGATTACACTTTCTTCTCATGTGTGCATGGAATATTATCCAGGATAGATCACATCTTGGGTCACAAATCAAGCCTCAGTAAACTTAAGAAAATTGAAATCATATCGAGCATCTTTTCTGACCACAAAGCTATGAGATTAGAATTCAATAACATGGAAACAAATGTAAAAAACAAAAACACATGGAGGCTAAACAATATGTTACTAAATAACCAAGAGATCACTGAAGGAATCAAAGAGGAAATCAAAAAATACCTAGAGACAAATGACAATGAAAACACGATGACCCAAAACCTATGGGATGCAGCAAAAGCAGTGCTAAGAGGGAAGTTTATAGCTATACTAGCATACCGCAAGAAACAAGAAAAACCTCAAATAAACAATCTAATCTTACACCTAAAGGACTAGAGAAAGAAGAACAAACAAAACCTAAAATTAGCAGAAGGAAAGAAATAATAAAGATCAGAGCAGAAATAAATGAAATAGAAACAAAGAAAACAATAGCAAAGATCAATAAAACTAAAAGCTCGTTCTTTGAGAAGATAAACAAAATGGATAAACTATTAGTCAGACTCATCAAGAAAAAGAGAGAGAGGACTCAAATCAATAAAATTAGAAATGAAAAAGGAGAAGTTACAACAGACACCACAGAAATACAAAGCATCCTAAGAGACTACTACAAGGAATTCTTTGCCAATAAAATGGACAAACTGGAAGAAATGGACAAATTCTTCTTAGAAAGGTATAACCTTCCAAGACTGAACCAGGAAGAAATAGAAAATATGAACAGACCAATCACAAGTAATGAAATTGAAACTGTGATTAAAAATCTTCCAACAAACAAAAGCCCAGGACCAGATGGCTTCACAGGTGAATTCTATCAAACATTTAGAGAAGAACTAACACCCCATCCTTCTCAAACTCTTCCAAAAAATTGTGGAGGAAGGAACACTCCCAAATTCATTCTGGAAGGAACACTCCCAAACTCATTCTATGAGGCCACCATCACTGTGATACCAAAACCAGACAAAGATACTACAAAACACAGAGAATTACAGACCAATATCACTGATAAATATAAATGCAAAAATCCTCAACAAAATACTAGTAAGCAGAATCCAACAACACATTAAAAGGATCATACAACATGATGAAGTGGGATTTATCACAAGGATGCAAGAATTCTTCAATACACACACATCAATCAATGTGATACACCATATTAACAAATTGAAGTGTAAAAACCATATGATCATCTCAATAGATTCAGAAAAATCTTTTGACAAAAATCAACACCCATTTATGACAAAATCTCTCCAGAAAGTAGGCAGAGAGGGAACCTACCACAACATAATAAAGGCCAAATATGACAAACCCACAGCAAACATCATTCTCAATGGTGAAAAACTGAAAGCATTTCCTCTAAGATCAGGAACAAGGCAAAGATGTCCACTCTCACCACTATTATTCAACATAGTTTGGAAGTCTTAGACAGAGCAATCAGAGAAGAAAAAGAAATAAAAGTAATCCAAATTGGAAAAGAAGAAGTAAAACTGTCACTGTTTTTAGATGACATGATACTATACATAGAGAATCCTAAAGATGTCACCAGAAAACTACTAGAGCTAATCAAAGAATTTGGTAAAGTTACAGGATACAAAATTAATGCATAGAAATCTCTTGCATTTTTATACACTAATGATGAAAAATCTGAAAGTGAAATCAAGAAAACACTCCCATTTACCTTTGCAACAAAAAGAATAAAATACCTAGGAATAAACCTACCTAGGGAGACAAAAGACCTGTATGCAGAAAACTATAAAACACTGCTGAAAGAAATTAAAAATGATGCAAACAAATGGAGAGATATACCATATTCTTGGATTGGAAGAATCAATGTTGTGAAAATGACTATACTACCCAAAGCAGATTCAATGCAATCCCTATCAAATTACCTATGACATTTTTTACAGAACTAGAACAAAAAAAATCTTAAAATTTGTATGGAGACACAAAAGACCCAGAATAGCCAAGCAGTATTGAGGGGAAAAAATGGAGCTGGAAGAATCAGACTCCCTGACTTCAGACTATACTACAAAGCTACAGTAATCAATACAATATGGTACTGGCACAAAAACAGAGATATAGATCAATGGAACAGGATAGGAAGCCCAGAGATAAACCCACACATCTATGGTCAACTAATCTATGACAAAGGAGGCAAGGTTATACAATGGAGAAAAGACAGTCTCTTCAATAAGTCGTGCTGGGAAAACTGGACAGCTACATGTAAAAGAATGAAATTAGAACACTCCCTAATACCATACACAAAAACAAACTCAAAATGGATTAGAGACCTAAATGTAACACCAGACACTATAAAACTCTTAGGAAGAACACTTTTTAACATAAACCACAGCAAGCTCTTTTTTGATCCACCTCCTAGAGAAATGGAAATAAAAACAAAAATAAACAAATGAGACCTAATGAAACTTAAAAGCTTCTGCACAGCAAAGGAAACCATAAACAAGACAAAAAGGCAACCCTCAGAATGGGAGAAAATATTTACAAATGAATCAACGGACAAAGGATTGATCTCCAAAATATATAAACAGCTCATGCAGCTCAATATTAAAAAAAAAAAAACCCAATCCAAAAATGGGCAGAAGATGTAAACACACATATCTCCAAAGAAGACATACAGATGGCCAAGAAACACGTGAAAAGCTACTCAGCATCACTAATTATTAGAGAAATGCAAATCCAAACTACAATGAGGTATCATCACACACCAGTTAGAATGGGCATCATCAGAAAATCTAAAAACAACAAATGCTGGAGAGGGTGTGGAGAAAAGGGCACCCTCTTGTGCTGCTGGTGGGAATGTAAATTGATACAGCCACTATGGAGAACAGTATGGACGTTCCTTAAAAAACTAAAAATAGAATTACCATATGACCCAGCAATCCCACTACTGGGCATATACTCAGAGAAAACCATAATTCAAAAAGACACATGCACCCCAATGTTCATTGCAGCACTATTTACAATAGCCAGGTCATGGAAGCAACCTAAATGCCCATCAACAGATGAATAGATAAAGAAGTTGTGGTACATATCTACAATGCGATATTACTCAGCCATAAAAAGGAATGAAATTGGGTCATTTGTAGAGACATGGATGGATCTAGAGACTGTCATACAGAGTGAAGTATGTCAGAAAGAGAAAAATGGATATCGTATATTAATGCATATAAGTGGAACCTAGAAAAATGGTACAGATGAACCAGTTTGCAGGGCAGAAGTTGAGACACAGGTGTAGAGAACAAACTTATGGCCACCAAGGGGGGAAAGCACCACGGTTGGGTGTTGGGGTGTGATGAATTGGGAGATTGGGATTGGCATGTATACACTGATGTGTATAAAATGGATGACTAATTAGAACCTGCTGTATAAAAAAATAAATTAAATAAAATTCAAAAATTCAAAAAAAAAAAAGGATGACACACATCAAAGTCAATTTGCTAATTGGTTTTAGTTGTTTTCCAACAACTATGAATGCTACCTAGTTATTCCAGCAGTATTTCTAGAGGAAACAGACTGATCACCTGGCATCCAGATATTAGCAAAAATAAAAAAAAATACATTGTTACAATGGTTTTCACTATGAAGATATTAATATATATATCTTGTTTGTGCCAATGTTCCATTTATGACCTAATATCAGTCTTTTCACTTTCTGGGAATTTTTAACAATCACTCTAATTTTCCAAATTCTCATTTTCCCTGTATGCAACACTATTTTACAATCTCTACAAACAGTGTAAAATGTTTCCAAATGAAAATAATTAAAATGAAATTTCCTTAGAGGAGCAATAGCAACATTTCAAGGATATAATATTTCTACTGAAATGTGTTAACTGATTATTAATATTAATCATTTACAGGTGATTAGTGACCATTATTAAATATACCTGCCTGTTTTTTTTTTTTTCCTTAAATATTTTTATTTTTTACAGGACTTGGATGTCACAGAAATCTAAATCACTATATTCGGGTAAAAATACTTCTGATCAAAGTATAAATGGTAATTTTGACAACATGAAACTTATAGAAACAACATATAAATGGAGAGTTTTCTATTTGTGCATTCAAACTACAGACATTATGCATACTCACCTCTTGTTTAAGCTTATTAATATATTTACTTTGTTTACTAGTTAAGCATACTACTTCAAAAATTTCAAAAAACCTAATATTAACTGCATACATCTGTTGATAGTGCAAAGAAAGAGAATTGAGACATATTAGGGTAAGAAAACATGAAGATATTTACATTGAGCTATCAGAAAAGGTAAAAAGAAACAACAATAAATATAAATGGAATCACTATGCATTATTTCCTCATACCTATCTCCAACCCTGTTTCATCCTTCACCCAAAAAAGTGCTTCAAAACCACTAATCCAACCACTGACTCAGCACAGGAATACTCCTTTTCACCTATCCCAATCCAACAAATTAATAACAGGGTGTTTCATGTTACCCGAATCAGGTGTTGATGACGCGATGGAAATAATCAGATTTAAGATGATATGATCAACAGCTTTTCAGAGCTTTTGCCTTCTTTTTCTTCTTTTAATTTAAATGTATAGCTTGTAGTAAAATGGTTATGGATTTTTAGAGGATTCTAAAAAGTAAAATTAAGAGAAGGCAGTCAGGGCTTCCCTGGTGGTGCAGTAGTTGAGAGTCCGCCTGCCGATGCAGGGGACATGGGTTTGTGCCCCGGTCCGGGAAGATTCCACATGCCGCGGAGCGGCTAGGCCTATGAGCCATGGCCGCTGAGCCTGCGCGTCCCGCAACGGGCGGGGCCACAACAGTGAGAGCCCCACGTACCGCAAAAAAAAAAAAAAAAAAAAAGAGAGAAGGCAGTCAGACATATCATAATAAGAGTTAAATGGGTTCAGTTACATTTTAATTCTAACAGTGGTTTCAAATATAACCCGTCTGGTAGGGTTTAATAGAAAACAAAATCAAGTTGAGAACTATGGGGAATAATATGTCAATCTTGAGAGAAAGCATGGCATGTGAAAGTCTTTGGTGGACAGGCACTTAAATGTGTTTAATGTAGCAAAGAAAATGTTAATGTTACAACTGTATTTTCCATTTTGTTCTAAGAAACTTGTCTGATAAAGAAAGAGAAGAAAAGGTATCTTTTAACTAGACTCAAAAATGTTGGTAATAAATCAGTTTAATGGCCCATAAGATTCTTCTCTTATACATGTATAAATTATATATTTTTGCAACAATGTTGCATATTATCATTAGTCCAAAACAGCACTGCATCTGCACTGTTCAAGAAATAATACTATGCATTTTTCTAATATATTTATTTCCCAACATTATAACTTACTACTATTTTATGAAACTGACAATAAATCTTCTATCTCAATAGAAAATCTTGTGAAATGTATCCTCCTCTCCATTACTAATGGTTGTTTTTTTGTTTTACTTTTTGAAAGTCAGATATTATATCTTTAACTCCTTTGCATTCCCACTCTACTCCATGAAGTCCCTAACATATAATGAATATGCCTTAGTTTTTTGGGGGTGAAATGATGAATTAAGTTTGAGTTGAATTAATGTTTTATACCATCAAAGAATAAAGACCGGGTTTACTAAATATAACTTTAAAACATAATGCTTTATTTCATTGTACTTACACAGCATAACCTTACTAGTAGCAGTAAAATTATTTGTAATTATTTTTCAATCAGATTAACCTGCTATAGATTAATTATACTGTAGTCTCTACTTAGCAAGTGGGTTCCAAAAATTATGGTGTCATAGAAATATGCCAGTAGTGATTGGCAGGAATGGAGAGCTACTTCATTCTGAATTAATGACAATATTGAGTGGTCCCCAACACCATTGTGCAGGTGTTCATGGCAACATTATTAACATTAATTTATTGGGAATAAAACACCAGAGAGAGAGATCTGTCAAACAAGCCAAGTTATTCAGCTATCCCACTAAACATCAGATTTGCTACATGATGTCACAGTTTCTCTATTCTTCTAGTAATGGCAAGATAGTTTACCTGCATTTGTATTAATTTTTAAGTGTTTTACTTTCTCCCCCCCCCAAAATCATAACTTGTCAATTTAATGGTCCCTGAGACACAAAAAGCAAGTCTGTAATTAATACTCAGTATTGAAATAACCATTTACATTTTGCACTCTAAGGATTATGTACTACCTTGGAGAAATGGTTTTCATGGATGTACTTCTTTAAAAAACAGACAAATAAACAAAAAATCCTCAGACACAAAGCATTACTTTTTACTCCCCCCACCCCTCCTGCCGACTATACACTATTGCCAGTTACAAGACTTTCTTCTCCAGCCAACCAATTAAGCAACAAAAGTCCTCAACTTTTGATTGATTTCTATTCATCCCCCAAATATATCTCAGAAGTTATTTTCAGTGTGAATTTCCCATAAAATTACAGAGAGTTCACTATTTCTTCCTTTGAGCTTCCCAGTTAGGTTTACTGACAAAACCACCTTTACTATAATTATTTATTTTGTTATTTTGACTGGGAGCTTCTCAAATGCAACCTTCTGTTTCATTTTCACCTCTGTCTCCAGAGCCTACTATGTGCCTGATGCATAGTTGCACCAATTATTTGATGAATAAATAACTGAATTCAATTGATATAAACAGGGCTCTTTCCCCCAAGCTGATATTGTACAGTTTTTAAAAGTCAGCCTCCTATTATCTGGATGCCAGTCAAATTCCCTGGATTAAGTATCTCAGCAGAGAGTGATTATTGCAAATGTATTTTCAAAGAGCCTTCTATTAGAGGATTTCATTAATTTATAGTTGTCTCGATTTTTGCCTATGACCACTCAAAGTTAAGATATATTTCCTTTAAATAATTGTGCTTGCCAACACAATGAATTCTTCTAGACTAAAAGGATTGGGGGATATATCATCTATATTTATGAAACTGTGAGATGTGTGACTACATTTACACTCATAAGAATTATACTTCCTACTCACTGGAAATAGAATTAGTCTATTTGGATAATGATTTTCCCTTCAGTGAACTGATTTTAGCTTTTTCATTTATTGGATTAATATAGATTTCACAGTGACTGTTACCAAATTTCAAATATAGTCAATGTGGTATTTATGATTTTATCAAGTTTTTTTCCTTATAATTCCCACCACAACCACTTCACTGGACTTTTCAGTAATATTTAATGGTATTATGTGGTGACTTTAAAGACTTAAAGGTTTTATTTTGGACTGTGAGAAGTTTACATAGTTTTCTGTTAAGCTTTTTTTTCAAGAATTAAAATAATAATGTTTATGCCTTTGATTCAAGCATGTGATTTAATATTCACAAGTCAATAAGAAAAAGTTTTAAAAGTTCCTTGTAATCTGAGGGCAGACATTACATTTTATATGATACAGTTATTTATACTGTTGGATATCATGAATACTTGTTTCAAAATCCTGTTAACCAACATCTATTTTCACAAACATGTAATCATACAAGTCCCTTGGAAAAAAGAAGATATTCTTCATAAATATGTAAAGATGCAGCCTCTCAGAGAGTAAAGCCTACATATTCATTCAGATCACATTTTCAAGAAATGAAATTAGTAACAACCAATATAAATATTCTGTATTAAATTAGCCATATTTTATCATGCTTTCAATTATTCCAAAACAGATTAGATGTACAACTTTCCCTTAAATTATGTGTGCAAACATTATGTTCTGCAAACAATTCCTTATCATATTTCTTCTTCACACTCTTAAATCATACATTTGTAAAATCATTATAGTAACAGAAAATCATACAAAAAGTAAACTCTCCTTATTTTTAAATAAAATCACTGTATTAAGAACTTATCCATTTCAAATTTTGGCAGCTAATTTTGATCTTTATAATATATTTTAAAGTACCATCTTGGGGCCCTTTTACCATCCTGTATTCCCCAACATCCAGCTTGCTCCCCTGTCCCAAACTCTGTTTTAAAATAATTAAGTCCAATGTGAAAGATCTTTGAAGAAATGTAACCTTTTTCTTAATATTGGATGCATATAAGAATTGATTCATGAAATGTAATTTCTAAAAATAAATGAAGAAATATGTTCTGCCATATGTAAAAATCAAGTTCTGAGTCAGGGTTTAAGGTGAATATATGAAACTATAACAAATCTCAAAAAAATTGTTTAATTTTCTAAGACTTTCAAAGATATAATTTTTACCAAATGGCTTTAAGATTTAAACATCAATTCTAAATTCTTTTAAAAATCATCCTCCTTGGATATGAAACAGGGTCCAAAAAGAGGCTTAAAAACTTGATGTTTATGTGTGCTCTTAGGTGGATCAAATTTAGTTGGTAAAGAGATTCCAATTCCCTTCACTAGTTAGAGGGACTAAATGTAATATCAGATAAGCAGAGCCATATTGATCTGCTTTTGCTTCCTAGAAGCTAATCTTCCAGTTTCATGTAGATTCAAAAAAATAGTTGATGACTTTAGTCATGAAAGTTCTTTTCATAGCAATCTTTACCTCAATTAAAAATTATTTGATAAAGCTTTCATTAGAATTATATACAGACATCCATGTCTATTTAATTAAAATGATGTCTCTTTAATATTGTCTTTCCTGGAAGAAAATGTTGCCCTCTCCCACACACACATAAAATCTTTTCAGAGTCACAGATTTTTCATACAGAGAGAGAGAATCAGAAAAGAGACAGAGAGATAACTTCAAGGCACAAGATTACATCTCAGTATGTTTGTTTAGATAATTTTCCATTGGAAAAAAAATGTTAATATTCAATCAATGTCTAAAAGGCACATATTTATGTTTGTTTCAAAATACGAATACACAAGAGAATATATTTCCCCAATGATATGAAATTGCCTCTCCACTTAGATTCTGTGGAAAAGTGGCAAGGATGGCAGACTAAATCTGAGTTAGTTCTGATATGAGGGATCAATTAAGGCCATGGGTCTGTTTTCTGGCTCTCATCTTTTTATTCACTCTGACCCAAAATTAGAAGTCACCCTGTAACCTTATAATTAGATCACATCCTCTGGTAGATCACCTGAATAAATAAGAATTCCTGGGGGAAATATCAACCAGAAAGAAATGAGACACTTAGTAGTTGTCTAAAAGTCTAAGCAAAACCACCCCACCTACAACATTGCTTCATAGCCCAGAACATTTTTTACAGTGTCCCACTGTCTCATTCTAGGAAATAGATGGGATCTGCATGATGAGGGTAGAAACTGTTACCGTGGAGAATTGGGACTAGCTTTCCAAGTCATTAAGGCATTCACACCTTCATTTATCTTATACCTTTGCCTGCCTTTTCTTTGTTTTTCCGTTCAAGGCTTGCCATACCATTACTTAAACTAGTATTTATCCCTATTAAGTGGAGACTAGAGAATATCAAGGTATTTTTCCTAGCTCCATGCCTTCTGTCCCAATCCAGCATGTTGCTATTAGGAGAAGATCAGATGGGAAAACAGCTACAGTTTGGGGTAGCTTTCCAGAAAATAAAACTCAAATGACAGCCTTATATTTTACTAACACAGTCATTGTAAATCAGCATGTAAATATGTTATATTACCAGTATCATCTCTTACTGTAACAGTGATCTGTAACTTGTTAATTCTTTTTTACCTTATTTCAGCAGAACGCTGTAATATAAGATACACTGTCACTAGTAAAATGACAAAAAATAACATCCAATAACAACCAACAATTTTATGAGCAAGTATTTTGTCACAATAAGTGATCAGAGCCTATTTAAAATTTTAGATCCTGCATATGAACTGCCTGCTTGACAAGCTGTGTAATTATAAATAACATTCGTCATGTTAACGTCTTGAAAGTTCCTAATGAAAGTTGTGCAATGTAACTAGGAGGCTCCAAATACTTTTAAACTCTACAAATGTTCTGTCTGTTTTATCATTTTCTTCAGTGAACAGGTACATTTTTAAGGCACCAAAGTGTCAACAAGTGTATCTAATAGAGGCTTGAGCTTCAGTGATTTCATAAAAGAGGAACTTGCCAACAAATTTAGGAAACTCACATTACATATTCAGGTTAGATTCACAAATTCAATGTTGCATGGCAAGAAGTCTATGCTCATTTCTTGGTATCATGAATTGCAATTTTTCCCCCAATTCAGAGAACCAAACCTAAACCTTCATAAATGAATGAACAACTGAAAGGTAGCTCATATCTTAGAAGTCTTAGAGAAGGAATTTATCATGTATTCAGTTTAAAGGGCTCAGTTTATGTCAGCCATGAAAGCGATCTATGCCCAATCTGCCCTGATATGGAATCAGGTTGCTCAAAATAAATCTGATGTGCAACTTATAGTAAAAATACACTTCAGTCTTTTCATACACACACACACACACACACACACACACACACACACACACACAAGTTTGAGTTTTTTAGTTTACATGGTAACTTCTGAGGAGAAATCAATATATTAACCTACACACTTGCAACCTTCTCAAAACCTGCTGCTATGTAAAGCTAAGAAGTAGAAAGAGATTTCGAATCACTGAGGACAGAGAAATTTGTCTTGCTAGTTTGTATTACCTGAGTACTACAGTAACATATGTTAGGTATCAAATATAATTTTGTCAAATGAAACTGACTTGAAATGCTAAGATTAAGTAGTCACTGTAGAAAAACATATGCTTTTTCAAGGTAAAAAATATTATTTCAGTTAATATTTGAGGAAATCATTTGTTAGGCCAATTTAGACATATATCTAAGGTAATAGTATTAAATACATATATTTTACTAATAGAATAAAAAGTAACAATACAAAAAATTGTTATGACATTTTTGAAAATTAGTTATGTCATAATTGTCAAAATGTGCATTAAATTAATTTTAGAAATGTTTATATGGTTGGCTGGATATGTAATTCAGGTCATGTCTTTTATAATAAACCCCAAACCCATTTTTGCACTCACTGAATTAAAAGTAATAATAGCATCATGTATTGTTTTCTCCCCACAACAAACTAACTCATTATTTCTTAAACTGTCCCTCTGAGTTTGTCTGCAGTGCAATGTTCTGTTATTCCTTAAATTTAAGGAATTTAAGGAATTGCCTCTGGAACTGAAAATGTTAACGTCTGCAGAGCCCAAAGTGAAGCAGGGATGGGTCAGCGTGTTAAACGTATTTTCTTTGGCAGTCTACACTTTTGGGTGTGAATTACACACTTTCATAACTTATGGAGATAAAATGGGTCAACACTACTTCATGTTCAGCTATAAACATTGCTATGAAAGTCACATCTCTGTTCTGAATTGCCCACCCACAAACCTAGGAGAAGCCTCCCTATCTCTGCAGGCAACACTTTGCTCTTTTCAAATGAGCAGAGTAGGGTAAAAATATGGGCATTGTGTCTTTCCTAAGGTAGGACTTTAAAAATACACTGGAAAAGGAATAACTGATTTATCTCTTGTGCAAACAACATTTATTACCTTGATAACTCCCTAAAGTTTGGGTGTTTTTTAGATGCAAATTAAAACACTACCACACACCTTCACTTTTATTGTTTTCTGTATATTTCACCAGACTTGTTGTGTGACCTGGAGTCCAGCTCAGGGAGGATTTGGACTTCTTTGTTCCAAGTGTAAATTTCTTTCTAGTCTTAAAATGATATAATTCTTATTTGTTGATGTTTAAGATTCTAGATCTAAACAATTTTTCTTCCAAATAAATCTGCACACAGATGATAGAAAATTCAGACTATAAAGGACATTTCATGTCTGCAAATAGCCACTTGTCCACTCAGACAAGACAAGGAATGATTTATGTTGTAAGAATTGTAATGATTTATGTTTTAAGACTAGGAAGACCTGTAACCAGATCCACGGGCACAGCACCACTGCTAATTCCTTTTATGTAAAGAGCTGACTTGGCACAGTATCATCTATGCTCTGCAGGGAGAGAAGCTAGCACAGGGATCAAAGGAGATGATGTATGGCTGGGAACAGAAACACAACAATATTGAAAATAATGCAAAGTATGGACACGTGGACGGACATAGGAGATTCGTGCCCAATGGGGAAGGCCAGCAGGTATCCAAAGTAGCTTTTGGCTAAGACTGGTCATTAACACATAATTAATGCTGAGTAAATAATTATTGAAGGAGTGGATAACTTTAAAGGTATATCATGCATGCCACATAAATCAATAAAGCAAGTATGCACAAATTATAGACCTACTATGGGTAGGTGGAGGAGAATGGATCTAGGTTAACTGAAGGTAAGGGCATGTTCTAGAGGTGACTCACGTCTCTTAAATGAAGAATACACTAAGTTATTGGTAGCAGGACTGAGGCTCATTTGTCTCTGGTGGCTACTGGCTAGTTAGGAAAGTTTTACTGACTAGGAGAGAAGGGAGAGGATGAGGCAGGAAGTGAATCTGTCAAGGGCTAACTGGTGCAAGGCTAAGCACTTCACATTATGCTGTGGCTGATAAGAGAAATAGATGGGTACAAAGCTGAGAGAATAAAACACTATTTCATGCGGTAGGAATGTGGAAGGTGACTCAGTGGGCTGGAATTTCGTGGCAGGGGGTCAAGTTAGAAAACTACTGTGATTATCCAGACAGAATGATGAGGATTTGAAAACCTAGTGGCAGTGGAGAACACTCTCAGATTTTCTGGGTCACTGGCTGAAACAATAAACTGTAAAGTTTACCTTTTATAGCATTTCAGTGAAACACATCTTCTTGAGTAAAGCACAGAAGAAGTTATCTTACCTTAAGAAATACTAGCATACAGATTTCCTTCTGTTAAAATTTCCTATACCTTTTCCAGAAAGAAGGTAGTATAATACTTATTTGCATGGTGCTTATTTTACCTATTTGCTTGGGGATGGGAAGGAGAGAAAGCCTGACTTAAAGACTGGGGATAGTAAATATTGCTGTATTTTGTGACCCTTTTCTTTATAGCCAAACACAGATCACTTAAACATCAAAAATAAAAACATAACAACTGACCACAACATAACTGTGTCCATAACAGAATTAAATATTCTTATTTATGGGTGGCCCCGACATATTTGCATTCTCGTTTTCTTAGTAAACTGTGGAAGAGGACTGAGAATATTCAAACTTTCATAGCATTAAAAATATATTAAGGGGCAGTCATCTTTATAATGTCAACTGCCCTCTTTCTAATTTGATGTTTCATTTAAATACTAAATGTTCTAATTAATATACAACTTTGAAAAATAAGCCAGAAAAAGGAATGGGATAGATGCCACTGCTTTGTCAATAAACATGTGCTACTTTTTAAGTGAATAAAAAGGACAATTATGCTGAGTAGAAGACACAGCACAGTTAATTAAATGTAGCTGTCTAACAAGCAGAACATGCAAGGAGACTATTCTATAATGAATAAAATATACTAAATAAAAACACATTATTGTAATATATGTCAATGATTAGATCACAAACATATATATTTAAGTAATTTGCTGCTCTCTCAATATGAGGGAGATTCCCAAAGTGGCAGAATTCAAGAGATTAACATATACACACTACTATATATAAAATAGATAATCAACAAGGACCTACTGTATAGCACAGGGAACTCTACTCAATACTCTGTAATAGCCAATATGGGAAAAGAATCTGAAAAAGAATAGATATATGTATATGTATAACTGAATCACTTTGCTGTACACCTGAAACTAACACAACATTGTAAATCAACTATACTGCAATATAAAATTTAAAAAATTTAAAGGGAATATCCTTGCAAAAACAATATTGTTCATATACAATGTCTTTTTCTGTTCATTTGTTTGTTTGTACAGTTCTACATCTTGGGAAAGAGAAACATGATAGTTGTCCTCCTATATAAGAACAGCTTCAAATACCAATGAAACATTCAATAAAACTCTAAATTTTAGTGTTGGGTCTCAAAGGACAGGCAAAAGTGAAGAATACTCCTTCCTCTTTCCATTCAATGCACAATTAATGGATCTTCTTGAACACTATTGATGTATTCAAGAATCTCATGCTTCCTTAAAGAGTGCCCCGTGAAAAAATAAATATCTATAGAAGGTTTGAAATAAACAGGACTGAGCTCATACAGAACTCAGAGAATGTATTTATAAATATTTTGTATCAGCAAAATACTCTCCTTCTTGCTGGTTTATCTTAAACCAGAAAGTCACTATGAACTTGATTATTATGGAGTAAAATATGAGGTGAAAATTTGCACACTCAAAAATACAAAGAAAAAGTGCTTATATTATCTTTTCCATGATGTATTTATATTAACTCTAAAGTCTCATTCCATTTTTGCTATTTATATATCAAACATTTTTAAAATGCCCTACCAAGGGAAAAGCACTCATTAGTATAGTCTGACCCAAGTATAGATTGCAGAATATGAACAAAAAATAAGATTTATTTCCTTGAAGATTTAAATCTATTAAGGGAGTTATATATAAACAAAAATATTTGGGATGGATAGGAAATCTGAGTTTGTATATATTATGTTTCTAACTAGTTTAAGTAGCATAACTGAGAAGAGGGGCTAAGGATAAGGAGGTTAAGAGTCAGAATTACCCTGCGAACTTAAGCAAAGTGCACATACCAAGTACTTCCTATCTCTCACAGAACATCAGAATATTAAAGGGGCCATCTAGGGAAGATGGGCAATCATTTCGATTGTCACAGAACTCAACTCCCTCTTCATTGGTAGACGTTTTACTAAAACGTAAGTTCTTCAAAGACAAGAACTTTTTTCTTATTCACATTTTTTTTTTAATTCACATTTTTATTCCCAAGAGTCTAACAGCTCACAAAGGCATGGAAGCTTCTTTAGGGTATGTGATGAACTGACTTGATAGAATACGCGATGAACCCATGCTGAAGACTGACTTAGGGCCTACTTTACACAAACTATTAACTGCCACTCAGTATGCCTCTAACACTGATCTCAAATGCCACAAATACTCATCAGCACCAGTCATTACAACCTGCAATGTTTGATTCCTATCTGTGATCACAAATGAATGAATGAATGAATGAACAAAGAAACAAATAAGGTCAGTGGGTCTGGGGGCAGCTCTGTTGCAGTAGAAGAAACTCTAGACTTGGAGTAAAAGAGTTTGAGTTCAGTCCCTTGTCTTCCTACATAATAATTCAACTGTGGATAGTACTCCTTAATTCCCATAATTGTTGTAATAACTAAAATAATGTGTATGAAAGCACTCATGATGGGGCCTGGCATTTCAGCTGACTAGATGACTATATGTTCTGAATTTGGAAGTTGAAGTCAACAAAGGGACATAAGCGACATAGGACCAAGCATGAGAAAAATAAATGAGAAGGAAATATTAATACAATAGGAAGGAAAAAGGGAGATGGGTGAATCATGGCGAGTATATATTGGTATCATTTTATGATAAGCATTACCATTTACACTTATAAAGATAAATGTCACTGAAAATAACATGAAAATAGTCATGTAAATGTAGATCTGCTATTAGTCTGATAACAAAACCAGAATCATTTGATGGATCAATAAGTTCAGCTTACTGACAAAATGTCTGCCCATACCTCTGGAATCATAAACATGGTTTGAATTCAGGAAATGCATCCACTCCAAGGAGATATCAGTGATTGATATCATGTAATCACTGATTACAATGTATTAAAGGAGTTTTCAGTCCTGCTTCTAAACATAGTATTAGCAAATCATAAAAAGATTTTTTAAAAAAACATTTTATTTTAAAATATATTTGCAAAACTGTGTTCTATTTGCTTCCTTGTTATCACTGACTGGTTAAATAGTTCTGTACTAATTACTGAACTAATTTTCCTTTCCTCTAAGTATCTTATTTTGTTTTCCATAGAAGAGGAAAAATATTGGATGACAATCTTCTCATACAAAGGCTTCATAGAAATTATTGGTGTGAAGTGACTGTTACTACCTATAACAAACTTTAAGATCATTATTTCCTTTGTGAAATAGCCAGGGGTTTTGAGAAAACAAAAATGAGATATACTCAAATTACAGAAGTAATAATGGTAATATATATTTAGTTTCATATAATCCTAGTTATTCAAAACTGGAAAAAAAAAAAAAAAAAAAACTGGAAAATACTCTGACCATTTGTTTTGTAGAATAGAACACTGAGATTCCAAACAGTTATATGATCTGTCCAATGTCATATTGTACATGATAGGCAGAGTTAGGACTGACTGAAAAAAATGAGGCCACCAGAATCCTTACCCCATGCTTTAAAACAAAATCTGGTGTGAGAGGTGCAGCAAATAAGAAAATAGCTCTGTAAGATTAGATGATACACGTGAATTAAGGGTAAATTTTCAGTAGAGAGTGCAGATTTTTTTGGTTACTATTTCTTGAATTATTGTTAAACAGTCAATAAATGTATTTAGAAATTCTGCTGTTGGAATGAATATGACTTGACTTTATAAATAATAGACTCAGATTTAGATTCATATAAGTAAGGAACACAAAAAGATCTTGGAGATTTAGAGGTATTTTAACTAATTGAACACTTAATCTGTCTATTTTTTAAAAATCTATATCCCCATTAGGTTTTCCTTATTCTCTATTTTGTTGATTCTCACAAATACATAAAATTGAGGCATCCTCACTGAATGTGAAAGAAGAAACCAAGAAAAATGTATATAATAGATCACATTTAAGTGAATTTTAAATTGAGTTCTGAAGTTAACAATATAATTTTAAATATATAAGAAAATAACATTTTGGTACCTACTAAGAAAGTTCAAAAACTAAGACCTATGCATTACTCATGTCAATCACCAGACTATAGCTAATATTTGTTGAAATATATGAGTCATTTTTATTATAAGTGAAATTATGATTTTCATCTACTGAATACAACAAACTTATAAAAAGAAAACAAAACAAATAACAAAAGTGATATATAGTTCATAGATGGCATGCACCTGGACAAAATAATTTTTAATTGCATACTGTGAGAATTGTTGATTAAGCTACTAAGGGATAAGGTGGTACAGAATCCCACCTCTCATTAAGGCAGTAAGTTTTTCCTGAGCTATGCAGTGGGAAAAGCCTGGAATTAGGCACAGCTATAACCAAATCCAGGTACTACCACATACAGTGGGACACTCTGAACAAGTTACTATGCTTTTTGGAGCCTTGTTTTTTTTTTCCACTTATAAATATTGGGAATAATAATCCCTATCCTGCAGAGCTACAGTACCGCATAAATGAGCATGCACTTGAAGGGCCCTAGAATAGTCTGGCACCATAAGTATTCAATTATTTTTCTCTCCTGAATAGTCAGCCTGGGTCTCTTCCTATGGTGTTCTACTAAACTGAACTGGGCATATCCATAAGCTCACCTAAGGTGGATTGTGCCATTTCTGTTCTAGAAAGAAACTTCTGAAAGGTGTGTATTATGCCTGGGGTCGGCCTGCATCTTTCTATCTCTTGCCAGCAGCTTATTTTTGATGTTTAAGTGGTTTAGACAGGAGTGAAGATTTTCCATATTCCCCCAGCCACCACCCTCTTTTTTTAAGCAGTGCTTAAAATAGGAAGATGGGAAAAGAAATTTGATGATGTTACTGATACTTGTTTGGAATTAGAATGGAAAGTCAGAGTAACTAAATATGAAAACACATTTGATTATTCCCTAAGGTAGGATGTGTACCTAAGCCAAATGGTCATTTGTTCACTTTCGTCTAAGGCATATTAATAACACTTAAATGTAAAACAAACAAAACAGAATTGCAATTCCCCTATATACCTAGTCTAGAAAATGGCTTTTTGTTTAAAATAAAAAAGCAGAACAAAGCAAAAAAGAAACAAAAAAACAAAGCTGGATTCTTAAGTAAAATACCACCCACAGGAAAAAAGGAATCTGTTCATACACACAAATATTGTTAATTTGTTTAGATAAATTTAAAAAAAGTGAGTATTAGACACTGGGTTATAATTTATTGTCTTACATTTTTATTTTACGACTTTCCAGTTCAATTTAAGGGAAGAAAGCTGGGATTCATTAGGCAAAGCATGGCTAGTGCAGTCCAATGTCACTATCAGTGCTGTAACAACACATGAGCTGCCACACTGGCTCACAGTCTACAATCACTTCCTGTCAGTGAAGCCTGTTCCTGACTTATCAATGCAAGAACTACACATTACCATGGATCATCTGAACAAAAACTGGGTTTAGACAAAGTATTATTCTATCTTCATGTTTTGGCATGAAGTCTATCCACTTTATTTCTAACAATCAGCTACATTTACAAGTCTCTTAGGATACAGGTGTTTTATCAATGCCAAGATGAAACCTGTTGATACATACGGTGAGTATCATTCCCAGGCAAGGAGGCACTACTATTCAGAGTATAAAAAATATATTTTTAAATCCTTATAAATAAACATTAATCAAATGTAATGTATAAATAATAGATCCTATCTATACAATAAATTTCTAAGGACAAAATGTGTCATCATCGTTTTTCCATAGTTAGTAGTTGTTCTCCAATTATGGCTTTCCCTACTGAAAAGAGTCATACTATGGCCAGATAACTTTATCAATTTCTGTTTGCAGTAATGAAAATCAAGAGTGACAGACACAGCCCTGTTCATGTTATTAGGTTTCTAACAGAATGATATACTATTGAAATGATTGAACTTCTTGTAAATCATACTACTTGCTTAGACAAATGAAATTCCAAGCTCTTCTGCCACATAAAAACAACGGAAACAAGGAGCCTCTGTTAATTGCAAGTTTGCAAACACTTTTTGAATAGAGAACTGAGACAATAATACAAGATACACCCATTACCTTCCTTCATTATTGCCAAGTAAAGCCAAACTCATGAAATCTCTGTTCTCCAGGTAAACTGCAGTGGGCTAGTGGGACCATTACTGGAAATGCCCAGTCTTAACAATGACTATACAACAAATACAATTTTTCAGAAAGGTGTTTGATTTCAACTGTTTAACTTCCAAGTGTAATTTTGGAGAGAAAAAAGGCCAGCAGGTCCCAAGACACTTTGCTCAGTGATTTTAATTGTTTTGTGCTTTAGAAGTTAAGAAGACCCCACCAGAGACTGATAATGTAATCTAAAAGAATGTAATAAGGAACCTAGTCTCCCTGCAGAACTAATAGGAAAAAGGACACATCTTTCTCGCACCACTTTAAATGTGCAGGGAAATCAGAAGTGTGTGAAAGCACTTCATAGACCTAATGCAGTGATATGCCTATGTGGACATGTATCCTACTGGCTTAATCTTAGCACTGCTTGAGTCTTGAAACATACCCATGCAAAGGTGCAGAGAAATACATAGTAATTGCCTTAGAACAAATATAATTTATAGAATGAAAACTGGCTTTTGAAATCACTTCAGACTTTTTATACCACATAAGGCCCCAGATAATATCTTTCTGTTTTCCTTCCCACATGCCTACCTAGCTAACTCTTACTCTACCTTCCAGATTTGTATCACTTAGCCTCTATTCCTGTGTGACTCCCCCCAGGTCCTAGGACTGGGCTTCCTTACCATCTGGGTTTCTGACCATTCTGTCTATGCCCCTGTTCTTATCACTTATCAATTATGGCAAAATCTGTTAGTTTCCTATTCCACAAGAATGATCCCTCCCTTCCTAGCAGAACTGGCGTATTTTTCACAATGTCAATGTGCTCAGCTTAGAAGGGGACTGAGAGGTATAAGCCAATTATTCAAATCTTTTAGTTTTTCCACCTGATATTCACTTTCCAAGTTTTGCTTGCACTAGGGTATTGCCATGTGACACACTTCTAGGCAGGGAGTCATTAGGTAGGAGAAGTTTGTTGGAGGGTTTCCAAGGAAATCTATTCTTCTGGTTTTAAAAAACTAATAAATAAATCATCTCTCTTTTTTACAGACTACATTCTGCCTTAGAAGACAGAGTTAATATGTGGAACTTGAATCTAGTGCAGCCATATTGAAACCAACAAGAGGAAAAAAGGTGACAGAGTTGAAAACAGAAAACATTCAGCACTTCAGGACATAAACTGCTATTAAACCAATTCTGAAACTGAGTATAATCAACATTCCTGTTAAGTAAACAAGAAATGTCTTTATGGTTTAGAGAAATCTGATTTATTTTATTTGTATATATTTCTTTAATAAGAGAAACACTGAATTTAAAAGCTTATATAAGAATATGTTCATTAACATACTTAATATCTATGTTATTGTCATTAAAATGTATTATCACTGGTTACATAAAGTAAATATCAATATAACTTAGATTAAAGATTTATATCTATCCTCCTAATTTAAGACTTTGAAATTATAGTGATCACAATCTGATTGTTGATTGACCTGGATCTTTGATTTATTAAATCATCTTAATGGATGCAGCAGGGATGCCACTATTAAATGTGCAGTATGCTAAACTTACCTCTGCTGAAAAATTCTGTTTCTCAGCATTTTAAACTGAAATAATGTTAACTGTTAGCTTAGTCATGCAAAATGCACTTAACATAATAGTAAGCAATGAAAAATAGAAGCTGTTTATCACATGGCTACAGTGACAGAGATAATAAGCAAAAGTTAATGTACAGGGGCTTCCCTTCCCTGGTGGCACAGTGGTTGAGAATCTGCCTACCAATGTAGGGGACACGGGTTCAAGCCCTGGTCTGGGAAGATCCCACATGCCGCGGAGCAACTGGGCCCGTGAGCCACAGCTACTGAGCCTGCGCGTCTGGAGCTTGTGTTCTGCAACACGAGAGGCCGCGACAATGAGAGGCCCACGCACCGTGATGAAGAGTGGCCCCCGCTCGCCGCAACTAGAGAAAGCCCTCCCACAGAAATGAAGACCCAACACAGCCTAAATAAATAAATAAATAAATAAATAAATTTATAAAAAAAAGTTAATCTACATTATGCCCTTATGTGTTTTAAATCAGCTTTCCAAATTGATTATTTATTTTTAAATAAATAATTATTCATTTAAATAAATAATTAAATAAATTAGCTATTTATTTTTATCAAAATGTTCTGGCAGTTGACTAAAATCATACTACTACTAATACCCTTTAACGAAATAAACACAAATGTCTCTTTCTCTAAATACTGTTTAACTAACAAAGCACTCTGTCCTCAGGCAAAAATGCTTCTTTCTGTATAATTTATCAGAAACAGGTGTATTAAAGAATGAAAAATGCTCAAGAATGAAATGCTCAAAAATGCTCAAGAATGAAAAATGCTCAAGAAATACTGGTAACTTTTAAGAGAAACTATCATAGAAAAGGTGGGTAAAACCACTTCAGCTTAAGATGTACACTTGTAATTTCAACAAGTGTGAGAAATAAGCAAAATATACTTGCAACTTTACACAAACTATATATATTTTATAGTTATCATTGAGACTTGATAATACACTACCTGGACTGGACTGTAGCAGCAGTTCTCAAATATTTTGGTCTCAGGAGCTCTTTACACTCAAAAAATCTGAGGACCCTAAAGAGTTTTTGTTTATGTGTGTGTGATATCTATCAATATTTACTATGTTAAAATTAAACAGAAAAATTTAAAACACAAGAATATCAAGTTCACATCCAATTAGTGATCAGAACAATGAAGCCATCACATGTGATGCAGTCTTCGGCAAACTCCTCTTTACACATGACAGAATGATGGTGGTAAAGGCAAAGAATGTCTCAGTCTTTTTGTGAAACAGTTTTGACCTTCCAGACCCCCAGGAGTCCCCAGCCCTTACTTTGACAACCACTGGACCACAGTAATAGGAGGGAAAATTGGAGTAAGATGAATAGACTCAAGTTACTGGGAAAGACACTGTTTTTCAGGCAAGTATACAAAGGGAACGATTGATTGGACAAAGAAAGATAGAGACAGATATTCTAGCAAAAAGCCTGCAACATGGAAAATGCCTTTTCTAATTCAGTTTGTGGCTGGCGGTGCTTATGGTATGGGTACATTAACTATCATGAAAACTGCTAGATGACTCAGTTATCTAAAATAGACTATCTGATAAAATTTAAGACTTGCCTTGAAGTCAAATTTTATCTGACAGAAAGTAGAAATAAATAGAGCACTGCTTACTCCTAGCTTAATTCTGATAAGCAGGGAAAAACTGATGTTTGTTTATGTGTAAGTGACAGAAATCCTCGAAAGACATGGGCTGCTCATATTTTAAATAATAAAGAAAATAAACTACTGTCAGATGGGAATTTTAGATGAGTAGAGTCCAACATTCCTAAGAATAGAAACAGTTTTACTGCCAGAATTTTTGAAAAGTAGGACTAATAAGGGAGGGAGGAGACCCTAAAAACAGTAATATACTAGTATAACTGTATAGAAAGCTAATGAAAAAGAAGGGAGGCAAGACTCTTAAAAAATTAGATTCACAAAGAGATTGATGACCTCAGAACTGTGAGTAAATAATTAAGTTAAAAAAAAAAAAGAATGAAGCAAGCAAGAAAAGAGGGATAGTGGGAAGGAAAAGAAAGTAAATGAAATTATGGGTCAGGGCATGAATCATTAAGTTTAAACGCATCACTGAGATGCATAGTGTAATTGTAAACTGTATAATTGGCATATGCTGTTTTAATAGGTTTCTTTTTTGAAACTAATGAATCTTTTAATTTTTTTTACTTGCATCTCTCTCTTCAATGACCTTTGTTTTGCTTTGCTACTTTGAGTTGATTTAAGTTTTTATCAGATTAAGATATATTTTCTGTCAATTATGAGTTTTATACGAATTTTAGGATAAATTGTGGAAATTTTCCTGATTATAACTACAATACTGTAAAACCAGATTGATAGTCCATCTTCCTTCCATTTATTTATAGCTTGCATGCTATTTAAATGTTATAGCAGAGAAAGATGTTTTAAAAGCAATCAACTATCACAGGTATCACAGACACCTGGTTAAGATGAGCAAGAAATTTTCAGCAAATTCACTGATCCTAAAACTCAATAAAATTGGAAGGAAATCATAATAGCTATTTTCTGTCTCATTTCTATTTGCTCTATTTTTTTTCCTCTCTTTCTTCTCCACACCCGGATTCAATCGCCTACTGCACACTCTGCTTATCATCACTTCTCTTTATTCCTTTATAAACTATTTAACCTAGCAGTCAGTTTCTAAGATGTTGGTTGCAATAAGAAACTACAGCAAATAACTGGTAGTTTCCATGATAGCAAAATCTGTATTACAGCTTATAAATGCCTCTTCCTTTGCAGAGATACTTAGCTGGACTGAACAAACCATTTTACACAGCACATTTCCTCCCGAATGCATAGGTTGTGTAACTGGGCACTGACCAAAGGATTTGCAGGAGAAAATAAAATGTTTTTATCCACAGATCCCCTGAATGGAAAATAGATTATTTAAATGTTATAAGAAGGTGCCAGTTATTCATCTCTGTTGGTCTGAAGGAGCAAAGAAAGGTGGAGGTTGTCACTACACAGCTGCATCAGGTGACTGAATACAAACTGCAAGTGTGTTAATAATGTAGTGACTTTGCTCTGACCTTAAGGGGGAAATGTGTGTGTGTATCTATATCAAGGCAAAAATTGTTTCTCCCTTTTGTGCTCACTACTTTCTTAATCTAACACATAATCTAAACTTTAGACACATAAATAGAATGGTGGTACATCTTTGTTTCTCCAGGATGGAGCTTGTTTATAACTGGTAAACCAGAGTAATTATCATTGATGCCCTTTTTACTCCCACAAATGTCAAAGTTTGGAAGATAAATTATACAGAAAGTTTACATATAAGGGGATAGATTTGGAATGGAATAAGTCAGGGAGGAGGTGATGTTAGAGAGAGATTATTTTAACAGTGAATGTCCAAAATCTGTTCCAAGATTATATAACTAGAGGGCAGTTTTATGAGGAAGTTAGTTGACTGTCTTGCTGCTTCCGGAATGCAGGTTTGCAGACAGGGAAAGGTATAATTGGTTTCTCTCCCATGTAGGAAAAAAGAGAAAAATGGCTGCTTCCAGGAGTGCAAGCCTTGGATTGAGGATCAGATTAATGCAGTGGAAACACATGGGCTTTGGCATCAGATGAATGTGGTTCAAGTCTTTGTTTTGACAAGTAGCAGCTGTGAGACTTGGGAGAGTTTTAATTACTCTTGCCCTAAGCCCCAGATTCTTCAACTGTAAACAGGATGACTAAACACACCTTACAGGATTGCTGGGAAGTTTGCAGATGGCATTTGTGACCCATACAAGTCAATGTACAAACTGCTCCTATTACTGTTAGGATCTTAGCCCGCGTCAAACAGTACTAATAACCAATATCTATTGTACACTTCCTGGAAATGAAGTCCTGTCTTAGGCTCCTCACTTTAATTATGTAACCTAAGCTTCAAAAGAGTGATTATTATCTGTTATTTACCCATGAGAACATTGTGGCTCAGAGTTTACAACATATCCATCTTCACGGGGCTAATATTTGGCCAAGATAGGATCACAGTTTAGTTCCGATTAAATCCAAAGTTATATCCTTAATCTCTGAATTACTTAGAATTTACACCCTCTAAGGAGAACTGTGTGGTTTTATTCACCACTTTATCACAAGTACCTGGACAGTGCAAAAACAAAACCATAACAAAAACAAACAAACAAAACTTCTAATCCTAACCACATAATCGTTAATGACAGTAAAATACATAGATATTATTTCTATAAATGCCACAAAGTTGTAGATTCTTATCATATTTTTCATCTAATATTGCAAAATTTTTGTTTAAAATACATATGAGATTTTTAGCTACAGGAAAATTTCTATTTTCCATGATTCAGCAAAACCATATATAGTGGTTTAGAAAGAGGCAACTAAAGAAAAGCACAAAACAGAGTTTATAAGCCAGCTCATGAACAGGGCACAAATCTCACTTGGAGCCCAAAGACACACTGAAAACTCATTTGAGGGTAAACCTTTCCACTGGAGCAATGTTCTCCTATTAAAGGACTTTCATAATTTCTTCTCAGAGATGGGGAACTTCTCAAAGTTTATAGTGTTATGATACAAACAAAACAATGAAAAAAGCCACAGTAAATATGCTCAAGTGTAAATATATCCGAGAGAGAAAAAAACTTTCCAAGAAGAGGCTTAGGAATGCTCTCCGACAGAATCTCTTTCTTCTAAACTATGCTCACTCTTGCATGCTAAATACTGCATTCAATATAAAGGACCCAGGTTTGGACTCACTAACAGAGAGCCATTCTTCATCACTGGAACTCTACTCTGTAACACTGCAGCAGAGGGGTGCCAGCTGTGGGGTCCGCCCTTTGGTAGAATTCATTTCCCAGTAGCTATGGGGGTATTTTTGTCTCTTAATGCTATTGCTATAAGTGTGATTTCTGTGTAGGTAAAAGATAATTTGGAACATTTCAACAAATCCTATCTTAAATATTTCACTGTAGCATCTATGATATTGATGGGAATATTGGTTTCATTTTCTCATTCCAAATTATTAGAAAACAACCTATCGTTGTCACTAATTTTTAACATGAAAGCTTGATACGTTGAGTATTTGACATGAAGACCTGCAGTCCATCAGTTTTGGTAATCCTGAGATTCCTGACAATTTAAAATAAAACAGAGTACATTTGTAGGCACTGAAACAAAACGTCCCTCAGATGGCTGTCTTATAATTCTTAAATTACATGTACTTGTTTAATGAAATTTTATCTAAGTAGTCTATCATATGTCAGTATTTTAAACATTGCTAAGGAAAATAAAAGTCAGGTTTGCTAGACCAAAGTGAATTGCCTAATTGAGACAGACAATTCAGACTTTAAACAAAGTTCACGTTGAAAATATCCAGAATTGAAACAGGTCTTTTATTGGCAGGGGTCACTTTTGAAGGGCAGAGAAGCAGCTGAAACTAAGGTATGGCTAGTTATGAATTGTCCACATACCATTTTCTTGACAGGGGTTGCAAAATTTAAAATGCTGTTAAGTGTAATGGGAAGAACTATTTTGCTGGATATGCATTAGCACACAGAAGGGATAGATAAGATAGAATAATGGGAAAACATATGGATACGGTTTTGGCTAATATTCTTTAAAACTCTGGAAGGAGTAAAACATAATTGCGACTCGGTCTTAATTTGCTTTACTTTAGCTAAATAGTAGAACATACTTTAAACACTTGGATGCTTCCTTGTGAAGGTCTAATTGCTCTGAGTCTTGAATAATCACATACAGATGCATATAATTTTTCTATTCTTTCCCTCCTCCCTTCCCCACTCTATTATTTTCCCTCTTCCTTTTGTTCTTTTTCCTTTTTTTTCTTTTTCAAATCATAGTTATGGGGGTCATGCACACTAAATTATTGAATAAGTTTAAGTTGAATGGCAGAAAATAGCAAACATTTTCCTGCTTCAACATTACAATTTCTGTTTCAGTTGATGAATGTTAGCTTTTGAGGTTTTACATTTAAAAAAAAAAAGTCTGTACTGACACATAAGGAAGAAAATCTTCCTACTTCGAAATTTATAGAAACATATTTAAGAGATTCTGTGAAGTAAAGCAGACAGTACAGAAATTCTTTACATGTAAGGATTAGGTAATATAATGGAAGGAAGACAGAAAGGAACAAGATGGGAGGTGAGAGAAAGGAAGAGATTAAAAGTTGGATGAGTACATGTGTGACTGGTTTATGTAGAAGCAGAGAGATTTAATGCTTGAATACCACACAGACTTTGATAAATGAAGAAAAGAAGCCAGGAAGCAAGAAAATATACATAAATATGAGAAAATAAATACAGGGCTTATAGTAAATTTTTTCTATATTCCAATGGAAAATGTCTTTAACATTATGTTCTCTTCCTATGAACTCTGTGGTCTTTTAAGACATGATTTAAGTATTTTCTGTATTTCAAAATCTAGTTTCATATACCAGATTTAAATATTTAATATTGTACTAATTGTTTTTCTCCCTTTTTTTTTTTACAGCATATTTTGCAATGACAAACTCTATAAGTCCAGAAATTCTCTTCCACAATCAGGTTTACCATGAACAGTGAAGTTTCCAACATTTTCTGCATCTAAACATCATCACAAGTTCTTAGCTCCAGAGTTTATCTCTTTTCTTAGATGTTCCTTTAATTTGTAGCCAGCACCAAAGATATATTTTTTCTAACATACGCATCCTGAAAATTGCAATCAGCTGGATTAAGCAATCCAGGTATTATAATAACATTCAAGTCTAGACCTAGGTTCCCAGGTGATCCATATATTCAAGATTATCCAATATTTTATTGCTGAATCATGAATGTGAAATGGGTAGCAGGACATGATGATGACATCTGTGCTTCTATCTCTGGCATTCAGCAACGTCAGTATCTAATAACTTAGTTAGTCCCACTGGCCTAAGTAAAACTTTCCCTGCCTCAAATCCCTGGCAGACACATATGCCTACCCCATATTCTGAAAAGTTAAACCTGGCAATCCTATTTTAAGGTTCCCAGTAGCCACCTAACAGCAGTGAGAAGCAGCAGCAGGAAAGAATGAGCTTTGTCTTCCCCTCTCCTAAGCAGATGGTTAGCTAAGACTCGCTTCACACAGGGAAATCAATTTTAGATTTTTAACTTGGATACCAAGTAATAAACCACAACTGCCAAGTATGAGAAAAGTAGCCTCTGCATTGATTTTTATCTGTAATGATAATAATGGAAATATGAAAAATAATATTGTATTTCAGAAAACATTTATTCTCTTTTATTAAAAAAGAACCCCAGTGACATTAAAAGAATGATATTTTTAGGAAGGCTACAATGTGGAAGTGTGGCTCTCCACCTAAGTATTAGCATTCTAACATAGTTTTACAATGCTCAAACCTGTAGCGTGTTCACACCTCTTGGGATAGTGCAGAATAGGAAATTATAATGACAAGCAACTAATTTTTAGATATAATTCCAGAAGTAATGCTGAATATTTCTGAGTGGTCACCAAAAACTACAGCTTGTGCCAATGTCACTTTCTGATTTTTTTGCTTAGCTATCTTGGCCACTTTCAGAGCCAGATGTTACTGTTCAAAATGAATGATTTCTGGTGTTCCAGAAAAGTGGAAGTCTAGAGATCTGGGAGCCAACCAGATCCAGTGGCCAACCACTGCAGGCTTACCCAAAACTTTTGCTGAGCAGGTCAGCTCCTGCAGGACAGAAATGCTGCTGAACCTGGAGAGGGAAGGGGTTTAAGTGAGAGGCTGACTATCACTCACTGAATGGGTCCCTTCTGAATAGATTATGAGCTGGAATCATACAATTCTTTTTGGCTTACAAGTTGAGTATCAGCTACCTTAATGTAAAATAAAATGCTCATTTTTTTTTCTAAGGAAGATGAAAGATTTTTAATTTTTTCCCTTCTCAATTGCCAAAGATCTCGAAATACTTCTGACTAAGAAATGGGCTGTATGAGTAGTATGATGGTCTAAAACCTACAAGTTCCAAATAACAGTGAAAGACCTAACTCCTGACAGAGTTCTTCAAATCCAACACTTGCTTCTGTTAGTCCCTGCAATGGTATTAAGTAAAATTTAAAAGAAATAAAATACATCAGTATTTTATTTTATTTTCCCTTTTGATTTTGATCCAAATGTCCAAAACTTAGATTGTCTTTAATGCAATTGATATTCTTTAAGCATACCATTAGGAAAAAATATTTTGACCTTCTCAATGACTAGGGAGGTCTACTTGAAGGCTGACATCAGTAGAAAACTTTCCTTAAGTTGGATGAACTGGGTAATCACTTCTTGGTTCAGTGATTTAAAGAAATAAATTTATCTTTGTCTAAAATGTTACAGAAAAATTCCTGATGTGCTGACAATTGCAATTTTGAAGACTGGCTAACATGCTTGACTTTGACCAGTGGAAATAGATAGATAGATAGATAGATAGATAGATAGATAGATAGATAGACAGATAGATAATAGATAGATCCTAAAATAAACATTTTGGAGGCAGTGAGGAAGAGAAATTCAGTACCTGCATATATAAAAAATCAATTTCTTTTCTGAAGTATATACAAATTTTAGTCATTTAAGGTCAACATTTTATGAATGGTTTTATTTCAATATTGATCTAGACAACTACTCACAATGCAGCAGTGGATACCAAATTCCAATATCATTCACTAGAATGGGGGCTGCTCCCATAGAAGCAGAAATATCACCCTGCAGATTATTTTCAAGTAGTCACTTCTCCCTTAAAACAATAAACAAATACCATGATCTACATTTGGACCATAAGGATATATATCAAATAAAAATTTTCTGCTGTTGAACTATTCCTGGGAGAATATATGTGTAGAACTGTCAATTATAGTTTGACAGCAAATATAAACGGTTGTGACCCAGTACAAATGGCATCCAAAACTCAGAGTTATAGTATCTTATGGGGGACATCATTAACAGGCCCTTTCCTTATTAGCATAAATGTAAACCAGGAAAGACAAAGGATTTTTTTTTAATGTGCCTTTCTTTAGTAAGATTTTCTTTATTTGTTATTACATTTAGCATAGAACTCATAAAGCCATTTTTATCTATGTATACATTAAATAATCTCTTTAATTTTAAATATTACTTTGTATTCCCTCAGTATTAGATAGATAATTGGTATCTAGAATATAAGATGTAGTCAGATAATTGAACAATGCTATTAAGTTACATTCTATTTTCCTCAGGCTAACAACATTTCTGTACCAATCCTGGTATCCAAACTTTTATTCACTTTTAGTATTTTAGTTGCTTCCCTTTGGCCACTGCTCAATTTTTGAGTAAAAATAATCTGGCATGATGTTGACTGAAATGAAGGCTGGATGTGGTAAATTGCCCTAGATATGTAAAATGTTTTATGGGGAAGTTGAAGGAACTGCTTGAGTTAGACAAACACACAGGGAATAAGTTCATTATTTGCCTCACCTATG
The DNA here is from genome assembly GCF_949774975.1 of Lagenorhynchus albirostris. Classification (NCBI taxonomy): domain Eukaryota; kingdom Metazoa; phylum Chordata; class Mammalia; order Artiodactyla; family Delphinidae; genus Lagenorhynchus; species Lagenorhynchus albirostris. Next base: position 39,020,205 of record NC_083112.1, on the reverse strand, counting down.
CAGGAAAGGACATTTTCAGTGGGCTCTGCAGAGATGTGGATTAACAAGCTTTGTTACTGTTAACAAGCATCGTGTGTCTAATTCCAAGTACATTGTGTTCAAGTTGACACCTACATGTTGGACTTAAACTGTCACAAGACAAGGAATCTTACAAGGGAAAAAAATGCAAGTACTCATAATTCATTCCCCATCTTTACATATGCCCATTTACTTATGATCACAAGGATATAGTTGTTTATTTTTAAAATACTTTTATTTTAAAGTATTTATTTATTTTAAAATACTTAAATTGCATTTAAATAAAGTAAAAATTAAATCATTGCAATGTTTATAGGTTCAGAATTATTTAGTCATATACTTTTCTATGAATATCCATGTACCTATATGCCATAAATTTAATATATAAGCAACTGAAAAGGTATAGATATTCCTTTTAGATTAAAATATCTATTCCAAGAATTCTCATGTTATTGACTATTTTTTGTTTGAAAAATCTTTGTTCAGAGAGTTCCCTAGGGGTCCAGTGGTTAGAACTTGACACTTTTACTGCCATGGCCCAGGTTCAATCCCTTGTCAGGGAACTAAGATCCCACAAGTCACACGGTGTGGCCAAAAAAAAAGAAAAACAAAAAACAAACTTTGTTAAAATTCAGCTGTAATAAATTGAGGAGAAAAAATTATTTGTGTCTCTAAATTAATGACTGACCTGTGATGTGGGGCAAACCAGCCAAAAACATGTGTCCCTCTAAACAGTATAACATTTCCTAATGCAGTTTCACACACTCAGTTTCAGATTTTAAACTGTCTCACTGGTATCTAATCTTAAAATGTGGTTTTTTTCTTTCTTATATAAAATTCTCCTCTAGATTAATAGATAGAAAAGGGGCTTTTCTTAAAACACCTGAAAATTGAATGAAAAAAGGTACATTTCTATCTTAAAAGATTAAAAAGAAGACTACATTGAAAAAAGTTAAATACTAGTCGTGTTTTATGCAGTTAATTTATTCTCATCTCTTTCCTAACACTTTAAATTTCACTCTGCAATTTGGGACAGATTTGATCAACTTGCTTTCATGTGTGAGTGTTTTTTCAACTGTAATGAAAACAAATAAATGGGTTTGGTTTTCTACAAAGTTGTGGAGATGCTGACTTAACTACAACAGTTATTTACTTTGACATATGTCACACTGTACAGCTCTTATAGAATAAAGTATTGTCTGGTTATCCAAAGTTTACATGAAACTCTTGAGTCTGTCTCAGGTTCCTTATATCAATAAAGCCCCTTTTAAACAGAAAGGAGAGTAGGTCTCTGCAATGGTTCCCCTCTTGTTAGAGAACATTTGGCATGGAAAAAAACCACCAGAGGGTATGGATTACTTTATGATCCTGAGGAAGATATTCTGATTTTAACTGTATGGAAACATACATATATTTGCTTTGTGCACTTGAGCTCTGTACGGTCTATGAAAGTTGTTAATGAAGTCCAGGAGTTAAACAAGTTTAAAGGCTTAAAGCTGTTGCAGGATGCCACTAAACAGGGCCAAAATGTGGAACATATGTTATTTCTGAGAGATAAGTCTTACCCATGTGATCAAATTACTTGTACCACTCTTCTCACTATAATTTGTTGTCAGCTTTGGAACTGTAATATTTCAACATGAAAACTTTTATGTAATACTTTTTATTTTTCCCCCCAGAACATAAACAGATTTGAATTTCAAAATAGTAAAAATGTTATGGATGCATGAACAAAGCCAAATGCATATCTGCTTTCCTTTGTGAATGAATAGACTTATGAAAGTAGGAAAAAAATCTGACATCTAAGAGCATAAAAATAATACATTGTAAAAAGAACTAGCATTGCTCAGAGAAAGATGCATATAACTTCTTAGCCATCTATATGGTATTAATGGATGAAAAACTTGATGCTAAAAATATGAATAAGAAAAATTGATAAGACTGGGTAGAGTCAAATGTAATATCTGGGATTAAATTTTTAAAATAGACCAGCTGAATACATTTTGGAAGTTAATCTTTTAACAAGAGATAGCATTCTGATTAAAAAGATCCTTAAATATCAAACAAAACTAGAGTCCCCCTCCAACATATTTCCGCCTTCCACCTCTCATTCCTCTTATCTCATTACTATGCTTTTCTTGTTTAAGTGAAAATAGTTTTCCTATGAACTAAAAGCTCTAGTGAGTGTTTATAGTGGAAACAAAATCTGCCAAAATGCCTCCCCAAAATCCATCTGTTCCAGAAAACATTTCAGATTCACTGACCACCTACTCCACGTTACCACACTTCCAATTCTGTCCACATTATAAAAAATGTTATCTTTTCTTGGGTAGAATCCACTGCATATCATTTCCCACCACCCACAAGTAAATTCTACTATAACTGCCTAGGTAGTATCCAATGTATAACAACTGTCAGATTGTTTTGCTACAGAATGCTCTAGCACTTGCTGACTACTGTTATCTTATATTCCCTCATCCTCTGTCTTTCTTCAGAAGACACTTTCCATTTCCCTCTCACCCTCATTCAACTTTGCAGAAAAAGGACATATCATCTTAAAGGCAAACAGATAAGAATGCTAAGAATATAAAATAGAGACAAAAAATAAAAGAGATATAAAAAAAGAAAAATTAAGGGAACTGAAAGAAGCATCACTCTTACACCTCATCTTTAGATTCTAAAAGATAAATAATGTAAAAGTAATATAAATATAAGACTTGTTGTCCTAATATACTGAGAGGCTGTAAATTAATTTGTATAAGATCACACAGTACTTCTCTTTTTGAAGAATTATAAGCTGTAAGAATGGACCTCTAATATTAGTGTATGCTTTTCAGAATATTTCTGAATTATTGTCAGGATTTTTTATTGGTTTCTCTTTGAAATCTGGACTATAGCAAAAATGTTAACAGATGTGAAACCAGAGGAATGCCTCATTGCTATCTTCTAAGTGTTGTTGCTTCAGTGAATTCCAAGCTGTTTTAATAGATACTGCTATTTTGTTGGGGCAGAGGGAAGGAATTTTGTTTTTAAATGAATGACAACGGCATATGGAATACAACCTTTTGTGTGTTTTTGTTTTCATGGGTACTCCAAAATAAGTGTGACTTGAGAATTCTGAAACCATCTTCTCTTTTGATGGTGTGATTCAAAGTTGAAAGGAGATAACGTCTGGATACTGTTGGCAATTTATGTGTTCCGGGTAGAAGTATACGTTACTAGTTCAAAGAAGAACAGCTTATTAAAAAAACAAAACAAAACTTTAAAAAAAAAAAAACTAAAAAAAGGAATCACAGGAATTTCTACAAATTCTGCTTCAGGTCATATCCAGGACTCCAAAAGTCTACTGATTGGACAGATCTCAAGCTGTATTATAATCCCTACTTTCTTCCAAATATCTAATTTAATATTTTTCTAAAATTAAATAATGTCCTAAGGCAGAATACTATCTTCAGAAATCAGAGTTACAATGCACATTGCTCTGAATCTGTATTAGTTTATTAAATTTGGCAGATGGACTTTGCAACAGTGAGTTATTATGGGTGTGCACTTCATAGAGGTCCAGGCAAGCAGGAAAGCCCAAAAGGAAAGTTGCCTGGATGGCAGAAGCAACAGGCATTAACAAAGTTGTAGGCTTCACACTTAGAATTTTATCAGCAACAATGAATTTGATAGTCTAGTTTCTCTTCTGCATTGATCAGAGACCACTGGGATTATTGTGCTCAGCTCTGGGTGAGAAAGGGAAAACACAGAGAAGATGTCAGAAGCTACATTCTGAGAAAAAAATCTGAATGGTGTAGGAGTTTATATCAACACCAGAAAGAGGAGATGTGTATCAGGAGAAAAGAAATGTCATCAAATTTTTTAAGTGTTATAATGAGGATGAAATATGAGACTTTTTCTGTGTGATCCTGAGTGGGATAAGTGTATGATGATGATAAGATAAATTTTTGTTCGATTTTTGAAAAAAGCAAAATTTTAACTTAAGCAAGCCTAAGAGAATCGAGTTTCTTCAGAAGTAGGATGAGTTCTGTTCCCTGGAATCATTCAAACATGCTTAGAAGACCACTGGGAGTAATATAAAAATAATCTAAACTTCATGTCACCTGTAGAGATGGTTTACTCTAACCCTGAGACTTTATCATCTAGAAACAGACCATAAAATGCACACCTAAGATGAATTAAGTGAGAGTCTGTATATCTGATGATAACACTGCTTATTTCCCATTCACCTGGAAGCATTCACAATCATCCTGAAGACATCTCATTACAATATTCCTTGTACACTGACCAAAGGTTTACATTAAGAAAACAAATACACTGGTATACAAAACATTTTTTTTTTTGCGGTACGCGGGCCTCTCACCGCTGCGGCCCCTCCTGCTGCAGAGCACAGGCTCAGCGGCCATGGCCCACGGGCCCAGCTGCTCCGCAGCATGTGGGATCCTCCCATCAGTTTCATCAATTTGTTTAATTTTCCTTTGAGTAAATGCCTCTGTAGTTTGCAAGTAAGAGTCACAGGGCTAAATCTATGTATAATCTTCTGCAAGCTTTGAGCAATACCTGAAATAATGCTAGTCAATTTTTAAGTACTTATATTGAAAAGTAAAGAAACATCTATCTGGAAACTTCATCAATGATACTTGTAATTAAACCTAAGAGCAATTATGGCACTTGCTGTTAGACACAAAAGAGTGATGAATACTGCACTATATGTCTTATTTGAATACATTCCGTTATCAAACAACACTGATCGCTCTTCCTGCCTAAAGAGCTTTGTGAAAGACATTACAGATAAAGACTATTAAGGTTTGACAACTTTGGTCACAGTCAACTTTTTATTTCGAATGCCTTCTGAAGTTATAACATTTAATGGTGCAGCAGATGTATAATTTAGACTGACTCAGTGACCTCCTATCACAATGAATATATAACTCGTTTCCCATTGTTTGCCAATAATAAAAGGAAGAATACAACCAAAACATAGCTAATAAATCATAGGTTTATTTTTAAATATTCCAATCTCATCAAAGACCTATATGTCCAATTTCTGGGGGAAGAAAATCCATCCCAGTGGCTGTAGAGTTTATCCTACTTCCAGAAAATGGAAAAAAAAAAAAATCCCAGTGGATATGCCTTTGTTCTACAAGAGTTCTCTTAAAAAAATTCTCCAAAAACACAAATTACATTTTGGGGATGGAGGTGGGAGCTGGCTAGATGTATATTCAGGTCAGCAAGGTTATCTATAATAGTGCTTTACATTGCATATATACAGGCGGAACTTTGGGGGAAATAGTTTTTATACTGAATCATTCTGGTTAGAATTACTAGTATTTATGATAAATTGGATGAATTTGGACCTTTACGGATGGTATACAAACTTTAAAAAAAAGTATCCTAAGAAAAATCTGGTAAATGTGCTCTTTGTTGAAGAGACAAGGGTGACTTTTGATGCTCATTAAAAATTCTAAATAAACTCAAAATGGATGAAAGACCTAAATGTAAGGCCAGACACTATCAAACTCTTAGAGTAAAACATAGGCAGAACACTCTATGACATAAATCACAGCAAGATCCTTTTTGACCCACCTCCTAGAGAAATGGAAATAAAAACAAAAATAAACAAATGGGACCTAATGAAACTTCAAAGCTTTTGCACAGCAAAGGAAACCAAAAACACGATGAAAAGACAACCCTCAGAATGGGAGAAAATATTTGCAAATGAAGCAAGTGACAAAGGACTAATCTCCAAAATTTACAAGCAGCTCAATATCAAAAAAACAAACAACCCAATCCAAAAATGGGCAGAGGACCTAAAGAGACATTTCTCCAGAGAAGATATACAGATTGCCAACAAACAGATGAAAGAAACATCACTAGTGTTAAAAGCTCAACATCACTAATCATTAGAGAAATGCAAATCAAAACTACTATGAGATATCATCTCACACCGGTCAGAATGCCCATCATCAAGAAATCTACAAACAATAAGTGCTGGAGAGGGTGTGAAGAAAAGGGAACCCTCTTGCACTGTTGGTGGGAATGTAAACTGATACAGCCACTATGGAGAACAGTATGGAGGTTCCTTAAAAAACTATACCATACCACCCAGCAATCCCACTACTGGGCATATACCACAGCAAAAACATAATTCAAAAAGAGTCATGTAGCACAATGTTCATTGCAGCTCTATTTGCATTAGCTAGGACATGGAAGCAACCTAAGTGTCCATCAACAGATGAATGGATAAAGAAGATGTGGCACATATATACAATGGAATATTACTCAACCATAAAAAGAAACAAAATTGAATTATTTGTAGTGAGGTGGATGGACCTAGAGTCTGTCATATGGAGTGAAGTAAGTCAGAAAGAGAAAAAAAAATACCATATGCTAGCACATATATATGGAATCTAAAAAAAAAAAAAAAAGGAGGTTCTGAAGAACCTAGGGGCAGGACAGGTATAAAAACACAGATGTAGAGAATGAACTTGAGGACACAGGGAGTGGGAAGGGTAAACTGGGGTGAAGTGAGAGAGTGGCATGAACATATATACACTACCAAATGTAAAATAGATAGCTAGTGGAAAGCAGTCATATAGCACAGGGAGATCAGCTTGGTGCTTTGTGTCCACCTGGAGGGGTGGGATAGGGAAGGTGGGAAGGAGACGCAAGAGGGAGGAGATATGGGGATATATGTATATGTATAGCTGATTCACTTTGTTATAAAGCAGAAACTAACACACCATTGTAAAGCAATTATACTCCAATAATGATGTTAAAAAAAATGGTGCATCAGGCTAGAACTGTAAACTGGAAATAAACTTAAAAAAAAAAGAGAATTCTAATCTCCATCAAATCTTATCAGCAATAAAAAATTGCATTTTTTTAAAGCCCTACACCTCACTAAGTAATTTTCTCTAAATTTTTACTATTATCTTAAAAGGTTAAAAATTTAAGTTTAAACATTTAAAGAACCATGTATATTTTAGTATTGATTATACCTTTAATATTTATTAAAATGGATATCCTTCTTTTGTGTGATAAATGTATTAACAGAGTTCCACATTAAAAACAATTCTTAAATATGACCTAAAATTAGAGTATTCTATCATAGCTTCCATTAGAATAATTACTGTCTACTTAATCTATTTTATAAATTCTGATTTTATATATTGAATTTGAAATCAATGAGCTATGTGTTGTCATTTTTGTGGTATTGAACATATGGAAGAACAAGGGAGTAGGTTTTAGTTAGTGTCAACACTAGAAAATTTTACACCATAGCTTTGAAAAGACTAATAAAATGCTTTTTACGTGAATAAGATAAATCTAAAACATCTAAAGGTACTGATTTTTAAAATTACTAATGTGTGTCGTGAACTTGTGGGAAATAATTGTTTAATATACCCGGTAAATACTTGTGATTATAAAGCTGAATTACTACCATGACAGTTAAGTTCTAATTACGTGATCCTTGATTACCTACGGTACATCTTACCTGCACATTCACTGACAGAATGAACAGAAGCTTTTTAGTTCCTTGATGTATTGATATATCTCTCCATTTTCTTTCACTGTTTCCATTTATTCTTCTATGAATGAATGCCCTTTCAAATCCAATTAATCTCATCGATGGGAAACTAAGGGCTCACTGTTTCAGCTCACTGTTTTCAGTAATACCTTTTGTATTAGCTCCAGATAAAGAAGTTTTCTCTTGTCATAGTTGTAAATTTGAAGTAGGAGTCCAGAAATAAAATCTGGGCAAAAGCCCTATTTCTATTTGAATTTCATCTTCACAGAATGGCTCACTTTATTTACTGAAAAATTTTGAAGATATAAAATATAATTTTTCCAGCCACCCCAATACCTATATTTTTTAGTATGGTTCACTGAGGATTAAGAGAAGGGTAAACTAGTCATGTGAAAAAGTCCCACACAGTTGTATCAACCAAGTATATTTTCTACCTAATCTATTTTGTTCACAGTAAGCTCAGTCATCACAAAGGGTAATCACTCCTAGTAAATGTCTTATGTTAATAATGATAAAAGAAAATTAACGAAGCTCAATAAAAATGCCAATAGATATAAATAATACAAATAAAGAACCAGCATTATATATTTTAAGTATTCAAACATTATTAAGTACTGAAAACTAAAGCTTTGATATTTTCCTTTCTTCTGGATTATAAAAATGTTTTATAATATTTTATAATATATAATATAATAAACCATATTTGGCTGTAAGTAGTTGTGTTTTGGGCTCTACTGTTTTTGTTGATATTTTGAAAAAGTTCAACATGAGTTTTGCACACCAGTCTCCATACTAGATGGTGGATCATGTTTCACTACAATCTTTAAAAATATCTGATGTTGTTCTCTATAACCCAATGCATAACGGATAAGAAAAACATCACAATGAGTGACTCTAGAAATGTTAGGAAAACTTCTCTTAGGTAAGTCAGGACTAACTTGGATATATTAATAAAGGTCTTAAGAATCAATATGTGTCCTTGCTGAACCTTTAGACCTAAAGGTTCCTTGTGGAACCTTAAATTTGAACCATCAGCTTGACTTACTGTCCCATAGGACTAGACTGCGGTCCTGGAAAGCAATTGTATAGAACGCATATAAAATTATAGCACTCTGACTCCCTCAAGACAGGCCTTAGAACTGTGTCGTCTTTTTATTGACAAATAGTAGTCTGCAAATGTAGTGAAATGTAAAAACTATAAATTGCTAATACCTACTTTCAGGTGTGATAAGCTTTTTATCCCCAAGCTGCCTCATCAGTAAAGCAGGGTAAAAAATATCTACTACTATAGGGTTACCGTAAGCACTGCATACATACACACACACACACACACACACACACACACACACACACACACACGTATGCTGAATACATACATACACACACACGTATGCTGAACACGCATATATTCATTCATTCACTTATGTATTCATATGTGAATGGCTGAACGTATGGGATATGTAGGATTAATGGGCTTGTATCATTCCCAGATATTCCTCCTTACTTTTCATAAATTGGATTATTAAATTCAGTTTTTGGTTTGTCAATCATTTTAATCAATAAAAACGGAGTATTAGCTCATACCTAACAGTAATCAACATATTCAACATTTTTAAGATGATGTGCCCTAACATTAAAGAAATTAAATTTGCTAAAAATAATTTAAATCTACACATAATCAAAAACTAAACATTTAGTGGATTAATAGCCATATTTTCATCATGTACAATAGGATCTTAGTCTAAAAGAATGAGTTGAAGAGAAGGAAGAGAATTTTAGTTTCATTGTAGCCCACACATGATTTAATTTGTTCTAGCACAAATAGTTTTACAATAGTGACCTGAAATCAGAAAGAACACCCACTGTGTCCTATTTGCTTTGTGGCAAAATATGTTTATAACACAGTAAGATTCACTCTGATGTGACTGCAATTTAGCAAAATATAAGATTATACCTAGACTGTAGATAAATAAAACATTTGAAGAATGACATATATGAGAAAAGTGAGAGAGACTAATAAGAATGTACAAAAATGGTTTTGGTGTACTAGGAGAAACAAGCCAATGTCATTTCCAAAGAAAACGGAATGTAAATAAGAAGGGGTAGAAATTATGTGACAAGTAATGATGACTATGTGAACAACAAAAATCTCCTGGTATGACTAACTCTTTTTTTTCATTTCCTTTGATTTTTGTTTGTTTGTTTTGCATCAACAGTGGGTAAAAAGAATATAACAACAACAAAAAAAAATGTTTCCTAATACAGAACATTTTTGCCAGAATAAATATGTTACAAAAGGAGGTTTGGAGGACACAAAACGCTGAGCTTGAAGAGTGCAAACTGAAGTGCTCCCTCAGAGGGATCTGAACTTGATCTATAAATATCTTCAAGGTAACCGTGTGACTAAAGGAAGGACATCATTCATAATGTCAAAAGATAGAAGGACACAGAACAATGGCCTACAGCTATAGAAGAAGAAGAAAGAAAAGAGTTTTTTCTGGTTGTTTTTAAAAAGTTCTTAGGACTGAGGTTAACTGGTCTGAATCTCTAGCAGACAAGCACACAGTGATGATTGCAGTTCATAGCCAAGGACAGTTTGTTAAAGGGATTAGCACCAATGGCGAAGTTGGCAAGTTGGGATAAGGATCATCCTTAGCATTACAGAGTTAATTAAGAGAAATAATGCAAATTCTAGTGAAACCCAGCAAATATACTTTCATGGACTCATCCCTTCCAGCCATGAGCTAAGCTTATAAGGGGTAAAGTTTCTAAGAACCATACTTTAAGCAGCCAAAATACCCCTCTTGTATATAAATAGACTTAAATCCAGACCCTGGGCCATTTTACATTGTTTCTAGTCAAAGCCACTTCTCTGTTTTAAAAATAGCTGATTTTTCCTTTCTATAAAAGGAATACATGTTTACTACAAACATTCAGAGAAATAAAGTTTATTCTTAGTTCAACCATACAATGACAGCTACTGTAAGCATCCAGGTTTATATTCACCTATATTTTTACTAAGACAAACACACTTTTACATTTTTTTTAAATGACATCATGCTGAACATCCAATTTTAACCTAATATTCTTTCACTTAATATATCAAGGGCATAGTTCTATATCAAGAAATGTAATAAATTTGGATCAGAATAAGACTAGGCTACATTAAAAGTAGAGTAAGAATGAGAGAAACTAGCCCTTCTATTTTCCTCACAGCTGCAAACCTTGGTTCTGGGTAAACTGTGAGGGAGAGTGGAGAATGCATTTTAAAAGATGTTGTTAAATCCTTCCACTGAGGTAATAACATGGTATATTCATTTATTCATTCAGGAAACACGTACTGAGTGGCAACCAGGTGTTGGCCCTGAGTTAGTAGCTAAGCAGCACCAACATGGTGACAGGTCCTGCTATCAAGGATTTCTCCCTGAATCCTCACCCTGCTACGGATAGCAGGGAACATCTTTGATTTATTTTAACACTAACGCCTAGCAGAGTCTTGGAATGCTGCTAAGTGAACTGAACTGAAGAAAGCCATGCAAGTAAACAATCATTTGAAATTCAGGGTGTGAAATATGGCAGTGGGGGCCAACTCGAAGTACAGCATAGATACAGAAGGTCTGGGGAGTTGACATAAAAGAACTTTCTTTCTCAAAGTTGGAGAGAAATTTGAATTGTTATTTCCCAAATCATAAGGAGATTAGATGTGGCACTTCACATATTCACAAATAAATTTGCAAATTTAAAGTTTAGCTTTGAGGCATACCTTGGATAATATCAGGTCACTAAAAATTTTTGAACACGTTATTTCAATAAAACCACAATATCTGTATATCTTACCAATGACCCCTTCTCAAGAAATTTGGTAACAGTGAATGTATGTAAGTCTGAGGAAATAGGAAGAATAATTTTCCATTCAGTTCATATCTGTGTCTATAATAGCTCACAAAGTCCTATTACTACCATTCTTATTCAAAGGAGCAAAATTTGAGTTTATTTTTTTATTCAATAAGAAAACAACTTAAAATGTATTTAGCATCTAAGTGTAAGGAACAATAAAAAAATATATTTATATATTAGCTCAATTACTTAGTACATCAATGCTATAAAGTAAGCATCACTATCTAAGTTTTAAAAAAATAGGAAACTGACACACAAATTAGGTTAAATAAATTGATCAATATCCAAAGCTAACAAATGGCAGAGGTGAGACCAAAACTCAAGGAAAATGTTTTTATTCCACTATGCTCCAAGGACCTATTCAAACTCTTCAGTATTTATGGTGATCTATCAACAATATAGGTAGAATTGTAAGTCCACAAATGATATGCATCATATCTCATATTAACAGAATCTTTTTAACGCTTACTATATTGCTACTCAAATACTAGTTTAACATGAATACACAAGGGTTTGATATATGTTGATTCAATTTTTATCATAATCAAAGCAGACCCAAAAGGCTTTCATTTCAATATCTTATATTTCAAAACCAAGATACCCCAAAACACATTAAGTGTTTATTGCCAAAAGCATTGGCAACACTGAAGGAGGCTTTAAAAGAAAAGCTCTGCAAGAACATGGGACATTGCCTTTTAAAGACTTCTGAGACTCACTAGGGTTTGTGTCTCATCATTCTCTCTGATGTGGTTTCATAGAGTATCAAAACAAGGCAAGTGGAATGACAAGCCAATCTAGTCAATGAGCAGATTTCTAATGTTGTTGATTTTGACTGTTCACAATGATACTTAACTATATTCAATTCAGTATTCTCAAATGGTTTCCAGGAAAATGCTTCAAATGGCAAGATTTTTGTGTTGGTTGTGTTCTTAATGATATTGATGATACAACTTTTTCTTCTGTGTAAAATTTCTTTTACATTTAAGCAAAAGTTGGTTTATTTAAACAAATTCTTTCTGCTTATGTGTCATAGTATAAGGAAATACTAGCAAATAAAGTAGATAATATTTATTATCTAAATGTTTATATTTAGGTAAAACTTAGTTGCATAGAACTCTTAAATCAAATGGGAATATTATGCCATTTCCCAGTCTAAAATATCCAATGTACATAACAAGCTAACAGGACCAAGAGAATATGAGACAAGAAGGCTGCATAAAGCTGCTTCTGGGAATTTGTTACAATACTATGTCTGAGATATGGGATAATTTACCTGAGGCAAGTAGAGCATGGGTAAGTGCAAAACAATAGTTAATCACCTGCAATTTTTACTGTAAATATGATAAAAACTTGATGTCCTTAAATGAAATTCCTTTTCATGAAAGCTGTTAGATCACTTATGATTTTTTCTATCTGTGATGTTTAGTAAAATCAGAGGAATTAATGTCTTATTAAAGGCAAGTCAAATGAAGACTTCTTAAGTACCAGAGTGCAGCAGGAAGAAAAATGCAGACTTACAGAAGAAAGGACCAAAGAATGTAGTAGGAAAACTCCAATTTTTCATCAATCTTTACAGAAAATCAAAGAAGGAAAGATTCTGTATAGAGGAAAGTATAGTTGGAGGAGATGAAGAGATAGAGGAGAAATTCCTAGACTGGGTTCTGTCCTTCTCAGCTGTTGGGCCCCTCTTACTGTTAACAGTCTCTGACCCACTCCTGTCCTAGGTGAACACGGGACTGAAGACAGGGGAGAAAGTAAGAAGGTTGCATTGTCTACAGAGGTTAGAAACTAAAAATGATAAATTTAGAATGAGGAAGAAATGGTGAATACCATTTACTTTAAGTAGTTATTTACTAGATAGCACCCCACTTGCCTATAGGAGTTCACACAGCTCCCAATATGCTTCAGTTACTCCCAGAGCATAGATTGTGCACACCAGGAAAATATGGCTCAGTGCTCTCAGGAAGATACCTAATTTAACACTAGAAAGTAAATTCTGTACTGTGAAAATCCTATATAGTATAAATCATATAAAGAACAGTCTTGGTGCCAGAGGAATATTAAAATTCTATTGTTCTTATTAATCTGTGAAATGAAAAGATGCTTAAGCAGGTAATTGCCATCTGAAATGGAAGACAAAACAACATATATTTTAATCAACACACTTATTAAATGTCAATTATAATTTTCATCAACTAAATTACATCAGACTGACTTGAAATAGCAAGCTAGCCAAATGTTAGTTAAAAGAATAAATGTTAACTATTAGTTTAATTTTATTGCCTTTGGAGCTTTCAAAATTTTATATTTATGAAATACTAAGCTATTAATCTTTATTTTTATCAGGTTTTTTAAATTAACTAACCCTCACATAAAAAAAAATACTCCTGTAAAAATTATCTTAATTAACATGTAATAAAGAATAATGAAAACCTTCCTTATTTTTCAAGCATTTTATCTATTTCATAAACTAATCTAGAGATCAGAGAATAATGCCTGTATGCTAATATGAACAGTTTGTATGCTGCAGTACTGGATTCATGTAAACACCCCCTGGATTTATTTATAGTAGTTGAGATCCTGAGTTTCCATCAATTGTAATGCTATAATTCTTATTACCTGATATTAAGTGTCCCACTCTATTCATTAATGTGCCAAGTATTAAAAATACCATTTAAACATTGGTTCCGTTCAAGTTTGCCCATATTTAAGTGAGATAAAGTATACTTTGTTTTTATATGCTCTTAAATTAGAAGTCTCTCCTTTTGTAAATGTAATATTAAATTAGAGTGCTAGTCAAATAAGTATTTTCCCTGGTAAAAATTGGAGGAGTGGGCTTCCCTGGTGGCACAGTGGTTGAGAGTCCACCTGCCGATGCAGGGGACACAGGTTCGTGCCCTGGTCCGGGAAGATCCCACATGCTGCGGAGCGGCTGGGCCTGTGAGCCATGGCCACTGAGCCTGCACGTCCGGAGCCTGTGCTCCGCAACGGGAGAGGCCACAACAGTGAGAGGCCCATGTACCGCAAAAAACAAAAAACATAAAAACAACAACAACAAAAAAGTTGAAGGAGTGTTAGACTTTCACAACTGGATCTGTATTTCAATGATGTTAACTGACCTTTGGTTTGGATAATTCTGTTTGAAACCAATAGAGCAGATAGATAGATATTATCCATGGTCAAGAGGCAATAATTAATTTTCTAAGACCTAAGAGTAAAATACAATAATGTTGATAAAGTTGGTTCCAATGCCAATTTAATTTAAAGTGTATATGAAAAGTAGAAATATATAAAATACAAATTATCAATATAGTCTGTGAAAGTGGTTGGAAATTTCAAGAAGTGTATCAAGATCTATAAGGAAGCCAATTTGATACTAGGTGACACTGGTTCATTTTTATGACTTGTCTTCACACAAATCTCTCCAACTCTCTTTAAAATGACAGACAAATATATGGGGCATTTGAACATCTATAAGCATTCTGGATTTTATACAGAAAATTCAACATATCAGGTAATTTTTGTTCTTATTCTCAGCAGAATTTCAGTATTTAGTAGGTAAATTCGAATGAATTGTCTTTAAACTTAATCTAAGAGGCTGTGCATTTCTTGGGTTGACATTGCATGTCACATATTCATTTGTTTATATTCTGCCTTCCCCGACTCTAAAGTAAGGACTCTAAAGTGGAGAATTTCTCTGTTTTGTTCACTGATGCATCATTAGTAGAAGTCAATGTGAAGCACATAATGAGTGATCGATGCTTGCTGACTAGATAAAAGTATGAAACAGGCCAAGAAAATTGAAATATAGTAGTAAAAATTGTCATCATTTAAAAAGAATTCCCATGAACTTCTTAGAATATGTGTAGGTTTAAAATGGCATGCATATAAACTGAAAATAATGTTCATTTTTACTACATTTGTAAGCTATTTTTCAATGCCAAACTATAATGTATTCATTCATTCATTCGTAAAAAAAAAAAAAAATTGTGAAACTCTCCATGATATGCCATAACACTGAGTCTTTGAATCATATTGAAAAGGAGAATGATGTATAAAAATAATTTAATAGTAATGTAAACATGCTATAATAGAGTGTGAAAAAATGTGCTAGGAGAGCCCAAAGAAGAAAATATCTAACGGCCTAGAAATCAGAACAGGCTGCGTTGAAAATGAAGTTTGACTTAACACTGGAAGATAATCAGTGTGGAAATCACAAGTGGAGATGGTCATTCCAGGGAAAGGATGAAAGTATAAAGGATTCATTACATGGCTTGGGAGAACTGCTCAATTTTTTCTGTAAGTCGTGTTGCAGGATATTTGGGGGGAAATGATAGAAATTAAGTCTGGAAAAGTAGCTGGTAAAATTAATCATTATTTGCAATTGAAGAATTAAGTAAAGCTAAATTATTTTGTCTGTCTATAGATAAGCAACTCTGTCAATATCTAGCTCCTTTTAATGGAAATACATTTGGAAAAAGATAAACAGAATATATGTTTATCTTAAATGCCATGTCCATAGTGGGTATTAGTACATTACCTAAAGCACATAAATCAGTTATTAAATGGAAACTACCAGGCTTTTATCAAAGCTAGTGATTCAATATAAAACTCTTATCATAATATTTGCATTGGTAGTATGCTAATTGCTTTCTTATCACATGAGCCGACCTAGTGCATGAAAGTCATTAGTATTTTAAAGCAGTAATACTACTATAAGATGTATTAATAACTTTCCTAAGATTAACTCATTTCATGTTCACTGACATGCTAAGGCTTTAATATTATATGTAGCAACGTATTTTCACATAATATTCATTAAAATTGAATTCATTAGGACAAAAATGGAGAATAAATACACTACATATTGTCTGAGAATAATAAAATGTTGTCTTTAATAGTGGACTACAAAATGTTTCTGTTTTAATCATCTTTAGATATTCACAAAAAACTGAACAGCTAAGGAGAGAAATCCTGTATTAGTACCCCAAGTTGAAGGCAGATCTGGGCTTGGAGATTATAATGGGAAACAAGGTCTGGGGAGAGGAAATGGTTTTCTCTAGTGCTCTAACATTTAGTATTATCTTGGGAGCCTAGATATCAGTGATTCTCTCTCAGTCTTTATTCTGATGGTTCACAGGTATTTAGCAGTGTTAGGATGTGAGCAAAGCAAGGGCATTATTTTTCAAAATAATTTGATACATAAAAAATCATTGCTTAGTAACCATAAGACTAAATCTCATTTTGCTGGAATTTCTTATGTTTGCTTTATGGTTTTGTATTCTTTTAATTTAAATTAAACATTGAAAGGGTCACTATAATCTCTGTAGTTTTAGAAATTGCTAAAGGTTTTAATCTATCTTTGTTGTCAAGAATAACTCCAGGGCTTCCCTGGTGGCACAGTGGTTGGGAGTCCGTCTGCCGATGCAGGGGACGCGGGTTCGTGCCCCGGTCCAGGAAAATCCCACATGCCGCGGAGCGGCTGGGCCCGTGAGCCATGGCCGCTGAGCCTGCGCGTCCGGAGCCTGTGCTCCGCAATGGGAGAGGCCACAACAGTGAGAAGCCCGCGTACCGCAAAAAAAAAAAAAAAAAAAGAATAACTCCAGTTTTTCCATTGTTCAATTCTACTTCTATGTCCTGAACTCCTTCTGAACACAGCTTGGTATTTTAATTTACTTTCTGAAGTCATTTTTTCCATATTGAGTTGACTTTGGAAGTTTAGACTGTGCCTTAATCTCAATTAAAATGTCATAATTGTTAACATAAAGATAACACAGGCCTAAGCTTCATCTCTTTAAATTGCTTAAACTTACATATAACATATGATTGCAATTTTTTTTTAAGTCAAAGAAAAATTGAGAGAAATTTTCATGAGCAATTTCTATTCAGTAGTGTGCTTTACTTTTCTTATGGATTTCTTCAAAATGAACATTTTTTCAGAAACTACATATTTTACAAAAATAATAAATTATTTTTATTTAATAATAATTATTATTTTCACATAATAAAAACATTTTCCTGCCAAGTTCAGGTGAGAGTAGAAAATAGGTGATTCTTTGGTTTACATAAAGGACTTGTGATCAAATGGGTCAGCTCCCTATTCCCACTTTGCTCCATGGTGAAAAAGCTGGAATCTAGACTGCAGATATCACTCTATGCATAATTCCTACATTCTCATCTTGTTGAAAACAAAGGTAAAAACACAAAGGCATCTTCTAAATTTTCAAGTTATACTTTGAAAAGAAAAAGAAAAAAATAATATATAAGAGTGAGATTTTCATATAAACCAGAAAACTTAGTGGCTGAAAGGATGTTTAATAAACTTAGCTCCTCAAGAAAATATAATCAAATCACAATGAAATAGTTTACATGCCAACAGAATGGCTAAAATGAAAAAGACAGAAAACACCAACTATTGGAGAGGATGTGGCATGCCCAAAGTCTATGTTCTGTGGGCGGGAGTGTAAATTGGCATAACAACTTTGGAATATTGCTTAGCTTGACAGCATGTGCTAAAACTGAAAAAATTGTGTCTTCTTCCCCATAATTCTACTCGTATGTATGTACTTAAAATAATACCATACATATGTGCACCAAAAGACATGTACTAAAAGGGAACTGGAAGGAGGCCCTAAATGGAATTCTAGACATAGGTAATGTTCTGTTTCTTGATCTGGGTGCTGCTTATATGGTTGTTTTTGGTTTGTGAAAGTACAGTTAGAGTATGTGTACTTTTATTTAACTCTATTATACTTCAACAAAAAAGTTTATTTAAAATAAACATCTTGGCTACTCTTTGACCTCAGAGGCAAATCATTTTATTTGAAAAAATTGGGCATTCACACCACGCAGCATATACATTTAGTCACTAGTAATGGAAGGAATGCTAAATAACTGTTGCATAGTTTATTTGAATCAGTAAACAGTTCTTGGGCAAAATGACAGAGACTGGTTTATATTTACAAAACAATTTCCCTTTTCTCCTGGGCATACATCAAGAAAATATTTCCCATTCTCTCTCTCTTTTTTTTATAAATTTATTTATTTTATTTATTTGTTTTTGGCTGTCTGGGTCTTCATTGATGCATGTGGGCTTTCTTTAGGTGCGTCAAGCAGGGGCTACTCTTCGTTGTGGTGCACAGACTTCTCATTGCGGTGGCTTCTCTTGTTGCAGAGCACGGGCTCTAGGCACACGGGCTTCAGTAGCTGTGGCACGCAGGCTCAGTAGTTGTGGCTCATGGGCTCTAGAGCACAGGCTCAGTAGTTGTGGCACACAGGCTTAGTTGCTCCATGGCATGTGAGATCTTCACGGATTAGGGCTCAAACCCATGTCCCCTGCATTGGCAGGTGGATTCTTAACCACTGCACCACCAGGGAAGTCCTTCCCATTCTCTCTTGTTGGTGGATAGCAAGTATGTGACTGATGTGACCAGTGTGTGCAGGAGTGTCATTTACCACCTGCAGACCCAATTCATAAATGCCCCACACAAAGCTCCTCCATCTCTCTCTCTCCTTGTCTGGCAGATTCAAAGGATCAAGAGAGGAGTCTAAGACCTAGCAAATTGTGTAACAACAAAGAACCTCACCTCTGACCTACTCTGGACAGTGATACAAGAAGAAAAAAATGGTATTGTGTTTAGTCATTGAGATTTGGGGTTGTTATAGCAGCAAGCATACCCTAATACTAGCCCTGAAATCAACCCAATAGGCAAAGGTAGCTATGAACAGTGAAGGAATGTGAGAAAGGATAACTCTTCCCAATGTTGGAAAATGTGGTCAACTACACTCCCATTATGTTTATAATCTGGACAGTCTGATCCTAAACAAAGTAAGGCGATCAGGATAAAATCCAAAATCATGGAGAAATATTTGTGTAGAAATTCTGTACTCAGCATAGGATGCAACAATAATCCCCTCCTGAATTTTCAGTATGTAGCTTGTCATCATCCTTAGGAAGATCCCTATTGCTCATTCCTGGCCCAGCCTTGTATCCTCAAAATAGGAATTGCTTTGCTTCATTTCCCATAGTTCATCTGAGCTTTATTTGACATAGCCACTTCGTATCTGTGTAAACTTGGGATGAAATTTAATGTATAGTGTAGGCATTACTTATCTCACCTATGAAATGTGGTTAATAATAGTATATTTGTTTAGCTGATTAAAAAAATAAATACACATAAAGTATGCTGCTTCTCATGAAGTGAACAGTCAATAAATGGTGGCTACCACAGCTGTTCTGAATGCTGTTTTTATTATTATTGGGAGATTCTTGTTAGGGTTATTCTTTAAAATAAGGGCTTGTTGTTCATGATATTGTTCATACAATGTATTCATGGTATTAGGCCTCAGGGCATTTTATAAATTATGCAAAGTTTTGTATATACATCTCTTTTATTTTCTCACTGTATCCTCTGAAATTGTCCATGACTTTTGTGAGGTTCAAATTTATTTTATGTTCCTAAAATAGCTGCCACAGCTCTATGTATTAGAGAAATAAATAAAGGATTAGAAGAAATTATTTTCAACATTTAATTCCACAACTCATTATACTCTGTAAATACGTTTATACTTTATCCTTAATTTCTCAAGTGTACATTTGTTGAACAAATTAAAATTTGCCTTAGACTAAACATGTATCACACATGATAAAATGCTTAGTCATATTAAGAGAAAAAACAATAAGTCTTCTTAAACATGTGATGTAATTGAGGTGTAGTTCTTTACATTGGATGGAAGACGGAAACTAATTTCTCTCAACATGACGCGAGCTCCTCCATCAAACAGCTGGTATAATTATGCACTGCTGTGTGCTGGAAGCAGGCCAGCTTAAGCCAGTGCAGCAGCAATTGGGTAAATTTTGCAGTTTAATCATAAAAGAACGTCTCAGAATTTCCCTTATGCATTTATTTTTTTGATCCAGGAAGCATGTATGCCAACGTTGATGTCACTGCCACTTTATAGGGGAAACTGCCTAAACCATTGCCAAAATAAATTAGGTCATTGCTTAATTTATTGTCTACTTGTTCTGTTTGATGTCTGGAAATCCTTTTTAGATTTTGGCTGCAGACTTCAAGAGTTAAACCAGTTTCTGTAATGAATCTTATAAAACTATTAATAAAAATATTTTAAAGAAACTATGTAATTCTACAATGGACATCATGTTTTTGGATTCTTTGCAATATGATTTATGCAGAACAGATATCATTAGCTCCACCTTATAGATGAGAAAATAAGTTCAGAAAAGTGTGAAGTCAAATCTAGAGGCATATATGTAACAAATGAGAGGAATAGGGACTCTTGACAGACAGGGTCTTCTACAAGCTGGGTGATAAACCCTGTTGCATTTCTTCTTTCACTAAATGCAAATGTTTGACAAATGTATCTAACAGAGCATTATTTTCAGATTTTTTTTTGTAAGAAAACCCTCATATTCTTACTCTTATTTTCTGTGCTTATTCTTCTGCTTGTTCTCCTTGTCAGCATGTCTCCATGTGTCCAACACAGAATTTTACTCTTCTTGTTTCAAGATACAGTTTCATGGAAACATACAAATTTTGCATCACGTATATCAGCCACACACTCACAAGATTAACCACAAGCATAATTAACTTTAAAATTACTCAACTTCCTTCAACCATGATAGTTCTATCTTTATCGAATTTTAATGTCTTTTATTTTAATCAAACAATATCTCTTCACAGGATATACACTAAGAAATGAGTTTTCCTAAATGAAATTGCTTTTTTATTGCCATTCTACCATACACCCCATTTACATCTCTAGAACATTAAAACCACTCTTTGGATGTGACTTCACCAGCAAGTGAAGCGTGT